>NW_027040604.1:2237500-3520949 GCF_037179485.1 Ochlerotatus camptorhynchus | reverse complement strand
AGCAAATTTGCAGCAACTTACAAGGAGTTCCGTGGAATTATAGGGTATTCCAAGAATTCTATGATTGATCCTAAAACGTCAGAAGCGTCAGGGAATTATGAATATGTACCAGAAAATTTGCTGGATTATTAAACAAATTTAGAGAACTTCAGGTAAGCATAGATAAGTTCAGGGAAAAGCTAGTGTCAATAATGGTTTTAATACTTAAGGAACATTGTTGAAACTACAAGGCACATCAATTAATTTCAGTAAAATTGCGGATTCTTAAAAGATACTGATAAATTCAGGGTAGTCTAGATAACTTTAAAGAAATTCAGTAATCGTTTAGACACCAAGAAAGTCTAGACTATTGAAGAAGTTTTAAATTAGTGCCGATAATTTAAGGGAAGTTTTATGAACTTCAGAAAAATCTTGAGAACTTCAGTGAAAATCATACAAATATATTAATTATTTCGTTCTAATTCCATGAAAATTTCGGGAGCACAAAAGTTCCATAAATTTAGAAAAATTTCGGAAACGTTACAGAAAGACAGTGGTCCTCAGAAACCAAAAAAAAAAAATATTTGTTTAAATTTATTCTTACTGAAGATTAATCCACTGTGAATCTTCAAAGTTCTAAGTGTGAATGAAAATATCGAGAAAAAATAAATGATTGTATTTTAAAATTCATTATTTTTTTTTTTAATTTTCCTTAGTAAGAAATTTTTTAAATTCTTTGAGACTTCCAGGTATTTTAGGGAAACAAAAAATGTCTTGAAGATTCCCGGTTTTCAGGTTTTTGAAATTAATAGACACCGTGACTAATATTGTGGGTTTGGTTATAAAGTTTCTATTGAATATGTCGCTTTAAAGGTTCATATCGTACATAAATGTTTATGAGATAATAATTTAATAAGTCTAAAACATCAAACATTTATTTGATGTACCTTCTCTTAGGTCACTTTTTAGTCACTATTTTTACAACTTTAAGTCACTATTTGGTCACTTATTTATTCAACATGGTTACTAAAATCACTATTTCTGACAGCAGTGATCGCTACCAGCCCTGCAGAGGGCAATCAAAATTACTCCGCAAATACGAAAATTTATTCAAGGCGTCCAGAAAGACAAAACGTCAGCTCCTACCAAGATGTTAAAAACGGTGGCTGCTGATGGCTAATAGTAAGTTCAGATTACAGATTTATAACATGTTATAGCACTATCTTGATGGTGGATTCTGTGTTGCAATTATTTGACAACCGTTATAACATGTTATAACTCTGTAGTTGTCTGAACGTGGTATTAAGCTAGGTTTCTTCAAATCAGTTGGTGTCGAAGTTGAGCCATTTCAATGCGAATTTCAGACGGACAACCCTATGGTGTCTTTTTTGTGCAACGCGATGTCTCAAATGGTTAGAGGCATTATGGAAAGGCTCATTAATATTGATCATCTGAACAATATTGCACAGGTAAATGCACATTTGATCAATAAGATCGCAAAAAAGCAACGACTGGACGTTTTTTGGCACAGGTTATTGGTCGGCGTATTCAGAACAATTGTTGGTTCCTGATGAATGTGGGCGTCTTAGTGGAATACCTGTATAATGAGAGAGAGAAGGATTAGTATTTTCCATTTAATTCCACTACTTTATTTGCTTATCCTTGACAGATACGCGTATTTCGTCTACAATGTGCAGACTTCTTCAGTGTCTTGTACCAAGACACTGAAGAAGTCTGCACATTGTAGACGAAATACGCGTATCTGTCAAGGATAAGCAAATAAAGTAGTGGAATTAAATGGAAAATACTAATCCTTCTCTCTCTCATTAATTGTTGGTTGTGAAAATGATTTGCTGCTTATCGCATGGCAACGCCAATGCAGAGAGAGGTTTTTCGGTAAATGCAGAATATATTTTTGAAAACATGAGAGAAGAGTCAAGGCCCAAGCGCAATCCTATCCTAAGCCTATTTGTCGGATTGAAAACTAGTTAGAATCAAATCGAATGCGGTTAGGCAACTTAATGTCATTTGTGACAATTGTCAAACTTTCCGCTTCCGCCCACATTGCGTTTGGGCCTTCAGTCGTAGCGCGACGTCAGATTTATGATGGTGTTACTCATGCAGGTGGGTTGGAAAACTTACAAATTTTGAATAAACTTATTAAGCGAGTTCGAAAAATCGCATTCGCTTTCCATGTAGACAAGGATCGTCGTATGAAAGAAGCTCTCGATTCCGAAAACTCAAGATGCTCAAAAAGAAGCCGTGAGTTTGCAGGAGAAAATTGTTCTGCTCAAATGATAAACATTTTTAAAAGTAATCCGAAAATGAAAATCAACACATATTCAACTTGCAATTTCTCGTTGTAATGTGAACTCACTGAGAGAATAAAATGTTAATGATAATTAAACTTAAATTATTTTGCCATGTCTGTGGTTGTCATATGGAGTTCCAGAGAGTACGAAACTGACTAATGCATGATCGGTGCATCCTCAGGTTCGGTTGCCAAAGCAAGAATAATCACTGCTCTGCTATTTTACAATAATTTATATGTTAAGAGAAAGGATCGTCTACGGGTTGATTTTTATTTGGCTGTGAAATTATGAACACAAATTGAGAGCTTGGTGACTTTGATTAAATATTCCTATTATTACTTAGTAATGAATAGTGAGCCTAGTTGTGAGCAGTAGTTATTCATTATTATACTATAATATGTATTTATAGCCCTAGGCCTATTCACATCCTTCGTAGGTAGTCGGTCATATGTTCTGTAAAAATTGTATTAGTATCATGTTCTGTAGTACGTGCCATGAGTATGCTATTCTTGATATCTTCGAAAACTTACCCTGCTGCTCATTTTAAACTAACCTTAATTTACACTACGGTATAATAAAGCACATCACGTTGTAGCTTATTAGGTTAAAATAACGAAGTTTTGATGACTGGAATATTTCTGAAAACCGACTGGAAAGTCAGGGAAAGTCAGGGAATTTTATTTTCGACTTTGAGTCGACACCCTGTTTAAGTTCAGTACAACAAGCTTCATGAGCACTGCAAAAAAATAGAGAAGTTTTGAGAACTTCAGGATAGAGCAGAGAACTTCAGATCAGTTCCGTTAACATTTTTAAAATAATGCATAAATTTTTTAAAATTTCCGAGAACCACAGCGAATTGTTAAAACTTAACCCTCCATTACTCGCGCCAACTTTTGTAACACGAGTACTCGCGCGTTGTACTTTGTACAACAGTGTGAGTATTTCATTGCCATTTTGCAGCCGAGCTACCAATCAATCTGAAACCAACGGGTATTCCTTAAAACACTTGTTTTTAATTGAACAAGCTAAACTTTTATAACAGTTAACCTCCAAAAAATGCGGATAATAGAGAAAATGTGAATGGAAACCGTGTAAACGGTGTCCGTACTACGTGGGATTTGACTTAATTGGTTACAACATGGAAAATCTCGAGATCCTGACCAGATACAAAGTTGCTGTCTTGGGCAAAGTTGTTCTAGAGATCATAACGTTTTTGCTGGTGGAGAGTAGTTCAGAATTTTCTCACTACGCTAGAATACATTTGAAATTATCGCATGTGATATATCTCGAGGTCATGACCAGATATAAAGATACTGTCGTCGACAAAGTTTTTCAGGAGGTCAAAGCCTATTGCTTGGTGCACAATAGTTCAAAAATTTATCAATACACGGCGCTAGTATACACGTGAAATTATCATATAAAATATCTCGAGATCCTGACCAGATAGAAAGTTACTGTCTTCAACAAAGTGGTTCAGAAGGTCACGGTCTTTTCGTTGGTGGAGTAGCTCAGAAATTCTCACTACGTGGCACTAGTATATACGTGCAATTTTCACATATACAATAGCTCGAGATCCTGAGCAGATAGAAAGTTACTGTCTTAGGCAAAGCTGTTCAAGAGATCATAGCCTTTTTGCTGGTTAACAGTAGTTCAGAATTTTCCCACTAGGTAGTGCTCGTATACATGTTAAGTTCTCGCATGTGATACATCACTAGATCCTGACCAGATAGAGAGTAAATGTCTTTGGCAAAATTGTTCAAGAAGTCAAGATCTTTTCGTTGGTGGACAGTTGTTCAGAATTTTCTCACTACTCGGTGCTAGTATACGTGTACAATTCTCGCGTATGCTGTAGCTTGAGATTCTGAACAGGTAGAAAATTACTGTCTTCGAAGAAGTTGTTCATGAGGTCAATGCCTATTGCTTGGTCCACAATAGTTCGGAATTTTCACACTACGTGGCGTTAGTATACACGCAAAATTCTCGCATGTAAAATATCTCGAGATTCTGATCAGACATATTTCGTTAGTGGACAGTAGTTCAATTCAGCGCTAGAATACACGTGAAATTCTCGCATGTTGTTTTTTTTTGCGAGATCCTTACCAGATAGAAAGTTACTGTCTTGGACAAAGTTCTTCAAAAGGTCAAAGACTATTGCTTGGTGTACAATAGTTGAGACTTTCCTAAGCGATGCTATTATTAGTGAAATTTTCAAATATAAAATATCACGAGATCCTGACCAAATAGAATGTTACTGTCTTCGGCAAAGTTGTTCAGGGAGCCAAGGCCTGGACAGAAATTCAATTTTGTCCACATCATTGCGCTTGTATACACGTGCAATTCTCGCATTAGATGTATTTCGAGACCTGCTAAACTATCATCTGCAAAGTTATCCTGGAGATCAAAACTTTTTCGTTGGTCGACAGTACAGAATTTTCTCACTACGCGGCACTAGGATATACGTGAAATCTTTGCATATATAATATCTCGAGATCCTGAAAAGCTAGTAATTTACTGTATTTGGCAAAGCTGTTAAGGAGATAAAGGTCTTTTGGCTGATGAACAGTAGTTTCTCAAAACTTCGCGGACAATTCTCGCAAATCAAATATCATAAAATAAAATTAGAATTTACATCAACCAATGTGGGATAAGACAAATATATTCTGGATTTCTTTTACTGGTGACGATTGTCATGCAGATTTGTGGATGCATAAATTGGGGTGAGTCGTTCCACTTGTATACCTCCGATAAATTAGTGGTAACACGTATCTCAGATGGAAAACATTATCTTAAAATATCAATATCGCTGAAACTTCCACCAAATTAATGTTTAGAGTCTCCCTTTCATTTAAGGCTAATTTCAAAATGTCTTATCGAGGGGACTAAAACAAAAAACAAATCCCTGTATTTACGTGTGCACGGACAACGAGACTAACTCATTGATTAAGGCACTTTTGCGCAGTTGAATGGAGAAATTTATAAAACCGCACACTCCCGATCATACCATACCCGATGATTTATTTACTGTTCACCAGCATAAATGCTTTGATCTCCTAAACAACTTTGCCGAAGACAGTAATTTTCTAGCTTTTCGGGATGTCGAGCTGTAGCATATATAAGGATTGCACGTGTATACTAGCGCAGCGTAGTGAGAACATTCTGAAACATTGTGCACCAAAAATAGGCTTTAACCTCCTGAACAACTTTTTTCAAGACAGTAACTTTCTATCTGGTCAGGATCTCGAGATATATCACAGGCGAAAATTTCACATTTCACCAGCGCAACGTAGTGAGAAAATTTTTAACAACTGTCCACGAGCAAAAATTTTGTGATATGCTGAACAACTTTGCTGCAGACAGTAATTTTCTATGTGGTCAAGAGCTTGAGATATTTTATATGCGAGAATTTCACATGTATACTAGCACCATGAAGTGAGAAAGTTCTGAACTACTGTCCACCAGCCAAAAGACCTTGACCTCCTGAACAACTTTGTCGTAGACAGTAACTTTCTATCTGATCAGAATCTCGAGATAAAGCATATGCGAGAAGTGTACAACGCCACGTGGTGAGAAAATTCTTAACTACTGTTTACCAGCCAAAAGGTCTTGACCCCCTTAACAACTTTACCGCAGACAGCAACTTTCTAACTGATCAAGATCTTGAGCTATTGAATATGCGAGAAAGGCATAGTGAGAAAATTCTGAACTATTGTCACCAAAAAAAAAGATCTTGACCTCCTGAAAAACTTTGTGAAAGACAGTAACTTTCTATCTGGTCAGGATCTCGAGATATATCACATGCGAGAATTTCACATGTATACTAGCGCTACGTAGTGAGAAAATTCTGAACTACTATCCTCCAGCGACAAAGCTATGATCTTCTGAACAACTTTGTCGGAGACAGCAACTTTCTATCTGGTCAGGATTTCTATATATTCCATGTTGTAATCAATAAAGTGAAATCCCACGTAGTATGGTCACAGTTTACGCGATTTCCATTTACATTTCCCCTATTATCCGTATTTTTTAGGTGTTTACTGTAATCAAAGTTTAGCTTGTTTAGATCAAAACAAGTTTTTTGATGAATACTCGTTGGTTTCAGATCGATTGGTAACTCAGCAACAAAATGGCAATGGAAAATTCATGTGTGTTGTACAAAGTACTACAGCGCGAGTAACGAAGGGTTAAGAGAAGATCCATGGTAGTTAAGAAAATTAAGGAAACTTTGGGAAGTCCGAAAAAGTGCAAGGAAGTTTATAAATATGATGAGAAGTATTGTGTAGCATCAGGCTAGTTTTAAAAATACAAAAGAGCTTTAAAGAAGTTTTATTAACTCCAGGAAAATTTTGGAAAATTTCAAGTAGAAGGCTATTATTCCATATTCATCTAAGACTGAAAACTCACTTGGAGTTCTCCTCAGCATTTCGAGGAACTAAAGGGTGTCCACGATGAAATTGCCACACACAAAATTGATTCGCAAAATTCGAGTTTTCATCCGATTGCCATCAAATTTTCAGGGATTGAGAAATAACTATTAAACTTCATTTTACCATTTTACTCGTATTTTATTTACAGTCCATACGCAAATGCCCGCACCTTGGCCTTAACCCCGGCCATAAGATTCTGCACAACCTGTGAATCAACCGTTTTTTGCATGTAAACCCATACTTTCTTCAGTTCCTCGACTGTCTTCACTACCTTAGGTCGTTTAAGAAGGTGCTGCTTCATAATCGCCCAGTACTTCTCGATGGGGCGGAGCTCCGGAGTGTTGGGAGGGTTGAACATTTTCGGCACGAAATTGACCTTATTGTCCGCATACCACTTCAGCACGTCCTTGGAGTAGTGGCATGAGGCCAAATCCGGCCAGAAGATTGTTGGGACGTTGTGGGCCTTTAGGAGAGGAAGCAGCCGCTTCTGGAGGCACTCTTTTATGTACACCTGTCCGTTCATCGTGTCCTGGGTCACGAAAGGTGCACTCCGCTTCCCGCACGTGCAGATGGCTTGCCAAACCAGGAATTTCTTCGCAAATTTGGACATCTTCTGAGTGCGGACATGCTCCGGAACGCTGAACTTATCCTTGGCCGTGAAAAACAGGTTGCCGGGGATCTGTTTGAAGTCGGCCTTCACATATGTTTCGTCGTCCATGATGCAGCATTCAACTTTCGTCAGCATGTTGAGGTACAACTTCCTGGCACGGGTTTTGGCGGACTTGTTCTGCTTCTCGTCGCGATTAGGGGCCTTTTGTACCTTGAACGTTCAAAGCCCAGCCTTAGTTTTGGCCTTCTGGACAAAACTTCGGCTTAGGTGCAGCTTCTTAGCCACATCCCTAACGGAGGCGTTCGGATTTCGGTTGAAGGCCCCAACTACGCGGTTGTGATTTTTGGTGTTGTACGGAATACTTTTTCCTTCACTTCTGGGCTTCCGATCGGTGGTCAACCGTTCCTCGAACCGCTTAATCACTCGCGACACCGTGGAATTCGCGATTCCCAACGTTTTAGCGATGGAACGATGCGAGAGATCCTTGTTCTCGTGATGAATGCGCAAGATTTTATCACGCACGAGCTGTTCTTTCGACTCCATTTCCGCGAGTTTTGATCACAGGATGTAAATAATGCACTATGAACTAAATCCACCCAAATTTTCATTAAATTCTACCCAACGGTTAAAAAGTTAGAGCAATTTCATAGTGTGGCAATTTCATCGTGGACACATCTTCCGAATCAAATTTTCTTTTAATTTTCCTTGAAGTTCTCCTCAGTAATAAACCCTTTGGAAAGATTATCTAATTTTTTATTGAATTTATTTCAGATTTCCTTTTGAATATCTCTCGTTCCCTTGAAATTCTATTCACATTGAACGTCTTCTAAAAATTAATTTGTATTTTTCCTCAAAAATTCCTTAGATTTCTCCTCATATATTGTGCGGCATGGAATTATTTTCCGAATTTCTTTGAAGATTATTTGGATTATTCTCAGATTTAATTGTAATCCTCCTTTAAGCATCCTCATCAACCCCTTAAGTATTCTCCGAAATTTCCAAGGGCTTCCGCTCCGGATTCATTTTCTCATACAAACTTATCCTCAGAATGCAATTGGAATTTTCCTCTGAAGTTCACAGAAGTTCTTCTCCTCAAAAATTCCTATGAGTTTTCATAAAAATATACATTACGTTCAATTAAGAGTTTTAATGAAATTGTACTCAAAACTATCTCAGGCTTCACATGAAATCTAACATTCCTCAGAACCATTTTGAAAGCAAATGGCACTTGATGTTCTCTCAATTTTTTTTTCCAGAATTCCCTTGGAATGAGGTCCTTAGAAATTATTATAGAATTCCATAAGCCTTTAAAACCGTGCGATTTGACTCCAGATTCTCGAAGTATTATAACTTTGAAGTCCAGAATTTTTAAACTTGTTCAAATTTTAAATTTGTGGTAAATTTACACATTTCAGAACAAAAAAATCAATTCAATCCTCTGAATAAAATAAAAATAAATGCACTTTGGAACAATAAAGTGCAATGTGTGAATGAAAATAACGAGGAAAATTAAATGTTTGCATTTTAAAGTGCATTCTTTTCGTTAAAATATCCTTAGTAAGAAAATCATTAAATGACCTGAGTAATTATGTGATTCTCTGAGACTTCCTGTTAGTTTCAGGAAAAATCAAATTCCCTGAAGATTCCCGGTTTTCCATGTTTCTTCAGGTGGTAGACAACCTTGGCTAATACCGTGAATTTGATCGTAAGCTTTCTATTCAATCTTTCACTTTGAAGTTTCATATCGTACTTAAATATGAGATACTAATTGAATAAGTCTAAAACATCAGGCTTTCCTTGTCTTAGGTCACTTTTTAGTCGCTTTGATAGCATTGAGCGCTAACAGCCCTGCACATGAATATTCTAAATAAATTCTAAGAATGATTTCTTGAGAGATCTAATGATAATGCCAAGAAAATTTCGAGGGTATTGATTTATGAGGATAGTTCCAAATTAATTCTAGGGAAAGTTCCAAGGTTCTAAAAATAATTTCAAGTGAATTCTGAAGAGAGTTCCAAAGGAATTCTAAAAATTATAGCAAAGGAATTGAATGTTGACGGTACAATTTTAATTGAATTCCGAAAAGATTTTTATTGGAATTGCGAGGATTATTTCAAGGGCATTGCGAATCCTATTTTATTTATATTTTTACTGAAATTTCAAGATTTAATAGCAGTGTTAAGTGTTTACTATCAGTTACATCCAGGGAAACAATTCCCGCGAATTTTATCAAAAATCTCGCTATCCAATTCTAAGAAAGCTAGTTCAGTTTCTTGGGACACAGCTTAATATACATTTTCACTGAAAATAGAGTTCACCGACCAGGAAACCATTCCCGGGAAATTTCATCTAAGTATTTAGGGGAAAAGTTGGCTTCGGCAATACCTTAACCTATTATCGTCAGGGGGGTAAACAACGTCCTTGAGAGCTCAATTTTGGCATGTAGATACATTGTGTTTCAGAGCAACTATTGGCCAAATTTGAGTGCTCTAGGACTTTGTTTACCCCCCTGACGATAATAGGTTAAGGTGTTGCCGAAGCCAACTTTTCCCCTATCTATAAATCGAGAGAATTGTCCAGTGATTAATTTGTTTTTGTATGGAAAACGCGGCTCGAACGAAAACGAGAATTTGGGTGTATAATAGAAATCTAAAGAAGTTCCATTATCAAAGGGCTGAAAAAAATAAATCGATAAACCCAGCCTGAACGAAGGCAGAAAAAAGTGAATCAAAAAATTCCTCATCATGGAAGAGCTAAACATAAACTTAAATTAAGGGAACTTCTGATAAACTTAAATAATTTAAATTAATAGATCCAATGGCAGTTTTGCAGCATCTGTGTCACAAATGTCTTCTTCTTCGCATTTCAAGCTTATTGCATATCGCATATTAGCTTATTGCGTGCTCTCAACTTAGTGTTCTAGATGCACTTCCACAGTTATTAATTGAGAGCTTTCGATGCCTGTACCATTTTTGCATTGATGTGATTGTGTGGCAAGTCCAATCATACTTCTATGCCCAGGGAAGTCGAGAAATTTTCCAACCCGAAAAATTCCTAGACCGGACCGGGAATCGAACCCAGCCACCTCCAGCATGGTCTTGCTTTGTAGCTGAGCCTTTACCGACTGAGCTAAGGGAGGCCACAAATGGTGTTGTTAATTCTAAAGCTGCATGCTAATCTGATGTGAACTGTCCACAAAACTGTCCTAATATTATTAGTAAAACAGCTGTACGACTAGAATAGTTAGCTCATTCCCCGTCCAGTCATATGTACATTTCTACTTGTTCTTCTCTTTAATAAAAAAGATCTAATGTCCCTTGGAATTCTCTCTTCTCCTGTCATTGTTTGCCGAATTAAAAATTGCCCGAGAATTTCCTACATTTTCCCACTGTTTCCCCGAAATCCGAGCATAGTTTTGCAGCACCCCACCCGTTGTTGACGCTACATAGGTTGCACATGTACGCGCGGCGGGCCTCTTATAATCTTTTAATAATAATAGCAATGCAGTAGTATTTTGCAGTTTGATATGCGGTGGGAATAAATTCTATTTCCCGAGCATAAACACCCAGCATCTAGGTTCACTCGAGTGGGAAGTGAGAATTGGGTGGGCCGTGGAGCTGTTTGTGAACGGGGAGCAAAGTTCTACAAACCCTTTTCGACGAGCCTCTCTACATACCGGCTGTGTTCGGTTCGTTCGTTGTTGTGTGTATAATAAAAACTTCAAAATCCCGGTATTGCATCTCTCCTTGCATCGCCCCCGCCGCCGCCAGTGTCCCTCTCGATTTCATCATTAGTTTTGGATGGGGGGGAGGGGATGATGCAATTTCGCGCGCAAATTTTGGGATCCCATTCCCGCTCCGTCGACAGTTTCGGTATGTTTATTTATTTACTTTATTTTAGAAATGCCACATGCTGCGCTGGTGCTCTTGTTAGTTTGGCTTTCTGTACTTTGGCTAATAGTCTGTTTGACTATGTGAGTTCATTAAATTTCTCCCACCTTGCTGAACATTAAAATCTGGTTATAAGTTTTCTGTATTTATGGTGAACATATCGCTAATGTCAAATGTGTGTGTGTGTATATAGACGATTTCTCAGGTCCACCAAACTGATGAATGCTTGCTCATTTGTTACTCCTCATTTGCTCCGTACGTATCGTTGCAAATTTGAGAAATAGTATCCAATAAATTTAAATTTCGTAAAATTTAACACGACCAAGATTAGCTCCTTCAAACATCCCAACCTTCAAGGAATGCCCAATTCCAGAAAGAAAAACCCCCGCCTCTCATGTTCAACGCACAATCGCCATCCGAAGGCCGCCAATCCTTGGACCCATCGCGTGCGCGTTATTTGTAATAATTAAACGAAAATATTATTTTTAATTAACGCCCACCGCAACCAAACGACCGAAAAAAGGGTCCTCGGGATCATGTTCTTCGTGTGTTTGTGTCGGATAGATGATGGGGTGTATGTTTGGATTGTCGGTCGGCGGTTGGTCGACGCGGTTGCCATTAATCTTTGGGACCAATGGATCTCCGTTTTTTTTGCAGCCTTCTTTGTCAACCGAGCTGCGGTGATCCTTTTCCCTGGGCGCGGTTTTCTTAACCCCCCAACCACCATCTTCCAGCCCCACATGCACGTTCGCTGTAACCGGGGGAAATCTTTACGCCCGAAAACTTTGACTGATGAAACCCAACCAGACCCGACCGAAAGGAAATTTGAATATGATTTCGGTGATCCTGGAGGCTCGGGAAGAAGGAGATGCTAAAAATGAGCTTCAGATCCGTGACATTATTTTTAATTTAAAGTTTTCCAGCTCCTGCCATCGGCCGCTCCCAGCCCACCCTGCTTCGTACGGTAATCAGAGATTAGAGATTTTTCTTACCTCGATGCATGCGTGGGCGGGTTTTATTTTGCTCCTTGTGTGTGTGTGTTCGTGTGCGGAGAAAAGCCATAAAGCTTGATGGTGGTTTCTTTGATCTTTGAGCGACTTGCCTACCTTCATATATCATCGCTTTTCGCCCTCAGTCTTGACGGAGCCTGAACTGCGGAAAAGGCAGAGTTGGGCCCTGATTTTTGAGCGCATGTATACAAATGACTTGTTTTCACCCGGTGGGGAAAATATTTTTAATTGAATCCGATTTTTCATCTTGCTCGCCGACGACGTATGCCTGTGGTGCAGGTGAACCATGGTGGATTGATAAAAATTCAAAGGCTTCCCCCAAAGCTGGATGTGACTGACGACAGAAAGCTAAACATTCATGTAAGGGAATGTGTGCAATATCTTCAGCTGAATATTTTTGTTTTTACATAAAAGGGTGATTTATGCGTAAAGGTTGAAATGACAATGAATGATAGAAGACGGGTCTGGCATAGTGGTTAGTATTCATTCCTCTCACGTGGTGGTCACGAGTTCAAATCTCATCCCAGGCAAGTAACGGATGGCAAAAATGTGTTGAAATAAGTTTAATAAAAATGTTATATAAATAATATAGCAAATGATCGTTACAATCCACCTTTGTAAAATGCTTTGGGTCGTATTCGACCCACTGTTGTAAGTGACTTATCTTGCTTGGGGACCATATTTTCGACAACATAAATGACTAGTTTAGGTGATAGTATGTAATTCGGATGCTATCTGGCCGTAAAGAATTTGTTGCCATCATCAACTGTGCCAAATCTGAACGAATTTAGTAAATATTTTGATTTCCGGGAGAGCGTTAAAATTTGTATGGGAAAATGTATGGTAAACGGAACAAAATAAAATACTAAATTGGTACCAAACCTTAGATTGGGAAAACTATATAGAACAACTTTGTCGAAGACCGCAAATCAATTCGACCTATAAGCTTGTTTATACATACGTCTGTTCGTATACGCGGAGCACTTGGTCTAAAGTAAAAGTTTAGTAACTTTTTGCACAGATGGCGAATTAATTTTAGATTTCCGACAAAGTTGTTCTGCATAGTTTTCCCAATGTTGATTGTTAAAAATTTAGGATTATTTTAAATTTTTTCCATGCAATTCAACAATTTTGTTCCACTTCCCATACATTTTCCCATATTTTTATCGGAATTCACTTTGAAGTTATTTTTAATCTTCCTCATCACCAAACACCTTTTGAATTCTTTTTTTTTTGTTTATTAATTTATTTGATAAGAACCAACACAATAAACACTTTATCTTCCGCTATCCAAAAAGCCTCCTCCATCAGAACTGGAGCCGCTTCCAGTAGTTTCATTGTATGGCAGTTACACCAACGATAGTCAGAGCGCGTCCATTGCAGCAATGGACGCAAAACGTGGTCAGCACTCACACACTCATCACGAAACGGATGCTTTCCAAAGTCGACGACGCATCGACCGAACGAACTGCTGATGAAGAACAATGAGGCGAACCACACAATGGTTGCTGCCGAGAAAACAGACGATCGCGTAGCACACATCGAGAGTGGCCTGCTTTTGTCGACAGCCGAGTGAACACTGACCTTTTGAATTCTGCTTATGGGGCATTTATTAGAATTGCACCGAATAGTGCTATTTGGCCTGGTATTCGGTGTTTACATGTGAAATTTTGCTGATTCTCGACCATTTTCTTACAAATGAGTGGCCGACGAAACGATTCAGTGAAATGTTGTTAGCTCAAAACCTGATGTTGGTTTATGGCGGCCGAATATTCGATGCAGCTCTAGAATTTTCGCATTATCGTACATCTATTAGCATCTTCTCAGAGTCACACATACATATGGCGTGTTTGTTGGATTACATTTATCTGCTTGTTTCTCTACC
Source organism: Ochlerotatus camptorhynchus (assembly GCF_037179485.1). NCBI lineage: Eukaryota > Metazoa > Arthropoda > Insecta > Diptera > Culicidae > Ochlerotatus > Ochlerotatus camptorhynchus. The sequence goes on along the minus strand of NW_027040604.1, from coordinate 3,506,839 downwards.
CATTCAAATCGATGGAATTGTCAAAAACTGTTTGAAAATTAACCAGGAATCGTACAAAATCGAGAAAAACCGCGAACCAACCGGGAATTGGATTTGAACCTAAAATACATTTTTTTTACATGTAGGTATTTGAAATTTAAATATGTACATGTACATGCAAAAAATATGTTTTAAAATGATATTTAAATTTTAAATTCTTTAAGAATATTCTAAGTCCGTTATCTCGAATATTTCACTTATAATCTTGAATAATTTATCAAGCTCGATTCTTTAAAGTTGATTCTTAACTTTTCATTAGTTCGGGATACCAAAACTTGAGAGTTAAAAAAATTGCAATACCCTAGTGTTTTGATAAGTTATCAAACCCAAGGTGGTGAAATTTTTTTCATATTATTGTAGTGAGAATCTTAAATAATTACTAATCCTTGAACATGTAATTCTTTGTCAACTTTTGCAATCTCCAAATGTTGTTCTATGTCCGAATCTTCTGGAACGCTGCTCAGAATTTTTAGGAAATAATAATCTAAATTAATTGTAAAATCTCCTCATTAAAACCCTTTTGGAAATATCTCTAAATTATTTCAAAAGTCTTATGAATTCTCGCAGAATTTTCTTTAAAACTATCTTCAGTTTTTAATTCGAAAACGTTTCTTTTTTCACAGTAATATTCAGCATTTGATTCTCCTTGGAATTTATCGATATCCCCTAGGAATTCTTCATAGTATTTTTTTATTGATTGAATGATTGATGAACATTTAAGACATTTTCTAGGCGCTAAGTGATCATTAGGAGTAGTGTCAGATTTACTGCCACATAGTTTGTATCAGATTTAATTCACTTTGAATTCTCCTCCCGAATTCCTTCAGAATGCTGCCTGAAAATCCTTCAGAGTTGCTAAGGAAATCTCAGGACTTCTGCTCATAATCTTAAAAAAAAGTCTCTTCTGAACTACCTTGAAATTCACCCATAGTTTTCCCTTCAGTTTTCCTGAAATGCTTTTCAAAATTACCTGCAACTAATTTTCACATTTCTTTGGGATTGTCCTCTGAATTCCCTTAGAATTATTCCTAGAAACTTTTTAGCAGAGAGAGAGAGAGAATTGCAGAGCAGGGCCCCACAAAGTCACTTTCAATCGAAAATCGTCAAGCGACGATGAAGCTGTCAACCATCACTTTCAATTGAAAGACATTCTATCTTCTCTTCAAGCAGATCCCCCTCAACATCAACAGAACCACTTTCGATCAGTTTTCATGCTGTTTGTTTTAGCTTGACTCGTGGTCATTTCTTCTTTCATTGTCAAATGAACTTACTTTTGCATGCATTGAAGCAAAGCTGTTCGATCCAAATACGTGCAGTTTTTATGACTTTTGCTGCTTGTTCACTCGGTTCATTTTGGTTCAGATCTGTGCACGTGGATGTCAAATTTACCATTGTCGGGTGGTTTGTTTACCCATCAATTTTATAGTCGCTATATTCGCTATAGCGACTATAATCAATATGGGTATTTGTTTACTCGGGGTGAAAATCGATATCCGACGCCATTTTGAAATTGGAGATGGCGGCTTTCAATTTACGAAAAAGTGGAAATACAGTCCAATACACATCAATATTAGTATTTTTGTAATCGGGATGGCGTCAAGAGGCCGGAAATCGATATTCGACGCCTTTTTTAAATCCAATATGGCGGCTTCCTATTTCAGAAAAAAATGGGAAATGCTGATGCCGTCCCATCAATATGGGTATTTTTGGAATCGGGGTGAGGTTTGGAGATTGGAAATCAATATCCGACGCCATTTAGAAATCCATGATGGCGGCTTCCGGTTTGAGAAAAAGTTTTAAATTCTATCAAATACCCTTACAAACGGTTTTTTTTTAGCAGCAGGGTGACATCTAGAAGCCAGAGATAGATGTCCGACTCTATCTTCAAATTCAAGATGGTGGCTTCCGATTTCATAAGAAGTGTCAAATAGCCTACAAATAGCATCGAAAATCGATTTTCAGCATCTACGCGTCGTCCTCGTTCCGAAAATGCCCAGATCTTAGGGTATTTGACACTTTCTGTGAAACCCGATGGCCGCCATATTGGATTCCAAAATGGCATCTGATATCGATTTTCGTTTCACACGTTGTCCCCATTCCAAACATACCCATATTATAATTTGACACTCGCTGAACCTTCATGGCCGCCATATTGGATTCAAAAGTGGTATCTGATATCGATTATCGGCATCTACGCGTTGTCCCTGTTTCAAAAATAACTATATTGTAAGGTAATTGACACTTTTGCTGGAGTTCAACATAGCATCGGATATCGATTTTCGGCAGCCACGCGTTGTCTCCGTTCCGAAAATACCCATATCTTAAGGTATTTGACACGTTTTATGAAACTTGATGGAACATCTTAGATTCCAAAATGGCGTCGAATATCGATTGTCGGCATCTACGCGTCGTCCCCGTTCCGAAAATACCCATATTGTAGGATAGTTGACACTTTCTGAATCCTTATGGCTGCCATATTGGTTCCGAAAATACCCATATCTTAGGGTATTTGATACTTCATAAAACCAATGGCCACTATCTTGAATTCCAAAATGGCGTCGGATACCGATTTTCAGCATCTACGTGGCATCCCCGTTCCGAAAATATCCTATTGAAAACAGACATAGCACATTGAATATTTATCACTGTAAAACATCGTCGCTAAAACATTACCGCCATCTGTTGAATACACTGTGGTGGGTAGTACGCTGAACAGAGGTGGTAGTGTGTAAACGTCAAACGCAAGGCGATTGACAGTGCGCGCCACAGGTGGCGGTACTACCAACTACGATACTTTTAAATTGACCGTTAAATGCTTGTTCGATGAACAACTTGTGAGTGTTATGTCTGTTTGTCTGTGGTAGGGTATTTGACACTTTTTCTGAAACCCGATGGCCGCCATTTTGGATTCCAAAATAACGTCGAATATCGATTTTCGGCACCTTCGCGTCGTCGATATTGTGTGGATACTATCCGGATATTATATTTTTATGCCTGCGTCGTCAGGTCGTGAGAAGTCGAATGAGCCCCGAATTGAAATGAAAGAGGAAAAAACGAAGGAAGCAGTTTTCGAGTCATTCATTGCGTCAATTGAAACAAGTCTTTGCTTCAAATGAAATGAACTGAAGCACTTGACGAACGAAACAAGTGATAGTCCAGTCATGTTTGAAAAGACGAATGTTCATCGTGACTCGATAACAAGAAACACGATGACTTACACGTAAATGATATTGCTCGAAATGAAGCGATTCTGCGGAGAGTTCATTTTCTTTTGTTTGTTTCGAAAGTGCAGAACCCTGTTGCAGAGGACTAAAGGGTGATACGGTCAAAATTTGGTCAATATCAACTTGACGTATTTCTTTCAATTTTGCATTTAAAAAACCTGAACACCCCTCATTTTGAAGGTGTGTGTGTGTAGAATGTTGCTCCTATTTTGATTTTGGAATTCACTCTTCAGTTGTCAAAATGCCGTCCAAGCAAGAAGAGCAGCGTATCAAAATTTTGCTCGCGCATCGCGAAAATCCGAGCTACTCGCACGCAAAGTTGGCAAAATCGCTAAAAGTTGCCAAATCAACCGTTACAAATGTAATTAAAGTGTTTGGGGAACGTTTGTCGACAGCCAGGAAGTCTGGATCGGGGGGAAATCGAAAACCGGAAGCCGCTGAGATGACAAAGAGAGTTGCCGGTAGTTTCAAGCGAAACCCTAACCTCTCTCTCCGAGATGCCGCAAATAAGCTGGGTGTATCGTCTACAACCGTGCATCGAGCCAAAAAACGAGCCGGACTATCGACTTACAAGAAGGTAGTGACTCCAAATCGCGATGATAAACAAAATACGACGGCCAAAGCGCGATCCCGGAGGCTGTACACGACGATGCTGACGAAGTTTGACTGCGTGGTAATGGACGACGAAACCTACGTCAAAGCCGACTACAAGCAGCTTCCGGGACAGGAGTTTTATACGGCAAAAGGAAGGGGAAAGGTAGCAGATGTTTTCAAGCACATGAAACTGTCAAAGTTCGCAAAGAAATATCTGGTTTGGCAAGCCATCTGTACCTGTGGCTTGAAAAGCAGCATTTTCATAGCTTCCGGGACTGTCAACCAAGAAATTTACGTGAAAGAGTGTTTGAATAAACGTCTGCTGCCTTTCCTGAAGAAACACGGTTGTTCCGTACTGTTTTGGCCGGATTTGGCATCTTGCCATTACGGTAAAAAGGCCATGGAGTGGTACGCCGCCAACAACGTGCAGGTGGTTCCCAAGGACAAGAACCCTCCCAACACGCCAGAGCTCCGCCCAATTGAGAAATACTGGGCTATTGTCAAGCGGAACCTAAAGAAGACCAAAAAAACTGCTAAGGGCGAGCAGCAGTTCAAGGCAAACTGGCTTTCTGCGGCGAAGAAGGTGGACAAGGTGGCTGTACAAAATCTGATGGCAGGGGTCAAGCTTAAGGCCCGGCAATTCGGATTTGGAAAAGCGGAAGCCTAACTGAATATTTTTCCTGAATTTTATACTAATTGTTCAAGTTCAAGAAATTTAATTTGATTTTTTAAATAAACGATTTCACCGATTTACACGCGTTTTCCCTTGACCAAATTTTGACCGTATCACCCTTTAGAATTCTCCCCAAAACTCAGTTGGCATTCTGATCAAAATTTTGTAGACATTTCTTCAAAAGTTAAGTGTTAAGTGTTAACATCCTTAAATTTTATTTTAGTCCAAGTGTCGTGTTTTTTTTTGTTTGAGGTCTTATTTTTTTATCGGAGAATTCTATAATCTGAAATTTTGATAAATTTAGTAATGTAAAAAAACAACATCAACATCTTTAAAATTTTCTCTAGTGATTTTCAAAAACAAAATGTTTTTTTATTTAATTAAAAAAGTTCTATGTACGGGAAATGGATGTAATGTCTGCCTAAATGCGTTTAATTTGGACCCATACATAAATTTATCAATCGGCTAAATTTTCAATAGCGACCAAAAATATCCATTAGTATCGTAAAATTGATAAATAGCAGATTTGTAGCGATGGGCCCAATCTTCGATCCATTTCCCCTATAATAGGATTTCAGAAGAGTTATATTTTTTTTCTAACTATAAAAAATTCTGAGTTTATTGTATCACTGTATAACATTCGGTCTAATAACCCACTCGCCCTATAGTGTTCGAAATTCGGAATTCTGCGACAATAAAAACATTTCAAATTCCGAGCTTCCAAAATTTATCTAAACTAAAAAACATAATTTGACAATCTAATGCGAGGATTGGAGGATAAACCATTTCCACATTCTGATTTTCTTTTCAATTGAGGTGTTTTCTGATTTTTTTGCTTTTTAAAGAGACGTTTTTTTTATTCCTAGCGACATCTATTACTGAAATCAACCATGCTTTATCAAATTTTGCTGTTCATAGAAAAACCCAGAAAAGTATGATGTGCACCCGGGAAAAATCAATTCCACTTGAATAGCTTCATGTTGCCAGGCGTTAGCGATCGTTAGTTGTAATGATATGTTGTGATGAAAGGAGCTCGGTGGCTTAGCAGCGTCCGACTTTGCTTACTTAGCTTAATATTGTGAATTCAATTCCAAGTTTTGTAGCATTCCTTTATTTTTTTGTGCAAAAGCTTGATTTTTATGGATAAATTTAATTAGTTTCTGGTTCATTGTTGAACGTTCTATGGATCATTCGCAATATGTTTATGGGTAATTCGTACAATCGTTCAATGCTTATTATTTAGGAATATAGTGGTACATTTTTACAATTGTGTTGCTAAATTTTACATAAAATAGTGACATTGTTTATGGATCATTAACAACAGTTTTCGAATTCAGCCACTTTGAAAAATTATTAAGAAATATTTGGGGTAGATTTTAAAATGAATTCTACAGATAACAACAAGGCATTTCAGAGAAAATGTCCTGGGGATTTTAGGGATGAACTCTAGGCGGGTTTTGATTAGAATTACAAGTCGATTGTGTGGGTTCAAAGTAATACCAAGGGAATCGAATTTTGGGGGTGAAATTCCACAGAGAGGAGTTCTAAGGAAATTCCAAGAATAATTTCAAGAGCATCTCGAAAAGAACTTCTAGACAATGTTAAGAAGAATTTCAAATAAAGTTTCAGAAGTATTTAAAGTTTAACTCCATGATTACGCTGAGCAAAATGTTAATACAGTCTAAGGAAAATTCAAGTGAATTTATATAAAAGTGGAAGGAAGTTCACGGAATTATTAGAAAATATTTAAAATTCAAAGCGAATTTATTGGAATGTCAAAATGTCTGGACTGTTATATTGGCTCCCAGAGAGAACCTTAAATGTGGGTATTTGAGGTAAGTCGTCAAACTATGTGTTTGCTGGAGCCCCAAGCAAAGTCTGAGATCAAATTGAAAACTAAATTTGATGTTGTGATGTCGGGGATAATAAATACTCAGGTTGCTGTCGTTTTGGTCGTTTTGAGAGCAACAAATTCTTTATGTGACATCACATTGAAAACTAATTCTGCTATCAGTGAGAACAAACAGAAAACTCTATTTGATGCACATTTTTCCTGTTGATAACTAAACGAGTACCGTAAGGGGGGACTATAACAATGGGTTAAAAAATTAAAAATTATCGTTCCCTACCTTACAACGTTCACATTTTAGCTAGGATAACAATTTTAAGCATGTGAATACATTCATCAATGATGTATTTATTTATGTATTTATTTAATAATTCATCTGACAAAGTTGTCTTATTGAATTAAATATACGTTATTTCAAAGTGTTTCGCTGTGAGATCCTTATTCTCGTAACCACTTCGAATCCTTCACAATTATCAGCTTCCACGACACCTACCACAATGAAACTGTTACTCAACGTTTGCTGTACTGCAGCATACATGAAGTAGCAATTTGTGGTGAAATGGGGCATTAATTCCCGAGATTTGTGTTATTGAACGTTCTATGTGGAAGTGCATGTATAGCCTACGTGGCGGCCATTTGTGGACTCTACAAGAAATCACCTTAAATAAGGTTCAGTCTTCGTACTCTATTCACAAATTAAGGTGTGGACATACCAAAATCAAACGCGGACTCGATGGACACAAACATACGAACCATTGCAGAAATAGGCTGGTTGTAGCCATAGAGAGTACGATGAAAGCTCGGTTGCATCAGGAATTGCTGACGTAACATCCTACCTGAAGCAAGGAAATCAAGCAGTGACAGAATATGAGAGCAATCGACGTCACCGTTGAGTAATTTAGCTATAAACGTAGCCTGTTGTAGCTTACGTCTTCGATCAAGCATTTCGAGGTCAAGCAGACGGCATCTATCGGGATACGCTGGAAAGTTCTAAGGATCGCGCCACGGTCGGGTCCTAAGCAAGCCATATGAATCTTTTTTGCATACGCTCGATTCTTAGGTTCCATGTTACCTCGTTTGGAGCCCATACAAGCATTTTTTAGGATCGGACTTACGAGTGAACAATGCAATGCTTTTGGACAGTGTGGATCCGTGAAATCTATGGCAATCTTAGAGATGAAGCCAAGTTGACGATTAGCCTTGGAAATAGACTAGAAAGGAAAGCTTTGAGTCCAATACGACACCAAGATCCGTCACTTGATCCACTCTGCTAAGAACAGTATCATCGATGTGGTATTCATAAATTATCGGGTCTTTTAACCGATAGAAGGTCATCACATGACATTTCGTGACGCTGATGACAAGCTTGTTCGAGCGGCACCAGTGAACGAAGCCATCTTTTCAGGAGAAAACAGTCCTTGATGCAGCGTACCACCACATAAATTTTTAGATCATCAGCATATACGAGCTTGCACTTGTGGTCAAAGGTAGATGCAGCGTCATTGAAAAATAACACAAACAGTAACGGTCCCAAATTACTTCCTTGCGGGACACCGGACGTGCCAGTAAATGGCAATGAAACATAAGATCCGTGTTTAACGTACAGCGTTCTGCCAGTCAAGTACGATGACAACCACACGACACCAATCGATTTGAGGCTCCCAATCGCGAAAGCTTGCAGAACAACACTTTATGATTAATTTTGTCAAAAGCCGCCTTTAGGTCCGTATAGATTACGTCAACCTGCGCTTTATCTTCCATAGCCGTAAAGACAGGTAGTAGTTAGATCCAGCAAGTTAGTAGCAACAGACCTACCGGGAATAAATCCATGTTGATCTGACGAAATGTGGTTTTTTGTAGCGCGTAGAATTTGATCGCTGACGATAATCTCGAGAAGCTGCAATGCGGCAGAAAAGCTGGTTATCCCACGGTAGTTTTCAACATCTAGTCGGTCACCACTTTTGTGCACAAGAAACATATAGGGTAGTTTCCAGCGCGATATTTGACGCAGCCAGTTCGGCCTCGACGTTGGACGATGACTCTGGTTCAAAGATGGATGCGAAATGCATCGCGAAGAAATTGCATGCTTATTCTTCACTATTTGACTCTTTGCCATGATAGATCACATTAAGAGGGACTAATGAGCTTGTCTTCTTGTTGTTTACGAAACCCTAAACCGATTCCGGATCCCGCCATAAACCAAACTGCACCCTTAAAACGTGTGATTTGTAGAGTGAAGCATTCAACTTTCTGTAGACGTCGCTCGCTCGTTTGAAGTTAGCTTCTGCAAATGCGGATTCATGCGCCCAGCAATAACGTTACCATCGATTACGTTTTTTTCTGAGATTTCCGAAGAAGGGGCGTACTCCAAAAAGGAGAGACAGGTTTTCTCTTCGTAGGAACGTGTAAGTTCTACCATTGACGGATGATAACACCAAAATTTGAGGCCATGTCTTGGACATCCACACTGTCGTATACATTATTCCAGTCGAAGCCTGACAGGTAAGCGAAAAGCTCAGCAAAGTCGATGTTGCGGTAATTGAGTGCTCTTTCGAATTAATTTGCCGGAAGTGGCCTAGGACATTAAGCTGCAACATTAACGCGAATATAAAGTGGGGGGGGGGGGGGGGGATCTACTAGCAGCAATGGATCATCAGCAGAATATACTACAGAAGAGCTACCCACGGCACAGTGGTTGAAATCGGCATTTTCGTGCGCTTAATTAATAGCCCCTTTATCATGAAATTAAGAGACATGGTGTCTTCAGAGAAGTGTTTCAATATGGCTTCGACAGTGTTGGTGGCTTCGACAAAGTTGTAGAAAATTTTCGTTTCATAGAACTTTGCTGAAAACGCTTAATTAATATCTTTTTTACTTTTCAAGATATGTGACGTTTATTGCCGACGGTCCTTCAAAAATGGTTTTCTCATCATAACTTTGTGGTCTACATTTTTACGGCTTTGCCATAATCTAGTAAGTTGTAGATAATAATAAAATATAAAATATTGTAGATTACCGCATTGCAGTATCTTCTGTAGAAAAAAAGTTATTGAAGTTTTTTGTAGATTTTAAGGCCATCATTTATGAACCTGTAACTCTTAGCAGGGGGCAAAATGGGGCAAAGTATCCATGGTGCATCTGAAACTTTAATAAATTTACTTCAAAATGATAACAAACATCTGTGAATGTCAGCTTTCATGTTAAAACTTTTTCTTTGTTATAGTAAAAAATACGGCACGCTAATTGGGTTCAATTTAATTTAATTTAATTTAATTTAACTGATAATAAAAGTTTTTCAACATGTCTATTTCATGAATCACTGTCGTCCTCGCATTTGGTATCGTTGTCGTTCTCGTTGTCATTCTCACTATAGAAAAACTTTCAAAAGGCTTTTCGCGTCATCCGATAGTAATTTTTCGATTTTCTTCGGCCATCGGCGAATACTTGTGATCAATGGATCAGAAGACACTAGAAGCATGTTCAGAAGATCACGATTCGTAGCTTGTCTTGCTTTCGGGTGTTGAATTCTCGGTATCTATTAGATGGGTTAAAATATTTCAATAAAATAATTACATCATGAAGCTTGTATTTACCTCCCTTTTCCAATCTTTATTTCTTGCCTCTTGCGCATCTTCTGAGAGTTGTCCGATTGGTACTATAAAATTGTCAATTATGGAAGACCCATGTATAATCGAACCTTATGGACACTTGCTGGTAGATAGTACCAGGGATATAATTTCACCAACAAGCGTGCTGTCTCAACACAATTGTTGTCAAATGATATTGAATCGATTTCGCAACCTGATCCTATAGATTGGAGAATTGAACCATATCCAACGTTTCTTCGTTTGCATCGACGATTCGCTCCGACGTGTGGTCAAAAAGCTGTTGTAGTTTTACTTCCACACATGTGTCGCTGACTATAACACAGAAAAAAAATTTAAACTACATTTAGTATAAATGCAACTAACTTTTAAACATTTAAATATATTAAATATGTTACATAACTGGAGCTGAAAACTGAAAATATTGCCAAAACACTGGCAGCACTTCCGATGAATGCAAAATGAACTTTGCGCATGCGCAATTATAAAGTTTGCCATGATCATAACGTAGAACTTGTTTGCCCTCAAACAAAACAAAATTTCAAGATAGCTTAGATCAGTAAGCTAGTTCCTGCTTTAGGATCCAAGGGTTCTATGTTCGAGCTGATAGAGGGGGGAGGTCTTTTTTTTATAGAAACAATGATTTCATCATACAAGTATGAAGAAGGATAATAAGATATGATTGGTTTTATTATTTGCTAGCGAGCGTAGGTGGATGAACGGTAGATAATTGTTACACCTGACGATGTCCGTCTCCTCTACAATATCTCACGAGGTCGGAACAAGGAAGAACCTAAAGATGCCAGTAAAAGAAGCAACTAATCATTTTCAAATCGAATCCAGCAGCTGGTCTAGTTGAACTAATTTATCAGCTAAGGATGTACCAGTTGCGTGACCTCCGATGATCCATCATTGCAGAATATACAAGCAGCAATATGCTCAAAGCTATCAACGCAAATGTTATTCTTCAAAATCTGGACGCTACTATTTGTTGCACACCATCTTAGTGAAGGTCCTGATAAGCGGGATCTGGTTGTAAGTGACAATGTGTTCTCAATTTTCTGTACAAATTTATCTTGAATTGAATACAGAAGAAGATCAACGCAACTTTGGATTCATTTCGGGAAGATCTTGGGCGTACCGTCTTGTTACGCTTCGTATCATCCTAGCCTACGGTATTCATTAACTACGATGAAGCTTTCGAACGACTCAATCACGGATGAAATCATCAACCTCACCGAAGTGCGGTATGAGGCTTTCAAGTGCAAAGTTTTGCGTAATAAAGCCTTGTCCGACCCTATCCAGGTCGCCTGTGCTGGATGTCAAGAGCAACGGCAACAAGACCAAATAGTTAATTGTTACAGCACGGACAACCCTTTCAACTTTATGGTAGCTAGGTAAGCAGTGGATAAAGGTCGAAGTTTCCAATATCTCTGCAGATAGAAAGCGCCAGACGATTAGACCAACAGCGGCTAAGTGCAGAATCAGCACCAACAGCGGAATTTCAAATGCTGAGCAGTTTCATTGATACCAACAGAAATTGGCAAATGTATGTGGAGTTGACTCGGCCACATACTACGAAAGGGTGGACACAAAAACTACAAGCAAGGGTTGGATAGAAATCCGGCAGACCATCGCAACAGAGGCCAGGCCAGGAGCCATGTAGCGGAGCCCCACCAAAAACAAAATAAATCTGACTTGGGTCCTTGTCAAAGTGAAAGCAAGCTCCCACCAAGGTAAAAAAATATCACTTTGTCTTTATGCATCACTGTTGGAAAATCAAAATTTCGGGCAAAACCAGCAACATTTTTCAAAGTATCGTGGCATTTACTTACGAAGGTTAGGGTACGAGATCTAATCTCTGCCTATACTCCTAATTTATATTTGTGGATGTTCAAAAGAACATTTCTGAATGCTTGAGTTGTAACGATAATCCCAAATATGCAGGATCTGTTTCCAGGTTTATTGTGGGCAAATTTTCCAGTATTTTAAAAGTCAAATAGTAGTCAGCCACTAATATTTCATCATTCAACTCATTTATTCATTTATTTCATCATTGTGCTCATTTATGGAAGCCATCGAAACGTGGTGTGTATCAGTGAATCAACCTCAGATAGTTCCATCAACATAATAAACCACTTGCACTAAAATGGATTCTCATCACAATCAACCAATGATTAAAATGTTCAAAATATCAATATGAATTCCGAATTCAAAATGTAAAACAGACTCACTTGTGTTATAAAAAATTGATTTTTTATTACTATTAGATCGCTTGAATTCAATAAAAAATCATTATTCACAGCATCGAACGCGTGACCTTTATATTGTTATAAACCATTATCAATCCATCTGAGCCATCAGGAATGTGTACTGACATGCTGCTCCAATGCATTCAAGAGTTATTCAAAAGCCTACTGTGGAGAGATAAAAGTCATTTCTCATACCGATGTACCGTGCCGATTCAAATTTCGGACACTTAAACTCGAATTTCGGACACTTTTAAAAGTTGATTATCTCGGTCGAATATGATCCACATGTTTTGTAAATTTTAATTTTTTTTGACTAGTGCCCTCCACGATCATCTAACATTATTACTTTGTTTCTAACTGGATGTAATATTTAATTAAAAATGAAAGTGTCCGAAATTTGAATCGTCCGAAATTTGAATCGGAACGGTAATTCATTTGTTCGTTCTGTTGGTCATGAATTACAAACATTTATTTTTACTGCCCATGCGCATACCGCCAGCATCGTTTTAATTATTTTCCAATCAATGCAACCGCCCTCCTAGTGCGCAAGCTCGCTTGTCTAGAAGACGTTTGTTAGCCAAAATATAATTGTTAACGGCGCCGGTGGTGTAGTGGTAAGCGTGATTACCTCTCACCCCAGCAGGCCTGGGTTCAATCCCAGTCGGCGCCGCCGGGATGTTCTTTGGCATAACATCTCTGATCACGCCGTCCTTCGGATGGGAAGTAAAGCCGTTGGTCCCCGGTTCATGAGTTGATGGGTCGATAGGTAGGGTCCAGGTGTGGGAGCTGCCTTCCTGGCACGTCGGTAGCATTGGTGCTCAGCACGGAAAACAAGATCGACGGAAAAAACAAACCAAAGGAAAAAAAATATAATTGTAATTTTAGAATAAGTGCAATCAATGCAACCACCCTCCTAGTGCGTGAGCTCGCTTGTCTAGAATTTGCACCTATAAACACAACGATCCAATCCAAATAAACGAGCAATGGGTGGAAGATTCTCATGACTATCAACTAAACTGATTCAACCAAGACATGGAATATTTGAAAGTGCATTCTCTGCGGCATCATTCAATTAGTTTCCAAAATAGGAGCCATCATCACTTTACATTTGTTCCAGGCGACGACAATTGATAAACAAACAAATTTTGTTTGTCTAGCAACGATGGTAACAATCTAACGCTAAATATTTCTTAAGTATTTTTAAGTATTTTTATGTATCTTACATAGCTATGTACAACGTGAGAAATACAAAGTTTTGAGTGAGATGCCCCTAGTTTTATTCTAAAGATTTTGATATATATCCGATTGAAAGAGCGGCACCAGTTGTGTAGTTGTAAGCGTGAATACCTCTCACCCCAGCAGGCCTGGGTTCATAACATCTCTGATCAGGGAAGTCGAACGGTTGATCCCCGGTTCATGAGTTGATGGGTCGTTAGGTAGGGTCCAGGTGTAGGAGCTGCTTCCCTGGGGTCGGTAGCATTGGTGCTCAGCACGGAAAACAAGATCGACGGAAAACAAATCAAAGGAAAAAAACGATTGAAAGCGTACCGATTCTAATTTATGTCAGACATAGTACGCTGTATTTGCACAATGATGCGCTGTAATGCGCATTATGTCCGACGTTATGTTTAACGTACTGAATGAGTGTAAAATCGAAAGTCGCGTTTAGAGTTTTTCGGTGTCTGACATGACCGACAGTACAGTTCTTATGGTAATAGAGTTGCTGAAGTTTCTGGAGTTCTTGGGATAAAGGAAGTTTGTTCTATCAAATGGTGGTGTTAGATTGCGTGGATGGGGTTTGATTCTCGAGAAATTTGTGTTCAAAGCCATTGTTTACGATTGGTTGTTCCGCCCATTTCAATTGTTGGCCTAGATTTGAAGATTTTCAGAATAATACCTGGTAAACCAGCTGTCTTGGAGAAAAGTATTCAAATATTTTTGAAGGGATTCTTGATCACCTAAACATGTTTGGAATAATGCATGCTCATGCTATGCTGTGATAATTTTTGAGAGACAGGATTGAAAAATTGGAGATCTTCATAATAATAACTGATCAAGCTGAATCATCGAAAAAATATCCAGGTAACTTTATGATCCCCTGAACGTATTTGGAATAGTTCCTGCTCTATCTGCCTTTTCCTGAAAAAATCTTAGAAACCGGATTTGAATTCTTGGACATTTGAAGATGTATAGAATAATACGTGATCAACGTCTCGAAAAAATATAAAAAGGACTTTTAGAAGATTTTTTTATCACCTAAAGATCTTTAGAATAATTTATGTTATATATGCTATCTTCTGATCTGAAAAAATATGAATTGTTAGACAATGTAACTCCCTTATTTATATATCCTACCCACCGCTAGTGGAGCATGAACCAAAGTGAAAGATTTCCAACCTGTGCAGCTGCTCAATTTTGCCATGACCTAGGCCCATGTCAGATTATATCTTTAGTTGAGACTCCACCCTCATGAGTCCATCGGTTTGACTCTGCTGTGATGTCCTGCCAGGGTTCAATCCAACACATGTTTGCAGATTTAGTTTCCGCCCCTTCGTTGAGTGTGCTCCAACCACCTCCACTTTAGTTCTAGAATTTCTGTTGATTGACATTGACGATGGCAGTGATGTATCAGGACTGAATGAAACCAGGGGCGTGCTACACAGGTACCACCGCTTATCAATTCGAAAAAAAAAATTAACACACATTTATAGCCGATTAGTGAACAAAGAAAATGCATGAGTTTGTTCACCTCCGGTTTTTGCCTTGCAAATTCTGAGTTTGATTTTGTATTCTCTGTCTGAAAAAATTTACATGGTTATATACTATTGTCCGATCTGGGTTTTCACTCTGCTTAAAAGAGTACGTAGACTCTTATCACACACGCTTACACCTACATTCATGCTACCTTTTTCGACAAACTTTTTCGGTTGATTAGGGACTACCGGATGCTGAACAAACCAGACGGATATAACAAGTTGCTACCATTTTTTTCTCTTCGTCGTTCACTCATGAGATCACCCACGCTCACTTGTCCCGTTTGCAGGAGCACTTCCTTATCTAGAGCCGAATACCATTGACGGACTTCACTCTTGGCTCCTCAATTGTTCGCCAGGTTTCATCCGTGATCTACTCTTTTCTCTGAGTGCTCAGCTTACTCATGTGGCCCGTGGCCGTCCATTGTTCTTCTATAATACCACCTTCTGGAACATTCGCTGCTCTGCTCTCAACCTATTCAACGTACAACCTTTTCTTTCATTGCTGGATCTTCGAGCTGGCGTGTGTTGAATAACCGGCAGAGTATCTCATTCCTCAACTGACAACGATCAATCCCAAATAAACAACCAGTCCGCTAATCGCCCTTTATAAAGCGACTAATATAAAGTCTTGAAACGCTTTTTTAACCTTATATCGCAAAAAGGGCGATTATTGGGTAGTTGGCAGGCTTAGTGATTACTTGGTCATTGAAAAGAAGTTGAGACGCAATATCAGAGCTGCATTTATTCCGGACATCAAAAAGACTCCGTCTCCTTTTTCGTATGATGCAGATGTGGTCGATTTGATTCTCGGTATGTCTACCAATCTTGCCCATTTTTTCAAGGTCATGTTGTCCCACGTTCATAGTTCGTGCTGTTGGAGCCGATCTTCGTATTGAAGTCGTCATGACAGATTTGTAATGGTTTCATTCTGTAACCTGCGTGTTACAATTTATCCCGTTTTGTGTAGTTTTGCCGCCGAGTGTAATATTGCCGTATTTTACACGAGTGTGTGCCGTGTTTGTTATGCTTTGTTTTTGTTGTCATTGCACGGCCGGCGACATACTCACCACTATGCCTTCGTGAATAATTTTAACTTGTAAATTTTGCGCGTTATTTTATTTATTTTTTGTTGTTATTAGTTTAGTTAGATAGGAAAAAAAAATATCGTTTTAGAATGTATCGTGTCTCAAATAAAATTAGGTCCCGTTTCTCCTCCCGCTGCAAAAGAAGGCGAATCACATCAACAGCAGAAAAAGTCGGTTGCAGGAGCGATGGCGGTTTTGTTTTGTTTTGTGACGTTGTGAAAACGAGGAACATTTCGAACCACGGTGGAGTGAGCGTGTGTTTTTTTGTTCGGAGACGATTTTCCCGAGATTTGGGTCCCGAACTAGCTCATCTCCTATTGGGAAGTTTTCCCAATCGCGTCGCGAGTTCAAGTACGACCACTTTTGTGTACCACGAGTGAAAGCCGGCTCCGTGGCTGCGAAAATCACTGTACTGATAGTGTAGTGAAAAGGGTGCCGGATCGCCATTGTGGGAAGCAGGAACTATTCGCTTCCCTGGCTAACAAAAAAAGATCCGGTAAACACCCGCCGTCCTGACTGCGGTGGCTCAGCCAATAGAGCCAGTCTCGCCACCGCAGTTAATCGTCAAGCAGGACGAAGCAGGCGATACCAGAGGTGAGTTCGCCTGGGCAGAAACACTGCGGTGTCTGCCGGGGTTGCCTACGGCGAGTAGGCAATCCGGTGATTCGTCACCAACGTCGCCGGGGGGGTTCCAACAGACGAGCCCCGCTCATCCCCCCGCTAAGTGTTAAGGACAGCTGCTAAGCAGCGAAGAAGCAAACCGCTCAGCACAGTCCGTGCTTTGTAGCAGCAGAACCGCCGCCATACCGTCGTCGAAGGGCCCACCGAAGAGCAGCAGCACCAACAGCGAGGAGGAGAGGGCAAAGATAAGTAGCGAATAGACGTCTAAAATTGCATTTCCTTTTGTTGTTTTGTCTCGAGGCCGCCCCGCCGGGGTAAAATCGGGCCAGCTATAGGCTGGCAGGTAAGCCGTAGCTTACAATTCATAAACGACATCGTCTCGCAGAGAATTGATTCAATAGAACTCTTATCAAAATTAAACATCTACATACCATCATCTTGATGGTATGATGTCACCCTTTGGACCCTTATCCATGATGGTAATCTGTTGACTGCAACAAAATGTCATGTCCTGAAGCTCGACAATATCTAATGGCGCATAATAAATAATTTTAGTTCACTTCCCCGATAGTACCCACAATGTGACCGATGTCTCATCTGTCGCGGGATTTTGAATATGCTTTCTAAATATGAGACCGCGTGCTTTGGTTACTATTTATGCCACTTAACTTTACAGCACCATTTAAATAAAACATCTGGTTAATATCTGGAATTTCTATGCCCAGAACCTGAGAAAATTTTCAATGTCTGAATTACCTATTCAAATAATTTCTACATTTCAAGAAGTTAACTCTTCATTGGATACCGTTGAATTTGTTCATCCCAATATGTTTTTAGATTTGTCTTGTCTCTTGTTATTATTCTCTATGGCATTCCAATGAAATATGTATACCTAAGAATCTTCAAAATTATCTGTATACAACTTTTGAAATGCCCTCTAGGAATTCAGAATTCAATCTACAATTATCTTAGTATTCCAAATTATTCCCACCAAGTTTCCCTTAAATGTATCTAAATAATTATCTTTAAAAGTTACTGTTTGGAAATGTATCCATCGAATATTGCTAAGAATTTGTTTTGAGTTCATCTCAGAATTGTCTTGAAAATCTAAACATTAATTTCAAGGAATTTTCTGATATTTTTTGTTCAGGAATTTCCCCTGGAATTTTGCTATGCAATCGAATCATGCGATAAAGCTTGTGATTTTACTTGGGGTATTTTACCATATTTAGCTGTCTCATTTAAACCGCAAAACTAGGTTAGACGACCGGGAAAATCCGAGAAAATCCGAGAAAACTGGGAAAACAGGTATTTAAATTCTTAAATAGCTAATTCTAATGACCAATTCACGATCTGAATCTAAATTCAACTAAGTAAATGGTTTGTTTCTAAAAAATCGAGGTAGAAAAATGCGTACTGTGTGATGCAATGAGGTTAGAAATGAACCGTGCTCTAGATTATTCAAGAAAAATGCTGGTGGTTGGATGTAAATTTTTTAATATTTCTCAAATTGGGCCGCAATCAACGAAAGATAGGATCCACATCTTTCAAATCTTTCCAATCAATAAATGTTACTATTGGTAACTTTTTTCTTTATTTTGTCACAAACGTCACTACTATGGTATCAAATTCCCACCAGCGAAACTGAAATCAAATTATGATTTAAGGATGTGGAAATCAAAAATCAATTTCGATTTGCTGTCATTTTTATGCTGGACTTTGCTCGGGGCCAGTTCAACAGTTACCGGGCCCATTCTTTGATTTTTATTTTTATTTGAAGAGTAATAATGGTATGTCGATTCGGTCAAATGCTTTAGTTAACTCAATATCACGAGCTTATACGTTGGCCGTCTTGACATCCAACGGTTTGGTCTTGCTGATTTTGATGGTGAGACCCACCGTAGATGAGCGTTCGGCTAGGTCGTTGAGCTTACTCTGCATATCCCCAAGTAACAATTTTAGTTTTATGAAGGTAATGTGGACTTAAATAATGCTTTAAAACCTCGATAAAAGTAGTTATGTTACTTGAGTCAGAGCGTCGTTGGGCTAGTAGAGCAACATCATCAGTCAAATCGAAGCAGCTGAGAAACAGTGGTGGTGATAGAATACATCCTTGTCTCACACCAGTGACGACCCGGATAACACGTGAAAGTCTCGTATTGCGATTCGATATGGTTGATGATTTTATCCAGGACTTCCATGGGATGCAGGAACTCTTGGAATTCGTTGACGTGCTGCAGGATGATACGGAGAGTCGCGTAAATTAATAACCTTCACTGTTATCTCTTGACGAGTTCAGTCAGTATAATCAATTTTTTGGTACCTGTCAACCATTTTACTATTGACACATCTACTTTGCTCAAAAACCAAATTAACAAATATTTGTTTGCCTTACCCAACCAAAACCGTCCCTCATAAATTGTCAAATTATCAATTTCCAGGCAACCGTCAACACTTTCACGTACTGTCGAAAAATCCCTCAACAAAACGCCTCCTCCTCGAGTTTTAATTTCATCGCTATTTAACTGCTGTAAATTAACAAAAAAAAAAAAGAAACTGCTATTACAATCTTTAATGGCAGCCATCAATTAGCGGGGGGTCAAAATTAAAAAAGTAAATTTTTCACCAACCCTTTCAAATTCCGGTTTGGTTGACTTTTCACCGGCCGATGATGACGATTTTTTTTGCACCTCCGTGTTCGTCACGGTGTAAAAATCAAAAAAGACACGACGCGATGTGGGACATACCCCGGCCTATCACCATCGTTCAGACCGTTTTTTTTTTTTCATTCTACATTTTCTGGGCTAATTAATTAGAATCTCGTTGCAAGGGCTGCCGAGATACTGGCGCGAGTGAAAAGATCACCGGAGAAGCAAACAGAGCGCGCCAAATTGGAAATCATAAAAAAATCAACACAATTCTTTTTGATGTAAACGTCTCCCTCCGGTGCGAGGTGACACTGAGCCAAGGCTGTTTTCCGGCAGAAAGGGGTGTGCCGTTTTGGAGAAAGAGAACAACGGTAAACTTATCTCCAAGAAACACGACGGAAGGAAAAATGGCTTGCAATTTACACACATAAAATTTTACTACAAAATGATGTTGGAACGCGCGTGAGAGGTAGGGCAAAAGTATTGCTCCAAAGACTTGGTGGAAACTCATGTTGCAATTTTCGACGACTAGTTAAAAGGGGAAAAAATGAACAGCAGACCCATTTAATTCACAGCTTTCTTCGAGAAAACCTCGCTGCATTTGTTCAACATAAGCGAGCTTGCGACTCAGCAGGGGTTTGTTCGTTTTTAAAATTTAATCATAATGACACCAATATAGGTGCCTATAGAGTTCAAATAAATGTCCTGAGATTCATCACACCGCTCTAGGTTCAATTAACCGAAATAGGTAGCAATTAATTTTAGATTGGCTATCTTGAAGCTTTCTTCTGTCACGGGCCATCGTTCATCTTCCGGAGTGACGAATTTCATCAACGCAAGCAACAATCTCATCAATCCTAATCGCCGATCGTAAAAAAGAGAAACGTTCAATCCTTTTAGGCCGGCACCACGATCTTCACCCCCCGAGGCCACTTTCGAAAGGGGTATAACATGCGAACTGACTCTATATTTTAATGCACTCCTCCTGGACCGAAGTGGCAGCATTACATCGGCATCGTTTGTCGTAAAAAATGTTCTAACCGCAGAAAGGCCCACCTCATCTCATTTGCAACAGCACTGCTAGCAACGAGAGCAACGACGACGGTCCTATACATAAATCATAAATTACGAAATACATCCGCACTCGATGGAACCGCATACTTTCTTTTTTTTCCATGGTCGTGTAAATCCTACGGACGACAAGCACCAACCGGATGGGGACCACCGCCGAAGTGCATCGAACAAATCTCAACCGGTTCTCGGGTGCGCCCGGACTATTTAGGATGAGAAGAGTGCAGATAATCTTCCCCGAACGAGCACGAGGACCGATGTGGAAGTCGTAAAAAAGACTTCCCAACTGCTGAGAAAGGGTCAACTCGATAGGCAGTGTAACAGAGATTAACAAAAATACGCATATTTATAACCATGTCCTGCGATCCGCCCATTGGATCTGGGTAACGTAAACGGAAGGGTTGTAAAAAAGCGAGCGATCTTTGGTAGTCCCGCAGGAGTCGCGCTCTGCCAGCTATATTGCACGAGTGTGTTCTTGTGTTGATTATGGGTTTAGGTTATGCACAGGCACGACTCTGCACTGTCGACCTGGTCGAGGTTGGATGCGGGGGGGGGGGGGGGGGGGGAGTGAGCGCAATGTTAAAGATTGGTTTTTTCGATGACCTGCTAGGGGGTTAAGGTGCAACGCAGACGAAGGGGAAGATTAATGTACTACAAGGAGAAACGTATTTTTTTTGTGCTTTAAATTTGTGTAATAGAACTTGTGCAGAATGGGCGATTGGATCTATTTGCTTTCGGGGTAAAATCTCTTGTAATATTGACTCTAGACGAGTATTTCGTTTGTCAATTTACCATTTTAACGTGACAGCACTTTTCGTTTAGATTTGACTGGGATTCGGCAAATTTATCCCTCAGGGTGAATATCTGGATTTAATGTCACAACTAACCTTGCGGCTAACAAAATTCGCTACAGTATGCATGTTGAGTTAAATACGCGTTATTAACAGAGATTTGTAAAGAAATAAGAATGAATTTGTTTCATGAAATACATATGATATATACCAGAGATGAACCAGCCGATGACTGAAAGTCTCTTTTATAAAGAATGATAAAGATAAAGATTTGATATATACTTCTACTAAACCTACTTTACGTTAAATGTTTCAATGCAGACGACTTTTTTATCCATACATTCCGATTTCCACATTTTACAATTATCATTTTGCAGGGTGAGCAGTGATCTAGAAAATCGGGAAAACCGAATAAAAATTTTAGGAATTTTAAATTACCGGAAAACAACGGAAAAATCTCGTGAATTTCGATGAAAAATGTCTTCTCTCAGATAAAAAAAAAACAATTCGATTCTGGTCCTTACAATGTGTCCAAGGTTCAGATTGGAATGGATCACCTTTGTTTATGTTCTAGAACTCTCCACTTCAACTCAATCGCATTCAGTTTATTGCTTTATTTTTATGTATATAGCACAATCGGGAGAATTTGCTGGTCATCAGGATTTTGTCAGTTTTCACTCGGCTGTCGACAGAAGCAGGCCACTCTCGATGTGTGGCACGCGATCGCCTATTTACTCGGCAGCAACCAATGTGTAGTCCTCATTGCTCTTCATCAGCAGTTCTTTCGGCCAATGCGTCGTCGACTTTGGAAAGCAACCGTTTAGTGATGATTGTGTGAGCACTGGCCAGGTTTTGCGTCCATTGCTGCAATGGAAGCACTCTGCTCCTCGTTGGCGATACTGCCATACATACAAACACTGATGTTGCACCCCATACAAACCACTGGAAGCAGCTCCCGTTCTGATGGAGGAGGCTTTTTGGATAGCGGAGGATAAAGTGTTTGTTGTGCTGTTGTGAACAAGAATCCTCGGCTCTGTAAAGCTAATTCGATCGAGCCTTATCGAATACATTTATAAACAAGCAGGATTTTCGCAGTTCAGTTCTTGAATCCCGAGAAGTCATAAACCAACGAGAAATTGAAGTTCAACTGTTTAGTAGAACCAGAAAAAGAGTCTCACACAGACTTGTTATCCCGATGGCGGATCAGTGCCAGAATTGTTTTGAGCCAATGTCCGGCTAGTGTTCCAAGCAGTTCGTGAGTGACGGCGAAGCAAAACGGTGCATGGCAAATCCCGATGAACATTTCAAATGGTCCTATCTGCTTTGATCGATTCTCTCCATCGACTTTCTCTTTTTGTAACCACGGCTATGCAAACAGATTTTGTGTTATTTTTACCACATACTTTGATAAAGGAGGGAGGTTCTTATGTACCGTCCAAAACGTCAAATACAACAGAAAAGGTTTTGCAGCTGAGTTATTAACGAAAGAGAAAGTCCATGAAGAGAATCGATCAATGCAGATAGGACCTTTTGAAATGTTTATCTAGAAATGCAATGAATGCTGGTTTTGGTTTGTTTTAATTTTCAAATTATTTAGAAACAGTATATTTTACAATTCATTTAGCAACAGTGTGTGAATTTGTTTGAATCTAGTATTTACATCTGCGACACAGTGAGAATGATGCTTGAAACTGGAGTTGACGGCGACCCAGTAGCTCTTTACTCCTATTGAGCTTTCTGACGTTTATAACACGCACACTTGCGTTGTCCCATTTTCAAGTGCGAAGTTTGTTATCCTCACTTTCGGACCATCAATACTACCGCACATAGAATGGACTATTTTGGTGCTTAATCGTCTTTTTCTATCTAGCACACAGAGATGAATGGATGGTGTGTTTTCCCACTAGTATGTTCCCCTCTTGCTCGAACTCATTCAATTTAAGTGATTCATTAGTGTGCACCGGTTAAACGTAAAAACACTCTATGCTGAAGTCCCATAAGTAAGCGTTGGTGTGTGTGAAAAATGATGGTTTCATACTACCCTTTCTCTCAATTGATAGTTCCTATTAGAAACGGTCGATCTTTGCTAGAAGACATGGTTTTTCGAAAGTGCTGTCAACGCCAATTGAAATAGAGTGTGAGCACAAGAATGATGATTCGCGGCAACTCGGGGGCAACCTGACAACTCCAGTATATTATTATTATTATTATTATTATTATTTAATTTTATTCATCGGACTATTGTCTACATGAAACAACCTTAAAGCTAAAACAATTCAAGTGCTTCTAATCCGTGCCAAAAAGCGAGATGAAGATTCCCCAAATTCGAATAATTCTTCGACAGCCGTAAACGTACGCATCATAGTTGTTAGTGGTTCGTTGTAACCGAACGCCGTTCGATGGTACCGTGGTTGGAGAAGGGTATCACTTCGTAATGTTCTCGGTGGTACTCGGATATCCAACAGCGAGAGAAGCCTCGAGCAGTCGACCTCACCATTCAATAGCTTGGCAACAAAAACTGCTTGCTGATTTTTCCGTCGGCATTCCAGAGTATCCAAGCTCAGCAGATTGCAGCGATCAGAATACGGCGGGAGATTTTGCGGATCACGCCATGGTAGATTACGTAATGCTATCCTGATAAACTTGCGCTGAACACTTTCGATCCTCAAGCTCCAAGTCAACTGATGAGGAAACCAGACCAAGGAGGCATTTTCCAGGATTGGTCGCACAAGTGAGCAATAGAGAGCTTTCAGGCAGTGTGGGTCAATGAAGTCCTTCGATATTTTCGACACAAAACCTAGCTGGCGATTCGCCTTTGTGATCAGAGCAGAGCGGTGGAGGTTGAACGTCAACTTATGGTCCAGTAGAACACCAAGATCGCTGAACTGGTCGGTTCTTTGAAGAACCACACCGTTGATGGCATAGTCAAAAACAATCGGCTGCCTGATGCGGTAATACGACATTACCATACATTTAGGAATGCTGAGGGTAAGCTTATTCCGACGACACCAATCAACGAACAGATCCAATACCGATTGAAGACGAATGCAATCCTCAGCAGTCCGCACCATGAAGTACAGCTTTAGGTCATCGGCATACGCAAGCTTACAGCCATCTCCAAGTAGAAGAAGTGCGTCGTTGATGTACAACACAAACAGCAACGGGCCAAGATTGCTACCCTGTGGTACACCTGACGAGTTCGTGAAATACGAGGAAGTACTGGAATCGAGTTTCACTCGCAGAGACCTGTCAGTCAAGTAGGAGCACAACCACGAAGTCAAACGGTCCGACGCACCGAGTTTGGATAGCTTTGCCAACATAATGTCATGGTTGATCGTATCAAACGCTGCTTTTAGATCAGTGTAGATGACGTCTATTTGTGCCCCATTTTCCAGTTGCTCAAAACATGTCGTGGTAAAATATAGAAGATTTGTGGTAACCGATCGTCCAGGCATGAAGCCATGTTGGTCACTAGAGATATAGCATTTGGTGTGCTCAAGAATGAAACCACTCACAATTATCTCAAACAGTTTTGATGCTGCAGATAGATTAGTAATTCCTCTGTAGTTTTTAACGTCACGTTTATCTCCTTTCTTGTGTACCGGAACCATAAATGACTCTTTCCAGATTGCAGGAAATTTCGACTCTACAAAAGATTTGTTGAAGATTCTGCAAAGCGGTTCAACAAGCGCTCCAATGGTACGACAATACACTGCAGAATGAATGTCATCTGGTCCAGGCGAGAAGGTACATTTCATTTTCTTGGCGGCATTAGTTACCATAACGGGCGTTATTTCAAAAGTGTTTATGTCAACAAGGTTTGAAGGCACATCCGAAACAGCCGAGACAAGTTCAGTCGAGGTGATGGATTCTGCTTCAAAAACCGACGAAAAATGAGCAGCAAAAAGCTCACATTTCTCCCCGCCTATCGACGATTCAACGTCATTGAAAAAAACACTTGCAGGCATTGTTGAATTTTTCCTCTTCGAGTTTACATAGCTCCAAAAGCTCTTGGGGTTTCGCCTTAAATTAGTTTGCACTCGTAAAACGTACGATTTGTAGAGCGAAGAGTTTAGATTACGGTACTCGTTACACGCCAAGTGAAAACTACGCTTATTTGCCAGGGAACGGTATCGCCGAAGTCTACGTTGCGAAGCATTTCTTTTTCGTTTTAGTTTTCGTAGCAAAGCGGTGCTCCACGCAGGAGAAACAGCAGGCCGACGAATCGGTACGTTTGTATCCATCCAATTATTTAGCACAGCACACAACGTTTCAGCCATTTCATCAGTATTCAGTCCATCGAAAAGAAGATCCCAGTCAGTGACGGAAAGGAAGTCCATTAGAGCATCGAAATCAATCTTGCGATAGTCTAACGCAAGCTCATCACTCGCATTCAGCAGCAGTGCACCGTCATCAACTAGAGATGGTAAGCAGACGATTAGTGGCGGATGATGAAGATCAACTGGCAAGAGTGGTGAAACAGATCTCGAGATTTCCACAGGAAAGTCCGTATGGCAAAAGAACAAATCCAGGATGCGTCCTAAGTGGTTGCGCTCGAGATTTCTCTGATGCAGGTTGTGGAAATCCATGCCATCAATCAAGAATGAGCTAGCAACTGGTAAAGGAACGGAGTTCACAGGTCGAATCTCGCCATCAGTCCAACTCCAGGATATCCCAGGTTGATTGTCGCTGTCAGAGCCACTGTTACAAAGCTCTTGGATCGATTCAATATGCCCATTCAAAACGCTGAGATCCTTGCTCTTGTCTGGAGGAACGTAAATTGCACACAGCAATAGTCACTTGGATCCAATCCTCGTCGATACACACACTTGTTCTATCGTTTCTCCGCTCGTTGCAACGACACTGCTACTGATGAAACGATGATGTACGGCCATTAGAACTCCTCCGAAACGAGATTTGCTGCTGTTTATATGGCTTCGGTCACATCGGTACACATTGTAGTTGCTTCCGAAAAGCTGCGTCGAATTGATAGCCTCGTTAAGCCCCGTCTCGATTAAAATGATGACGTCAAAATTGCACTCCAGGACGTTGCAGTAAAAGTCGTCGATCTTGGTGCGCAGTCCACGTACGTTTTGGTAATAAACCCATAAACGACTAGCGTCACGGGTCGTGTTCTGCAACATGGAAATATTTGGCGCGGGAATATTTGGTGAATGGTACAGATACTCACCTCTGGTGGAAACCCTAGGGTTTCCACCGTCCACAGAATGTCGCAAAGAATGATTATTGATAATGGTGCTAACCCTAGGGTTTCCACCGTCCACATGATAGAGCCTTAAGTATTTGTCAATGGATTGCCGTTGGATCCAGACTGGTTTTTTGAGTAGTCGGTGAATTCACGGAATAATATCCCATCAGGCCACGTAGAAGCGTCGAGAGCTAGTTCTTTCAGCGATGGATCCAAGCCAACTTTGAAGGAAATAAAAGTCAGCTTCGTCATATCCACTTCCTTGGGAACGAGACGCACGACGTCAGCAGGTGTTGTTAGATCCAAGCAGCGAGAAGTATTTTTTTGAATGTCCTCAGCAGTTATTAACGGGTGTAATCCGGACAGGTAGAGCCAGAACTTTGGAGGGGAGATCGGTGGTGTTAGACACGGTACAGACAAGTCACTGAGATCAATTGCATTGGTCCCACGCACAGAAGAAGTGCCAATCGGTCCACCTTCATTACCACGACGACGTTTAACACCAAGTCTGGGCCAGGCATTTCCCTTCCTTGATCGATTCGATGGTCGCTCAGCAGGAATATCCATGGAAATGCACTTGTCAACTTTATCACTCAGCGATTCCACCAAGTTGAACAGTTGTTGAACCTGAGCCGGTAAGCCATCAGGTGACGGAGTCGTGTCGTGTGCGAGCTCATCAGTAAAATACTGTTTCACACTTCTGCCATTCATTTTATCCCGGCAATTTGAACAAACGAATACAGCCTTGCCTTGTGAGAATAGGTCTTTACTCGTACGACTGAGGTTGAAACCACAACATTGCATGCTGATGTGGAAGTAAACCTCACAAAAGCCGCAGCGCAACGGCTCGATTTCGTTGATTTCCAACTGGCATTCTCCGCATTGTTTTTTCTCCATCCTTACAGCGAACAAAACAAAACTCAGTGACCATCAACAAATGATAGCGTTAGCCCGAATACAGGAATGTGGTTGAAAATTAAATCCTTCGGAATTGTCCAAAACAGCAAATTCACAAATCAACTCCACAATTTAGCGATGAAAGCAGGTTCAGATAATACGTCAACGTTGAAAAAACGATTAAAAACTACAGTCAAACGAATCAAAAATAACTTTTAGCGGACACAATGTTGACGCGAATGTAACACACAATGGAAGCGTTCGAACACACAATTGCCAGCGTACCCCGACAATTTGGTGCTGGTGGTTCTGTCAAACTCACAAATTTCAGAAGTGTTATCGGAAAAGGGCGAATGTGAAATGATGTACTGTAAACAAAATTAAAGTTTAAAATGCTCACCAAACCACACACGCGACGTTAGCGACATAGGAACTCCAGTGATGCCAGCTAAAATTTTCGTTTTGATTCTCAGTAGTATGCACGATACATAATCAGTTTTCAGATTTTTTTTTATTTAGTAACATATGTATTTGAGCAGTACAGAACCAAAAGCTTAAACATATGATTTGTAAAACGAAAATATATGTTTGGTACAAATGACAAATGAACAAGGATACTTTCGGTGTTTTCAACGCTATTGCTATTATCGTCGATGATGAACAAACAAAGAATGGTTTTACAGCGAGTAAGAGTGTAATAATTATACGCAGCTAGCACTGCAAAATGTACAATAGCACTGCAAAATGTACATAAAAGAGTACATCGATGGTACAATGGTGTATTTTGTACGTATGTCGAAGGCCTGAAATGCAATTAAAACTAAATTATCTGATTTATTATTCAATTTGACTGAATTTTAAAAATCTTGCTGCAACGGATCTGTGCACCCAGTAAAACTGCTTCTTATTGCTTCCAAAGTTTTTGGTATATTCCTCTAGCCGGATTTTTAAATAAAAATCAATGCACAATGTTATCAAGATATTGCGATGATTGTTTACTACATGCTGCCTAAAAGTAAGTCCTGATAGTTTCAAATAACATGTTGATGAATGTTGCAGATGCTCATTAGGATTCTATTTTCAAGCCGTTCGTAATATCTTCCAACGTTGAAATATTTGTGGTCATTAATGAGTATTTTCAATCCTTTAATTTGTCGGAACCTCTTAACGGAATCCCTTTATGAAGAGCTTTGAGTGGGTTGGTTTATTTCCTTTAAATTCCGTTATAATTGCTGATCTTTTGACAGATACGCGTATTTCGTCTACTACTTGCAGACTTCATCAGTTCCAAGTACTCAACACCACTGAAGAATCCACCTTTTATCTACGAGTTATTTAGGTTTTAGTAAATTTAGTAAGTTATTTATTTAGATTAGTAAATCAATAGGTACTAAAAATCAGCAGGTATCCACTGCCATGTCAAAATTTACCTAACCAGGTACCTAAACTCAGTCTCCAACAGGTAGAGGCATGCTACGATGTGTTGTTATAGGTAGCATGCTAAAGAGTCTCGAGTATCCGTTTCCTTGGTCTCTATTAAGCAATGTTGATGGATTATGTTTAAATATTTCTAAGGCGAAGATGCAGTCCGCAGGATCTTAATGTTATCCTTTGTCAAATTGTGCCCCTGTGTAACGATATGTTCTGCAACCTTGGATTTTCCAAAGTCCTTTTCGTCTGACCAATGTGGATTTTATTGCAATCTGGACAAGAGATTTTGTAGATTCCGGCTTTCCCTAAGACATTGATTGAATCCTTTGTTGATCCTAACAGTGACTTCAGCTGATTTGTCCTGCTGCTGAATACTAAATTGAAGCCAAAACTTCTAGAGACACATTTACCGACCGAATTATTTCCGCTTACTCCGGCGCGCAACAAAGCGACAACGGCTGACCGATTGCTCTCTTGTTTCGACATCTTTACGTTTACTCAACACTGTTTGTTTACATCTTACACCCAACAGTGTAAGCTATCCAGTGCTGCCAAATATATCTAAATCATGATCCACAAGCATAAGAAATTAATATTTGAAATTTACTGCAAAAATTCGTCACGCACCCTGTATACTTTAAAAAAAAACTATCAATGTTACCCCGTTTTACGGTACCCTCTTTGTGTTTGTCGGTTTCCTATAGATTTCGAAATTGAACGAAGACATTTCCCTGATGATGAGAAGATCTAGGAAAGGGAGTTTGCCGTCTCTCTCTTCTTCGTGAGTAAATTTGATGTCCTTGTGAACGTTTCTTATGGCCTCCAAAGTTTTTGATAAATCTTCCCTTTTGACAATGCTAAAGATGTCATCCACGTACCTATACCAACATTTGGGCAACAAATTCCTATCCTCCAGAGTATTTTCTAAGTTAGCCATGAACAATTCACATAAAAATGGAGAAAGCTGATTGCCCAAAGGAGCGCCTTTAGTTTGTTTAAAGAAATTTCCTCTGAAAATGAGATGATTTTCCTCCATACAAAGACGAGTAAGCTTGAGATATGATCGAACATTGCTTTTCCAAGTAGAATCCTCACGTTGCTTCAGAAACCAGTCCTCTAAAAGGCTGATGGCTTCCTTTACTGATACACTCGGAAAAAGTGCTGTGACATCAAATGAAACCATGACTTTATCTTCCCGAATCTCTCCTGATGCCTGAAGTTGATTTGCGAATTCCTGTGTGCTGTTAACTGAGCGAGTGGAAAAGGGTTTAGGCATATTTTGAAATTCCTTTACTAGCCATTTGGCAAGCATCATTTGAGCTAAAAATATTTATTTGCATAATATAACCTTGAAATTCCAGTGTTACATCCACCTTGTATTGGGAGCTGAAGAGACATAGAATTGCATCTTATTATATAAATATATTTTCATTTCGTATTTTAATGTTTTTTTATTAATTAATTTATTTGTACAGGCTCAATCGAATAAACTTTACAGAGCCAAGCTATCATTTGCGTTATACATAATTGATGTCTTAAATCTAGATTTAAAGGAACTGAACCGATTACTCGCGGTCATCTCGAGGTTAGTAAAGATTTACAGTTTTATGGATGGTTAGAGTATTTTAATGTTATGATATATTTAATTTCTCCGTTACATATATTTAATTTAAATAAATAAATACTGGGTTGGGAGGGAGCTTCAGGCTATCATTTGACCTTTAACTGGACGATTGGAGTGGTATGACAACCGCAGTCTAGGAGAGAAAAAACACTATCATTTTCTTTATCATATCGATTCGATTGTAGTGGTGTGAATTCTACTCCAACAGTTTCAACTAGATTGACGCACCCTTCTTAACAAACCATCCTGTAGGAAGCTACATGAATAAGTATTGCGAATAACGTTATTCGATTTTTTTTAATTCCCGTAGATTTCGCGTAAGTGCTTCTGCTTACGGGTCCACCCCTTCGTTTTTGGCCTTTCATACAGCGATATTTTGAATTCAGATCGGTAGCTCAAATTGATCTTGCTATTAAGTGGAGCTGCATACAAGACAAGATCTTCGAAGGGATGGTGACTACCTTACATACATACATACATGCATATATGTCCGGCTAGTGTTCCAAGATGCATAAAGCTTATCACCATCTAATGTTGCGTTGGTGTCGTATTGGTTTATGTTTTTCGTCAGACCTTTACCGGCTATGCTATCGGAAGGCTCCCAACATGTGAAAAATAATTCAGTCATAAAACCAATGAACCGGAAAATTAAACACCCATTTCTGCGGATAATAAATATTTATTCCACTCATCCAAAATAATTCAAACGGCAACAGTTACCGACACATTAAATTGTGGCCCCGCGAGCAATTAAACACAAACGGTGTCGCCTCGTTTCAACTTTTTTCGCGCCTTTTGGCCCCGCGCTTTTTTTTTTCGTGAAAAACGTGTTTCCTGTCCTCGGCATCGTCGTTGTCGTCGGATGGTGATTCATTTTTCCTCAGCTATATCTCCCTCTCACTCTGTCTTACCCTTAGTCTTATGGCCGCGCGGTGCATGAATTATAATAATGTCTTTACCTGACTTAAAACTTCTATAACTAATGTGTTTCACTTTGAAATTTATTCGGAAAATTTCACCAACTCTCTCCGTGTTCAGAGGCCCCCGGTTTGTCTTTAGCCCAATGCCGTGTGAGGCGGCAGCGAGTGCCACATTCTGTTGTTATTTGTTTTTCCGAAAGAGGTTTTTTTTTGGTTAATGCTGAAGAAGCACATCGCGAGTTCCGGGGTGCAGGAGCAAAATTTAAATATAACTTATAATATGCTTTATTACATTCGATGGTGCTGCTGTTATCCGCGGCGAGATGATGCCTTTCTTTAATGGGAATAAAATTATAATTGCAACAATCTGGTCGCTTTCCCTCCACGGTGCGCGCTTCTGGCAGGATGACTTTTTTTCTTCTTGGATTATTGCTCTAATGTTTAGTTGGGATGATACAGATGGATGTTGAATTGGCAGAAACTCAGGAAATGATTTGGAGTAAAATTTGTAAAATCAGGCGTAAACGAGAATTTGGTGCTCATAAATGGTTCAAAACAAGCAAACTGAAAACAGCAGTTATTCGATGATGTCCAGCAGAATTGGAGGACAGGTCTGTAGTGCGATAGTTTAAAGATCTACTTCACAGGACTCAAATAACTTGTTCGAAATCTTCAAAACTATCCCTGAGCACTTTGCGTAGAGCCTGGTTAACTCAAGAGCAATTCCACAAGCGATAAGTTAAGATAAAAGATGATGATGATGATGGTCCCACCTCTAACCCCTTGGTAGGTTTGAGCTGGACGATTTACCTTTAAGATAATTAAATTTGACATTTTAACCAGGTTAGCAAACAAGATCAGTTACAGATATAAATTCCCTCTAGGGTTTACAGTTGCTTCACAGCGATATAAATATAGAAAAGCTCAGGCGTCCACCTCTTAGTTCGCCTTTTTGTCCACCTAAAATATTCATAAGTATTACAAGCAAATAAGAGTTAATGAACAATCAACAAAGCATCCTATTACACTAGCAACCCCGCAATCTGATGCTATCATAATTTTCAGCAATGTCAGGAATGCTCACGAACCCCCAACATTTGCCAGAAAACTTACTACTAACTCAAGCTATCTTCCAAATAAGCTTCAAAATTGCAATTTTTTTTTTTCAAATGTTAAATTCAGTCCTCTATATCTGCATCTCTAGCGCGAGAGTCAAACGTTTGTAGACTACTTTTTTTTAAATCTACTACTATTAAATCAAATATTAAAAAGCCATCATCATCATCGTGGCGAACAGAAGTAGTTTTTGTAGTGCTACAATAATTATTAAAAAGTCATTATGACAGCTATCCATATAAAATAATCCGTTAGAGATAACTTCGTCAAGATACATAATTTGACAATTTATAAAAAAATCACTGGATAACCGTTCAAAAGACAGTTTTAACGTGTGAAATGCAGTGAAATATAATGAATTTTGTGAATCACAAGTCAAGAAATGTGGTGTTCTTATTTCAACCGCGTTTCTAGTTTTATATCTATGATAGTCACTTCCTCTTTCAATTCGATCACACAAATATCGACGCAGCAAACCGTTAACTACTTTCAAAATGAACACCCTAGTCAAATATACAATTATTTGCTTCACCGACAACCATTTTAAGGCGTCTAGCATCAAAGTTGAGGAAGTGAATCTATTACATCTCAAAATCAAACGCATTATTTTATTCTGCAAGCGCTGTAATCTCGATATTTGTGTTGCATTGGCCAGAAATAAAATGGAAGGACAAAAGTCTAGATGAGGAGAGATGATTGATTTGTATAGCTGTATTTCACTGGCAAAAGTTAAATCGTTTTTCAATCGGCATAGAATTCCATACTTCTTGGCAATTTTTTGATGACATTGTCAATGTGAGAGTTGAACTTAAGTGTGTCATCAATAATCACGCCAAGATATTTAATCTCCCGAACGCGGTCAATGGTCTCATCATCAATTACAACAGCGACGTTATAATTTACTCGATTCCACGAAGTTGCCATGAATTTAGTTCTGTTTATATTCAATCTAAACTTTTTATACATCAACCATCTACGTAGAGAACGCAAATCTTCATTCAAATGTAAAACGGCATCATCTAAATCCTTAGCTGCAATGAATAACACAGTATCATCTGCAAAAAGATTAATGTCGCAAAATCGTAAAACACGTCGCAAGTCACATAATAAATAACAGAGGCTCTAATACACTTCCCTGGGGCACTCCAAGGTTATTCCCCACGGGACTGGAAACAGAATCGTTAAAAACACCCCGTTGAGTTCTGTCAGACAAATAGCTTTCAACCATTTATATGCAGTACCTTTGGTTTGTTTTTTTTTTTCCGTCGATCTTGTTTTCCGTGCTGAGCACCAATGCTACCGACGTGCCAGGAAGGCAGCTCCCACACCTGGACCCTACCTATCGACCCATCAACTCATGAACCGGGGACCAACGGCTTTACTTCCCATCCGAAGGAAGGCGTGATCAGAGATGTTATGCCTCAGAACATCCCGGCGGCACCGACTGGGATTGAACCCAGGCCTTCTGGGGTGAGAGGTAATCACGCTTACCACTACACCACCGGCGCCGTTGATTTATTTATATGCAGTAATCGTAATTCCAAAGCGCTTAATTGATCTTAACAATAAGGGCCTAGAAATTGTTTCAAAAGCGCGTTTAAGATCCAAAAAAAAAACAGCAACAATCGTATCTTTACACTCCAAGTTATTTTTCCACTTCGCCAATACCAAGTTCAACGCGGTTTCACAAGAATGACCTTCCCAATATCCCGATTGTTCTGGTATCAACAAACTATTACTATTTAAATACTCCAACAGCTGGCCTTTAACAACAAGTTCTGAAATTTTATCTAATGTGTGCAACATGTTGATGGGACGAAACTCTTCGGCTTTAATCGTTCCAGCAACTTTTTGAATAGGGACCACTAAGGATTCCTTCCAAATTTGTGGCACCTGTCCAGTTTGTAATGATTCATTAATAAGGTTCAGCAAGATGTGGCCAATGCATTGTAAGCAATCTTGAATAACTCTAGCATTAATATTATCTACTCCAGCCGATTTTCCTAATGGAAAACAAATAACTCTAAGTTCATCTAATGTAATTGGGTGAAAAACTTCGAATCTACAACTACTATTATTAACTGGCTGTTTTATTTCGTCAGGTTCATCGACCAACTCAATGGATTGATTAATCAATGAAACACTGTCTACAAAATAATCATTAAACTTAGCTGCAATTACTTGTTCTGACTGTTCTAATGTGCCATAAAAAGTTATGGACCGCGGTGTGCAATTACTAGGTTTTAATAAAGAGTTCAACATTTTCCATAACTCTTTGCTGTTGTTTTGATGCTGATCAATCTTCCTTTGGACATATTCACAACGAGTTTTCTTTATCGATAGTGAATACTTATTACGCGCGATTGTGTACCTAGTCCAATGATTGTCATTATTAGATCTACAAAACTTTTTGTACCATTTGTCCCTTTTCCGTTTAAGACGCAAAAGATCCAAATTGTACCAGCTGTTCGAGTTCTTCAAAGAAACAAACTTTTGCTCAACCAGTTGATTGGTACACGTTTTCAAAGCGTAATTAAGAACAGCAGAAGATCCATCCAAGTTACCGGCTGCAAATGGAAAATCCACGCTCCTCTCAACAAGATTCGAAACAGCTAGCTTCGAATATTTCCTCCAGCACTTCAATTTAACAAAATTATCGTTATCGTCAACATGATCTAAGATATTAATCACTAAGGTCTCATGATCGGTTATTTTCAAATCAGTATCCGTAACTGAACAAATGGAATCAAAATTGGAATAAACGTGGTCAATTAAAGTTCTACTGTGCCTGGAAATACGCGTATATTCATTTACCGTTTGCTTTAAATTAAAAAACTTAGCTAAACGCTTCAAATGATTCGAATTATGGTTATCACGCCAATTAATATTAAAATCACCAGCCAATATATTTAATTTACTAGAATCAAGGAATGTCTCAAGCCAGTTCTCTAAAACTTCAACAAAACGCTGGTCACTAGAACTGGGAGCAGTGTTGGCTAAAATCAAGATCAGAAAATCAAAATCAGCAATCTTTCAAGATCAAGATCACCTAAAATCACAGGCACCAATATCACAAGCCATCATCACCACGAAAATCACACGTGATTTTCGACCAATATCAACCGTGATTTTCGATTCTCAAGATCAACCAGCATCAATATCAACCAAGATCAAAATCATCGAAAATCATAGGATTAGAAGATATGTGAAATTCTAGAGTTTGGGGCATTCCGAAATTCAAGTCAACATTCCGGATGAAATAAAAATGGTGGATTTCAACCCAAGATGGCTCCCACAAATCCAAGATGGCGGACCAAAATCCAATATGGCGGCTCCTAGACAGGGAATATGCATCTAAACCCATGCAATATGGGTATCTACGGAATGGGCTCGATGATGGGGAAGTGGAAAATTCGCATTCGCCGCCATTTTGGAATCCAAGATGGCGGACCAAAATCCAATATGGCAGCCCCCGGACAAGGAATATGCATCTAAACCTATGCAATATGGGTATCTGCGGAATGGGCTCGCTAAGTGGAAGTGGAAAATTGACATCCGCCGCCATTTTGGAATCCAATATGGTGGACCAAAATCCAAAATGGCGGCCCCGGACAGGGAATATGCATCTAATTACATGGGTTTGTAATATAGGTATCTGCAGAATGGGTTCTTGATTCCCAAAATGGCAGCGGATGTCAATTTTCCACTTCCACTTAGCGAGCCCATTCCGTAGATACCCATATTGCATAGGTTTAGATGCATATTTCTTGTCCGGGGGCTGCCATATTGGATTTTGGTCTGCCATATTGGATTCCAAAATGGCGGCGAATGTCTATTTTCCACTTCCCCTCATCGAGCTCATTCCTTAGATACCCATATTGCATGGGTTTAAATGCATATTCCTAGTCTTGGGACCGCCATATTGGATTTTGGTCTCCATAATGAAGTATGTCTCCAAGTCTACAGGCAAAAAATGTGCCAGGAGATACTTCAAGTCTCCCCGTACATCGTACGGGTTAGGCAAAAGATGTGCGTCTAACTTCAAAAACTGTCGCATTAATGGCCCTTCGCTCATTTTCAACTTCTATTCCATGTTCATACTGCCGTACTCTAACGGACCTATCCACCTACTCTCTTCTAAAGATCATTCTCTAGCTAATAAATTATCACACTAAAGCTTCATGTTAGCTTTTCCAACCAAATCTGAATATTCCCTGTCAAAAAATGGCGGCGGATGTCAATTTTTCTCTTCCACTCATCTAGCTCATTCCGTAGATACCCATATTGCATAGGTTTAGAAGAATATTCCCTGTCTGCGGGCTGCCATATTGGATTTTGGTCCGCCATATTGGATTTTGGTCCGCCATATTGGATTTTGGTCCGCCATATTGGATTTTGGTCCGCCATATTGGATTCCAAAATGGCGGCGAATGTAAATTTTCCACTTCCCCTCATCGAGCTCATTCCTTAGATACCCATATTGCATGGGTTTAAATGCATATTCCTAGTCTGGGGGGCGCCATATTGGATTTTGGTCCGCCATATTGGATTCCAAAATGGCGGCAGATGTCAATTTAACGCTTCCTCTCATCGAGCCCATTACGTAGATACCCATATTGCATGGGCTTAGATGAATATTCCCTGTCTGGGGCCGCCATATTCGATTTTAGTCTGCCATCTTGAATTCCAAAATGGCGGTGGATGTCGGATTTTTGCTTTGACTGTAATACCAATCTATCGATTTTGCGGTTGGTTTTTTTTACCGCAAAATCAGCTAAGGTTAAAATCAGCTTTGATTTTCTGCTGTGTGATTTTGCTACTCTCAAGATCAGCTAAGATAAAATCCGCCGTGATTTTCTGTTTGTGATTTTGCTGATCTCAAGATCAGCAGTGATTTTCGACCGCTTCTGATTTTGGATTTTCTTGATTTTTTCCATCACTGACTAGGAGAATGATACAAAACACCATATTACCCATGCCACGTACAACTGTAATGCCCAAGAACCAGTTGCCATCAATAACTTCGTTGGTACGAAAGTTGAATTGAACTGATTCTTTGACATAAATAGCAACACCGCCAGTGTATCTAGAATGTGATAAACAAGCAGCAACAATATATCCCGGAATACTATACTGATCAAAAGCTTCAGTTTCTACAATATGAGTTTCAGATAAGAACACTAAAAGAGGACGTTTTTCCTCAACAATCTGACGTAATGCTACGTAGTTTGTTGACAACCCCGCAATATTCAAATACAAAAAATCGAATTGATTCACATTCCTGGAACTTGGCTGCTATTTATTGAAACGTAAGCTGCGTTTTTTCTGATCAAAAAGTCTTTTATAGAGCAAACATTTCGAGCTAAACGTCCAAGTTCATTTTACATTCTTTATTCATTTTCAACATTTCAATACAGTTGACGTACACTCCGACGTTTGGTGTTGTTGGCTGCACCTAGAGCATCTATCACAATTTTTGCAATCCATGCTCTTGTGCCCAAATTCTTCACATATGAAGCATCTCAACACATTATTCGCGGAAACTATCGAGCACCGATCAAACCCTACGTTTACTTCTTTCGCACATAAAGGGTGTCCACGATGAAATTGCCACACACAAAATTGATTCGCAAAATTCGAGTTTTCATCCGATTGCCATCAAATTTTCAGGGATTGAGAAATAACTATTAAACTTCATTTTACCATTTTACTCGTATTTTATTTACAGTCCATACGCAAATGCCCGCACCTTGGCCTTAACCCCGGCCATAAGATTCTGCACAACCTGTGAATCAACCGTTTTTTGCATGTAAACCCATACTTTCTTCAGCTCCTCGACTGTCTTCACTACCTTAGGTCGTTTAAGAAGGTGCTGCTTCATAATCGCCCAGTACTTCTCGATGGGGCGGAGCTCCGGAGTGTTGGGAGGGTTGAACATTTTCGGCACGAAATTGACCTTATTGTCCGCATACCACTTCAGCACGTCCTTGAAGTAGTGGCATGAGGCCAAATCCGGCCAGAAGATTGTTGGGACGTTGTGGGCCTTCAGGAGAGGAAGCAGCCGCTTCTGGAGGCACTCTTTTATGTACACCTGTCCGTTCATCGTGTCCTGGGTCACGAAAGGTGCACTCCACTTCCCGCACGTGCAGATGGCTTGCCAAACCAGAAATTTCTTCGCAAATTTGGACATCTTCTGAGTGCGGACATGCTCCGGAACGCTGAACTTATCCTTGGCCGTGAAAAACAGGTTGCCGGGGATCTGTTTGAAGTCGGCCTTCACATATGTTTCGTCGTCCATGATGCAGCATTCAACTTTCGTCAGCATGTTGAGGTACAACTTCCTGGCACGGGTTTTGGCGGACTTGTTCTGCTTCTCGTCGCGATTAGGGGCCTTTTGTACCTTGAACGTTCGAAGCCCAGCCTTAGTTTTGGCCTTCTGGACAAAACTTCGGCTTAGGTACAGCTTCTTAGCCACATCCCTAACGGAGGCGTTCGGATTTCGGTTGAAGGCCCCAACTACGCGGTTGTGATTTTTGGTGTTGTACGGAATACTTTTTCCTTCACTTCTGGGCTTCCGATCGGTGGTCAACCGTTCCTCGAACCGCTTAATCACTCGCGACACCGTGGAATTCGCGATTCCCAACGTTTTAGCGATGGAACGATGCGAGAGATCCTTGTTCTCGTGATGAATGCGCAAGATTTTATCACGCACGAGCTGTTCTTTCGACTCCATTTCCGCGAGTTTTGATCACAGGACTTTAAAACTTGCAGGATATAAATAATGCACTATGAACTAAATCCAACCAAATTTTCATTAAATTCTACCCAACGGTTAAAAAGTTAGAGCAATTTCATAGTGTGGCAATTTCATCGTGGACACCCTTTAACAAACATTTATACGTATCGACATCGACTTCAATTACAACACTAAACTTGTTATAAGTGAAGCGTGGATTTTCAAACATGTTCACTACTTTTACATCATTAATAGCGATGTCTTCATTTTGACTTTTTAAGTAGTCAATGAAGACATCGGAGGAATACTGATCGCTCATGCCCACTATTTTTAATCTTGGCACCGAAGTGGGAACAACAGCAGTATATTTTTCATCCAGATTGCTTTCAATACCATTTTTCACATCACTAACGTTGGTTCCTGTTGCACACTCAACAATAATGGAGCCATCTTTACTATTGCTGAAATTACTGATTTTGTGAGTTTTTGGATCTAACTGTGTTTTCAAAAACTTACGAGTATCTTCGCAAGCTTGTTTGGACTCTTTTGGTTTAATCACAATGACGGGACGAGTCTTACGATTACTCTGTTTGTTTCTGTTACAGTTACTGTTACTAATATGTTTACTTTTACTAGCACGACTATGTCTTTTTACAACATCCGCAAAACTCGCATTTTCTTGAAATTTGCATTGTCTGTGATAAGCTTTGCCTGAGTCCGGACAATATCCTGAGTGATTATTTAAAGATTTTCCTGCTGACTGTTAGTCAGTGACTAATACAAAGTTTAAATAAAAAAACCGCTCTCAAAAACATATGTATTGATCCAACTGATGTAAACTAGCTACCTTAATCCTAGCTACCTTTCACTAAGTTGGTACGTTTTTCATTCGAAGCAACTTGTATCTGAATAAAGTAAAACATTTAAGCATGACATACATTTAAATCATCATTGCCAAAACGATGATTTCCCCTTCCTGTCACGAACTCGACAATTTGCCGGCCAATAAAAGTGCACTCAATCTCCGCGTAGTAGCAAACTTACCACCTGCATCCGAACAATTACCGCCCAATTACCGCACTGCTTTTTCGGTCTCGGCACCAGTCAGGAGCCAGGAGTCCTTCGGTGTTGCAAATGAAACAATAATCATAATTTGATATTTAACTCCCATCATCATCGTCATCATCGCGCATCGTTTGCCCTTCTGCCCTCATGCTGGATCACCATCCATTCAGTGGTCCATTCAGCCGCCGCGTACCCAAACGGACCAGGTTGGCAATTCACCTCGTCTGCTCGCGACGGACGACGATGATGATGATGATGATGGCAAATAGCAAATATACACATAGTTTTGGTCGTCGCTCGGAGGCGAAATCCAGCCAAATCTTGCTGCTGGTCGAGTCGTCCCTTTTTCCGACCGAGAGGGGAGGTGGTGAATGCGTTTGAAAAGATTCACATTTGTGCTCGACTGTGCGGTGATGCTACCTGCTTCTATGGATTCGTTTGTTGACCGGAGAGCGCGCGCAAGGAAGGCCTCCGGACGGAAGCAAGAATCCCGCATCGGAAATGGCAAAGTCCGGGCTAGGACACAAGTCAGCAGCAAATTTTCTAGTTAAATTAATTGTAAATTTCGCAATTATTATTTTGCGGTTAGGTAAATTAAATATCAGATAATTTCATCGTTTTCTCGTTTCGGGTTCGGGGACCGGAGGCGGAACCGGACCGGACCGGGCGGAGAAGGCTTTGTTGTTGCAGGTCACATAATTTAATTACTTCGCTTGCAGTCAAGAAACCATCCGGACGAACCCATTACCCACTGCTGACATGCAAATTCTAACATGAAGATTTAGGAAAACGCTTGCCCAGAAAATCTTTCAATAACGAATTCAATTCATTATAATCCTTTCTTTGGAAGTTCACTTCAAAGTTTGCAACAATTGAACTACCGACGAACAATGGAATGCGACAGCGCATACCTTCTGTGTGTCGTCCGAAACTAGCAGCAGCAGCAGCAGCAGCAGCAGTAGTTGATGCTGCCGGCATTCAAGACAGTAATTTTCACATCTTCTCCGGAAGTCGAAAATATAAAATGCAAATTATTAACCAAAGTTTTTACCTTCAATAAATTTCTCGAAGAAAACGGTTCCCTTTCCCGGACGGTTCCTCCCCCTTTTCCGGTCGATTCATCTTCGGATTTGGAAGGCGACGAGTGGGCAGTAGAAAGTGTTTCTTTAGAAAATTGTACGATTATTTGTTGGATCATTGTTTCGTAAATTTTGACGATTTGTTTTTTACTTTTCACTTATGTTATTTTTGCTAATCTATTTCATAATCATAATAATTTTCCTCTCGTCTATAATCCACTTTAAATAAACCTTGCCTGGTCACAATCCGATAATTCCCATACCGTTGACATTGCTCCCGTGAAATCTCCCGAAACACAAGTGGCAGCTCAAGTTTTTGACTACTGTTCGCTTTTTGTTCGGATGAACTCTTCCAGAAACTGCATTCCGTCCAAAAAAGGGAACGAGAGATAGAGCAAACGGAAGATTCCCGCACTGCTGCTTCTATGGTGGCAAGTTATCTCCAAATTATGGGCAGAGTTTCAGTCATCGTTTTGAGCAACAATATTTCCTATTATCAACTGTAAATTGTTGGACTGCTTTTATCAGAACATAAGAAAAAGCGACAAAAATTGCTCCTCCGCCGGATACATAACCGGCTCTCTGCCGCTGGTCCCTATAGGGGACTAGAGGAGTCAACGAGGAAGCCACAAGAGGTGTATACGACTTGATAAAAAGTTTTCTCCTTCCGAAACTATGGCATGCGAATTCGCTGGACGTTCGCTCGGGTAGTCGGGGAATGAAATTAATTGTCTATAATTTAAATTTTTATCCTATCGTAACCGAGCGGAAGGCAATCTCCTTGGTTGGTTCTTGGAGTATAACGGGACTTCTTTCTGCAACCGGGAGGTGTGGAGTTTACAACTTCTGGTTTGGCTGTTGTTGTTGCTCGGCGTGAATTTATGC
Organism: Ochlerotatus camptorhynchus; assembly: GCF_037179485.1. NCBI lineage: Eukaryota > Metazoa > Arthropoda > Insecta > Diptera > Culicidae > Ochlerotatus > Ochlerotatus camptorhynchus. The sequence continues at coordinate 3,464,669 of NW_027040604.1, read as the reverse complement.
CAGATGTATTGCTAATTATGATTGTGTTGTTTCTTTCTTTGCAGGTAAGTCAATTCATTGGAGATGATTCCAGACCGACAGAATCAAATTTTGAAAAAAAAAAAGAAAAATGGTATGTAACTATCTTGTAAATTAAGCTTGCAACTGGCCTATATAAAATTCGCATAAATTGTTATGACAGGGTGACGACTACCTGGAAAATCAGGGAATATCAGAGAATTCATTTTTGGACCTGGAAAATCAGGAAATCTCAGGGAATTGCATTCAAAATCAGGGAAGTGTTTCTTAATCACAAAAACTTATTAATAAGTATGACTAATTCGCTAGTTTCAAACCTCTTAATTACTCGGTGTAGTATGATAATGGTTGTTCATTTTAAATTTTAAATAGAGTTGCGAACTTGTGGTTGCTCAATTCTTGATGTGGCATTTTTGCGAATTGAGCAACAAATACTGAAATAAAAGGGTATTTCGATGATTTTTTGCCTAACATAAATTCAACTCCCACTGGGTGCTGAATTTATGTTAGGTTAGGTTTGTATTCCTGAGTTCAATTGAGATCCTGAGGGTTGATAAAAATCCATTTCCGTAGACGCTAGAAAAGAGTATGTGCACTGACAAAAATTAAGCTTTGAATAGATTGATGCGTCTGCTCGATCGAGCTGTGTTCAACAAAAATCAATTGTTTGAGCGCCTTTGAGTAAATGCACGAATGGTGAGGATTAAGCGAAAAGAACGATGTTTCTTCCGAATACAGTACTTGTTTGCTAGCTGGGCTAATACTGCAGCCCAGTTAGCGAATTCCCCTCGCTAACTGGGCTGGCTTGTCGAACGTCAAAAAAACACTGAAGGGAACTTCAATAAAATTTTTTGATCAACGTTTAAAAAATTTCACCTGCATTGAGTTGAAACAGTGTAAAGTTTCTTAATGATATTTTCACTGCATTGCACTTGCGAGTTTAGAAAGGCTTAACGCTTTCGCTAAATACGCTTTCAAGTCTTGATTTCAGTACGAAATGAAAATAATTGCAAGTGTATTTATATTATTCCATTCGAATTCCCCTCACCAATTAGGACAACGAAATGTCAAACTAAATGTGACGTCTATTTTTGACGAAGACCTGCTTTTTAACCGGGCTACAGGATTTTTTTTATTGCTTGAAGTACCACTTTAATGGTGGGACCTCCCTTAGCTCAGTCGGTAAAGGCACAGCTACAAAGCAAGACCATGCTGGTGGTGGCTGGGTTCGATTCCCGGTGCAGTCTAAGAATTTTTCGGGTTGGAAAATTTCTCGACTTCCCTGGGCATAGAGTATGATTGTACTCGCCACATAATTATACTAATGCAAAAAAGGTACAGGCATCGAAAGCTCTCAATTAATAACTGTGGAAGTGCATCTAGAACACTAAGTTGAGAGCACGCAATAAGCTAATATGCCATACGCAATAAGCTTGAAAAGCGAGGAAGAAGAAGAAGAACCACTTTAATGGTTGAATAATGATTCAAAGATACGTAAACAAGCATTGCCTTGACTGCACAGAGGGGCTTTATTAAGTATTCTAGTATTGTAAAGTATTGTAACCCCGGTTAGCCCGTACAATTAGCTTCTCAGTGAAGTTTTAGTATTGTGATGATGCAGTTATTGAAATTGAAAAGGGATTAACTTACAGAATTGTTTTTACGCTTTTACGATTTTTTGAAACCGCTTGCGAATGAGTTTTTGGTTAAGCGTATTATCCGGAATAATTTTCTAGCGGAGGTGGGTCTCAAAATGTACTTACCTTACTTACCAATCAGGCTAAGGCCTTGTTGTCCTCTGCTGTCCGAAGAAGTCGTCTCCACTCTACTCGATCCATGGCCACAGTTCGCCAGCCTCGTAGTCTGCGAAGGGTCCGCAGGTCACCTTCTACTTGGTCGATCCACCTTGCCCGCTGCGCGCCTCTTCTTCTTGTTCCTGTTGGGTCGCTTTCTAGAACCATTTTCACTGGGTCGTCGTGCGGCATTCTTACGACGTGCCCAGCCCACCGTAGTCGCCCAATTTTTGCAATGTGGACGGATGGTTCTCCCAGCAGCTGGTGCAATTCGTGGTTCATTCGCCTCCTCCACGTTCCTTCATCCATCTGCACTCCACCGTAGATGGTACGCAACACCTTCCGTTCGAAAACACCAAGGGCGCGTTGGTCCTCCACGAGCATAGTCCAGGTCTCGTGGCCGTAAAGGACCACCGGTCTAATCAGCGTCTTGTAGACAGTCAACTTCGTGCGGCGGCGAATTTTATTCGACCGGAGCGTCCTCCGGAGTCCAAAGTAGGCACGATTCCCTGCCATAATGCGTCTTTGAATTTCTCTGCTGGTATCATTTTCGGCGGTCACCAGTGAGCCCAAATACACGAACTCATCGACCACCTCGATTTCGTCACCGTCAATCTGAGCTCGGGGTGGGAGGCTAACATTGTCTTCCCTAGAACCTCTTGCTTTCATATATTTTGTCTTTGATGCGTTGATGGCAAGTCCAATCCGTCTAGCTTCAGCCTTCAGTCTGATGTACGTTTCCGCCATCATCTCAAAGTTCCGTGCCATAATGTCAATGTCATCGGCGAAACCAAGGAGCTGGATGGACTTCCTGAATATCGTGCCACTCGTGTCTATCCCAGCTCTTCTGATCACACCTTCTAACGCGATGTTGAACAGCAGACACGAAAGTCCATCACCCTGCCGTAACCCCCTTCGAGATTCAAAGGGACTCGAGAGTGTCCCCGATACTCGAACAACGCACGTCACTCGATCCATCGTCGCCTTGACCAATCGCGTCAGTTTATCCGGAAATCCGTACTCGTGCATAATCTGCCATAGCTGATCTCGATCGATTGTGTCGTATGCGGATTTGAAATCGATGAACAAATGATGTGTGGGCACGTTGTATTCGCGGCATTTCTGCAGAACCTGCCGAATCGCGAAAATTTGGTCCGTGGTAGCGCGGGCACCCATGAATCCCGCTTGGTATTGCCCCACGAACTCTCTTGCATATGGTGACAGACGGCGGCATAGAATTTGGGAGAGTACCTTGTAGGCGGCGCTCAGCAGTGTGATCGCGCGGTAGTTGCAGCAATCCAACTTGTCGCCCTTTTTGTAGATTGGGCATACGACACCTTCCATCCACTCCTCCGGTAATATCTCCTCCTCCCAAATCTTGGCAATTACCCAGTGCAGCGCTCTAGCCAGGGCTTCACCACTGTATTTCAATAGCTCACTTGATAGTTGATCTACATCAGTTGCTTTGTTGTTCTTCAGCCGACCGATCTCCTCATCAACTTCTTGAAGATCAGGGGCCGGTAGCCTGTCGTCTTCAGCGCGTGCTCCAAGGTCTGTTGCCGTGCCACCTTCGTTTTCTGCTGCTTCACCGTTGAGGTGCTCGTCATAGTACTGCTTCCACCTCTCAATCACCTCACACTCGTTCGTGAGAAGGTTACCGTCCAAGTCCTTGCACATATCGGCTTGCGGCACGTAGCCTTTGCGCGAACTATTTAGCTTCTCGTAGAACTTCCGTGTGTCGTTTACGCGGTACAGATTTTCCATCGCCTCGCGATCTCGGTCTTCTTGCTGACGCTTCTTCCTTCGGAAAACCGAGTTTTGTCTGTTCCGCGCTTGTCTGTATCGCTCCACATTCAATCTCGTGCGGTGTTGCAGCATTCTCGCCCGTGCTGCATTCTTCTCCTCTACTAACAGTTTGCATTCGCCGTCAAACCAGTCATTTCTTCGGTCCGGGATTGCAGTACCTAGTGCCGCTGCAGCAGTACTACCTACCCGACTAGATGGAAATAACAAGATTACATCACCGTGTGTTACGTTGTTAAACTGTTTTTCTTTAACAACGATTGTTATAAACTAGATGCAGGATGTTGTTAAAATATCTAAATTTATAACAAAATTTACTCGAGTCTTAACAAAAGAATAACATATTATGTAACAATCCTATAAAAAAAATATCAAACCAAATTAAATTTTTTTAAATAATTTTGCTGGTTTATAACATAATGTGATACAACGAATAACAGACTTCTAACACGCTGAGTTACTGGAAATATGTTTCTTTAGAACAAAATTATAATGAAATATGATAGATTCTAAAAGTGGTTTTGTGATATAGTGTATAATATGATTCATATATAAATAGAAACGCGTTTATAGTAGTTAACTGTTGGTATTTATTCTTAACATGGATCAGACCATCATGTTTACATATTAACAGATAATCATATGTAAGTAAAAAACACATTAAACGACAAAGCAAGATAAAAAACGATTCTTCTCAAATTAGAAGGATGTCGGTAATAAACTTAAACAATTTCTTTAAAATTCAAAATCAAATAATCAAACTGTTGCAAACATGAATCACTTATTGCCATAGTAGGAAATAACCCGGGCCATTAGCCCATGGCAATCCTTTGCTTTGATTCCTGCGACAGCAACCGAATCTCCTTGGTACCGGCGATGCTCTACAAAACGTGCTAGAAGAGAAAAAAGTTTTTAAGTTTCACGATGTGGGTGGTTGAGTAAAAATCTTACATTCAATATACGTAGATTTATTCGGATCGAGGCGAACCTTCTCTGCATACTCCATTTCTTGAGATCGTACGCCTCCTTTGCGCCCATTCGGATTATTAGACGTGCGACCGGTAACTGTCAGATTTTGCAGTCCTTCGGGGCAAATATCAAGCATCAGCAACTTTACAAATATATAGTTCCTTCCTCCGGCAGTTTCCGAAAATTTCCTCAATTAACCCTTATCCGGAAATCCTTCCATCTCAGTGAAGACTTCATCCCGTGGCGTTCCAAACACTTTCGCGTTCAAAGCATCTGTTAATGTAAGGCAACGAATGTTGCTTTCCTCGTTTAAACGTTTCAGCTGCCTGTTTTGAGTTTCCAGAATGTTGTTTTGCAGAATCAGGTTATCAATTTTTGACTGCTGTCCGAAAACACAAACTGTAAGCATTTTAAAAAATGAAAGAAATTTGTAACATAACGTTTAATATAATATAAATTATAGTCAAATATAGATCAACTGAGATGCAAAAAAGCTACCTACCTTCCGAATGGGATGTAGCCTCAAACATAGGAGCTGGTAAATACGTGTTCTGCTCAAAATCATCTGATAATGTTCTGATATCTGATTGTGGAGCTGATGAGCTTACCATGATGGTGCGGGCATATGTTTTTTTGCTGGTAAGGGATTTTTCACCAGCAACCAAAGCACTCACTGGGCCATATTCATCCGTTTGAGCACGTTGATCATCATTTCCCAATGAATCTGAATCGGACCGGGAATGCTGCAATGGTGAGCTCACTACACAGCCATCCCCTTGGATTGGTTTACTTTCGGAACCGTTGTCATCCCCGTCGCTCTTCATGTCAGAAATCCAGTCTCGAAGGAGGTTCGTACGGATGTCCAGTTGATGTTGGTTATCGTCGGCTTCCATATCAATCAATGGTACACGAATCGCGGCCCGTTTTGCTGCCAAAGTTCCTGCCGTGGTTGGCATTCTCGCTAGTTTCTGATTTGACGGGATTGACGTGACGGCGCGCCGTTTGGTACATGGAATAGCTGCTGTGCTTGCCATTTCCTTATGATTGCCAATCTGCTGAGTTGGTCTGGCCATTTTGTTTCGCACCTGTGGCTGAAAGAATGTTAGGTTAGATTTGAGGTTAAGGTGAAGAATCAAGTATTACCTGTTTAGGCTCCAGCAAAAACTCCAAATTTTTAGTTTTTGCCTCATTCCGAATCTTTTTCACCTCCTTTTTAGTCACGACCTTTTTTGTCACTGTTCTTTTAGATGTTTTTCCCATTTTGCAGGATTAATAATACACAAAATTACGCTAAAAACTTCCAACAGACTTTGCGGGGCAAGCACGAGAAGAAACAATGACGCTCTCTGGCTGGTGGTGGAACGGATGACAGCAACGATGATGCATGGTTGCCATCTATTTTATTTATTTTGAATTTGGAAAAAAAATCGATTTTCATATTTTTTAACATATTAAAAGCAGTATTAAAAATATTCACGATTAATCATATTTGCGCAAATAATGGTAGAGTACTTTTTAAGTAGGTCATATGTCCTTTCGTCGGTTAAGGAAGTCGCTAGTTTCTTTTCCTTAATACCGCCACATAAGCATTATTTGGTCGGTTTGATGAATGGAATCATAAGCTGGAATAGTGAACTAAATATTGCGTTACGTTAAGTATAAGATACCACAGCAAGAAGTAGAGCACTTATTACGGCTGTTCGATGTGATCTCATCAGATAGCAGCCTTCCAAAAACTTTCGATACTTTTAAACAGATGTTCCCAAATGAGTATGAAATAGAACGTGTTTTTTTCTGCCAAAACTGCCAATAGGGGTAAAATCGAGATATATTTTTTTCCGTTAGTGATCAATATCATTTAATTTTAAAATATTGTGTATTTCAGGAATAGTGGCACCCCCAGTACAGAAACTGTGTGTCCTGTTACGAATTGTAATTCAACGCAAAAAGACTTTTTTGTAGTCTTTTCTTTGGAGCATCAGGTTTGGGAAACCGTTTTGAAATACTCAAAACTTATAAGAGATTACGAGAAACACATTATTGATAATGACATCTGTGACATAAATAGAGGTCTTCTGGCACAGGAAACAATGTCACGTGAGGATTGCAAGTTCATCACCCTTTCAGCAAACGAGGACAGCACTGCAGCATACAAAAGCACAACCAAAAAACCTCTATATCCTCTATTTCTAACGATCAATAATTTGCCTCCTCAGTTGAGATTTGATAAAAACAACCTCATCCTTGGTGCTCTGTGGTTTAACGCAGGAAAACCAGATATGGCCTTGTTCTATAAGAATTTCATTCAACAAACTCGACGACTTCGAGATGGAATTAAAATTGGATTAGAGTACTACAAAATACTAGTTCTCCAGGATTGTTTGGATTCAGTTGGTAGATGCGAAGTTCTCTGTTCAAAGTAATTTAACGGCAAATTCGGGTGTACTATGTGCCTTCACCCAGGAAAAGTGATGAACAAGCAAATCCGCTATCCCTATCAACAATCCAAACTTAGAGATAATCAGACCACAAGAAAACTCATGATGCAAGTTCATAATTCAGAAACAAAGGAACCTGTTCTTGGAATCAAGGGCTTGAGCGTTCTCACTGGCATTCCAGATTTTGACATTATCAAAGGGTTGCCACAAGATTACATGCATTTGGTAAACTTGGGTCTCATGAAGCTAATATGGGAACTACTTCTAGAAGGGGACGCTGAGAACAAATCGCAACAATACCATATCGGAAATTATAAAGCGTTGATAGAACAAAGACTACAGGCTATTCGAATACCAAGCAGCTTCCCAAGGCGGATAAGGAGTATAACCGAACATGCCAAATTCAAGGCTAGCGAATGGGAAACGATACTTTTCCACTGTATTTACCCTTGTTTCAATGACTTGCTCCCACCCAAGTATATGAGTCATTTAATGCTTTTGAGTACAAGTGTATTCCAGCTTCTTGAATTCAAAGTATCCAGAATCACACTTTCCACATGTGAAAAATACTTAGATCTGTTTGTAAGGGATTTTGAAAAACATTACGGAACGAAAAATATGGTGTATAATGTGCATTTACATGCATTACCCATCTTACAAAAACCGTTCGAAACCTTGGGGTGCTTTGGAATTCGTCATTGTATCCGTATGAAAATGGAAACAGCATGCTTATAGAATTTCAGACCTCGAAAAATCATCCTGTCCTTCAGGTATCACATAAATTCTTATTGAACAGGATATGCCATTTCACTGAAGTGAAAAATTCACCAATCAATGATTGGGTATCAAGAATTTGGAGTCCCCAGCATCATAACGTAGAGTTTAGTAACAATAATCGATATATATTGCCGGAAAATGTGGAAGTCGAGTTAGAACTAAGAGATACAATTTTTTGCGAAATCGGAAAGTATTATTACAAAGGGATTAAAGTATGCACCAAAGATTTATGTAAGAGCTTTAACTACGATGATTCATTCATTTCTCTAAATGGTGTTTTCTTAAGTATCCATCGGTTGCTAATCGATTCTAGAAAAAATGCTTATGTTCTAGGAAATTTGTTATTTACAACAAAAGTTTTCGAAAACATGTTCATCTATGAGATGACAGAAAATCTAAAATTAGCTTGTATCAATGATACACTTCGATTATGTGTAAGTGTCGAAATACCAAATAGGGAAGGTGAGAGACGGGCAACCAAATATATTTCTCTTTGTAAATCAAAAACTCAAATTGCTTAAAGTTCCAATTCCAAATAAGCAGTATTAGTTATTTGTTGAACGAAAATAGATCAAATTTTGATATAATTCTGTTCAAAAAATAATAGAGATAATAAATATTTATTGTATCATGATAAGATATATTTGTGTTAGACTGTTTTTGAGTGATGATGGCTCTGATCTAAATAATATCATAATAAGTTATTCGTATCAAATATTGCTAAAATTTTGTTATTTTTCTGATATGCTCTTCTAGTCGGGTATGGCTGAACGGATGTCCCTCCAGCCATCTTCAAGAGAAGCTGCGCCAAGCTGCTCTTCCGTGGGTAGTGCAACTTCCAGCTGCTGCGCGTAGTCCTGGGCAACTCCGGTGTCCCGTAGTTGCTCAATGTTGGGTCGTGGCGTTCGACTTCGACGTGTGTTATGCACCGTCGAGAGTTTTGAGCGCATGCATACTGCAACTAGGTAGTGGTCCGAATCTATGTTCGCACTGCGGTACGTGCGGACGTTGATAATGTCGGAGAAGAATTTCCCGTCGATTAGAACGTGATCGATTTGGTTTTCTGTGTGTTGGTCAGGTGATCTCCAGGTGGCTTTGTGGATATCCTTGCGGGGGAAAAAGGTACTTCGAACTACCATACCCCGGGAGGCTGCAAAGTTCACGCATCGTTGGCCGTTGTCGTTCGATACGGCATGCAGGCTGTTTGGCCCGATTGCCGGTCTATACATTGCCTCCCGTCCTACCTGAGCGTTCATGCCGCCGATGACGATTTTGACGTCCCGTTGCGAACAGCCGTCGTACACCTGCTCCAGCTGCGCATAGAACGCTTCTTTCTCGTCGTCGGGTCTCCCTTCGTGTGGGCAGTGCACGTTGATGATGCTGTAGTTGAAGAAACGGCCCTTAATCCTCAACTTGCACATCCTCGCGTTGATCGGCTGCCAACCAATCACGCGTTGGCGCATCTTACCCAGCACTACAAAGCCGGTTCCCAGCTCGTTGGTGGTGCCACAGCTCTGGTAGAAAGTAGCCGCTCGATGCCCGCTTTTCCATACCTTTTGTCCCGTCCAGCAAAGTTCCTGCAGTGCTACGACTTCGAAGTTGCGTGGTTGAAGTTCGTCATAGATTAACCTATCGCAACCCGGGAAGCCGAGCGATTTGCAGTTCCATGTTCCGAGTTTCCAATCGTAGTCCTTATTTCGTCGCGTAGGTCTGTGCCGATTGTTCCGATCCGTATTTCTTTCTTCGGTATTTGCAACTTTGTTTTTTTCCAGGGCGGCTTGTTGGGCCTGCCCCAACCCCCTGTCTCGCCGGGGGACCATCGTGCACAGCTCTGTTTAGAGTCCCACGCTGGCACTAGGACGGTGATCAGCCGCTTCTAACATGGAGAACAGACGCCGTTTTGAGCCGCACCTCCATGGTGAACAGACGCTCGGGTTTGGTGAAGCATTTCCTCTATCACCGTACTATAGTTACCGCGCCAGTGTTCGCGTCGCACCTCTTCACTTTGCTATTGCCGGACTGGCAACATTGCCCAGGCTACGCCACCCAGCTGTGTCCATGTTTCAGCTGGTAGTCTTTTGTTATCATATGACTCGAGGAGGCGTGAAGTAGGAACTTGTGAGGACCAGGGCTAGGTATTCCGCTCCTTCCAGGTTGTCAACTCACCATTTTGTAGCCTCAAAATGTGCTCAAGGCAATAATGGAAATGTATTATATGTAAAACAATCCGGAAAATCGAGAAAACCAGGCTGTAGCTGGGATTTTGAAGACACCGGAAAAAAACCGGGAGAATCCCGTGAATTTTGATGACAGATCGGTAAAAACATAATTCGTCCTCTATTCGAAATAAGAAAAATGTTTTTAAGTCCCTTGGACTAGACTTGATTTTCAGGTTACAGTCACTTTGAGGAAGTATTTGAAAAAAATTTGAAGTTTTTTCCAAAACAAATTTGTACAGATTTTATAATGAATTCTAGAGATAACACCAAGGTAATTAAGAGAACATTTTTAGGGAGTTTTAGGAAAATCTCTACGAGTGTTTCGACTAAGTCGAAGTTTCGACTCCCAAGTCAATTGAGTGAGTACAGGGTAAAAAAAATTAAGCACCTTTCTGGAACGATTGTAAAGAGGATTCGAGGATTTGTCAAAAATACCAAGGGAACAATTCCAATGAAAATTCTGATGCGCATTTCGAAAAGAATTTCTAGATAATTTTAAGGAGAGTTCCAAGCAATTTTCAGCGGAGAACTCCAAGATAATTCTGAGCAAAATTTGACGAGAGAATTTTTCCTGCCCGATGGTATTGGCAGGGAATGGGGATTACAAATTTTGTAGATCGTAGATCGAAATAAGCTTCAGTGAAGTCAGTGAAAAAGTTTAAAATTCAAAGAGAATCTATGGACGAATTTCAAGAATTTTTTGGAGTGCTCTAAAGAAATTTTCAATTCTCCCAGAGAGAATTTCAAATTGAGAACAATTCTGAAAAGAATTCTGTTAAATGAAAGGATTCTAAAGGAAATGCTTGAGAATAATTCAATACAATCCTGTTAAGTTTAAAGTAAATGTTCATCGACAAATTGTGAATACTCCGAACATGTCGCAGAACCCAATTCAAGATGCAGGAAAGTGGATTTATATCAATATGGTTGCAGTTTCCTTCACACACCCGTAACATCCCGGTTACTGCTTGAACTGATTACCTGGCGTTTACCACGTTTAAAATGTGTGTATTTAGACAAATACGCTGCCTTCCTGGCAACCCGCGATGGATGTCTTATTTGCATTCTATAAAATGTAAATGTATCAATTTAAAATTGTACTGGATCACTCTTTATGGGTTAGAGGTCCATGTGGTATTTCACGAAAAAGTGTTCAGAAAGCACTAATACAGTACTGAGGAAAGTAATAGCTGATGGGGTTGCCAAAACGGGTAGGCATCATCTGGATTTTTATTTTAAGTTACTCGAAAATCAGGGAATAGGAGAAATGCAGGTAATGTCGGCCTAAGTGTCCCTAATTTGGGCCCATACATAAATTCAACAATAAACCAAATTTTCAATAGCAACCAAAAATATCCATTAGAAACGCCCCATAAACGCGTTCATCTAGATAAAATTGATAAATAACAGATTTTTAGCGATGGGACCAATCTTAGATCCATAGGCCAACATTAGAGACATTTCCCCTATTTTATACATCGACTAATAGGCAGGCATGGAAAATCATTTGCATTCATTTCGTGCATTCATTAACATTCATTTGCCCCTAACTTTTTTCATCAACAGAATTCCGTAAAATGATGTGTGGAACTTTTGTAGGTTTTGGTATTAGCTACAAATTTTTTTAACATTTCAAATCCGTATCTCTTATGCATGACGAACCAGAGCGAACAGAAGCCACTACTGATTTTAAGTGAATGTATTTTACATCACTGAAAAACAGTAACAAGTTCTGCCCGCTCTAATTCGTGATGCATGAGAGATACAGATTTGAGTTATGAACAAAAGTTGTAGCTAATAACAAAACCTACTAAAACTCTATACATCATTTTGCGAAATGCTGTTGATGAAAAAAGTTAGAGGCGAATGAATGTAAATGAATGTATGAAATGAATGTAAATGATTTTCCATGCTTGCTAATAGGTATATTAATATGTGCTGAATTGGTTAAAATTTTGAATTTGAAATTGAAATTTCTAACAAGAGTAACTGGAATAAATTTTCAGTTAAGAGACATTTATCTGTTTATTTTTAAATAGGGGAAATGTAGGTAATGTCGGCCTACATGTCCCTAATTTGGGCCCATCGCTAAAAGTCTGTTATTTATCAATTTTATCTAGATGAACGCGTTATTAGGACGTTACTAATGGATATTTTTGGTTGCTATTGAAAATTTAGTTGATTGCTGAATTTATGTATGGGCCAAAATTAGGGACACTTAGGCCGACATTACCTGCACTTCCCCTATATATTATTTTCAACGCTCTTGGGTCATTAATGACTTGTTCCCGGTGAGATTTGAACACGTGACTTTAGCGTGATAGGTATGAATGCTAACCACTATGCCGCACAGTGGCTGGAGCTATTGCTGTGACGAGGTCGTATTTGCCTCTCACACCAGCAGGCCTGGATTCAATCACGCATAACATCTCTGATCACGCTGGCTGGAAGTAAAGTCGTTGGTCCCCGGTTCATGAGTTGATGGTTCGATAGGGTAGGATCCAGGTGTGGGAGCTGCCTCCCTGGCGTCGGTAGCATTGGTACTCAGCACGGAAAACAAGATCGACGGAAAACAAATCAAGGAAAAAAAAAGATATCGGTCTCTGAAAATATCGATATCATTTCGATATCGGATTTTGAGTATCGATATCGGGTCCAATATCCAATATTCAATGGAAAATACATTAAACATATTTCATTTCCTTCCAACTTCATAATGCATTTGGAAAATCAAAAACATCGACATTACACAAACAAAAATATTCTTCCACCCTTCCACTCAAAAGTAGCCGTGTTTTCGAATACAAGCGCTCCCAAGGGACCGAGTTTGTCATATTTGACAGAAGTTTCAAAGCCACCAGGGACACACATGGAAACGTACTCTTCTTACTTGATGTAAGTAAGTTAAGTACCGAAAAATAGCACATGTCATTAGTTTGATACCACTCCTCACGTACTTACATATCAATTTCCTTCCGTACGAAGTGAGGCGTCCACTTCGTTATCCTTTGGTTATTATTGCGTTGAACCATTTCCAAAATTTCGTGATTATTGGATAAGATTTCGATTATTGACAACACTTTGAACGTTGCTAAGTCAGCTGATTTTGATAATTTGTACGTTGTCAACCTGGGGCCTCCCTTAGCCCAGCCGGTAAAGGCGCAGCTACAAAGCAAGACCATGCTGGAGGTGGCTGGGTTCGATTCCCGGTCCGGTCTAGGAATTTTTCGGGTTGAAAAATTTCTCGACTTCCCTGGGTATAGAAGTATGATTGGTATGGTGGAAGTGCATCTAGAACACTAAGTTGAGAGCACGCAATAAGCTAATATGCGATATGCAATAAGCTTGAAATGCGAAGAAGAAGAAGAAGAAGAACGTTCTCAACACTTGACTACCTCAGGGCTGATAGAGAGTCACTTTTTAGTGACTTTGTCACTTTTTTCAAGCCAGTTACTAAAAAGTCTCTTTTTTTAAGGTCAAGTCACTTTTTCTTGTAATCTATACACTATTTTCAACTTTGTTAGCGTTAATGTATTTCAATATTGATCATTCTTTGCTTTGTAACGTTCAATCGCCTAAAAACAACTGTATAATCAAATCCATTGAATGTTGAAGTTAAGCACTTACGTAATTCCTCACGTTAATAAAGTTGAAATAAAACGTACTTAATTTGAGTAAGTCCAAGATCTAAAAATATTCAATGTCTTGTAGTTTCGTATTCCATGTACAAGCTTAAGATATTGAAAATTTTCAAAGTGCCTGAATTAAGGAAAACATTCAATGATTTATTTCAAGTTCGTAATTAACTTTATGAAATATTAGAGATCTTCATTGTAGTCCCATTAACTTCACAACAATTTTAAGAACTTTGAAGAAGTTCTGAAAAATGGACGGAATGCTGAGAATTTCAGTGAAGCTCCATAAACAAACTACGGTAACATAATGGAAGTTAACACACTGAAATTAGTTGAGAAACTTGAGAAATATAGAAACATTGGGGTATTGTGCAAATTTTTAAGAAGTTCTAAGCACCTCAGAAAAGCTAGGTCTAGAGATCTTTGGGGAATTTCATATCTTAAGAGCAGTTTTCATGACTTTAGTTCAAACGTTTTGGAACAGTTTAAATATCTATAATCGTAAATTTAGAAAATTGAGAACCCTTAAGATGTTCCGAGAATTTCCGGGAAGTACAGAGACCATCAAAGAATTTATGAAAATTTCAGGAATATTTCAGGAACTTCACAGAAGTCCAAAAAATTTCAGGGAAATTTATCTTAAATAGAATTAAGAGCTTACGGAAAGCTTCTAGAACATCAAGACAGATCAGAGAATCAAAGGGTAGTTCAAATAAATTCATGAAAATTGTAGAAACCTTAATGAACTTCCAGAAACTTCAGCAAAGCTCCGATAGAGCTTCTGGAACGTGATAACAAAATATATGAACAACGGGAAAACGTGAGAGTATTTTAAGGTTGTTAAATCATGGAGATTTCAAGAACTTTTAAAAATGCGAAAATTTAGCCAAGTAGCTTAGAGAATATCAACAAAGTTACATTAATTTAAAAATGCAAGAACTTTTAGCAAGCAGCGATAAATATCTTCTTAAAATTCCAGAGGACATCAGAATAATCCCATCAACTTAAGCAAATTTGCAGAGAGTTACGAAGAATTCCGTGAAATTATGGGGTATTGCAAGAATGCTATGATTATTTCAAAAACGTCAGGGAATTTTGAATGCATATCAGAAAATTTGCCGGATTATTAAACAAATTCAGAGAACTTCAGGTAAGCATAGAGAAGTTCAGGAAAAATAAGTGAACGTTTTTAATGGTTAAAATACTTAAGGAAAATTGTCTAAACTTCAAGGCAAATCAATTAATTTCAGTAAAGTTGCAGTTTCTTAAAATATGCTGATCAATTCAGGGCTGTCTAGAAAACTTTAAAGAAATTCAATAATCGTTTAAGCAGTTTTAATAACACCAGGAAAGTTGAAGTATTGAAGAAGTTTTTAATTAGTGTCGATAATTTAAGAGAAGTTGCATGAACTTCACTAAAATTTTGTGAACTTCAGTGAAAATCATTGAACTATTTAATTATCTCGTTCTAATTCCATGAACATTCCGGGAGCACAAAAGTTCCAGAAATTTAGAAAACTTCGAAAACTCCACAGAAGGGCAGTGGCCTTCAGAAACATTTGGAGAACTTCATAGAAATCTATGGAGCTTAAGTGGAGATCCAAAAACTTCAGGAATTTTTATGAAAATTAGCAAAATGCGGGAGCATTTGTAAGAAGTTTAGAAAGCTCCGAAAATTAGAGGAATTTCAGGGAGAGGTCAGTTCCATTAGCTTCAGAAAATTAGTGGGAAATTTAAAGCAGTCCCAGATTTTCAGATAACTTCAGAGACGTTGAAAAGTTGAGGTCTTCGCATAAGTTCAGAAGTTCACTGAAACTTAAACATTTTTAGGGCAGTTCAATTCAATTCAGTGCAGTACAACAAGCTTCATGAGAACTGCAAAATCTTTAGAGCAGTTTTGAAAATTTCAGTAAAGAACTAAGAACCTCAGAGCAGTTGCGTTAAGATTAGAGACGAGTTTAAAGAAGTTTAGAGAACTTCAGCGAATTGCTTATCCTTTAGAAGAGATTCATGATCGTTAAAAAATTGAGGAAACTTTAGGAAGTCCTATAAAGTCCAAGGAAGTTTAAGA
Source organism: Ochlerotatus camptorhynchus (assembly GCF_037179485.1). Classification (NCBI taxonomy): domain Eukaryota; kingdom Metazoa; phylum Arthropoda; class Insecta; order Diptera; family Culicidae; genus Ochlerotatus; species Ochlerotatus camptorhynchus. Next base: position 3,448,946 of record NW_027040604.1, on the reverse strand, counting down.
ATTTGATAAGTGGTATTGTGAGCATCAGGCTCGTTTCTCAAACTACAAAAGAACTTCAAGGCAGATTCATAAACTTCAGGAAAAATTTGGGAAGTTCTCAGAATAGTCCATTCCATATTCAATGGAAATTTCGCTGAAGCCATCCTACGAATTCAATTTTCTTTTAGTTCTCCACAATAAGACACCCTTTGGAAAGATTATCAGAATATCCATTGAATTCATTTCAGATTTTCTTTTGAATCTCACTTTGGTTCTGGTTTTACAACCGAATTTAATCGAGTCCATTTCTCCCGAAGATCACTCGTTTGCTTACTTGCTGTGGTATGCCGAGCAAAGTTCCTTATGTTTTTATTCCATTCTACTGCGTAGAGCTTCTACCTATTATAACAATGAACTCGTTTCATAACATGATTCATCGCTTCTAGAGATTTCGGTACATATATATATATATATATATATATATATATATTTTTTTTCCTTTGATTTGTTTTCCATCGATCTTGTTTTCCGTGCTGAGCACCAATGCTACCGACGCCAGCAAGGCAGCTCCCACACCTGGACCCTACCTATCGACCCATCAACTCATGAACCGGGGTCCAACGGCTTTACTTCCCTTCCGAAGGAAGGCGTGATCAGAGATGTTATGCCTCAGAACATCCCGGCGGCGCCGACTGGGATTGAACCCAGGCCTGCTGGAGTGAGAGGTAATCACGCTTACCACTACACCACCGGCCCCGCTATTTCGGTACATATAATATGGTCTTGATTTTTTAACAACCCCATCCTTCCGTATATTTCTGAACTTTGCTTACCATAAGAAAACGCTCGCACAGATCAGATCATTTCAGTAGAAAGCTTGCATTCTTTGGAATGTGCTTTCCTGTTGCTATTCTGATGAAATGCCTCAAATTCATAACTCATTAAGCAAGCATCGTAAAATGGACGTTGTGTCGTGAAATGATAAGGAAATTATCTCAGTAATGTATGTATGTATGTATGTAAAGGATACCACTCATTGTTTCAAGGCACAGCCATTAGATAGTGGACTGTCCATCTCGTATGACTTGATCAAGTACGATATCTGGTTGTATTCAATTAACGATTGTATGAAGGGCCAAAAACGGAGGGTGAATCCCTAGGCAGACCCACTTACGCATGATCCACGGGAGCAAAAAGAGTATCCATCCAATGATAAAAATGTTCCAACACGATACAGAGCAAGCCATCATACGAGGTAATGTCCCAATGAGTGGGGAGAAGAACCCACCTTCAATTCACGAAATGTTAACTTCGGGAAGTTGGCAATTCCACTCTCCCCATCCAAATCGTTAAACAATCTGTCAATATTGCTTTCATAGCGTCACAATCAGCAATTTTATGATTAGTGAGCGTTCACTCATAGTGAGCGCTCACGAATCGTCAAATCGCTGATTGCGACGCTCTGAAAGCGGAATTGACAGGTTTTATGAGTCAAACACATTCGTTTCAACCTTTTCTAGTAACTATCATCATATCATTAAAGCATCTAACGATTGCATAATTCCTAAAAACATGTTTTTATAGCAAGTGAGTGGAAGCAACCCTAGTTGCAACTAATTTCTTCTCCAATTGTGACCAATGTTTTATTAAAGTTCTGTGTTCCAATAAAAGTTGTGAGCAAATTAAGATACTTTTTTTATCAATCTAATAGACATGTATGGTTAATTTCTTTGTAAAAAGACATGATCAATTTATTTGAAAATTATGACCGGTGCTTACAAAAGCTGTTTCCATTCTCGTTGAAATTGGTGAAAATTGTTATCAATTTAGTTCATACTTGTTAAAATTTTCTCTTGAAGTTTTGCACCTGCAAGCTAAACTAAGCTTGCAGGGCAAGGATTATCTTAGCTTAGTTTCGCTGTAATGGAGAGAAATTTTAAAAGGAAAACGAGTGATTGTGCTTCGAGCAAAATGGCGCATGGAAAAAGACAGCGTCGGTTTTCGTGCAGTTTATAGACGCCAATTGAATCAGATACGAAAGCGGAACGGATGAAAAGAGCTGTAAATCTGGTTATCATTGGGACGAATGGATGGAATAGATACCATCAGCTTTCTGTCATATGATGATGGAAAGCAATAACATGTACTAAGGAGATTACTGATATTCTCGGATATTAGTAGCAGGGATAAGTATATTATGGTAGAATGAAAGGTAGACAATCAGCAAAACGAAGGTGAACATTTTCCCTACATGATGTTATTGGTAGGCGTGGGAGTACTTTGGTTGATCAGCTTGTGAATATTTGTTTGCAAGAGTTTGTATGCGTCTTAAACGGGAACGAGCATGTGTTTTTGGAGTTTGGAGGCGATTTTCTCTGGTACATCGCTTAGAATTACACAAGGCAATAGTTTGACACCAGAAACGAACCCTTCTGCAAACCGCTCTGCCCAAGAATGAGAGGGTTGACGATAATTTGCCAGGTTACATTCTGCAGTTGCTTTTGTTTTCTTCAATGTTGTTTATATCAGAAACGTAGTATTGGCATGTAATTGTAGTTTTGAGGTTGATTGTGTAGATAGTTTACCTCAATTGAAACACTGAGTTGTATAAACATAACGAATCATACCTTGAATATAGTAGTAGTTACAGTGTTGCATGATCTAACAACCACTGCCTGCAACTAGTGTTGGAGGCGCCGCAGGGTTGATTACGGGTCAAGGCTAACATAACTCTAACACTAAAATAATCCCGAATCTAACGCTCATGCATTTCATTTTTAATTATAAAGTAGTTTTGTTTTCCTACTTATTTATCCATTGTTTTTATACTTTTCTAATAGACTGTCTAAGTTTCTTTTTCTCTGTTTTCATTAACTGTTGGTATTGTAATTACATTATAGTCTGAAAAATGCGCAAAGAGCAAATTGAAACATTGAACGTCACGTGAAAGTGGAACATAATCCATAGTTTTAAGTTTTCGAATTTGAAAGATCGTCGGTTACAGTGGCTTGTTTACTGAGCAGAAAAACGTGGTCCCAGGTCCTTACATATCAAAACGATTTAAGGTAAAATCACTTGTGTATCGTGTATTTTGCGAAACTCGTTGTTGTCGTCGGTTCCGGGTTTGAATGGTTACAAAAATATGAGCAACGGTATGATGTGATATGAGGGGCTCGGTGGCCGTAGAGCAACCGTTTTTGCTAACTGATCAGAACATCATGAGTCTAATCTCAGGCCCATCCACATTCAAGATTCGTCAATCGTTTTATTTGTTAATATGACTACATGGTAATAACAGCAACTCGGTGATTAAAAAGGTGCTCGTCTGCCTAGTGGCAAACGTTTTTGCTTACTGAGCAAAAGATCGTGGGTTCAATCCCAAGTTCCTTCGCGTTATATGATCGTTAGGACATCAATTCAGCTTATCGTTTACCAAAACGAACCCTGCTGCAAACCCAACCCTCTTATCCAACATCCCAGTGATTCCTCGTGGAAATGCAGAGGTGTTCTCGGCTTTCATCAAAGCGAGTATGATGTCAACACAATCCTTCCAATTCCTTCCCATTCCTTTCTTGACCTGTGTTCGGGCGCGGCCGGCGCTGGTTTTGCCTAATTCAAGATCACCAGTTTTTACACCAGGATGATTACTAGTCCCAAGCATCGTCTATTGGTTCTCTGTGTAATTACAGCTGATCTGGCAATAACAGAGTAGCAACCGTGGGCGGTCAATCAAGCTCAAGCTCAAGCTTTAATTATCTGCAATGGAAAATGTGATTTGAAACTTGTGACCAATTTCGTTACAAGTTTCGACAAATTCCATTACAAATGTTACTAAATTTATATTAAGTTCTTCTTTTTTAAGTTGAAGTATTTTACCCTAAACTGTGGCGAATCTAAAATTAAAAATTTTTCATTTCCTTTGGAAAACGTTTGTAACCAATCCAACTCAATCTTTAAGATTACTTCAAATTTGTTCAACATCGTTTAAAATTCTGATAAATTTCTCGTAAAATCTATTAAAATGTATTTTCCAGCTGATTTTCACAATTTTTATTAAAATTTATGGCTTTTATCGTTAGAACATAATTTTATTTAGTAAAGGGTGATAACAACTCTTCGGTTTAAATCAGTTTAAACTATCCATAAACGCATCCCTAGCAAAGTAAAATAACAAGTCTTGTTATTCCAGATATCATTTTGTTATCATGAAAGAATATGAAATGATGCAAGGTTAGTTCAAAACTTCAAACATTATACACATGGTGAGAAAAAAAAACTGCCAATTTTATTCAATATTTTTTTAATTTAATTTATTTTATTTTATTCCTAAATTATTTCCCAAGAAAGCGGTTTTGCTGTTCTACTTGAAATTTTAATAATTTTTTTTACTTATGGATCTTTTTGAAATAATTGTATGTTATTTGAATCAGAGTCCGAGTCGATTAATTTTAAATCAAAGTAGTCGAAGTCGGAGTCAATAGATTTTCATCCGACTCTCTACTTAGTATGATGGAAATTAGATCTAAACCTAAACTAATAATGTTTTAAAATAATCATAAAAAAAATCCATCAACCATATGCGGACATCCACTTCTAAAAATGAGAATAGAATAGAAAAAAAACCAGTCGAACATTCCATCCTTAATACCAAGTTCAAACTTCTGTTCTGTTTGATATTATTTTCAATGATGTTCGTCCGCCACAAAACCGCACCAGATTAGGCAGACATCATCTGTGGCTTGCCAAATCCGGAGGCCCATCGAACTTTTCCCCGGAACCCGTAACCACCGTACAAGACAGGCGAGAGATTCTACATGCGCGACAGTTCCAAAGATTCGTCGAATAAAAAAAAAAAAGAAAACCATACGACAAAAGGGTTCTTTCTTTCCCAACCCACTGCTGCTTGGATGTGAAATACGACCATTATTCCTATATTTTAATGTGTGTATTGCCGTTCTTTTATTTTCCTCCTGCGGGGTCCTTTCTCTAAGAGGATACGATTTTTCGTACAAATTCCCTTAATCGCATGGTCGTCCGTTGTTTCAGTTGGGTCCCCTTCGACCGGCGACCAATCTTCAGCTCAGTTTTTTTTTCTCTCTCTCTCGTCCACACGAGAATCGTCCCCGCCGGAGACGATTTCTTCGCCCCGTTCTCTGCGTTTTCGTCCTCGCGCGGTGGTATTATTTATTTTTTTCCCGGCCGACAGTTGGGCCATCATCAGATTAAAATATATGGATGTGTGTGTGTGTGAGGATGCTTGGATACATTCCGAGTGGGCACGTCCCGGAGAAATTAGTATCCTTAGCATATAGAAGGCTTACAACTCGACGGGAAAAGGATCTGCTCGGGTTCGTTGGGATGGGAAAGATATTCGGACTTGAAACGGTAGGTGCTGCGACAATAATATGAGTGAGTAATATATATATTTCACTGTGCAAATATAGAAAAATGAGCGAAGGAAGTTTAATTCCACCAGGGGGCGGTAAGCACGGTGGGTTTTTTTTTTTGGTACCCATTCTGACTCAAGCGAAATAAAACCGGTGGATTGATAAGGTCAGGGTTTGCGGGACAAATATGTCAGTTTATGGTTCAAAGAGCTATTTAGTATGCCGGGGAAAAAATGTTTTTCAAATAATTTAATTTAGGGGAAATGGATGTAATGTCAGCCTGTATGCCCCTAATTTGGGCCCATACATAAATTCAGCAATCGACTAAATTTTCAATAGCGACCAAAAATATCCATTAGTACCGTCCCAATGACACGTTCATCTAGTTAAAATTGATAAATATCAGATTTTTTTGCGATGGGCCCAATCTTAGATCCATAGACCAACATTAGAGCCCTTTCCCCTATAATTAACATCATAAATCTATTATGCAAGCTGATTACACATGTTTTCGACGATTTCCGAAATTGTACTTCTAATGTTTCAGAACCACGTAGCAAGTAATATCAATGATCATCGGTATCGTCCTGATGGCCTTATATCTCTTACATACTTTACTTTTGTTGGACCAACGTCCTTCAATATTTGGCATGCTGTACCATGAGTGGCACCGGTGGTGTAGTGGTAAGCGTGATTACCTCTCACCCCAGAAGGCCTGGGTTCAATCCCAGTTGGCGCCGCCGGGATGTTCTGAGCCATAACATCTCTGATCACGGGAAGTAGAGTCGTTGGTCCCCGGTTCATGAGTTGATGGGTCGATAGGTAGGGTCCAGGTGTGGAAGCTACCTCCCTGGCGTCGGTTACATTGGTGCTCAGCACGGAAAACAAGATCGACGGAAAACAAACCAAAGGAAAAAAAAATGCTGTACAATGTTGGGCCAACTTACTTGGTTCGCGTCCCGAACTACCTAGATCTCATATCTCTTCTATTCATTGGATATTTCATCGGAATTTACTCAAGCCTTCCCTAAATGCTATGCTGATCCTCATTATCCTCCCTAAATTTGTTCTTCAAATCCACTTGTATTTTGCGGTTTGGTTAACGTTTTATAACCAGAAAACCTTGCAGACTTGCCTTCTTGCCCTCAGAATACCCCTGATTTCCCCCTTCGAGTGCTAATGCAGACGTTCCCAACTTGAATTACAGACGTTTCCAACAGAGATTCCAGACGATCCCGAATTGGTTCCGGATATTCCCAACGATGATTCCAGCAGTTTCCGATGGAAATTCTAGACGGTCTTGGCGGATATTTCAGACGTTCCTGATGTGATTCCGGACGTCCGACGATGATTCTATCCGTTTTGGATATAACAGACGTTCCCGATGAAAATTTCAGATGTTCTCCAGACATTCCCGGCGAAGATTCCTGATATTTCCGATAGGTATTCCACATGTTGTTGGTGGAGATTCCATATGTGCTCGACAGAGACTCCAGACTTTACCGACGGAGATTCCGGACGTTCCCAACAGAGAATCCAGACTTTATCGACGGAGATTCCAGACGTTCCCAACAGATCTCTTCAGACGATCCCGAATTTATTCCGGATATCTCCGATGATGATTCCAGATATTTCAGACGTTCCTGATGTTCTTCCGGATGTCCTGCCTCTGAGAAATTTTAGGTTTCTTGTGAAGCCTGAGATAGTTTCGAGTAGAATTTTAAGAACCCTAATTTTTTTTTATTTTTTAATAATTTGTTTATTTTTCCAGGCTCATTTGCTGTAGCTTTGCGGAGCCGATATTCATTGTTTAGATAACAAAATTACTTAAAACTAACGTTAGTAAAAGAACCCTAATTTGAATACAAAGTAAATTTTAATTAAAACACGCAGGAATTTTTGAGAAGCAGAACTCCTGTGAACTTCAGAGGAAAATTCCAACGGCATTCTGAGGATAATTTCATGAAATATGTGGGAGAAAACGAATCTGAAGCATTGGAGAATACTTATGCTAAAAGAAGGAATTTAATGCAATCTGGAGATATTCAAAAGAATTTTGGATAGAGCTGGAGTTAGGGCGTTACAGCTTTTGTAAACAATAACTTCTCCCGATGATTTCTCGAAAGTCATGACTTTCCCTGGCAAATCAACATCACCATCAAGTGGAGGAAGACTTCTTCTACCCAATGGATATGTTGGTTTGTGTAGGCGTGCCTGGAGTATCAAGAAATCAACGAGAGAAGTCATTGTTTACAAAAGCTGTTACGCCCTAATTCCAGCTCTATCTAGAATTCTTTTCCAAATTCCTTTGAATATCTCCAGATTGCATTATAATCCTTCTCTTTGAGATAAGTATTCTCCAATGCTCCGGATTCGTTTTCTCCCACAAATTTCATGAAATTATCCTCAGAATGCCGTTGGAATTTTCCTCTGAAGTTCACAGGAGTTATGCTTCTCAGAAATTCCTGCGAGTTTTCATTAAAATTTACTTTGAGGAGAAACCTAAGGAATTTGTGAGGAGAAATGCAAATAAATTCTTAAGAGACTTTCAATGTGAGTAGAGTTCCAGTGGAAGAAGTAAGATTTAACAGGAAATCCGAAATGAATTCAATGAAAATACTGAGAATCTCTCCAAAGAGTTTTTTTTTACTGAGGAGGAAAATTCTAAGAAAATGGAACTCGGAGGATAGTTCCAACGAAATTTTGATGAATATTTCAATGAAATTGCGAGAAGTAATCTAAGTATATTACGGTGATATTGTTTAGAGGATTCAGGGAAGCGTTCCAATTGCATTTCCAAAATAATACTATGCGAGTTTTGTAAAAAGAACCTAGCGAATGCTAAAGAGATCTCCAAGTGAATTTTCATCGCAGAGGCGAACCAGCTAAAGGCTGAAAGCCTCTGTATTAAAGAAAACTAACCAACTTACTAACTCCGTTGAATATGGAATGGACTATTCTGAGGTCATTAGAACTAAGGAAAATGTCGGCTTCGGCAATACCTTAACCTATTATCGTCAGGGGGTCCTAGAGCATTCAAATTTTACTAATAGATGCTCTGAAACACAATGTATCCACCTGCCAAAATTGAGCTCCCAAGGAAGTTGTTTACCCCCTGACGATTATAGGTTAGGTATTGCCGAAGCCGACTTTTCTCCTATTTGAAAGTTTCCAAAACATCTCTGAAATTAATGAAACTGCCTTGACATTCTATTGTAGTTTGAGAACTAACCAGATGCTCACAATACTTCTCATCAATTTCTGAACTTTTCGGACTTCCTAAAGTGTTCTCAATTTTCCTAACGATAATGGATCTACTTCAAAGTTTTAACAATTCACTGAAGTTCTCAAAACTTCTTTAAAATTTATGTAATTTCTTTAATGTTAACCGAACAGCTGCTCTGAGGTTCTTTGTTCTTTCTTGAGGTTCTCGAAGCTTCCCTGAATATTTAGCAGTTCTTATGATGCTTGTTGTACTGTCCTGAATTTAATTGAACTATCCTAAACATTTTACAACTTCCGTGAACTTTTGTGAATACCCCAATAATTTTCTAACTGGTAACTTCTTAAAATTTCCCGCTTATTTTCTGCAACCAATGGAACTGAGCTCCCCCTGAAAGTCCCCCTATTTTTGGAGTTTCAGGGTCTCCATCCAACCGGGAAAACCCATATCGCACCGGGAAAGATCATAAATACTCATCCCAAGTAACAATTTTAGGTTTATCATAGTCTTGTAGGCCATAATTTGGTCCTGAAGTCTCATTAAAACCTTTATAAAACTTGCAATGTTACTTGGAATCAATCAATTTTATATCACATACACCATTATATTCTCTTGTTTACACATCTGTTAACAACTTTCATATCATGTCTTTCACTGTGGTAAAGTATCCAAAAATCTTCAAAATTATTGCACATATTGCTCTCACTCGCAATCCGTTCGCGCACGGGAAAAATGGTGATGTTGCTGTTATTCCTACCACGATAGCTCACCTGGTATTTTTTTTTTTTGAATTTCTTTTGGTGTGTCCAGGTATTTTGGAAAATCCAATAAGCCAAATCAATGATATTATGGGTCTTCATGAAGGTTTAACCATTCTATCATTAAGTCAAATCTTCGTACACTGTTGAGTCTGCAGAACTTCAAGATCAGATATTCGGGATGGTTTGGATAATCGAACAATGTTATTTTTTAACACAATTATTAATTTTAAATTATGTACAAAATGCTCAACAATTTGGAGTGGACAAGGAACAAGATTTCGATTAAACTATAAAATATCGCCAGGACTATATCGAGAATGATAAATATTTTGGTAACACATCTTTGTATTCCACAAAAAATCTTATTTGGCTTATAGAACTTCAAGATTTTAACTCCAGGAAGAATTGAATAACTTGTAATACTGGGTTTCTCATTCTCAGGTCTCTTGTAATGATATGTGTTTTTTTTTCGACATACCAAAACAAGATTTAGGCTCATTTTTTGCAGTGAAGCTCTTTGATTTTATACGAATTCATGATTTCATGAGATTTTTGAGATCAAGATCATCAACATGTTAATGCAAATCTCATCTCATATTATTTTCTACAAAGAAGACGTATTGTAAAGCAATTCTGCTCAAAAATTTATATGCTTATCTCTAAACGGTTATTTAGAGATAAGCATTTGTTTAAGGCGGAGGTGATGTTGGGGTTTGGTTTATTTTAAATAACCGGGAAAAAAACCGGGAATTGAAAAATTGGATTTGAATAGACACCTTGGAGTTTACTAAACTTCTTTGCAATACCGCCGCATTATGCTAATGTTCATGGAAGTTCCTGAAGCTCTTGGATATCTCAATTTACTTCGATGCATTTCCGAAACTTTCAAAAGCAGTTTTTTTGCAACGCAACATATTAGATCGAAAACATCTCGCTCTAAATTAGCAAAATGAATAGAATGACAATGCTTAGACTGCTATGAGAACTACTTCTGTGAAGTTTTGGAAGTTTTTCTGAAATTTCTGGATGTTTTTTAAGCTCCCGCAATATTGGAATCAAAACGAACTAAGTAATATAGTTTTTTTTTTTGATTTTCACTGAAGTTCTGTAGACTTTCTTGATGTTATTGAAACTGCACATAACATTTCTAGATCAGCTATGGCAGATTATACACGAGTACGGATTTCCGGATAAACTGACGCGATTGGTCAAGGCGACGATGGATCGAGTGATATGCGTTGTTCGAGTATCGGAGACACTCTCGAGTCCCTTTGAATCTCGAAGGGTGTTACGGCAAGGTGATGGACTTTCGTGTTTACGATTCAACATCGCGTTAGACGGTGTGATCAGAAGAGCAAGGATTGACACAAGTGGCACGATCTTCAGGAAGTCCATCCAGCTTCTTGGCTTCGTCGATGACATCGACATCATGACACGGAACTTTGAGACGATGGCGGAAACGTACATCAAACTGAAGGCTGAAGCTAGACGGATTGGACTTGCCATCAACGCATCAAAGACAAAATACATGAAAGGAAGAGGTTCTAGGGAAGACAATGTTAGCCTCCCACCCCGAGTTCAGATTGTCGGGGACCGAGGTGGTCGATGATTTCGTGTATTTGGGGTCACTGGTGACCGCCTAAAATGATACCAGCAGAGAAATTCAAAGACGCATTATGGCAGGGAATCGTGCCTACTTTAAACTCCGGAGGACGCTCCGGTCGAATAAAACGCACGAAGTTGACTGTCTACAAGACGCTGATTAGACCGGTGGTCCTCTACGGTCACGAGACCTGGACTATGCTCGTGGAGGACCAACGCGCCCATGGTGTTTTCGAACGGAAGGTGTTGCGTACCATCTACAGTGGAGTGCAGATGGATTACGGAACGTGGAGGAGGCGAATGAACCACGAATAGCACCAACTGCTGGGAGAACCATCCATCGTCCACATTGTAAAAATTAGGCGACTACGGTGAGCTGGGCACGTCGTAAGAATGTCGCACGACGACCCAGTGAAAATGGTTCTAGAAAGCGACCCAACAGGAACAAGAAGAAGAGGCGCGCAGCGGGCAAGGTGGATCGACCAAGTAGAAGGCGACCTGCGGACCCTTCGCAGACTACGAGGCTAGCGAAGTGTGGCCATGGATTGAGTAGAGTGCAGCCGATTTCTTCGGGCAGCAGAGGACAACAAAACCTTAGCCTGATTGGTAAGGTAAAGTACATAACATTTCTGAATTTCCTTAAAGTTCTCTCGACTGCCCTGAATTTTTCAGTATTTTCATAAGAGTTTGCAATTTTACTTAAATTAATTCAATTTCCTTGAAGTTTTATAAACTTTATTAACGCTCACTAATTATTCTTTCCTGAATTTATCTGTATATCTTTGAAGTTTTTTATACCTTCCTAAAGTTTTCTAAATTTGTTTAATGTTACGACAAACTTTCTGACCTCAAAACGATATATTGGTTCTCATAATTTCTTAAAAATCTATAGTTTCTTATCGGATTTTTTTTTTTATTTTGTTCTTAGGGTGACCATTTCTATTAGACTGGCCCACAAAAATAAAAGTTCTAATTTTCCACGGGCCAACCTCTAGATTTGCGCCTTTAGGTGAGAAAACCATTCTCTGAAAGTTTTAGCTCATTGGGTTGAGAACCTCTATCGAATACGTTTTGCTATGGAATGCTGTAAATACTCATGATTACCTGACGGAGACCTGTGAGTTTTCGGAACTATCAAGAATTCTCGGAAAATCCCATAATTTCTCGAAACTCCTTGTAAGTTGCTGCAAATTTCTATAAATTAATGGGACTGTTCTGAAGTTATCTGGTCGTCCTCAAAGTACTCGGAACTTGGCTGAATATATTGGAGCTTGCTAAAAGTTCTCGCATTTTTATTTAATTAATGGAACTTCGTTGCTGTTCTCTAATCAACTCAGCTAAGTTTTCGCATTTTTTGTTTGAGTTCTTGAAATTTCCATGATGTTAAATACTTTCCACCCTTAAAATACTCTCACAGTTTCATATTGCGTTCAATAAATTTTCTCGGAGCTTTGCTGTAGTTTTCGGATGTTCCCTGAGTTTCTCAAAACTTCTTTAAGGTTTCTGCAATTTCTTTGAAATTATTGCAACTGCCCTTTGATTATATGATCTGTCTTGATGTTCTCCCTGAAGCTCTCGATTCTATGGAAGATCTCGATTCTGATCTGAAATAAATGGAATTCTCGTTACCACCTTTAGACTTCCCTGAAATTCTCTGGACTTCGGTGAAGTTCCTGAAATATTTTTGAAGTTTTCAAGATTCTGTGAAGGTATGTGTACTTTAAACATCTTAGGGGCTCTCGATTTTTTGTTCGGCACATGATAGAACTACCCTGGATTTTTCTAAAAGCAAGCTTATGGGTATTTAAACTGCTCAAAGTGTCTGGACAAATTCTACAATTAACGAAAATCAACTGCATTGGCAAATCATAATCGATCATTTGTAAACCCTATTGCAAAACGATTGAGCAAATCGCATTCTCCCGCTAAACTCTTCCACTTTGTACCCGAAAGCGAGGGCATATATAATGTATTATTTTATTATATTTCCCTCCCACTGTTCCGCCCTCATAATTTCTCTGACCATCCACGATTCGACGCCGACAGGGAAAAAAAAACAGTTAAACCTTTTTCACCGGAAAAAAAAACCCTGCTCCTTTACAAGAAGGAGAGAAATGAATTACACCGCAAAGATGGGAAACACTTGCCCTGAGCTAAACCAAAAAAAAAAAACAGCTCGCCATCCACCCGTTGGTAAAAGGGTTGCCCGGATAAGCTCGCGATTTCGGCGCGAGTGATCCTTTTCTCTTGTTCTCCCCCAAACCTCGAGTGATGCAGGGACCACTCACGCATCGTGGATATCCATAATACCTACAACAAAACCAAACGGCAACAAACACGAAACCAACGGGGGAAAAAAATCCTTTTGAAGGGTGCTGAAACTTTTCTGGACTACGAATCCCGGGTGCCGAGAATGGGACCGGGAAGAAGACAACACGGTCGTCCGGTCCTGTTAATTCAAAGCGACTCGGAAATCGTTTTATGGGAGCGTAATACGGCTGAAGACAGCAGATTCCTAGCGAGGGACATCCCACCTTCCCTCGCTTCCCCAAAACTGGGTGTAAGAGGATTTGTATTAATTTAAACATGTTATATTAATATAGTGTGTTTTTTTTTCGGTTTCAAATTTTCAACAACAAGAGGGCGTCGGTTCGTTGACTGGTTGGCGGGGGATTCTGGGTCCTGCATTTGGAGAATGATACTGGATGGGACCAGATTGTTTTCCGTGTGGGATTTATTGCGCGGAATTTGTTTGGTCAGTGACGGCGAATCCGATTGTGTGGCAGGCAGTTGATATAAAAAAAGATTACTACTTTGGTGTACGCATTTGAATTTGTCGCTGGAAACAAGTACAATACTACAGGGCAGTGACTTATGACTAATTCATTCACCAGTTTTATAAAATTCTAGTGGTTCAAAAGAGGAGAGGAAATGCCGGCTTCGGAACTTGTTTACCTATTATCGTCAGGGGGTAAATGAAGAGAGCTTCGTTTTGCAAAAACTTAACACTCTAAGACTTCATTTGTCCCTTGACGATAATAGGATAATGAATGCTGCCATTGAATAGCCTAAAGTTACAGGATTAGATAGTATTAAAATTATGGAGACTTACTAGTTTTCTGAAGTTTTAAATGTGGTTTAAAAAATGTCACCGAAACCGAAACACATTGAATGTTTCACCAATTTCATTAAGGAACATGAGGACCATGCTATGATAAAGCTATGAAGTTCCGCGTTCGGCCAATCTCCATTGGTGCGTTTTTGAACTATCTTCCCGTGCAAGAGAGCATTGTATCAAATAACATGAAACTCAACTACCAATTAAGGCATCCCGCACCCTTTGATGATTAAGAATGTTCTCCTCGCTTTGGGTAAAAATTTCCCAAACAAAGCCAAAGTTTTCCAGCTCCTCTACTAGGTAGGGTACAGCAAATAATTACCCAGCCGAAAAAAAAATCCGCGAGCAGGGCAAAGTTTGCCGGTATGCATACGGAATAAGTAAGCAAGTAAGTGATCCCGCTGAACTTGTTGTGAGTGTGTATAGCTATCGTGCTCATCTTCATCAGCATCCTTCCCACATCATCCTCCTCCTCCTCCTCCTCATCATATCGCTCATATTGCATGGTAACGCAAAGATTAAAAGGATCTGATACTCAAAGCAAACATCCTGCCAATTCTCGTTCATGTCGTCACATTTCTTTGTCGTGTAAATTTTTCCTGCTGTTAACACAAGTCAAGGAATGTCTTCACCCAAAGTCTTTGGCGAAAAAAAAGGGAGTGCATGTGAAATTTCAATTGTTTGAAAAATTTCCCTATAAAATGATGAGCATGAACCGGTAGCAGATTAAGAAGTACAAGACAAGAAGTCGAGGTCGCTTCCCGTTGGTTTTGAAGTTGAAGTTGTGTGCTGGCTGCAGTCAAAAGAAAAGTTGCTACGCTGCAAATTACTCGCTCAGTTGGCAGCAGCAGCAGCAGCAGCAGCAGCAACAACAGCGGAAGGGTAAATATTTCCAGGACAAATATTTTTCCTGGCAAAGAAAGAGCGCGATTTCCAAGCGAGTGAAGTGCTAAAGAATATGGATTAATGACTGTTTTTCCCGGAGTATGAATATTCATAGAAGGTCGGTAATGATCGTTTGGCAAACGATGATGGTTCGGCACAGAATGAAAGCGTAAATGGGAAAATCGTTTCTAATTGATATGCAATTGGATTCAGGATCAATGGAATGGGATACCGGAGACCGAAGCTTCGATTTTCGCCCATACCCGGCTGGCGAAGCGAATGTTTCTGTTTTAATAGGAAAATATGAATATTAATGAATTTAGCGCGAGTAGGGATCGAAAGGATGCGATTGGTGGAATTGTGAATGAGGATTTCCATTGAACGACAACGAGCGTTCGCTGATTTTATGCAATTCCGTGTTCGTATTGATTTTTCAATCTGCCTAGATGAAATTGAACAGTGATTTAAAAGTCGGTGTGCGAACAGAAATTGTTTAAACGGTTAAAATTGGTTTAAACGTATTGCAGGGTGTATAGGGTAGAGCACTACTTCGGCCTATTCACCCGTTTTGGGCCTATCGAGCAGAAAATATCAAATATATCTATGACTGTGGCGTGAACGTGTCTAACACCCATTTTGTACGATGCTTCTATTCAATAGCAGCAAGACGAAGTGTTAAAGAACGCAAAATAAGATCTCGTAAACAAAAGGCGCACTTGAAGCATACAAAAGGTGCACGCGAATTCACTTTTCTTTCCGTTCGATAGGCCAAAGAGAATCCCAATGACGTTTCAATGGCTAATAGGCCCAACAAAATTCGTAGGCCAAGTTGAGCCGCCAGAAGCAGTTTTGTATTTTCAACAATAAACAAATATTTCGCGATCCCTTATCAGAACTAATGGTACATATGGAAAGGTAAATACATTTGGAAGTCATATGTAATATAAACATTCCGTTTGGTGTTAAACTCCGCTAAATTAAGAAAGACTAAGTGCGGGTTGTGCTTAATAGGCCGGGGATAGGGTAGTTAACCCTACTAACTACCGGACAATTTTATTTTTCCTTGAATTATTTTTTTCTTGATTTGTTTCCCTTCGATCATGTTTTCCGTACTAAGTACCAATGCTACCGATGCCAAGAAGGCAGCTCCCACACCTGGACACTACCTATCGACCCATCAACTCATGGACCGGGGACCAACGGCTTTACTTTCCTTCCGAAGGAAGGCGTGATCAGAGATTTTATGCCTCAGAAAATAGTCGGCGGACTGGGATTGAACCCAGGCCTGTTGGGGTGAGAGGCAATCATGCTTACCATTACACCACCGACGCCGCTGAATTAAATTCATTGTCACACAATTTAGATGAAAAGGTAGTTAGTTGATCATAGTTATTTAAAGATACGCTTAGTTAGTAGTGCTATTTTGGAGAAGGTTTTAGAAGGAATCTGCCCAAATTCGTTTAACTTATTTTTTTTCTATGTCTGTATCTATAGTCGCTGAACATGTTTCAAGGTGCATTTTGGTAATTTCTTAATTTCTTAATCATTCTAAAAATGTGCGTTCACTCGGCTCTCGAAAGAACCAGACCACCCTCGATGTGTGTCATTGTGTGTTATGTGTGTCATGCGATCGTCTGTTTACTCGGCAGCAACCATTGTGTGGTCCTCCTCATTGCTATTCATCAGCAGTTCTTTCGGTCGATGCGTCATCGACTTTGGAAAGCAACCGTTTAGTGATGAGTGTGTGAGCGCTGGCCAGGTTAAGCGTCCATTGCTATGGAAGCGCTCTGCCCCTCGTTGGCGATACTGCCATACGGTGAAACCATTGGAACGCGCTCCCGTTTTGATGGAGAAGGTTCATTGGATAGCGGGAGATAAAGTGTGTGTGTGTTTTTGTTTAGTACATTTTGACTATAGTTTTAAGATGTTTTGTATAATGAACAAGAATCCTCGGCTATGTAAAGTTAATTCGATTGAGCCTTATCAAATAAATGTATAAACAAAACAAATAACAAATTGCTTAAAAACCTGGGCTAGAATGGTCCTATTATAGAGACATCCGGGTCGCGGTTGCACTTTGGGCAACTAAATATTTTCATACTTTTTAACTAAATCTATGAGCCCGAGGATATTTTATGTTTTCCTGAAGAATATTAACCATAGATTATAAATAAACAACGGCGCCGGTGGTGTAGTGGTAAGCGTGATAACCTCTCACCCCAGCAGGCCTGGGTTCAATACCAGTCGGCGCCGCCGGGATGTTCTGAGGCATAACATCTCTGATCAGTAAAGACGTTGGTCCCCGGTACATGAGTTGATGGGTCGATAGGTAGGGTCCAGGTGTGGGATCTGCCTTCCTGGCGTCGGTAGCATTGGTGCTCAGCACGGAAAACAAGATCGACGGAAAACAAACAAACCAAAGGAAAAAAATAGATTATAAATCTTTTAAATTTGTCGAACCCCTTAACATAATCCCTTTATGAAGAGCCTTGAGTGTGTTGGTGTATTTCCTTTAAATTCCGTTATAATTGTTTATCTTTTGACAGCTACGCGGATTTCGTCTACTACTTTCAGACTTCATCAGTGTCAAGTACTCAACACCACAGTGGCTCTTCACATAGATTATAGTTAATTAGTTTTCTTTATTAAAGCGGCTTTCAGCCTTTGTCTGGTTCACCTCTGATACTTTAGATTATAGTTATATCAACTTAGTGTTTAGTTTGTATTACCTTTGTTACTAGCATAACATAGGTATTAGAATCAATTTTCACACGTCTTGTCATCTGTGACCGATAGCCATCAACACAAGCTATCTCACCTGTATAAAACATTCCCAATCGATAGAACTCGGCTCGATCTGGCTCGACAGTTTGATTACGACATCGTAGAATCAAATTGAACATGAAAAATCGACCCAGCAAGATGAAATTTGCTGATGCCTGTATGTGCGTCTGTGGACGCGTTTGATCTAGGCAAGCTTTTTTCGAGATGGCTTATCCGATCAATATGGTTGGTTTAAGTCAAGGAAGGCTTTATGTTTAGTTTGGGCGTTATCATCAGAAGAAGAAATCGTACGCAAAATCGTGGAATGTAGGGGAGAACAGCCCATAAAGCACCCCTGGGGTAAAATGACCCCGTGTAGTTTTTCGTTGCTTTCCCATTACTAATTCTGGAAATATCATGTGCCAGAATGTTAGTTCAAGCACTGAACTAGCAATGCTGATTGTTTATAATTCACGAATTAACAATCGGAAAGCTATGAAAAACAGCGCAGGGCCATTTTAACCCAGGGGTGCGTTTTGAACCATCCTACCCTACGTATTCCAATAGACTTTTTCGATGCTTAATCGTCTTTCTCTATCTGTTTCCCTCAAAAGCGTCTATATAGCTGCCACAGGGATTCGAACCCAGACGTTTAACAATCTTGGCTAGTGGAAAATCTGGTGCCTTTACCATCTAGTCTAAATCTACTGTTTACGAAGGAGTAGATGCAAGCTAACCTTTTGTGTATGCCAGGCGGAGCCTTCTTAGTTCGCTGGCGCCGGCAAATGAGTTAAAAATAAATCGTGTGTTCCCAACACCTCTCACTCTCTGCACTCTTGCTGCACTGACGTAAACTGCTAAATATATTTGTAAAAAAGTTCGTTATAATTCTCAAATAGTGCCGTTTACATTGCACTCGCTAATAAGAAATTTTATTATATTTTATTATTTTTCTGATTATAAAGCAGCATAAGCATTAAACTTAGCTATATGAAAGTAATTAATTTAATTATATGTAACAATACAAAAATAAGATGAAAGCGATTCATTGATTGCTTATGCACTATTTGAATTCTAATACAGTGTTAGTTGCATATTTAGTTTGGTTATGCGTTGAGATCTGTCTCCCACACCATTGCAAATTAAAGATATATTCGAGGTTAGTTTTGATTGCTAATGTTCGACGGTTAGTGTTGCAATTTTCCATTGATCATTTGAATTTGTTTATCATCAAAAACATTGTTTTTCACAAATTGCAAAATATTTATTTAAAAAGGTGCACGCCAAAATTCAAAAAACTTAACTGAACTGATAATTTATGTTTTTGAATTCCGTTCATGGGCGAATATATCATTGGCTCACACTATCATTGCGCAATCGTTCCTAGATAGTTGAAATCTAGGTAAGCCTTTTGATCGGAAGTGTCTTGCAGTGACGATTTCAATTTTATAATGCTAGTTGTGCATTCTTAATCACCAACGTAACATTTTCAGGTATTACGGAATCAATATATAGTAGCCTAGTCGCTTTGGGCTAGGTAGTTTGATTTGACTTGCAAAATGAGGCCCCTGGATTTCCATCGATTTAGGGAGAATCAAGTTAAGGAAAGATCGAGTAAGCGAGAGTTGAATCTAATAATTTATTTAATTCTTAGCATCCCAATTTAAAGAGAATGCTGTAAAAAATAGGAGAAAAAGCACTAACTTTGGCCTATGGATCTAATAAAAATCTCCCGTTCTTAAATTTTTCGTAGAACAATGCTTCATCTGGACAATACAAATGAATATGTTTGATTTTTAGTTTATCGTTATCAAAAAAATGCTAGCCTTCGAAATTTATTTATGGGCCCAATATTAGGGACACTTGGCTGACATTAGGAACATTAACCCTATTAGCCCCTTGAATAAATTTAAATTCTACTACCGGCTTAAGACTAAAAAAAAAATAAAATAAAACAAACCGTTTCATTTTTCATGCTACTAATGCTAACAAACTTAGTTAAAATGTTGTTTTAATTTTTTTTTTCTAACAAATTGTGTAACAATTTTATGTCAAATACCATGATGATTTTTTATTCCTCATTCCACCACAGAACTCTTAAAACAAGATTATATCAACGGTTATTATGTATAACAGAAGTTGATATAATCATGATATAATTTTGTTATAACGTTCTGGTCGGGTAGTGTCTGGCATTTTTTCCTTGAAAAAGCACGAAAAAACTGAGAACACATTGAGTAATTTTTTTCTGAATTCCTGCACTTTTTGCTATTTATGAGGAAAGTAAAATCAAATTTGGGTTGATCTCGTTGGCCGTGTACAGCAAGTTTTTCCACCTTTCTGCACACGTTATTTCTAAGCAATCCAAATTTCAGTAAGATCTACTGAGTCATTTCCATTAGAAGTAGGGCTAAACAATAATGAGCAAACAAGGTTGTAACTGACAAGATAACAAATTAACATTCGGATTCAGGTGTTCATTCGTAATCTTGTCAATCCAAACTTTGTTAACTCAATTTTGGTGGATATGAGTAGATCCTACTCAAATTTGGATTGTTTAGAAATAGCTTCCACCCTGCGCTGTTTTTAACCCATACATCTAAACATCTATACATCTAAAGCGGACGTTACACATGTCAATATATTCACCAGGAGGATAGTGTAACTGGCGCTCCAAATCTTGGTCTATACATCACCCTCATTTTTAAAAATCGCTAGTAGAACTGGTACATCGTGAAACAAGTATGGAAACTATCTTACTGATGAGCCCTGTTGGCTATTGGGGTGCCTTAAGCAGTGATGCCACGAATATCATTCTGTATTCTCGCGTAACATTTGAAAAGGGCCTATTCTTGTTGATCGATTCTCTTCATCGGCTTTCTCTTTGATTTACCACGGCAACATAACCGAATTTCTCGCTAAGCTCGCATGAAATTTCAACAGAAGGTGATGTTAGCTTTATAGTCGCTATATTCATAGTCTGGCGGAGAAAATCTCGAGATCAAATTGAGCTGTCAAAAAACGGAACCAATCGAGTAAATCACGACCAACAATAGAAAAGAGTACATCAGTTATTGCGAACAAAACTTCCGGAACCCGTTTTCTCGTGATTTAAGGCACGCCTACGCAAACTAACACCATCTTTGGGCTCTCCGATGATGCCGGTAATTCGCGTTCGATTGGCGAGGAAATAATAATCAACGTTTTGTTTATAAAACTTGATAGTACCATTTCAATTTTTGGTCTACAATATATTGAATTGGTTCCGAAATTCTATCCACCAGACTATAAATATAGCGACTTTAGTTAGCTTGTGCCTTAATCAACACACTGAATGGGAAATTCATTTGCAGTCGGGTCATTCGCGAAAGAGAAAATCGATGAAGAGAATCGGGCTGATTGATTATATAATGTTATTGGTTCGTCAAATATTATTGCAATAGGGTTAACTACCCCATTTCCGGCCTATTAACCACAACCCGCACTTATTCTTTCTTAATCTAGTGCAGTTTAGCACCAAACGGAATGTTTTTATTACTGATGGCTTCCAAATTTATTTGCCTTTCCGATAAAGGGCAACCAATCTTTTAGATATTGTCAAAAGTCTAACACTGCTTCTTGGCGCCAAACTCGGCCAACAGATTCTAAACTCGGCCTCACGCATTGAAACGCCAATGAATTCACTTCGGCCTATCGGATGAAGTTAAAAATTGATTTGGTCGAAGCGCTTCTTTTGTTTTTGGGTATACATAATGGGTGCAAACCTTCATATCACGCGTTCTCATTGTCTTCGTTCGGTAGCTTATTAACTAAAGTATCGTACCAAACGCATAATTGACTTGTTAACTCTGAAATTATGGATTTATTTGAAGTTTTCTGCTTGATATGCCCAAAATGGGCGCTTAGGCCGAAATAGTTCTTTACCCTATAAGGTGAGGTGATGAGGTGGTGACGTGGTGAAGTGGTGATGTCGAGTTTGCTACTCACTAATGCGTGCGTTGCCGCTGTTAGTGCTGCACTAAGCCACCTAACAGGGTGAAGACTATCCCGAGAACGGTGGAATAACTTGCTTCACCTTCTAATTCGACTACTTCGAAGAATGGTTTCTTTTGGCCACGGGGCTGACGGTGCTGTCCTGGTGGTTGGTTTGACGGTTGGCAAACGAATTTGCCAAACGGATAACCCGAAGGAAAAATGCGGCGACGGCTGATCGAATGACTGGGAATAGAAAGCCGGACAGTTAGACAACGCACCTCACGCACAATGTAATCTTTTACGTTTCTTTTATGACTTTCTCACTCACTACCGTGACAATACTAGCACTGAATTTATTGTTTTTTCAGCCTCCCTTAGCTCAGTCAGTAAAGGCGCAGCTACAAAGCAAGACCATACTGGAGGTGGCTGGGTTCAATTCCCGGTCCGGTCTAGGAATTTTTCGGGTTGGAAAATTTTTCGATTTCCCTGGGCATAAAAGTATGATTGGACTTGCCACACAATTATACCAATGCAAAAATGGTACAGGCATCGAAAGCTCTCAATTAATAACTGTGGAAGTGCATCTAGAACACTAATTTGAGAGAACGCAATAAGCTAATATGCGATATGCAATAAGCTTGAAATACGAAGAAGAAGAAGAATATCACTGTAATTCAGCACAACTAATTAGCACATGAAAGATTTTGATGTTTCAAATTCGTACTTCGATTACCGCGAAAAATAGGCAAAGCCACACTTCCTACACTATATCGAGTTTCCAGGCAAATGGACGAGAAAAACTCGAGTCCTAGTCCTAGTCCGAGTCGAGTTGATAAATACCTTAAGGAATCTGGGCTACATGCAATAAGTCACACCCGAATGCCTTGACAAAGTCGTTGAAGTTGATTCGTTCGAGTGTCATGCATCTCGCTTTTACAGGCTGCATTAGAATCTTGCCTTCCCACTTTCTCACGATTTTCATGGACACAAAGTGAATGGATTTTTAATCCGAAATAATTGATGAGAGCATTTCTCTTCTTGACCTCGCGAAACGTCGTGCGTAACTTCCTGTCCTGTGGTGTTGCCTAGTTAATGGCGCAAATACTTTCAAGGGTTTTTTTTTCTATCAAGTTGGGTATGACAGTATCTATATAATTTATATATGTGACGAAAGCTTTCCTAATCTACTAATGTTTGAATTTGATTAATTTGCTATTTACAGCCAAGAATGTAACGTACGCTTGGCATACCTGTTACAGCAGTTCTTCACGTTGCTAAACGCATCGCTTCATATATATCCTAGATCTTTAAAAATAAACTGATGATGATGATAGTGGTCTACCACTGATTGTAGAACGGGAAACTAGTCCGATAGCTGTGGGCTGTCCTCACTGTTGAACTTGATCAAGTTAAAAAAAAACACTGATTGTCATAAACAAATCGAAATGTTAGCAACAGGAAGTTGACATTTTCTCTCTCCCCATCAAAATCGCTTAAATCGGGTGCCCTGATGGTCCCTCCATTTCCCCTATATGAGCAATAATAAAAAAATTAAATTTAAAACGATCTCACCAACTTTCGCTGTTTCTTCACCCTTCTGTCCAATTTTCGTGCCTATTTGTGGACTCGTTGTCCTCCTCTGCATCACTGCTAGTCGCTACTAGGCTCCCATATTATTTCTTATGTGTCCTGCGACATTTAGACGCCCATTATCCTTGTATGATGATCTTGAGTTCCTAATTGCATCTTATAAAACACACGAGTGCGGTAAATAGACAGTGTCTCCGGGTATTTTCTTAACGAGCATCACTCCATTGTCGTATCGCTTGTGCTCCATTTGGCAGCTCATATTTCACTTTTACTTTGTTGACTCCATGGTACCGGAAAAGATATAGATAGGGGAAATGGATTTAATGTCGGCCTGAATGCCCCTAATTTCGGCCCATACATAAATTCAGCAATCGTCTAAATTTTCAATAGCGACCAAAAATATCAATTAGGACCGTCCCAATGACGCGTTAATTTAGATAAAATTGATAAAAAGAAAATTTTAGCAATGGACCCAAGCTTAGATCCATAGGCCAACATTAGAGCCATTTCCCCTTTATACATTTGTAGATTTTGTCCACTCTGACTACATCCGTGGCTTTGAACATTTTTCTCTGTGCCCCAATTTCGCGATCTAATCACCAATTTGTAATTTGATCTGCATGAGTTTGTGAGTTTATAAAATTTCTGTAAGTGGCAATCCCAATTAACGGAAGATTTGAATCACATCTTTCCGATCAATAAATATCACTGTTGGTCACTATTTTCGTTATTTTAGTCACTAAAATCACTACTATTACATCACATACCCACTACCAGCCCTGGTATGTTGGTGCACTGAAGACCAAAAGAATTTAGAAAATCAGTCAACGAAGATAGGTTTCATGTATGCCTAACGCACCCCCCCCCCCCCCGGGCTCACTAGTGAATATCGACAACACATCCCGCTGTGGCCATCACAAACCTGAAATTTCCAGATGCCTGCCAAATTGTGACTAACCCCGCAGTAATCGCAATATCTAAACTCTTCATTGACCTGGCACGCCATAACTTCTCCGAAAACCAGTCCCGCTGCCAGAAAATGTTCTCCCCGAAAACTTTCACGCTATCGCGCGCTCTAATGGCTTTTGTATGTTGATTTCTGCGCCGATCCCGGTCCTTCCGGTCTGCAGCAGTTCGAACGCCAATCGAAGACGGAAGCCTGTCTTAACCACCGCCCACCCCCATCGGAAAAAAAAGCGACGACGAGATAAGAAAACACTTTTTCCGAAATGGAACCGCCACTCGACTGACTGCCGACCCGAATCCCAACAAACACTGCACTGTTCTGTGGAAGGGTAATTGCTACCCTACCCCTTTTTTTGTTCGGTTGGAACTGATACCCGAACGGGGTGTATTATTTTTATTTGCCGCGGTGCGTAATTGGCACGGCGACGAGCGGGAACCACTTCAGCAGCCCTGGTTATCAGATCTGTTGAATAAAAATAGCCCGATTAACGCCCGTTCGTGTCTCCGGCAAATCCCCTTCGCTTGGAAAATGTACGATGAAAGAGAAAACTCCTGCGGGATGGGGAGTGATTCTCGAGAAGCAGTCGAACTCTAAATCTTCCCGATAGTGACGAACTGACGAAATTATGCTAATTAGTGTGGAAGTTTTCCAAAGCGAAAGGGCGAAGCTCAACGATTGATGTTTTCCTTCTGGTGGAATTCTGGCGGTGTGGTTGGTTAGAAGCAGTGGGTAGAACATCACTTCGACAGCAGAAGAGATAACAGGCGTTTGTTGAAAAGCAAACGATCGTGCTGGGAGCAATTATAATTTCCTATCGGTGTTATTATTAATGCAGACGATTTTGGCGCGTAATTTGGCGATTTGAGTGCGGGAGTTGTAGCAGTCGCTTATTTGCTGAACGACAACGCGACGATCATTGCTTGATGAGAATTATAATTTTGAAAATAAAAGTAAATGACCATTACGGTGGAACAGAGGCTTCATGGAGTGGCTTCAAAATTACATAATAAAGCGTACTTACAAAAAAGTTTTAAATGTTTACCAAAAGTTGTTGTTCTACGATTTTTGTTAATTTTCAAGAAGTGACGAACCAGCCACTGGCTCGAAGTCACTCCAATAAAGATAAAAAAAAAATCAGAATTCCATGGTTTTTAATATTTCAAAAGTTTGCATTTCTGATAAGCTTCAAATCATAAGTTTAAATCTTAACACATTGAACAAGGACATTCTGAAATATTTAAGTTTTAAAATTTTTTGTCAACTCAAAATTTCTGTAAGATGTTTACCGTGCATATTTTGCAAGACATACTTTATTTTTCTCTACTACTGAAGTGACATTTTCGTGCAAAAATTATTGAAAAATGTCAACCTGACCGAGTTTTAGTAAAAAAAATGACAATTATGCAAAGTTTCATGCAAAACGAAAATGGTCGAGTTTTGAATTTCAGAACTAACACTTACTTGGTGTACAAACTGCTTCTTAAAATTAGAAAATCGAAAATCCTACTACCTTGTTTAAGAAATATTCCCTTCCTTGAAATTTTCCCCCAAGCTGCAGCTATTTTTTTTTCTTGTTCGCTAAAGAGCCCGATGATTGATTTTGTAAATTAATTTTTAATTTATGCAAAAACAATTCCCCGGCATAGCCGGAGGTTTTCTTTCAGAACTTTTTTTTTGCTCTACTCCTATTTCCCTCATTTCCTTCACGTCACAGCAAACTTCTTCTTTTTTCTTCTTCCTTTCGTCCTAAGAGACGTCACATTTCTCCACCACGCTCCGTCGTACAATGACAGCCATGACCGTGACCGACTCGAGGTATTGTTTTAAGCGACTTTGGTCCAAGGATCGGGACACACAGCAAACATGAATGGAGTACGGGAAGTGGAAAAAAACGAATTTATATTCAATTTTAATTGAGTTCGGAATTAATATATTCACAATTTCTCGCTTTTCCACCGCTCCTGCCACTCGGTGGAAAGCAATCCGGGATGTGATTTTTTTTCGGTTTCCTACGGGGAAAGTTGTGTCCTCTGTGATGTGACGTGATGCGGCAAATACACTCTTGATCATCAGTCAGAAGAAGCCGGTGGAGGGTGGGGGGGGTGGAATGAGGGGCCACAGGGGAAGTGATTTGATTGTAATTTCTTATTTTTCGCTTGTTTTTTAACAGTAAATTGAATTATCCGCCGTCACGATATCGTACGTTTCGGTTGGTGGTGAACAGATTGGGCACCAAGGATCCCAAGAGGGGAGCGTAAATGAAAACAAAATAACTCACGGTCTGATGAAAATCAGTTTCAGGGGACAGATGAATGATTCAGCTCCCCAGTTGGTAGGGTGGTTCTGGAGTTAAACAGTTTCATGTGCAAAAATTAAAATAGATGCAGATCACAGTCATAGAACTTATAAATCATCCCTAAAAATATATGTTCTGCTGCAAGTTTCCGCATCGGGAATCTATGATTGCTGCAGTCCCCTATCATTATGGAACACTCACAATTATCAGTGAACCGGGCATTCGCGAAAACTGGGAATTCGATTGAACCTCGCTTAGCTCAGTCGGTAAAGGCGTAGCTACAAAGCAAGACCATGCTGAAGGTGGCTGGGTTCGATTCCCGCTTCGGTCTAGGGCATGCTGGAGTTCCTTGGGCATAAATTAGATTAAAGTGGGGCAAGGGTACGCACTCAGTTTTAAAATTCATGCATTTACCGTAAAATCAAATGTTAGTTTATTACCGTGAGCCGATTCACAGCAAATAAAAAATAATTTCGATATCACATCAAAGTGGATGCACTTCAATCTTGCCAAAAAGGACAAAATTATCATTACACAGCTTTTACTGCATTTGTTTATTTTTGTGGCCATAAAAATTGCATGAGATTTTCGACATCATTGAAGTGCATCTTCTTGGAAGTAATTTTAAAATTTATTTTTTGCTGTGTTCCTTGACTATTTGGCCACAATCCCTTATCGATAGTTATTAAAAAAAATCATGGCATTTTTCTTAAATTCTTGATTAAGTAAATGGGTCCTGACTGCCCAAGTAACAATTTAACAGCCTTTTGGCTTTCATTCTGATTTATTGTGGTTTTATAACGGCAATAAGCAATCTTTTTTGTTTAAATGCAGCATTTAAAAGTGCAAAACATTCTTGATTAGTAGTTCAGCTTTGAAAAAAATAGAAAATTTCAGGTTTTAAAAATGAATTTAATGCAGCACTCTATCCCTTTATAAAACTGTTCAGTAAATCAATCGGTATTTGTTTTATTGATGTCACCGCAAAATACTCCATAAAGGTGTTAGCAATTATAAAACCGTTCGGTTTTATCCTGGATCAAAAAGCATATATTGATGCGCTTTGGTGTCAATGAAGTGTATCACAAAACCTTCCACTGTTTACAAATAAAACTCAAAAGATGGATCAGTCTAGAGACAGAGAAAAACAACCAACTGGGGCTTTCAAACGCACAATCACAAAGAAATGCAAAAGGATATTCTAGTAATAATTCTAGCAATGCTGTCGACGGAAAAGAAAAGGAATCCAATTCCAGAACTTTCTGGGAGGGCAGCTCCGACAAAATCGGTCAACACCAACAGACAGAGTGTCGACTGCCTGGAAAAAAAAACCTGGAAAATCAGGGAATATCATAGAATTCCTTTTTGAACCTGGAAAATCAGGGAATTTCATTCAATGTCAGGGAAATATTTCTTTATAACAGAAACATATTAATAAGTATAACTAGCTGACTTCGCTAGTTTCAAACAACTTAATTACTCGTTGTAGTTTGAGGATGGTTCTCAATTTCAAATTTTAAATAAAGTTGCGAAGTTGTGGTTGTTCAATGCTTGATGTTGCATTTTTGCAAGTGGAGCAATAGTGGCTCAAATAAAAGGGTATTTCGATGATTTTGAGCCTTTTATAAATTCAGCTCCCACTGAGTGTTGTCACATTCCTGAGGTGAACCGAGATAAACATTAAGTTCCGTAGAGACGCTAGACGATGTTAGTTGTTTCTGCGTCTGCTCGATCCAATTGTGTCCTACAAAAATCAATCCCTTGAGCGCATTGGAGCTCTTTTAAGTTAAAGAAAGATGATTCCTGAGAAAGTTTCAAATTTATTTTCGAAGAATTCTGGAGCGATATCTGTGAAAGGAAATTAATCTAAAGGAAAGGTTTGAGAACAATCAAATGAAAGCCTGTAAAGTTTTGAGCAAAATTTTCATACACAGATTTGGATGAATTTATGCTCCTAGAGTAGAATGCGGATCCTTCCCGTTTTTGGCAACACGAGATTTCTGTCTGTTTTTGCATTCTATAAAATGTATGAAAGGCTTTATGTAATTTGAAATTGTATTGGACCACTCTTCATGGATAAGAGGTCCGTGTGGTATTTCATGAAAAAAATGTCCATAAAGCACTAATATATTCTGAGGAAAGTTATAAAGGGTGATACGGTCAAAATTTGGTCAAGGGAAAACGCGTGTAAATCGGTGAAATCGTTTATTTAAAAAAATCAAATTAAATTTCTTTTTCAAGTTCAATTAGTATAAAATTCAGGAAAAATATTCAGTTAGGCTTCCGCTTTTCCAAATCCGAATTGCCGGGCCTTACGCTTGACCCCTGCCATCAGATTTTGTACAGCCACCTTGTCCACCTTCTTCGCCGCAGAAAGCCAGTTTGCCTTGAACTGCTGCTCGCCCTTAGCAGTTTTTTTGGTCTTCTTTAGGTTCCGCTTGACAATAGCCCAGTATTTCTCAATTGGGCGGAGCTCTGGCGTGTTGGGAGGGTTCTTGTCCTTGGGAACCACCTGCACGTTGTTGGCGGCGTACCACTCCATGGCCTTTTTACCGTAATGGCAAGATGCCAAATCCGGCCAAAACAGTACGGAACAACCGTGTTTCTTCAGGAAAGGCAGCAGACGTTTATTCAAACACTCTTTCACGTAAATTTCTTGGTTGACAGTCCCGGAAGCTATGAAAATGCTGCTTTTCAAGCCACAGGTACAGATGGCTTGCCAAACCAGATATTTCTTTGCGAACTTTGACAGTTTCATGTGCTTGAAAACATCTGCTACCTTTCCCCTTCCTTTTGCCGTATAAAACTCCTGTCCCGGAAGCTGCTTGTAGTCGGCTTTGACGTAGGTTTCGTCGTCCATTACCACGCAGTCAAACTTCGTCAGCATCGTCGTGTACAGCCTCCGGGATCGCGCTTTGGCCGTCGTATTTTGTTTATCATCGCGATTTGGAGTCACTACCTTCTTGTAAGTCGATAGTCCGGCTCGTTTTTTGGCTCGATGCACGGTTGTAGACGATACACCCAGCTTATTTGCGGCATCTCGGAGAGAGAGGTTAGGGTTTCGCTTGAAACTACCGGCAACTCTCTTTGTCGTCTCAGCGGCTTCCGGTTTTCGATTTCCCCCCGATCCAGACTTCCTGGCTGTCGACAAACGTTCCCCAAACACTTTAATTACATTTGTAACGGTTGATTTGGCAACTTTTAGCGATTTTGCCAACTTTGCGTGCGAGAAGCTCGGATTTTCGCGATGCGCGAGCAAAATTTTGATACGCTGCTCTTCTTGCTTGGACGGCATTTTGACAACTGAAGAGTGAATTCCAAAATCAAAATAGGAGCAACATTCTACACACACACACCTTCAAAATAAGGGGTGTTCAGGTTTTTTAAATGCAAAATTGAAAGAAATACGTCAAGTTGATATTGACCAAATTTTGACCGTATCACCCTTTAGCTGATGGGGTTGTGTTGAAAATCAGGGAATTTTGTTTTCTTCGTTGAATCGACACTCTCAACAGAGCAGCCGACTGAGAGGAGCGAAGTGAATGCGATTTATGAAGCACTGGAAGCCGTCAAATTAGACGCATAAAATTTATGTGAATACACAGCATATTTTCAATGGCAGCCTTCTCCAGAAATAACGTTGCGATGATGATGTGGAAAACTGCTGATATAAAAATTCAGAATTTGTCCGTCAACTACAAATTGGCTGCCTTCCGAACCATAGCAACGATTTCATTCGGCAAAAGGTTCCAAAGATCCCAAGCAAGCGGACATGAACTTCATCGCATCATCCGGAAGAAGGAAAACTTCTCGGGAACGATTGAGCTTGCACCTGTTCCAAGCTAACTATGTAGATAGACTTCTTGAGTAACTGCTTCCAATAGATGAATTGCCCTTATCAACGATGTCACGCAACTTGTTGATCCAACGAAAATCGTTGCAATGATCAAACAAACAAACAAAACAAACATTTAACTTTTTCCATGGCAACTTTGCCCCCATTAATGCCGTCATAAAACTAAACGGCATAAGATCAAGCAAAATAGCTTCAGAAAAAAACAATTCAGTCTGCAAATTATCTTCATAAAACCGCATTAAAATTTGTTAGCGATTTCATGAAAGCAAAACAGCTTTTCACAAATGGCTTATGGAAAATTAATGTTTATACTATCGCCATATTAATATTATTCCATTTGCTTTTTTACAATCTTCGTTTTTCAAGATGTATTTCCTTTAAAATAACTTTATTCTCATCAATTCATCAATGAGCAGTAATAAAGATTACGAAAATCATCAAATTGTCTTGGCTGTGAGCAATCATTAACATAACATATAATTTGTTTCCTAAATTAAAAATAATTAGTCAAATCAACGTTTTCCTAAGGCGGACTTAAACGTTACTACTAAATTTTACTAATTAAAGATTCAAAACCGGTTCTATTATCATTTTTCAAAATCGAAACGATTTGTCCACCACTATAAGCCACTCGTACTCTTGTCCCACTCGAAGTCAATAATTAAAAGGGTCTCCTATGAACTACGTCTTTCCTATATCGTCTTCTGATACATAAAATCAAATACCTATCATATAGATCAATCATAATACTGGAATTCTTAGGTTATAATATTCATCCATGATATTATAATACCGCTTCCAAAAAGTTATAATTTTATATCAAAATGCAAAAATCGATAAAATTACATACTTCTATAACATACCCTTTAGGTGGATTATTCAAAATACACAATATTTTTCTAGTAAGCATGTATTCAGTAGAGGTTTCAATTCTTCTCATAATCATTGGTCCATCATTTAGTTTACCTGCCTTTCGAACCAGTGCGTACTTCTGCCGCCTGCGGACTCTTGCCCCACTTTTCTCTATGATTGTACTTGCCACATAATTATACTAATGCAAAAAATGGTACAGACATCGGAAGCTCTCAATTAATAACTGTGGAAGTGCATCTTGCATCTAGAAGACTAAGTTGAGAGTATGCAATAAGCTAATATGCGATAAGCAATAAGCTTGAAATGCGAAGAAGAAGTCACTGGGATTTTTTTTTTACTTTATTAGAGAGATTTTTAGCCGTTGGCTAGTTCATCTCTATAAAATAGGAGGCCCCAGAAGGGGGTTCTGCCTGCAAATTTTGTTACGGAGTACTCAAATAGCAGCAATTAAAACAGATTTCAGTAAATGTTGTTGTATAGCCCAGCGTCCTTGAGGAAATAAATAAAGGGTGTCCACGATGAAATTGCCACACACAAAATTGATTCGCAAAATTCGAGTTTTCATCCGATTGCCATCAAATTTTTAGGGATTGAGGAATAACTATTAAACTTCATTTTACCATTTTACTCGTATTTTATTTACAGTCCATACGCAAATGCCCGCACCTTGGCCTTAACCCCGGCCATAAGATTCTGCACAACCTGTGAATCAACCGTTTTTTGCATGTAAACCCATACTTTCTTCAGTTCCTCGACTCTCTTCACTACCTTAGGTCGTTTAAGAAGGTGCTGCTTCATAATCGCCCAGTACTTCTCGATGGGGCGGAGCTCCGGAGTGTTGGGAGGGTTGAACATTTTCGGCACGAAATTGACCTTATTGTCCGCATACCACTTCAGCACGTCCTTGGAGTAGTGGCATGAGGCCAAATCCGGCCAGAAGATTGTTGGGACGTTGTGGGCCTTCAGGAGAGGAAGCAACCGCTTCTGGAGGCACTCTTTTATGTACACCTGTCCGTTCATCGTGTCCTGGGTCACGAAAGGTGCACTCCGCTTCCCGCACGTGCAGATGGCTTGCCAAACCAGGAATTTCTTCGCAAATTTGGACATCTTCTGAGTGCGGACATGATCCGGAACGCTGAACTTATCCTTGGCCGTGAAAAACAGGTTGCCGGGCATCTGTTTGAAGTCGGCCTTCACATATGTTTCGTCGTCCATGATGCAGCATTCAACTTTCGTCAGCATGTTGAGGTACAACTTCCTGGCACGGGTTTTGGCGGACTTGTTCTGCTTCTCGTCGCGATTAGGGGCCTTTTGTACCTTGAACGTTCGAAGCCCAGCCTTAGTTTTGGCCTTCTGGACAAAACTTCGGCTTAGGTGCAGCTTCTTAGCCACATCCCTAACGGAGGCGTTCGGATTTCGGTTGAAGGCCCCAACTACGCGGTTGTGATTTTTGGTGTTGTACGGAATACTTTTTCCTTCACTTCTGGGCTTCCGATCGGTGGTCAACCGTTCCTCGAACCGCTTAATCACTCGCGACACCGTGGAATTTGCGATTCCCAACGTTTTAGCGATGGAGCGATGCGAGAGATCCTTGTTCTCGTGATGAATGCACAAGATTTTATCACGCACGAGCTGTTCTTTCGACTCCATTTCCGCGAGTTTTGATCACAGGACTTTAAAACTTGCAGGATGTAAATAATGCACTATGAACTAAATCCACCCAAATTTTCATTAAATTCTACCCAACGGTTAAAAAGTAAGAGCAATTTCATAGTGTGGCAATTTCATCGTGGACACCCTTTAACTGTCGCTAAAGTGAAAGGTTCGTCGCCCAGTATGTCCCTAATGCTGTTGGGAAGTGCGTACTACTCCTGTAGATGTTGGTATTGCGGACACAGACATAGGATGTGTTCCACCGATGCAGTGGTTCCGCAAACGTAGCACATTTTGTGGAACTGCGTCCTAAGACGAGAAACCACCTTCTGGTCCTGTAGTTCGAAATATCCGTCCACTTGCTCGTCGTTCCTTTGATTCTTCGGATGAGAGGGATTGGGATTCGCACCACTCTGCTTCCCATGCTTCCCACATTTTGCTGACTATCCATCGCTTTATGTCCTGTAGTGGCACTTCGTCGGCCAGCTGGTCCAGACCCTGCCAGGCTGTCGGCTTCGCTATTTCCTGGGATACCGCAGTGCCCGGGGATCCAGGAAAACACCGTGATCGGAGAGATGTGGCCTCCACGATACCCTGTATCCAAGGGTGAGTCAGGGTCTCAGATGCAAGGGCTTGTATCACGCTGTACGAATCGGATAGCACCAGTATGGGCCGGTTCGAGGGTGTTATAACGGCAACAAAGATGGCCGTAGGCTGCTACTCATCGGTGCTGAAATTCCGGCTACTCCAATTCCGACCCCGGCTCGGGAAAGCGATCCGTCAGTGTATATGTGGGCATGGGTTGGGTAGTCCGAGCCTAGCAGTTCGGCTACTGTTCTCCTTAGCGCTGCAGAGTTATCTCCAGCCTTTATCCTATTCTCAATTTTTGGTGGAGGTATGCGCCAACTTTTGTCCCCGTACCAGTGAAACTTGGCCACCGAACTGGCAGTCATGCGAAGGAGTATGTTCCCATCATCGAGGAGAAAGATCCTGTCATTTCCGGAGGTCATTGCTGTAAAGGCAGCGGCTTTCGTTGCAATTGCTGCGGTTATACGATGGCGGAAGGGCAGAATACCCGCATCGGCGGGCGTTGACGGAAGAAGACCGGAGACAATCCGAACGTAGGTGTTGAAAGTTGGTGCTAGTATCTGCACGAGCTTTTCGGTGGCGATGCACGTCATCTCAAGACCGTACAGTAGGCGACTATCGATGACGGCTCTTGCAACCCGGAGACGAGTGTCGCGATTGTTACACCGGTAGGGGCGAGAAATGGTGCGGATCAAGTTGATCCTACTACGGCAGTCGCGCTGGCCCACCTGGCTACAGCGGAGACTGCTACCTGGACCTTGATCCTGTTACGTGCTACTGTTAGGCCGGTAGTTACGATAAGTACATCGTCAGTATACACGAAAATGTAAACATTTTTCGGCAGTCCTCCGAAAACTCCGTTCATGGCTACAAGGAAGAGGGTAACGGCGATAACTGAACCTTGTTTGACGCCCGTCTTTTCTCTGAAAAACTGGGACTTCGTGTTGCCAACTGCGACTCTGGAAGAACGATCGGACAGGAAATTTTTGATGAAGTGGACAATGGGTCCACACAGTCCCCAGTTGACAAGCTGCTCTAAGACGAGGGGCGTCCACGTCCTGTTGAAGGCCTTCGATATATCCAGCGAGACGATCTCGGTGTGGAGACCGCTATCGTCGAACACTCTTGAGGACCTCCCTCAATGTTGAGAAATAGGTTGACGTTCCGTACCCTTGACGGAAGGCGTGATGTCGATGGTATAGCAGGCTTCCATTCGCTCCAGGACCTTGGCCATACAGCATGTCAAGGCTATTGGACGGAACTTGCTTACTTCACGGGTTGTTTCATTGGCTTTTGGGATGGGAATGTCTAAGCTCTCCTTCCACGACACTCTGCTGTCAGCAGTTGTTTTGCCGGAAAAACTCAGTGGAGCGCGAACATACCGAATTCGTCACAGTCTTCGGCCGACAACGCCCTCAGTGGGAAACGGCGCATGACACCGCTCCACGTATAGATTAACGGTGAAGCGGTTACTGACCCTGCAATTGTAGCGGCCGATCTTGCAGCCATCGAAAAGTATGAAGACAAATTCAAGCAGAAAGTTAAGCCTTCTCCTGGCAGGAATTGCAGCATGACCTCCGCTGCAGCAACGGAAAGTCGGCGGGTCCCGACGAAATCGGGTACCCTCTACTCAAGAGGTTGCCAACGCCAGGCCAGATACGGATGCTAGAGCTTTTCAACAAGCTCTGGATCACCAACTCGTATCCAAGTCATTGGGAAAGAAACAGTGCACAACCCGTGGATTTTGATGACAAATCTGAAAAACATATAGGGTATACCGCTACTTCGTCGTAATCGCCCATTTCCGTTCTATGGATCAGAACAGATCAATTGATTTCACCGTACACAAATCAATAATACGTTTGTTTCAATGCGTTGTATGAATATTTAAACATATTGTTCTCAAAACAATAGAAACGCTCCTAGCAAATCCATTTTTTCAGTCTTCATTCGTAGAACTAAGTAAAACCTAGAAAAACGAATGGCGTTTCAATGCGTTAGGGCGGAATTGAAACTCGAACGAATTTGCAATAAAGAAGCAGTGTTAGATTTCTTACAATATATCAATAATTTGTGACTCTTTATCAAATCCATCTATATATAAAAAGGTAAATAAGTTTGGAAGGCATCTATAGTAGAATCACTCAATTTTTCAGTTCATATACGTTCGAAAAAGAGAGGTTAAGTATGGGTTATGCTAAGTAGAACGGAAATTAGATGCAATACCCTACTTTGTCCTATCATACAAAAACAGATTTTGGATGACAAAAAATCAAGACCCTTGGCCTGGGGACTAGAGTTTCAGAATTTTAGAATGAATTCTAGGGATATATATCACCAAGGTATTTCAGAGAATTTCGGAAGAACTCTAAGCGATATTTGATTAGAACTTAATGTAAGTTGTGAGAGTTCATTTACTCTGAAGTTTAAGTAACTCTGTGGAAAATTTCGGATGAATCTGAAAAGGATTCGAAGGATCGCGCAAAGGCTGATGCTGAAGAGTTCTCCAGATGGATACAATGTGAGTTCGCAGGACCACTCACGCGGGTATTCAAACTGCATCTTCGGTCGATAATTAACCGGCATTCTAGAGAAGCGATCTTTTGCTGGCTGCAAGAAGCTCTCGATCCGGTCAAAGTGAATTCGAACCGCTGATAAAGTTGAAATTGCTGGAGTTGTTGTTGTCATGGTCGTTATTACGAGCGATGTAGCTGTTACCGAAGAAGTTAGTGCTGACATCATTGTTGAAATTATTCATGCGATGATTACGTGAATTGATGCTGTTGCTGTTGTTAATGTTATTATTTCTTGCTATATTTGGCTTTCTTCGCCTTTTCGCTTGTTCATCCTTTTAGACGTCTTAATTTGTGCGCATCGAGCTCAGTCTAATCTGCCTTCCACACCTTCCTCGTACCCAGACGACGCCACCGTGAGTCATCAGCGGATTTCTACCCTTCTTACAAGGAAGGGTATACATACCACTTAGAAAACCGACTTTCGAGCCGAAGCCCGAAGAGCACACAAATTTCTCAGTTCATAACGTATGCAAAGAAAAAACTGAATCAATCAAAACTACCGGGCACGGTACCTGGAGCTAATTAAAAACGCGTCCGAACTTATCGACGACTGAATTGAACATCGACCAAACGGTACAAATTTTCAGCTTCTGTTAAAGCCTCACAGCTAGTTATTCTATCTTAAACGCTGCACAGTTTTGTACTATTTCCGATCTGTGCTGTGCTGTGGATCAATCTAATTAAAAAAAATGTTTTGCAACAATTCAACTGAAGCATTAGGTACTGTTATTTTGATGATTTGATTGAAGCCTGAAACCAGCAAAGGTTTCGTCATGTATTTTGTTTTTGCTGTTCTGTTGTGTCTAATTACGGCTCAGACCATGGTTGGTCCATCTTGCCAACGTCATGCACTGAGTGGATACTTATTTATTTATTGACTTATTCGTCGTCTATCAATCGTAGACCATTAAAATATTGGCAGTAGCGGTCCTCCAATATTCTTTTCTCTTTCCAGCATTTTTCAAAAGACACAGGTTTTAGATTCACAATTATGCAACGCCCAATCGTGAAGAACAAATATCGTATTGATGTTTAACTTTCCCACAAAATAATATCAAACTACAGGGTGGCAAGTAATATTGCTTTCCGAATTCCAAGCAATTTTCTTCAGCAGGACTACCCTACACTGCGTCCACGAATCGCCAACTTCCTTCTAGCGCTAGCGAAAGCAAACCGAAATGATTTGTTTTAATTTTCCAGTCCAGTGAAGCTTTCTCGGCCAGCCGCGTGCATATTCTTCTTGTGGTGACACCGCCAGAATGGGAAAACAATGTTCAATTTCGATTGAAATTAAAAATTAAAAGCTTTCACTTTCACATCACACACCCACACCGGAACCGAAGGACTCCGCCCGCTCCGTTAACACACGTTCGTACAATGGGAATAATTTTTGATTTATTAATCACCGTGGGTTTGTTGAACGCTGATTCGCTCTAATAGCGCGGTTGGTTCTGGTTCCATCCCATTCCCCGAGCCACGGCACCAGCACCATCATCGCGAGGAAAATCATAATGACAAATATGTGTTGAGAATTAATCTAATTATTCGAAAGGTGTTGCAAATTCCAGCGGAAAAGTATTTCCATTAGTGTGGAACTGCGAACGGCGCGTGTATACATTTTTATTGTCACACCCGGCAGTGGAGCACGGGAGAGGTGGTAATGGGAAAGAAAGCCCCGGAGGCATTTTGAACGCTGGATTTGCTAGTGGAACGTGAGGGGTGGAATTCAATCCTTTGCCAGTGCGTCGTAATTAGGTGGGAATAATATTTATTGGCTTCTTGGTATCCGTTTCTTTAGCTGCGGAAATGTTTTGTGCGTAAGATAAGGTGACGCTAACTACTCTCACGTGTCTACTTGCGGATAATGAGGGAAACAATTTTCCAAATGGATGATGCTTGTTTTTTAAGTGAAAGCGTAATTAGGATTTTTGTACAGGCATATTTATAAAATTTCTGCTTTGACTGATCTTTGGAGTCTTTTGGAAATCTGTTCTAACGAATTTCCGTATATATGTGCCAGTCAATAAAGGTGTGGCTTACTATTTCCGGGAATCCTCGAGAAATTTTTAAATTCTCGTATAAAGCATCAATCAATACTTAAAAATAAGAATAAAATATATTAAACAGAGTTGACAAGGTAACCTGGAACATCATCTCACTGCGTCCTAGCAAGAAGTACGGTCGACTTGTTTCGCGCTCCGTTGTTTTGAAAGTTTTCTCGGTATTCGCTTGATATAAATTATCAGTTTTTTTCACTAAGTGACTCCTGGCATAGTTCCCGGTAAATTGTTCGAAAAGTGAGTTTTTTTTAGTAAAAACTGTGATTTCGGAAAGATCAATCCATGGTAATTTGCAAACCAAATTGGGCATCATCGTTGCGTGGTCAAGCATACCTACTCACGTATCATCATCATCGAGTGTGAGCACCCGTTTCTACATCTACATCGTTCATCAATCATCGTGCGCCTGTGTGCGCTGAGTACCGAGCCTCGATCAAGTGCACCACAACAAAGGTCATCCACGCAGCGCGTCTCTTCCAGCCATCTGCGTAAACGCCTACACATATAACGCTCGGTGGTAGTAGTATAGAATTATCAGATAAGTTTTTGTTTTTTTTTGTTTCTTTTCCTCCCCCATTAGTTAAATTTTCATTTTGTATTTCTGTGTTTGTAGTGTTTTCTGTGTATTGTGTCTGTGCGTTCAGAGGGAGAGCGTTTTGCGCTCCCACTAGTTGAACAAAATGGATGTTTTGTCAGAAGACGACATGGATGACCATTCATCTCAGAAAAATGATGATGTCATCCATGGTTCGTCGTCTCAGTCTGACAATGAGCAGGCTGAGAAAATCTCCAGATTGCGGGCCTACCCGAATGACTCGACTGGCCCATGGGTTGTCTATTTTCAGCCCAAAAACAAACCCTTGAATGTTGTTCAGATATCTGATGATCTGACAAAGCGATTCTCTGCCGTGACCGAAATAACGAAGGTTAGGCACAACAAACTTCGTGTGACCGTCGCTAACCTGAAACAGGCCAATGAAATTGCTGTTTCCCAATTTTTCACACTGGAATATAGGGTGTACATTCCAGCCTCTGATGTGGAGATCGAAGGCGTGGTCACTGAGGCGAGCCTGAACCCCGAGATACTGGAGAAGCAAGCGGTTGGCCGATTCAAGAACCCCTTGCTTCCTCCGGTAAAGATACTGGCCGTTCATAGAATGAAGTCAGAATCGCTCAGCGTTTTACCCCCACAGACTCGTTTCGGGTGACCTTTTCTGGATCTGCCCTTCCTCAATACATCGAGCTGGGAAAACTTCGTCTTCCTGTGCGGTTGTTTGTACCTCGGGTCATGAACTGCCAGAATTGTAAGCGGTTGGGACATACGGCCTCCCACTGCGGCAACAAGGCACGCTGCTCCACATGCGGGGAGAAGCATGAGGATGGCGCTTGCGCAGCTACTGCACCAAAATGCGTGTACTGCAATGGAACTCCTCCTCATGCTCTCTCGTCGTGCCCGGCGTACAAACAGCTCGGGGACAAAATGAAACGCTCCCTTAAGGAACGTTCCAGGCGGTCTTTTGCAGAAATGCTTAAGACAGCCAAGCCATCGACCAACGAAACAAATCCCTTCGCTCTTTTGTCAGATGACGAGTCTGGCTCTGACTTGGCTGAGGAGGGAGTTTCTTTCAGTTTTCCGGAAGGTTCTGCCCGGAAACGAAAACGCATCCGTTCGCGGAAAGTTGCAGATCAAGAACCCCAAATCAGCTTGCCCAAATCAAGGAGTGGTGGAAAAAAGGAGACTTCTACTCCTCCTGGATTCCGCAGAACTGATTATACCCAGGATTTTCCACCTCTTCCGGGGACATCCAAAACCCCTGATGCCCCAATTTTAAGAACAGAAACCCCTTCTTCATCTGGGCTGTTCTCATTTGATGACATTGTGGACGGTATTCTCAAATACCTCAACATTTCTGATCCTCTGAAAAGCATTGTCCTCACATTGCTTCCGACTGTGAAATCCTTCTTGAAGCAATTGACTTCAAAATGGCCCCTTCTTGCAGCTATCATCTCCTTCGATGGATAATTT
Organism: Ochlerotatus camptorhynchus; assembly: GCF_037179485.1. Classification (NCBI taxonomy): domain Eukaryota; kingdom Metazoa; phylum Arthropoda; class Insecta; order Diptera; family Culicidae; genus Ochlerotatus; species Ochlerotatus camptorhynchus. The sequence goes on along the minus strand of NW_027040604.1, from coordinate 3,408,768 downwards.
TCCAAACGAGGTCGGGGATTTGATCACTGTTCTACAGTGGAATTGTCGAAGTCTTATTCCGAAATTAGATTCGTTCAAGTATTTAGTCCATAACAATAATTGCGATGCATTTGCCCTCTGTGAAACATGGCTTTCTTCAGAAATTGATCTCCCTTTTTTTGATTTTAACATTATTCGATTGGATCGTGAGGATTCACGTGGAGGAGGGGTACTTTTGGGGATCAAAAAGTGCCATTCCTTCTATAGAGTGAATCTTCCCGAATTCCCCGGTATTGAAGTTGTCGCATGTCAGGCTACCATTAAAGGTAAGAGCCTTTGTATTGCTTCTGTATATATTGCTCCTAGAGTCTCTGTTAATCGCAAACAACTTTTCGACATATGTGCGGTACTTCCCGCTCCATGGTTGATCATGGGAGATTTTAACTCCCACGGTACAGGCTGGGGGGAGCTGTACGATGATAACCGTTCTACTTTGATTTATGATCTCTGCGACAACTTCAACATGACAATACTTAACAATGGAGAAGTAACACGTTTGGCTGGTCCATCCTCGAATGGTAGCAGATTAGACCTCACCTTTTGCTCCAATTCACTATCGTTGGATTGCACTTGGCATGTAATCCAGGATCCGCACGGTAGTGATCATCTGCCAATCAAAATTTCGATTGCCAGTGGGTTCAACTCGTCAGAATCCGTTAACGTCGCGTATGATCTAACCCGTAACATCGATTGGACTAAGTTCCAATCCGCGATAGACGATACAGTATCGTCAGTGGAAGAGCTTCCGCCGTTGGAGGAATATAATTTCCTCTCTAATCTCATCGTCGACAGCGCCCTTCAAGCTCAAACACGACCGGTGCCGCGATCGTCAATCCGTAAGAAAACACCACCGCTCTGGTGGGATCAACAATGCACGGAGGTTTACCGTAAAAAGTCCGACGCGTTTAAACTTTTTCGGAAACGCGGAACACGCGAGAATTTCGACGCATACACATCTCTTGAACGCGAACTCAAGAGCCTCATCAAGGCCAAAAAACGGGGTTACTGGCGGCAGTTTGTAGACGGATTGTCGCGCGAAACGTCTATGAATACGCTTTGGAGTACGGCGCGAAGAATGCGTAACCGGTCTACTAACAACGAAAGCGAGGAATGCTCGGATCAATGGATTCTTAAATTCGCGCGAAAAGTGTGTCCGGATTCCGTGCCGTCGCAGTTGATTCCTCGCGAAACCGCGAATTGGGTAGACGACATCAGTCAGCCTTTTTCAATGGTGGAACTTTCACTCGCTCTCCTTTCGTGTGGCAATTCTGCCCCGGGATCTGATAGAATCAAGTTCAACTTGCTGAAAAACCTCCCAGACGTCGCTAAGAGGCGCATGTTGAACTTGTACAATCAGTTCTTGGAGCTCAATATTGTTCCCGACGATTGGAGACGAGTGAGGGTGATAGCCATTAAAAAGCCTGATAAACCCGCGTCGGATCACAATTCGTATCGGCCCATCGCGATGCTGTCGTGTATTCGGAAATTGATGGAGAAAATGATCCTTTTTCGCCTCGACAAATGGGTTGAGATGAACCACCTTCTCTCAGATACTCAATTTGGTTTCCGTAGGGGTAAGGGAACGAACGACTGTCTCGCGTTGCTTTCCTCGGAAATTCAGTTGGCTTTTGCTAAGAAAGAGCAAATGGCTTCTGTGTTCTTGGATATCAAGGGGGCTTTTGATTCAGTATCCGTTGAAGTTCTTTCAGAGAAACTCCACGTTTGTGGATTGTCTCCATTTATGAATAATTTTTTGTACAATTTGCTGTCAGAAAAACATATGAGCTTTTCTCATGGAAACTCTACAGCTTTTCGATTTAGCTACATGGGTCTCCCCCAAGGCTCATGTTTAAGCCCCCTGTTGTACAATTTCTACGTTAGAGAAATTGACAATTGTCTTAGTGACAATTGCACGTTGAGACAACTTGCAGATGACGGCGTAGTGTCTATCACAGGGCCAAAAGAGGTTGACCTGCAAGGACCCTTACAGGATACCTTGGACAATTTGTCTACTTGGGCTATTCAGCTAGGTATCGAATTCTCCACGGAGAAAACTGAGTTGGTCGTTTTTTCTAGGAAGCATAGCCCAGCACAACCGAAGCTTCAACTTTTGGGTAAACCGATCACTCATTCCATGTCCTTTAAATATCTTGGGGTCTGGTTCGATTCCAAATGCACCTGGAGATCCCACATTGAGTATCTGAGACGAAAATGCCAACTAAGGATCAATTTCCTTCGATCAATTACCGGAACGTGGTGGGGAGCCCATCCACAAGATCTTCTGACGTTGTACCGGACAACGATTTTATCGGTTTTAGAGTACGGTAGTTTTTGCTTCCAGTCGGCAGCTAAAACACACATCATCAAGCTGGAACGGATCCAGTATCGTTGTCTTCGTATCGCGTTAGGATGCATGCACTCGACTCATACTATGAGTCTCGAAGTGCTGGCGGGCATGTTGCCTCTATCCGTCCGTTTTTCAGAGTTATCTCTGAGGCTCCTCACCCGTTGCGAAGTAATGAACCCACTGGTGATTGCAAATTTTGAGAAGCTTCTGGAGCTAAATCCTCAAACATGTTTTATGACTTTGTACTACCTATATTTAACACAGGATGTCAGCCCTTCAAGAAATATTCCCAATCGTGTAGTCTTCTCCGATTTCGGCAATTCAGTGAATTTTGATTTATCTATGACGCAGGAAATCCGCGGAATTCCAGAGCATCATCGTCCTATGATTGCTCCGTCATTATACGCTGCAAAGTTTGGCCATGTTGATTCTGCAAGAACGTTTTTCACAGATGGATCTCTAATAGAGGAGTCCGCTGGTTTTGGTGTATTTAATGAATTTCATAGCGCCTCTCGAAAACTTGAAGCTCCTTGTTCTGTGTATGTGGCTGAACTGGCAGCAATTCACTACACTTTGGAAACTATTGCTTCACTTCTTCCAGACCACTACTTTATTTTTACGGATAGTCTCAGTTCTGTCGAGGCTATCCGTTCCATTAGGCCGGTAAAGCACTTCTCGTATTTTCTCTTGAAAATACGAGAACTGCTTAGTGCTTTATCCGTGCGCTCTTTCATCATCACCTTCGCGTGGGTCCCTTCGCATTGCTCAATTTTGGGCAATGAGAAGGCGGATTCACTTGCGAAGGTGGGCGCTATGGAAGGCGACATTTATGATCGACAGATCGCCTATAGTGAATTTTTCTCTATTTATCGTCAGCAGTCGCTCGTTAGCTGGCAACATCAATGGAGTGAAGGGAGCTTGGGACGATGGCTACATTCAATTATCCCTAAGGTGTCGAAGTTTGCATGGTTCAAAGGGTTGGACTTGAGTCGAGACTTCATACGCGTGATGTCTCGTCTCATGTCCAATCACTATTGTCTAAACGCTCACTTGTTCCGTGTGGGGTTGGGAGACAGCAATCTCTGTGAATGTGGACAAGGTTACCAGGACGCTGATCACATCCTTTGGTCTTGTGTGGAGTATCGTGGAGTCAGATCACATTTTTATGATTCCCTTCGGGCTCGAGGTAGACAACCTAATGTTCCAGTTCGGGATATTTTGGCTAGACGCGATCTGGAGTTTATGAAACTCATATATGTTTACTTTAAGGATATTAACCTTAGATTGTAAGTTTGATTAACCTTGTGTTTAGTTTGTATTTTGTACGTGTGGGTTTTTTTTCAATGTTTGTTTTCAAGATGAATAGAAATAATTTCATGCTTTAGGATTAATTAAATAGTTGTATCGTAAACCACATTTCAAACCTCCTTCTTCCCTTTTCCCATCCAAAAAATTGTAAATCTCCACTAACCTCGAGACAACCGCGAGTACTCGGTCCAGTTCCTTTAACTTTAAATTTAAGACAGTAATAATGTATAACGCAAAGAATAACTCGGCTCTGTAAAGTTTATTCGATTGAGCCTGTACAAATAAAGTAATTATAAAAAAAAAAAGGTAACCTGGAAAAACCGGAAAAAAGTCGGGATTTTATTTTCACCAGAAAAAAAAACCGGGAAATAGTCAGAAAATTTAAAAATCCACAGGAAAATAATAATATCCGGCCGTTTATTAACGACGTAGACAGTGAATTAATGAAAGGCCTGGGTTCAATCCCAGTCGGCACCGCCGGGATATTCTGAGGCATAACATCTCTCTGATCACGCTTTCCTTCGGAAGGGAAGTAAGGCCGTTGGTCCCCGGTTCATGAGTTGATGGGTCGATAGGTAGGGTTCAGATTTCCAGGGTGCTACAGTGATGCAAAATATCATGACACTCGTCTACGCATAAACCGACTATCGATGACAGAACGTTTTGTCACGCATTGAGAGGTAGATCCATGGCAAACAACAATCACCCACCAGTAAGGGTCGCGCTCACAGGCAAAACGTAATACCCCGTTCACATTACAGCCTATATCACGTAATATAAGCTGTCTTGCAATGAACACTCATACATAGGATTTTCAGTGAAAACTAGATGTATGAGTGCTCATTGCAAGACAGCGTATATCACGTGATATACGCTGTAATGTGAACGGGGTATAACACTCGCTGCTGATGATGAAAAGCACAACGAAAACAGTGAAGACTTCTGCAGTACGATCATGAGAAAAAGCGAAACGACAGAAGAAAATGAAAACAATGCCTACGCATTCGAAGTTTGTCTCGGCAGGCGCGACTGTGTGAGTTACAAGCAAAGCAGGCAACATTAAACGAAAGCTGTTGGGCTCACTCACCAACACACTCGCATTAGCAAGCAAAGCAGCAACTGCTTCAAAACGAGCACAGATGAGTGTCGTGATTGTCGGGAATGACCAGATCGGTGATGGATCACAACCGAAGACGACATTCGCCAGTTGCTTTTTACTACTTTCGTCAACTTGATGGATGGTCATGGAGAGAGCTTCGACGAGCATATGGATAGAAATGTACAAAGCGTTACTACCATCAGCTGTTTGGCGATCGTGATTGTGATAGGTCGCAACTCTGGGGTGCTGCCTTCCTGGCGTCGGTAGCATTGGTGCTCAGCACGGAAACAAATAAATGAACAAGAAAAGTGAAGTGATGAAATTGGGTTAGTAAAGGAATGCTTAAATTAAACAGCAAAAAAGGTTAACTTCCATTTAATTCCACTTAATTAATTTTTGCATCTATGACCACAAAGTTGGATAATTTTCTGTAATTAACCCGTAAAGTACCAGGACGAACGAACTTTTTTCAACAAACTCGTTCTCAGCAATGCTTCATCCGATTTTCATAAACTTGAATTTCGCCACCCCCGTAGAACCCTCCTCGTGCTTGGGAGATGATGCCAGATGAGAGAGATTCCATTTCATAGATTCCGCAATACGATACGGTAAGGTATAATCATATTAATGAAAACTATACCATGTGGTGGTTCCAATCACGACAAAAAAGAAGATATGCCTAATGAAAACAGTTTGAGATGAATCCTGTGCCACATTGATATCGGTTCCTGTGATCCTGACACCCAGTTCTTTAGGCCATAGTCATATTTGAGGCAAATGAATCATATTGCACATCAAATCATAGAACGATTATTTCAAATAATTTCATTACCATATAGAGACATTGACATCTGTTCCAATGCTTCCAGTATCTGGTCCCGTAAATTCGGAATTATGACTAGGAATGGTATATTCGAAGCTACTTTATCGCGTGTCGCGTAAAATCGTGCATGTTCAACCGAGGTGAATATTATAATGCAAACAAACATAAATATGATGACAGTAGCCACCATCCAGGATCTGACCCTGGTACTCCGGACGGTCCTAGCTGCCCCGTAACGTGGGTTCCTAGTCCTGACTACTTCAAACTAGGGGAACAAGATGTTTCAGTAATCAAAGGAACACATCTTAGTCCTTGTTACTTTTTATGCCTTGTTGATAGTGACAAGACTCGGCTTTCTCCACCGAGGATGATCTTGAAACAAGGAAAAAATGAGTTAGTTAGTCTTCATCTATGTGATTACTAATCTTCTATTCGTTGTTCTCTTAAGACTAGGATTCTGATGCATGATCATTATCGGTGTCATTGTTTAATTTTGTTGCTAAGGAATCCAATTTTGACTGACAAAGGGGTGCTTTAGAGGGTGTTTCAACACTCCGAAGGGTACACATCAAAAACATAATTTTGATATCACATCAAAGTGGATGCACAAGTTACAAAGTGGATGCACTCATTGTAAGTGAAAGTATGGCTTATATTGCTTGCCAAAAAGGACAAAATTATCATTAATACAGTTCATGAACTGACGTTACGCTGCTTTTACTGCATTTGTTTATTTTTGTGGCCATAAAATTACATGAGATTTTCGACATGATTGAAGTGCATCCTCTTGGATGTAATATTAAAATTTATATTCCAACTGTTTTTATGTTACTGCATACGCGAAGTTTGCGATTTTCAGAGTTGGTTGGAAATGCTAACATGAAGCTTTAGTGTACTAATTTATAGGCTAGAGAATGATCTTTAGAAGAGGGTAGGTGGATAGTTTCGTTAGAGTACGGCAGTATGAAAATTGAATAGAAGTTGAAAATGAGCGAAAGGCCATTAATGCGACCGTACAAAGTCGAACGCACACCTTTTGCCTAATCCGTACGATGTACGCGGAGATTTGAAGTATGTCTTCAAATCTACAGGCAAAAGATGTGCGTCCGCCTTTGCTCATTACTGACTGCGACTGTGGAATAGTTCTAGCGACGTTTCTTCTTCTTCTTATTCGCATTTCAAGCTTATTGCTTAGTGCATATTAGCTTATTGCGTGCTCTCAACTTAGTGTTCTAAATGCACTTCCACAGTTATTAATTGAGAGCTTTCGATGCCACGTTTCATCACTACCTAAAGCCCCACGTTGCGAGAGCATTTCCAGTCGATGGTATTTTATCATTGTATGTAGTCTACACTGGCTTGACGAAATGGAAATAAAGAATAAAGAATCCAAGTGAGTTATTAATAATGCAATCACACTAAAGCTTCATGTTAGCATTTCCAACCAACTCTGAAAATCGCAAACTTCGCGTATGAAGTAACATAAAAACACTTTGAATGTAACAACTCAAGGCGGGAGTAGCCGTCAACAATGTTGATGATGGTACAGCACGCAACAACCACCCTACTGCATTCTTTCTGAGATGACCACGTTGGTCATGACGAGAGGAGCAACACAATAGTTGGGTAAAGAAGAATTACATTATAACACACCATCGACTGGAAATGCTCTCGGAACGTGGGGCTTTAGGTAGTGATGAAACGTCGCTAGAACTATTCCACAGCCGCAGTCAGTAATGAGCACAATCGTCAAACAGCTGATGGTAGTAACGCTTTGTACATTCCTATCAATATGCTTGTCGAAGCACTCTCCATGACCATCCATCAAGTCGACGAAAGAAGTAAAAAGCAACTGGTGACTGTCTTCTTCCGTGGTGATCCATCACCGATCTGGTCATTCCCGACAATCACGACACTCATCTGTGCTCGTTTTCAAGCAGTTGCTGCTTTGCTTGCTTATGTGAGTGTGTTGGTGAGTGAGCCCAACAGCTTCCGTTTAATGTTGCCTGGCATGTTGCGTAGGCATTGTTTTCATTTTCTTCTGTCGTTTCGCTTTTTCTCATCATTGTACTGCAGAAGTCGTCACTGTTTTCGTTGTGCTTTTCATCATCAGCAGCGAGTGTAACGTTTTGTCTGTGAGCAGCGACCATTACTGGTGATTATTGTTTGCCATGGCTTTACCTCTCACTGCGTGCTTTCTGTCAGCGATAGTCGGTTGATGCGTAGACGAGTGTCACGTGAGTGTCATGATATTTTGCATCACTGGGCGGACGCACATCTTTTGCCTGTAGATTTGAAGACATACCTTAAATCTCCGCGTACATCGTACGGGTAAGGCAAAAGGTGTGCGTTCGACTTTGTACGGTCGCATTAATGGCCCTTCGCTCATTTTCAACTTCTATTCAATTTTCATACTGCAGTACTCTAACGGACCTATCCACCTACCCTCTTCTAAAGATCATTCTTTAGCTAATAAATTATCACACTAAAGCTTCATGTTTTATAAATTTATGTTTTGCTTTGTATAAATAATTAGACCTTTCAATTATAGTCGATAAATGCAAGAATGATAACTGAAAAAAAAACGATTTCTTCATCATCTCTCAATAGTGATGGAGTAATAGGACATTCACTAATGGAAGTCATTCTGGACTTATGATCCTGGCTAAAATATTCCATAGAGTGGCACTCCAACCCACTACAGCAAAGTCAAGTAAATATTCCAATTCCAATCAAACATGATGCTGAGGACACTTGCATCTTCCGGGATCTGTTCCAGAGTTTTCCCGAAGACATTTTAGACTTATGGTCATGACTAAAATACTCCATACCCTAGTACGAATCGTTCGTGGTAACTTCTATACAACTTGTATAAGTCATAAACAGGCTGCTTCAACTTTTCGAGATGGAAATGTGCTACTTGGGTTGAGTGTGACACGCAGTCTTGTAAGCGGTCACGGTAGTTGACACATTTTCTGTGATAATTGACTGCCTTTGCCTCCGACACTTGCAAAACAAGCTATCATAGTACAGTGCCAAACTAAAATGTCGTATGACAGGCTCTGTCATACGACACTGTCGCCGAAGACCCGTCACGAATGTATGTATTTTAGTTTTTCTCATAATAAGAGCTGCTGATGGTGTGCTTGTGTGAATTCTGAAAATAGCAAGCAATGATGTCCTATTAATAATATTTCTGATCAGAAATGGTTTGATTTACACCAAATTGAGGAATTACAACGAAATCACACATGTTATATGATAGCTATTTTGATAATTTTCTTTTAGCTCGAATGTTATTCTACCGCTCGTGTTGTGTGAGAGAGACGACGGTAGAGCATGAGTGTTCGAATACAAACAGACTGTCGCGCACGACAACGAAGCGAGTGTAGTTAAAAACGTCAACTGTTTCAACCCCTGCTTAAGATTAATGAAACTAAATGTCAAATCATGGTAAGCCCGAGCAAAGGCCAGCATCAAAATGACAGCAAATTGAAATCAAGTTTTGATATCAACATCAAACTGAAATCATAAGTTGATTTCAATTTACGCAATTGAAACATTTGATACCAAATTTTGTGCTGTATATTTGCTCTTCAAATATATGTTGCGGGTTTGTTTTCAATGCCTTAGCATAACATCAAATTGAATACTTGTTTTGTTATCAACATGAAAAATTGATATCAAATTGAGTTTTCAGTTTGCTCTCACTGATAGCAGAAATAGTTTTCATTGTGATGTCACAGGAAGATTTTTCTACTCTCAATTTTGATATTTTAACCGTTAAAATGACCAAAACGACAGCAACCTGAGTAATCATTATCTGCGAAATCACAACATCAAATTTAGATATCAATTTGATCTCAGACTTTGCTCGGGAGGACAGCTACTGGAGAAGCACCGAAGGAGCTAAAAATTGGAGATCGCATTTTAAAAACAACATCATGCATACATTATTTGGGAGTTCCAATCACAGAACGCTTAAATAGGAAGTTGACGACAAGAAAACGATCTAGAAAGCCATCAGAGAAGTTGGATTCATTACTATATGAAACCGTAATAGCTCCGACGATGGTGTATGGCTCGCAAGCCACGGTTCTTACGAAGCGGTCTAGGAAATATAAGAAGGTACCAAAAGCAAATCTATGGTCAAATTAAATCACTGTGTCAGGTGGAGGATAACTCGTCTTTAAAGGATGGTCCCAGATCGATAACAAAGTGGATCCGGATTCTTCAGTTACGGTATTGGGGACACATTATAAGAAGACCTGAGAATCATTTGCTCAAACTGGCTGCCGAGTATAGCCCAAGTAACCACCAAGCCCGCTAACTACCCGATAATCGAACTTTATATCAGTCCACAGTGGTCCAGAATGCAGATTTAGCTGGAATGATATGTTTTGAGCCTGAAATTGAAACTTTAGACTAAAACTCCCTTCTACAAAGTTGTTCCTTATAGTTAGGCCCTCATTTTTATGACAATGAATTCTAGGGTGGTTCCTATTATCATTAAAATCAAATATCTAACTTTTTTGTTTGAATAAATTAAGGTATACATTCTTCGGCAAAGTTATAGCTGAGCTAATTTCAAGCAACTTTGTTGAAAACAACTTTTTTGTTTCTCTTAAATTGGCCGATTTAGAGCTATTTTTTTGAATTGAGTTAGGGTGACTCTTAAAAAAACAGTTTTTTTGCTCTATTTTTCTTATTTCGAATTTCTCAGCAAAGGTGTTTTCAGATAACTTTTAGATCTTAAGAAGGCGCAAGTTTTTGCTGCACAAAGCTTGTCAATATCTTTCGCCGATCAAGAGTTATTGACGTTTGTATACTAAAAATATACACTTTTCAAATGTTAATATCTCTGGTTGGGGCAAACAAAAAAAAAGTTTTTTTGCAGCATTTGAAAGGGCGTATGTTATTCTTCATAATATGAAAAAATTGGAGGTATGTTATTTTTTAAACTCGTATAAAATCAATTTGAATTTATTCATATTTTTTACTATATTTGAGTATATCTTTTTTATTAGAAGAGATACAGGCAACAAATTCAGCTATAAAACATTCGTCTTAAAGAGTTTTAAAAGTCTCTAGAAGATGACTTTCATGATAAATTTCAAATAAAAAAGTTATTGGCAAAAGATGGATTTCATAGGACCACTCTAATGACAAATTTATATAAAATGTGCTAGTACATTTGTTTCAATATTTGGACATTTAGTGTCTTCGAAGAAGTTTTTGTTCATAAAAATTCCCTTCTTTTGGTTTTTGCAAACGTCAGGGTGGTCCTCAAATTAGGGAATTTTTAAAACTAACTTTTTTGTTCTACAAAATATAAACATGTGTTGTTCAACAAAGTTGTAGATAAGTTACTTGCAAGCAACTTAGTTGAAGAAATTTTTTTTCTATCTCTTAACGTTCTCATTTTAGAGTAATTTTTCGGAGTTGACTTAGGGTGTTCCTGGAAAAAATAGTTTTTTAGCAATAACTTTTTTATTTGAAAATTCGCATGAATGTTATCTTCTAGAGACTTTTAAAACTCTTTAAGAAGAATGTTTTATAGTTGAATTTGTTGCCTGTATCTCTTCTAATAAAAAAGATATACTCAAATATAGTAAAAAATATGAATAAATTCAAATTGATTTTATACGATTTTAAAAAATAACATACCTCCAATTTTTTCATATTATGGAGAATAACATACGCCCTTTCACAGGCTACAAAAAAACTTTTTTTTTGTTTGCCCCAACCAGAGATATTAACATTTGAAAAGTGTATATTTTTAGTATACAAACGTCAATAACTCTTGATCGGCGAAAGATATTGACAAGCTTTGTGCAGCAAAAAATTGCGCCTTCTTAAGATCTAAAAGTTATTTAAGGACGCCTCTGCTGAGAAATTCGAAATAAGAAAAATAGAGCAAAAAACCTGTTTTTTTAAGAGCCACCCTAACTCAATTCAAGAAAATAGCTCTAAATCGGCCAATTTAAGAGATACAAAAAAATTTTTTTCAACAAAGTTGCTTGAAATTAGCTCAGCTATAACTTTGCCGAAGAATGTATACCTTAATTTATTCAAACAAAAAAGTTAGATATTTGATTTAAATGATAATAAGAACCACCCTAGAATTCATTGTCATAAAAATGAGGGCCTAACTACAAGGAACAACTTTGTAGAAGAGACTTTTAGTCTAAAGTTTCAATTTCAGGCTCAAAACATATCATTCCAGCTAAATCTGCATTCTGTACCACTGTGCAGTCGTACAGCAGCCTTATATACCAATAGGGCGATTAACGGGCTTGTTCGTTACTTGGGAAGATTACCACACGAAAAGAGAGGTAGACCTGCTTTTACTTGGTGGGATAAGATTGTTCAGAGTATGTGGAGATTTGAGAACATACCAGTTGAGGAATGGTACGAATTGGCAGACGACAAAAAAAAACTCGATACGAAACTCAAAGAAATATACAATTTGCCCGAATCTGAAACAGATGATGGAGGATACTCTCTATCTAACCACCAGCATATAAAACTCAACAGCATATTCACTATCTTTCGGAGAGTGCATCGTTAAGATTTTGGATCACAGCTGCATGATGGGTTTGACATTTTCACTCCACAGTGTTCGGACGGTCCCAGGTCGGGTCCTGATTGGCCTTCCGGGGTTTGGACTCGTTTAGTGGAAGACTGGCTTAGCGCAGGCCGTTGGAGGATTGTATGGGGGTTGCTGTGGGGTATCAGGACTTCTTGTTCATTTCCTTCTGGCCTTTTCCGTGTTGCACTGTTCAAAAGTTCTGTAACGGTTCTTGTGGAGAGTTTTCTCAGCTATAACTTTGCAGAGTATAGGGATTGATAGTCTTGTAGTATAGGGCTGCTGTTTTGTGGGCGACACTGTGTTCTGCGCGCCTGAAACACCAGTCAACACTGGACAGTTGATTGAGCATAATCATGGGGCGGTAGTTGCTTGGATCATTAATAGCTTTTGATGCTTACATTCTATCGAAAAGTGGTCTTACACAGAGTTGTGGCTGAGAGAGTTTGCTGCAGGCTCAGTTATCGTTTTTGAAGCGGAGCGATACGGTGAATTGATAGATGGATATGAGCAGAATGTTTGGTCATAGTAATGTCCATATAGACTTTGGACGGTTGGTGCTGTGTCTTTCTCTTACCGGATGGGTTTGGGTTTTGGGGGGGGCTAGTCGGGGCCCGATTTGGGGCCGTTTGAGCGCTGTGGAGCGGAAGTGTTGGATTTTGCATCAGTCTAATGGGCACTAAGAGAGTAGGTATATCCCATTATTCAGGTTCGTCTGGCATACGTCAGGTATAGATTGGACTTCGTCTTGTGTATTGATGTTGCGTTAATCGGCTGAGCGGCCTTTGATGATTCGAGCAGACGTTTAATATTTTGTAAACGTTGGTTCCAGTCGTTAGGGCTGCTGGGAAGATTACCGAAATTACTTCTATTCAGGTCAATGTCAATAGTAATTCTCGTCTGCCAAACAACGACCCTGTCAATGTCAATTAGTTATATAATAAGCTTATTAATAGAAATGAGTGTAAATCGATCTAAACTTTATCTAACCTTTCCCAAAACTTACCTTTAAAATACTATACTAGTTTGTAATGTGTTTTAAGTAGGTATCATAAGCATAAATAAGAATAGTTAATAATAATTACCAGAAATTACAAATGATAAAAATTAGTTTCGATAGACTTTTGATAGGACGGCCTTTAATCATATGTTTATATGTTGGATTTTCAATCTTTTCAATAACAAGCCTCAAATTTAATGCACCAAAGTTACATCTCGTATTAGATCATTTTCTATAGGAACTTACATATTAATATTAGCAAAAAATTATGTTAAGTATCACCTTCTTCCTGATGAAAGTGGGCGCCTTAGTGGAATACCTGTATAATGAGAGAGAGAAGGATTAGTATTTTCCATTTAATTCCACTACTTTATTTGCTTATCCTTGACAGATACGCGTATTTCGTCTACAATGTGCAGACTTCTTCAGTGTCTTGTACTAATACTCTACTGGACCGAGTCGACCTTCTTTTCTAGGTGAAATTTTTCTGTGCACATGATTACAATCCATCTCACATCACATAAAACCTTATTTAATATCAAATCCAACGGCATCGTTAAAACAAGTTGATACCTAAATAGCATTTTGAAATCATCACCATCATTCACTCTCACATTTACTCTACATAAACAAAAATCAATCATGCTTACACTGTTTTTTAGTTTTTGCATACTGTTTTAATTATGTTTATTATGGTATTGATTAATGCTAATACTAATGTTATCTTTTGGAATTATTTTTATCATTTTTTATACAGTATAAATAAATAATTTTCCTCAATATCATCTACCGTTCAACACCCTCCCCTTGGCTAGTTTTTTAACCTGGACGTTGGTGGGTGGGCCTAATCTTATGCTTCAAAGTAGAGCGTTGGAGACGGTTGGTTTAGGTCCGGCATAGTTGATTCATGCCGTGACAGAATAGCGCCATGAGCATGCGATGAGGATTACTGAGCTTCCCCTCTCTGATGAACCATTGCATAAGAGAACCAAAGTTCTAGCCTGAAGTGATAGTATCACACTTGTTACTCCTTTAGTTGAAAGCCGCGTTGTAGTACGCTTACGTATAGGCACTGACGTTGGGTGCGATACTGGCGGGTTTTGCCGCAAATCACTCTTATTTTATTTATTTTTACGCGGATAGATTTATTTGGGTTTGCAAGGGAATTATACTATTGAAATATTTCAGAAAGTGCCCAACAGTGCTCCTTCTACTTGCGTGCAAGCTTTCGTTGTTGTTTTCATTGAGGTATTACTCAGGGAACAATGTTAAACACCATTTTTGTACATGGTATTGCAACTAATCTTATATGTGCTTCATTTTGATTTGGGATAAGTGTTTGAACTATGGCTCGGGATTTCCACTGTGGCGTGCTTCTATTGTGACATAACCATACGTATTTTTGTGGTGCGACTTAGTGGAAACGTGTGATTGATCAGCTAGGAAACTAACTTCAAAGTGAAGCATTTTAGTCACTTGAAGCTGTCACCTGGGACGAACTAATAAATATTAAATATAGGTCAAAGTCAAAAACAACTTGAAACACGTTAAATTTTAGATTACATTCACAAGTGCAGGTACTTAATAAAGCATGGTAGGTAGATCTGAGATTTCAATTATTTATTAAATTAGACTAGAGATATCATAATCATCAAACGAACTTAAATAAGAAAAATTTAGACAGCCTAGTAGCATTAAGTGGATTAACAGAAGAGTTAGGATGCGGAGGGTCCGCTTAGGGAGGCAACTAGCCTTTAAAGCAACTGTCAACTAGCCTTTTCATGTATTGTCTGTTTATTTTGATTATTGCTTTAAAATATCAATTTGGTTTATATGTGAAAGGATGAATCAGTGGGGGATGGATTTTCGGTTTCTTTACATTTAGCATCACTATGGGTCATTTCCTCAAAACCCCCCAATAACCGGCCTCTTCCCTTCCTTTTCCCATGGCGTTCAAGTGGTCCACATAGACTATTCAGTCATTACCCGTCCCGTCCACTTTATCCTCGGCTTTGGATTGACTTGCGCTCCCATTGCCCCACCAAACGCTGCAAAATGAAAATGAAAATCGTCAGTCAAACAAGTTAAAATTTTCAAGTGGCTTTCAAATAAGTACAATGTATGGACGACCACTTTATCAGATGCGCCTTCTTTCAACCAAAAACTTATATGAAGACAACAAATTGATTAAACTTCATCTTCGTGCACTTTTTATTTATTTTTTCCTGGAATTCGAGAACGAGTTTTTGGACCACCCTATCATGGAAATGGTCACTCTAATGACAAAATAAAAATTAAGGGTCTAATATTTTGCGTCAAGGAACAAAACTACCCATTTTTACGAAATTCTGAGCACCATTATATCGTTTTGCTATGGAATGGCTGTATTATAGAATCCAAAATTAGAAACTTGCACAACTATAAACAATTTTTGACGAGCTAATAATTGAACCATAAAGTAATAATTTTACAGTAAGATCTATGTATGTAAAGGAAACCACTCATTGTTGCAACAACAACAGCAATAAGCAACAACATCAACAACAACAGGACCCGAAGCAGCCATCTCTACAACAGCACTGCATTACCTTTGGATAAAGAACTTTTGGCTGCTGCACGAATACAATTTTCTCGGCCACCCAAAGAAAGCGGACTAAATTTCATTAATTTCGAAAAAGGGGAAACTATTAACCCTTATCGAGCTGAAAAACCAACTGAGCGAGAACACCCTCCTCTTCTGGACCCCATGTGTCCGCCAATAGTGAGACTTACTGAACAGTCCGTAACTGGCGACCAACGCTTCCTGAAGGCGCGTCTAAGGGACCCGAAAATTATGGACATTGTTCGGACCTACCTCTCCTTCCTGCATGACCAGCCATCATCAACATGTATTCGCGGAATCACCAAAACCAGTGCTATTCTAATGCTAGCAGCTGAAGGACTACCAAAAGACAGAAATCTCCTGCACGAAATTTTCCTGGACGTCCATGAAGAACTTGGAATTACTCGAAACGACGCCTTGGCAGACCTGCAATCCTACCGTACATTCCTGTCCAGTGAACGCACGCAACGGCTACAATCTACTAGGGAGGCCGCCCTCAAATTTTACAATCCTGTAAATTTTCAACGCCGCTGACGCACCTTGAGGAAGATCCATTATTTCTATATAACGATGCTCGGCATGAGACTGAGGTAACTAATAATAACAATGAACATACTTTATCAACCGACGTATTTCCAACAATCTCTTCACACAGACAGAATGCGACTGAAATTTAGATTTATTGTCAAAATTTCAATCGCATGAAAAGCCCAGCTAAAATGAAGGAAATTTATCAACATTTATTATGCTCATCCTTTTCGGTCATTCTGGCAACTGAAACAAGCTGGGACGAAAGCGTAAAAAGTGAAGAAATCTTTGGAAATGCCTTTAATGTATTCAGGGACGACAGAAATTTTCATGCAACACAGAAGAAGTCAGGTGGTGGAGTTCTTATAGCTCTTTCGGCCAATTTTAACTCAGAAATTATCTTTACACCAAAATTTACAGAATTTGAGCATATTTGGGTGAAATCACACATAGCCGGTGAAACGCACGTGTTCGCCTCAGTGTATTTTCCACCAGACCATGCTCATAAAAGCACTTATGAAGCCTTCTTCCAAAGTGCTGAACAAATTCTATCTGACCTTCCTCCTGAGGTTAAAGTTCACATCTATGGAGACTTTAATCAACGCCATGCTGACTTCATTCTGGACTCTGAAAATGAATGTATCTTACTCCCAGTCGTTGGGGATAATGAAACATTGCAGTTCATTTTTGACAAAACTGCTAATTTAGGACTGAACCAAATTAACCACATCAAAAACCAACAAAATTGCTATTTGTACTTTTTACTAACGAATATTTATGAAGATTTCTGTGTGACCGAATCATTAAATCCACTGTGGAAAAATGAAGCGTTTCACACAGCAATCGAATATTCTTTATTTATGCATGAAAACCAAAGACCCAACGACTGCGAATACGAAGAAGTCTTTGAATACAAATTAGCAGACTACGAAAAAATAAAATTTAAATTAAACTGTGTCAATTGGCAATTAATTTTAAGGAATGTAGGAAATGTCGAAAATGGTATAGACGTGTTCTACAAAATTTTAACAGAAATAATTTCGGAAGAAATACCTTTGAAGAAAAAAAGACGTAACAGAAACACACAAAATCCAGTCTGGTTAAACAGACAAATAAAAAACTTGAAAAATCGGAAACAAAAAGCACATAAAATTTATAAAAAACACAATAGTAGTAATAATTTATTAATTTATTTGGATCTATGCGATCAACTGAATTTAGCTATCAGTACTGCATTTGAAGAATATAATGCAAAAACTGAACGTGAAATAAAGTCCTGTCCGAAGAACTTCTTTAATTACGTAAAAACGAAATTAAAATCTGACAATTTTCCTTCAATAATGCATCTAGACGAAAATGTCGGTGATAGTTCGGAAAAAAAAACTGTAATCTATTCGCAAAATTTTTTCAAGAAATTTATACGACATTTTCTGAAGAAGATCGTGACCGCGATTATTTTGCATTTTATCCAGAATTTTCAAGGGACATTGGCCTCAATCAACTTCAAGTGCAGGACATTTTGCAGGCTTTAAAAAATTTAGATGCCTCAAAAGGTCCTGGACCTGACGGAATTCCTCCAGTATTTATTAAATGTCTAGCAATGGAACTCACTGCTCCATTGTTTTGGCTTTTTAATTTGTCCCTGGAATCCGGAACCTTCCCTAAAATTTGGAAAAGCTCATTTCTAGTACCTATCTTTAAATCTGGTCGAAAATCTGACGTACGTAATTATCGTGGTATAGCCATTATCTCTTGCATTCCTAAGCTTTTCGAGTCAATTATCAACGAAAAATTATTTCTCCAAATCAAAAATAGAATTACTGACATGCAACACGGCTTTTTCAAGGGTCGTTCGACCTCGACCAACTTACTTGAATTTATAGACTATTCATTGAATGCAATGGATAATGGAAACCACGTAGAAGCTCTCTATACAGACTTTAGCAAGGCATTTGACCGCATTGACATACCAATGTTACTCTTTAAACTGCAAAAAATTGGAATTAAGTCAGGGCTCCTGAAATGGCTTGAATCATATTTAACTAACCGCCAACAAATAATTAAATTCAACGGAAAGAAATCGAGCCCAATTCAAGTCACTTCAGGCGTCCCCCAAGGCTCTCATTTGGGACCTCTCCTTTTTATTCTATACGTAAACGACATATCTTACATTCTCAAAAAACTTAAATTGCTTATTTATGCCGACGACATGAAGCTCTTTTTGGAAATAAGAAATGAAGAAGACATCAATATATTCCGGAATGAAATACACATATTCTACATATGGTGCAAAAAAAGTCTACTAGAATTGAATGTAAAAAAATGTAACTTAATATCATTTAGTAGAAAAAGAACAACTTCAAATATTTCAATTGCATTAGGAAATCAAACTGTAGACAAATGTGAAAGAGTTAGGGATTTAGGAATTATCTTAGACTCTAAGCTAACTTTCATAGACCATTACAATACAATTATTCACAGGGCAAATAACATGCTAGGCTTTATCAAGCGCTTTTGCTATAACTTTCAGGACCCTTACACAATTAAAACACTATATATTGCCTATGTGAGGTCAATACTGGAATATTGCAGTATTGTATGGTCTCCATTTTCAATCACACACGAAGAAAGATTAGAATCAGTACAAAAACAATTTCTATTATACGCTCTTCGTAAATTAGGTTGGACTTCATTTCCTCTTCCATCATATGAAGCACGCTGCATGCTTATAAACATACAAACATTAAAAGAGCGTCGTGAATATGCAATGGTTTCATTTGTAAATGATATCGTTTCGCAGCGAATTGACTCAACAGAACTTTTATCAAAATTAAATTTCCATGAACCCACTCGGCAACTCCGAAATCGAAATTTATTTGCCATAAAACATCATCGCACAAATTATGCAAAATATGGGCCATTAAACCGCATGATGGCCTCTTACAATAAACACTGCGAAACCATTGACTTTACAATGTCTCGGCATAAACTAAAGCAATATTTTTATTCCATAAGAAATAACAACTCATAAAAGAAAAGACAAGAAAGCTGACACTACTTTTTTATATAAATATATATTTAAGAAAACAAAACTATATTAATTGTACTAGTCTACGTTGGTTGACGAAATAAATAAATAAACAACCATTAGACAGTAGACTGTCCACCTCGTACGACTTGATCAAGTACAACACCTGATTGTATTCAATTTACCATTTTTATGAAGGGCCAAAAACGGAGGGTGAACCTGTAAGCAGAGACACTTATGCTTAGTTCGCGGGATCAAAGAGAATCTCCTTCCAACAATAAAATCCTACAACCCGGTAATGTACAAGCCATCGCACTAGGGGATGTCCCAATGAGTGGGAAAGAAGAGCCCGCCTTCAATTCACGATCTGTTAACGACAGGACGTTGGCGATTCCACTCTCCCCATCTAAATCGCTTCAATCGGGTGCCCTGGTTGGACCGTCTTATACCCAGCATATAATGTGTCATATAACAATGGACAATAAAGGAAAGATCTCACCCGATATGTTGCAAAGGAATCCATGACTTCACGGCGATTTCGAAGAGCTCCCATAGATTAGAGGACGATTTATATCCTTCTGCAGTTCAACAAAAACTATCGTCTCTGAAAGACTCTCGATAGAACTACTCGATGAAAGCGTGACATCCAAACACGGTGAACCGGCCTCCCAAGAGGCAATGCCATTCGCAGGCACACTTACACCGCTGGTTACAAAAAAACACAGCCGTTCAAAGAAACGGACTCAATAATAAACGTCACTCTCGCGAAAGCATACCCGTCGTCGTCGAACGGCAAAAAAAGGTATCGGTTGGCAATTTTGTGATACGGATTTTCCACTTAAAATCAACCGGGAATGCACGAATTTCATCACACCCAACTGCGAAACACGTTCAAAAGCACTTTTAGTACACTTTCGATCGAAAACAATTAATTTTTTTCAAAAATAGTTGCGAACGAATCAACATCATAAACTGAAATTAAAATTATCACTGGCGATGCCACAAATTTCTGGTCCGGGGAGAAAAAAAAATCAAACAATGCAGATAGCGCCAAATCTTCTGATGCTTGCAAACATGATGAATCTTACTTTCTTTCTCGATTCTAAAACTTCTCGGAAAGCGAGAAAACCACCAATCACACACGTATAGCCGTCCGGGAAGCAGAGTGCCTGCCCTAATCCGGCAAATGTAGCCGAAAACTATGAAAGCGAATAATTTTACAGTTAGGTCTAATATCAAAGCTGTACAACCGCGTTTTTTTATGAAAAAAGCTTGGATTTCCTTCGCTTCGAAATTTTTCAGAAAAAAATGACTAGAAATTCAGGGAATATCAAGGAATTTATTTTTCATCTTTGAGTAAACAGGTTTATTGGTAATTTCGCATTAAATTATGGGCTTTTTCCACTTTGTATTATTGAGCGTTTATTAGGCTACCAAAAGATTTTCGAGTTTGGAATTCAATTGCAAAACATTACTAGAGGTTTGATTCAATTCGATCAATTAAATTCGATCCACAGTTGTGCAGACAAGGCTATTCGGATTCTGTCTCTGGGCTTAGGACAAGTTGGGAGATCATTCTCAACAGCACACTATTTCATTTTATTGACATCCTTTACGAAGAGACCACCAGCGAATCGAATGGCCAGTGTCAACGGAAGGAACGCCCACCATATAATCTGTAATCAAATGATGTTAGAGTCTAATACAAAACCCATTCCCATCCAATCGCTACAAACCTGTAAGCAGTGCAACCAATGACCGCATGTGTGTGCCGTTTTTCCAATGGTGAACACTCCCCACCGTGCCATCTGGTCCGGTTCCAGCACAAGCACGTACCACGGAATACCATCCGTGTACTGATGGGCCATGTTGGTTTGTACTATCGATGGTGACACGACCTGACACTCGACGCCAGTGCCCCGAAGCTCATGACTCAGGGCCAAACTGAAGTTCACCACAAACGCCTTGGATGCACTGTATGCCGTCAGGTAAGGTATTGGCACATAGCCCGAACTTGATGCTACGTTGATTACAATGCCCCGCCGGCGACTTTTCATCGCAGGCAGAATCATATGCGTCAGCATCGTTGTAGCCATTACGTTCAGATTGATCAAGGTCAGGAGATCAGATTCGGTGTTCTGTGCAAAAGATCCAAGCTCCGGCAGAAAGCCAACGTTGTTCACTTTAAAAAAAAACGAAGAGAATCGAATTTATGCATTAGGTGGTGGAAGGTCGTTTAAACTTACCTAGCAACCCAATATCGATCGAGGCGAGCTTTTCACGCAAATCAGCGTAAATGTGAGGGCCATCAGAAAAGTCCACCTGGATCCATCGTGTTTCGACTCCATACTTTTGCTCGATTTCGCTGGCCACCTTTATCAGTTTGGATTCCGTTCGTGAGATAAGCATTATATTGAGTCCCTTGCTTGCTAAACACTCTGCGTAGCACTTGCCAATGCCATCCGTTGCCCCGGTGATGACTGCAATACAAATCTCTCCACGTTTGAAATCACTTAATTTGAATTAAAGCACAAAACATACCTGCCCAAGGTCCATAGCGTTGGGATAGCTTTTCCTTTCGGACAACACTTCGAATCGTTCCCCAGATGACGGAGGAAAGCGACTCCAGGAAGCTGTTGTAAGCCCACAGCAGAACAGCGTACACTCCGATCCACCAAAACATCGCGCTCCACTTGAGACAGTTGTGCGAGCAGATGTTATGAAACTGCCTGACCGGTGACTAACATCAGCCGCGACGCTCTAACTGCTAGCAGAGTAGGTACATGTGTGTATGCACAGAATTGAATAAAATCCTCTTGTAACGAAAAATAATTACAGCAACTGGCCTCTCTCGTTCGTTCCCTCTCTGTGGGAGCTATGCAGTAACTCTCTACATAGATATAAGGAACACCGGGGTAAGCTGAAACCTCGTGGGGAAGGTGAAACGGAAGGCGTTTCTCATAATGAATAGCTTTAATAGAGATTAATGACGTTTAACGCACGCACACTAGCGGACCTATCGCCGTGTAAAGTTGTTTAATACTTTCCTCGGGTACTAACCTCAAAATCTATTGATTTTGATCAGTCGAAATGTGTTTGACAGCGGTTTGTTTTGTATTTTCCTCGGATTTTCACTACCACAGTTCTGAGATAGTGCACCAATACAATTGGACGTGATAATGTCTGTACAGAAGTTTGCGCTAGTGCGCAATGCCGCTGAATTTTGTAATTTTGTTTTAGCACATTGATTTATTTTCTGGCATTAGTGAAACATACAGCAATTCAACATAAATTTTACGTGATAGTATTTATTAATCCATTAATTTGCATTGAATTGTACATGCATCTGTGTTTTTACATAACAGTGAAAAGTCCAATTGAAATTAATTGAATTTTCAACGAACGTGTAAATTTCAGCTTCAACTCATTGAATTACTGATCGTCAAACGTGCAATTTTATATTCAAAAACCTGCTCCAGTTTGTAGTTGAAAATTACAAAATATGTTTATCTCTGTATCTGTTTCAACTTCCTCGCGCACGTTAAGTTGCCCCAGAGTACCTTGTATTACCTGAAGAGCGTTTGATGAGTATCCTCTCGTTCACGACTGGGCCAATGGACATAAAGACATTTGAAACGCGTCAAGAATTGGCAAATCAAAGTTGGCACTAGTGGAGAATAGAAGAACTATGAGAGTGATGGTTTCAAAATTTTACACGGTGAGGTATACGAGGGCAATCTTAAAATGCTTTTATTTTGCAAATGGAACATTTTATTTAAATCTGGTTAATGCTACGTTAGTAGAAAACTTAAGGACTACTTAATAGACATATAATATAGAAAAAAATTCATTTCAGATTTTTAGGTGCATACATAGATATCAGCTTTTCTACCACTGTAGCACAAAGCAGATTTAAATAAAATGCTCCATTTGCAAAATAAAAGCATTTAAGGATTGCACTCGTATACCTTCCCTGAGGAAATCTTTGAAACCATCATCACTTTCATAGTTCTTCTATTCTCCACGAGTGCCAACTTTGATTTGCCAATTAACTCAGCAAAAACTTCAAAAAATAGATCGATGCATTTATATTGGTGTACCTACAAATTTTAAGATGTTGTTAAAGATGGTTTGTAACGCTTGTAATAAAAGAGAGTAATCCATCGCACACACGAATCATATGGATGGGGAAGAGGTCATTACCATTTCATACGTAATACGCTTGATTGAGTTCCCGTTTTTTTTTTGCTGAGATGCGGGAGCAAAAAGAGCTGCCCGCTAGCTTGTTGGAAGGCCTCGTTTGTCCTCTATTTAAAAAGAGACTCCAGTCGCCAATGACCGAGCAATAGGCCTTTTTAATAGAAACTAAACGATCGATTCAACTTCTGGTGGTGAATAGGAGAACGTCAAAAAGAGTGTTGTGAGCATAAATTTTTGCTTTGAGACATAGGAAGCGGAACACTTTTTTACGTTTCCTGATAAGCAAAACTTAATCTACAGTTGAAAAATTTAATTCTGTAACGTTTTTGAAAAGATCCTGCTGGTGTTCAGCAATATTTTTGTTGAGAAAAATGGATAATTAGAAAAATGCCTTAGTGGTTATGATCTTCCGGATTTCTTGTGTATGAATAGTTAAGGTGCAAATCAGTTCAAATGTGTGGAAAATCGTACAATAAGACAATTACCGATGGAAATTGGCAAGATTTTGAATGAAAAATGCTGGTATTTGCGTTGGGGAAAATACTTATTCTGATGTAAACAAACGGTTTGGTTGACGTTTCTTCTCGATCTCGCGTGGCGCACTCTACGTTGGTGGTGCATTAAAAAGGCGTATAGTTCGTCGGAGGATATCAGGCTGGTTCTCATGAGGGCAGGGCTGATAGGGAGTCATTTTTGAGTGCTTGGTCATTTTTTTTCAAGTCAGTCGCTAAAAAGTATCCTTTTTTAAGGCCAAGTCAGTAAAGTAACTTTTTCTTATAATCAGTCACTATTTTCAACTTTATTAGCGTGAATTTATTTCAAGATTGAGCCATATTCTTCTTGCAGAGGTTTTAGACGTTTAATCATCTTTCTCTATCTACAGGGGGTGTCGACTCATTTGGCTAAATTAAATTCCTTGAGTTTTTCAAGGTTTTTCCAGAACTTTAACCGCTGATTTCCAGGCTTATAATAGGAAAGCTTTGTTTTAAGGTTAAAGTGGATCGGTTTAGAATGACTCACTTCATCGACTTTCTACAAAATAACGCAGCGCTCAATCAAAAAAACTCTTCCGTGCAAAATTAAAAAAACTAATATTGCTATCTCTAGCAATTTTTACAGGATTGTTTTATTGTTTAAATTTTCTGTATACCATTTTCTAAGTTCAATTTTAGGACCACAATTATAGTGGTCGCTAACTTTGCTTATCAATTACACATGTATTTCGTATGAAAGGTCATATTTTGCTCCCGTAGATCGTTTCAAAATATTGTTAGGAACATTTCCTCCGAAGACAATATACCTGTAAAATGCATTATTTCAATGCAAATCATTTTTTTGTAACGCAATTTCATTTCAACGCGATTTCGTTTTCCTAAGCAATCAACTGGCTTTTGCATGTATCTGTGCGTAAGCATGCTCCAGGTTGAAGAACAATGTGATTTGGAACCCTTGCACAAACACAGAAGTGAAAAAAGCCGCACGACGGGGCGATCCATGAATGAATTAGCAAGGAAAACCATCAGCACATACCAAATTTTGAAATCGAGTTCCAGCAAAACAAATTGCTGAATGGCTTCCAGCAAAACTATATCTTGCTGCATGTTCAGTAATTTGAGATATTTTGTTGGATGCTTTTCCATAGCTTTGCGGAGCCGATATTCATCGTTTGGGATACAAAATTACTTAAAACTAACGTTAGGAAAGCGGGGGCCGATTACTCGCGGCTATCTCTAGGTTAGGGGTAACAAATTGTAACAAATGGGTGGCAGGGTAGGGATTGAGAACACAAGGTTTTTTAGAGCATGTGCTCTTGATCTAGAACTAAGTGACATTCTGGAGAAAAAGACAAACATGGCGGGTACACCGATGGAGACCTAGCAACTTGAGAGAACAGAAGATGTCACTAACTACTAAATCCTCAGATCGATCCCTTTTTAAAACACATAAATTTTATCGAGATCTCGGATCGCCAAGATGTCTCTAACGGGCAAAGGTTGTTTTCCTCGGGTCCTGAGGGATGCGGATAACTCGGATCTAGCAACACAATGGAGGGTGCATGACCAAAGCACGTGGTCGATATCGTGATAGCCACTACCACAAGCGCACAAATTGCTGCCTGCGAGCCCGATTCGGAAGAAATGCGAGTCTAACGAGTAGTGATTGGACATGAGCCTTGACATTAAAGGGTTATACGGTCAAAATTTGGTCAATATCAACTTGACGTATTTCTTTCAATTTTGCATTTAAAAAACCTGAACACCCCTCATTTTGAAGGTGTGTGTGTGTAGAATGTTGCTCCTATTTTGATTTTGGAATTCACTCTTCAGTTGTCAAAATGCCGTCCAAGCAAGAAGAGCAGCGTATCAAAATTTTGCTCGCGCATCGCGAAAATCCGAGCTACTCGCACGCAAAGTTGGCAAAATCGCTAAAAGTTGCCAAATCAACCGTTACAAATGTAATTAAAGTGTTTGGGGAACGTTTGTCGACAGCCAGGAAGTCTGGATCGGGGGGAAATCGAAAACCGGAAGCCGCTGAGACGACAAAGAGAGTTGCCGGTAGTTTCAAGCGAAACCCTAACCTCTCTCTCCGAGATGCCGCAAATAAGCTGGGTGTATCGTCTACAACCGTGCATCGAGCCAAAAAACGAGCCGGACTATCGACTTACAAGAAGGTAGTGACTCCAAATCGCGATGATAAACAAAATACGACGGCCAAAGCGCGATCCCGGAGGCTGTACACGACGATGCTGACGAAGTTTGACTGCGTGGTAATGGACGACGAAACCTACGTCAAAGCCGACTACAAGCAGCTTCCGGGACAGGAGTTTTATACGGCAAAAGGAAGGGGAAAGGTAGCAGATGTTTTCAAGCACATGAAACTGTCAAAGTTCGCAAAGAAATATCTGGTTTGGCAAGCCATCTGTACCTGTGGCTTGAAAAGCAGCATTTTCATAGCTTCCGGAACTGTCAACCAAGAAATTTACGTGAAAGAGTGTTTGAATAAACGTCTGCTGCCTTTCCTGAAGAAACACGGTTGTTCCGTACTGTTTTGGCCGGATTTGGCATCTTGCCATTACGGTAAAAAGGCCATGGAGTGGTACGCCGCCAACAACGTGCAGGTGGTTCCCAAGGACAAGAACCCTCCCAACACGCCAGAGCTCCGCCCAATTGAGAAATACTGGGCTATTGTCAAGCGGAACCTAAAGAAGACCAAAAAAAACTGCTAAGGGCGAGCAGCAGTTCAAGGCAAACTGGCTTTCTGCGGCGAAGAAGGTGGACAAGGTGGCTGTACAAAATCTGATGGCAGGGGTCAAGCGTAAGGCCCGGCAATTCGGATTTGGAAAAGCGGAAGCCTAACTGAATATTTTTCCTGAATTTTACACTAATTGAACTTGAAAAAGAAATTTAATTTGATTTTTTAAATAAACGATTTCACCGATTTACACGCGTTTTCCCTTGACCAAATTTTGACCGTATCACCCTTTACACGTATAGAGTCACGGCTCATGTCCAATCCTTTGAACCATGGCTTGTTCGACACCTGTGGGAGAATAGAATGTAACCATCTTCCCAGATCACTCTCATTCCATTTTTGTTGCCAGCTGGTGAGGACGTGCTGTCGGGTAATTGAAAAAAATTCCGCAAAGGCGATTTGTCGATCAAAAATATCGCCTTCCGTACCGCTAATACTTAATGTTAGTATGTCTTAGATCTCAAAATATTCAATGTACTTAAGTTTCGTATTCCATGTGCAAGTGCAAGATATTGAAAATGTTTAAAGTGTCAGAATTGGGGGGGGGGGGGCGGGTGAGAAATGATTTATTTCAAGTTTGTAATCAACTTTATGAAAGATTAGAGATCTTCAGTGAAATCCCATTAACTTCACAACAATTGAAGGAACTTTACAGAAGTTCTGAGTAATGAAAGAAAATACTGATAATTTCAGTGAAGCTTTATAAACAAACTGCGGGAACAAAACAGTAGTAAACATCCTGAAAATTTAGGGAACTTACTGGAAGCATTAGGAACCTCAAAGCGGTTATATTAGCTTCCAAAAAACTGCATGAGTTTTTAATAAGTTCCTAGAATTTTGGAGAGCTTGACCGGTGCCAAGAGAACTTCAAAAGTATAGAGAACTTGAGGAAAATTGTGGAAACTTTTAAGAAGTTCTAAGTACCTCAGAAAAGCTAGATCTAGAGATCTTTGGGAAATTTCAGAGATCTAAAGAACAGTTCCCGTTACTTTAATCCAAACTTTTGAAGCAGTTTAAAGATCTATAAGGGTGAGTTGCGAGAAATTCAGGATAGTTCCATGATGTGTTGAATAAAAAATCGAAAACTATTAAGATGTTACAGAAACTTTCAGAAAATTTATGAAAACTTTTATTTTAGGAACATCACAGTGCACAGTGGTCCAGAATGCAGATTTAGCTGGAATGATATGTTTTGAGCCTAACATTGAAACTTTAGACTAAAAGTCTCTTCTACAAAGTTGTTCCTTATAGTTAGGCCCTCATTTTTATGACAATGAATTCTAGGGTGGTTCCTATTATCATTAAAATCAAAAATCTAACTTTTTTGTTTGAATAAATTAATGTATACATTCTTCGGCAAAGTTATAGCTGAGCTAATTTCAAGCAACTTTGTTGGAAATAACTTTTTTGTATCTCTTAAATTGGCCGATTTACAGCTATTTTCTTGAATTGAGTTAGGGTGGCTCTTAAAAAAACAGTTTTTTTGCTCTATTTTTCTTATTTAGAATTTCTCAGCAAAAGTGTCTTCAGATAACTTTTAGATCTTAAGTAGGCGCAAATTTTTGCTGCACAAAGCTTGTCAATATCTTTCGCCGATCAAGAGTTATTGACGTTTTTATACTAAAAATATGCACTTTTCAAATGTTAATATCTCTGGTTGGGGCAAACAAAAAAAAAGTTTTTTTGCAGCATTTGAAAAGGCGTATGTTATTTATATATATGTCAATAATATGAAAAAATTGGAGGTATGTTATTTTTTAAACTCGTATAAAATCAATTTGAATTTATTCATATTTTTTACTATATTTGAGTATATCTTTTTTATTAGAAGAGATACAGGCAACAAATTCAGCTATAAAACATTCGTCTTAAAGAGTTTTAAAATGCTCTAGAAGATAACTTTCATGAGAATTTTCAAATAAAAAAGTTATTGGCAAAAGATGGATTCCATAGGACCACACTAATGACAAATTTATATAAAATGTGCTAGTACATTTGTTTCAATATTTGGACATTTAGTGTCTTCAAAGAAGTTTTTGTTCTTAAAAATTCCCTTCTTTTGGTGTTTTCAGACGTCAGGGTGGTCCTCAAATTAGGGAATTTTTAAAACTAACTTTTTTGTTTTACAAAATATAAACATGTGTAGTTCAAAAAAGTTGTAGTTAAGTTACTTGCAAGCAACTTTGTCGAAGAAAAAATTTTTCTATCTCTTAACGTTCTCATTTTAGAGTAATTTTTCGGAGTTGACTTAGGGTGTTCCTGGAAAAAAATAGGTTTTTAACAATAACTTTTTTATTTGAAAATTCTCATGAAAGTTTCTTCTAGAGCATTTTAAAACTCTTTAAGACGAATGTTTTATAGCTGAATTTGTTGCCTGTATCTCTTCTTATAAAAAAGATATACTCAAATATAGTAAAAAATATGAATAAATTCAAATTGATTTTATACGAGTTTAAAAAATAACATACCTCCAATTTTTTCATATTATTGAGAATAACATACGCCTTTTCAAATGCTGCAAAAAAACTTTTTTTTTGTTTGCCCCAACCAGAGATATTAACATTTGAAAAGTGCATATTTTTAGTATAAAAACGTCAATAACTCTCGATCGGCGAAAGATATTGACAAGCTTTGTGCAGCAAAAATTTGCGCCTACTTAAGATCTAAAAGTTATCTGAAGACACCTTTGCTGAGAAATTCGAAATAAAAAAATAGAGCAAAAAAACTGTTTTTTTAAGAGCCACCCTAACTCAATTCAAGAAAATAGCTGTAAATCGGCCAATTTAAGAGATACAAAAAAGTTATTTTCAACAAAGTTGCTTGAAATTAGCTCAGCTATAACTTTGCCGAAGAATGTATACCTTAATTTATTCAAACAAAAAAGTTAGATTTTTGATTTTAATGATAATAGGAACCACCCTAGAATTCATTGTCATAAAAATGAGGGCCTAACTATAAGGAATAACTTTGTAGAAGAGACTTTTAGTCTAAAGTTTCAATTTCAGGCTCAAAACATATCATTCCAGCTAAATCTGCATTCTGTACCACTGTGCAGTGGTCCAGAGAATTTCATTGAGGTGTTTATCAGAATTCCATTTATTTCAGCGCAGAACCGAGATTTTCTATATAGTTAGAGTTTCAGGGAAGCTCTGAGCACATCAAGTCAAATTAGGGAATCAACAGGTGGTTAAAATAATTTCAAGGAAATTGCAGAAACTTAAAAAAGTTTCGAGAAACTCATGGAATTTCCGGAAACATCGCATAGCTCCGGGAAAATTTCTGGAAAACATTAAAAATAAAATGAACAACCGGAAAATCTGAGAGTATTTCATGAGTGTTACATCATGGAAATTTCAAGAACATCAAATAATTGCGCAAATTTAGCTACGTTGATAAGAAGTTCTTATAATTAAAAAAAAATGCGGGAACTTTTAGCCAGCGACGATATCTTCAAGAAATTGCAGAGAATTTTTAAAAAAATAGGGGAAATGGATATAATGTCGGCCTTAATGACCCGAATTTGGGCCCATATATAAATCCAGCAATCGACTAAATTTTCAATAGCGACCAAAAATATCCATTAGTACCGTCCCAACAACGCGTTCATTTAGATAAAATTGATAAAAATCAGATTTTTAGCGATGGGCCCAATCTTAGATCCATAGGCCAACATTAGAGCCATTTCTCCTAGATATTTTTAGATCGTTTCTTGATATTTACCAAAGGTCCGAGTACTTCATGGACGATCAGATAACTTCAGATCAATTCCTTAATTTAAGGAATTTTGCATTTGAATTATGGGATATTCCGAGAGTTCTACGATTGATCCGAAAACTTCTGAAGCGTCATGGAATTATGAATATCTAGCCTTCAGAATCATAAGGGCCTAACTGCTATGACCGATTCTCTTCATCGATTTTCTCTTTTCAGTGATCCAATTATCCGAAATTATCACAATCCAGTGTAGTGGAAGGTTGTATTAGCTAGCAACCGCAGCATCAAACGTCGAGAAATGTCAATCTAGTCGAATTATTAACATAAGCGAAAATAGATGCAGAGAATCGATCATCGCAGTTAAGCCCTTATGATTCGGAACGCTAGCTGTACATTAGAAAATTAGCCGGAACATTCAACAAATTTAGAGAACTTCATCAAGTAAGCATAGAAAACTTCAGTGATGACCAGATAAGTTCAGGGAAAATTAGTGATTTAAGACAAATTTCCGTGAGCCTTTATAAAGTATGGAAACTTCAAGGCAATTCAATAAATGTCAGTTAAACTTTGGGTTCTTATAAAAAATACTGAGAAATTCAGGGCAGCCTTGAGCACTTTAAGAAAATTCAGAATTTTCTGCACAGTTTTAATAGCATCAGGAAAGTCTAGACGAACCGACGTGACAGCTCAGAGAAGCTTCTTTCAAAATCTTACCTAAGACGCCATATTTAAAATACGTTGAACACTACCGCCATCTACTCATCCGATCGCGTCATATCATGAGCAAGGACACGAACACACGTAAAATTTATATTGACCTATCTCGATCGCTCATTTGAAAAATCGAATTGCGGACAAACGAAATGCTCCAGTCGGTTCGTCGGTGGTTCTATGAACTTCTGAAAAAAAAGTTTGAGAACTTCAGCGAAAATCATAGAACAATATTAATTATTTTGATTTGATTCCAAGAAAATTGCAGAAGCTTAAAGAAGTTCCAGAAATTTAAGGAAAACTTCACAGAAGTGCAGCGATCTTTAGAAACATTTTTAAAACTTCTTAGAACTCTACGAAACTTAAGGAAAGATCCGAGGCCTGCAGGAACTTCCAAAAACAGGGGAATTTCAAGGGGAGTTAATTTCAGAAAATTAACGGGAAACTTTAAGAAATTTTCAGATTTTCAGAGAACTTCAAATGTTAAGCAAATTATTGAGGTCTTCACATAAGTTCAGAAGTTCACGGAAGCTTAAACATTTGTAGGACAGTTCAAGTAAATTCAGGGCAGTACAACAAGCTTCATGAGAACTGCAAAAACTTTAGAGAAGTTTCGAACACTTCAGGAAAGAACAGAAAACTTCAGAGCAGTTGCGTTAACATTAGGGAAATTACAAACATTTTAAAGAAGTTTCGAGACCTTCAGCAAATTTTTAAAACCTTAGAGAAGATCCATGATCGTTAGGAATATTGAGGAAACTTTAGGAAGTCCAAGTTCAGGGAAGTTTAAAAATTCGATGAGCATCAGGCTAGTTTCTCAAACTACAAAAGAACTTCAAGGCAGTTTCATTACCTTCAGGAAAATTTGGTGAACTTTCAAGTAATTCTGAAGACTTCAGAATACTCCATTCCATATTCAACGGAGATTTCTCATGAAAATTCACTTGGAGTTCTCCTCAGCATTCGTTTTAAAAATATCACCAGAATATAATTAGAATAGGGGAAATGGCTCTAATGTTGGCCTATGGATCTAAGATTGGACCCATCGCTAAAAATCTGCTATTTATTAAATTTATCAAGATGAACGCGTCATTGGGATGGTACTAATGGATATTTTTGGTCGCTATTGAAAATTTAGTCGATTGCTGAATTTATGTATGGGCCCAAATTAAGGGCATTTAGGCCTCTGGGTCACCATATGGACGTCATCGGACAGGAATACTTCATCGAAGTGCTGGAACGTACCACCGGTCTCGGCAAACCCAAACAGAATTTGGCAGACTTTGTTCTGGAGCAGTTCAAAGTGACTCGGCCGAAGCGTGTCCTGTTCGTCGGAGACATGCTGCCACAGGATATGGGCTTTGGATCACGCTGCGGTTTCCCGAAACTGCTGATGCTGAGCGGAGGCACCTCCATGGATATGCTACGATCGCACCAGAAGCCAGAGAAGCTGCGCGATTTTTACATGGACAACTTCGCCGACTTTATCCAGCTGTACAAAGATGTCGAATAGGGCGGGTTTCTTTAGATTTTTAACACATCCATCTCCTGTTGCGGCTGGATTGCAACTTCCTGTGGTGCGTGAATGTTTTGATTTTCAAGATTCTTGGAATTTTTTTCCAAAAGAATTTTGATAAGATTTTAGAATGAATGTCAGAATTACAACAAGCTATTGTGAAAAAGGATCCCACAATCCGTTAAAAATACCAAAGGAATCAAATTTTGAGGGTACAATTCCAAAGGAAGTCTGAGAATAACTTTAAGGGAATTGCGGTGATTATTCAACGGACATCACCAAAATAAATTCTACACAATTTTATGGAAATGTTCAAGTGAAATATCAGAATAATTTACAAATTTAGAGAAGCAGGACTTTATAGATAACAAACAGGCAAATATTCGATTGCGACCACTCAGTTCGATCCCGACCGTACATCTTGCACATGCAAACAACCGATTCGAATGCAAGGCAGCGCAGTATAGAGCTTTGAGCTTAGATGATTATGTACGAGCTGGAGATTTCCAGAAGTCTGTAAAGTATAGACGTGGAACGGAAAGACGGTCTACTTAAACGATCCGAAAGGTCCTCTTGTTGGTTGAGGTCAAGTGCGTTTTTAGCTAGATATTTGGCCATTTTTACGTCGTCTCGATTACGACGTGGCTGTTCGACCTGGTGGTCAATCGATCATGTATTGCTCGGCCCGTTCTTTAGTGATTAGGAGGGCGAGCGATCACATTCCCCCTTATTCTGCGAGTCACGTGACTCTCTGTCACCGGTGAGGTGACAATTGTCACCTCACCGGTGAGAGAGAGTCACGTGACTCGCAGAATAAGGGGGATTATATGGTGAAGGAAGACAACAGTTTTGCGTCTGTGGAGATCAGACATCCCGGTTCAATTTCCGGACGACGATTTGTTGCTTGTGCTATCCAGGTTGTGTCCACGTTTTTTGGGCCCAGAGACCAATAGAGCCGTTGAGTAAGCGTCCGTATCGGCATTCCAGGAATTCTAAAGAGAATCCAAGCGAATTTTAAATAGAAATATAGGAAAGAAGCTTCATTTAATTCCTAGAAAAAGCTTTAAAATTTGATGAAAATCTTAGGATGAATCCATGATTTTTTGCTCAATGATCTTCAGTGAATTTCTGGACTTTTATAAATATTTTTTTAGGGGCTCAAACAGAGAATTTTCAAACTTATTTTAGAACATTCGTTTCGAGATGCGCCATGTGGCCCCTGGTCACTATGTCTCTATGCTATAGTCTATTTTGTTAACGTTGATCTGTTTTCTTTAACTATAAATGGACGTTTAAAGTTTTACGTAATTAGCTAATTGACCCTTTTCCCATGTTGGTCTAGAAATCTAAAAAATAAATAGTTTTAGACTCTAAACAAATGTTCAGAATCTTGTAAATTTAGAACTGTGGAGTGGTAGATAATTTTCTTGCACTGAGAACGTCAACAATTTTCATTAGATCTCATTTGTATCAAGTTATAGATATCTTTAAACATTTCTTAAATAAATCTCTCACTATTACAATTAGATCTCGGTATCGGAAAAGATACTATTATTACTTGTTTTTGCATACATCAAAATTTATTAAGAGAAATGGCTTTATGAAATAGAAGCTTGATTAAAAATAATTAGTTAATCACGCGATCACTTAGCCGGTAGAAGCTATTTTCTCGTCGTGCTTCGTTCCTTGTCGTTGTTATTTCTTCGCCGTTAGAAGCACATCAAATGTTTTGATGAGGTCGGTAGAAGTAAACATCACATTCGACTTTGCCAATGGAAGTGCAAAATTTGGACGGGACACTGAATGCAAATGCTGCTGAGATGGAAGCAACTTACCGGTTTTTAGTGGTGAAAACGCTTCTCATTAATTTCAAGTCGAAAGAGTCTATGCTATATGCAATTAGGAACAACTGTGAAATAATGTTCCATTATTCGGATGGAAAGGCAGTGAATGTGTGTATGGCGCCTGTGGAAGGCAACAGTCAATATGTGTGAGTGTACGAATTACCACCTGAGGTCCCGGATCGTGATGGGGAAGTTCAGAAAGCATAAGGTTTTCATCTGCGAAAAACACATGAAACGAAGCAATGTTGAGCGAGCTTGACGGGACGGTGGGGGAACATTAAGAATCTATTACCTGGGATAAAATCACTGTGGAGCTGGGCCGCGACATGCATACTGGTACAAGCTGTGTATATGGACGGAAATAGGAGATTGCATCCTCGGTGCCTCCCCTAGCGCAGTCGGTAAAGGTGTAGCTACAAAGCAAGACCATGCTGGAGGTGGCTGGGTTCGATTCTCGGTTCCGGTCTAGGTATTTTTCGGGTTGGAAAATTTCTCCACTTGCCTGGGCATAGAGTATGATTGTACTTGCCACACAATTATACTAATGCAAAAATGGTACACGCATCGAAAGCTCTCAATTAATAACTGTAGAAGTGCATCTAGTAGAATACTAAGTTGAGAACACGTAATAAGCTGATATGCGATATGCAATAAGCTTGACATGCGAAGAAGAAGAGAGAGAGATCCTCGTTTTATTTCCTCAATAGAATGAAAAAAAAAACAAATGTTTCGTTCCGAGATGGAGAGGTACTGGGAAGCCGGAAAACAGTAAGAAAGATAACAACATAATGACAAAGAAAAACAGGACGTAGAAAGGGGACATCTATATCTCTCACGCCAAAGTCACGAGTTCATATGTCATATCCGGACAAGTCACTTGTAATTTTGAGGTTCCACGCTAAGGCTTCCTTAGAGTGTCACCTTAAGCCAAAATTGATTCGTTTTGCAAAGTAGCAAGTTAATTTCGATAGTTAATACCGTATACTGAATGTCTTTTCGGCCATATTTTTGTCAACCGTTTATCCTGCAACCAGAGATGGTATAAAATGGTAAAGATTCCTTGGACTTTCTCCCGAACAGAGGGAAAAATAGTTGCAAAAATCCTGCGCATACCAATCCACATCAAGCATCGATACGTCTGTCATTCCTCATTTCTTCTCGAATTGCACCGATGCTCTGTGGTCTGTTCGTATTCGGCTCACCCTTGCTTTCTTGTACCGCTCACTGTTCTGTCAGGTGCTTATTTGCAGCAATATTTCATTCTCTAGAATTTCTGATATTGTTTGTTGCTTTGTTCAACACCAATCAAAGAATTAATCAGCGAAAACACGGCACTCCTATTCTAATTAGAACAAATTGCCCGAAAGCCCCAATCCGAAGTGAAAACAGCACAACACCCGTCAACGATTATTGCCATCAATGTTGGCACTTGTCGTTCCGCAGCCATCATTAATAAGTACGTTTTTCCACGTTGCGATGTGCCACCTGCCAGATATCAACCCCCTTAGCCGCGTTCTGCACCGCGCTACTGTTGTCAAAGTGATAAGCGGCAGTCGTCGTCATCATCGAGAAGAAGGCACTAAAAATTAACAACTATCCAGTTGTAGCAGCATTGCGATTGTCTTTTTCGTCCATTTAGCAAACTCCTTTGCGTAGGTACCTACATTTCCCATAGTGGGTGTCAAATTTGCCCCCGGGGGAGCAGTTCTTAGTCGCAACGGGGGTTGAGTTTGGAAATGATTATGGCTTTTAAAGACCTCTGCTCGCTGTCATTTGTCTTCTTCAGTTGCAAATGGTAGATCTGCGTTTGCTACCTTTCGTTAATTGGAAGTGTGATTTTCGAAAACATTTGAGAAAATATTCCGGAATTTACAAGTTCTTCAAACGATGTCAACCCATCTCGGTCCGTACCCCATAGCGGCAATGTGAAATTTATTCAAAACTGCATAATCACCACCTAAAGCTAAAGATCACGGATTTAGTGCGGTATCGTTTCGACGAAGAAGTTTGCCTCCACAATTCGTGATTTCTCGTACCTTTCAAGTTTAGAGACACATAGTATAGATTCAAATTTCCAACTCCTCCGGCACCCGTCTCTCATCAACCACCAAAACCACGTTCTTATACCAATCAACCAAAGCCCCGGTCCAATCCACCCGAGAGACATCACCCGACGACCGAAGTGAAAGTGTTAATTTAAAAACTTTATAAAAGTATTAAAATTCATTTCGGTATCAAGATTCGTGCTTTGCGTGCTGGTTGTCGATGATATCCGCGAGGTGAATCCCTCTACTCCCCCACCGTAATGCCACCTAACTAGAAGTGACACAGAGACACACACACCCCGGGAAATCGGTCCTCCTCACCTGGATGGAGAAATGTAGTAAAAACGAGCGTAAGACGTTTCGCAACTCTTTTTACGATATTGGCACCGTTGTCCTCTCCTCGTCGTCGTCTCATTCTTTCCACCATGGAGATACTCCTGAGGATGAGATGAAGCAACGCTAAACCTACCTCTTGGACGAAGCAGCAGCAGCAGCAGCAGCTACTCATTTGCGCCGGTTAATTGTGATTTCTGGTGCGGCACTTCCCACACCGACCGCTGTTTGACGGTGTCAGCAAATTTTGGATTTTTATTAAAATATGTAAATGTAATTTTTATGATTATTATTGGATTATTTAAAAGAGGAGCGGTAATTAGTTCGCTGTTTATGCTGCAAACATCGCCCGCCAGTTATTGACTGTGGAGAAATTATATTGGTTGGCTGCTTGGAAGTTGGAGTGCTGGGTTGAAATTTTAGAATATGCGGTCTTAAGATGTACTCCAAGTCATCTAAAATCATAAAAAATGCACCTGTCGTTTGAGTCATTCCAACATATTTAGCTTAGTGTGATAATTGAGAGCTTTTAAAGTATAGTGTTGTATGCATTTATATATTATGTGGCTTGACCGGACCGCGAATGGAAGTCCCTAGTATTTTAAGAGCAAAATCAGAAGATATGTATGCTTTAGATCCTCCAGGACAAATCCAAGGTTGTTAAAAGACATTTTTAATCGAAATGATTCGTGCCAACCTTTGTGACTGACGACTTTCGGGTCAAAATAAATTGTTTGGTGGAAAGGCCAGTTGGCGGTTTTAGACACACTGCCATCTTATTTGTAAAATTCCACCTTGCCACCAGCATTGGGATGAACGTCCGCTCTATTGTAATTTCTCCTGGAGGTCGATCGTATATACGACCCTGAATGGCAAGATAGGTAAAGCAGCTCTTACACGCCCTAACCATACAAAGATTTAACTATCACCTTGTATCAGAATCACGCCAAATCCGTGCGTATGTTTGAAATAAATTTAATTAGAGATGAAGTAATGAAGTTTATTGCTGCCAGCTCAGCAACAAAAACGGAACAAGATTCCTGAAGTTTGCGGAAGGCGCTAGAGCTTTCATTGAAAACACCAAAGCCAGTGGATCAATTGAGATGGGACCCGTCTGTAAAATATCTTTCCACGCAATTGACGTGTTGGTATTTTCAGTAAAACGCGGGATAATAATAGGTCGAAGTTCATCGGAAATCCCATGAGTTGCTTTTTTTCATGGTAAGAATTTAATCAATCTTGATTGGGGTTATTTAAACGGTTTTACCGGTATACCAGTTTGTATCCTTATAAAAACTGGTAATTTCGGTCTTTTACATTTGTTATGTCTGATGGTTAATGGTTTATTTAGATCATTCAAACAGTCTTACATTTCAAGATTGTTCAATTGTTATTCATAAAACTGCCACTATTTTGATCTAAAAACAGCTTGGATCTTGAAATCTTGGTGTGTCGCAGTTCGGGTTGAGTTGGTGTCTAATGACAATGCACAGTGGTCCAGAATGCAGATTTGGGTGGAATGATATTTTTTGAGCCTGAAATTGAAACTTTAGACTAAAATTCTCTTCTACAAAGTTGTTCCTTATAGTTAGGCCCTCATTTTTATGACAATGAATTTTAGGGTGGTTCCTATTATCATTAAAATCGAAAGTCTAACTTTTTTGTTTGAATAATATAAGGTATGACGCATTTCGCGCCAAATCGAATCGAAGCTGGCAGCACCCTCTCAGATTTCAATAAAATTTTCTGGATGTGTGGACATTGACTAAATATGCCACTTTGCATACTTAGTTTTTCCAAAATTTATCTAGACTAACATTTAAGAAGGGCCAAACTTTTTCTGCCGATTTTTTTTCAAAACAATATTATGGAAAAATGACAACTCCTACAAAAATATGTTGTATGGATGACTTTTAGGAAATTGTCCAAGTTATCGATAAAAAATACTGGAAAAAATTTCATTTGAGACCTACACTGAAAAAAAATTGATTTTTAAAATTTAAAGTCGATTTAAAAAAAATGGCCATGTTTGATTTGGATGAAACTTTGCCTCAAGGTAGGTAATTATGTTTACTACCATCCGTCCATACATCGCGAGATGGGCACTTTTAAAGAAAAAAAGTTTTTCTTACTAAAACTTTTTCATGTCTGAACTTATTTTTTTTTTATTTGCCATTTTCACACAAAACTAAACCAGTGAAGCTCAAAATCATCTCAGAATCCAATGAAGCTCAATTTGCGATTCAATTTTGTCTAATTTCAATTATCAATTAGTCAAGGTCCACACATCCAGAAAGTTTCATTGAAATCTGAGAGGGTGCTGCCCGCTCCGAATACGAACTTTAGACTAAAATTCTCTTCTACAAAGTTGTTCCTTATAGTTAGGCCCTCATTTTTATGACAATGAATTCTAGGTTGGTTCCTATTATCATTAAAATCGAAAATCTAACTTTTTTGTTTGAATAATTTAAGTGGTGGTGTGGTATCCACTTGTTGCCTAGTGTAGCTCCACTAAAGCCCATTCCTTCCTTACTCTCTCCTCTGCCTGGATCCCCCGGGACCACGCTGAAGCGACTACTTCGAGGGGACTGGCACTTCTCATACTCTCAGTGCTAGCTGGCGTTGCTAGATCGCTGCTCCTCTCTCCACTCCAAGTTTCTCCTCTGGTCACATGTCATCGGTGACATTCTCCACGTTAAGGACAGGCATCTCCCTTCGCACTGTCTCGCACCTTGGACAGTCGAAGACCACATGCTCCGGCGTTTCATCCACGTTGCCATACTCCGGACAGAGGGGTGACGCTGCGTGTCCGAACCGATGCAGGTATTTCCTGAGGCAGCCGTGGCCAGATAGGAACTGCCTCCGGTGGTGGTTGACCAGGTTGGACCTCCATACCTCAGTATCTAGCCAGAAGACGCCTCTTGATATTGCTAGGAATAGAGTTGTTCAGTATGATTCTAGCTATTGTATTGATGGCCTTCCAAGCATTCTTATAGACTTATTCGACGTGGCTGTTGAAGTTTAGCCGGTCATCGATCGTCACTCCCAGGTATTTCCACACGCACTTTGAGACAAAGGCGTGCGTTGGGCCTTGTAGAACTACTCAGAATCCTGCACAGGTTGTCAAGGACCCTCATTTTATGCAGCGCTTTGGCAGTGGCTTTTCAGCTGCGCTGTTGAACGCATTCTTGACGTCGATCGTTCTCACGGACAAAATACCCGAGCAAAGTTGGTTAACAAAATGAAAGCAAATCGATATTAAAGTTTGCAGTTCCTATCATAATGAAAACTCATTTTGATTTCAATTGTCGCGACAGAAGTCTGATATCATATTGTGCGTTCATTATGCAGTCAATACTTTTTAAACTTAACAACTTAACTTGAAGTTCTGCTATTAATTTCTTGTTTAAAATTTGTAAGTTCATCTGTCGTTGAACTAACGATTATTGTTTATTTGTTTTGCTTAACACATTTTAGGTCATTCGTGACTAGCCCGAGGTGACATTTGAACTCAAATCATTCAGCGTGAGAAGCATGGATGCTAACCATTATAGACAGACCCGTATTCAGTCATACATTATGAATGCAAAATCAGTAATCAAATTGATTTCATTGAAAGCAGAATTAGTTTTCTGTTTGATTCAACAGTGTAAAATTTTGCTCTCATTTTTGCTGTGTTAACCGTTAAGTCAACCAAAATGAGATCAAATGGAGTATTCAAAATAAGTTACATCATAACAGCAAATTCTGATTTCAATTTGATCTCTAACTTTGCTCGGGTATCGATCTCCTCTTCGCTTCTGTTTGGACACCTTCTCGACTCTCTCGACCATTGTCTGAATTGCATCCACCGTTGATCTCCCTTTCCGGAATCCAAACTGCCTCTCCGGCAATCCAAAACAAAAGCTGATAGGGCTGATTATCTCTTGAAAATTGAAAGACAATCAAAACTTGTATGTACAATTCAATGTTTTCCGTGGTAGAAATTATTTTTTCCAACAAACAGCCATTCAAAACTAATAATTCATAGTAGGAGTATATTATAGTAATGTAAATTAATTAAAATGTTAAAGGCACATTGGATGAAAGACCTGTGCGTTGAATTGATTGATATTTGAATGAAAAAGCACTTAAAATCGTCAATTGTTAATTTAACCCCGTATGCACATTTCACCTCCGCTTCCTCTAACATTCACAATACAGTGAAATGTAAGAATAACAATGATTCATAGCGTAGAGTTTGAGAATTCATGTTTAAAAACTCAAAAATTTAGTGAAATCTGCAGGCTGACAAAATAGGGAGCTGACAAAATCGGTAACTAACAAAGTCGGGAAAGCATTGTATCACGTTTCAAGATTCCGTAAGTGGTGGTGACAATAGGCCAAAAAATCAAAACTGGTCATCCGTACCTTATAACATTGACATTTTAGCAAGAAAATCAAATTTTAAGCATATGACTAACATGGAAATGGTTTGATTGAACTTGATAGGGGAAATGGATGTAATGTCGGCCTAAACGCCCCTTATAGCGACCAAAAATGGCCATTAGTACCGTCCCAATGATGTGTTCATCGAGATAAAATTAATAAATAGCCGATTTTTAGCGATGGACCAAATCTTAGATCCATAGGCCATCATTAGAGCCATTTCCCCTACGTCTCTGAATTTTTGGCAGCTGACTTAGCATACATTTATTAATTATTGGCTCAGTATTTGGCATATTTGATTGAGCTTACAAAAAGTCAGAGCAATTCAAGAAAAACGCCTTTGTTTTCTTGAAATAAAATGCTCATTTTTAGTCGTAATAAAGATCATTCATCTGCCACTAATTTTACTAAAATTCTTCCACTTGGTAAAAAGTTGAAAATCGAGCGTTTTACTAAAATAAATCTAACTTCATACAGGCTGCTCCAATAAAGACCAAAATTTTAGCAATAAATCAATAAACATCTGTTCAATCACCAGTCACGATTTAAAAAAAAATAAGTATTTTCATCATGTTAAAAAAAAAATCTTCTAGGGTGTACGATAAATTTTGAGTTACACTGTAGTCTGTGTTGATCTGCTCTGTGATGAGCGATTTGAACACGTCCGAAGTTCTAATGGAAATGCGGCTTGCGGACCAAGTTTGTTACGAAAAATATGGCATCAAAGACTATTCCGAAAAAGTGGCAGAGCTGAGCGTTGCGGTCCAGGAACACGTGAGAAAACAGCAGTTAACGAATCTCACTAAGACAGGATCCACCGAACATTCGCCCCGGAAAAAGAGCTCTTGTAAGAGCTCAAGATGAGCATCTACTAGTAAACCACTAGAATTAAGTACGTTTTGTAACTTTAACATGAATTATCGGCTCCGTAAAGCTAACGCGGTTGAGCCTTACAAATAAATGAACTAGAATAAAAGACCTACAATTAAAAAGGCGTCGAGGCCATTTTGTAATCAAACCTTATAACCTCGCGAACCAAAGCCTACATTCGCAAACCTTAAACACAATTGGATAGAGGAGAATTTCCCCTAAATGTTATTTTTTTAATTAGTTCAAGCCGTTTTCAACTGTTGGTCTTGATACGCCAAAAAATTGCTGGATAAATTCCCCGTCGAATGGCACATGAAAGCTTTGCAAAAATATGCGTTTGAAAACACCCCCCCCCCTTTTCGATACGTGCCTCATTTTCGATTTCATAATTTGATCCCCAGAATACAGAAAGACGTAAAACAAACAGAAATTTATTTTTTCAACAAGCTGGGTATGAGTAATTACTCAAAATGTAGGAATATGAAATAAAATCCAATATTTGGATGAAAAAAAAATATGGGCTCTGGAGAATGTTAAAGACTTGATAATTTGAAGAATATTTTAAATAAATTTGAAAAATTCAAAGACAATTCTTTAGGTATTATTTTTAAAAAAAATCTGAAAAAGAAACTCGGAAAAAATCAAACGAGTTCTGATTAGAATCCCAAGATTATTATTCTGAGATAAGTCACCAAAAGAGTTGTCAGGAGAACTTGAAGGAGAATTGTATGGGGATTGTGAGGAGAATAGGAGGTGAAATTTAGGAAGGATTAAAATAAATATATAATTAGAATTTTAAGCGTGTTCTGATGATAATTTCAAAGGAATATTGAGGAATATTCAGAAGAGAATCTCAATCTCACAATACCACAAGAATCGTATTATAAGGTTAATTTAAAAAAAAAAATCAAGGGTATTCCGGAGGATATCTGAGGAGAATTTTGCGTGAAGTTCAAAGAAAATTTTGAAATTATTTTCAAATTAATCTAATTCTCAGAATAGAAATTCTAAGGATGATTCAAAGTAACTTGTTAGAACAGTTTCAAAGGATTTATTCGGAGATGATCCTGCATACGGCCGAAAATCTCCTGAATATAGGAAATCAATCAATCTAAGGAATTCCAAGGTAATTACGTAAAGAGTTTCAATTTAACATTAAATTTGCCTTATTTTA
Organism: Ochlerotatus camptorhynchus; assembly: GCF_037179485.1. NCBI lineage: Eukaryota > Metazoa > Arthropoda > Insecta > Diptera > Culicidae > Ochlerotatus > Ochlerotatus camptorhynchus. Next base: position 3,365,318 of record NW_027040604.1, on the reverse strand, counting down.
AATTTTCTATGATATTTATAAAATCTACAGATCTTTAAACTTCACAAGTTTTCACAACACTTCTAAAGTTCTGAAGACTCAAATGATGATTTGACATTCCTGTAGTTTTCTGGTGATCCTTGAAGTCATGAAACTCCTTAAAAATGTCTGTAGTTTGCTTGAAGCTGATGGATCCGTCTTGAAGTTGAAGGTAATATGCCCAAAATTTTACAGCAGTTCCCTTATTATCCCACAGTCTATTCATGAAACATCCCCGATATCCTTACTTACCTTACCAATCAGGCTAAGGCTTTGTTGTCCTCTGCTATCCGAAGAAGTCGCCTCCACTCTACTCGATCCATGGCCACACTTCGCCAGCCTAGTAGTCTGCGAAGGGTCCGCAGGTCGCCTTCTACTTGGTCGATCCACCTTGCCCGCTGCGCGCCTCTTCTTCTTGTTGATGTTGGGGCGCTTTCGAGAACCATTTTCACTGGATCGACGTGCGGCATTCTTACGACGTGCCCAGCCCACCGTAGTCGCCCAATTTTTACAATGTGGACGATGGATGGTTCTCCCAGCAGATGGTGCTATTCGTGGTTCATTCGCCTCCTCCACGTTCCGTTATCCAACTGTACTTCACTGTAGATGGTACGCAATACCTTCCGTTCGAAAACACCAAGGTCGCGTTGGTCCGCCACGAGCATAGTCCAGGTCTCGTGGCCGTAGAGGACCACCGGTCTAATCAGATGTAGATAGTCAACTTCGTGCGGAGCGTCCTCCGGAGTCCAAAGTAGGCACGATTCCCTACCATAGTGCGTCTTTGAATTTCTCTGCTGATATCATTTTCGGCGGTCACCAGTGAGCCCAAATACACGAACTCATCGACCAACTCGATTTCGTCACCGTCAATCTGAACTCGGGGTGGGAGGCTAACATTGTCTTCCCTAGAACCTCTTCCTTTCATGTATTTTGTCTTCGATGCGTTGATGGCAAGTCCAATCCGCCTAGCTTCAGTTTTCAGTCTGATGTACGTTCCCGCCATCGACTCAAAGTTCCGTGCCATGATGTCATCGGCGAAGCCAAGAAGCTGGATGGACTTCCTGAAGATCGTGCCACTCGTGTCTATCCCAGCTCTTCTGATCACACCTTCTAACGCGATGTTGAACAGCAGATACGAAAGTCCATCACCTTGCCGTAACCCCCTTCGAGATTCAAAGGGACTCGAGAGTGTCCCTGATACTCGAACAACGCACATCACTCGATCCATCGTCGCCTTGACCAATCGCGTCCGTACTCGTGCATAATCTGCCATTGCTGCGGTTTTGAAATCGATGAACAAATGATGTGTGGGCACGTTGTATTCGCGGCATTTCTACAGAACCTGCCGAATCGCGAAAATTTGGTCCGTGGTAGCGATGGCACCCATGTATCCCGCCTGGTATTGCCCCATGAACTCTCTTGCAAATGGTGACAGGTGGCGGCATAGAATTTGGGAGAGTACCTTGTAGGCAGCGCTCAGCAGTGTGATCGTGCGGTAGTTGCAGCAATCCAAATTGTCGCCCTTTTGTAGATTGAGCATACGACACCTTCCATCCACTCACTTGGTAGTTGATCTACACCAGTTGCTTTGTTGTTCTTCAGCCGAGCGATCTCCTCCTCAACTACTTGAAGATTAGGGGCCGGTAGCCTGTCGTCTTCTGCGCGTGCTCCAAGGTCTGTTCCCAAGTAACATCGCAGGTTTTATCGCGCTCTTATAGCATTTTACAAGTCTAAATCATGGTATACAGAATCCTCATAAAACCAAAATTGTTACTTGGGTTGCCGTGCCACCTTCGTTTTCTGCTGCATCACCGTTGAGGTGCTCGTCATAGTACTGCTTCCACCTCTCAATCCACATTCACACTCGTTCGTGAGCAGGTTACCATCCAAGTCCTTGCACATGCGTCCCCGATATCCTTGTTACTGCATTTCGTTCCTCGGAATTTCTTCCTACAATTTATGCGACCCCCTTTGAAGATCTCTGAACTTCCCGACGTTTTCTGAATCTTTAGTGAAGTTTCAGAGATTTTTCTTAAGTTCTCAGTATTTTTTTAAACTTCTAAGTTCTCAGTGGTTTGTGGTTTTCAAAATTCTAAATTTTAAGGAAGTTCTGGGAACTTCCCTAAAATTTTCACAATTTTCCTGAAAATCATGGCCTGAGTTCGCATCGCTTAACTACTCGAAGCTACTTATCTTCCCTTAATATATTGTAACTTAACTTAAGTTTTGGAAACTTATGTAAAGCTTCTGAAATTTTCCTGAAGTTAATAAGACTGCCCGGAAGTACTTTGACCTTAACTGAATTTCTATAAATTTTCCTGAAATCAATCGAACTACCCTGATTGAAAACTTGCGCGTAGCTCTGGACGTTCTTGAAGTTTCCGGAAGTACCCTCAAGTTTTCAAAACTTCCTCTAAATAAAATACGCGTTTCTTAAAAAATTCAATAAATTCTAATTTCTGAAAGTTCCCGCAATTTGTCTGATGTTAATGGAACTAGCATAAAACTTTCAATACTTTCCAGGATATCTTGGAGCTTCGTTAAAATGTCCGCCCTTTTTCTGACGTCCATGGGACGCCTAACGAGGTTTTCTGGTAGTTCTTGTTGTTTGTTTTAAGTTAATTGAACGGTGTTTAAGTTCTCAAATTCAAGCAGCGTCGGTGGTGTACTCGTAAGCGTGACTGCATCTCACTCCAAACGGCTTGGGTTCAATCCCAGTCGGCGCCGTCGGGATTTTCAGAGGCATACGGGCAGTATAGCCGTTGGTCCCCGGTTCATGAGCTTGATGGGTCGATAGAGGTAGGGTCCAGGTGTGGGAGCAGCTTCCCTGGCGTCGGTAGCATTGGTACTAAGTGCGGAAAACATAATCGACGGAAAACAAATCAAGGAAAAAAAAAGTAGTCAAGCACCACTAATTAGACTCCATGTCTTAGAGGTACGATGTAATTAAAGTTTAAAGCTGCTTTAAATTTGTTAAGTGTATTCCTAATGTTTATGGGTATTTGAATTGCTATTTTTTTTTCTAATTGGGTGGATTTTGCGGATTTGAAATAGGGATTTCTGTAACAACCCTGTAACAAGGGTAAACTTTTCTTAAATTTTATTATTCGGCAAATTGTTGATACACTGTAGATGAGTCCTCCTGGTTTTTATTATACTTTTGCATGGATCTAGACCAACCCAGTTTGAGTCAAGTCAGTGCCTCTTATTAAAAATAAATTTCAGTATGAACACATCACGCTTAGACAAATAATGAGTCATTCTCTCCTAAAAATACACAACCGAGTAAATAACCAAACCAACTAATAATAATCCTTTCGACATTGGGATTCCACTCGCCTTTGGTACAATTTTCATCCTTTTCAAAAAGACGGCAAGAACAAGTACTTTTCGCAGTCACGCGGTTTGAGAACATTATCAAAGGCACTTTCCTCGTCGGTGGTGTGGTACCTTCACATGTGTAGTACACAGAACGGTGAAATTATGAACTTTCGCGGCTTGACAAACAAATCCTTTTTTTTCCTTTCTCAGCCGCCCGACCATCCCAACACCAACCGTCGACCCAAGCAAATAAATCGAAAACTTTCTCCGAAATTTCCGACATGTATTTTGCATTTTCTTCAAATTAATTTATAAATTTAAATGTAAATAAAAATCTATAAACACACTATGCGAGCGAGCGCACTGCTTTTAATCCTTTTTGCCCCCCTCTCATGAAAGGATATAGGCGCCTGATGTGCGCACACCAACCTAACGACGATTGTTTGCCTCGGTTCGCAATTTAAGGCTTCTTCCAACGCACCGCAGAGAACGGCGGAACATCGCTTGTACATTTAGGCAATCGCTATTTCAAACACACGCGGAACCGCATTCGCAGCCTACGACGGCGAGGACGACATAAGAAGGCTTATTCCATCAGATCCCGGGAACGTACGCACATATGCTTTAACAGCGCCAGTTCAGAAATTCACGGCTTTTCGTGGTGGTGCGGCTACTGGTTATGGTTAATAAATAAACGGTGAACGGCGTTTGCGAACTGCTGAGAGCGGACCATTTTGCGGTTTACCGTGGAATACTTTCTTGAGATGATTTGATTTGATTTCGTTTGTAAAAATTGATTGCTAACTTCATTTTCCATCTTTCCTTTTCTTTCAGCTCCTACAACCTGGACGAACATCTCTTCGCCGAAAATCCAAATCTCGAGATCCTGCAAATCCGTTGGCATCCGGCCTCGCCGACTGACTCCCACATTTTGACTCTCCTATCGGACAACTCGATTCGGTACGTATACGACCAAACGACCCCCACGGCCATTGTCACACGGTTGTGTGTTCTGTTAATTTATAAGACACATCCCGGAATCCTCGTCCTACAGCGCTAATAGAAAACCGTTCCCATTCAACCTCCTCCTAGTCTAACACAATATAGAACAGCTTAGCAGAGAGTAGTTTCAGCTTGTTTGCTTTAGAAAAGCCTACGTATGTAGGTACGACCAGCAGGAAAAATCATCGCCTCAACCACTGTTTTCTCATTATTCCCTCGCTTTCTAGTCTGTCACGCTTGACCTAACCTCAAAAACCCGTCCGACCGCGGTCAACACCACCACCGACCGTCGTGGTCTTCCTTGTCATCTGCGCCCTCGTCTTTTTCAATAACCCGTCGTCGTCGTCGTCGTCCGTTCGTTTGCCCACAGGACAAAAAACCGACAACCATATATTAGGCCGCGACAAGAACAACGTCGTCAAGTGGTTCACAGTGGAACCGAATCCTCCCTTTCCCCAGTACTACCTACTAGACCCAAAAGCAATAATAATCAACTCAAGCTCGAAAGCCCCGCGCCCGGCCTATTACCTCTCCCATGATACGTAGTTTCATTTTCTCGTTTCCAGCGTCTACGATGTGGACTCGCTACGACATGTGTGGCGTGTTGGTCCTTCGCCAGGACTTGTTAGCACCCTGGCCGGTTCTCCACCGGGCCCCGGATCCGCGAAGCTGGCCTATCTCAGCAGCCTCGGCGACACGGCCGTTGATTTTGACATTGCACCGCCACGTGTGGTTTCGGCGGCGACAGCGATGGCGACCGGCAGCAGCGACGATACGACGCTCTCGAGGACGGTCACCATGATGCGGGACAATCTGAGCATTTCTTCGGCGACGGTCAGTATCAGAACATCGGTATGGTGGTCGTTTGGGTGTGAATGTTTTGCTAGAGATGTTCGGTGATATGGATTATGGGGTTAGGAGGTTTGGATTGGCGAGTATTAACTAGATGAGCCATTGAGCCTCGTAGTCGTGCTTGCATCAAATTTTAGTTAAAAGGGAAAGACTAGATGATTTGTTTTGTTTTTTAATCTTCACGAATTTTCGAACTTCAAATAAGGTAGATGCAACGTAAATCCATTCACGGTGTGTAACCCAACTAAATCTTTTATCCACCAAGGAAGGCTGAACAGCTGAAATTTATTTTGTTTGCTAAGTAGCCATTAATTAAGGAACAAACATGTATAATAGGGTGGGTCAAAATTCCAACTGTGCGAAATTTGAGCAAATTTAGTTATGGTCTGGATTTGCGGGGGAATTTTAAATTGTATATGGGAAAATGTATGGTAATGACACAAAACTATTTATTTGCTTGTCAAAAGTTAAAAAAATTGCTCAATTTTAACCTCGAACTTAAATTGGGAATACAGAACAACTTTGTCTAAGACTGCAGGGATTCCTTTTGATTTTCACTCAGAATTCTGCTTGAAAGTATTTTTCAGACATTCCTATGAATTCTTAACACAATTCTCTTGGAATTCACCTGAAGTTTTGCGTAGTTCTTAGTGAAAGTTATGAAAAGGTAATGTTCAAAATTTCTAATTTTTGTTTAAACTCTACCCCATCTCATACCTGAACCTCACCACAGGGCTCCGTGCTAAAATCCCGAATGCCGGACAACGGCGGTAAAGTCGAGTGGCCCATCATAATCCTGCTGGGTGACGGTAATGTTTACATCCTGTGCGCCGGCATCGATACCGATCGTCCAAGACTGCAAGGTCCCATCTCGATCTTGCCCCAAGTCGAGGACAACTACGGTTTGGATTCCTGCTCGCTCATTGTAGTACCGTCGCTTCCGCCCACCATAATAATCGCCGAAAGCAATGGCAAAATCCACCACGCTTTGCTGCTGGAAGAAGAATCCCCAGCTGAGCGATCGCTCGGCGAGCTGGACTCCAGTTTGGTCATCTATCCCTCCGAATGGTACCTGCAGGTACTGGAAACGGTAGAACTCGAACTCGGGCTCACCGGTGTTGACGAAGCAAAGACGTACTCCTGTCCGATCCACTTGAAGCGCGATATGCTCAACGAAGCCCGGTACTTTGCGTATCACGACGCTGGACTCCATGCGATCACACTTGATTTCACTCGCCAGCTTGTACAGTTTGTGGAGAACGAAGAAGACACCAGCGATCGGTATCCACTGTTCACCTCCCAGAGCCGCGCCGAGTATGTTGTCTGTACAAAAGCTCTTCTGAACATGAGCTCCAACCCCGTTCTCGGATTCGCACTGTTGCAGTCCCCTTCGGGAATCTTGCTGCAGCTGGCTTCCGGCCAAGTTGTAACGATGGATCTGATCAGCGATCACAGTTTGATACGCGAATCGAAGGTCTCGTCTGGTTTAAAGTACTCGTCGGCTACAGATTCTTCGCTGAAGCAGCTTCTGAAAGATCCCTTCCAGGATCGAATTCAGTCGATTCTGAAATCGGGAGCTACTCAGCCCATCTTGAAACTGGACCAATCGTCGGAACCAACGCCGCAGGAATCGTTTGAACTGTTAACTCAAGCAACGAGGATGCTACGGGAGCACTACTTTGTCAAACATGAGAAAGCCCGTCAGGAGATCGAGAGGAGAGTTCACGTGCTGAGGCTGCTCAAAGATCAACAGCTGAACGAGATCGCTCAGCTGCAGGACGAGAAGCAACAGATTCGCGAAACGGCAGAACGGTTGGCTGAGAACTATGAAGATATCTGCGACAAGCAGAATGCGTTGTTCAAGAGGTAGTTTTGAAATGGCAATAAGTAGCTTTCATGTGTATGATTTTACTTTCCATCGATTTAGGGCCCAGGAAGTGGTGAGACTGGCAACTCTGCGCCTCCCAAAGGGATCGTTCTCGGAGAAGAAGTACGCGGAAATGATCGAAAAAATTGGCAACGCTACCAAACTGCTGCAGAAGAACGTTGACCAGGCCAAGCAGAAGATTAGTGCCCAGCAAGTTCAGGTGGAACAGAAACAAAAGGCGCAGAATGAGAAGATTGTGACGCTGCCCAGCAAGCAGGAGGAAATCATCAAGCAGATCATCGGAGAAATGTGAGTGGCAGATTCGATCGCAGTAGGGTTTGGTCTAGTAGTAGCTAATTTAATATTTACTTTGAAGGTACCTCCAAATCGATGGATACGTTAAGGATGTGAAGAAGATCAACAACGTGCTGAATTTGGCTTGAATGGAACCTATCAGTCGTAGGCTTCAAAATACAGCATTTTCCGTAGGTTCAACTAACGTAAGTATAAGTACCACAGCATTGACTCTCAACACTTTTAATCTGTACCCTGTTTCATACATAATGGCTAAATAAAACAAGTAAGAAAGTTCATCGAAATGGTTTAATCCGTGCCGAACTGCCTTTAATATTGGAAAGTGTCTAAGCGCTCTCTCTCTCACTTTGTCTGTTGTATATGTTTATTTAATGAAATCATCATTTTTTTTAATGGAACTGACTTGCGATTACTTTACTTTTCGCCGTGGGACAATTTGACTTGGTATTGTTTTTCACATTTCCTGAACCAAACCCCCTCTTTTTTCAATAGCACAGCTTAAAAAAAGGTAAGCTGAATAATGATGCTAATTCAAAATTGTAAAAAATGCAGTTGGGACTGAGTTGCGGTTACCGGAAGCACAGATGAGCGATGGACGTGAAAAATGAGATCCCCTCTTCGTTGCATTTCCTCAATCGGAAGGGGAATATATGTTATGACGGAAATAAGCACAAATGCTTCCTATGTAAGACGGAAGGGCACCGGTTTCATTGCCATTCCGGTGGGAACCGGAAAAGCAACGCCAATACGAAGAAAAGCAACAGCACAACGGAAAACAAAGTACCAGCAGTACGTACGAAGGTGCAGTGGCTGAAGGTGAGTCGTTGGACAACAACGATAAAAAAAAAACAAAGAAAGAGGTAGAGGTGCTTAAGGAAAAGTTACACGTTATGAACGAACCGTTTAATTTTCTGTTTAGCTACATATAACATAACATAACTCCATGATAAATCAAAAGTTTACATTAGTTTTTTTTAATTACCAGTTATGTTTTGTAACGATGTAAAATTCAATGTCATTTATTTTTTTCTTATAGATGGTTTTGTGAGGTTTCGGAACTCTATTTTCTTTAATTTTAGATTTATTTCCATATGTTAACTAGATACCCTGCGCTTCGGTCGTCGTTGTGCCAATTTGGCCGTGGCATATTTCAAGTATGAGAGAGTGATAGCAGTTATATCAAAAGTGTTAATCCGAACTTTTTGTTAGTGCGAACCTGATGAAACTGTCACTTCTTGAAACAGATCCCTTTCGTTTTTCTTTCATTCTCTTTTCGCACAATGATGTACGGAGCGCTCATTCCGAGTGCTCGGTGGACCAGCGACTTTGGACGTGAGCCTCGTCCCGGATGATCACGGCAATACAGTGACAGATGGTGGACATGAAACAGACCAAACCAACCAGCGAGGAAGGAGTCAACCTCGAACCAGGAACGGAAATTAGTGTGAATTTATCTCCCTCGGAAATCAAGAAAAACCCGGAAAAGAGGGAATCATGTCAGTACCGACCAAGGACGATCTACGGAAGGAAATTGCCGGTGAAGCACGGAATGTAATACGAAGCGTTAGAGAAAATCAAAGGGATTCTGAAGTCTGGCAGCGACAGTCTCGAATCCCGGACCTTGGTATGGGCAAACTTCAATTGGTTCCCGTGGGTCATAATCGTTGAACTTCTGTTGCTCCAGCATCAGCAAATGTTGTGCAAGCTTCTCCTTCAATTTGTACGGTACTGTATATGCCTTTTTGAAGACAGGCTGATCGTTCTTCATGATCAGTTCCCCCTCATAGCCTACGATAGGTTCTGAAAAATCTGCGTCAAAAATTTTCTTAAATTTCAGTTCTAAACTGTCTGCAATGTCATTAATACTATTTGTATCGTTCAGATCATTCACCAACAACGCATTCGTGAACCCAGATCTCCATCACGATCAAGCCATGATCTTCTAATCAAAAGAACAACATTGCTGTTTCCTTGCAGTACGACAAGTGTTTCTTGGTTTGCTAGACTATTCAACTCTACCTGCACAGAAATTTCTCCTAAAAGCTTCAAACGAGCACCATCAACAACAACAACAAGGTGCCTACTAGTGCTAGCCATTGAAATTCTATGTAAAAAAAATTCCTACAATCTGTCTCACTGATTACTGAAACAGCTGAACCTGAATCAATTTCCATTTGCAACAAACAATTTTGCACTTTTGCTTTTCTCATGCATGGTTCATATATGCTTTTAACCGCTGAGATCATCATGCACTACATTCCCTCCGTTTCTACACCTGAACTATCATGTCCACCAGACCTCTTGAAATCGTAACTCGTGTCCTTTTCATCCTTATCACCTAAATATCTTACAGAATTTCGGTTCTTGAAGCTGTAGCAGTCTCATCTCAGATGACCTCTCTTCTTGCAATAATTGCAAATTGCATTTGCGTAAGCACCCCTTCTGATTACCAGATGACTATCTTCTATGGAAACTAACTTTCTTATCATTCCTGTTAAGATCCCTACCCCTGTATGGTTTGTCGTACCTACCGTACTCTCGGTTACTCTCATCAACTATTTTCCCTAGTCTACTCTTTACTGAATGCATTTCGTCAGTTCTACGCTCACTAGTCATATCCTTTGTTTGCTTTTTAGCATCCTCACTGCTGAGTAATTTCTTCTCGATCACTTTAAGTGTCAGTGTCTCTGACATCAATAAAGACTTTTGCAGCTCTCGATCATGCATCCCAATAATTAAACGATCCCTGATTGCAGTCTCTTTGATTTGTTTAAAATTGCACAACTCTGCCTGCAGCTTCACTGACCAATTGAAGTTCTCAGCAGATTCATGTACTCTTTGAAAACGATTATAGAAATAGAACCTTTGCATCATATCAGGGTCGACTTTGTCGAACCGTTCCTTTATCTTTTTTTATCATATCATCATCAACTTTTTCTCAGACGACATTTCGATCATAAGTGACGATTTAGTGCTATAATTTAACAATAATAATTTAAGCATTGCATAATTTTGTTCCAATTATAATCTTCACATAACCAGAATAAACAATACAAATATAACGTAAAATTAAAAAGCTACGGACTTTTTCCGTGACCGTTTTATAAAGTGAACAGTCCTTATGACATTTATTGGAAGTTGGCATGTATATAGCGTCTCGTAGTGGCATAATTCTGAACATATCTGTTCACTATTCGAAAGGCTCTGGATATTTGAACAACTGTTTCGATGCCAGAATCATTCCAGGTGGTCAGAGTATCGATATATAGCTCATTTTGGAAGTACATATGCAAACTAGCGCCGCGTAGTGAGTATATTTCCATCTATCCTGTCCACAATGTAGAAGGCCTTGATTAGCCGATCAACTTTGTCTAAAACAGCAACTTTTCAGATATTAAAGATCTGTTGCACATTCACCATCTCATCATTCGAAAGATTTTGGTTATCTAAACAACTTTGCCGAAGACAACACTTCCCATCTGCTCATATTGCCGTTATACCCATAGATGTCCCATGTTCTATACAATCCTTATGCATCGTGGGACAGTTATGCGTGTACCGGTTGTTGATTATGTAACGAATAGAAAGGTCAACTCCGAAATTTTGAACGAATCAATCACGTATTGCGTTCAAGTTTTCTGAAAAATTCATGTGATTTAGTAAACAATCTTTTTGACTAACGTTTTGTAATTAACTATCGTTTTGTTTTAACTCGGAATAGAATCTATTTCCACTAGACTTAGGAAATCCTTTTTTCAATCAATTTATTTAATTATTTGAATAATGAACTTCTAGCTAACCAATTTACCGTGTGTTAACCATGATTAATGATTAGCCAAGCCAAAGCGATGCAAAGCGGAATCAACTTAACCTGTAATAATTTCAAGAATAATAAATTTCATGTAAATTATCACTTCAATAAGAAAATAGTTTATTTTTCAACCCACTGCTTATGTAGAATAACATATTTTGGTTTTTTAAGCAATCACATTTAGGGTCTTATCTTAGGTCTTATGCAAATAACCGCGATAATTTAGCTAATAAATGTTGAATTCAGTTATCGATATTTTATCACACCGATTCGGCTGTTGTCATGTTACCCTTTGTTATTCCCAAGATCTACTTCTGTCAGTTGTCGGCCATTCAGTTGGTACTGCACGGTTGCTTTGGAGGTTCGTTCATCGACGAGGGGTGTTCGCAACACCGGCAGTATAGCAAAAACTAAAAATTGGCATATACACTAGTGCCATATAGCTGATCAACTTTGCCGAAGACTGCTACTTTAAAAATGGCCGGAATCTCGAGATAAACACATAAATTGAGTAAAAATTAACCCACCCCTTTTATCTCGTTTTTGCTATACCTGCATTAGGTAATGTTTTTCCTATAACCTTAGAGCGAGACATAATGCTTGTATGCATCACCCGATATGGGGAATCTTCAGTGATATTATCGCTAATGGTTCTGATCATGCACTCAAAAAATTTCACACGTTCGATCGAAGTGTTTAAACACTTGATTTTTTAAATGCAGAATCACATTTACTTTAAGTGTATTTCACCTTGGTTCGATGTGTTATACACGTTAATTTAGAGTGTTTCAAACTTTGAAATGTTGAAAATTTTTCACTTTCTATTCAAGTGTATTGCACATTGAATCACGCTACTGTTCAAAACAGATGGATTTAAAGTGTTTTGCATTTCAATACGATGTGAATTGCTTGCGCAGAAAGGTAAACATCGAAAACAAGAGTTGTGACTTTATCCTATTAACCCGCCTCATATATGAGAACAACCCTGGCACAGTGAGATAGAACGAAGACTCCGGCAGCAGCTTACCCTATAACAGTCCATGATCGAATCCCAAATCAGACCCATTAAAAAGATATGTGAAAGCTCTGGCATCTGGCAGTTTTGATTATATATTTGTCGTTTCAATTTTTAGAGTCGGTAAAGTAGAAGTCGATAAAGTAGAATATTGAACTATGGTGTGCAAAGCTATTGATATCACCATATGAGACACATAGAATCCAAGTGTGTCACAATTCAAATCCACAGTGTTTAGGCATGGTTCATAGCATAAGATTCACACATGAAATGGATGTGGAAATTAAGTGTGAGACACATGATGATGGCGTGTGGAATTTTTTGAGTGTGATGTGTAACAATAACACAATAACGATAATCGCTATAGTGAAATCCAACCAATTACTGGCCACCCGTGGCGCTGTTGTCGTAGCGGTGATAAAAATGTAAACATCTGTCATATGTGACTCACATCAGAATTGTCAATTTTTAAATTGAAAATTTGTCTTGTTTGGTACGTTTTTGGTGATCAAAAAGCTTGTAGAATTGAATGACAAATGACTTGAATGATATCACTGCTTGCGATCAGGAAAATAGTTCATTTTTTAGACTACGTAAACACAAGCTTCACCGCTTAACATTCTCATTGTTGTTGCAGGATCGTTGCATTATCCCGGGATGCAACGAGAATAAATTTCAACTTTTTCGGGTTCCGAATTCGGGGTGCAACAAATTTGTGCAGTGGAGAAAGGTTGCCACTGTTTACAGATCAGGGACAGAGCGGATATCATCAATTTGTTGAAGCAGACTTTTTTGAATGTAAGTCCCAAAGTTTGTTGTCGTGGGGTTATTTGAGATTAATTTCATGAGGCCGCTCCCCGGGATGGGCTCACAATATGCTTGGTCTCTAAATCCGCTAGCACGAAGTCCCCAACATAATCCAGTATATCCAGCAGACTGACTTGGATGTCGATTTCGGAATGGGAATATGCAATCATGCAATCATAACCTTAATAATATCGGTGCTTGGCGATTTTAACCTACCGGACATTGCATGGACTCCAATCCATAGTGGTTTCTTTTGTCCTGTTCACGAGCGTTCATCTTTCCACGTAGGAACCATCCAGCCCCTGGACAGTTATAGCACAAACGAAGTGACAGACGACTAACTGGCGAAAAAATCAATTAAAATTATGTGGTTCGCTGTAATAGAATTTTCTTAGAAGCTTGTGCCATCAGCCACCAGATGGGCTAGTATTTTTCTTTTGATTTGAACATAGTTAATTTTGTGTGCAATATGATCTTTGACAGTGTGCAAAGAGTGTATCATTTTGTCATTTTTTTATGCATATCAGTTTAGAGTAGAGTGAAAGAGATAGAACCAAAACATTCTAGTACATTTAGTGTTGCCATGTGGTACAATCAATTAGTAGTGTTGCCATGTGGTACAATCCAGTAGTAGTGGTGTTGCCATGTGGTACACTGAAAAATTGCAATAGCAGGTGCGTCACCAAAGTTTTCGAGCCGCTCCGTCTGTCACTTCGTTTGTGGTTAAAGCAACCGGTAAAAACAAACGATTTTAAATTGGCTCACTACTTGACTAGTCTATAGACCTTTTTGACGTTTAATCGTCTTCCTCTATCTAGCACACATGGATGAATGAACGATTTGTTTTCCCACTAATCTGTTTCCCTCTTGCTCGCACTCGTTCGATTTAAATGGTGCGCCGATTAAACGTCAAAAAGCTCTATTGGTCCCAAGCAAATCGACTAACGTACTCTATTCTAGTCGAAATTCTAGTACTACACTATGTTGTTTTGATTTGCTATGAATGTTTGACAGATAAAATGAGGGGTTCGTGGATTTTCCTATGTTTCGAGGGGTACATCGATAGCTTGGGACCGAAGAGAGTACCAGAGCTGAGCCAAAAAGTTGAGCACGTTACTTCGGGAGATTCTAGTCTTAAAGTTACCTCTATGGTTATAGTACCGCAATTCTGGAATCAATGGCATGTTGAATGCAAACAACCGCACCCTGGATATTTGCTTTGCTCGTGATACAGCTCCTTTCCTCTTCATGGCACCCGTACCTTTAGTCAAGGAAGTGCTTTAGTTATCGTAATCGAAAATAATATTATCCATGATTTCATCAGCACTCCAAACGCTGTATTATATGATTTCCGTAGAGCTGACCATCGCAGTATTGTCCATGTGCTGTCTAACCTAGTAGATTGGGAGCATATTCTAGATCCTTTAGACGTCAACATTGCTGCACAAACCTTTTCTCACGGTTCAGCATATGTCATTGACAGGCACGTTTCCAAAAGGATCATTCATCTCGGCTCTTGCGTCCCGTGGATGACGAAAAATCTTCGCTCGTTGAAAAGAACTAAGAAGGCTGCTCTCAGAAGATTTACTAACTTAAAATCCTTCTGAAACTTCGTAAATGAGCAACGCAGGGAAGTCGGCTTACCCTCTTCCATGATTTTTAATGGTGAAACTGCTCGCAATCAACAATATATTTGCAACCTGTTCTCAGCCAAATTTGCTAGTGTGTTTGAAGACGAGCAACTCTCCACCAATCTCATTACTTCCGCGGCCAGTTATGTTCCGCTTAGCGTTCTCGACACCACTAAAGAAATTTCTAGTGCAGCATCTAAACTTAAGACTTCAGCTAAGGCTGGAACCGATGGTGTTCCGTCGATTATTCTTAAAAAGAACATCACTTGTCTTTTAGATCCACTGCGCCGCATATTCCAGCTCTCTCTCTTTCCAGCGGCATTTTTCCGTCTTGCTGGAAGACTGCGGATATGTTTCCTGTTCATAAAAAGGGAAGCAAACGCGACGTAAACAACTACCGGGGAATCACGTCGCTGAGTGCTAATCTAATATAATATAATCGCAGCCAGTACGAGGAAGCATCCTGGAAAATCATTAAGCTAGATAAGACCTAATCATTTTTCTTGTCAACATTGATGTTTGCAGCATCTGAGATATGACACAAACATCAAAACGGCCAGGCCTACCAACAATCAATACGAAACTAACGATTTTAAATTGGCTCACCACTTTAGTAGCCTATTGGTCCCAAGCAAACGATTAACGTACCCTATTCTAGTTGAAATTCTATTACTACGCAATGTTTGTTTTGATTCGCTATGAAAGTTTGACAGATAACATCAGGGGTGTGTAGATTCATGCAGAACATGCAGGGGTGAGTGAAATATCTTGGGACTGCTTGGGACCGTTGTTCTGGTACTGAGTGAGCCAAAAATAATAATGATTTTCTTCGGGACCCAGTGGTCTTAGAGTTACCTCTATGAGCCTAGTGCGTTGCATTTGCCGCAAAGATGATTCTGTGAAAGAAATCGAGTTCAAATAAACCGTGGAGGCACCATATTCGAAGCAGTTCCTAAATCGAAGCACTACATAATGTTCGACTATTTTAAATACTTATTTTTAAAATGTTACTTCTGCAAATATTAGTTTTAGTGCTCTAGGGATGATTGTGTTACAAGGTTTTTAAAAAATATCTTGTCAAAATAGACGAGTGCGTCATCATTAAGAACGCGTCAAAAATGGTGCTGGCACGGTATATCTAAACAGCGATGCATTTCGTGAATCTTCAGGGGTGGAAGGATGCGTGGACATACCGTACCAAACGCTCCGAGATAGGTTATGAGTGAATGTAACAGTAATATGCAATGTAATGAATGCTGCCTCCCTTAGCTCAGTCGCTAAAGGCACAGCTACAAAGCAAGACCATGCTGAAGGTGGCTGGGTTCGATTCCCGGTCTGGTCTAGGAATTTTTCGGGTTGGAAAATTTCTCGACTTCCCTGGGCGTAGAAGTATGATTGGACTTGCCACACAATTATACTAATGCAAAAATGGTACAGGCATCGAAAGCTTTCAATTAATAACTGTGGAAGTGCATCTAGAACCCTAAGTTGAGAGCACGCAATAAGCTAATATGCCATACGCAATAAGCTTGAAATGCGCGGAAGAAGAAGAAGAATGAATGAATGGTATATAAAATACAGTGTAATGGAAGGATCTCACCAAATGCCTCCAATGTTAACCAAATTCCCGATTTCCATTTGACGTTTTTCAGCTGTAAGCTTCTCTCTGGCACTTGAAAGTCCTACCTTGGCAACATGATCGCACTGAACGATGGGACGTTGGGGCTGGCTTGACAGCGGCCCCAGGAACAAGCTGGGGGATATTGTAGGTCCTGCAGACCGTCGATGTACGTGCACTCACGGTGTTCCGAATGGAAGATCTTCCGTTGCTGATGATTGGCCATTTGCGCCACGAATTGAGCTGCTCGTGAAAATAACTTCTTGAATCTCGGCTTTGTGGCGACCCAGAACCGGGGAATCGAATCCAGGTCCATCTATGGTAGTTGTTGACCGGATCAGCACCCAAGTATAAATAAAACACAGGTCATCACTGGAATTTCGAATCGCGGAAAATGTGCTCCAATTACGAGACAAACTATCTCACATAAATTATTAATTTTAAATTTTTCCAAATTTTCAAACGCCTCAAAGAAAACAAACGTCATGGCCGTACGGGTCCGGGGAATCACGTCGCTGAGTGCTGTATCAAAACTTGTTGAATTGGTTGTCATATAGTCCCTACATGCGCATTGCAAGCAAGATCCAAGTATAGATCAACACGGATTAATAACTGGGCGTTTCACAACTACGAACCTGCTGGGCCTAACGTGTTACATCTCAGACAGTTTGATTGCTCGGACCTAAACGGACGTTATTTACACAGATCTTACGGCAGCCTTCGATAAGCTGAACAACGAAATTGCGATCGCTAAGCTTGATGGGTTAGGGATCGGTGGAAATCTTTTGAGATGGTTTCGTACATACCTCACGGAGCGCCAACTGACAGTAACTTTGGGTACTTGTCGCTCAGCAAGCTTCTGTGCAAAGTCCTGAAAATTTTTCTGCGCATCCGCTCACTCGCCGACTGCCGTTCTCTCCAAAATCAGATTGACATCTTTGCTTACTGGTGTAGTCTAAACCGACTGGGTTGACCCCTGCTAAGTGTACAATCATTATTTTCTCACGCAAGAAACAACCGATTATTTTCAACTACAAACTACTAGGCACGTCTATCGAACGGGTGCGTGACATACTTAGGCGTTTTTTCTGGACTCAAAGCTGACATACTCACACCATATATCGTATGTCGTCGACGAAGCATCCAGAACTATTGGTTTTTGTCTTCAAGATTACTAAGAACTTCACCGACATTTACTGCTTGAAATTACTCTATTGCTCTCTCGTACGATCTACGTTGGGATACTGCTCTGCAGTCTGGAGCCCGAACTACATTAATGGGGCCGAGCGAATTAATCTGTGCAACGACGTTTTCTTCGCTTCGCGCCCCGTAAGCTGCCTTGGAGATACCCACTTCGTCTTCCAAGCTACAAGAATCGCTGCCAATTGATCAATGTCGAGCCCTTACGTATCCGAAGAGATGTTTTCAGAGCCTTAACCGTCGCCGATACTCTGCAAGGAAGAATCGACTGCGAAGCAATTCTGCAAAAACTCGATCACTAAGCAACAGTCTAATGCTAAGACTTCCACTTCTTCGAACTAATTATAGCTTAGGGAGCGCTATTTACGGCTTGCAGCGAGTGTTCAACCAAGTAGCGTCGATGTTCGATTTTCACTTGACACGGAATATGCTTCGCTGAAGATTCTCTGCCTTTTTTGTTGACCGAAGGCGCTTGACGCCCAACAGCTAAGTGTAAAATTTTAGACTTATACATTTTTAGTAACTTGACAATGCTTTCCTTGTTATTTTCGTTTGTAACTGTAGTATATGTAGCCTGTATAATCAGTACTTTTTTTTACAATACATCATTGGGACTATTTCTAGTCTGTTGATGCAAACATAACAAATAAACTAAAAACGCATTATCATTATCTTTCAATGACATTGCAATGAAAATTTACATAAACTTACATTGTTCGACATATTCCCTACATGTATCATCCATAATAATGATCGTATCTCACTATTTTGAACTCTTTCAAAAATTTATCATTCAAACTCCGGAGTTTAAACCGGCAGTCATAAATTTATCACCATCGACTAGTACTGTTTCCCGCCACTAGTGACGCATACATTTTACTTGGATTTTACTATAGTCTGAACGTGGTCTATTATAACACTCTTTTGCTGTTATACAGTTATCTACTCTCATATAAAAAATAAGCACATATCGGACACATTTTTCGGAACACCTTGTCAACATATCACTAGTGATATCTTTTGTTCAGTGATGAAACTATATTGCTTGTGAAACGTTCGGAAGCTTATACCGCCCACGGCCAATAAGACTAACTCAGAAAGAGAGAGTCACTTTTACTCAGTTGTATGGATAAATTTCTAAAACCGTTTGTTACCCAGCTCTGAGTAATACTTAGGACAGTCATGGTAGTAGTGCCGTTATACTCCTTTAATCTAGTACGTCGATTGCGTTACTGGATTGAAGGAGTACAACCTTACTACAATCATGTCTGTCCATGATATAACCTACGTTTTTAGAAATTTATCCTTCAGTTAAAAATGAGTAAAAGTGACTCTCTCTGTGAGTTAGTCTCTTCAGCCGTGGAAAGCTTTTGTGTGAAATATTTCAACATATTAAACGTGAATCTACAAGCGTGCAAGTGCTTACTGCAAACTCCGTTAAAGCTTTTCAGCTTTATTTCAAGCATGTAAATCGTGATTGCGTGATATTGTTGCATAATTTATTCAACGATTTTTAACAGTTGAGTTGAATCGAATCACAGATAGCATATAGTCACAGACGCTTGCCAATCTATCCTTTAGACATCAGACTCAATTCTGAAAGGTCAAAAAAGTAGAAAATAAATTTGGAATTGCTTATCAAACATTTTATTTCTCAATTCAACGATTTTAATTATCACAACTCAGACAAACCTTACCGTAAAATTAAGTTTATTAAATATTGCCCAAAAATGCAAAAAGCGTGATAAAAGTGCACGTTCCCTTCAAATCATTTTGGTGTCTTCGGAACACTTATTGGACGATTAGACGGAAACTCGCACTTTTATCACACTGTGAAGTGAAAACGCGCTTATTACTCCAGTTTGGTCTGAAATGGGCAATATGTTACTTGCAAAAAAGACTGCTTTTAAAAAAAAACTGCTTATCGCCTACTTGGTTCAATAAATCCGCATTCCGATGATGCTGATGCTACCTCGTTATTATTGTTCTTCACGCTCTTGCGTCAATGCTCGACCAGTGGTCCCCAGAAAAGTCGCGAAACATTTTCCTCCCGCTCCGTAAGCAGGAAATCCCGTCCCAGTTTCAAAAATTCGTCCAACGTGACCTGCCCGTCGCCGTTCTTGTCGATCACGGCAAACGAAACGGCGGCATCCTCGTCCGTCAGGCCCAGGCAGCGGAAGAACAGCTTGAACTCCTTCAACGAAATTGATCCGGAATGGTCCTTATCGACAGCCTTGTACAGGTAGGGCAAAAATCGGTGCACCTTCTTGCGCAGGTCCTTGTCGTTGACGACGTGGTGCATGTCGGTTAGGTACTGTTCCACCGTGACCAGGTTGTACGGTGTGATTTCGCCCCACTGCTGGATCCATGTGGCCTGAGGGAAGTGAAAATGTTAGTAATTTAGTGCAAAGCTTGTAAGGCCTCAGTGGACGACAAACCTTCATAATGTCGCGGAATTCTTCCTTCTCCGCCTGATCCAAGTGACCCATGGAGGCGAATTTCTCTGTCAGAAGCATGAAATCGTCGTAGGAAATGACTCCGTCCTTGTTGACGTCCAGCAGGCCATGGAGGGTGCGCATCTTTCGTCGCCAGAATTCCGAATTTCCCTGGAGAAATGGAAGAACATTGTTCGATTAACATTTAGTAGAGGATGGATCGGGATGGGAAGAAAGGTGGTTAGACTACCCCAATTTTGCTTCCGAAAAGTGTAGGGGTAGACGGGGCAAGATGAGCACCACTTAATTGTACCATTATGAAAATGCTTTAAAAAAAAACACGTTTAATGATAAATAAGAGTTTAATTGAGCACTAGCCATCTTTTCGGAACAAAATATCATAAATATCAACCAAAATATCCTGACAAAAACTGACGCGAAAGTAGATGATTTTTTTTTATAATATTTCATATCCAGAAAATAAGCTCCCCGTAAGAGCAAACTTGTTTTGACATCATTTTTTCGAGAAACAGTTTATCTTCATACAGTGTAGTTACAAAAAAAAATACTTTTCACTAAACGTATAGTTAAATTTAAAGCATATTAGCAAATCCAGTCAGATGGGGCGAAATAAGCTCTATTTTGCGGGGCAAAACTGCCAGCGTACGTTTCAAATCATAACCTCTAAGAAAACAAAAACAAACGTCAAAGCGCAATGTTTTGATTTCGGAATTCTTTCACGTTTTGAGATGGTTCGTAACTATAAACGTATTTCGGGACGGAAACGGTGGAATTGTGTCAGCCTTCGGGCGGCAATTGAAGAAGTGAGGGCATTAGGATGTTCGGTAAACAGATCGGCCGTTAACCACGGTATCCCGCGCCAAACTCTTGCACGCCACCAGAAGACGACTGGAACGCAAAAGGATATTAACGGTTTAGGACGGTATGATACAGTATTCACCAAGGAACAGGAAGATGAGCTGGTTTATCATGTTCTACAACTGGAGAAAACGTTCCTACGGAGTAACGTCTACCGAGCTTCGTAGCCTGGCATTCCAGCTGGCAGAGCGGAATCATATACAGCATCCGTTTAATAAACAAACCGAACTAGCCGGGACCGGATTGGTTAAGTGGCTTCCGGAAGAGGCACAAAGAGCTTTCGTTGCGAACACCTGAAGCTACATCGATTGCCCGAGCTCCGGGTTTCAATCGAGTGGCCGTCAACCAGTTTTATGATATTTTGGAGGAAACACTCAGTACCGAGAAGTTTAAGGAAAATCGAATATACAATGTTAATGAGACCTCTGTCCTAACAGTGAGCATTATTATCATTTGAATTCATGGTTCCTTCTTAAATACATGACTAACATGACAAACTAAATTACAGGTTCAAACAAAGAGAAGTAAAATTATCGTTCTTCGAGGGAAACGGCAAGTTGGTAGCATCACATCATCGGAACGAAGGGTTCTGTCGACGGCAGCTATTTGTATGTCGGCGATCGGTCACTTTGTCCCTGCGATGTTGATATTTCCAAGGATGCGAATGACAGAACAACTGAAGAAAGGAGCACCAACCGGAACCATTTTTAGCTGCAATGCAACAGGATGGATGACCACAAATGATTTGTGTAAGTGGTTTGATCATTTTCTGCTGCACACTCGACCAACACCTGAAAGCCCAGTTCTACTGCTACTGGATGGCCACTGCTCTCATGTTAAGAACTTGGCGTTCATTGAGAAGGCAAGAGAGTGTAACGTTCCTGTTATTTCCTTCCCGCCGCACTGTAGCCATCGGCTTCAGCCTCTCGATATTTGCTATATGGGCTCATTGAAAACTCATTTTTCTAAGGCCATTGAGGTTTTTCTAAAGGGAAATCCTGGAAAGGCAGTGACCATAAATGATGTAAGTAGTCTTCTTGGTAAAGCGTTTCTATATTCTGAATCGATTTATTTTCACTAATGATGATTTTGTGGCATCCGATGTATCCGATATTCCAATGCCCGCAATCAACATCAATATGCTGCACGACGAACCACTGTTCTTTGGCTTTGAGCCGGAAGAAATGAAACAACCAGAAAAAAACCGAATATTGTTGCAGATGGACTGCTTGGTCAGTAAAGAAACAGAGCCAAATAGCCAACACGCCAATTTTTCACGACAGCCATTGACAACTCTAAACGAGCAATCTTAGCCTGTAACTGCATCAGAGCCAATTAACAAGAACTGTCCACTTCAAGTTTCACCTGCAATCATCAAGCCACTTCCAAAAATGGTATCAAGGAACTGTAAAAACAAGAAAAGAAAGGAAAAAGCAGCTAAAATCACCTCTTCTTATTTTCGGAGCACATTGAAGTCGTCACAAGCTGCCAAAGATATCAAGGAACTCAACAAAATCAAACGAAAATCATCTAAACTAAAAACCGAACCGAAGAGACCAAAAACTGAACCTGAATTCCACGATACGCTGTGCGACAAATGTGGTCTCAATTTCAGTATGTCCAGTGATGGTGAAAACTGGAATAAATGTACGAATTGCAATAAGTGGTATCATCTTTGCGAAGAAGGAAAATGTCCTTCATGTTGAATATTTGCTAAGTTGCATTCAGATTTGATTTCCATAATAAATACCTACTTTCGCTGCTCGTTAACAACACTATTATTATTTTTTATTAAAGAAAAATGTCTGCTGTGTTCTGTAAAATACCTACGCTCAGTTAAAATAAAATCTTCAATTAAATAAAAAAAAAGCCTTCTATATCTATATATAACGTGCTCTTCTTGCCCCGCAGGGGTGCTCATCTTGCCCCGGGGTGATTTTACTCAACAAAAAAAAGTCGTTTTTGTTATGTAATGTTTTTCAATGTTTTGTTTACGTTTTCGAACTAAAGTTACCATACGAAGCTAGACATAATATCAAACAACAACCCTGCAGCAATATCGAACAAAACAATAGTTGTACTAATGCCAAAACTTAAGCTCAACCTTAGGCTGGCCATCTTACCCCGTCTACCCCTAATTGGCTACAAAGCATCTTGAATGCGGAATTTTTCTGAAGAAGTAGAAGCGTGCCAGGTAACAATTTGATGCTTAACAAGTGTTGTTTAATCGATTTTACCCAAGTAACAATTCAAGTTGAACAGTAAAAACAGGAGCTGATTATTGTTTGATTTAGGGTGTACACAGCTCATTAACAGCAAGTAACCCCATAATTCAACCTCAATAAGCTGATCTAACAACAACAAGCCTTCTTTTAGCTTATCACTACTCCACAAATCAGCAATGCAATACACATATCTAGATAGAGCTGGAATTAGGGCGTAACAGCTTTAGTAAACAATGACTTCTCTCGATGATTTCTCGGAAGTCATCGCTCTCCTTGGCAAATCGACATCACCATAGAGTAGAGGAAGATTTCTCCTACCTTTGGTGGATTTGTTGGTTTGTGTAGGCGTGCCTTGAATTCCGAGAAATCAACAAGAGAAGTCATTGTTTACAAAGGCTGTTACGCCCTAATTCCAGCTCTATCTAGATATTTTGATAGCCTGATTTGTTAAATGTAGTCAGTGTCACTCATTGCATTTCCAGCATTTTAGGTCTTCTGAATTCACTGCCTAGCTTTCTACACGCTAACTTCTGCTTACTCACCAGGTGAGTCGATCGTACTCACTTTCGTCTGATGTATCGAGTTGTCAAAAATTGAGTAAACGAGAATTGTCAAACTGAGTAAAAGCCACTCAGTCAGCAAAATCCTGGATTTGGAAAAAATGCCAGTCATGTCGAAGGAAACCTCATAGGAAATGTTACTCCAAACCGGCTGAAATGCCTTCAGGTAAGTACGAATTGTTTAGGGAAACGGTGTTGAACCATTTTCTGCTCCGGTAGAATGAATCCGGAGCAGGAAATTTCCATTTCCTTGAATAAAAATTAAAACAAAAACCCTCCCCGCTACTGAAAATACCGGCGAGTGGACTTGACTCAGTCTACGTAAAAACGTCGTTTACTCAAAAGTGAGTCAACATAAGGCTACTCAATTTTGAGTAGCCCTTCTTGCCACTGAGATGAGTACATTCGACTCAATTTTGAGTTGACCAGAATAAGCGTGTAATCCCAAGCAACGGCAGCAGTAGATACAAGGTAGAGGAGCTTTTTAGGAATAGTTCCAGGTAGAAGTGGGCTGCGACGACATCGGAAGTATTAACATTTGTATTTCTGTGTTTTGACTGCTATATATTGCACTGAATTTTCAGACAGCATTCCAAAAATATAACTCCATTATGGCACTAAAATAACACCAATAACACCATCGAAATAAATCGCGCACTTGGGTCCACATTGTGTTAACTACACTTGAAAATGAGAGGAATGTTTTACTGTCACCAGTTGTTGTTTACAATTCTGCATTGCGGTGACGAACCAGCCCAGGGCTGGACTTTCAAGCTGTATAATACTCTTCTGGTTGCTGTTATTCTATTTAAATTTGACGTGTTTCAAGTTAATGATCATAAATTTTGCGACACATATGCTTAAGTCGTCCAGTAGATTTGATTGATGCCTATGAATCAGCGACTACCAATTCGAATCCCGAAATTCAAAGGTTATTTTTAGACTTATAATAACAATATCAATATGTAAATCCAATTAGTCAGCACCTTGTTGCAGTCCCATAAAAATAAATAAGCGGTCTTCTATTATTTATTTTTGTCTAAATAAAACTAGAATGCTGAACAAGGGTTGGAAAAGACTGTTATTTAAAAGCTTATAATATATATAATTGTTAAGCTTTTGGCTGATTAAATCTACTTTAAAAAAATCCTTGAAATTCAAGGAAGAATAAGAAGATAAGGTAGGTCGTTGGTGTTCCAGCAATAGTAGAATTCCTATAGTTGTGGTATAACAATTTTACCGGAATAAGGTCGGAACAAATGAATATTTTAACTATTGTCACACCATATTCGAATCTGGTGAGGGGGGAGACTAAAAAATAAATTCAAAAAATATTTAAACTTGAAATAAGGAGTTCACCCAAAACGTAAGAGTATATTTGAACCTAGGGGTAGGTCACTCGGCACACCAATCTTGGGTCATCTTTTTTGTCAGTGTGCCGCAAGTATGCCGATTGTGCCGGTCATAGAGCAAGCTGCAATTGTTAGTAAAATACCCATCCCGGCAACCCGGTATTTCTGACATTAATTGCGAAATTTCCATGATTTGTGATAAAAGTCCTTTGTTTTAGTGTTTTATAATGCCTCAAAGGCAGATCAGAAACCTAGCCTTTCGGCCGGAAAGAGTTGGAACCGGTGATGAGCATTGTTGGAGACCGACTATAGAGGGTGATGAATAAATTTCTTTACTTTGTTTAGTTAGAATTAAGGGTACTAATAAGGTCTGATTAACTGCCTCTTTCTCTTGAGCCCACCCACAGAACCTACATTTCGTATTTAGATCTATAAGAGAACTGCTGGTCTGAGTTCCTCTGATATATTCCATTAGAAAAGTTTCTGAACATACAGTCAAACAGCACGTAATGTTCTGAACAACTTGAATGACAGTTGTTCAGCAGTGCTCCCATTTTATTAACAACAATCTAATGCCTACGAGATTGTGCCCAAGCTGTGTAGAATATAATTCCGGCACAATGTGCTGAGTGACTTACCCCTTGATTTGAACTCTTTTGCATTCTTTTTTTATCCACTTTGCATGCTCAAGCGTAGTATTCAAATGCAAAAACTAAGTAACAAATCAATTTTCCGAATTTTCAAAAATGTTGAATGTTGAAAAATTTTGAAAATTTAGTATACTCCACTTATACAAATATAATAAATCTCTAAATTTCGAAAACTGTTTCAACTTCAAGATTTCAAATATTTAAAGCACCTTGCCGAAGGTGGGAGAGTCTAATCTCATGATGTATGCTTGGATGGGAGATCTAGACAATGCACACTGGGCCAGAAATGCAATCTAGTGGAGCAAAATTAATAACTCCGAAACGAAGAATTTCCGCGACTTGGTGTCTTCGGCAAAGTTTTTCATCATAATAAGAACCATCTATCGACATAAACAAATAGTTCAAAACTCTTCCGCAAAGATGGCGCCACAATCTAACTTCTTTCTCTGACGATTTGGAGACTTGATGTCTTGGGCAAAGTTGTTTGCCTTGACAAAATAAACAACTCTTTTGAAACCATCGCAACCTGACATTTTCAG
Organism: Ochlerotatus camptorhynchus; assembly: GCF_037179485.1. Lineage (NCBI taxonomy): Eukaryota > Metazoa > Arthropoda > Insecta > Diptera > Culicidae > Ochlerotatus > Ochlerotatus camptorhynchus. Next base: position 3,339,221 of record NW_027040604.1, on the reverse strand, counting down.
CAAAAATTAAGCAATACTCGATAAACAAAATATCAAAATTTGAGAGAGGTATATTTTGGTGTTTTTGAGATTTCATCATTTTATTGGAGCATGTATTTTTTTCTATAACTTTTTTTAATGCATTAAAATGGCGTTTTGAAGACTTGACGACATAGGCAAAGTTGTTTATCTTGATAAAATAAACAACTCTTCTGAAAAAGTCAAAACTCGACAGCCTACTGTTAAAAAAGTTATAGAAAAAAAAAATACATGCTCCACTAAAATGATGAAATCTCAAAAACACCAAAATATACCTCTCTCAAATTTTGATATTTTGTTTATCGAGTATTGCTTAATTTTTGCTGAAAATGTCAGGTTGCGATGAATGCGATGTTTTGCGCTTTGACAGATATTAAAGTTCAAAAATTGTTATTTTTTTTTTTGGTTTTTCAACAATATCTTTAAAATTTGAAGCTTAAATCAGTTTTTTTCTTCACAAAAGTTAATTATTTTATGCATTTGCGTAAGAGAAAAATATATCATTATATGGTTGTAAGCAAAAAAAAACGAAACAGAAAGAAAAAAGCATATTTTCGACATTTTTTTCTTTAACTTCATATAACTCGGAATCAGTAGGCTGTGGAAATGTTACGTCTTCAAAAGAGTTGTTTATTTTGTCAAGGCAAACAACTTTGCCGAAGACATCAAGTCTCCAAATCGTCAGAAAAAGAAGTTAGATTGTGGCGCCATCTTTGCGGAAGAGTTTTGAACTATTTGTTTATGTCAATACTGATGAGAAACTTTGCCGAAGACACCAAGTGGCGGAAATTCTTCGTTTCGGAGTTATTAATTTTGCTCCGCTAGATTGCATTTCTGGCCCAGTATGGCCAGTAGAGAAGCTATTGAGTGTAGGATTTTGATTTATTGTAGGATGTTTCTTCATTTTTTGAGTACTTTATTTTAGAGGTAAACATTTTTGCTTAAGGGGGTATTCCCAATCTTTTGCCTTTTTTCGGCCTGTTTTTCAATTAATTTTTTTTCAAGGAAAATGAATAGTAATGCGCCTAACTCTTTGGGATTCTTGTTTATTGAACATTAAAGTTTACATATAAATTTTTTTCGACATAAAAAAAGACATTATTGACGTCACAAAATGGCGACAAACAGACCCCCGTTCGCCGCAAACGCCTGGACGGGCGAAGACTTTTCTCTGGAACGGCTTCATCTGAAACAGATTTCGTGATGAAATTAATAATCTGCATAAGATTCTCTGGAGCTTCTCCCGTTGGCAGCAAAAAATCTTGCAAATTAACAAAATGGCGGCCATATGAAAAAACAGGCGATTAGCCCGCTTTTTTGCAGCTTTAAGGTGCTTCAAACAATGTTAAATGTTAATATTTTTGGCTGAAAGTGGGAGAAGCTCCAAAGAATTTAATAAGGAACAAAATGCGCAAAGATTCAAGTCAATATCTCTTATAGTTTCTGAGAAAAATCTTCGCCCGATAAAAAAAATGTGGTTTCGAGAAAAACGCGTTTAAAGTTTTGACTTTAGTTAAAACCATTTGGGGGTTCTTACCATTAGTCAGCTATGCCTGGACACCGAATTCGCTGATCGGTAAACGGCTTGGGGGGATGAAAGTATATAGTCTAAAGTACAAAAAAATGTGAAAAAAAATTTGATTTTTTGAAAAAAAAGATCGGGAATACCCCCTTAAGCTTAAGGGGGATATACACTCAGATAAAAAGATAACTTTTTTTACGTCGTGTTAAAATTGATGAACGTCTATGGAGACATTGTAGATGAAGTCATTTTAAGAAACTTTGCCAAATACGACAACTGGACTCTCAACTGGACGAAGTTATGGGGTGAAAATTGAGTACAAACGGTAGTACTCCCTTAAACCTCTTTTTTACCGTAACTTCTTTGTTTTAATTTTTCAATTTTTTCAATGTTCTACCAAGCTCTACGTGCTCTAAAATTGCACATTTTTACTAAAGAAAGCAAATCGCTATCTCTTCGTTTAAAGGATTTACACCCGCATTTCTAATTTTTTAATACTATCTTTAAGGGGGTGTATCTTGCAGGTTAGCAAGTATTAGCAGGAAAACAAAGTTGTTTGGTATAGTATTATCTATCTAAGTCCGAGTTTTGGTAACATTCGAGCAATATTTGAATCGTTCCGTTTCCCATACTAAATTTAAAATTATCCCACAAATTGAGACAATAACCAAATTCGTTCAAATTTTGCCCAGTTTTTGGGGATCTGAATAAGCATTGAAAAAGCAGTGGGGAACCCACCGTAATGTAAATACTTGGAAAAATGGTCATGCAATCAGCCCTACGAATTGTACATACAGTAGGGTATAAGATCTTGAACAAAATAATGTTGAGATTAGCTGCTAATACCTGCTAACCTGCAAGATACACCCCCTTAAAGATAGCGTTAAAAATTATAAAAACGGACGTAAATCCTTGAAGCAAAAAGATAGCGATTTGTTTTTTTAGTAAAAATGTGCAATTTTAGAGCACTTACAACTTTGTAGAACTTTGAAAAAATTGAAAAATTCAAACAAAATAGTTATAGTAAGAAAACGTTATTTAAGAGGGTACTATACCGTTCGTACTCCTTTCCACCCTATAACTTCGTCCAATTGAGAGATAGAAAATTGTCGTCTTCGACAAAGTTTCTTAAAATGATGTCATCTACAATGTTTCCATAGACTTTCATCGATTTTAACAAAACATAAAAAAGTTATTTTTTATCTTAGTGTATACCCTCCTTAAGCAAAAATTTTCAACTCTCAAATTAAGTACTTACAAATTTTAGAAACATTCTAGAAGATGTCAAAATGCTACACTCAACAGTTTTGTCGCAAATGGTTATGTCCTCCTTTTTTGATTTTTTTTTCCACTGTGCGTCGTAGTACGATTATATAAAGGCAATCACGTCTGGTGTAATACTGGCTGGATTTGCCGCTTATCACTCTTAAACTAGACGATACTAGTTTGATCAAATAATATACATATGTACTATACTTACTCTCAATAATTTAGGTAGTGGTTTTCCCTAAAACGTGCACTTTTCAATTGCGTGGTGTACTTTCATTGTTGTTAATTAATTAATTAATACCATTGACTGAATAATCAAAAACACCTCTATTGCAGTTGGTATCAACAATAATTTGTGCATTGCTTAATTTTCGAAAAAGAATGTATGCTTCCCTTATAGCTGTGGGTCCTGTTGTGTGTTCTGTTGTGGCATTTAGGAATACCATTTACTCTTAGGCAGTTCCTGGCGTCAAACGGCCTCCTTGACGAACAGCAGATTAAAGAATTTGAAGCTTTTGCTACTTCCCATTTCTCAACTCGTATTTCCAAACTAAGAACGGATAAGGGAGGAGAATATTTTGGTAAAGAATTTGTTTCGTTTTGTCGCGAAAGAGGGATTCTGATGGTTCCAACGACTCCATACACACCTCAGCAAAATGGTGTAAGTGAGCGTATGAACCGGACCCTCATGGAAAAGGTAAGAAGTATGTTATACGATAGTGGTGCTCCTTATGAGCTATGGGGTGAGGCTCTTTATGTATCAACATACGTTACAAACAGAAGTCCAACCAGTTCTTTGACGGAAGCTAAAACACCGTACGAAATGTGGTTTGGGTCTGTTCCAAATGTTAGAAATTTGAGGGTTTTCGGATGTACTTCATATGCACATATTAATAAAGAAAACCGTAGAAAATTGGACAAGAAGAGTGAACGTTTGGGTCTTGTTGGATATGCTTCAAATGGATATCGTCTTTGGAATAATGTAATAAGAAGAATTATAATTTCAAGAGATGTCGTGTTTGATGAATCTAAGTCTAAGGCACGAAGAAGGCACGGATGATATACGAAAGATCAACCAAGGCGATGGCATTGATCGGATACGCGGATGCCGATTCTGCGAACGACGAAGAAGGCTGTAAATCGAACTCTGGCAGCATGTTCATGGTGTATGGGCACACTGTGTCCTGGAGCAGCAAACGACAACAGATAGTGACTCTTTCATCAACAGAAGCAGAATTAGTTTCACTTTGCAATGCTTCTAAGGAAGGGATATGGTTGTCTCAACTATTGAGTGAGATTGGAATTCTGTCGATTCCATTCACTATATTTGAAGATAACATACCCTGTATTAGAATTGCAGAAGAGCCAAGGGAACATCAGAGGACGAAGCACATAGATGTAAAATTCATGTACATCAGGGAACAGATTAAAGAGAAAAAGCTCATAGTTAAATATGTTCCAACAAACGATCAAATCGCTGATTTTCTAACCAAACCCCTAGTAAGAGCTAAGTTTGATAGATTCATGAAAATGATAAAAATGCAAAATTGAGGGGAAGTGTTGAAATTCAATTTTCATTTATAGTATTGGCAAATCAAAGTTGGCACTCGTGGAGAATAGAAGAACTATGAAAATGATGATGGTTTCAAAATTTTCCACGGGGAGGTATACGGGTGCAATCTTAAAATGCTTTTATTTTGCAAATGGAGCATTCTATTTAAATCTGGTTGCTGCTACAGTTGTAGAAAAGCTGAAATCTATGTCTACACCTAAAAATCTGAAAAGAAATTATTTTTTCTATATTATATGTCTATTAAGTAGTCCTTAAGTTTTCTACTAGAGTAGCATTAACCAGATTTAATTAAAATGCTCTATTTGCAAAATAAAAGCATTTCAAGATTGCACTCGTATACCTCACCGTGTAAAATTTTGAAACCGTCATCACTCTCATAGTTCTTCTATTCTCCACGAGTGCCAACTTTGATTTGCCAATAGATTCTATTCTTTTACTCGGGTTGTCTCTTTCACAACCATAAGCAGATTCAATGTTCTCTCATTAGAGCCATTTCGCTCTCGCTAGCTCAGGTCTCTATTAGGTGTTTCCGAAGCTGAATGAGCCTAGCGTAATCTGTCTATTAGTTATCGATAGATCAACTTGTTATCAGATAATTAGTAGGGGAATCATAACATATCAATGTAACCTTTATGCAGTACTGAATTCTTATTAAATAAATAGTTTTATTGATGGTCTAAGAATTCTGTGTACGTTTTTGTTTTCCGAGAGGTAATGTTTATCTTCGGAAATTGCATGAGAGAAACCCTTTTTGATTCTTCAGCTGGGTTGGAGGAAGTCAGGCTTATCTGACTCTTTCCTCATCCACTCTGGTTGGCTGTCATACTTGGAGGAAGTTTTTCCTCAAGTACTGTTACGGCACTCCACTTGCGTTCGAACTTCCAACAAGGAACGTACCCCTCCTAAACGTCAGGCGTTGGATTGTGAATACTATTATAGAAGCCTGGCAGCAGGAATGCTTCCATTCGCGGACCGCTTTCCTGAGGAAGATCAAGGAAAACGTACGCTCCTGGCTGGAAAACCAAAAGTACAAGGACCAGCGGATCATCTTAAGACTCCGGACCAGTGCGCAAAACAGTCAGGTTCATTGAGTCATTTTGATATGAATATGAACTGCCATCTGCCTCATCATTCACTGACCCGTGAGAGTCTGAATGATTCAGAGGTAAACGAGTCACTGACAGCCGAGCACTCAGTCAGTAGCTCAGTCAACACGTTTATTCTGCCGTGATGGTACCCAATATTTGTTTTGAAATGACTGAGCGTACATTTTCTATGGAAAAATTACTCAATTACATGCTGTGTGAGCGAAGGCAAGCGGTGTGCGTCGCCTGCTCGTGAGTGACTGAATGTTTTTGTTGGCTCTTTCATTGCCTCGTCCTTTAAGCTGGGTTTAGACAGGGCAAGTCAATTGTTCAAGTCAGTTGAATTCAACTGACTTGAACGCGAATTGAACGTGTAAACCATGTCATTTAACTGACTTGATCAACTCACAATTGAAAAAAAGTTGAACCAGGCTCAACTTTTCAAGCCAATTGAATTCAACTGAGTTGATCATTTGACTTGCCTAGTCTAAACCCAGCTTTACCGTTTGGTACAAACGGTCTGCACAGAGCAATGGATTGAATAGTGCAGTGCTTTTACACTCAGCCTAGGCAGTCAATAATTTTAAGCTCTGCTCCGGACCAGCCATGCGAGGATTTCCTGTAATTTCGGTGGGACACCTTTCCGCAAGGTTTGTTCAATTTGCAGCATCCCCCGGGGCGGTGGAACACGTGCCCGGAGTTCCAGAAGCTACGCGAACAACATGGACTCCCGGAGAACTCAGTAATATGCTTCGTTACGACCCCTCAACGTTGGCTGCGCTGATCGCCTTTCTGAAGGACGCCCACTTGTATGATCAAATCTAGCCCCGTTTCACCTGTGCATACAATGCTTTGGTTTTCTTTGCATGCACGTAACCTATAGCTCATACCGTAGTAGGCTATGTATAAAAGAAAATGATTTACTTAGTTTGACAGTTGCACCATGACGAAGTGGCAGCGTATTCGTGATTTGTCCCAAGCGCAAATGTCGCAAAAAGACATTTCAATCGTCGTGGGAGTGTCCCGGTGAAACGTCAAAAGGGTTTTAGACCGAGAAAAGAAAGGACAACTATCCGCGAAGGTGGCCACAGGTTGTCCGAGGTCAGCTCGGGTTCCGAGGGTTATCGCTGCTATCAAAAGGAAGATTTGAGTTAATCCAGTGCGTTCAATAAGGAAAATGGCAAAGGAACACGGGATCAGTGACTTTACGGCACGGAAGATCGTAAAGGAAGATTGCGGGGCGAAGTCGAGGGTATGGAAAAAAAATTAAAAGATTACCAACCGCATCCGGGAGCTACGAGTCGAACGATGCAAGAAAATCTTGAACTTCCTTAAGCGAAAAAATCCGGTAATCCTGATCACTGACAAGAGCATGTTTACCGTCGATCCCGTATCAAATTCCAGAACCGCCCGGTATATTAATTCTCTTCCGGTAAAATACGTGGCCGACGAGCACTAGAACGTGTATCTGACCAAGCATCCTGCTAGCGTTATGGTGTTTGGATTGGTGTCTTCCGATGTTCATTCCAGAAGGTGACAAGGTCAACACGGAGGTCTACATCGGGATTTTAAGTAAGTATGTTCTTCCGTGGATCAAAGAACAGTACGGTCCGAAGCTAAATGTTGTATTTCAACAAGATGGGGCTCCGTGCCACACCTCGAACCGCACTCAGAAGTGGTTGCAGGAACATCTTCCGTTCTGGGCGAAGAATATGTGGCCGCCATCCAATCCGCTGGATTACCCAATATGGCGCGTCATGAAGGCCAAGGCCTGTTCTAAACGCCACCCGAGTACAGCAAGCCTCAGACAAACATTGACCCGTACCTGGAGAGAAATTGATCCAGACTACATTATTAGAACCTGTCGTGCATTCCGGAAGCGTGTGGAGGCCATAATTGCAGCAAGTGGAAACTCGATCGATGATTAACATAGTTTAAGACTCTGAGAAACATCCACCCTTTGAATAAATAAAAAAAAAACTCGACAAGGAAATTTTTTTGAATTTTTTTTAATTTTGACATTGCTCAATGGTGCAAACATTATCACGCATACGGTATCAAATAGACAAGACAGATGATGCAGGTATGTCCATCATTTTCCAGGATTCTTTCAATAACTGACTGTGTTGGTGGTAGATTAGATTAAATTTCAAATATTAGCAATTTTCGAAAGAGCATTTTTTCGATGCGGCATAATATAATAAAACACAAATAACACAGGAGAAATGGCACTAATGTTGGCCTATGGATCCAAAACTTGGGCCCATCGATAACAATCATCTGGACAATACAAATGGATATTTTTGGTGGCTAGAGAAACATTGTCAAAAAATGCTTTCTTTAGAATTGTATGAATGGGCCCAATATTAGGGACATTTAGGCCGACATAAGGGGCACTAATCTCATAAATTCTTAAAAAAAGTTTGATTGACATATTTGAAACTGAACCCAAACATGACGGAAATCGATTTAATTTTCCTTAAGATTGTCACTCCTTTGCAACTATAGTCGCGGTTGTGCTCTTTATAGTGGAATCGATTAGAAATAATTGGTTTCAACTTTTATAAGATAGCAGTTATAGAAACAGGGTTCCTATTAATGTAGGACGTGTTTTCCAATAACCCAATCAATTCTTCTGAAATGGCAGGGAAATCTATTTGTGAATTTGAATACCAAAAATCAAACGTAATTTTACCGTTAAATACATTGTGTTGTTGTTCTGCTTTCTATATTATCTTTTCAAAGTGTTGTGTCATTTTAATGGTAACGTGTATTTTGCACTAGAGTAATTTTTACACATAATAGGTCTTGGATTAATTTAACTAACCGACAAAATCGCCCACCTAAACAGACCCATACCGTTCTACTCCTCGCCCCACTAATCAACCTACTCTTCATTCGTTTTGTCACATAGATGGAATGTTCACTAGTGTTGGTGCTATGTTGCTCTTCTGCGATTCTGCCTATTGCAAACTGCACGCATCAATACAACAGTGCGCCTAACCGGCTTTTATGTTATTATCAGCAGCTGGTGTTTTCTGGTTCTTAACACCCACACATTGAAATGTTATTTTCCGCATTTGAAGTACTTTTGTTACTTCTTGCTGATGGCATGTTTTGAATGAAAATCATTTAAGCGTTCTACGATTGTAGATCAATCCGCGTTACCAAAGTTCACGGTTATTATTTATAATCTCAATAATGAAATTTCAGCCAAGTTTTATTTTGTTAACACATGGGACAATTATGCTTCCAGCGACAGCATGGTGATCGTATACTGATCAGACTCAATCAATGCCATTCAAACAATGTGCAGCCCATTTTTTGCTTTGGTCTAATCCATTCTAACATTTTCGCATCCAACACAGCCGGCTTCATGTCCACTTATTACGTAACATAGTATTTGTAGGCTTGCCGTTCGTCTCTCTAACCAAAAACAACAAAAAACCAAGGCCAACATCTTGATTTCTAACCAAATGTTGCAAACTGTGCGCCGCACTTACCCTCTCCCGGCGGCCCTGTTTCTTGCGGTGAGACTCCCGTTCATCATCCGAATCCGAATCGGAATCGCTTTCGTAGGCCCGTTCAGGTCGGTTGGCTTTTTTGGAGTACTTTCGCACACTGGTCGACACGAAGCTGGGCAACGGTTGTCCGACTGTCTGCTGTTCGATCTGTAATTGTTACAAATTGGTGTGTTTAGCACTCGTGTTTGGTTTTAATGCAGGAAATATTTGTAAACAAATAATATTACAATGATGAGTGCTGAAAATAGCCTACTTCCATTTCTGGATTGGAAACATGTTTATGAAGTCGCTCTTCATGCGTATCTCTTCGCCTTCTTGAGAGGTTATTTGATCAGCCGCTCGCAACGCTCGAAAAGAAACAAACCTGATAGAGCACGGTCCAGGCCAATGATTTTTTTACAATCTGTTTTTCGTTTCTCTTGTGCGATTTTAAATAACAAGTTTGCAGCGTCATCCATCGGAGCTTAAATTTCGAATCTTTCTGACCGAAAGGACATCGATGCATTCCACGAATGTTTACAGTTTTGATCCTTAGAGAATTTCTTACCTTATTTAAGTTTACCTAACATTTAGCATCAACACATCAACCTACCTTTTGAGGATGAGATATTAGTGTCGTGGTGGTCCCATTAAACGCAGCAAGCGCTGCAAAATTTCGTTCCAGCAACGGAAACGAGGAGCGAGCACCATTTCTCAACAGAGCAAAGGCCATCTTGGATGGTTCCGGTTTTGAATTTGATTCAGCGCAGTTTTTCCCTTTGTTTCAACTACTAGAATATACTTGCAAACACACGCACAAAACAACACACTTTTAACTTAACAATATACTGGAAAACTAGAGGATAATTTTATAACAAATCATCGATCGCTCAGCCCGAAATCCGTAGTGATCACACACGCGGCAGAATTGGAAATGACGATTTTTAAATCGTCTTGCTTCAGGGCGATCGTGTTTTGTAAGGCGTGTATAACACTATCTCTCTCCTGCAGGCTAAACAACAACAACATACGGCAATTTTCGGCTACCCGCTTCCCGTCTTCTGTGCACACGCACATAACCGTAGACCCTATCTATCGGTTCTTTGTTTTGGTGCCTAAATTCATCTCATGAGTTTGTTATGCAGTATATAGAGCAGAATCAGGGAGTAGCATAAGGGAAGAATAGAGTCTATTTGTAAAAATTGGTTCAAGTTCTTGAGAACTATGTAAAATTTTACTTGACATGTTGGAAATTTTAAATAAGTCTATTAAATTACGACAGTTTTTCTCGAAAACCATGAGCAAACCCTATTTCCGCAAAAATTGTAACTTCGCACTCAACATTCAAACAAAACAAAAAAGCCAAAAACAAAGCAGAACGACTGCTTTGCTTTGATGCTCACCATATTAGTGCGACCACAGCAGTGCTGGGTAGAGTTGAAACGCAATACAATGTTATGCAGATATGCTTCGAAGTACCAGGCAGGCACATCGAAGCAGAAGTCTGCAGCTTGGAACAAACCAATACAGAAGCACATCGACACGACGGGTCAGCCGAATAGGTACGTGAACCCAAGTGCGTATTCCATCGTAGGAGCTCGCCTTCAGTCAGTGGTGCCACATTTTTCTTCTGTATTTAAATTTCCACAAATATTTTTCGATTTTCAGCCTCAAAAATCTGTATAAATTTGAAGATGTTTTCCCAAAATCCCAAGAATATGGATATGTGGCAACACTGGTTACAGCCTAGCCTTAACCACGCACGTGGTTGATTGCCGTCCCCTCTGCTGTTTCGTGTCTATTTACACGTGTGCTGACGCTGACGACGGTTCTGCACCATCGCTTTCTTCATCCTACGTGCATCTTTGAAATGTAATAAAAATATGGATCTAATGTTGGTTGTATTCGGGTGTGTAGTCGTATGTTGCACACACTTATTATGATGCGTTTTTTCCCCGACAACGTGCGATTGACCTACTATCCATGTAAAACATATAGCAGGCTTATCAGTCAGTCAGTGATTTGAGCTTGTGGTTTTGTTTAAATGTTGTGTTCAACAGTACGAAATACTGATCTACGTGACGAATTTATGTCTGCTTCGCTTGAGACAATTTGTGATGAACTCGCCCTCGGCTTAAAATCACTTAAATCTAGTTACAAACACAAATTGGTGCAATGTGGGATTGAACCTTTGTTGGAACTAGTGTGTATGGCAAACGCAAAGTAGACCTAATTAGAATGGTTATAATTACCTCAGACTGCTCTCCTTAGGTCACTTTTGGAGATTGGAACCTATGACCATAAAAACCTGTTTCGAACCGGTTCGGTCCCGCGTTATCACCTGTCACATCTGCTGTTTACCCACTTGTGTATGGTCCGACAGGTAAGCTGTGATTTGATATTTCATGCCCTAGATAAGCAAGGGCTGAACTGTTAATTTTAACAGGTTCCTAATTGGGTTCATTTCCACATTTGTCTGGCATGGGACTGCATACGGGGCAAACAAACCCTGGACAAAATTCTCAGACCTAGAAAAAGTTTCCTTCAATCAATTTAAAAAGAAAGAGGTTGTATCCAAGAACACTCTAAACAGGCCTGATGGGACAAATTCTAATTAACTAGAGATGAAAAGGCGTTTGTGTCACTTGAGAATTCAAATATGTAAACCGCACAAATACAAGAAATGACCATCATTTAAAGTCCAAGACACGACCGTAGATTTGACGTAGGATTTGTGCTCGGTATCAATATTCGACGACTGTGTTAGGGAGACCACTTTTTGTCATCATGGAAACGCCTCGTTTTCTGATGACAAAATCGCGCATTTTCGTGTGCACGGAATTTTTCGTTTATTCAATAGATAATACAGACAAAATGATTGTATTTGCTAAATTTTTCCATTCGCGATCAATCATATAAATTCGAGCTCATTTAGTCTTTTTTTTTTCTAGCGTCCTGGAGAAACCCTTACCTTAATGCGAAGTGTTTCTGGTTAATTGACAAGGTCATGTGGTATTCAGCCATTGCGGGAATTTGTATGTATGACCACAAACGTTTGGTTGCTGGGTACATTATCAAAGAGCTTTGGGGGTGATGTGGCTGGCAGCAAGGCGACCGAACGTTCAATAAAAACGTAACTCTTAAGCAGCAATAGTTTGTGGTGGTCCTGAAAATAACCGTTTTGTCGTGATGGTTAAGTAATCCTGAGCTATTAGGGTGTTCAACACAGATGAGGCTGGCGAGCTGTATGTTGTTTGGAACGAGGGTGACGCACTTGGCATAGATGGCCCACAGCGACTGACGAAGAGTTACTGAATCCGATCAGCAGCGATGCGGCTTCTTCCTCTTTTTTCGGTGAATGGACGCTCATGTGGGCTGCAGCTCGCTGCTTCGGGCAGCCTTTCGTTGTGTACTGGAGAACAATGTTCAACGCCACGCACCGAATGCGCTGCTCGATTTTGTTTATTGTTTATTCGATTTTGAAATCTGTGTTAGGGAAAGCGCTATTCGCAGGCAATTTTGATCACCATTGCAACAGTTGAACATTTGTGTAAATTTCAATAGTGACCTACTGAAAATTGATAAAGTGTTCATTTTAGCAGATTTGTAGTTACATTTGCAATCGACAAAATCTTTTCACTTTCGTATCGTTGGTTTTTTGATATTGCACTCCCAATATGTTGCCGAAGGACGTAATCCTACGTCAAAACCTAAATGTGAAAGTGGTAGATTCTGGAAACGATGATGACTGGTGAATGCATTTTTTTTTACATATCGAGAGATATTGATATTATTGATAGTGATGTTTAAACAATAACAGTGATTCCAGTTTTCCAAGTTAAACGAACTACTGAGACGGGAATCATTGAAGCAAAAATAGGACCTACGACATAGGTGTCACCGCTAGTGGTGGCAAACAAGGTAAACGGGTCGATTCGATTGTGCGTTGATGTACCTTTTGACTAGGACCTTTTCTAAGAATCAATTCGCTATCTGGTTGGCGAGTCAAGGACCGCCATTGTACGCTACGGTCTACGAGTCTGACCACTATCTCGCTGTAGTCACCGGTAGACTAGTTAGTGGTACCGCCATCTTTCCGAAAAGGTCAACCTTGCATAATCCGCCATTGCCTAAATCGTTCCGGAATCTCAGCGAAGCCATACCGGGTTTAAGCCTAGTACGCAGCTTAAAAGAAAACGGAAAAGTAATTTTTGAGGATTTCTCCCAAAACAAAATTTGACAGCTGGGAGGTGTCTTCTGCTAAATTTTGAGATTATAGCGAGGTTTCGTCAAATTTTAAAATCAACAATTATAAGTGTTAATGTTGTTAATATGCATCCAAAACATCAGTTCTGCAATAAACGCCAACATTACTTAACGGAATAATTGATCAGACTACACGCTATTTCAAAACTACCCAAATTTTGGTAGAATCCACCCAGATCTGTCAAAACTGAACCTACCCAAAAATGGGTAAACTATGTTGGGAGTGACAAGTTGACAAATTAACAACGTCGATCGGATTCATGTCGATGTTGTTCATTTGTCAACTTGTAACTTCCAACACAGTTTACCCATTTTTGAGTAGGTTCAGTTTTGACAGATCTGGGTGGATTCTACCCAAATTTGGGTAGTTTTGAAATAGCGTGTATTATTCCGCAAGGAAAGTGAAAATGCGCCATCCTCATGTCGATCACGTTACTAATGTAATCGATCTTTCCTTTACCGATTTCTTTTGAACTGCGTACTGAGTCAAGAAATGCTAAGGAAAAGTAATTTCTTTAGCATTCCGTGTCCTATCCCGTAGCACGTAAAAACGTCATTATTTTTCAGATGCGTACCAGGCTTAACAAAGGAAATTCGAGACCACATAAGATACCTCCACCGAACAATACACCACAAGCGATCGAAGTCATACCGGAAAAGGAAATGTAAGAGTAGCACACGAAGCATAATTGCAGCAGAAATCCTGGAACAAAACGCTTGCAAATATTCTAGATCAAACTATCTCCACTGAGCCTGCAGCTAACAAAATTCGATCATGGTTCCACAAAAACACAACCGACCGTAATCACTCGAGAACAAAATGAATCCGAAAAACTAATTTAACTAAGCTATCACGCCCAACAGTGTTTCAAGTGGAAATTGTAGCCATACTTGAATGTGTACATGTTTGTCTGAGGATTAAATACAGATGTGCAAATATTTGTGTTTTTTTCTGACAGTCAAGCAGCGCTGAAAGCACTGAGTGCTTACAAATGTACACCAAAGATGGTCTGGGAATGTATTCTCTCTCTTCGGCAACTGTGCCAACGGAGTAAACTTATATTGGGTACCAGGACACTGTGGCATTAAAGGGAATGAAAGGGCAGACGACCTAGGAAAGTTAGGTTCCAATTCACAGTTTTTTGGCCCAGAACCATATTGTTGAATATCATACTGTACGGTGAAAATGGAACTCAGATACTGGGAATAGCAAAGGGTGATGGTCAATTGGATGACTGTCACAAACTGCAATCAGTCGAAAAGATGTATAACTCATAATATAATATATATAACTCTTAGAGCTCAATAAAAGAGCTCTTAGTATATACTATTTACTGGCCTATTAACTGGGCACTGTCCTAGTAGATATCACATGAAGAACATTGGCGGGCTCAGAGTGATATCTGTCGTTTCTGTAATTTAGAACGTGAAACCTCGGCACATCTGCTCTGCAGTTGTGGTGCATTCCACAAGCGTAGATCTAAATTTCTTGGAAGTATTGCTTACAACCTAGTGAAATTTGATCTGCAAATGCTGGAAAGGTAGTTGGTTTTATAAACCATATTATACCGGACTGGGAAAAGATGTGTCCAGGCAATTAGCCGTCCACTCGTTAAATAGTGGTCGGTTTGCATGATACAAACAGCAAATAGGGTTACCACAAAAAAAAAGCTATCACGCGACATGACCGGAGCTAACACAAAACAGAACCGTATCGATTGGCTCTTCGCACAGCACTCTATGGGACTAATATGGGATTCTAGGTAGTGTAGATAAATAATGTTAACTCGGTAATTTTTCGCAAGGAATCATGGAAACAAAGTATTGGTCGAGTTTCGAACGCCTTTGGATACGGTTGTGTTTTAAGTTTGTACTCTGTTTTGTACGTGTATTCGCTTTCAAAGTTGTCGGTTGCATTTGCCGGATTAGCGCTGGCACTCTGCCTCCCGGACGGTTATACGTGTGTGAGTGGTGGTTTTCTCGCTTTCCGAGAACTTATAGAATCGAGAAAGAAAACATTGATCATTGATTGCAAGCAGCAGAAGATTTGACGCTATCTGCGTTGTTTGATTTTTTTCCCGGTGCAGAAATTTGTGGCATCGCGAGTGATAATTTTAATTTTAGTTTATTTACGCGGTAATGATGTTGGTTCACTCGCAACTATTTTTGAAAAAAAATTAAGTGTTTTCGAACGAAAGTGTACCAAAAGTGCTTCTGAACGTGTTTCGCAGTTGGGTGTGGTGAAATTCGTGCATTCCCGGTTGATTGTGGAAATCCGTATCACAAAATTGCCCACCGATTCATTTTTTTTTTGCCGTTCGACGACGACGGGTGTGCTTTCGCGAGAGTGACGTTTATTGGATCCGTTTCTTTGCACAAGTGTGTGTGTGTGTTTTTTTTTGTAACTAGCGTTAGTGTGTCACCGATTTGCATTGACTGCCGGATATTGTGAGTAAGCTGAAGGATGTCTAGCTGAATACGCCCAAGACTGGACGGGCGGTAGCTGGTGGCCGTGAACGGTTGCTGGGGAAAGTACTAGATGCGACCCTCTTCCCAGATGACCATGGCAATACAGGAAGTATTACAACAAAGGTAATTGCTACTAGATATTTCGCAAACAGACAGATAACAGATAGCGGACATGAAGAGTCAGTGGAGGTGCCGGGCAAAGGTGTTTATCCTAGACAAATGGTAAGTTACAAATTCGCTGTTGTCGTTGTCGTAGGCGCCGTCGTAGTCGCTGTCGTAATCGCCGTCGTAGTCGTAGGCAGCACCGTTAATTTATTTAAAATTACCCATCAACCGCTGAAAATATGAATTATCGCGTTTTTCTGTTGTTCATTACATGTCAAGTGAAATTCGAAAACGTAATTTCATTTGAATAGCTTGTTTAACCAGGTCTTAAACAATCATCACGTCGGTCATAGCTTGTTATGATTGCCTGAACCATGCGTAAAGAGAGGATCTTACTGAAGGCCTATGTACTCTTTCGTAGCTTTTAGTTTTAGGATTTCAAAGATCGTCGGTTGCAGTGGCTTGATTACTGAGTACAAAAACGCGGTCCCAGGTCCTTTCATATTAAAAATGTATGGTAAGATCGCTTGTTTATCGTGTATTTTGTAAAACTTTTCGTTGTCGTCGGTGCCGGGTTTGGAAAGCTATAAAAACTTGAGTAACGCTATAATGTGATATGAGGGGCTCGATGGCCTTAAAGCAACCGGATTTGCTTACTGAGCAGAACATCATGTGTCTAATCTCAAGCCCATCCACATTCAAGATTCGTCAATCGTTTTATTTGTTAACATGATTACATGGTAATAACAGCAACTCGATGATTAAAAAGGAGCTCGTCTGCCTAGTGGCAAACGTTTTTGCTTACTGAGCAGAAGACCGTGGGTTCAATCCCAAGCTCCTTCCTGTTATATGATTGTTATTACATCAATTCAGCTTATCGTTTACCAAAACGAACCCTGCTGCAAACCCAACCCTATTACTCAATATTCCAGTGATTCCTCGTGGATGTGCAGAGGTGTTCTCGGCTTCCATCAAGGCGAGTGTCACGTCAACATATTCCTACCCCTTCCTTTCTTGACCTGTGTTCGGGCGCGGCCGGCGCTGGTATTGCCTAGTTTTAGATCACCAGTTTTTACACATTGAGGATGATTGCTAATCCCAAGCATCGTCTATTGGTTCTCTGTGTAATTACAGCTGATTTGGCAATAACAGAGTAGCAACCGTGGGCGGTCAATCATGCTCATGCTCATGCTCAGGATTCATGGAAACAATGTATAACAAGATCAAGCACGAACGGAAGCTTACCCGCATAAACGCGAACCATATCTTGACCTTACCGAAAATGGTTACAAATTGTTTATAATCCCTGCTAAACTTTAACTGAAATGGTTATGGAACTTTACATGAACGTTTGTGTGATAAAGTTTTAATCTTATGTATTATGGTTTTTTGGAAGTGAACCTTACAAATAATGGGTTGTTAAGAACCATTACCATTCAAAATTCTTGTTTTCTCCATACATTTTCTGAAAGAATACTATATAAGAACCTTTTTACTTATGGTTTGAGAATTTTAATGGTAATGGTTATGGTAGTCAGTAAGGTCCATGGATGGTTTTGTATTGTTGGTCAACTTTACGTGGAATATATCGCGAATAGGTTGCCTGTAAATTAATGATGACCAATTCGCGATATATTCCACGTAAAGTTGACCGACAATACAAAACCATCCATGGACCTTACTGACTATCATAACCATTACCATTAAAATTCTCAAACCATAAGTAAAAAGGTTCTTATATAGTATTCTTTCAGAAAATGTATGGAGAAAACAAGAATTTTGAATGGTAATGGTTCTTAACAACCCATTATTTGTAAGGTTCACTTCCAAAAAACCATAATACATAAGGTTAAAACTTTATCACACAAACGTTCATGTAAAGTTCCATAACCATTTCAGTTAAAGTTTAGCAGGGATTATAAACAATTTGTAACCATTTTCGGTAAGGTCAAGGTATGGTTCGCGTTTATGCGGGTAACGTAGGACCGCTAGTGGAAGGAAAATATGTTGAACCTTTAGTTCTTTTAATTGATCGATAATCTATTATCTTGACTCTTTCCGTTTTTGAATAGGTGGCCCTAAAATCACCGGTTTTTTCTTCTGGTGTCCTTTTGATCGTTTGGGACGGCTACCGCGTAGCTGATTTGTTTATTTGTTTATTTGTTTATTTGTTTATTTAATAATTCAACTGACAATTAATGTCTTAATGAATAAAACTTAATCTAAATAGTTATGGTCAACGAAACGAAAACGGTCAAGTAACCGGTGACGAAGCACATTTGCTGATACGTTAAAGTCAAATTCGCAATAAAAATAGTTAAATTGTCGGCTGATTGCACGAATTGGCTCATTCTGCGTATAATTTCTGCCTCGTGGCTCCAAAAACAGAAATTCGCGTTGACGAAGAGGTCTCTCAGGAGCATACATATTTAGCTGGGCCAGCAACGTTGGACAGTCGATGTCACCCGTGAGAAGCTTTCCAGCAAACATAGCTTGAGCAACCGTCCGTCGCACCACTAGCGGTTCGATGCCCAGAAGACGGCAACGCTCCTCGTACGGTGGCAGGTTCGATGAGTCACGCCAGTTCAAGAAACGAAGAGCATATCTCACAAACTTTCGTTGAACAGATTCGATTCTAGCGATCCAAGTGGCTTGGAAAGGGCACCATACAACTGCACTTGATTCTAATATAGACCGCACAAGTGAGCAGTAAAGTGATCTAAGGCATAACGGGTCCCGGAACTCATCGGCAATTTTGAAAATAAAACCCAGTTGGCGATTGGCTCGGGAAATGATGTCGTTATAATGGATTTTGAAGGTGAGCCCGCAGTCCAGAGTAACACCGAGATCCTTTATTTGTTCTACACGGGCAATGCAACGTCCAAAGAGCACATAGTCAAACATAATTGGTTCGTTTTTACGGTGATAGGAGATGACGTTGCATTTTTCGATGCTCAGGCCCATCAAATTTCTCGTGCACCAGTCAGCGAAAATACATAGCATATGCTGGAGATCCCAACAGTCCGAGAGGCTTTTGATAATTTTGTAGATTTTTGCGTCATCTGCGTAGAAAAGACGACATCCAGATGGTAACAACAGAGCGATGTCGTTTAAAAAGATCGAAAACAGCAGAGGTCCCAGGTTGCTGCCTTGCGGGACTCCCGAGTTGTTGGAGAAAACATTTGAATCTGTCGCGCCAATCTTGACTCGTACAGAGCGATTCACTAAGTACGATCTGAACCATTTCACAGCCGTAGACGAGACACCTAGTATCTCCAACTTAGCAAGCAGGATTTCATGATCCACCCTGTCAAAAGCGGCTTTTAAGTCCATGTATGCAGCATCAACTTGCCATCCAGCATCCAAGCTTCGCAGACAGTCAGAGGTAAACTGCACCAGGTTCGTGGAAACCGATCGCTTGGGGTAAAAACCATGTTGGTCCGTATCGATATAATTTTTACAGCACATAAACAGAGCATCATTTACAATAATATCGAAAAGTTTAGAGCAGGCGCACATGGAGGAAATCCCACGATAATTAGCGACATTCCGTTTGTCTCCTTTTTTGTGAATTGGAAACAGATAGGAAAGCTTCCAGCGGGAGGGGAATTCACTTTGCTGTGCCGAGAAATTAAAAAGTCGCGCAAGTGGAAGGCAGAGGTTGACTGCACATCGTTTTAAAACTGACGAGGGAATTCCGTCAGGACCAGCGGCGAATGAGTTCTTCATTTTGCGTGTTGCGGCTATCACCATGTCTTCAGTGATGTGAGATATGTCAAAACTAAAAACATCAAGTGGCATCCCGGAGGTTGCGACCAACACCTGTGTCGGTGAAGCGGAAAAATCGTGGAAGACTTGTTTGAATTGACCAGCAAACAAGCTGCATTTTTCACTTTCGCTGCAGGCCGTATCATCTCCGAGGAACATGGAACAAGGCAGCCCGGATTCTTTCGGTTTTGAATTTACAAACGACCAAAAACCTTTCGGGTTCGACTGAAGGTTCGCTTCCGTGCGTCTCACGTGCCGATTATAGAGGAAGTGGTTGTAGTTTCGATAGCGACGACTTGCGAAATTAAACTGTTGCTTGTAGAACGGTGAGCGAGAGCTGCAGTACCTTCGGAGTGCGGCGGAGCGCTGACGTTTTAGTTTACGTAGGCGTGGGTTCGACCATGGAGGCTCCTGCGGGGGACGTCTTGCTGGGACAGTGCGGAAAATAACTTCTTCCAGCGCAGAGCTGAAACAATCCACAGCATCATTGATGAAAAAATAGTGATTATTAATACCTGTACTTTAAAAAAAAAATTGTTTGTGATATTAAATTCTGAATGATGATATTACCATAGAGGTAACTCTAAGAATAGAAGGTCCCGAAATAACGTGCTCAACTTTTTGGCTCAGCTCTGGTACTCTCTTCGGTCCCAAGCTAATCGATTCACCCCTCGAAACATAGGAAAATCCACTAACCCCTCTTTTATCTGTCAAACTTTCATAGCGAATCAAAACAAACATTGTGTAGTAGTAGAATTTCGGCTAGAATGGGGTACGTTAATCATTTGCTTGGGACCAATAGGCTAGTCAAGTAGTGAGCCAATTTAAAAACGTTAGTTTCGTATTGATTGTTGATATTACTACTTACCTATATCAGTAAGTATAGGCCGATGGTAAGAGAAATAGGTGCTGCCACCAATGTAATTACTGTAATTACTTTACACCATTGCACAGCGGTTGAAATTTTGTAGGTGATCAATGTTGTAGTCAGCCTAACGGAACGACTGCAGTGGAACGTCCGAAAGATGGTGAAGCTACTCAGAGAACGTCTGATGTCCGCGTCCTTCAGGATCCTACCAAGTTTGTGGTAACCATCTCCGTCGCAAATGAAACTTGCCATTTTAAAGACGTAGTCCTACGTCAAAATAATTTCCGAATTTTAACTTGAAAATTGTCGAGGAACAGCGCGGTAAAAGTATGTTGCTCGTGGACAATGCAGAAGTGTGGTTTACAGCTCACTGCAGTCTAAAAAATTGTCGAGAAAATATGTCCAAGAAAAAATTGACTAAGTCCACGTAAACTATAGTCCCTATATTTATAGTCTGGCGGATAGAATTTAGATTCATCAAAAAGCGGAACCAATTCAATATATTGTAGACCACCAATTTAAAAGGTATTATCAAGTTTTATAAACAAAACGTTGATTATTCTTTCCTCGCCAATCGAACGCAAATTACCGGCATCATCGGATAGGGGAAACTTTCTCCAGCCCAAATATGGTGTCAGTTTGCGTAGGTGTGCCTTAAGTCACGAGAAAACGGGTTCCGGAAGTTTTGTTCGCAATAGCTGATGTGCTCTTTTCTGTTGTTGGTATGCTAGCCCCCATTAGCCATTAGTTGGAGTTTAGAACGTGACGACTATACACAAGAATTGATCAAGAATCCGTCCAGTTGTTTATTCCACTCATATTTTATATCTTACATTCTAGTACTTCAGCTACACTTCAAGAGAATGCTTACGCCTAGCTTATCGTACGCTTCTCTTTTTCTCTCTACACATGCTCTGTCATACATTCTTATGTGAGCATGAGTGACCGTCGTAGCTTACGTTCTTATGACCTAGTTGTGGGCTTCTGGTGTGGTGGCATGAGGAAATAAATAAGTTTACTTCTTCTTCTTTCCTTTATTTAACGTCGGTCTCTGTTCCGCAATCTAGTTCCAATCACCGACGGACATCGATTGCCATCCATTGACGGCAATCGAATGTGCAGGAAGGCAGCTTCCACACCTGCGTAGGATATCGCACCCATTCAACACACATATGGGCCGGGACCAACGGCTTTACTTCCCTTCCGAAGGAAGACGTGACCAGAGATTTTTATGCCTCAGAAAAATCCCACCGACCTCGGCTGGGATTGAACCTAGACCCATCGGGGTGTTAGAAAGCAGTCATGCTTACCACTACACCACCGGCGCCGGCCAAAAATAAGTTTACTGGTAAGCACATTGTGTGCTTGGAAGTAGGTTTTGGAAACGATGACCAAACATTGTTGTTTAAAGTTAAGCAGAAAGGAATGTAGGAAATGGAAGTTTAAAGGTACACCACATTGGTCGTGATTTGCTCGATTGGTTCCGCTATTTGACAGCTCAATTGGTTCCCGAGATTCTCTCCGCCAGACTATGAATATAGCAACTATACGTAAACAGTACCACTGAACTGTCACCAGATCGAGGTTATCCCCGACGGTGCAAAACCTTACTGTGTTATGCTGTATGCTGACGAGGGTTCTCCTTCATATGGGAACCAATCAGCGTTCGCTTCGGTATCGGTATCGGTGGTCGTCGGCTGGCCGACGATGATGATGATGACAATGATGCAAACATGCTCCGTCGTGCCCGTACAGTGCGTGCGATGGGAAGGCAAATCAGAGAAGGGATGTTGCAAACCGTTTACCCGCGGTTGACTCAGGCTTGGTAGTAGTAGCAACAATCAATACGAAACTAACGATTTTAAATTGGCTCACCACTTTAGTAGCCTATTGGTCCCAAGCAAACGATTAACGTACCCTATTCTAGTTGAAGTTCTATTACTACACTATGTTTGTTTTGATTCGCTATGAAAGTTAGACAGATAACATCAGGGGTGTGTGCATTCATGCAGAACATGCAGGGGTGAGTGAAATAGCTTGGGACTGCTTGGGACCGTTGTTCTGGTACTGAGTGAGCCAAAAATAATAATGATTTTCTTCGGGACCCAGTGGTCTTAGAGTTACCTCTATAGTAGTAGTGCTACAAACATACATTGCAAAAGGACAGGGAAAGACAGTAATTTCACGTCAAACGGTTATGGCAACAAAAACATGTAGGACTACAATAGCGATTTTTCAGAAAACGTGAATACTCCAGTTGATATCATTTTGGTTGACTTAACGGTTAAAACAGCAAAAATGAGAGCAAAATGTGACACTGTTCCAATCCAACGGAAAACTAATTCTGCTTTAAATGAACTCAATTTAATTACTAATTTTGCATTCATAATGTTTAACTCAATACGGGCCTGGCGAAACTAGTTAGCATCCATGCTTCTCACGCTGAAAGATTTGTGCTCAAATCTCACCCGGGCAAGTCACGAATGACCTGAAATGTGTTTAACAAAACAAATAAACAATAATCGTTAGTTCAACGACAGATGAACTTAAATTAAATTTTAAACAAGACGTTAACAGCAGGACTTTAAGTTAAGTTGCTTTCATTTAAAAAGTCTTGACTGCATAATGAAGGCACAATATGATATCAGACTTCTGTTGCGACAATTGATATCAACATGAGTTTTCATGAGCGCCGTGTAATTGCCATTTTAGCTGTTCAAACTAACGGGGTTCTACGGTACAGCAGAAATTATTTTAGATAATCTGGAAAAATATCTCAATTCCTGTATTTATTTCTTAAATTCTCTGGAGTGAGTCAGCTCTAGGTTTAGGGGGCGCCTCCCCTTCGCCCTACATCCTTATTTACACCAATGGGTAATTACAATTGGCTTCTTTAAGGGTATTGAGGTAAATGCATATTCGAAATCTGCATTAAAAATGGAACCCAAACCCAAAATGTTATCAACTTTGGTACACTGAAACTATTTTAAATAAGTACGATTACATTTGAAAAAATCACCTTATTAGTGCCCCTCGGTGTCACTTTGTATGGGAGAGAACTGTCAGTTTATCAGTTTAGTGTCAAATAGTGAAGTCATTATTTTGCTTTGATTTAAAAATCGAGATGAAAGTGTGTGGGTTCGAAAAAAATATCATTGTGCTCAGAAAACGAAGCTCTTTCAGATGATATATAAAAAGCGATATATTTTTCAAAATTAAAGAACCCAATTGGCACACAAATAAACGTTCCAGCAACTAATAAAGCATGTTTTTAGTAAACATATCTAGATCAACAATTGAAATAGGCGGAACAACCAAAGCAACCAAAAATTTTTTCCAGATCTAAAACTCCTTCGGTATATAAAGCACCATAGCACACTTGCCCCTTGCCTCTAATGTAGGTCATAATTTCAAATAAAGTTTGAACACAGTTACCGATTATAATACATTTACTCAACACCCATTAAACATGGTCATTATCGTATAAAATCCAAAAATTCCGCAAAATCCAAATTCAAAGCACAGTCCAAGTGATAGATGCAGGCTCCAGATCGGTTCCTGGCGTACCCCACCAAACACTGACATCGGTTGATTTGCTTCATCGGGCACTGCTGCCCGTAGGTTCCACATGATTTTCCACAGGGCTTTCCGATCACACGAAAAGTTTCATTGGCAGGACATCTTTGCGCGTATGGAGCTGAATCTAGACGGTTCAAATGAAATCAGTTGCTTCAAAATTAAGTTAAGCAGTTAGCTACCTCTCCTTCGTGGAACCAAGAATTGCAATCCCAGGCTGTACAACCAACTGAATCGATCACAAAGTGCCACATGGAATGCTATAACCATCAGCAGCGTAGAGTACAGGCAAATCCTTTTGTACGATAGCATTTTCCGCTCGGTACTGCCAGGGCAGGTGAGCTACAGCGAGTGATTTAATTTGCAAGCTGAAGTGTTTCTGCTTCATAACAAATTATTTTCCCATTAACAAATTTGGACGGAATGGTGATTTGTGCAATTTGTAGCATGTGCTAAAATTGCTGCGCGCCATTGAAATGTTGCAGCGCATGCGCGCATGTGAAACATTTCATTCAACAACACAGTGCTGCCACCTGACTTCCAATGTGTACAGTTTTTGGTAAGACGCACTGAAAGTAAAAATTGGGTTGATTTGAATGCAGTTATAGCGAATTCGTTTATTATTCAGTTCCAACCTGGATCGGGTATGAAGATTGGGCCTGCTTGTTTTCTGGCAAACGTCAGTTCGATCGTTTGTTTTTAAAACCCAGCTCAGGTTGAGGTTCGCACTGACAAAAAGTTCGGTTTCGCACTGGGTTGGAACTGGTTCCAACCCAAATAATAAACGAATTCGCTATTAGTGACTATTTCTAGATAGAGCTGGAATTAGGGCGTAACAGCTTTTGTAGACAATGACTTCTCTCGACGATTTCTAGGACTTCAAGATACGCCCACGCAAACCAACATAAGCATTAGATAGAGGAAGCCTTCCCATATCGATGGTGACCTTGATTTGTGTGGGCGAGCCTTGTTTTCCTAGAATTCTTCCAAAGAAGTCATTGTTTACAAAAGCTGTTACGCCCTAATTCCAGCTCTATCTAGATTTGTTCTCAAAACTTTCTTCTTACTCGAGCTTTCATCAATATTGCATCGCAAACAAAAAAGTCAGCACAGGTGCAAGATGATCGAACTAGCTAGCGAGAATGGATTTTCCGGATGCGACAATGCAACATTGTATTGGGCTACGTTTGATTCTTCAAAGAGCCCATGGGCACCCACTATGAAAACATTTTTGCACACGTTTCAAAAATAAAAAAATAAAAAACAATAAATATTAAGCTGGTGAAAAGTTCCCTCCCCACCCAGCCAAAGGGTAGGATACACGTTTTTGGATTTTCGCCCGGTGATTGGGAATCAAATTAACGACAGATTAAATTAGACCGTGTCGTGAACATGTTTGTTTTCAATTCCACTGTGTGCCATAACCATTCGTATTTCGGGATAGTATCATATCGAGTGACACAGGCAGGAAAATAAAAAAAAATAGGTCGTTGTTTAATTACTATAGACATAGGAAGGTGTGCAGATGAAATTGAGTTATGTGTCAAATTGTAAATCGGAGCGCCCTGGACTAACGATATTTGCAATCTAGCTTTTGATGAAATGGCTGATTTAATGTAAATTTGATGTAAAGCTAGAGGTGATTTGGAAATTGTTGTCGTTCAATTAAATCAGCAATTGAAATCAATGGTAACATCGTTATACGATTAAATGGATGGAGTATGGTGTATTAAGGGGTTTCCCCGCTAATACTATCGATAAATTTAACCGTTGTACAACACATGTAGGTTTCCGTTACTATTTTGTTGCAAAGCTACCTATCAATGTCAAACCATCGTGTGTTTATCAAGAAACATGTTTTTAAGTAAATAAGCCAACTTTTAATTAGAGTAATCCTCCAAAAAGCGCAGTTAGTAGGGAATTAGAAAATGAACACGCAGGGAATATCTCGTGATCTCAACCACATAGAAGGTTTCTGTCTGTGGACAGTAGGGTTGCAATCTTTGAGGCCACCCTCTAGTTTGATTTATAGCCCCTGTGCAAAAAATGGTAATCACTGATGAGGGCTTCGAGGTCGCGCAAATGGTTTGAAGTTTGTGTCGGAATTACTAAGGAAGAAATTTAAATACAGTACTTTTCCGTTTTTGTCAGCCCTATCTCAAATTTCAGGCTGACAAAAACGGGAAGCTGACTAAATCGGGAAATTTTCCTTTTCAATATTTTAACCATCAAAATAATTTTTAAATCAAGTTTACCCAACAAAAATTGTAAGCTGAATAAGAGCTTCTTCAGGCAAAAATTTGCTTCTTCAGTCGAAAAATGGCTTATTCAGCTTTTACTCAGCTCAATTTGTTTGTCGGGTAACCACTATTTATCCACTACTAATGGCATTACTGATAAATGTTTACTATTCTTACAACAAAGGGTACACCAAACGTCTCGAAAAGTTTGTGTACGGTTTGTTGAGCCGGTACTTACTGTTCGGTTTCCTTAAATTCCGCTTGGTTTTCAGCGCTGCAACCAAGGCTGAACCTCCATATCTCAGTGTCAACGTAAATATACTAGCCAGGAGCCGTCTATTGCTACTGCTTGGTCCCGAGATGTTCGGTATGATTCTGGCTACCGCGTTGATAGCCTTCGCTACCCACGGTCGTCGGCCATCACTCCCAGGCATTTCAACACTCACCATATTACATGACGTGTAAACCAAAACCATTTTAAAATTACTTCGCTTTAAACTATGTTTTAGTTTAATTTTACATTAAAAATCATGCACATAATAAAAACATGATGAAACTCATAAAATTACACGTTTATTCGATTAATTTTCTCTTGCAGTGTAATATCACCACGTGATGTAAAATGTTATCGAAGAACATCGGATTTTCAACGATAAAACCTATAAATTTACATGCTCGTGTAAATTTAAATCAACAAACATTGAGAAAGCTAATATGGCGGACGGATCGGTTATTCGATCAGTTTTTTCTCCGCTCGGTTTGTTTTGTTTTGTGCGATCAGTTTTGGTTATGTGGAACGATTTATCGTGCATACGCGCGTCCACAAATAGAAAATGGATGACATACAAAATATTGATTGAGAGCACTTTTAGTCCGTGCAGAAAATGAAAAATTTGAATATGGAAAAATAGAAAAACATTCGAAAATGCGCTAGTGGTTCCTTTTTTTCTCCTGACTGATCGTTTTGATGCAGCGGTGTAAGTGTACAGTATGTACTGTGCCATAAAGGCGGGTTATTCCACGTGGGTGAATCAGTTCGATTTTATGCAAATTCGTTCAAAAAGCCAAATGCGTGTAATTCTAAATGTCCTGAGCGCATCTAAAGCCATCAATGTAAAATTCAAGTGACGTTTAATTTTACGTGCATGTAAATTTCAAGTCGTGTAAATTAAAAAACCAATTTAATTTTACATGAATATGCATGCTCGTTTTATGTGCATGGAAATTCGTGTAAAATTACAAAATAATTTTAACTGTGTAGTTTATTGCGTGCTCCCCAACGGTAATTTCTGACCGCTGGCTGCAGCGCTTTAAAGTTAACGATCAATACCACCTCGCTTTTGTTGTGGGCTATCTGCAGCTTCGCTCTGTGCATTAGGTTTCCAATCATGTCGACCGCCTCGGTCACCGACATTTCCATCTATTCCAGCGTCTTGCCTGTTACCGAAAAACGACGTCGTCCGCAAAACCAACGATCTCAACTCGTTTGGGTAGCTTCAGCGTTAGACCGCCGTTTTAAAATCACGCTCCAGATGGTTGGACCAAGGATGGAGCCTTGTGGAATTCCCACCGTGATCCTAATCGATCTCTGTCCCATATTTAACTCGTAGATCAGAACCCGGTTCAGGAAGTAGCGTCGGACTCCCAGCTAGAGCTGTTGAACGCTACCGATCTACTTTCCATTTCTTTTTCGACGCCTTCTCGGCTCTCTCGACAACTGTCCGAATTGCATCCACTTTTGCTCTTCCTTTTCGAAATCCGAACTGCCTCTCCGACAATCCTTGCATTTCGTCAGCCGAGTTGTTAGACTGTCTTTTTTTCTAGGGACTACTTTTTTGTCCCTCTCCGGGCTTTTTCCCTGGATTTAGGGTCGTTTAACCTGCTCCAAAAAGGAATTGGGCGGAAATACTTCCCAAAAACTATCCAAGGTGAACAACAAAAGTGTGATAGAGGAAATAGGGAATTGCGTGATTAAATAAAGGGCTAAACGGAGTAGCTTAGTTTAATTTAGTGTATTCATTTTCTTTTTTTAAATTCATGCTTCGTATGAGGAGTTTGTGAGGAGTTCGGGATTAATGCTTCGTTGACGAGGCATCGGACGGCTGGCAGGCATCGGGCATCGCCGTGATCAAAATGGAGGTGACCCGCTGGATACGCAAGCAGCACACTCGATCCGATGGCGTTGACTTGCCTCTTCTTGTGGCGGACACACAGTCTTTCCGGCACTTTCACCAATGGCCTAGATTTGCTTCTTCCGCACCGGACACACTGTCTTCGCGGAACTTTCACCGATGGCCTTGATTTTATTCTTTTGGCGGCGCACCGGACGCACAAACTTTCGTTCACTGGCGGATAAAATTTTGTTACAAAAATGACGTTTCTTGTTGTGGTCAACTGTGATTGCTGGGGGCTGGGGTGGGACGTGCTGTCAAATCAGCCTACTGATCATTCTTGTATGAAATTGGTTCCAAACGTATTCAAACCCTGGGACGGGACCCGACAATCGAGCTTCTTACTCTTCTTAATAATGTTGATGTATGCCCATGGAAACTTTTCGCATGATGCTTGACGGACTCGTCCAGTGATGCCAGGATTACAGAATGTTATTTAAATGTTAATTTTTTTTGTGTTATGTATTTATGTGTTTCATTTCATGACCAAAAGTATAGTTTTTTGTTTTTGTTCACATGCGTGGACAATCCATACCACAACGGCTACACACAAAGAAAAGTCGTTTATAAAAATAAAAAAAACCATTGGTAGATTTAAAAGTTTGCATTGGTTCTTTTTGGTAGAAAGCGGTTAGCTTTCAAAATAAAAGTCAACCAACAGTCAATTCAAAAGTTGTCCGCTCGATACTTTAATAGTTCAAATTTTCAAAATGAATTGTAGAACTGTCAAATGAAATATATATTAGTGTTGAAATTAATGGTGAATTATTTTTGACTTGAAAAAGTGGCATGGTTAAAATTAAATGGGCATTTTGAATTTAAACTAAAATAGTTTCAAAAAATATTTATTTGGCAAAAAAAATATTTTGGTTTTAATTTTAGTGGATAAATATTCAATCTTCTTTATTATTATTTTTACATTGTTATTGTTATCTTCAGGGTGCCTTCCATTCATTTTGACTAAAAAAATGTTTTAAGAAATTATGACATAATAAGATATTATGAAAATATTTTGATTATGTAAACAACAAGAAAAGATTGTTAAGTTTGTGTTTGACACATTGCCACATGAGAGTCGCAATAAGCGATTTTGTAATTTATCTCACCCACTCTTCGCTCTTCACTCTTCGCGAAGAGGCGATCAGAAAAACGCTCATTGTGATTCTGTAAAAGCTAAATTCGCTGGTTTGATGTGTGAAACACAAACTTTACAATCTTTTCTTATTACTTACACATACAAAATATCATCATGATATTCTATTATTCTATAATTTCATAAAACATTTTTTTAGTCAAAATGAATGGAAGGCATCCTGGTTATCTTTGTTGATGTTTACGTTATTGCGTCTTGGAGCTATTCTCGCTTTGAGTAAACCTGCTACAGTAACAGGTACATGGTGATGTCACAGATGCAGGGTTAAGGACAGAAGACAACCTCCAACATTGTCAGCAGTGTCATTGTTTACCGGTGGAGATTTTACGGCAGCGGATAGCGGAAGGAAGGTGTCAAATTAGACCGTTTTCGGTTAGGGTTTCTGTGGAATATTGATTAAATATTGTTATATACCTTTAACATCTACTGTTGTAGTAGTCGTCGAACACTCACTTTCATTCCTAGCCATCTCGTCCACTCGCAGATGACTATTGTTTCGGTTTATCTGAAATTAATAAAATCTCTAATTAAACTCTACTATTGTTCTTAAATTTGATCGCTTACCTGATGCGATTATTATTTTCCATGGAGGAAAATTATTGTCCTTCCCAACTTTTCCTCGCTCTTCGTGACACATCTGACGTCAAGCCAAATTAAGCGGCAAAACGAGGTCCAGTGCTGCCAAAACTTTGCATAGAAAATGTATTTTTGACAGTTGAACAACTTTCATTTAAAAAAAATGCACTTTTAAAATTACAAGTCGAACCTGAAAGAAACACTTTCAAACCAAAAAAATAACTTTTATTTTGAATATTTTCGTTGTTAAAATTACGAAATTTAGGAAACTTTTAATTTGAAATGGCATTATTTTTATTAGAACATTTTTTGTTTTTTGTGTGTATGTGCTACACGATAAAAACCACATACTTAAATATGAGTTTTCCAATACATAACGGACAGAGCGCAGCCCTAATAAACGGGTACCATACACTAACGATATCATAGATAGTACGACCATACCACATAAAGTTGGGATGATATCTGGAAATGGTGGTTAGGCGCTTCTTATGGTTATTGTTTATGCGGGCCATGCTCATAATATGAGTAAACTGCGTGTAAAATCAAATATAAATAAATTTTGACTTTTTATACATTTATTTTACTCATATTTAGATAACTTTTACTAACTGTTGAGGTTTAATCCTGCAAACTCAAAAATAGGTTAACTGACTCTTTAATTCGCGTAAATGATTCGTAGCGTGTTCTGCCTTGTTTACATTCTGCAGAGTTTTCTTGAGCTGCTCCAGCTACGGATCTTGAAGAAGAAAGATCTGTATGTGTCTGCATCGGAGTCCAGGATCCGGAAGCCCATGCAGGTAAGTGTCCATCAGTTCCAACGTCATTTTGTCGTTTCTGGTGCTGATTCTCATATTGCCCTTTTTCTACGTTTGACGTCGAAAAAAAAAAACGAAAATCTGAAATCTTCCTTTTCTTTCGAAACTAAACGTATGAGCATAAGGATATGATGATCAGCATCAGGAACAGCAAAACGATGATAAAGTGCCAACGGTTCCGCCAACAATCAATACGAAACTAACGATTTTAAATTGGCTCACCACTTAAGTAGCCTATTGGTCCCAAGCAAACGATTAACGTACCCTATTCTAGTTGAAATTCTATTACTACACTATGTTTGTTTTGATTCGCTATGAAAGTTTGACAGATAACATCAGGGGTGTGTGGATTCATGCAGAACATGCAGGGGTGAGTGAAATAGCTTGGGACTGCTTGGGACCGTTGTTCTGGTATTGAGTGAGCCAAAAATAATAATGATTTTCTTCGGAACCCAGTGGTCTTAGAGTTACCTCTATGGTTCCGCCACTGAAACTTTTGGACACTTGCCGTAATTTCGTCGCATCAAAAACCGAGAATTCGATTTTTCAGTTCCGTTTTTCCTGTGTAGTCGTCCACTAGTTTGTCGATCCATCATGGATATCCTGGAAAAAATCTCCAATGTCCAGAAGGAAATCGCCAGAACTCAAAGGAATAAAGGTAGGTAACCAAACAGTTTTTGTATTCATTTTGGATGTTTACCGGATGATTTGACTTTCTCCGCAGCCACCGAGTACCATTTGGGATTGCTGAAGGCGAAGTTTGCCAACTACCGGTCGCAACTGCTGGAACCGTCGAAGAAGGGCGAAAAGGATAAAGGGTTCGATGTGCTGAAATCTGGTGATTGCGTTGATCTACTTCAAGATCAAGAAGGGCGGTGGCGTGAGCTTCAATTCAAGGATTTTAGGACGTTTAGGATTTTCAACGCGGATGTGCTGTTCCAGGAGGACTGCACCGAGGATGAGTTGATCGACGGGGTTTCGGGCACCCGGTTCTACTTGCCGTGCATCTACGTGTACAAAAAGATTGACAATATTGTAACTATTTATTAAAGGTTTTTTACGTTTCAGGGCGTCTCAGTGGAGCAAGTTTGCCACACAATCCATCGAACCTTGTCGGATCAGTTCAAGTACGCGTTGGTTTGGGGAACTTCAGCGAAGTATTCTCCGCAGCGAGTCCGAATTCCGCACATCATTTATAAGGAAACCCTTACACTGAACGATATGAAAGGAAAGCGTCGAGGAAAGCAAAGTTCAAATTAATTTTAATATTTATATTATTTATTCTCGCGTCAATCAACAAACCATGCTTCTGCTATCAAACTTTTTTTTGCGTGTTTTTCTTTGATGCCTTGTCTTAATCCTAAACGAAACGAATTTCTTTATAATGCTTGTTTTGAAGGCCGGACAATGAAAAAAATCATTTGGTATAGATTGCAGTTCATGAATTGTACTGGTTTGAAGGTTCATATTTACAGTATCGATCACTTCAAAGCACGCAGTTCATTCCACTTCCGTTTCGCAAATAAAATCTTCAAATATCATCAATATCATTCACGTCAATGTTGATTTCGGCATCACTGCCAGCCAGATTGCTGCGTTCCCTCTGTCTTCATTTTTCTACGATTGCTGCTGTCAAATCGTCCAATCAGCAACTGGCTCGGATTTGACAGAAAATTGGCTCGAAATCGCTACCCGATTGTCGGGTCCCGTCCCAGTTCAAACCCTGTAAGTTTCTTATAGAGATTTTCACGTCCGGTTGTATTGGTGCGATATGTGAGAACGTGTTAGTGAAAATCCGAGGAAAATACATAACAAATCGCTGTCAAACTCATTTTGGAAGATCTAATTTCATACATTTTTTAGGTTAGCCAGAGTAAAATAATAAACAACTTTACACGGCAGTGCACCCGCAAGTGTGCGTGCTTTAAACATCACTAATCTCTATGGCTTGTTTACGTTTGGATCCAGTTATGCGAGGTAGGCGACGATTGTTCGTATTTGACAGCCACTTCTCCCCCTTGGCTGGTGGTAACGCATGATGGAAGTGGAAGATTTATGTAGGGTTGGGTTGAAAAAATCATGAAAAAATCACCAGCATTCACTATGAAATTAGTTTTTCGCCCATAGTGAACTTTGATGAATTTTAGTGATTTTTTCAGCCCATTGTAGGGTAGGGTGGGAATAGGGGAATAGGGATGTTCATAAAGGGAGGTGGATTCTAAAGTTATTCAATTCTGTGTTTTAGATTTCAATTTCAATTTAATAAATCAAACTGAACTAGTAAAAACTCAAATATAACATACAAAATATATAAAAAAAAAAACAAAATGTAACCATTTAGCAGGTTACAGAGTGTATCCAGTAGGCACTGCTACGAGTTGCTCGTTGGTGGCTTCGTCGTTATCTTCCTCTCCGTCTCCGTACGATGTAGATGACTAGATATGATTTCAAATGAATGCTTATTTTGTTTAGCTATTAATCTTCAGTTGCAAAATAAGTTATGATTAGATTAAAGTTAAATTAACTTTACAGAAAAATGTCCATTCAACTATCTGTTGCAATACACCCATCAACCATGTCAAATTTAAAGAAAACCCATTAATGTTCAATAATTGGATCGTATTTAGACGCTTAGTTCTAGATTATTGTCTATAAGTATAACCAAAGATCAAGAAGACCACATACAATAGCGCTGCGTTTGAGTGAAGGTGGAAGCAACGCATAGAAAAAATGAGCAAATACACAAACCTTCCTTCTGAAGATGTAATCTTTGCTATCAAATTCGTTCGAAGCATTTACCTTTGAGCGGCAGATAACGCGATTGTACCTGTCTCATAGCGTTCGTATGGAAGAGTTGCTAGTCTTCTTGATTTGTTGTCTTCGGTATAACGCTTAGTTCTGGATTATTATCTATGAGGGTGTTCTGAGGCATAGGGAAGTAAAGCCGTTGGTTCCCGGTTCATAAGTTGATGGGTCGATAGGTAGGGTCCAGGTGTGGGAGCTGCCTCCCTGACGTTGGTAGCATTGGTGGTGCTCAGCACGGAAAACAAGATCGACGGAAAACAAATCAAGGAAAAAAGTAAAACAGCTACTAAATATAATATCTGATACCGTGAGTACAATATACCTGAATGTTACGTTAATCAGCTGAAGGATTATTCTTGCTGAAGAATTGCATTCTAAGTTGCAGTAAGTCATATTTTATGTGTGTGCACTACTTATATGCAGAGTATGCAATTATTTGAATTTAACAGCAAAAAGTGCCTGCAACAATCGGGCTCTGCGATACATTCAAAAGATTATTTAAATTGCAAATGAACTCTGGAAATATTTCATGAAACGCGATCGAAGTTTTATTAGAAAACATAAATTCTTTAAATATCAAAAGGTGTGTGATTAACAATTGACAAATTACCCTAATTTGATTAAGTTTCTTTAGCGGAATCAGTAGTTAATTATTTTTCAGGCATGCGTTTTGATCTAAAATCTAAAATCTGGAATATTGACTGTTGATTGGATGCTAGTCAACTCCCCTATTCATTTTTTAATAATTCTTAATATTGTGAAAATTTGCTTATCCTCTTACTTCCTCAACCGAAAATTCTCATTGTCTCTGGTGGAGATCTCTGGCAGTGCATACACAGTATATCTACAAAATACTGAATTTCACTAGCCACCTGATGTCAGTATCATTTCACACAGTTAGAATATCAATATCATGCGCCTCAATGTCAGTGCGCAAATGACATTGATATCGTCAAGGGACCACTGATATTCAAATTTCTACCTCACATGTTTCATATGTCCGCCAGCTAATCGAGTACCGATCTTTTGAAAACTCATCAGTAATATTTAAGCAATGCAGCGGTTATACGAAAAAGTTGATTTATTGAGATAAAGGAAAGATTTTCAACTTTTCTTAGTGATATTCACATGGCGCTGACGGCACCGTCGAAAAATTATCTCTTCTAGCAAAGATTGTCAGTTTCTTATGGGAATTTTCCATGGATAGTACAAAGTCCGCCATGTTTCACGTACAGTCTGACGTTTGCTTATAGATTTTCTCATATGAGTCGCCGTCAACGCCAATATCTTACGTCAATTGACATTGTTGACAGCACCCAGCACTGGTCTCTGGTTGATCAAGTTGCACTATACCATGAAGCGGCCATTTTGATAGTTTTGTCCCGTTAAATGGTGCCCTCCAACTAGAATAGGTCTCGTTTCCAATATATTGCAATGCAATTTAACTTCAAAGCACTTGTTGAGTTGGGTTCCTTTAAATTGGCTTCCACGATTTTTCCACCTTCCTCCTCCCCGCGCTGCTTCAGTCCACAAACTGAGCAAATCGCATGATCTGAGAGCATCCGGTGCTGCTCAATGTTCAAACACACAAATGCCACAAATGTAGTGTTAACATACCTACCGTTATACACTCCCGGAAATAAATATAAAGACACATAAAAAAGCATGGCGCCTACCAAATATAAGAATCAGAGGAATTCTAAACCATGTATTTTTGAAAGCCACATTATCATGCTACAATATCACCCATAGAAATAACCAATTGCATCATGTACGCAGGGGAAATAAATGGAAATGTGATTTTCTCCTTCGGAAATAAATATAAAGACACATAAAAAAATGTATGGGAAATTGATCATTTTCGAAACATTACTAAGCATGTCAACAATTCTTGTAGCACCAAAATAACCAAAGAGTTAGTTAAAGTAATAACTAAACTTAATTTCTGAAACGTTTTAAGCAGATCCAATCGCTAGAAGTTATCGAAAATTACAAAAAATCATTGGTTGATCAGCGAAGATTAATTAGGTGATACATACATTTAGGCGTTTTCCGAGTTAGAATGTGTCTTGAGATGTTCAAACAAATTAATATGTTTTTTTTAATTTTTATGTGTCTTTATATTTATTTCCGGGAGTGTATTCATTTTGTTCACCAGTTACACAGATGCGCAAAGTAAAATTAAATGAGTTCCCCACACATTTGTGATCGCTTTGATCATCTCGTATCAGCCTACAAGCGCTGGGTTGCTCGATCGTCGCGTAGCTACCGCGAACGTCGACCCGTTGGAAATCCTTTCAAGATGTGTTGACCTTTCCCTAATTTTCTCTCCCATCCTGGTTTTGGGCCGAAGTTGGTTGGGGGATAGAAATCGTTCTTTGGAAAGAGATGCAAAAATTGCGCGCAATGAAACTAATGGGAGCGTGAGAGAAATTTTCGGTATCACGAATTTTAACTTCGTGATTTCCGGTAGCGAAGATTACAATATCGCGGTTAATCTGAGGATCTTCAAACTTAGTCTCGTTCACTTTGAACTGATCCGTGGAAGAGGCATGAGTGGCCCAAAATAGTTCTCACGCCGTGGTGTTGTCCAAAAAGTGACATGATACCTGTTTAGATTAGTGTAGCTTTATTTAACCAAAATCCTTTCCAATAGTTTTTCGTAGCGTAGAAGTGAGAAGTGTGTGCTATTCTCTCAGGTCGTGTGTTATCGGGTTGTGCTTTGGTGAATAAACAGGTAAAATTGAACATGCAATTTGCTTGGTGTAATTCCGTGCTTACAAGTGCGTGGTGCAATGGTTATTTTCCGAATGTAGATTCGTGGCAGTGTCGATATACGTCCAACACACCACACCGAACCATCCGTGGCCATTTCTGACCCCACCGTCAGCTTCAAAGTTCCCGGAGTACGCCGGAAGAGGGACGCGAACATCAACGACGCACCCTAGGCAAGGCGATCGGCCATTCAACAGCCCAGCAAGTTAGCAACACGTTTTTCCTCCCGTTGGTGACGACCAAAGGGATACCGACGCTCGTACCGCGTCGTGCAAGACCACGAGTCGATGAATCAGACGCACCGGTTCATCCGATGCACGTAGCACGCATCTAGACTTCCGGCGGTCTCCGCTGTCGAACAACGCAGAAGTAGCAGAGTTCACCGCCACCCCGTCCGTTCATTCGTCGAACGCGTGGTGTTCATCACCAGCATCATGAAAAGGTCGTGAGTACATGAGTACAGTACTATATGTTGTGAGTGTCCATGCGCATGTGACTCCAAAACGTAACCATTGCTATGCACGGTTACGAGGTGTACGAGCATAAACCGTACTTGCTCTAATTCGATTTTGCGCCAAATTCTTTCCGGTGCAGAGCAACGAATAAATGAACGTGAATTAGATTCATTAATAAGCACCCAAAGCCAAGCACACACACCCGCACGATAGGAATAGGGATCTATGGAAAGGTAGAATGAGAGTAGATAGGAGACGAGTCTGAAGAACAAATGAGCAACTCTCTAATTGTATACGTATTGGTCCGAGGGAAACGAGACGGTTTACCTGTGATGAGAACCGCCGTGCTAGCCAGACTCGTCGCCGGCCGACAGTTGAATTTGTTGCATGTTTTTGCACTCGAACCATTTCAATCAGCCAACCTTCTTCCCGCCCCAAAATTTGGGAAAATCAGAGCCTTCCCCTGAAAGGTCTCATACGGTCGGGCAACCCTATCCCTGGTAGGTGGTCTCCTTCGGGAGTGGCGCTTAAGCCACTTTTACTTGAAAACGGGAAGACTGCATGGCTGACCGGTTACAAGATTCTACATAAATTCAATAATTCGCATGCCTCTGCCATGGCAGGATGGCCCGATAAACGAACTGTTTTATTTTCACCATCTATAAATCACACAACGTACACTCGAAAAATTTCACACGTTTCATCGAAGTGTTTAAACACTTGATTTTTTAAATGCCCAATCACATTTACTTTAAGTGTATTTCACCTTGGTGCAATGTGTTATACACGTTAATTTCTAGTGTTTCAAACTTTGAAATGTTGAAAATCTTTCACTATCTATTCAAGTGTATTGCACATTGAATCACACTACTGTTCAAAACAGATGGATTTAAATTTTTTTGCATTTCAATGCGATGTGAATTGCTTGCTCAGAAAGGTAAACATCGAAAACAAGAGTTGTGACTTTATCCTATCAACCCGCCTCATATATGAGAACAACCGTGTCACAATGGGGTCGAACGAAGACTCCGACAGCAGCACACCACAACAGTCCATGATCGAATCCCAAATCAGACCCATTAAAAATATATCTGAAAGCTCTGGCCTCTGGCAGTTTTGTTTATATATTTGTCGATTCATTTTTATAGTCGACAAAGTAGAAGTCGATAAAGTAGAATATTGAACTATGATGTGCAAAGCTATGAGGCACATAGAATCCAAGTGTGTCACAATTCAAATCCACAGTGTTCAGGCATGGTTCATAGCATAAGATTCACAAATGAAATGGATGTGTTTCACAATAAGCGCAAAATTAAGTGCGAGACACATGATGATGACGTGTAGAATTTTTTGAGTGTAGGAATGTGTGCAACTTACCTTGTGAAGAGCTGGTCCGAAATAGAGTGGAGAGTTGCCCGTGTATGTTTATGAAGCGTTGCCATAGATACCTCTGTTTACCAGCATTGAACTGCTGCGCTTACAACGGAGGGCTGCACACATGGCTTGCTGACTCGTTAAGCGTCAAGTTAAGACCTGCTTACACTAGCGCTAATATATGCCACACATGTCCCTCTCTCCTCATAAAAAAAAAGAATTTTACCCGGTTTTCCTTTTCAGCCGTGAATGCACCATTGCTCTGACATCATTATCATCATCATGAAGATCAATGGGAGCACTGTTAAGGATGTTAGGAATCTCGTTCAAAAATCGAAATGGATGATTTTTCAATTAATCTCATAGTTGCTCGGAGAAAAACTGACCCGATTGGATTCTGGGGTGCAATGTGGGATGTTTGCCGTATAACAAAATGTTGGTAGACTGTGTACTAGTGAACTGAAGCCGTTGTGTCACGAAAATGAAAAGTGGACGCAGGCCTTGTTTTCTCTGCTGAGATCCCTCTAGTTGGAGCAGCTAGAGTGTGTTTCGTGGTTGATGGGGGTTTACGCTGCTGTGAGGAACGAAAGGCGAGAGTGCTGTTTTTAACACCTGTTGAAGATATAGTGGCAGCATATCTATGGAGCTCTTAGAAATCTTCGTGTTTAACGTGATATCATGGATTTCTTGGTAACATACCGGGTGATATCATTGCTTTATTTTTTCTTAACTTTCATTCCATTGTTATATTAAACATTAAATGTTGTGGACAGGACGGACCAGCAGGGCACCCGATTGACGCGAAATGGATGGGGAGAGTCGAAATGCCAACTCCCTGTCGTTTACATTTCGTGAAAAGAAGGTGGGCTCTTCTCCCCCACTCATTGGGACATCCTCCTGTTGGATGGCCTGTGTTTTGACTGGTTGTATGATCCTGTTGTTGGAAGGAGATTCTCATTTATTCCGTGGATGCAAGTGGGCGATGTTGCGCACGGATTCACCCAAACCGTTTTTGGCCCTTCATACAATGGCAGGTTGAATACAATTAGAAGCTTCGGCATTCTTCAGCTGCTAGATGGACGAAGGCAGTGCAAAGCGGCTGCTTTTCAACTTCGTCAGCTGACCAGCTTCATGGCGGATCTTCTGCGAGGACACCGGTGTGGAGAACATTGAGTTGGCTAGATGGTCGTTCACCAGCATTTTGTCGTTGGATAGCGAACGGACCTTCAAGGCACCCTTGATGGGGGAGGTTGCCTTCCGTTTTTTTTTTAGTGCTACTGTCCATTACGTCGATTTCCTGTGTCAAACGGTCCTGTTGGTGCATCCGTACTGATATGCATTAGATAATGCTGGTAAAATGTAAAGTATGCGTTATTTTTTTGTTTTGTAATAGGGATCGTGGCGTCATTTTCAAGCAATTGAGGCCAATTGATTTTTTTTTTTGCAAAAGCGTCGCTTTGAAACGATTAAGGCTTTTTTATTATTTTATGGCATCGTTTTGAAACGATTGAGGCAGATTTAGCAGTTTATTTATTTGAGTTTTTTTCACGGTGGCATCGTTTTGAAACGATTTGAGCAGATTTTGTGTTTTCTGTAATGGCGTCGTTTTGAAACGATTAAGGCAGGCTTGGTAGTTTTTTTTTTCGCAATGGCGTCGTCTTAAGACGAATAAGGCAGATTTGGCGTCGTTTATAAACGAATCAACCGGATCTAGCAGTTTCCATTATTTTTTTTTGCGGTGCGTGAAGGCTACGGTTATTCTAAACCGATTGATATTAGCGTGGCCTCTTTATGATAGAAAACCAAATGAGCTTATGGAACATTCCATATGGCTTAGTTAAATCTGGCAGGATCGCCAATGTGCAACTTACCTTGTGAAGAGCTGGTCCGAAAGAGAGTGGAGAGTTGCCCGTGTGTGTTTATGAAGCGTTGCCATAGATACCTCTGTTTACCAGCATTGAACTGCTGCGCTTACAACGGAGGGCTGCACACATGGCTTGCTGACTCGTTAAGCGTCAAGTTAAGACCTGCTTACACTAGCGCTAATATATGCCACACAGAATGTTCTACCCGTGCGGGATCACACACACTGTTGCGAGATAGCACTTTCATTTCCAAACAGAAGTGAAAGAGCATTTTTAGATCATAGGCAAAAGAACGTAAGAATTCCATAAGAACCACTTATGAATTTAAGCCACAAGAAATCCGTATGATTTTCATTAATTTGCCTTATGAAAAATAATGTTGACAAAAAAATTATAAAATGGAGCGGACTGGAAACCGAACCATGAACGTTGAGATTACGGGGCCCGTGTGTTGTCCACTCGTCTTTAAACGCTTGGAAAAATGAAATGGTTAAAGGCGTATGAGAGCTATCTAATGTTTGATGAAAATCATTCATAAGTTATACTAATGAAATTCATACACTGAGGCAAATAAACGACTTATTAACGTCACACATGAATTTCATAAGCGTGACCAGGCATGGAAAATCATTTGCATTCATTTCGTGCATTCATTTACATTCATTTGCCCCTACCTTTTTTGATCAACAGAATTCCGCAAAATAGTCTATGGAACTTTAGTAGGTTTTATTACTCGCTACAACTTTTGTTAGCAACTCAAATCCGTATCTCTTATGTATGACGAACCAGAGCGAACAGAAGCCACTACAGTTTTTCAGTGAATGTATTTTACATTCACTGAAAAACAGTAACTACTTCTGCCCGTTCTAATTCGTGATGCATAAGAGATACAGATTTGAGTAATGGGCAAAAGTTGTAGCTAATAACATAACCTACAAAAGCTCTGTACATCATTTTGCGGAATACTGTTGACGAAAAAAGTTAGA
The DNA here is from genome assembly GCF_037179485.1 of Ochlerotatus camptorhynchus. Taxonomy (NCBI): domain Eukaryota; kingdom Metazoa; phylum Arthropoda; class Insecta; order Diptera; family Culicidae; genus Ochlerotatus; species Ochlerotatus camptorhynchus. The sequence goes on along the minus strand of NW_027040604.1, from coordinate 3,297,981 downwards.
GGCAAATGAATGTAAATGATTGCATGAAATGAATGTAAATGATTTTCCATGCCTGAGCGTGACTTATGAATGATTTTCGTTAAACATTAGATAGTTTTTATACAAGATTACAAATCAATGACTTATCTCGATGATGTCTAGAAATTCAAGGCACGCCTACGTAAACCGACATAACCGTCGGGTAGAGGAAGTCTTCCCCGAGTTGGTTTGCGTTGGTGAGACTTGGCTATCTAAAAGTCATCGAAAGTAATCATTGTTTTCAAAATCTGTTATACCCTTATTCAAACTCTATCTAGAATTCTTGGTCGAATTACATATTGCATGACATATTTCTCAATAATGATTTTGAGAAATATGCGATTGAAAACTTACTCATTTTCGTTACAAAGCACATTTTTGATTTCGTAATGTGACCCCCAGTATAGTAAAGAAAGACGTAGTTCTACGTCAAAATGCGCAGGGACAAATCCTAAAAATCATTTAATTTGACCCCTAAAAAATTGTAACTATATTTTAAATAAAACAAAAATTACGCACAACCTTTAAATCTAAAACTAGAAGCCATTCCTGATCAATTGGAATAAAACGCAATATGAACGGAAGTGGAACGGGGACAGCAAGTTGAACAGTTGTCACAAATGGCAGCAAGAGTCTAATGGAAGTAGATTTGGTTCTAACAAGTTTTCTATCCGACAAGCACGCAGCAAAAAGCTCCGAATTTTAACTGTCGCGTAAAATCTCCTCCCGTTTAATATTGAGCTTAATTGCTTACAAGTTTGTATACAAGATTGCTGATTTATGCGATATTGTGCTTAAATTTACATGAAATGTCGTGTGAAATTACACGTGTGTGAAAGCAGAGTAACATATTCGGCCAATTCTAAAGCATAGGTTCTCTTAGGGTTACATGGTGATCTTCTTCATAACTATCGATAGTAATATGCACTTTTTATATTCTTATTTTTTAATTATATTGATTTTTCAGAATTTCTCCACGGAGTTCACATTCATTGGATGGGTTTATCTCTTCAATTTAAATTTGGCACAATTTTCATTCACTACTACAGGTTCAACGATTTCGATAAAATTCACCATTAGCATAAAACCACATCTATCCGATCAACACATCGAAAATATAGGATCTCTTCCTCTCGAATAGGTCTCCCGTTCCACAGATAACACCCACAAAATATTTGGTTTATTTGTTCAGTTTTGTACATTGAATCCCCGCGTCACCGTCTAAACCCCTCCCTCGATGCAATCGCCGATAACCTCGTGACTTCCGGTCGTCTTCGTTCCGCGCCGGAAGCCCAACAGTCATACGACCATATCGCGGCTCTGCGTCGCCGGTTGGCCCCCGTTGTAGCTCTCGCGGAACGGATGGTGCACCAGCTCCGGGAAGCACCGGCTCAGCTGACATTTGATGGCAAAAATCACGTCGTGGTTGGCGAAACAGAACAAACAGGAAACGCACGCACCCTGCAGGCTAATCAGCACCGCCGACACCACCTGATAGTAGCGTTCCAGCTCGCATCCCTTGTCCGGACGGAACGGCAGCAGGATGTGTTGCAGACCAAACAGCGGAATCTGATCGGAGGAAGGGTGTGAAAATGATCATTTATGTCAATACTTATGGGAATAGCACATGGATTACCAAAATCAGTGTCGCTCGAGTGGCTTTCTTCAGACCGAGTGGGGCCGGATTGGGCGAGGTGGAGTTCAGCTTGGTCAGCAGAACTCGGACCACGTTGACGAGGAACACGAGCGAGGTAATGAGTGAGAAGCACACTGGAATCGTCAGCAACCACATCGCGTGACTTTCGTTCATCCAGCAGCTGGTGGGATAAAGGAAAGGAAAAAAAAAATCAGAAACGGATGTGAGTAGTAGGACGTGTGTCAGCTGAGTGTTAATGGTGTATGCTCATTAGGACGACACGATGATGGGTGCGGTGGGCGTCTGCACTACATACGTGTGCTTATGCTTATAATCGGATAAATTTCCATTTCCGTCGAAGAAGCCAGCAGCAGCGGTAGCGAGCGAAGAGAACAATTTCATAATGTTTAATTTTCGCTGTGGAGCGAATGGATTTTTCAAGGGAGAAGGCAGAATACCAATATGCGAAAGGGTTGAAATGGGTGGAGAAGCCAACTTTTAACGATGAGAAGGCGGCAAAACGGAACGTTAATTTTTATATATGTACCTACATACTTTCCACTTTTGCGGTTTATAAGTTAACGTCGTTTAACCTTCTCGAGCTGGTTGTTTAAATATCCCACCTTACCATCGATCCTAAGTGGAACGTGGTACTTATTGGATTACACATCATTAAACCAATCTTATAAGGGTTTGCTGCTGCAGTGTATTAGTTTTCAGACTTCAAATTGAAATTATAATGTAGTTTTACTACAATAGCTTTTATCAAGCTTCACCCACAATGACCAACCGTTTGAAGTCTGTTTACTTTGGGAGCTATTTTCACGTCACTTAAAAGTACTCAAAACTATTGTCAATAACTTTCTTCTTTGGTTTTATTGTGTTCTTTGAGCACTTCCACAGTTGTTAAATGAGAGCTTTCTAAGAATTAGCACAGGGTGAGTGGTAATTCTGGTCAGTAAAGTATATGGTCATACAAATGACTAGCTGGTATGAACTCTTATTTTCAGTGTATTTCCTGTTTTTGTTATACCTAGAATATTTGTCTTGACTTTAGTCCAGTTCAAATCTTTAATCGTTACCTTAATTATCAGCCTCAACTCAAATTTGGGCCGTTCTCATTCGCCGTGCTGGAGCATTTTCAGATGAGAAGTTTTTAGCCATTGATTTTTCATAGCATATTTTCCTATGAGTAGTTTTTTGATGAGTAGTTCTTTTTTTGTTGTTAATTTTTAATAGACCAGTTGAAGGAAAAGCTCAGCCCTTTTGAACTACGCCTATGATATTGAGCAATTGTTAGATACAAGGCGAATGAGAACGACTCAAATTTGAGTTTTGTTCACTCATAATCGCCAAAAGTGCAGGAACTCGGCGATGAGTAAATTTGCCTCATGTTTTCCCAGGTTTTTCCAAGATTTTCCAGGGAAAAATTCCCGAATTTGAGAAAAGTAAAGATTGGATTCACTCAGTCTATTGGTACTACTCCGAGACTGAATAAAATTTTCGTCAATTTTCTGATTCGCGATTATGAGTGAACTAAACTCAAATTTGGGTCGTTCTCATTCGCCGTGTAGAGTTAGTGTGAAATAAAGAATGAGTAGAATCGAGTGAGCGTGAAGCGTGATAGACCGTATCAAGAGCCACATGTGAAAAGGGCATACAAGCGTTTTGTAAAAAAACCTTTCTCCCTTTTTAAACAAACCTTTGTAGGCCATTTTCTTGCCAACCGAGGATCGCCCACGCAAACCAAACAACATCACCGGGAAGGGAAAAGTTTCCCCTATCCGGTGATGTAGATAGTTTGCGTTAGTGTCATATGAGTAGCGAGAAAAGGGCATAAGAAGGTTTGTTTACAAAAACTTCTATGCCCTTTTCACATGTTGTTCTTGGTAGGTAAACGAAATTTCATTGGTTCAAGAATTTTGATAGGTTAATACTCCGAATACGATGCCTCCGAAAAACGTGTAACGGCAAGTTTGCAATGACATAACTTAGCCATTTCTGAATGAATTTCAAAAATTTTGGTGCCTTTAGAATTCCTAGGGTTTGTAGATGATTTTGATTGTAAAAAGATTGAAAATAGAGTCGTCTACTTTTTTAAAAAGCGAAAAGAGTTGTTAAACGTTTTTTTGAAAGGTGTGTTTGTAGGGTTTTGCAAGTGGAGCAAGATCTGTAATTTAGATTAATGGGCACAAATGCTCACAATTAGCCAGAATACAGTCATGGTTCCTAAATATAGATGCTGGAGACAACGGAACGGTCTCCGAAAAATCCGGAACATCCGTAAAAGTGATCAATCCATGAACCTGATCCTAGAGCTCTGCGGTTTTTTTTTTAAACATTAGGAACTGTGATATAAAAAAATATTTGGGGTCGCAACATAAACATGTACATGGATGGCCATGGGACCGTCCTCCGGAAGATCCGGAACATCTGTAAAAGTGGACAATCCATGAAACTGATCATAGAGCTCCGCGTTTTTTTTAACATTAGGATCTGTGATATAAGAATGAATGTGGGTCATGGACCCAGATGGCCATCGGACCGTCCAACGGAAGATCCGGAACATCCGTAAAAGTGGTAAATCCACGATCCTGATCCAAGAGCTACGCGTTTTTTCTTAAACATTAGGAACTGTGATGATAGAAAGAATTAGGGGTTGTGACATAAACATGAACGGAATATCCGCAACATCCGTAAAAGTGGAAAATTCACGAAACTGATCCTAGAGCTCCGTGGTTTTCTTGAAAACGTTAGGAACTGTGATATTAGAATGAATTTGGGATCGTGACATAAACATGGACCCAGATGGCCATCGGACCGTCCTCCGGAAGATCCGAAAAATCCGTAAAAGTGGTCAATGTATGGAACTGATCCTAGAGCTCCACGGTTTTTTCGAATACACTTGGAACTGACATATATAAATTATTTTGCGGTCGTGATATAAACATGTACCTAGAAGGCCATGGGACCGTCCTCCGGAAGGTCTAGAACATCTTTAAAAATGGTCAATCCTCGAAGCAGATCCTAGAGTTCTACGGTTTTTTCGAAAGCATGTGGAACTGCGGTATAAGAAAGAATTTCGGTTATGACATAAACATGGACCTAAATGGCCATGGGGCCATACAGAATATCCGAAGCTTCAAGGATGCTATAATTTTGCTTTGATTAAAGGTTTTCTCAGTCTTATAACACTGCAATGGCTACGATGTAATCTTGAATTTTTTTTTCAAGGGAAAATATTGGTTTATAACACAGAATACCAGTAAAAAGAACAAAACAAGTAGCAAACAAAAACATAAGGTAAGTTTATTTTTGTTTTATTTATTTATTTATTTTTTATTTGATTAAACGAGTTTCTTATATTCATGATACGGATTAGCAAAATGGACAATTTGTACCCTCACAAAGATGAAACCATGCGTTACACTTTGTGCATTTACTCCAATTTTCTCCTTCCATGGACTGACCGAAGATGGATCCACACTTGTCGCATAACAAATCCTCAACCAGCAAGCTCAATTTCCTCTTTTTGGAAAACTTTGCGGTTTTTTAATTTCTTTTATTTCTCTCAGGGCCATTGATGTTTTCAGCATATTTTGATGGGAGTTGGATGTGATAACTGCAGCTTTTTCTTTCCTCATAGAACGGGATTTATTCCTGGACACCATCTTCGGGACTGGCTTCAACTCCGATGGTAATGTTATGAAGGCTTTACCGGTTTCTTGCATTTGGTTTGGCTGAGGTTTAAATCCGGAAGAAATGGGTAGTTCCTTATTTGAATCAACCACTACATTCGAACATGAAATAATTAATTAATTTAGCTTTATTTAGGAGGCTTTCACTTCGAACATGAAGCTAGCTCACTGCTTGGGAGATGATCAACCGAGGTATTTATGCGGTTGAATGACTTTAGCTCCTTCCCAGAGTCATCAAACCCATAAAAGGGAGGCTCATCATCCACAGTTTGAGGAGCATCCGAAACGTTGGATGCAGCAAAATCGTCTTCACCGAAGATAAATTTCTTCAGTGGAACTATTCCTGTTTTCCTGAAGCCATTAATAGCGGTGGAAGGGGTCGCCGATGCCATGAACGCTTTTCCAAAGAGGGAGCTAATCTCATTTACCGTCACGACTTTTCCAGGGTTGGCTTTTAAAAATAACTCCACAGTCTGAGAGAAATGTGACTTCAGAGATGCCATGTAGCTAACATCGAGAGGCTGCATTTTATGAGTGCAGTGTAGTGGGAACGATATAACAGTAACGTTGGCCGATCTGGCCATTTCTACAAAGGCCAAATTTTTCGTGTGCGAGCTATGGCCATCCAGCAATAAGAGGATAGGGCTATCTGGTATTGGTCTGGTATGTTGAATGAAATGTTCGAGCCATTTACAGAAATCTTTACCAGTCATCCAACCACTTGAATTACAACTAAATAGGGTTTCAGGTGGAGCTCCTATTTTGAGCTGCTCCGTCATTCTTACCCTCGGAAAGATCAGCATGGGTGGCACGTAATGTCCCGTTGCACAGGTACAACTAGCTGCTGTTGTTAATTCGCCTCTTTATGCCGATGTAACGCAGCCAATTTGCCGCTTGCCTCAAAGTGCCAGAATCTTACTTTTTTTTCGTTTGAATCTAAAATAAAATAGAAGGCAACAATGTAGATTTAAAATTAAAAAAAGGAAACATCAACTTACCGTAAGAACCGACGTTTCATCCACATTATAGATCCGGGTTGGCGAAAATTTTCCTATTGTGATGGTTTCCTCTAGCATCAAGTAAAACCGCTCAACAGCCACTTTATTGAAACCCTGAGCTCTTGCAACCGATGTAGCTTCCGGAGTTCGCAAAGTTATCTCAGGATGTCGCTTTCGGAATCCAGCCAACCAATCTTGTCCCGCAAGTCCTATGGACTTGTTGAACGGATGAGGAATGTGGTTTTTTTTCCGCAAGATCAAAAGCCAATTGACGAATTTCTTTGGTCGTAAGGCCGTAGAACGATTTGTCCATGTTTAACACATGCAGTACAAGCTCTTTCTTCTGTTGTTCCGTGAAAACGGTGCAGTACCGACCCAACTGACTCACTTTCTCACTACGTTTAAGATTCGGCTTTAGCGTTTGCCGAGGAATGCCATACTCGGATGAAGCTCTTTTAACGGAAAATCTTTCCGAGACAACAGCTTCGACCGCAGCATGAAGATTTGCTGTGGCCAAATTTTTTCTACAGGAAACGCGTTTATAATTTCGGACCATTTTGTAGATTTCAGAATTATTCACCGCACTGTTGTTTTGAAAATTTAACTTTGACAGCTGCTTTTGAGGTTAGGACACTGAGTAGTGATGTGGCGATCTTACCCCGGAGATAGGTGCTCGTTCCACCCCGTTTGGAGAACATTTATTAAAGTGTTTGTTTGGCTAATTAAATTGTTAAATAGTTAAAAATGAATTACACACACACATCAAGTGAAGCGGACTTACCATACTGGTGATTTGTTTGTGGTGCAATAAAACCTAATATAATGACAAATGCTTATTTTCTGATGCTAGTTTCTTATAGCAAATAGAGTATTTTTTTCGGTTTTCACATTTTTACTTATTTTTCAATAACGTGTGTATTTGATATTTATTTTTGAAATGATGTAGGTATCTATGAATTATCTTTGATGGATAAAGGTATGCATTTTTAAGAAAAATACCAATTTGGATGTAAATATCAAGGGTGCTCATCTTGCCCCGTATGGCGAGCTTGCCCCGTCCTACCCTACCTAAGCTCGTTGACGGCATTATTGTAACGAATTATGGAGGAGACGGAAGCAGAAGGAACAGCAGCAGCAGCAGTCGTGGGAGAGCTGCACTATTATTCGTGTAGCCCTGGCCGAGGCTGGAAACCTCGGTCCGGTCACGACAGTTGGTACGATGTATGGTTAATATGAATTACCATGACCTGATGGACGGTAGATAGAATTACCATGACCTGATGGATGGACTGAAGAAATTTTGTAAAATTATTGTCATGACCTGATGGATGATAAAGTATGCAAACAAAATAGTTAGAATTACCATGGATGGAAGATAAGAATTGCCATGACCTGATGGATGGACTGAGGAAATTTTGGAATACTTAGAATTGCCATGACCTGATGGAATTTCCCCCGAGAGGGTAGATGAAGTCCCCCTTACTCAATTAAGGAAAGTTGGAGAGGGGAAGAATGTAGTAGATAGAGCTAGTGTGAAATAAATAGTGAGTAGAATCGATTGAGCGTGAGACGTGATAGATAATAGATGAACCGTATATAAACGGAATATCATTGGTCAAAAATTTTGATAGGTTAAAAGTAGTAATCCTTTGTACAGAGATTCCCGGAAATATTTTCAAACGATTTGGCAACGTGATTTGTTTTGTTTACAAAAGCTGGCAACACTTGCCGCGAAGTAAAATGTTCCAGCTTTGTGCGTGACTTTGTCGTTGCTTACTCTAATGTTAAAATTTAATGTTTGTTCCAGTACCACTTCGAGCACACGCAATTATATTTTGCTAAAAAATTAAGATATAATGCTGAAAAAACAGAAATATTGCGTTCAGTCTTATTGTGCACTTCATACCAAACAGGACAAAAAAGCGCGTTTTCACTTATTAAAAAGGGTGTGTGAATTTAGTTCTGATCATCTTGGTGTCTTCGGTGCACTAATTTCTTATGATACAAGCAATGAGTGCTCCGGAGACACCAAAACGATTTGACGAAATCGTGTACTTTTATCACCCTTTTTGCATTTTTGGGGCTGTCCAGTTACAGATGCAATCAGCAATATAAACCGAACTGAATAATCTATAGAAACTATCCATTCAAAATTTATTATATAATTGTTAATTATGCTTAAAACTCTCGTATCTTAACATACGTATTTTACTGTTATAATTTGTTTTTCTTTTATAAACGTTATGTTTGAATTTATTTCACTCCGATTACAATACTTTTCCACTCAATAGGAAATCCTCTGAATATTTTCTAATTAAAATGTTCGTTTGGCTCACATTTTGACAGTCTCGCTGCTCGAAATGGCCGCTTCCGCGAATCTCTATATATATAGGATTACCACAGGACTGCAACGCCTGTCATCTGCGAACAACTCGAGTGAAGCCAAATTTCTCTGGTGCTCTGATGCTAGCTCCTCCTTTTCCTTATGCTTGGTACATCTTTTTGTCGCATTGCGAAAAAAAAATATAGAGTTTTCTAGATAACGTTACAGGAAATCATGATCCTCGAAAATTGTGCTCGTCAATTCGAAAACAACTAAATCATTTTTCAATTGTGCATGATGGGAAAGTAGGAATGGTTTTGAAGGCATTACATTTGTTGCCACCTTGTCGCATTTAATGTTACATGGTTAGAGCTGAAATATGGTATGGATATGATATTTTCGGCAGTTTCAAGAACTGGATCGCATTGCAAGGGATTGAGGATTACTAGTTTAAAGGTATAAATATTAGGTACCTAAGCTCGTTGACGGCATTCTTGTAAAGAATTTTGGAGGAGACGGAAGCAGAAGAAACAGCAGCAGCAACAGTGGAACCAGCCCCATCCGTGGGAGTGCTGCACCATTGATTCGTGGAGCCGTGGTCAAGGCTGGAAACCTCGGTCCGGTCAAGACATATACCAACTTGACAAGATGAGAAACTCCGAAGCTATTTCAGTTTGAAACTTTGTTTCCATTAATATGAGTGAGGGGGGCGGGAGAGGGTGTAGTTAGCCCCCCTTCCCCTCTCCAACTACGCATATGAGATAGAGTTATTGTATACCAAATCGAAAAGATAAGAAACTATGAAATTATTTTAGTTTGGAATCTGTGACTTCCATTTTCCAGGAAAAGTGACTATAGGCATTTATTTCAAACCATATTTTAACAGTTATAACTTTTTTTTAGGAACATTTTATCACCGTACTTTCTCGGTCAAGGTTGTTAGCCACTTCTTGGACTACATCTACATCTCACATGATTACGACCCCTGCTCGAATGTTATGATCCATTATTTAATGCAAGTTGTGTATCGGGAAGAATTCAATTACTTTTCTTTATTAAAAAAAAAGAAGTTCTTGAAGAAAAAGATTTTTTTTCACACCGGGCCCATGAAACAAGAGTATAGCAACAGTTGTTAAAAATTACATAAGTTGATATAATTATGTAGTAATTTTGTTATTGCTTTAATTCAAACCTCTCGACACTGCTGAATTGCGTCGGTAACAGATCAGTAATTCAGACGACATCAGATCGTCTCCCACCAAGCAGAAAATCGTGGGATGAATCCCAGTCCCGTTTGTAATAAATAATGGCAAGAGGCTCGGTGGCCTTAGAGCAACCATTTTTGCTTACTGACAAGAAGATTGTGATTATACGCACTTGAAACGAAATGGATAGGTACAGTAGGAATGTCAACTTCTTGTCTTGAGCAACTCGTAAATAGAAGATGAACACATGTACAGAAGGGGCTGTTAGATGGCTTGTTTTAGACCGGTTGTACGATTCTGTTGTTGGAAAGAGATTTCCAATTGTCCTGAAAAATGCGCGTCGGCAATTTTGCTAACGGATCTAGCAATCGGTTTTTGGCTCTTCAAACAATAGCTGGTTGAGTTCAATTATAGCTTGATTAAGTTTAACAGTGAGGACAGCCCACATCTTCTGACAGGTGCCTTACTTCAATTAGTGGTAAATAACTGACAGAACCCCAAGCCATCAACACTTCCTCAAAGGCTGTAAATACCGTGTCAATTCATGGTTGACATTGGTTGTTCTCGACAATTCGGTTATCAATCATTATGATTCAGCCACCATTCGAAAGGAATATCTACTTTTAATTGGAAACCCGATTCGCTCTGTGGTTGACCAATCGGACCAGTCATTTGGCTGCCAAATTTTAAGTTTAAGCCACTATTTGAATTAGGTCCATAGTAACATTGTCGACGAAGAGAATCGATCAATGTTACTTAGGACCTAATGCAACGTTCAGCTTGAAATGAGTTCATTATACATCAGTCAATATGCGTTTGATTATCCAACCCATATTGTCAAAATCAGAAGCGATCCTCAAAAGCAAAATAATCAATTTATTTTTGGACAAAATGATTATTTTGAATATTGTCGACCTCAGAGTCTAAAACCTCGATATTATAATCAGTTCAGCATGAGGCAAACCATTTTCCCGGTCATTCCCCACAGGACCGTTTTATGGTCATCCGGTAGCAGAATCGATATCGAGATGCTATGCTCTGCTTTAGAAAAATCACGGATCTGTAGGTCTACTTTCAGGAATTGACAATGTTCCGGTATTTTCGGATATCAACAGGACCGTTATATGACCACTCGGTTGCAGAATCGATATGGTGATGGCATATTTTCTTTGTGCTCATGATTACTGGGAACCAGTTGTTATTCCGTTCCGGTTGGTCAACCACAGGACCTGTGGACCAATCGGGTTTCACAGTGCAAAGATCCCGCGCTGTTTGTTTTACAATATATGTGTAATACCATTACTTGAATAATACCTTATGAAATTTAGGTTAAATAATTATAAATTTCAAAAAGTAACTTGTTTGGATCCCGTACATCTAATAACTTAACCCTTGCCAATCTGAAAAGAATCTCAATCACACCGTTAATCGGAACCACTACCTCAAAAGAGACGAACCAGACAATGGCTGAAAGTCTCTGTAACAATGTCAAAAGAGCCACCACCTCAAACATTGATTTAGTATATATGACCTGAGTGGTTTGGTAGCATCTAAGTACCTAATAAGAAAATAAATATCTATCAGCAATGATAGAAATCTGATACCTACTGTCGTAAAAACCTAAGATCCAATACACCATACCATACCGAATAAAAGTGGCTGGCTTCAGACCAGGGTCGTATTTGGGGGCGAGCAAAGGGGGTTATTGCCCCCAGCCATGGCTAAAGCAAATAATTTTAATCATATCATTCAATCATATAGTTAAGTTCTGAAATTGATCTGCAAATTTATTTGAGCTTGTTGGTCAACAATTGTTGAGTTGAGGTAAAAGATCGTTCATAAAATTGGCATTGATTAATTGAAAATTAAGGTCATTGAAGACATCGACAACTGATAAATGGCTGAGTTCTTTTTGTTTGTTGAACGTCGAAAGTAATGTTCTTATGAAGATTGATTTTGAAGCATTGACGTCAGCTAAATGCTTCATGGATGTTTCCAATTATTTTTACTGATTTGTATTGTCTTTATGTAGCATTGAAATAAAGAGAGTGACTCTAAACTTATTTGAACTCTAAATTGAATACCGTAATTCGAGGCAAATTGATCGCATAAAACGTAAATATGGAAATTCATTCTTACATTAAAAAAAATGACAAACTTCTGGTATTAAAATCAATAGGCTATGATGTTGATGATAAATACTTATTGAATTGAGCTGATGCATGGTCATTATTGGTGTCATTGGTTAATTTTGTTGCCAAGGAATCCAATTTTGGCTGACAAGTTGATTGCAGTAGGCCGCGCTTGAAAGCTGGCGTGTTTTTCTTTTGGTGCGTATTTTTCGTCAGCGAATTAATTTAAATTTTTCGCTTTAAATTTGTTAATTTGTGTGCTAAAATTTTGTTTCAAGTGTTCATAAAGTAATTATTTAGTTATATATCGTGTTTTGCCTGTGTTTGCCTTGAGTGACTCGGTTGACCTTGAATTTAACCTCCAAAATATACGACGCAGCTTTATTGTTCGGTGTCGGTTTTCATTGCCTCCCGGGAGCCCGGTTCTCCGAGTTCGGATGCTACACTTTTGGCGTGTAGTTCTATTGAGAGATCTGTCAGGTTGGTGAATTAGCCCGGGAACGTGTTGATAATATGTCCGTCGCGAGTTTTGGTGGTGATTCGGTGGCCGACGTTGCCGTGAATCAGCCAGTTTTTCGCTTGCAAAAGTGCTCAGCTGCGGGTCTCTCTCCGGTGTCGGAGATTGCTGTTCCTGAGGAAAGCACTAGACGTGAATCTAGACGTAAAGCTTAGAGAAAATCAAAATTACGGAACGCGTGGATTGGAGGATCAAATTAAGATGGTGAGACCAGTTCAAATAGATTTAAAAAAAAAAACAAACTAAATACGTGCCAGGTTTGAAAAGAATATATTCGAACCTGGAAGCGAGTATGTAATACCAATATCCATTTGATAACGGTGATGCAAACATGCGGGGCTTATTGTAAGTGAAAATAACCTCGGAATGGGCCTAACTCTCTAGACATTCTGAAATGGGTTGCTGGATCTACAATAGAGCTATCACTTTCTAACTCCCGGACTAAAGCTGTTTACAATGACCATAAATGCGACATTTTAGAGAGAGTTCTTTCATAATAATACTGCCTGTCAGTGGGGGTTAGAGGGAATACACACACACACATACAAAACAAAAATGACGAAAATAAAAAAACCAAAAAAAAATATGAAGGACGACGGCAAGACGCCAGACAGTGAAAACGGAGGAGCGAACGTGTCCGCAAGGAGCGGGATATTGCAGAGATCAGTGTGCCGAACCTGGGGGCCACTGCGAGTTCCAGCAGCAGCAGTAAGCCCCAAGGTGAGCAGCCAGGCGTTGGGCTAAGCCAGATATTCACACCGATATCCAGCAGTAGCATATCTCAAGAACTGCAGTTTGGGAGAACCAAAATGACGGAGGTCAGGAGGAAGATCGATGAACTTGATGTGTTCATGAAGGATAAAACAACGTACATAAAGAGATCAAGCAACTTGTGACTGGAATCAAATCCGGCATAACAGTGGCAAATCGGGAATTCCAAGAGTGGAGAAAAAGAGCCGAAAATGCCGAAAAGGCTCTCATGGAAGACACGCCAGGAGATGAGAAGGAGCCCAAAAAACGCAAGGACGAGAGGCATCAAGGAGATGGGAGAAAATGGTGGGTGACGTAAAGTCGAGAACCAGAAGGAGAGGAAGAAAAAACAAAAGGAAGATGAAGTTAGGAAGAAGGAAGAGAAAGCGAGGAAGAAGGAAGACAGGAAGAATAAGGAGAAGCCCAGGCCTCGTAGGGAGAAAAGCAAGGGTGACGCTCTGGTTGTTGAGGCGAAGGACAAAACGTCCTACGCAGCACTCCTCCGGAAAGTGAGAGAGGATCTGGAGTTGAAACAACTAGGCGAGAACGTGGTGAAAACCAGGCGAACCCAGAAAGGCGAGATGCTATTCGAGCTGAAAAGGGACCCTACGGTTAAGAGCGCAGCTTTTAAGGAGCTCGTCGAAAAATCTCTTGGCGGGACGGCGAACGTAAGAGCCTTATCCCAGGAGTCAGTGGTCGAGTGCAGGGATCTGGACGAGATCATAACAGAAGACGAGTTGAAAAGTGCGCTGAAGGTGCAATTCAACCTAGGAGACGTACCGATGGCAATTCGGTTGAGGAAGGCGTATGGTGGCACGCAGACAGCGTCGATACGACTTCCTTCGGACGCAGCTAACGAACTGCTGAAGACAGGCCCAATCAAGGTTGGGTGGTCAGTGTGCCCGTTGATAGCTATTCCTCGGGTTTCTAAGAAAATGGAGAGATGCTACTAATGCTGATCTGTGCAGGAAATGCGGAGAGAAGGGAAACGTTGCAAAAGACTGTACAAAGCAACCGAGGTTTATGCTCTGCAAAAAAGGAGGACAGAAACGGCCATGTGACGGGAAGCTTCAGGTGCCCAGCGTTCAAGAAGGCGATGGTGGGCCAGCAATAATGAAGGCAACTCAAATAAATCTCAATCATTGCAACAAAGCACAGCAACTGTTGTGGCAGTCAACAACGGAAACAAAGTGCGACGTTGCAATCATTGCAGAGCCATATCGAGTCCCTCTCGATAATGGTAACTGGGTGGTGGATAGAGCAGGAATGGCGGCCATACAAGTCATGGGCAGGTATCCCATACAACAAGTGGTGGCAAGCTCATATGAAGGTTTCGTGATCGCCAAAATCAATGGAATCTTTGTATGTAGTTGCTATGCACCCCCGAGATGGACAATTGAGCAGTTCCACCAGATGCTAGATGGGCTCACCGGAGAGCTCATTGGACGGAGACCAGTCGTCATCGCAGGAGATTTCAATGCTTGGGCACTGGATTGGGGGAGCAGGTGTATCAACGCAAGAGGGTATAGCCTGCTGGAAGCTCTGGCAAAGTTGAACGTCAGTCTGGCCAACTTAGGAACCATCAGTACCTTCCGTTAAGATGGTAGGGAATCCATTATCGACGTCACTTTCTGCAGTACGTCGCTAATGGCAAATATGAACTGGAGAGTGTGCGAAGAGTACACCCATAGTGACCATCAGGCGATTCGGTACAGTATCGGGAACGGACACCGGTGGAAATGCGGAGGACGAAAGTAAGCGAGCGGAAGTGGAAGACGAAGGCATTCAATAAGGATTTCTTCATCGAAGCTCTAAGGATAGACAGCAGCGTCCTGGGTCTAAGTGCGAACGAGTTCACCGAATCATTAGCAAGGGCATGTGACACAACTATGCCGAGAAAACTGGAGCCAACGAACAGGCGGCGTCCAGCTTACTGGTGGAACGAGGAAATTAGCACCCTCCGTGCTACTTGTCTTCTAGCCAGAAGGCGTGCTCAGAGAGCAAGAACAGAAGCAGACAGAGCTGCACTGAAACGAAAGATAAAGCTGAGCAAATCAAATAGTTTCAAGGAGCTGTGCCGCGACGCCGATGCCAATCCCTGGGGCAACGCATACCGAGTCGCGATGGCGAAGATCAGAGGTCCAACGATGCCGATTGAAATGTGTCCCAACAAGCTGAAAGTCATTGTGGAGGGACTTTTCCCACAGCATGATCCAACGAACTGCCCACCTACACCATATGGTGAGGTAGATGAAGACAACGTTGAACAAGTCTCCAACGAGGAACTCATAGCAGCAGCGAAAGGGTTGAAGGCGAATAAAGCTCCCGACCCGGAAGGAATTCCCAACGTGGAGTTAAAGGCGGCGATCCAGACGTTCCCGGACATGTTCAGGATGGTGCTGCAGAAATGTCTGGACGAGGGTCAGTTCCCTTATAGGTGGAAGGTACAAAAGCTTGTGCTGTTGCCGAAGCCCGGAAAACCGACCGGGGATCCTGCATCGTATAGGCCAATATGCTTGCTGGATACTGTCGGAAAGCTCTTGGAGAGGATCATCCTGTAAAGGCTAACGAAATGCACGGAGAGTGAACACGGATTGTTGGAGAGGCAGTTCGGATTCCGGAAAGGGAGATCGACGGTGGATACAATTCGGATAGTGATTGACAGAGCCGAGAAAGCATTCAAACAGAAGCGGAGAGGAAATCGATCATGCGCCGTGATTACGATTGATGTGAAGAATGCATTCAATTGCTGGGAGGCCATCGTCAAGGCGCTTCATAGAATGAGGGTTCCAGACTACCTCTGCAGGATTCTAAGTAGTTACTTCCAGAACCGGGTCCTGGTCTACGCGACAGACACGGGGCAGAAATCGCTTAGAATCACGGCGGGGGTTCCCCAAGGCTCCATTCTAGGTCCCACGCTGTGGAACGGAATGTATAATGGCGTGCTGACGCTCAAGCTGCCCAAAGGAGTTGAGATCATTGGGTTTGCGGACGATGTCGTCTTGACGGTAACCGGTGAGACGCTGGAAGAAGTGGAAATGCTGGCGGCCGAGGCGATAGATACGATTGGTAACTGGATGCAAGGAGCGAAGCTGCAGATAGCCCACCACAAAACAGAAGTGATGTTGGTCAGTAACTGCAAAGCAATGCAGCGGGCAGAAATTACCGTTGGAGAGCACACCATTGTTTCGAAGCGCGTGCTGAAGTATCTGGGAGTGATGGTCGACGACTGGCTAAACTTTAACAGCCACATCGAATATGCGTGCGAGAAGGCGGCGAAGGCCATCAACGCAATAGCCAGAATCATGCCGAACAATTCTGGTCCAAGCAGCAGCAAGAGGCGTCTTCTGGCTAGTGTGTCCTCATCGATACTAAGGTACGGAGGGCCAACCTGGATTGAAGCGCTGAAAACGAAGCAGAACCAAAGGAAATTCAGCAGTACGTTCCGGCTCATGGTCATGCGAGTCGTGAGTGCGTACAGAACCATTTCGATGTAGGCTGTATGCGTTATCACCAGTATGATCCCAATCAGCATCAGCTTGGAGGAGGACTACGAGTGCTATATGACGAGAGAAACCAGAGGAGTACGAAAAATGGTGAGAACGGAATCGATGGCTAAGTGGCAGTAGGAGTGGGATGCAGCAGAGAACGGTAGATGGACACACAGGCCAATACCGATTCTTTCGACGTGGGTGAACAGGAAGCATGGAGAAGTCAACTTCCACTTGACGCAGTTCCTGTCTGGTCATGGCTGCTTCAGGAAGTACCTGCATCGGTTCGGACACACAACGTCACCCTTCTGTCCGGAGTGTGGGAATGTGGAAGAATCACCAGAGCACGTGGTCTTCGAATGTCCTAGATTTGATGATGTGCGAGAGGATATGCTCGCCCTTAGCACGGAGAATGTCGTCGAAGAAATGTGTCGAGAGGAGGGCACCTTTAATGCCGTCAGCAGAGCAGTAACGCTGATCATGTCAGCGCTGCAGCGAAAATGGCGAGAGGACCAGCTAGAAAGTAGTAATGTGCACAAGTGCGAACTGAAAGCCGAAGCCGGGAGAACTCTCCGTCGGAGTAAGCTGAATCCGCCGCCGGGGATAAGCGAGTAGAGCGTGACGCTGGGAGCTAAATGGCTCACAAATTGGAGAGACGATCAGCGAACTGGAAGCGCCAATTAGCTGAGGTAAAGTGAGGTGCGTAATGCACGGCCCCCTCCGAAGTAATACGACAAGTGGTTCCGGGGGAAAAGGGCAAGGCGTCTAAGGAGGTTTTAGTGCGGTAAGAATCCCACACACCGTGTCACCGTGACTGTGCGCCCAGTCGTCAAACGGTGGCACGATGGCCTTTTTGAAAGTTTCCTACTTGCCCAAAAAAAAAAAAAAAAAAAAAAAACACACACACACACACCCACACCGACACACAGACACACACACACACACACACACACACACACACACACACACACACACACACACACACACACACACACACACACACACACACACACACACACACACACACACACACACACACACACACACACACACACACACACACACACACACACACACACACACACATACACACACACACACACACACACACACACACACACACACACTCACACACACACACACACACACACACACACACACACAAACACCGAGACACACACACACACACACACACACACACACAAACACCGAGACACACACACACACACACACACACACACACACACACACACACACACACACACACACACACATAGCAAAGTGAGGGGGTACGACGCGAACTCTGGCGCGGTAACCATAGCACAGAGATAGAGGAAATGCTTCGTCAACCCGCAGGAGTGCCAACCGGCACATTAGGATCGACGCCAGTAAGATCCTAATTCCGGCATACTGGACGCGGCATGGAATTATGGACACGACACGGCACAATGAATTGGATACCACGCTACAGGGCTGACAGTCGTGCTATTCTGCTCCCTAAGTAAAGAAGGATGACACCTTGAAATGGCGAGTGGGCTAATAGTGCGGCTGCCCCAGTCCCGGTAAAACCTTGGCAGGCCTCCGGAAACGTTCAAAACTCGTCACCATTTGGTGGTTGGTGAGTAGTAGGCTCAGATGTAACATTCCTGACTTACGCCGATCTGGCTCTGAACACGGCCCCCATTAAGGACCGTGTCAACCCTAGCATGGCCTCCCTGCTTGCATAGATAACCATGGGATCACGATAGGCGACCACATACAACGAGTGGAGATAGCGGCCCGGAGGGGGGACCAACAGAATGGAGAAAAGAATAAAAACTAAGAAAACGAGAAAACCCAAAAAAATATGAAAGACGATGGCAAGACGCCAGACAGTGAAAACGGAGGAGCGAACTACTGTTGAACCTGGAGGCCACAGCGAGTTCCAGCAGCAGCAGTAAGCCCCAAGGTGAGCAGCAATAACACCAAGGAGAGCTGGGTCTTATGCTAAACCAGGTGTTCACACAGAAATCCAGCTGCAGCACACCCCAAGAAGGATTGCAGCTTGCGAAGACCAAATTAATGGAGGTCAGAAGGAGGATCAATGAACTCCATGACTTCGTCAAGGATAAGAGCAACGTCCACAAGGCAATAAAGGAAATGGTGACGGGCATCAAATCCGCCATGATTGCTGCCGAACGTGAACAGGATGCGCTGAGGGTGAGATCCGTGACTTCCGAAAGGGCGCTGATCGAGGCCATGGAGAAAGCAGCAGCTGAAATACAGGAGACGCCAACTAAAAAGCTCATCAATCAATTTAGATTTTTCTGCATAATTTTCAATTTTATTTAATTGACGTTGCCTAATATTGTATATAAGTTGTCAATCATACCAATCATAGGGTTGGAACGATTGTTGTCCTTAACTTGAAAGTCACAGTTGTTGTGAACTAAGTGCTTATCAATCTATTTTTTTTTTTTATGTTTTTAAATGTTTCCAATGTTAGAATTTAACGATTTGCATTTTGTATAAAAAATGCCTACATTTAGGCGCGTTTATAATTTTCACCCAATATCTATATTTTGCAATTTGAGAAACGTCCAAAAACAAAACCCTCAATGAAATAACTAATCATACATAACGATAGCATTATCATAGCCTATGATTGTATAATCATGAGTTTGTATATTTTCTCTCATGTTAGAACTAATTTCCATATTTACGTTTTGTGCGATAAATTTGCTCCCGAATAGCGGTATTTAGTTTAGAGTTGCGTTTATTCTCTGCTTCACAAAAACAATACAATTCATAATGAGAGAGAGAAGGATTAGTATTTTCCATTTAATTCCACTACTTTATTTGCTTATCCTTGACAGATACGCGTATTTCGTCTACAATGTGCAGACTTCTTCAGTGTCTTGTACTAATACTCAATTCAGTAAAAATTGAAAAGGGATTGGAAACATCCATGACTCATGCTTACATTTAGCTTCAAAATTGTCAAAACGTCAATGTTTCAAAATCAATCTTCTAAAGAAAAATCCTTTCGATGTTCAGCAAATAAAAAGATTTTTTACCTTAACTCAAAAATTGCTGACCTGAGCATCTGAGCATCTGATTGCTCAGATATATTGGCAGATCGAAACTTTATGGTTGAATGTAAAATCAAATAATTTGCATCAGCAGAAAAAAAAATATGATAAATTAAAAAAAGCACATCAAATATTTGCTCATCCTCCAAGTAAATTGCCCCTTTTGCTCCTCCTCGAATTTGACCCTGCTTCAGACATCGCTGCATTGCTCCGCATCTCATCGCCAGTATCCGCAAATCATAACAGAACATAAATTGATAAGATTTACAACTGCTCCGTCCAGTTCAGTTGGTCTGTCCCTTTTCGATCTGATACTTACTGTTCCGTGTCGAGCGTGTACTTATTCCGCACGGTTGCATAGATTGATATGAGCGCCACCGGAAGAATCCAACCGACGGTGAAAAACCAACGCATTGCTATTGCATCTTTGATGAAAACCTACGACGGGGGAGAGATGCGAAAAGAAAAAGGAAAAAATGTTAGGAATTCGATAGGATATTTCTCCCCGGTTGCCATTATGCCGGGTTCGTTCGTTCACGCAAACATGGGAAAGAGGTAGCTGGCTGTACCTACAGGAAATTGATTGACAATATTTAAACCTCAACATTTACCATTTGACCACATACATATTTGCCATCCTGTGGTTGTGGGTGGTAGGTTGGAGAGATATCGCACATTCTCCGTCTGGAAAGAGGGTGAAGCAGTAAGGCCTCAAAAATGTTGCCTACTTGTTCATAGTTTCTTCATCCGTCACCCACCCACCACCCCACATCCGGGACATGCTAAAGATGCAAAACATTTCGTCCACCACCTACCGGTCGACGACGTCAGCTTCCTTGTCAAACGGCAAACTGATGACGACGCTTCCGACCACAGACCGCCACCGGTCGGTCGATGACTGTCCGCTTTTTTTCCCCCGTTGAGCGAAACTCAATATGAGGAAGTGGCCCTTTTTTTCAATCATCAATATACGAGTGGGTACTGTGCTAACAACAGCAGGAAGGAGAAAGAGAAAGTAGCAACAGTTTCCGCCTGTTAAACTGATCACAGCGCAATGCAATTTTACCAGGGATGATGCACTAGACTGCAGGTGACCATGTACATGCGGACACGGGTTCTCCGTTTGTCAATGCAAACTGAAAGCCAACCTGTCGTCGAGCTACGGGATGAAACCAAATGGCTTGTGTGTGTGAGAGCGAGGCTTATCGTGTCTATTGGAGATGCAGTTGATCATAAAGCTGCATATGTGCGTATTAGACTGGTCTACATTAATATGGGAAAAAATCATGTTTTTCAAGGGCCAACCCCTATATTTGTGCCATTAAATGAAAAAAACTACTCTCTGAAAATTTCAGCTCATTCGGATGTAACACGAGCTGGCGCTTTGATTTAAAATTGATATGGGGATATTGGTTGAAATGCATGGAGAAATCGAGGGGGGCGACTCTATCTACGATGAAGGAAAATTTGTGTTATGCTGTGGTTAGCTGCGCGCACGCTGTGTAGGTAGAAAGAAGATTGATGACGATTATGAAGATTTCCTGCAAAAATATGATGCGTGATGCAAGTAGATGCGAGAAATGAATGAAGATTTTTCGAAGATCGATTCGCTAGTATAAGATTTGTTGAGCATCTAGAAATGAGATTTAGATGTGTCGCCCCCTCGGGAGAAATATCATTCCTTCACTCTTTCGTGCATAGAACTGGTTCAACAAACTCGATTAAGCTCAGAGTTTCAGCACATATAGTTTAAACTAAAAGGAACAAATTTGTTGAATACAGCATCAAGATTCAAGTTAGTATTATGGATATATTATTTGTAACGCTGTGCGGTTTTTGTAAATATTTTATCGATTAAGTTCAACTAAAATTAAAATTAATGTTTTGACGAAGCATTACGTTTTTCGGCAACATATTGGGGGTGCAATTAAAAAAAAAAAACAAAATCAACCGCGTCACGAAAAGTGGTCAGGTTTTGACCACTTATAACTCTGTCAATACCGCATGGATTTTAATTCTAAACAAGACAATCGATTGGGAATTTGTCTACAAATCTGCTAAAATGAACACTTTATCAATTTCCAATAGGTCACTGCAAAAAGCGCTTTCCCTAACACAGATTTCAAAACCGAATTCCATTCGGTCTCGCCGAACAGTGCTTTTTCAATCACCGTGTGTGGTGGTGTCCGGTCGGTTGTCATCATCAGCAGCAGTGTTTTCGGCGCATGGCGTTTAACATTGTTATCGAGTACACAACGAAAGGCTCCCCGCAAGCAGGTAGTTATCAAGGCTGCCGTTAAGAGCCTTCGGTTCATCGAAAGACGAGGAAGAAGCCGCGGATTCAGTTGCTAGTCATCAGCGGCTCACCATCTATGTCAAACGCATCACCCTCCGTGTTGAATGCGCTAATAGCTCAGCATTACTCAACCATCAGGACGAAACGGTTCTTTTCAGGACCGCCATGTATTATTGTTGTTTAAGAGTTAATTTTCATTGAACGTTCGCTTGACTTGCTGCCAGCCATATGCCCCCAAAGCTCTTTGGCAATGAACCCAGCAACGAAACATTTGTGGTAAAATGCGTAACAGTATTGAAGTGGTACAAAAAAAAATCTCGCAATGACTGAATACCACATAACCTTATACATTAACCAGAAACACTTCGAATTAAGGTAAGGTTTTATCCAGTATGCTAGAAAAAGTCAAAAAATCTCGAATGTATATGATTGATCGCGAATATCTAGCGAATGGAAAATGTTAGCAAGAAATTCCTCCAATCAATTTTCGCTTTTTTTTTTGTTATCTATTGAATGAACCAAAAAATTCCGTGCGTTTTATGTACAAAAATGCGTAATTTTGTCATCAGAAAACGAGACGTTTCCATTATAGGAAAAAGTGGTCTCCCTAACACAGTCGCCGAATATTGATACTGAGCACGTAATCCTACGTCAAATCTACGGTCGTGTCTTGGATACAACTTCTTACTTTTTTCATTTAGAATTCATTCAGTAGTGAAATATTTGAGCGTTTCGTGAAGTTCTATGTTGAAGAACGCGTAGTTTATGCTTAGGTGTAAAAAACTTTTGCTATAGTTTTCTATAAAAAGCTCATCTTTGCACATGCTTTCGGATGGCGCTCTGGAACAATGCCATTATATAAGGTCTGGGCCAACAGGCAGCTTGCTGGTGTTAGAAGCAAAAATGTTGTAAACATTGCTGAACAGCTGCGACAGATAGAAATACGTCACTGCCAACAGCTGTTTCGTTTAAAAAGATAACCATTGCAATGAAATACGAACACCACTAAACATTTGCAAATTTCACTAACACCAATAAGCCCTTTGGCCCAGACCTTATATAAACGTCATTGGCCCTGAAATACTTCGCCATTCGTTTAGATTGGCGCAATTTTTAAATAAAGAAATCGATTTAAAAAGGCGACCCTAATTTCAAAAGAAGAATGTCGTTAGAAAATGTCTTCCCTGCGAAAAGTACTCTGACTCGTGCATTTCGCTTTCGAATCGGCTGGTGAACAGAAGTGCGCGAATTAAGTTCTCGTTTAAAATCGTTTGTGCATTTGGCCTTGCCTTAAAAATGTAGCAAAAATATCCATTAAATTTTTTTAGTGGTGCTGGAAAAATATCTTCGATTCGACTGTCGCAAGGCCGGACAAGGGGTTCCGTTTAAGCATCTTTCCCGTCGTCCGTGTGAAACGGATCATCAGACTCGTGCGCCCAAGTGAAGGCCAGCCTATTAAAAGTAGCTTAACGGAGAAGCGTGAAGTTCCTCGGAGCGAAATTTTCCCGACGGTCGCACATTAACCGTTGAAAGGGTTCCCGCTACAAACCCCGTGGACCAATTTGTCCGTGAGCGCGGACCATTTGAGTGCGTAGCCAAGAGTGTCCCACGGTCCGGATTCAACCCAAGGAGAGGGGCGGATTTCATTTCATCCCGGGCGGTCATAGCGGAAGCTTATTACGCGAAGCCGTGCGGTGGTAAGTTGGCCCTCTATTCTCTACGGAGCGGATCTCCCGGGAAGGCACAACTGCGGGCGATGCTCAGCTCTCAACGTAATAAATCGGAAGTCTTCCGTCCAGCCGTCACTCCCTTCGCAACTCTAGTTCGGCCATACTGCGCACGAGTCACCTTCCATCGCTGCTCGCCATACTGCAGCTCTTGTGCGGCGCCATCACACCTCACCGTCATCATCAAGTCGTCGAGTCCCCACCGTCAGCCTTCATGGAGCCGTCGTTCGTTGCATCGAAAAACCTGCGCAGGTATGTTAGAGCATGTTTTTATTCATGGCCATGATTTGCTCATTTCCGTACACTAATCCAGAAGTCCAACCCGAATAAACGAACTCAATAATAGATTTTAATAAAGATTGAATATTAGTTTTAATGCTTTAGAATGTTTTTCCCTGGAATAAAAGACACTCGCTATCTTACGTTCAGTTTTTCCTTCGGTTCTCGCTCAGTTGAGTAAGCATTCCTTCTTTCTCTTTCCGTTTCGTTCATGTTTTGGGTAAGTCAGAGTAATTTTTTCGTTCCGTTAATACTTGCGGTTCTACAGGATGTTACAGTACTCCGGTAACGGTAGAGCCAAAACTTCAAAACTACCAAAGCGGACAAAATCACAAACACTTACAGGCATGTGCACCAACAAAAGTAAACAGGGTTGAATCTCATTTTGACTTATTGTAACGGTTCACGCGTTACGAGGCCAGAATCAGACAACTTTCTCCACTTATGCGCCAAGCAAGCGGTTCTAATCTGCTTGCATGTGGATCAGCAAGTTTTCCCGGCGAGACTCCTCAAGGCGAGTCTTTCTGTTTCTCAAATAATCCCGACAACTCGCTTCGCAATCTACCGTCCCATTCGCAACCTCAAAAGAAACCCACGATGGGAAAGATGTATCGACCGAAAATTAAACAACACGTTGATCAACCTCCGACTTTCTTTCGGTCTGTCGCTTGTGCTATTGAAATCTATTCGATATTACTTGCTTGAACCTCCTGGATTTCATTTTTTTTATTGCTAGTGTTTCTCACCTTCTAGGCCTAATGTTTTTTTCTAGTTTAGCTTGTGCGGTTCCGTTTCTAAACTGCGAACGTTTATTAAAAACTAAATAAAATCTCTGACCTGGTTGATCCTGCGACGGATCGGCGAGTCCTTACTCGGATGTCCTTCTTCGATGGTACTGTTGCATACAGCCAACGGCTGGTCAGTGAGCGAGTCTAGCCACCGACGATGAGTGAGTCGATCGTATTCAGCGGTGTACTAGCTGGGACACTAATGCGAACTGGCAGTGCCACCTACCGGAATCCCGGCCGTGGTGTTGCAATCCTCACTGATTCGTACCGCTGTATCGGCGTTCGATCAAGGCGGTACCAAGTTGAACTATTGGAGAGTGTGTGTCCGTGGAAGCGGCGGCGAATTCGACGGCCAATTAGCCAAGCCACAGTTGGTGGACTGAACCGACACTCGAACGTGGCGGGCAAAAATAGCCGAGCAATCGATGGTGCGTATCCTTGTTGGCGTCAATCGAAATTCGCACCCGGTGTCCTGATGATATACGCGGTCGACTTTTGCACCGAATTCCCTTCGAGCCGAAGAGAGGCTAAATTCGGTAGTTGGCTTCCGAATTCCTCTCGGGAAGGCGTGGATGACCTTCGAATGGCCCTAGAGGGGCGAATGCTGGCACGACGACGAGGACAGGCCTACAAGCCGCCGAACTTCTGATTCGTCCCTAGTGTAGCGTGACAGGTCGCTATTTACTACACCCGGTGGGAACACCTTCACTTGAAGGATGATTGGTGTCCTTCAAGGAGAATTAACAAACGTTCGCATTACAAATATGAAAAAACGTGGCACATAGTTAGGTTGTATTATATAATGCAATATTACCTGCGACTCGAGGGAATAGTACCCGTGCGGCAAAGCACAGCAGCACGGTTTTTTCTAGTCTTTCTATTCAATTAAAAAAACTAATGCACAAGGGCCGTTTAATTTTCTCTTTTTTTTCCACCTTTAACTTTTATATAGTTCCTGATTGGCATTCACTCACTGCTTTAATGCACTAACTGACTTTTTTCTGGTACGTCTGTTCTATTCGCCGATCAGATAAAGAAGAGGTTGATCATCGCCTCATGGTATCTATTCACCCCAAACTTAACCGACGCGGTTTCCCAGGCTTTTGTTCTCTCGGAATGTACATAATCAGTCCGTCCTTGAGCTGGCTATTCGTTATCATTTCTTAGGTAGAGAGATGAGCCAAAAAGGATTACATAACGAGTTGTTTTTTTTTTTAATTTTGTGGTTCAACCTCCCACCACTAGGGGCTCTCAGATCAAACGAAAGTGCAAGAATAACCCTTGCTATTCCCATGCTTCAAATTAAATATTCTGCGGCATGGGCCAAAAAAATAAAGTAAGTTGTACATATTTTTAGCCTGGTATCATTTTGTAACATCGTTACATTATGATTTATTCATCCCTTCATAACGCCCACATTCCTCCTTCCTAGCTCCTGGCTCTTCTTATTCCTTATTGCTCTTTCGCTCCTATCCACTACTCGCTAAACACCCCTAGACCTTCTTCTCTTCGGTGTCGCAAGAGCGTCCGCCCATCACGTAAACAGGAACGTACTCACAGTATATTTCTCCTCTTCATCGTCGATGTTGCCACCGAAAGGTTTACTGCACGGCCTCGCAGCTCCGGTGTACCTCGTCGACGTACGGATGTCACGACGCACCGTGTTGTAGTCGACGTCTGACCGGCGATTCACCGAACGTACACGAACACCCGTCGTTCCGCACTTCCGCTTACGACCGTCGACTTGACGATCGCTGACCGTGCTACTGGCAACTCGCCGAACGTCCCAAACACTTGACGTCTCACGGATCTCCGTTGCTTAGACAACACACCGAACGTAGGATGGTTTACCGTTACACGGACCTCCGTTTCTGGCCGTCGGAAGCTTCCGTCTTCGGCCGCCGTCCTGTCAGAATTCGTCGAATGAATTGCGACCACTTGCGTAGACGACTCAGAAATAGGAACAAAAAAGCGCCCTGAAAGGCCTTCGATTAGTATCAGCAAGGATAATCCTTGTGTGGTGGAACTTATCCTCGAATTGGGACGCTTCTTTCTCGTTCCACTTCTCATATCTTCCAGTTGTCTTCCAAACGGTCCGTGTGGCAGCCGGCTGAACGCTGATGTCAAATCAAGCCGATTTAGAAGCGTGCCTAATCACGCAAAAACACGTTAGCACCATCTTCGCCATCTTTTATTACGTGAATTACCTTCGACTACGTTGCGTTCCTGACGAGGCGTCCGTTTCCCAACCGGTGTGTAAACTTGTCTTCCAGCCGGTTTGTCTTTCGACCGATTCCTAACGTCCGTGTTGCGACCGTCGTATCGCTGATGCCGATCGAACTTGACCAAAGCGTGCTGCCTGAGCGAATTAGTGGAATTAGCGATCCCTCCGCCATCTTGTCATCGTACAAATTACCTTTATTTCTCTCTGGTTTCCTCGACTAAACAAGCCCGATCTGTAACCAATCTTTACGGTCATTTTTCGTCGGTCCGCGGTGTTGGAGATCGATCCTCCGGCTCCGGAATGTGAGGGACTTGTCTCGCCGATTTTCCTACTTCCACCGGGTCTATTTCCACTCGATCTTTGTTGGCACTCGCGGATTTCGGCGAAACTTTTGGCACACGCGATGCGCTCGACGCTGCCACAATGGCGGTTACACTAGCAATAACTTTTTTACTGCCATTTTTTCTTCTCACGACCGCGGCGGTGTCCTCGTATGTGTGCGTGCTTTTTTCCCCTCCTTTCGCGTAGTCTCGAACGGAAAACGGTCTCGCATGTCGGTGTCAAACACGAGCGGTGAGCAAGGCAATTTTCTGTGCGCTTTTGTTTTCAAGCCAAGAAGGGGTTTGGACCACTTGCTATAAATAGCCGTATTACTACACTGAGTGCAGTTATTATCGTATTTTTGCTCAATTATTGTGAAATTCTAAACTGCATCTTACATTAAACGTAACAAGGACTTAGCGTTTTACCTTTAATAAAGCTAGTTGTACCATTAGTAATCGGAAACCGTTCAACAGGTTCTCTGAGATAAGGTCTCATAAATCGGGCTAATTCCAAACACGACCAGTGGTCTCTCCTAATCTAGAGTGGCGCTTAAGCCACTGTGTTTTACGAAAACCTCAACGAAAATTCATGATCGATTACATATTTAATTGTGTGCATTCTGCTCGTATACTGCAGCCAAATACAGGCAACTTATACAACGTATCAACAAGATTACCACCAAAAATAAAAGTTCATATTTTCCACAGGCCAACATCCAGACCCGTGTCTTTTGGTGCGATAACCACTCTCTGAATGTTTCAGCTCTTTTTGACGTTACGCGGGCTGGCACTTTTGGTGGAAATTTTCATAAACAAAATGTTCATATACCTACATTCAAAAGCGAATATATCAATAAAACCAACTCATTAACTGAACTGCAAGTTTTGAAAATCTGAATCAAATCGAGAATAAGGAATCTTTTGACGTAGGATTACGTCTTTCGGCAACATATTGGGGGTGCAATTTCAAAAAAACGAAAATCGACCGCGGGACGAAAATAGGTCAGGTTTTGACCACATATACCTCTGTCAATAGCAGATGAATTTTAATTCTAAACAAACCAAAGAATTGAGAATTTATCTACCAATCTGCTAAATTGAACACTTTATTAATTTTCAATAGGTCACTATTGAAAAATACACAAATGTCCAACTGTTGCAATGGTGATCAAAATTATCACCCATTACCTGCAAACAGCGCATTCCCTAACACAGATTTAAAAATCGAATTCGATCCTGTCTCACTGAATGGTGCTCATTCAATCACCGTGTGTGGTGGTGTCCGGTCGTCAACGTCAGCACCTGCAGCATCAGCAACAGCATTGCTTTCAGCGTGTGGCATTTACATTGTTCTCCAGTACACCACGGGCTGCTCTGCCTGTAAGCTGCAGAGCCCACATGAGCACCCATAGAAGGAGGAAGAAGCCGCTGGATCGAAATCAGTTTCCTCGTGAGTAGCTGTGGGTCATCTATGCCAAGCGTGTCAACCTTGCTCCAAACAATTAACAGCTCCCCAGCCTCACCCTAATAGCTCAGTATTACTCAACCTTCACGACTAAACGGTCCTTTTCAGAACCACCACAAATTTGTTAATGAGTATTTATGTTTTGGATATTGTATATGTCATCAATCGGATGTCAGTTCCCGTAAGCAGCTAACTATCAAAGCTCAACCTGGTCTATAGAAGGTGTGGAATTGTAGGCCTGAATGTATTGGTGCAATTCGTTTTCACTCGGTTTTCATTTCGATTCGCACGATTCGTTTACTCAGTCACCCTTGTAGTGACGTCATAATGTTTGTTTCGATCGGCATAGGAAATTAATATGAATTATATAATTTTTGTATGTTACCAAAATTTTTGAATGGTCTGCCACTAAATGTTGAGATAATTAATTGATTATTGAACATCACACTGTGTATACCATGAAAAAGCAGCCTGTTTGTGAGTTCCATGTAACATACAGCTCGCCAGCCTTATCCGTGTTGAACACCTTAATAGATCAGCATTACTCAACCATCACGACAATCGGTCCTTTTCATGACCATCATAAATTTGGCAAAGAGTATTTTTTTACGTAGGATTACGTCTTTCGGCAACATTTTTGGGGGTGCAATTTCAGATAATAAAATTCGACCGCATTACGAAAAGAGGTCAGGTGTTGATCACATACATATAACTCTGTCAATAGCAGATGGATTTTAATTCTAAACAAGCCAAACGATTGGAAATTTATTTAGCAAATTTCTAAAATAAACACTATTAATTTTCAATAGGTCACTATTAAAAAATAAACAATGTCCAACTTTTGCAATGGTGATGAAAATTATCACCGATTACCTGCAAACAGCGCATTCCCTAAAACAGATTTAAAAATCGAATTCGATTCTATCTCACTAGAAGGTGCTCATTTAATCACCGTGTGTGGTGGTGCCCGGTCGACGGTGTCCGCAGCAGCAGCATCAGTAGCAGCAGTTTCGGCGTCTGGC
The DNA here is from genome assembly GCF_037179485.1 of Ochlerotatus camptorhynchus. Classification (NCBI taxonomy): domain Eukaryota; kingdom Metazoa; phylum Arthropoda; class Insecta; order Diptera; family Culicidae; genus Ochlerotatus; species Ochlerotatus camptorhynchus. The sequence goes on along the minus strand of NW_027040604.1, from coordinate 3,268,018 downwards.
GTTTACATTGTTCTCCAGTACACCACGAAAGGCAGCCTGAAAGCAGCGAGCATCCATAGAAGGGAAGAAGAAGCCGCGTCGCGATCGATATCAGTTTCCTCGTGAGTAGCTGTGGGTCATCAATGCCTAGCGCGTCAACCTTGCTCCAAACAATTAACAGCTCGCCAGCCTCATCCTTGTTGAACACCCTAATAGCTCAGCATTACTCAACCATCACGACTAAACGGTCCTTTTCAGGACCACCACAAATTTGTTAAAGAGTATGTTTTGGACATTTGTAAAGGTCATTTCTGAATAATTTATTGTATGTTACCGAAATTTATGAATGGTTAGTGGCAGATGTTGAGATAATTAATTGAGATTAATTGATTACTTAATTATCACACTGTATACCATGAAAAGAAGCCTGTTTGTGAGTTTTTGCCTGTTTTCTAGTAAGGAGATATCATAAAAAAAAAAACAAATCACCAGCTGGTATTTCCCGGCGGCTTTACAAAATAATACAATCAAACAAAATCATCATGCAGAGCTAGCTAGGATTTGTTTTACTTTCACAAATCCAGCTAAACATTGAATTTGGTCCTAAGTAACATTGATCGATTCTTTTAGTCGACTTTCTCTTTCTCTTTAATAACTTGAGCATAGAACCGTTTCTTGATGTGTTTGTCGTATAAGATGCTAGATAAAAGCTTCTTTTATCGATCTGTGTGCTGAAAATACCTGGGTATATCTTTACATGGCCGTGGGGATGCAAAGAGAAAGTGGACGAAGAGAATCTGTCAATGTTACTTAGGACCTACTTGAAATAACATACGTCAGGGCTAGATAGATCTCCACAGGATTTACAAAAAAAAACCAAAATCGACCGCATTTCGAAAATTCAGGCATAACATTTGATAACGGCACAAAAGCATTTGTAAACAAATTTTCTAAGGCCCTTTACACGCGAACCAAAGTACGCCCACGCAAACCAATACCACTTTCGGAAAGGTGATAGTTGCCCCTATTCGATGATGTTGTTGGTTTGCGCGGGCATACTTTGGTTTGCGTGTAAAATGCCTTAGAAAGTTTGTTTACAAATGCTTTTGTGCCGTTATCAAATTAATGTAAGGCCTGAATTGGTCAGGTTTCTACCAATAGCAGATGGATTCTAATTCTAAACAAACCAAACGATTGGAAATTTATCTACTTATCTGCTAAAATGAACACTATTAATTTTCAATAGGTCACTATTGAAAAAAATACAAATGCCCGACTGTTGCAATGGTGATCAAAATTATCACCGATTGCCTGAAATCAGCGCATTCCCTAACACAGATTTAAAAATCGAATTCAATCCTGTCTCACTGAATGGTGCTCATTCAATCACCGTGTGTGGTGGTGTCCGGTCGACGGTGTCCACAGCAGCAGCAGCAGCAGCAGCAATGCTTTCGGCGCGTTTTCTCCCGTACGCTACGAAAGGTTGCCTGCAAACAGCGAGCTGCAGAGCCCACATAAGCAACTATAGGAAGAAGAAGACCACCGCTTGGAATCAGAATCAGAATCAGTAGCTCTTCGTGAGTCGCTCTGTGCGGGGGTCGGTCATCTATGCCAAGCGTGTCACCCTCGCTTCAAACAATATACAGCTCGACAGCCTCATCAGTGTTAAACACCCAGCTCAGCATTACTCAACCATCACGACAAAACGGCCCTTCTCAGGACCACCATAAATTTTTTAAAGAGTATTATTTGAACATTTGTCGAGGTATCCCATCTTAGATTCCTACAATCAATTTTCGTATATTTTTCATTTATGGAAAAAGCCAAAAATTCCATGCGTTTTGTGCACGGAAATGCGTAATTACGTCATCATAAAACGAAGCTTTTCCATGATACCGTGATAGCATGCTAGACGGTACCCATCTTTATGCCTTTTGATGCAAATTTGAAGCCCCTCCTATTAAGAAAATTATGCCAAAATCTAATCGTGCCGAATTCTCTTAGCAGGAGGGGCTAAAAATTTGCATCTAAAAGCATAAAGGTACCGTCCGGTATTCAGATTTCATTTTCGAATACCAAAATTGATGGGCAGTTCAATCTATTCAAATTTCTACAATTGTACGAAATCAATTTAATATTTACTATACTTTTGCTATACTACCTTTCGTAATCCTACGTCAAATCTATGGTCGTGTCTTGGATACAACCTCTTACTTTTTTATGATCAATAGAGTGTAGGAGTGTCATTTTTTCATGTATGTCATTCAGAATCCCTATATAAAATTCAAACTAAAAACACCAGCTCATCCAAACTCTTGATTCGGCTCAGAAATGTTCGTAGACGCCAGTTTCAGCGGACTGGGGATCTGCAGCGTAAATACGAAATGGTCGATCTGAATCGGCAGATCGCTTCCAGAATGGTCTCAATCCGGAACGAGAGTTTCGGGCGGCTCGTTCAGAACCTGGACGACCGTTCCAGACCATTCTGGAAGGTTGCCAAGGTGCTGAAGTCTCACCCCAAGCCCATTCCACCACTTAGAGTCAATGACGAACGGCTTATCACCAACGAAGAGAAGGCCAATGCAATTGGGGAGCACATTGCCCAATCGCATTTGCTTGGCTCTACAATCCCAAGTCCACTCGAGAACCAGGTTGTGCAGTGCGTCCAGACGTTAGATACCTCCCCTTGTGCCGTCCCTCCAGAAGAACGGATTACAGAGGAACAAATTTGCTCAGCGCTGAAATATAGCAAAAACATGAAGGCTCCCGGGTTTGACGGAATATTCAACCTAGCGTTGAAAAATCTCAGCCCGAGGGTCCACTCGCTGCTGGCTGCCATCCTCAACAGATGCTTGGAGCTGCACTACTTTCCAAGCATCTGGAAGGTGGCAAAAATCATCCCGATCCGCAAACCTGGGAAAGACCCTTCACTACCGTCAAGCTACAGACCGATTAGCCTGCTCTCAGCGCTGAGCAAGCTGTTCGAAAAATTGATCCTCAGCCGACTAAACAAGTTTGTGGAGGAACATGACATTCTTCTTCCGGAACAGTTCGGGTTCCGCAAGGGGCATTCCACCAATCATCAGCTAGTGCGGGTGATGAATAACATCCGAAGTAACAAAGCTGTATCCAAGTCCACAGCCATGGCCTTGTTAGACGTCGAAAAGGCGTTTGACAATGTCTGGCACGACGGACTTATATACAAGCTTTGTAACTCCAACTTTCCACCATACCTTGTGAAAATCACCCGTAACTATCTCCAGCAAAGGTCGTTCAGGGTGTCGTTGAATAGTTCCCTTTCGGGACAATTTCCGATCCCAGCAGGTGTTCCGCAAGGGAGTCTGCTGGGACCACTGCTTTACAGCATCTACACGTCGGACATCCCTCCTCTAGGAGACGGTTGCGTGTTCTTCCTGTTCGCAGATGACACCGCGATAGCCGTCAAGGGTAGGATGCCTCGTGAAATTACGAACAAGCTCCAACGATGCCTTGACACCTTTACTGATTATGCCACCACGTGGAAAATCAAAATCAACGCCTCGAAAACCCAAGCGATCATGTTCCTTCACAGACAATCACCAAAACTTAAACCGTCTCCCTCCTGTACCGTAATAATGGATGGTACAAGGGTCGAGTGGTCCACTGATGTTACTTATCTCGGGATGTTGTTCGATGAGAAGCTCCTGTTCCGCTCGCACATAGAGAAAACCCTAGTTAAGTGCTCCGCCTTGGTTAGGTGTTTGTATCCGCTCATTTGCCGCAGATCCCGCCTCTCAAGGCAAAACAAACTGACTGTCTACAAACAGATCATAGCCCCCGCGATCTTCTATGCCGCCCCGGTGTGGGAATCGTGCGCTCAGACCCACAGGAACAAAATCCAGGTTGCACAGAATAGAGTGTTGAGGATGATCCTAGATCGTCCATTCGACACAAGAATAGCGGACCTCCATCAAGAGGCAGAAATTCCCAAAGTAGATTCCAAAATTGATGATATGACAACTAAATTTATTCAAAAATGCAATCTTTCTGAACATGCTTTGATAAGCAATTTGTACATAGTAGGTTAAGTGTATATAGTAGAGTAGGTTAGTTTTAAGCTGTAAATAGTAGTATTAAGTAGTTTCTCTTCAAATTCTAAAAACAAAACAAACCAATCCCACCAAGGTGGTCGACCGTGTACTAAGTCTAGGACTAATCCTGTAAAACAAATTTTAAATTTTGCCCATACCTAAAGATGAAGAAAGCAATTAAATCACTTAGTAAAAATTTATATGGTAATCGTCCAAGTTAAACTAAAATAAAGATCATTTAAACAAAAAACACCAGCTCATCCTACAACAAAATGAGCTGAAACTTTCAGAAAATGGTTTTCTCACCTAAAGGCACAAAACCAGAGGTTGGCCCGTGGAAAATTAGAACTTTTATTTTTGTGGGCCAGTCTAGTGCTTATGGATTAGAGTGATGTAAAATTTTGAATTTTCACTTCACAGTGCTCAAAAGTTCAACCAGAGTGATATGGTAAATTGCTAGATAGATACTAACAGAAGATTTTTAAATGACTATGGGAAAAGTAATTTCCATATAAACTAAAAAATGGTTTGTACTAAGTCAGTTTCTTACCAAATGATTCTAAATTTGGAGATGCTATCAGAACCCGATTTAGAATCGTTTCAGTTCTGTAGATCAAAAATTTCAAATTTTGCATCAGTCTAGTATGAACGTAGATTAAAAAGTGGCATCATTGCATGTATTTAGACATTTCCTGCTGAGGCATGGTATCACCTGGACATGTACCTGATTGCACTCCTGCTTGTGGCTAAGGAAATTACGTCTGCCACTCAATGGTTTCCCTTATTTGCGGTGGATCTATTTTCGGAGCACTGCACATCTTGAGCTTTAAGGTGGTGCCTTTTGATTGTAGGCAGGACAAAAACCTACGTGAAAAGTTCTAGAGAATGCAATTCAAGGATGGCCATTCGATAAGGGCAGGCTCATATAGTCCTCATTCGTTCGTCGAAGGTTCTATATGTTGCGAAGGGGACCATCCATAAAAGACGTATCATATGTTTTTCCAACTATAGACCTCCCTCTCCCAACGTAGCGTAGTTCTCGGTCACAACAAATTTAAAAAAATGTGCTGATGGATAACAGTGGAGGACCTCCTATGGCTTCTGAAAGCATATGATTTAGAATGAGTAACATAAGGAAAAACCCTGCTTTTTAAGTGTCCTTATATTAATTTCCATCCGTGTAGTGTGAACACTGCAAAGTTTTTTTAGACTTCATCTGCCATCAACTTTGTTCTCTTTAAATCTTAACGATATCAAGGTTAGCACTGACTATGTTGATGATACTTACAATCACTAACACCAGATGAAGATGGAGTCCCTCGCAGAACATCCAGAAATAGTTTACCAGCATCAGGTAATGCAGCAGGATGTGTAGCGCGATGCACCAGTTCTGAAAATAAACGAAAGCAAAGAACCTCCTTAACTACAAGATAAGCTTTCCCGTCTATCAGGATTTCCAAATGTTTTTTTTTTCTAGGAGAAATTCGCGTTCACTCTTTACCTCGCCGTTAATTGGACCAAAAATAGAGAATATCTAGTTGATCATTTAAATATGTCCTAACCGCAATGATCGATTAGCTTCCAAAACAATCCCTGTTGTGGTTAACGTTTTTGACGCTAGATACTAACGACTTCCATAAAATTGTGTGACGAATATAGCGTGGAACGTAATGGGACCCATTGGAATGTTAACCTAGAAATATAATGCATTAAGTGGGAAATCAACTGTTTCCTCTATCATCGTCCCATCTTCCTCGAATATTCTTAGTTCAGGTAACGACGAAAGTGCAAGTCGACGGCGATAGTGCGTCGTAAGACCACCGAGAAGCACGACCGTCGTTGAAAGACAAGTTGTTTGGAGGAGGAAGTTCATCAGCAGCGCATTTTCGGATTGCACCTGGAGGTGAAATTAAATGCCAGGGGCAAACGAAAAATCCAGAAGACACTCAAAGAACCTGTGGAACTGGCTAGTGGAAGCTTCCATTTACTCGTTTATTAGACAAACGAGTACCGTAAAGCGAGGTGAAGTTGATCAGTAGAGTTATTTAAAAAAAAAAGCTCGTTTATTTGGAAAGCTCAATTGCGTTCATTGTTCATGGTTTGTAACAAAATTCACTCATTTCTATGTGTATCAAACATATGTTTGGAAAAATATTCAGGTTTATCGGTAAACAGTGATCAACTTCTCTCCGTTTAACGGTTCCACTTAATACACCTTCAGGTGATCCTTGGTGATAAAAAAAAAACTTATTTCACTGTACCTCATTGCACATGGCCATTGTATGAGTTGTTTAATTACTGGAACTTTGTCCACTTCAATGAAAGCAGGTGAACTGCTTGCATAACTGATTTCCTTACTTTGTTACCAATTACGTGAAAGCTTTCGAGCAATTACACCGTCTGAAGTTCACTAGCAAAATTATGGTCGTAAAAAGTAAGGTCATTTAAACGGACAATGCAAGAAACTTTAAGATCAAATACAGTTTTGCACATTTCATATTAGTTTTTATTTGCTATTTAACCATACGATACGAAGAAGGAACCAACCTACGTTTCCGAAAAGCACAACCAAAATAAACCTCAACCGTTCGCTGCATGGTAGCTGCAATGCAAGCTCATGACTGTATGAACGAACAGCTCTTCAGCGAAGACCGGACCTCTTTTTTTTTACTTTGTATACTATTATGTAGTGTGCCAGCAGACCAACAAACAATGAGGGCATCCTAAACCAACACGTTTCACGTGCTGAATCTCGGTCGGATGCAACAGCGGCATTGGGCAAATGTGGGACGTTGACACATGGAGTTTGCATGCATATTTTTTTACCTTCGGAGAAAGTCGAGAAATATTTCCCAATCCGAAACATTCCTGTTCCCGAACCGAATCGAAACAACCCCTGTCAGCGCAGCGTGGATTTGATTTAGACCTACCTGCTGCTTTAAACTGACTTTGCTAAGGAAGGCCTCGAAATTCTTCTCGACGAACGGTTTGATGCAGATTCCACACACAATTAAAAAAAAATCGCAGATCTCTCAGGAATTGACTATTTTCCAGGTGAATATGAATTTCTGCAGAGCCACCTCTCACGGGGTCTCCCGTCCCGACTGACACACCACATTTTCCATCGGATCCCTGTCTGCATACCTTTCAAAAAGTGGCTCAATCATAAAATTTGCTAACCAAATTGCCGAGAGTCATGTAAACCATGAATCGACACGCATTTTTCAGCCTTGATACTTAGAAGGAAGTTTCGAGGGCTTGGGGTTGTCAGATAAAAGTGGAAGTTTTGCTAGTGGATTACGGTACATATGATAAAATATGCGCAGATTCATGTACATTTTGCCATAGTGTCGCGAAATAAATAATTTTCTAACATTAATTTTCTGTGGCAAGGAAAAAACACACTCTCATCAGACACAGTAAATCTTGCACTATAAAATGTTTTAAGCTCTTGAGATTTTATGTAGAATTGAAATTTGCATCCGTTCTTCATTCAAACTAATTAGAGTCGTCAGCTAGCCGACGGGTTACAAAATCGCTAAAAGAATGTCTACATCGATCGGCTTTCGCTAAGAGGAAGAGGAGACAATAGGTGAACCAATTTTCTGTCAGCGCCTGTTAGGTCAGGCGAACGTATGGAAACGCGAGAATTTTTACCACAGGGAATCTATTTTCTTGTGTTTTGACAGTCGACTGCGTCGCCCAATAGTTTTTGCACGGTCGTTTCCGCGAGAGAAGAAGAACACGTCACAGACAAAAAGAAGCCAGTTGTCTCCTCTTCCTCTTAGGGCTTTAGCAACCCGACGTTTTTGCTTCACTGAAGAAGGTTCCATTCGCAGCCTGCTTGGTTTACCGCGCACACCAACTATGCCTTAAAAATAAAGTTAATTTTCCGAAACTTTTGGCATTGATTGACACAGTCTTTGGAATTATTTTTCTTTCAACCATTTCTTCTTTCGATCTGAAACCCAAGATTTTGTCCGGAAACACTATTCACTAAAGCTAATAATAAAATCATTTCCGACGAGGGACACACAATAGCTTTCCGACATTTTTCGATTATTAACTTGCTGAAGCACAACTTCCAGTTGACGTCGTATCGATTTTGGAACCTATTGATTGTAAACAAACTCATATGTATGCATGTCAGATTGTTGTTCTGATAATTTCTTTTTACATCAAAAGTGCCGGAAACGAACATCATTTCCATGGACAATAAAAAAGGAAACGAGAAAAATGAACTTTGCACTCCGTTATGCTATCGCAATTTTTGCAGTCACATGCGACGAATGACGAACGTGAATGTTTGTAGATTTAAGGCAGTGGTGTTCAACCGGGGGGGAATTTTGGCCATCCAAGTGGTTGATAAAATATAACATGTTACTTTAAGTTTTTAGTAGGAAATTGTTGACGGTATTTGAGATTCAGCTTCTCTACGATTACGATACTATATTATATTCGCGTAATCAGCCATCTAGTTCTATTGGTCCCAAGCAAATCGATTAACTTACCCCATTCTAGTCGACATTCTAGTACTACACTATGTTTGTTTTGATTCGCTATGAAAGTTTGACAGATAAAATGAGGGGTTATTGGATTTTCCTATGTTTCGAGGGGTGATTCGATTTGCTTGGGACCGAAGATAGTACCAGAGCTGAGCCAAAAAGTTGAGCACGTTTCTTCGGGACCTACTAGTCTTAGAGTTACCTCTATGCTGCTACTGCTGCTACTAATTTTGACGACCGAACACCACCACACAATTGGGAGCGTGTGGTTCTGAGTATGGCGATAAGTGTGTAAAATATTATGCAATTCCATCCTCCCTATTCGCACACGCCCGAGGATCGGAGGCGAATGCCACTTCGACTTGTTTCGTCTACTTACTACTCTCTGACGACTGTGCTGGGGAAGCAGCATATGCATGTAGGTAATTGGTGGATTTGTTAGTTAATTCGACGCTTTTGGACAATGCTGGACATTTACCAGTTTTTCAATAGATTTTTGTTGAAAATCAATATTTGGAAGCATTGTTATCGATGCGTAGCCATATTTCTGATCGATTGGTGTTAAAATTATTGAAATTGGACCAGGGGCAGCTGAGTTATTAACGTTCAAAATCTTTCTTAATTTGTTACATGTTCCATTTTCGGTTTTCACAAAGTGTACCCCCATATAGAAATCAAAGACGTAGTCCTACGTCAAAAAGTATAGAGAAGAGAAAAAAAATTGGGTTCTCAGAAGGAGATTCCCAATCTTGGCTGTGGTATTTTGCTTTATCTTGCTTTAAAGAAAAGGTGTAGAAAACTGCCAAAAGGGCCAACAAACAAGCAACACACAGCCCGAAGGTCCTCCAGCTCCGCGCAGTTCACGAGGATGTGCTCCACGGTGGCTGGCACTCCGCAGGTTTCGCAGGTCCTCCGGAACGGTGTTCCTCCGAAGTTGTGGGAGACTCAGCTGTGCCCGGTGCGCAGCCTTGACACCACCCGTTGTTCTCTTAGGTTTGGTCGATCCTTCCAGGTTCCGGTGGTCGCCTTGATCTTCCATAGGTGGTGTGTCCTGTTGTTCCTCCACTCGGTGTCCCAGGCTCTCCGATCCATTCGGCTTGATCCACTTTTTGACATCTTAGAGCGGTACATTGCCGGTGGACCTGGGTCCAGTGTGGCCTGAGCGGGCGAGGTGGTCGGCTGTTACGTTCCCTTGGATTCCGCAGTGACCGGGTATCCACATAAATACTTTGTTGGGCGGTGCGTGCTTTACCGTTCCTTGGATCCACGGATGCTTCGGTGTTTCTGTTGTTAGGGCCAATATCACGCTGTGTGAGTCAGTTACGACTAATATCGACCGGTAACTTAACCGCGTAGAGAATGGCCTCTGCCTCAGCTGAGAACACCGAGCATTGGGTCGGAAGCGATCTGCTCACAAGCAAACCATCTCCGAAGACCCCCATTCCCACTCCGCTCCTGGAGAGAGAGCCGTCGGTGTATCTAACTTCATAACCTTTGTAGTTCGCCCCGAGAGTTTCGACAACTGTCCGGCGTAAAGCCAGCGAGTTGTCTCCTACCCTGACAACTCGCTGGTTTTACGCCGGACAGTTGTCGAACCTCTCGGGCGCACTACCAGATTCCACGGCCGTGTTTCATATGAAAACCGAAAAAGTTTCAGAACACTTTTGAAGATGGCATGCTGTGCACTTTGCCAACCACAGCCTAAACACTAACTGAAGTGTTCAGGCGCGAGTTGCTCATTGACTTTTTATTTCAAATTTAATAGACGTTTTCACATAGCGTGGTACTTTGACGACAGTATATGAAGATATGTATTGTAACGCCTGTTAGTCTAAGTTGTCTTGTATTTAATTATCTAACCTTTTCGCTGGAGGGAAAACGGTGGTGAGCAATTTTTGAAAAGAGGGGCATGGTACGAAAAAGGTTGAAAACCACTGATTGAAGGAGTACGTAGGTAGAATAATAAAAATATGTTTATTTCTTTAACTGCCGTCGAGTAAAAAGCGGCGAAGCAAACATTATTGCGTTAGAGTATCGTTTCATGGCATATTGAGTATTGATAATGATGTAAATATTTGTATTTTCTGATGTGCCATGATGTTGCAAAAAAAAAACAGTTAACATTAAACATCACAGCATATTAAAGAACTGATACTTCAACATCAACTTATTTTCATTTCTCAGTTGATTGTCACAATTTAGTAACAGAAAACCTCTCGTGTAGCAAAAATGCTCCAACTATGTAAAGAAGCCGTGTGAAGTGCAATTCTATAAAAAGGAAAGCTTAACTCATCACCTAGACAGAAAAAAAAGTGACAAAAACAACTGCCGGTGAATGCAAGACTGTTTCATTCGACTCAGCAACCCTGTTTTATGGCGTTGGTTCAGTGCAGGGCAACAATCCCAGACTCCTTTGTCCTTTCGCGCACCTAGACCTGGTGCCTACCTACCTACCTATTTTGCAGAAAATTCTTCTGAATAATGTAGCAAACATTTACATTCCGTCGGAATCTGCGGCATTTTTGTTTTAGAAAAACAATCCTGTTTGCTCTTTGATCCGACTTCTCAGACTTTGGCCCGGAAATTCAATCCCATAAAAGCGGACAATAACATTATTTCCGTTGAATCCACTACCCATAGAAGTCGATAAGCCTTTCCGGGTGCTACCTTTCTGATGAGAAACGTGCAGACAGCAGAAAAAACATAACGTTTTGCATTCTTCTGGGCAAAAGTCAGGCCGGAATCCGTACGGGTAAGGGTACCAAAAATATGAACATATTTATTTATTCACCAGTTCGGGGCACCGAGAATGAGCAATCAGAAGAGGGTTGCTCATTCGCTACTCGGCGGCGGTGTGGATTTAGGGCGGTTTTACGTTGCAGAATGAGGCCAATTCCGGACGAGAGTTGGGTTCCTTCAAGCATTCACATTAAGACAGCCCTTCTTCTGTGGGCCGAAAAAATGTTCTAGAAGGATTTGTGTTCTTTAGAATTCAGTGAATAATTAAAAACGTTGGATTTGGAAATGTGTAATCGTAGCCAGAAGAAAGCATCGGGTATCTGTTCGTGTTTTAGTATTTCAGAAAGTGCGTCTTCAAGCACTTCCTTCCTGCCTCAAGCTAATGTCATCGAGAATTGTGTTTTTGAGTGATGTAACAGAGCTGGAGCAGCGTCATGTCTTTTTTTCATTTTCACTGCCTTAAAAGAGTCGCAATGTGTAGTGTAATCATATGAGAAAATTTTTAGTAGGAAAGTTCCTTCTCGCATCACACGAAGCATTAGGGCAAAAGTTAAATGAGTTTTTCAATTAGTTGGTCTATGCATCCGAAAAAGTAGCGCAAAACTGCTTTTACGGCCCGGGTAAAACTCGCTATAAAAGACAAATACTACACATGACATAGAGCACATACTGTAGAGGGGTAAGAAGCAAAGGGCACGGATTCTCCAACGACAACGATGTGAAAAGGAAATGCTTGTTCGACACCCAAGTAGGATTTCCCCCTCGTGGGTTTCTAAAAAAGCATCAAGTGTCGCTACTCCGGAACATTGTGTGAATCCCAAATGGCTACTTAGTTTGAGTTGGTTTGTTTCGCCCAAGAAACTAACAGTCAAGAGTAACTTTGGTTGAGTTTGATGACTGGGAAGTACTTCTGCTTCAATTGTAGTTTATGATGAATTCTCCGTTGGAAAGTTTTCCACTTGCACTTTAATTTGAACTATGAAACAATAATGCTTTTCCCGTCCAAGAGATACGTATCCTTTACGTGAAAAAGCTCGTGGTAAGCCGCGCTGCAAAGTTGACGTGTTTTGTAAGGCTGACTAAAAGTAAAATGGTACGCCCCTCGCGCGCCGTTAGCACGCCTCTAGTGTTGGGAATTGAAATTTTTGACAGTGGTTTGTTTACACTTCTATAGAGAACAACTGGTGCAAGGTTGATCAAAGTAGTCGATCGCGTTCAGAAATAACGTCAAATGGAACGCGAAAGAAGAAAAGTAAGAGGTTGTATCCAAGACACGACCATAGATTTGACGTACACAGCAAAAGTATAGTAAATATTAAATTGATTTCTGAACTCGTTGAAATTTGGAAGCAATTTGATAGTTCTGTTTGTGAGGTGGTACATATTACGCATTTTCGTGCACAAAACGCACGGAATTTTGTTTTATTCAATAGATAATAAAAAAAAAAATATTGATTGGAGGAATTTCTTGCTCAAATTTTTCCAATCGCGATCAATCATATAAATTCGAGATTTGTTTTGCTTTTTGTAGCGTTCTGGAGAAAACCTTATGAAGTGTCTGGTTAATTGACACAGTTATGTGGTATTCAGTCATTGCGAGAATTTGTATGTACCACTTCAATACTGTTACACATTTGACACAGCTTATGGGATTTTCATTAATGGGGGCGTTTTTCTTGAACCGATTGTTGCCATCTTGGATTACAAAATGGCGTCTGGCATTGATTTACAGTTTCTACACGTCATCCCCTATCCAGAAATACCCATATTGTAGAGTATTTGACAGTTTTTTTGAACTGGTAGCCCGCATTTTGGATTCCAAAATGCCGTCTGGCATAGATTCCGGACTCTACACGTCGTACCCCTAAAATGGCGTCCGAAATCGAGTCTCTCTACACGTTATTCCTATTCCTTTTCGTTTCCTCGTATTGCACAGCAACATCTTATATGGACAAGCTTTCCAGAAATAACATATTAGGGAGTTTATGTGCACACTAGCGCCGCGTAGTGAGAGAGTTCTTGAATAATATGACCACCATCCGAAAACACTTGGTTGCCTGAACAACTTTGCTCAAGACAGTAACTTTCTATATGGCCAGGATTTTGAGATACAGCTTATATAGGAAGCTCATGTGCACACTAGCGCTGCGTAGTGAGAGAGTTCTGAACTAATATGGCCACCATCCAAAAGGACTTGGTCACTTGAACAACTTTGCTGAAGACAGTAGCTTTCTATATGGCCAGGATCACGAAAAATTCTATGTTGGACCTAAGATCCATATATTTTAACGCCCGTCATAAGTAACATAAAAGTGAAGCGCCTCTAGCGGCGTAGTCCCCAATTAAACCTGAATCCAATGACACATGCTTGTTGGTCTATCTCATTACAACAACTTTGTCGAAGACAGTATTGCTCTTTATATTGTAACAAATGAGATAATCCACCACAGCCCCTATTAGTGAGAATCCCATAAGCTGTGGGACTATTCGCGGAAAACCCGGCAATAAGGATCCGGTAATAAAGGATACCGGCAATAAGGAATCCGGCAATAAGGATTCCTAACTGTATTTTTTTGGAACGAGAGTGACGCGCGGCATAGATGACCCACAGATTGCACCAATACATTTAGGCCTACAATTCCACACATTCTATAGACCAGGTTGAGCCTTGATAGCTAGCTGCTTGCGGGAACTGACATCCGATTGAAATGTCCAAAACATACTCTTTACCAAATTTATGGTGGCCCAGAAAATGACCGTTTTGTCGTGATGGTTGAGTAATGCTGCGCGAATGAGGCTGGCGAGCTGTATGTTGTTTGGAGCAAGGGTGACGCGCTTGGCATAGATGACCCGTAGCGACTCACGAAGAGCTACTGAATCCGATCAGCAGCGATGCGGCTTCTTCCTCCTTTTCTATGAATGCTCGTGTGGGCTCTGCAGCTCAGTGCTTGCAGGCTGCCTTTCGTTGTGTACTGGAGAACAATGTTCAACGCCACACGCCGAAAGCACTGCTGCTGCTGATACTGCTGCTGTTGACAGCGACGACCGGACACCACCACAGACGGTGATTAGTGAGCACCGTTCAGTGAGACAGGAGCGAATTCGATTTTTAAATCTGTGTTAGGGAATGCGCTGCTTGCAGGCAAATGGTAATAATTTTGATCACCATTGCAACAGTTGGACATTTGTGTATTTTTCAATAGTCACCTAATGTTCATTTTAGCAGATTGGTAGATAAATTTTCAATCGTTTGGCTTGTTTAGAATTAAAATCCATCTGCTATTGACAGAGTTATATGCGATCAACACCTGACCTCTTTTCGTAGCGCGGTCGATTTGGTTTTTTGAAATTGCACCCCAATATGTTGCCGAAAGACTTAATCCTACGTCAAAAGATATTGTGCACAAACACCTGGAAAATCCGGAGTGGCTAAAGTGTTGAAGATGCCGTAAACAACAGTTTGTCGAGTGCTCAAAACCTATAAGGAAAACCTGAGTGTGGAAAGGAATCAGCGAACCTACGAAAAAACTGGAACCAGGGATCGTCAGCGTGATGTGCGTTAAAGCCAACCCCGGTCTTTCGATCCGAGAAGTTATGGTAAACAAACGTCTTTTATGGGAGCACTACCGTTTGTACTCCATTTCACCCTATTACTTAGTTCACATGAGGGATGGAACATTTTTGTCTGATTCTGATTCATGTTTTCATCTGACTGGTTTTGATCATTTTACACCCTTTCACTTCTTTCACCAATTTCTCAATTGACCAATCTGAGGTTGAGGTCTTTTGGAATAAACTGAACCCCTTTAACCAAGGGGCAAGACAGCTGTACTCAGAGTAAATACATTTGCTGCGAGTAAATTTGAGTTACTCGTATTTACTCATATTTTTCATCATAAGAAGTTTTGGAAACAACCACCGTCTGACTGAATGTTTTCTTTAAATATTTTCAATTAAGAGAAAATATAGCATTTGGCGTCAGTTTATCAACTTTGCTATATGCATGATGTCCATTTAACGGCAATATTAAGTTTTCATTATTAATAGATCGAAGTTACATTGATTTTGTCCAGGCCCGGGGCCTCTTTTGCTTTCTAGGGATTGATGATCGGCGAAGTTTTTCGAGGTGTGATGGTGTGATTTCAAGACCAAAGAAGTTGGAATTTGACCTAATATTATGAGAAGATTATTTTAGCTCATGAAAATTAATACTCAACCTCTCAAAATCGATCTGAGAGGCTTCTTGTTCTGTGGAATTAGTTTCTGGCATAAGGGAAACTGAACATTACTAATTATTTATAATTGAGGTGTACAGTGACCAGCAAAATTAAATTTACAAGCTTCCATAATCGAAGATCGATTAATCTCCGGAAAAAATTTCGCTAGAAAAAGTCAGAGTAATGGTCAACTGTCACTAGAAACTTCCGATGTTTCCCCTGATACTCTTAGAAAAAGACAGTTGAAAATTGTGATCAGAAACGGGATAAATTTTCATCGCCTGGTATTGTTGTGATGATGATCCACATTTAGCACAAATGGAACATAGACGAATGCGGTCTTTTATGTAGCTGTTCATTCCAAGTCACAATAGATTAGTTTTGGCCAACTTCATAGTTGATTCTATTCCGACACTTACATTAGCGATCATCGGTGGGATGTTGGAATTCCTTCATCTCTTTTTTGTAATGCTGCTTAGAATTGTTCAGAATCCTCCATTTGGGATGACAGTAGTCCTTTCTGAGATTGTCTGGAATCTCCATGGAATTGTACTGAATCCTTTCTGGGATTGTTTGGGATCCTCTCTGAGCTGTCATGAATGCCCCTCAATTTTTACTGAAATCTTCTTTTTTACTATGCAAAATCCCTGTTGGGTTTGCCCGAAGTCCCCTCTGATATTGTCCGGAAGCTGTACTGAAAGTGTATTAAAGCTTTTCTGATAATAGTCTGGAATCACTCCTAGGCTAGTTCAGAGTCCCTCCGTCGTAAATCCCCTTTTCGATTGACTGGAATCCTTCCAGAGATTGTTCGAAGGCTTCTAGGGATTGTCCAGAATCCCTCTGGGACTGTCCTGACTCCTTCTTGTGATTGTTCATCAGAATCCGTATTATGAGGTTGCTAATGTTTCGCAGCGTGCTATACGGAAGTGCAATTGCCTTTCCATTGCCGAAATATGTTCTCGGTTAAGCTTTAGTTTGAAAGGGCGCCGCTTAAAATATTGAAATACGTATTACAAATTTACAAATGCAGCTACGCCCCTTTGAAAAGTTGCCACTGAATTATTTTTGCTTGACAGCATGGATTTCAACAAAACAACCATACATTGGATTTGCGTAGCGAAAAACATGTTATTGTTTTGTGGATAGGTAGATGTCAAAGGCTTCAAATCCGTCCACTAGGGATCACTGTAATAGCCACACATGTTTGTTCCAATTCTAAATGGGCCATGCTTTAGGAAAAAATGAATCATTGGCATCCCTACGTACCTTTTCAATTCCTATAGTATTGTTGACTGAGCCAGAGCCAAACTTGCTGAGTGAATAATGCCACTTACCTTTGCCATGTGATGATTATGACGAATTTATTTTCCCTGGATTGGGATAGGGTCTGCTTGTTTTCTAGCAAACGTCAGGTGGATCGCTTGTTTTTGTAACTTGGCTCGGGTTAAGTTTCGGACTGACGACAAAAAATTCAAGTTCGTACGGGTTGGAACTGAATCAAAAACCAATTAGCTATTAATTATTTTTTTCCTTGGTTTGTATCCCGTCGATCTTTTTTCCGTACTGAGTTCCAATTATCCCATACCTGGACCCTACCTATCGACCCATCAACTCATGGACCGGGGACCAACGGCTTTGCTTCCCTTCCGAAGGAAGGCGAGATCAGAGATTTTATCAAAAAAATCCCGACGACGCCGACTGGGATTGAACCCAGGCCCTTTGAGATGCAATCACGCTTACCACTACACCACCGGCGCTGCTAATTCGCTATTAGCTTGTCAAAACATTGTCACTGAATACGCCCTCCTAATGAGCACTTAGGATCAATCACCAGCCGTGTGCTTCGAAACCGTCTTCCAGTGGCACTGGTATTCAAGTCAAGTCATCGCTCGAAGCGTCAGTCATGAAGCAGGTTATAAACGTTGTATTCAAGTTGACATTTCGTATCTTCATTGCAATTCTGCGGTTGCTTGGATTGTTCCCCTACTGGTATCAGGATTCCAAAAAACAATTCGTCCTATCCATCTTCCTATTTGGCTACTCTGTGATCTTCTTATTGACCTACGCAGTTCTAATTGGACGCTTCTATATAGACCTTTTTCGGTATTTGCATGTGTTATATCCACATTACAATTTCTTTTTGCTGGGTGCCTCCTTCTGCACTGCATACATTGGACCGATTGTAACAATCTCGACAGTGCTCGTATCTGCGACCAGTATTCAAGGCCTACTGAACAGTTGTGTGAGATTGTGGTACACTCTCCGAACAAAATGCACGGAAAATTACGATCGGAAGCTTCTATTAAGTTTGCTCTTCAAAATGGTTGCCGTGGACGGAGTTAGCTTCATTGGTGGTGGCAGTATTCGTATAATCCAGGGATTTCAAGAACAGCAAATGGCTTGGCTGATCGATGGGGTCTACAATTCATTAATTTACTCTGTACAAGCCTCCATGACAAATATGTTCATAGCTGCTGCCTACTTGGGTGCGCATTATTATCGATTAATCAACCGTAGATTTCTACTCGTACACCAGAGGTTGAAAGATTTCGAACACAATGACCACTACTGGAGGTTGAATCCGAAAAAGAAGCATCTGGTTTACGTCAATCTTTTGACCGAGCTACACAATTTGGTGTTTTGGCATGGCAAAGCTAGCGAAATGGTTTTGAACTTTATGAAATTACACGACGTTCCACTGGTGGCCATGGTTGTGAAAGGGTTTACAATCATCATAACCGGTGTATTCATAGCGTACGTTGCTACGGTTACTGAGCTTCGCAAAAACCAACTTCCGTCCTATTCAACGTATGGACCGGTTATGTATTTGGCCATATTTTACTTTTTTCAGTTTAGTTACCTGACGTCGAGTGCGGCGATTTTTACAAAACGGGTATGGAATTTTTCTACGAAATTAATGCAAATGGATTGATGATCGATTTTTATATAATTACAGGGTGAGAAAACTGGCCGCATGGTGGAAGATATGGCGAGTGAAAGATTTTATGTGGAGTTTGATGAAAAAGTAGGCCGTAAAATCTACATCCTGAGGAGTTAAATGGCTTGAAATTTCATGATATTTTCAGGCTGTAGCATTTAGTTTGGAGTTATTGCACCGGAGTAGTAAAATCATCAACAGTGGATTATATGTCATTGACTTTTCGTTGATGTACGCTGTGAGTAAAGGTTTTCATTGAGTTGCAATCAAAATGATCTGAAATATGGTTTACTGGTTTTAGGTGGTAACGACCATTACGTATTATTTAATTGTTTCCGTCCAATTGCAGATAAAAGAAAATAATCCTACGTAAGAAAAATAAATAAATTATAATTATGGAACTTTGTGTGAGTGTCAAGAATTGCATGTTGTTGTGATTGTAGTAGTGAATGATTTATCATAGCCACAATGCTGTATGTTAGATAATGGGTGTTGTTCTGGCAACACGGACCGTTCCGCCTCGCGATCGGCCGATGAGGCGAGAAGAGGTTTGGCCGATGAAACGTGAAGTAGAAGTGACGGGTAAGAAAGAGAAAAAAGATAGTTAGAAGCTGATCTGACCGATGTCATGCAGAGGAGAAGTAAACAAATTGAAAATAAAGGTTGAAGTTTAGTTTCTTTGTCGATTGAGATTTAGAGCGTGTTTTGTCGGAAAAGGTGAAATTCCGGTGAGTTTTTTTTTTTAGGAAGTGAACATAATTAAACGACTGCAGTTTAATACACCAGGTTGGTTCAACATACAAAGATTGAAACACGTTTAGAACGAAATAAATAAATATCAGTTTTTACGACACAGAGAGGAGCCTAGTCGATGATAGACGGATCGGCAGACAGGTAAAACATGCAGAAAACGTTGAAAATAAATAAAATTAATGCGCTTAATTGTGTCAGGCATAGTATTGGAAGCGAGATTGGAAAGACAAGAAAAAATTTAGAGGAGGAAAACAAAATAAAATTGTGAGTAATACTAACACTAAAACTCATGAAAAAAACTGTACTATATGCAAAGACTTTCTCATAAAAATTGCAGTTTGATCTACCTGTAAGAAAAGGTTGATTCAAGAACGGTTTGTTTTATTCGATTCGAACAGGTGCTACGATCAAACTTTGGTCAAAATCAAAATATATTTTTTTCAAGTTCAATTAGTATAAAATACAGAAAAAATATGCAACTAAGCTTCCGTTCACCGTATCCAAATTGTCAGGCCTTTCGTTTAACTCCTGCTATCAGATTCTGTACAGCCATCTCGTCTAGTTTGTTCGCCGCAGAACGCCAGTTTGTCTTAAACTGCTTCTCGCTTCTAACAGTTGTTGGATCTTCTTCAGGTTCCGCTTGACGATGGCCCAATATTTTTCGATTGGGCGGAGCTCTATCGTGTTTAGAGGTTTGTTGTCCTTGGGCACCTCCTGCACGTTGTTGGCGGCATACCACTCCATGGCCTTTTTCCCGTAATTGCAGGATGCCAAATCTAGCTTAAACAGCACGGAACAATCGTGTTGCTTCAGGAAAGGCAGCAGACGTTTTTTTCAGACACTCGTTCAGGTAAATTTCCTGGTTGACGGTTCCGGTTGCAATGAAAATGTCGCTTTTCAAGCCACAATTATTAACAGTCTGCCAAACCATATATTTATTAGCGAACTTCGACAGCCTCTTGCTTGGACGCCATTTTGATAGTTGAAAAGCAAATATCAAACTCAAAATAGAGGCATCTTTCTGCATGCACACTTCATGTTAGACAGCATTTTCAACCAACTCTGAAAGTCGCAAACTTTGCGTATGAAGTAACACAAAAAAAAAATTTGGATGTAACAACTCAAGGCGGGAGTAGCCGTCATGAATGCTGACGATGGTACAGCAACAACCGAAAACCACCCCACTGCTTTCTCTCTAAGATGACTAAGTTGGTCATGACGATAGGACCAACTCAATACCAACTATAGATACTATTCATGGTATAGAAGAATTGCCCTATAACACACCATCGACTGGAAATGCTTTCGTTAACGTGGGGCTTTAGGTAGTGATGAAACGTCGCTAGAACTATTCCACAGCCGCAGACAGCATATGAGCAAGTCAAACGGGCACTTTTTTGCCTGAAGATTTGAAGACATACTTCAAATCTCTTCGTACATCGTACACTTGCGTTTAACTTGTACTGCCGCATTATGACCCTTCGCTCATTTTCTATTCAATTTGCATACTACCGTACTCTAACGGAACTATCTACCTACCCTCTTCTAAGACCATTCTCTAGCTAATAAATTTTCACACTAAAGCTAGCATTTCCAACCAACTCTGAAAATCACAAACTTCGCATATGAAGTAACATAAAATCACTTTGCATGTAGAGATTACTACTAATCCTATTTCTAAAAACGTTTTTAGTCAAGTTAAAATCAAATTCGTCACAAACAACATTGAACACGCAAAGACACGAATCGAAAGGGTCGTTGAAGCCGTTGTTTGTTCTGTGGTATGGGATGGGACTGCTATTAAAGCTGAGCTCCGAAACCGTCGGGGAGGAATGTTTAGCGGAATCTGTGCGAGAAGTCCAGGACAAGTCAAAAGATCCTCCAATGACATCGCTGACAAATAACCGATTCAACGTTACTCGCCGAAACGTCTGACCGAGCTTGCATCGGTCGGAAAAAGGAGAAAGATTGATCGGTTCGTTCCAGGGATGTTGTCTCAGTGCAAAACGTAAGAACCGCTTCTGTACCAGTTTTATCATAAAAACATGAGCTACAAAATAAGGGGACCAAATCGGAGCTGCGTACTTCAGAATGCTACAAACCAACGAGCAGTAGAGCGTTTTTAAAGCGTGGATGTCGGGGAACTCAGAAGCGTCGCGACGGATGAGTCCCAGCACATTGGCAGTCGTAATGCTCACGTGTTCGTTGAATCTGAGCACCAAGTCGATGGTAACTCCGAGATCGCAGATGAAAGACACACGTTCCAATGATGCTGTTTCCATATGGGGTAATTGCAGCGGCCGAAGGTAATAATTTACACACCAGCAGTATCAATATCTTCTTGTTTGGCAGTACATTCCAGAAGAGAAGCTATGCCACGATACATTTTTAGGTCATCACCGAATGAAAGCTTGAACGAGGAAAGTAGCAAACACAGATCTTTGATAAAAATGTTGAATAAAGACTGTACTCGAAAAAAAAAATGCAACAGCCAGAAATGATCACCACAAATTCATTTTAAGTCGGATATTTTTGAAACACTCCGGGATTAAATAAACACATATTAGCTATGTTTTTGCAACATTAATTTATCCAACCTCCTCTCCTAGGCTAAATGCTCGCACCTTGGACTTAATGGTACCCATCAAATCCTATTCAACACTTGCGCCATCTTTCTTACACACTTTCATCCACCTTTTCTTCAAATCCTTATCGTTTTTGAAGACCTTCCCTTTTTTCCGGAGCTTGCCTTTCATAATCACCCAGAATTTTTCTATTGGGCGAAATTCTGGCGAGTTTGGCGGATTTGCCTACTTCGGCACAAAAACAACATCGTTGGCTCATCACCGGTTTTGCGTAATGGCACGATGCCAGATCCGGCCAAAATAGAGTGTCACCTTCGTGGGACCGTGGGAAGGACAGCAGGCGCTTCTGGAGGCATTCTTCTTTATATTTTTGGCCGTTGATGGTGCCGGTCGTTATGTACGGCTTGCTGAATTTGCTGCACCAACAGATCGCCTGCCGCACTAAGTACTTCTTGGGAAATTTGTCGACTTGCCGACAAAAACTCCAGGTCGGGAATCTGCTTGGCGTTCGCTTTAATGTACGTCTCGTCGTCCATTACGATGCATTTCGGCTGCACCAACCACTCGCGGTACAGCTTCCTGGTGCGGGATTTGGCCACCGTATTCTGTTTATCGGCCTTCCTTACCTTGAAGACATGAAATCCGGCCCGCTCATTGTCTGCTGGACGAACCAGACGGAAGAATTGACCTTCTTGGCCACGTCCCGAATCGAAAGGTTCGGATTGCGCTTGAAGTAATCCCTCACCTTCCTTGCCGTTCACGGGGTCGGTCGTCTTCGCTTTTTTTCCGCTGCCAGCTCGCCGCTGGGTCGTCTGGATCTCCTTGGACGATTTTACCACACGGGACACGGTCGAATTGTCGATTCCAAACTGTTTCGCGATCCACCTGTGCGACTGGGAATGGATGCTCCACGACCGCTCCCATGATTTTTTGTCGAAGCTCTTCTTGCTTGGAAGCCATCTCGATAACCACTTGACAGATTGTTAAGAGATTTTGCACATGTAAACATTACACTCTAAAATAGTTTTACTCAAAATTTCATCCATTTTTACGCATGCAATAAAAAGAAAAACGCAAAAGAAAGTATTGCATTTTTTTCGAGTAGAATTGGTGGTTCCAGAACGCTTCCTTGGGGTACACCAGACATGATGTTGATAGTGCCGGATCGAGCCGAGTTGACCGTAACATATGCGGTACGATCACACAAGTACGAATATATCCACTCTGTAATTCAACTTGCCACCTCTCTTCTACTTCGCGGGACACTGCGGTGACGTAACACTTGAGGTTCGTTGTTGTAGAACGATGCTCGATAAAGCCAAGCTGATCATCAAATCAAGAGACACATATGAAAAGGGCATACATGCTTTTTTGTAAACAAACATTTGTAGGCCCTTTTCTCGCCAACCGGGGGTCGCCCACGCAAATCAACAGCATCATCGGGAAGGAGACCCATTGAGCTGGCATCTACAGACAGCGTAACTGGCTCACAAACATCATAAAATGTCAGCACTGGAGGACACATCATCAGCCTCTTTATTTCCATAAAAGCACGTTCCTGTTCACATTCCCAACACCAGGCAACATCTTTGGCTAGGAGTTGTCGTAGTGGAGATGTAATTTCCCATAGGTTTGGGACAAACTTTACTTTTACCACTTCCACTTTTTCTTCAGCCGACATGACTTTTGACTGCATTGTTGTTAACTCATGATTACGGCACAAATCAATCACTTTTTGTAGCGTCAAGTCATCGTTCAACAGTTGTGGTACCTGTGGTAGATAGTGGTATAATTCACCCCGATGATGATTCTGTCCTTCACTAACGAGTCGTGCAACACGCTAAAGGAACACTTCTTGGCCTGCTAACGCACTCGCGTAACAAAACAATCAAATGGTTCTTCATCGTTCTGAACCAATTTGTTGAAGTTGTAGCGTTCGTAGGTTATACACGATTTTGGAGTGAAATACTCCTCAAACTTAGCCCGTAGCACTGCCAAATCATTTTCTTCTTCTGGTCTCAATCCAAACGTATCGAAAATCCGGATGCAGTCATCGCCAATTGCGCTCATCAATGTAGCCGCTTGTACAGCCGCTGGTTTATCTGACAACTGTGTTGCTGTGGAAAACCAATCGAATTGCCGGATCCATCCCTTCCACTGAACCGCCATATTGTCACCCAAGACTAGCGATTTGGGAGGTTTCAGTCCCGCTGCCGCCATTTTCCTCCAGCAAATTCACCTTTTTTTTTTTCGGAAATTCACTTTAGTATCTCGTGCGTGTGGTCCTGCATATTTCACTTTACTGACTGCTCCTGTGTGGTATCTTTTCTGTTTTTTTTCTTCGTATTCTTGCTAAAACTGATCAAATTATTCTGGGACGCGGATACCCTACTTCCACAGACAAACAGACATAACACTCGTAAGTTGTTCATCGAACAAGCATTTAACGGTCAATTTAAAAGTATCGTAGTTGGTACTACCGCCACCTGTGGCGCGCATAGTCAATTCCCTTGCGTTTGACATATACACACTACCGCCATCTGTTCAGCGTACTACCCACCACAGTGTATTCAACAGATGGCGGTAATGTTTTAGCGACGATGTTTTACAGTGAGAAATATTCAATGTGTTATGTCTGTTTATCTGTGCTACTTCTGACACCATGTAAGATACGCGAGAATAATGACGTTTATTCATCAAAGTATATCATATAGAAGGTATGCTCACATAAGGTGTGCATAGGTAGTAGTGTTTGCAGAATAATCATATATGTCACATCGGGACGCTACGTATCATGTCGTATACTGTGTACAGACGCGTTGCCTTCGCGGTCTTCCAGACAATCACCAAGGTTCGGGAGAATGATATCATGTCATTAAGACATGCTTTGCAAAATCGGAGACAAAAAGCATTGTTTCAATTGAGTTCGTAGTTTTAAAGGAATATAGTACTTACATCAGCATTAAATTAAATAAAACTATTAGAGATTCGGCTATGCAGTCTGGCGAGTTCAGACCGTAATTTTTTAACTGACCAACGTTTTGGCTGATTGTTGCATCCTTCCTCGGGGGAAATTAATTCAATCGTTATTAAATTTCCCCTGAGGAAGGCTGCCAAAAACAGTCGAAACGCTGGGCAGTCAAACTATTTGACCAACTGCAAACAAAGGTACAAAGGCGATGAATTTGGAGGATCTTGCCGTTCCTTTCATCGCACCTGCCGTCCGATACAGTATTCTAGCTTTATCTGTCTGGATTTCAACTCTAAAAGCGCAAGCCCTCAATGCAGAAAATTGTTCCAACGGTCTGATGTTTAGGGAGTTTATGGATCAACCAAAAAACTTGACACGTCAGCCAGCAATGCGTACCGGTTTTTGAATGCCACTCTCTACAAATCATACGTATTGCGTGTTCAAACGGGTCTGAGAAGTAATCCACGTGGTTTTGGCGCTTTGTTAACTCCAAACGGAAAAGTGCAGTGATCCCAACGAATGTCTATCTGAACGAATCGACTACAGCGTCAGCTACAGAGTCATGCCAGTTGTTCGCCAAGCATTTTGCATCCGTATTCGAGACGAATCCCACCTCAAACTTGGAAATCGATGAAGCCACCTGTGATACTCCCGCTGGTTTGGTTGAGATTGGGCTATTTGCTGTAAATCCAGAAATGGTCTCATTGGCTGCAAATAAGCTGAAGC
Organism: Ochlerotatus camptorhynchus; assembly: GCF_037179485.1. Taxonomy (NCBI): domain Eukaryota; kingdom Metazoa; phylum Arthropoda; class Insecta; order Diptera; family Culicidae; genus Ochlerotatus; species Ochlerotatus camptorhynchus. Next base: position 3,242,535 of record NW_027040604.1, on the reverse strand, counting down.
GTTCGTTTGTCCCTGGTCCTGACGGTTTACCTGCAGTTATAATATCACAACCGTTAAGTGATATCTTCAATCGCTCACTTCAGCAAGCAAGATTCCTTCGCATTTGGAAGCAATCGTTTATGACACCCATTTTCAAACGTGGTTGTTGTTAACTATAGGGGAATCACGAGTCTCTCAGCTGTCTCGAAATTGTTTGAGATTATAGCGGGTGGAGATATTCCCGATGCCACAAAAAGTGACATAGCCACTGATCAATACGGATTCATGCCCGGACGATCGGTTACCACCAATTTGTTGAATTTTACGTCGAAGTGCATAACGAGTATGGAGGAAAAAGCGCAAGTCGATGTAATTTATACCGACCTGAAGGCGGCGTTCGATAAAATTGATCATAACATACTGCTACACAAGTTATCTCATCTTGAAGTTTCTATGCAATTGGTTTTTTGGTTGGAATCCTACCTTACAGAGCATGTACTTCGAGTGAAGATTGAGGATTGGGTATCTTCGCTGTTTTCAAACTAGTCTGGAGTTCCACAAAGTAGTAATCTCGGACCGTTGCTGTTTATACTGTTCTTCAACGATGCTGCCTTGGTTCTGGGCTAAGGATTCAAACGAGTCAAATTGAGTCAAAAGGATTTAAAGCTGTACATTGTGCTTCTGCAAAATTCGATGACTTTGTTTGCCGATTGGTGCCAGAGAAACAAACTGACTATTAGCGTGGAAAAATGTCAGATAATCACGTTTCACCACATGGTCATTATTACCAGAGTTACCAGTGAAATGACTTTTGATTTACACCGTTCAGCGATCATTGCGAAGGATTTTCCGGACCCACATTGTTGGAAGTCATGGTAATGTGCACTTGTCCGTTCACTTTTGGACAATGCGTCCGTCGTTTGGCATCCTCACCATGTCACGTGATGTCTAAGGATCGAACGGGTTCAGAAACGGTTCATTCGTCCGGCACTGAGAAACTTGCCGTGGAGTGATCCTGACAACTTGCCGCCGTATCCTGATAGATGCCGACTGTTGGGCTTAGACACACTGGATCAACGACGGAAAGTACAGCAATCGTTGCTTATTGCTAAGCTGTTGAATGGTGAAACTGATGCCCCCGAATTGCTTGCAGTGTTGAACTATCGTGTGCCGAGCAGATCTCTTCACCGAACCATGTTTGGGAACAACGAACCAATCTCAGCGTTTATTCGTGCGTTTACGGCTGTCGAAGAGCTTTTCGAGTTCAATGAACCAACTGGACGTTTAGCATTCGGATTAGGTATTAAATTAGCTTTAACTTTATTCACTAAGACTAACTTGTCAGATGAATTATTTTAAATACAAATACAAATACAAAAACTACGGTTTTAACTCGCCAGACAGCATAGCCAAAACTTCAATCAATCAATTACAAACAGTCGGAAAATTATCTACCGACAAACGGTTGTTAACATAATCAAGCACAACAGTTATTATAAATTCATGGTTGCCAAACTCATATATTGACGCCTTGATTGACATATTTCAGCTCATTCGGCACAGTGTAGGCACAGCTTTCGGCACACCAAAAGCACTCGACGCAGATTAAGGTGGCAGAATTGAATACCCCGTGAATATTAAAGATTCAGAGAAAAATTGGCATTTGGCATCAGATTATCAGCTTTAATAGAATACTGTGGCTGTCAGTTGCTTCGAATTATTTTCCCTGAAACGGCACTAAATTATCGTCCTGGTTATCGTTGCATGTACGAAGGCATTTCTTATGATCGCACTTAATTGTATCGCTCCACATTATTGTTGACGAAAAACTCATACTAATGCCAACGGATCCTGAAGAATCAATTCACTTAGGAGGCAACCAGCCTACATTCCCTTCCCTTAAAGTCAATCCGCTATTGGTATCCCATCTACAACATCAACTTGGCGATTCCACCTTCATGGCCATCAGCATTCACATCAGCAACAAAAAATATGAGACGATAACAGTAGCAACAGCTTTTCAACACACACAACTCAGCACATTATCGCCATCAGCAACAGGACCAACACAAATATGAACAGGCACCTTAGAATACAAGAAGAACAGCAGTTTACTGGTCCGTGCGAAATTCACTTCATGTATTATACGAATAAGGCGTAAAATTGACATTTTTCCAGATGACAGGCAATATGAATGTTTCGTAAAATTTACGAAAAATGTGTTTTATCTACGAAACCCATTTTTACGACACGAGCGTAAGAGAATTAACGAATACATATTTTCAGTGTGGCAAGGAATGTTTTGTATTTTGTATGTCGCACTTACCCCACCCTTGTTGGTCACATCCGGATCTTCGACGACGAACTTGTACCAGACGATCCAAAAGAAGCAGCTCAGCGCCAACGAGATGAACAAGTTGATGTGAATGCGTATGCGAGTACATTTCAGAGTCCTGTGGGAAATACACGGAGCAGAAGAAAGTGTAAGAAGTCGAACCGCAGAAAGTTATTCTATTTCATTGCACCATTATCATGGCAATATGGCATGTAAGGGGTGATTGGAGGGAAAAACTCGTTGGCTAGCAACACATCCGAACAAAGTGTTGATGATCGTGGCAGATGGCGTAAAATGACAACGGCAAATAGCATGCTATGAGTGGAATACTTCAAAATCACTCATTGAGTTAGTTTTGCGTCGCTATCCACTGAGAAAAAAACGACGTAATAAATGAGCAAAATGAAGCGTCATATGTGACAGATGACGTTTTTTTTGTTCACCACCTGCTGATGGGATGCGAAATCTTGTACACAACCATTGCTCACACTGGAAGTGAACTTTTGCAAAGAGAAAGTTTGTTAATGTTGTATCCCATGTGGGGATGCTTTGCATGAGCATTCAGAATATGTGTTTACATCGATTCTCGAAGGAAGGAGCACAGTAGCGATCCAAATATTGATAATAACGTGTTTTCAAATCTTCTGAATGTGAATCGAAACATCCATGTGGAAACATCTTTCTTACATAGACGGTATAACGGTACGATAAATTTTCATCGTAATTCGAAATTCAACCTCGACAAATTTGGTGGAGGTACCGTTGGGATTTGTAGCCGTAACTGCATGACTGCCACTAGGTAGATACCACTTCGACCCCCCAACAGGCGATATTCGGGCAGAAGCAATCGAAGCAAGCATTGAAAATTTATGACCGCCTTCTCCGCCTGCTTTGATCCTGGTTTTATGTATACAACATATATTTATATATGCGTAATGCAGGATCTTTCCAAATCTTCGGGGTACTCTAAACCAGCATCTGAAGATGAGCAACAGTTTTTGCCCTGAACGACGCTTTGGGGGCCCATTTACCTTCCCCATGCAAATGCGCCCTGGTTTAACCGTCGCGTCGTAGCGGTTGTAACGTCGGCAGTGATGTAATAAAAGCACATTTAGGGTTCATGTTTAAATGGTCGTTTTTAGTGGGTAGCTAATTTATTGATTGCCGCTAAACGGACCAAAGGATTAATCTGATTATTGTAATCCACCGTAATCATTAGTCAAGGGTAGGCGGTGAAAAAGAATACAACGTTCCCATTTATCCCGGTCGTCGCATTTATAATTGGAAACGACATCCCATTCAAAAGGTTTCCAGGTATCAAATAAAGTAATAACCTCCCCCAATGTTGTTCGACTAATGATCTCAGACAGAAAATCTAGAAAAAAAATACTTTTTCCCGCTTATCAATCCCAAGTCTAATAAGCATGTAACTCACCGTAACGAGATTGAAGTTTTAAAAACGACATTTTTCCACCCACAAACTTACCTAAAGCTAAAGAAGACACACAGCGATACGATGAGCGTTACGAGCGAGATGGTGTAGCCACCGATGTACAGGTCGTTCACCAACCGGCGGAACTGTTTCGTTGGTATTTGGTTTGATAAGGGCGAAATAAAGCAAAATGGAAAACGAATTAGCTATGGAAAGTGACATGATTTAGTGGTGGAAAACATAATGTACCTATATGTATATGAAGCCAAACGCGTACAAAAGCTGCCTCGTCAGAATGAGGGATAAGTGTGTTTGCGGTGTGTCGTGGATCATTTAGAATTTATAATGTAACTGCCATAGAACATTCCCATGGCAACGGTTGGGTGGAGTGACGTTTGAAATTTATAGTTACACATAGTATGAAGTTGAACGAGCGTCACCTAGAGTAGTTATGTTTTACTACATATGTCATGCTGAACAGAGTTTTTTTTTTTAATTTATTTGTATGGTGGATGATCACAAACCCCTGCTCTCCAGTGGTCGTTTTTTCTTGGTAGAGGGGCCTCAATACTATAAGTGTGCTAAATTTTAACGATTTTGGTTACGATCTGAATTTGCGGGACCACTTTAAAGTGCTTAAGAGAAAAAGTATGGGAAACTAATTGTTTTGCAATAAATTATTATAAAACTACTTAACCGGGAAGCGGAGGCCTCCGTAGTGAAGGCCTCCGCGGTGCCGAAGCACCAGCGATGAAAACTAATTCTCTTCGATAGAGGGTGCGTTTTCCTTAATTGGAAGAACGCAGATTTTCGATCCACTCGGTTTGATTGATCCTATAGTGTTCCAAGCTAAAATATTCCTACAAAGGCTATGGAAGGAAAAATGCGACTGGGACGACTGTTACCTTAGGATCTGCAGAGTTTCTGGTTGGAATATCAACGTAATCTAATGGCTTTGGACACACTCACTGTTCGGACCGAATAAAAGAAACCGTTCTTGAATCAACCTTCTCTTGCAGGTAAATCACATTGCAATTTTTATGAGAAAGTCATTGAAATTAGTACAGTGTTTTCATGAATTTTAGTGTTCGTATTACTCACAATTTTAGTTTGTTTTCCACCTCTAAACTTTCCAATCTCGCTTCCAATACTATGCCTGACACAATTAACGCGCATTAATTTGATTTATTTTCAACGTTTTCTGCATGTTGTACCTATCTGCCAATCTATCTTGTCGATTCGTCTATCATCGACTAACCTCCTCTTTGTGTCGTAAAAAACTGTAATTTATTTTTTTCGTTCTAAACGTGTTTCAATCTTTGTATGTTGAACTAACCTGGTGTATTAAACTGCAGTCGTTTAATTATTTTAAATTCCAAAAAAATGCACCAAAATTTTACCCTTTTCCAACAAAACACACTCTAAATCTCAATTGACAAAGAAATTGAACTTCAGCCATTATTTTCAATTTGTTTACTTCTCCTCTGCACGACTTCCGTCAGATCAGCTTCTAACTATCTCATCTCTCTTTCTCACACCCGTTACTTATACTTCGGCCGATCGCGAGGTGGAACGGTCCGTGTTGCCAGAACACTCACTGTACCTCGATGGGTTTCCTTCACTCAAGACCTAGCCACTTTAGAAGTACATGGTTTCTGCGATGCCTCGCAAGTAGCCTATGGAGCATGCTTGTTTTTCCGCTGCGTTGCCACTGACGGATCGATTACTTTTCTGCCAAGTCGAAAGTTGTATCACTCGAAGACTATGGAAAACGAAAGAAAAAGACTCAATCTATACCACGGTTCTTGGTTATGTGCTGGATTTCCGACACCCGGTTGGCGACGTAATTTGCCAGCGAGATGGTGGAGATGCTAACCAATACTTTGCGATTGACGAATCGGTCCAAAAGTACGGTTGTAACGGAATCTGGATGCTGCTGCAGAAGTTCTTCAATATCATCGTGGACTGTGGACTCGATATTCAGGAACAATGACCAAATTTTGGGAACTGGAATCCTGCAACAACAGAAACACGCTATCTGTAGAGGAATCTATGTGCGAAGAAATCTTCGAGCAAACTTCCACACGGGATCAGGATGGTAGATTTGTAGTTACCCTCCCAAAAAAGGAAGCTGTGATTCAGCAGCTTGGAGATTCAAGAACCAGCACTCTAAAACGTTTCTATGGGCTTAAGCGTCGGTTCACGTCGAATAGCACATTGAAGGATCTATATTGTGATTTCACCGACGACTATTTGTCTATGGTTCATATGAAGAAAGTTTCTGTAGCTCATAAGGTTTTCGGCAATGGTGGGGCCAACTTCTTTTGATACTTTTACCAACTGTTTTTTTTTTCAAAGGCTGCTCGGTCTCCAACACCGTAGGTGTTTTACGAAGTGTGCCCTTCATGAGAGCCCAAAACTTCTCAATCGGGCGAGTTCCGTAAGTTGACGTCTTTGGTACAGAGGCATCAGTCTAACAGTGGCATGAAGTCAAATCCGGCCAAAACAGCGTCTCGCCTCCTTGAGACCGCAGAAAGTGTAGAAGGCGCTTCTGGAAGCACTCGTCCCGATAGATTTTCCCGTTGATAGTACCCGTTGTGATGTACGGCTGGCTCATCTTGCCGCACCCACAGGTGGCCTGCCAAACCACACACTTAATCTAGCTCGGTAAAATCTCCAACAGCCGATTACTTCGGCAGTAAATTTTGCTGATATCTCTGCAAAATATCTGTTTGTTAGCTGATATCTCAGCAAAATGTTATTTGTTAGCTGAGTCTCGGCAATTGTTTTACTGAATCTCAGCAAAATAAATTGCAGAACAACTCGGCTGTTGGAATCTCGGCGAAAAAATTTAAGTATGCAAGAACTTTTAGTGAATTTGTCCACCTTCTTTTTACTTAACTCCTCAGGAACGGCCAACCGTTATGTGGCAACGTAAAACTCCTGCTCCGGCAACTGCTCTGTGTCTCGTCGTCCATCACGGCGCACCTCCGTTTCATCAGCTACTCCCGATATAGCTTTCTGGTGCGAGTTGTGGCCACCGTGTTTTGTTTGTCCGGGTCGGTGCCTTCCGGACCCTGTATACGTGGATGCCGGCACGTTTCCTCGTTTTCTGGACAAACCAAATGGAAACATCCGCCTACTTCACCGCATCACGGATCAAAAGATTAGGCCGACGCTTAAACAGACTCAACACCTTCACCGGGTCAGCTGTCTTCAGTTTTCTGGCGCTGGGTCGTCTGGGTCTCCTAGAATGACTTCACCACCGGGGAAATCGTCGGATTCCCAGGTGTTTCCCGATCCATCTGTCGGACGCAGTCGGATTTTCCACGACGGAGCACCAGGCTTGCAATTGCTCATTACAGCTAAAATGCTAGTTTTTGAATCATACACACACTTTAGTTTCTTTTCTTGCATCTTGTAAATAAGAATTATCATTAAAATATCTCATAGCATCATAAATCCGAAAAATAGCATTTTAGCTGTAATGAGCATTTGCAAGCTTGTGGAGCACAAGATTTTTTGGCGGATCTGCTCTTGCTCCGGTGCCATCTCGATAACCACTTGACAGATTGTGATGAAATTCTGCCAGCGTAAACATTACACTCTAAGCTAGTTTCAGTCAAAATTTCATCGATTTTTACCCACACGCTAAAAAGTTACAAACTAATCAATGTGTCTCACTTTTTTCGAATACAGTCTTTATTTTAAGTCCATTAAACTTTTCAGAACATTGAAGTTAAATGAACATTTTTGAAATTTAATAAAAATAAAAAAATTTCTTAAATTAAAAGAAGCTGCCCAAACTTTTATGAGCTTCCCAGATTTATAAGCTTTTCCCTCAATTTCTTCAATTTTCTCTGAATTTATTCTCTACGATGCTTCTTGAAGGCCTTTGAAGTCTATGAATTTGAATGCTTTTAAAAGTTTGGGGAACCTAATTGTAGTTAAGAGAATTTTGTTTAATCTGCAAAACTTCATTAATTATTCAGTTTAATGAACTTGAAATCGATTAGGAAATTCGGTGAAAATTCGGGAATGTTTGAAGAACTTTAAAAAATTCCGCAGAAAATCAACGAAACTGTGACTTTAAATTTTTACCTAGGGATGAGTACTTAAGGGGCTTAGGTTTTTGTTAAGTCTTTAGTGGGAATGACACTGATGAAGACTGCACATTGTAGTCGAAATACGTATCGGTCATGGATATCAACATTATTTAAGTGGAATTAAATGGAAGATAATCTTTTTTGCTGTTTTATTTAAGCATTCCGCTAAGAACCCAATTTCATTACTTCAACGAAACTGTTAGAAGTCCAGAGAGCTTTACAGACGGGGTGAAATTAATAGGAATTCAACGCTCTTTGACATGAGAATTGCATACGTAGCACTCCGGAGAACATCGCAAAACTTCATAGTGCAGCTATTATTGTTTAAGTTCAAGGACCTTTATAGAAATTCTTCCAAATTTGTAGCAATTTATGGAATTTAATTATAACTCAGGTAGTATTTAAGACGTTCAGCATACTTTTTAAAACTTGGGTTTGACTTATGAACTTACTGGAAGCTTTGGGATCATTGTTTCGAAACTCATAGGAAAGGTTCAGGGTCATTTCTGAACGTTGGAGAAGGACATAGATGCTCTACGATCCTGGATGAATGGAGAGAATGTGTAAAAGTAATAATTATGAATCTTGGAAGCAGATGAAGAATCCTCGTAGAAGTTGAGAACATTTTCGATTAAGGTTACTGATATTCGCTTCATTTCTCTTATATTCGTTCATCGTATGCGACGGTATCTCAGCAAAACTCTTGAATTATGTGGATGCCCACATAAAAACAAATCGTAAAGAATGCTCGGTGTGTGGCGAGATGGACCGTGAGCGGTCTTAGCCGTCCAAAATAAGGACAACACAAAGAAAAAAAAAAGAATGCTCGGTGAGTGAGGAGTGTGAGTGCCGATGCACCACTCAAACCTTCGGGCTGCGTGCTCTTCTTCTCTTCGTCGTTCGCATCGCAAGCGGTGGAGAGCGTTCTTCGTATGCTTTAAGGTGTTTTCAGATCTGAGCGATATTTCACACGCGGAGCGAGATTTTGCGAAGTTAAGAGAGGGAGAAGAGTACCAGTTGTCTCTCTCATTTCAACGCAAATTTTGCTCCGCTCCGCTAATGTACGCTTAGATCTGAATACATCTTTAGTCTTCATGGCGATGCGAATGGTTTTTCGCATCAACGCGATGCTCATGCTTTGATCCTCACGAAGAGTATTTGAATATGCTCTAATGATGTCGCACGAAGCGTATTGGCGCTGACAACGTCTCTCCGTCGGCAAGCTATTTTTTTCTCTAACGGTGTTTCTCATTAATGTTTGTGTAAATGAAACAAAAAAATCTTCCTTTTTGCATTAGCTCACGTAAACTCTCTTTTAAAATCAAGACGCTCGTCATCATAAGCAAACAAAAGCCATGAACGATAATAGCAATGATGCTCTTCATGAAGTCAAGAAAAAAATAAGAGGTTGTATCCAATATACGACCGTAGATTTGACGTAGGATTACGTGCTCGGTATCAATATTCGGCGACTGTGTTAGGGAAACCAATTTTTCTCATCACGAAAACGCCTAGTTTTCTGATGACAAAACGCATGGAATTTTCAGTTTATTCAATAGATAATAAAAAAGAGCAAAAATTGATTGGAGGAATTTCTTGCTAAAATTTTCCAATCGCGAGATATTCGTGATCAATCATATAAAATTTATGTTTTTTTCTAATGTCCTGGAGACAATCTTACCTTCGTTCGAAGTGTTTCTGGTATTCGGTCATTGAGAGAATTTTTATGTAGGGGAAATGGCTCCAATGTTGACCTATGGATCTAAGGTTGGGCCTATCGCTAAAAATCAGCTATTTATAAATTTTATCTACAGGGTGCGTGACGAATTTTTGCAGTAAATTTCAAATAGTAATTTCTCATGCTTGTGCATCATGATTTAGATATATTTGGCAGCACTGGATAGCTTATACTGTTAGGTGTAAGATTTAAACAAACAATGTTGAGTAAACGTAAAGATGTCGAAACAAGAGAGCAATCTGTCAGCCGTTGTGTCTTTGTTGCGCGCCGGAGTATGCATGAAAGAAATAATTCGATCGGTAAATGTGTCTGAAAGAACAGTGTATAATATTAAAAAAGGCTTGGGAAAGTGATAAGACGGAGCACTTACTCATACTGCTAATAAAGCACAGAAATGGCTTACGGAAAATATTTCGTAAATTTGGGAGGAAGAAATTTGGCCCCCAAGCAGTCCCGATATCAATCCGTTGGATTATTTTGTAAAGGGCGTCGTCCAACGGGATACCAATAGAACCCCTCACACCACACTTAAGTCGCTAAAAGCTAAAATCAAGGCAGTGATGACATCTATGGATCGAAACATTTTAAAACGTGCATATTGCAGTTTCCGGAAGCGTCTAACTACAGTCGTCGAAAGGGAAGGCAATTTTTTTTTTAATAAATTTACTTACAACTTCCATATGTTGCGAAAGAAAATAAATCGCACAAAATTCATTGCTAGAATAACTAACTGGTGTATTTGGGTGATGTGGTGGGCAGCAAGGCGTGCGAACTTACAATGACAATTATCTCTTAAACAATAATAATTTATGGTGTTCCTCCAGAGCCGTTTTGTCGTGATGGTTGAGTAATGCTGAGCTATTAGGGTGTTCAACACAGATGTGGCTGGTGAGCTGTATGATATTTGGAACGAGGGTGATGCGCTTGGCATAGATGGCCCACAGTGACTCACGAAGAGCTACTGAATGCGATCAGTAGTAACGGTGTGCCTTTCGTTGTGTACTGGAAAACAATGTTCAACGCCACGCGCCGAAAGCACTGCTGCTGCTGCTGATGACGACCGACCGGACCCCACCACACACGGTGATTGAATAAGCATCGTTCGGCGAGACCGGATGAAAGTCGATTTTTAAATCAGTGTTAGGGAAAGCGCTTTTTGCAGGCAATCGGTGCAACAGTTGTAATTAGTGTTATTTTCAATAGTGACCAATTGAAAATTGATAAAGTGTTCATTTTAGCAGATTTGTAGAAAAATTCCCAATCGATTGGCTTGTTTAGAATTAAAATCCATTCGCTATTGACAGAGTTATAATTTGTCAAAACCTGACCACTTTTCGTAGCGCGGTTGGTCGATTTTGGTTTTATTAAATTGCACCCGCAATATGTTGCCGAAAGACGTAATTATACGTCTTAAAACAAAAGTAGTCTCCTTAAAGTACCACTGATCGTACTAGTTAACATGAAAGACGATCGGTTTTTCTAGAAAATTCGCACAAGAGCCTAAGTAGCAAAAAAAATTAAAATATGATGCAAAAATTTACTTTCAAGATTCTACAACATGAACAATTTCTTGATCTTTCAGGCTCTTGATAAATGTTTCAATAACTTGTTTGAGAGTTAGAGTTGGAGGAATTCGTATTCCACTTGTTGGAACTAAAAAACCGCCGTGGATTTAAATTATAATCAAATGCAAGCTTTTGATCCCGCATATTTGGTATATTCTGAACTTTTAGACGCTTGATTGGTAGACCACAGTATTAATGTGTGTGAATTAACCACTTTATTCGAGCACTTAAAATGACGTTTACTACCACTCGAACTTTGAAATAAAACATTATTTTGAGATTTTTTCTTCTAGAACCTCGAGAAAAGTAGCCAACATTTGTGCGTTTCATAAAAAAAATAGAAATTATTTGGTCCAGTTTTGTGAAATCGCTGGTAGAAAGTCACGCCAAAACTGCTTGACAAAGTGGTCAATTAGTGAGTTGTTTCTCGCGTACTCTTTCACAAGCACAGACGTAGGAGTTTGACACAGATTATTGAAGGATTACTTTTCTTTTACCATTTCATTTTTATCTCGGGCTCTCATCTGACGATATACTTAATATAAGAAGTATGAAATGCATCTCAGCAAATCAAGTGAGTTTGTTGGATTTCTCAAAGTAGGTTGCCTTCAGCATAAGTTTGTCAATTGCTGATTTAGAATTTATGCAAAATTTAATCTGATATGCAAATTGCAAGTATTTAATCAATTTATGAAATATGCAATCATCGGGTTGGCATATAAATTGCAATGCTTCAAGTGTTTCCGTCTTCAGAACACTGAAGGAGTTCGCAGTTGACAGGTGAATTCTACCGAAGAAATTACACTTGATTTCATGCAAATTCATGGAAGAGAGCATCGGTATGCATTATTCATGATTCTGAATAACTATCTTCCGCGAAGCATATCAAATGACTTTGTAATATGCTTCGGTACATCCTAAGCTCCTCAAACAAGCAATGAGAAATGCATTATGATGTGGAATATTATTCTGCGTAGCCCATCGAAAGACCACAGACAAACAGACGTAACGCTTTGCATAAGGAATATTAAATAGGATCTCAGTAACGACATCTTTCGAGCTCCTCGCGGAAGCTACGTCGCTAATAGTACGTTCAGACTAAGGTTTCTGTGTTGCAATTAATTGACAACCGTTATAACATGTTATAACTGCTCAGTCTGGCCAACGCTTAGGTCGCAAACATTGTTGCTTGCAAGGTAAACTGAATATATAGCGGTGAGCAGCTTGCGGAAATCATAGTATTTAAATCATTCGTTAAATACATGAAAGATGATCCAAAATGCAAAGTTACGTCTGTTTGTCTGTGGAAAGACCATCATTCTTTGGTTATCAAACATCGATACTGTTCCCATTATGCACTTGTTCGATCCCACTATGTAGAATGTAAAACATTATAAAGCAATTTTCCCACACCGTGGCAAGACTATATATGTACAGACCGAGAAAACTATCTTATCCCCTCGGCACTCCAGATTCTCAGCTTCACAAAGATTCATTACTCAAGCTGTCAATTAAATTTATCGCTGTTTTTCTATCACTGCTCCTTCGATGAGTATGACCAAGTTTGTACGAAAATTTGAAAACAAAAAGTTATCTCAACACTCACCGGCCAGCAGCTATGCGCTTACTGGGGTGTAAAATTGATTGCTTGTCGATCCATCGTCCGGAAGCATAAATTAACTGTCAATTGCAGTAGCTTCATTGGGGATAGTTTTGGTTCTAAAAAGTGATCTTATCTTTCATGATGAATTTATGTTTTGTCGTTATCCTAGCTTTGGTCTTAAACCTGCAGAAAATCATGCTGAACGAAGCATAAAATTATATACAAACCCAGTGAGCCTACAAACTTGCTGGTTACATTTATTTATCAGAAATGTACATATTTTGTCAATACCATTTTCCATACGACTTCCAACGTGACAACTAAGTCCCGCTGTACCACTTTTCCCGATTGCATCAATATTGAAATCATAGCAATCCCCTTCCACTGAAAACCACGTTGCTAGGGGTGATCATTTTCAATCATTATTGGCGGCTGAAATGATTCCGGAGAATGTGCTTCGATTCTTCTCCCGAATGCATTTCACAGCCGAGTTGTTAATTATCACCGACCAGGGTTAATGACGCTGATGTTAACGCCATTAACAACCCTGCTATCGACTAACAAATAATGATCGGCCCCATGTATGCCGCCCAAGGAAATAAATCAATATTCATGAGAATGATTCCCAAATCGGTTCCATCACATTATTTATTCGAAAGAGAGTGAAAAAGCCGCCTGAAAAGGGTTTGTCAATTTCCGTGATGAAGGTGCCACTTCAGATGCGGCAAAACACAAAGCCAACCATGACGGTACGGAGGCATTCGGTCAATTGGGTAAGCCAGCCAGGCACACTTGATCAAAAATTTATGATTCTCGAAATTAAGTGGGACGCGTGGTATATAGTTTAATTGAATGTAAGTGGAAAGCACCACCACACGACACATCGTGAACACTCATGGAAGTCAATTCAATTCTCACTTGTTTCCGCACCGCTGTGACAGACACGCTTTGGTACACGCTATTTCAAAAGTACGCAAACTTGGGTAGAAACCAAACATTGAACCTTAATTACTGTTGAAAAATTAACGACATCATTTCTCGACTTGTCACTCCCAAATTAGTTGATCCAATTTTGGGTAGGTTCAGTTTTAACCGATCTGGATAGATTGCACCCAAGTTTAGGTAGTTTTGAAATAGCGTGTATTTAGTGAACAGCAGGTGCTAAGAATGAGGTGATGAAAACCTCATCGGATGCGTGTCGCGGTGTTTCTTGCCAGTCAGGCGTTCATAATTATAGTCAATGTCAATCATTACTTGTCTAGAACGGGTTTGGGCTATCTACTTCTGATACCAGTAGGAAAAGGTGGGGTAATACGCGCCACGCGGTAATATGACCATCAGCTCATGTGTTTTTCAAAACTAATTTAAAGGTGTCGAACCTCTTAACGGAATCCCTTTAGAGCACCCGCACCAATGCGTTGCTAAAGCTCTTGTTTAATCAACTTGTTCTGACTTGTTGAAACCAGTATGTGCACTCTGGTGGCCACGGAAGGGTCCTCCGGAACATCCGTAAAGATGGTCAATAATTGTAACTGCCCGAAAGATCTCTGAGCTTCCCTTAAGTTCTGTAGACTTCCTTTAAGTTTTTAAACTTCCGGCAATTTTACTGAAAAAAAATTATTGAATTACTTTGAAGTTTTTTGATTTCCCTTAAGGTTCCCACAGTTCATGAAGTTTTGAAAACTTCATTGAAGCTCACGGCACTTCGTCAAAAAACTCTCATTCTAAATGAACTTCTTTGGACATCCCTGAGGGTTTGAATCGTTCCTGAAGTTCAATAATTTTTCTATTGTTTTGGAAATTTTAATGATGTTCATCAAATTTCCTGAAGACCCCGCATTAGTTATGAAGTATCACAAATAATGTGCAATTCTTGAAATATCACACAATTCCTTTGAATTCCTTGAAAGATCCTTCAGTTTTTCTTACATACGTTAATGAAACTGATATGAAAATGTCTGATCATCTGCGAAGTTCCGAGAACTTCCTAAAATATAATGAAACTACCCAAAAAATCTATATACTGAAGGTATCTAGACGTCCTTGAAGATTTCTGAAATTTTTCAAAGATCTCGTGATTTCTTTGAACATAATCTGATCGTCGGTGAATTTCCTGCAACTTTTTTGCAGGTCTTTAAACTGTACTGAAAACCATGGAACTCCCTTAAAATTGTTGTGACTGGACCGAGGTTTCCATCCTCGGTCACGGTTCTACGAATCTGCCGCTCAGCTGGTGGTTCGATCACGCTCACTGTTTTCTAGTCATTTATTTTCCACACTAAATCTATCTACTACATTCTTCCCCTCTCCTACTCTCCTTTATTGAAGGTTGGGGTCATTTTATCAACCCTCTCTGGGAAATTTCACCAACAATCGTGATAGCAATGACCGGTGTGTAAACTAGTTGCTAACTAAAATAACAACGACTAAAGTTGTCAAACTGGTGCGGATGCTCTTAAGAAGAGCTTTTTGAGTACACTCAAAAAGCTCTTATTAACACACGTGTTAATTTATTTCTTTTTAATTCCGTTATAATTGCTTATCTTTTGGCAGATACGCGTATTTCGTCTACTATTTGCAGACTTCATCAGTGCCAAGTACTCAACACACTCACAAAGCTCTTAATAATTTAAAGGTTTTTCACCCAGAATTATTACCTTGAAATCTCACTTA
Organism: Ochlerotatus camptorhynchus; assembly: GCF_037179485.1. NCBI lineage: Eukaryota > Metazoa > Arthropoda > Insecta > Diptera > Culicidae > Ochlerotatus > Ochlerotatus camptorhynchus. Next base: position 3,227,104 of record NW_027040604.1, on the reverse strand, counting down.
TATTTGAGTTCCGTTCACTTAAATTCTCAAAAACGTAGGTCACTCATGGACTGAGTAAAATTTTACTAACGTTTGAGTGATATTTACTCAAACTGCCCATAGAGGCATAATAGCAACCAGTGGAAACTAACGATTTAAAATTGGCCCACATAGCGGCGCCGGTTGTTTAGTGGTAAGCGTGATAACCTCTCACTCCAGCAGGCTTGGGTTCAATCCCAGTCGGCGCCGCTGGGATGTTCTGAGGCATAACATCTCTAATCACGCCTTCCTTCGGAAGGGGAGTAAAGCCGTTGGTCCCCGGTTCATGAGTTGATGGGTCGATAGGTAGAGTCCAGGTGTGGGAGCTGCCTCCCTGGTGTCGGTAGCATTGGTGCTCAGCATGGAAAACAAGATCGACAGAAAACAAAGCCAAGGAAAACAAATTGGCCAACACTGGACTAGCCTATTGATCCCCAGCAAATCGATTAACGTACCCCATTCTAGTAACAATTCTAGTACTACACTATGTTTGTTATGATTCTTTATGAAAGTTTGTCAGATAAAATGAGGGGTTCGTGGATTTTCCTATGTTTCGAGGGGTGCATCGATTAGATTGGGAGCGAAGAGTGCACCAGAGGTGAGCCAAAAAGTTGAGCACGTTTCTTCAGGACCTTCTGGTCTTAGAGTTACCTCTATGATAATAGTCTCATATGGATTTTTGTCAGAAATGAATTGTCCATTAGAATCTATTGTAAGCGGCATTTTACATGCTGTTTTTCCAGATGGGACAAATATGAGTTAGATTCAGTGGCCACGCATATAAATAGCATGGAAATCCATTGCAAAGGGGGCCAGGAATTAAATCAAGAAGAACAACATTAATAACCCTCTGGGATTGTATCCAATTGAGTTGACGTCTTTGGTGAAGTTGGTTTAATTAGGACTACAATTTGTAAGCTAAAATAGTTCATATTTTGGCGGCACAGATGAGGCAGCGGTACAAACTTTTTCATTTCGCAAGATATAGGTTTACTATCTTTGGCAAAGTTGTAGAATGTAGAAATTTATGAAAAAATTATCACGACAAAAAAGTTGTACATCTTCAAACAACTGAGATATGCGAAGTTTTATTAAATTTGCCTGGCTGTAGCCCTTTGTAATCCAAGAAACTTCAATGAAGACGTTAACTCAATTGGATGCAATTCCAGAGCGTTATTATTATTTTTCTAGCTAGATTTAATTCCTGGCTCACTGTGGCATTGGTCATTCAAAAGTACAAGAATAAATGCCGTTGGTCTTCTTATTTACTATATTATTAGCATATTACACCCAGGTCCCCTAGTTCAATCTAGGAAAGCATGTGGGAACACCAGAGTAGTGCCATGCCTTTTGCATTCTCATCTTCGGACGTTGTGGTGATAATTAATCATTTTGGGACCTTTTCAGGTGTAAAATTGGTTACCACCCCCACACCTTCTGTCATCATGTTGGACGCCACCACGATGGATTCAAGGGCTTCATCGATCGAACAAACCTTTAAGGCAATCCATTGTCATGGCACTGGCTATGAAATTGTGCCGAGTTTACAAACTGAGAATCGATTGCGATGGTGTGAGGATTTTCTTCATACGAAAACACCCTCGTGGACGGGCTCGATTTCACCAGTAGTATCGAAAAATTACTCATTGAACTTCCATTAAAATCTCAAAAGTTCCTGAAGTTTTTTAAATATTAAAGAATTTCTCGAATTCCTCCTTTACATTTCCTAATTTTTCAAGTAGTTCTCGGAACTTCTCTAGCGTTCAAAAATTTTTCCAAATACTCATGGAACTTCCCTGAAGACCCCACATATTTACAGAAATTTTCAGATATTTTCAGAATATTCCTGAAATTCTCGGTATATTCCATAATTCTTCGGAATTTCTTGAAAGTTCCTGCAATTAATAAATAGACCTGCTCTGATGATCTCTGATCTTCCTTAAAGTACTATTTAGGAACATATCTGAAAATAATGGTATTGCTTAAAAATCGTTAAACTTCACTAAAGTTCTCTGATCTTCTTTGAAGATGTCGGAACTTTTTTAAAGTTTTCGAAAGGAGGAAAGGAAAGGAAAGGAAAGGAATTTCTTATAGTTTCTCAAAGTTATGCTGACATTCATGGTGCTTTCCTGAATTCATCGAAACCAATGAACAAGTTTTTCAAACTTGCCCGAAAGTCTGAACGTCCCTGAAGTTATTGTGACAGTCTTAAGATCTCTGAGCTACCCTGATAATATCTATGCCTATCTTCCCTGAGGTTCTTGGAATTTCTCTAAAGTTTCTGAACTTCTCTGAAGTTTTCTTGACTTCACTGAAGCAATTTGGATAAGTTCCAATAGCTCCTTAAAAGTTTCTCCAGTTTCCCTAATGCTGATGGAATCACCTTAAAGTTCTCGAAGCTTGCCTGAAGTGACCGAAATTTTTCAGAAGTTCCCTTACTATCAAAACGTGTGTTCATGAAACGTCCTCAAAATTCTCGGTATTTCCATTCAGTCCTCAGAACTTCTTCCAAATTCCTACAATTTATGTTGACCGCCCTGAAGTTTTCACTACTCTTCTGATAATGTTCCAGGAATTTCCCTGAAATTAATAAAACTGCTCTCAAGACCTTCAATCTTCGCGACGTTTTGTAGTACAGTGATTATTTTTTTTTACGTAGGACTACGTCTGTGATTTCTTTATGGGGGTACACTTTGTGAAAACCGAAAATGGAACATGTAACAAATTAATGAAATGTTTTGAACGTTAATAACTCAGCTGCCCCTGGACCAATTTCAATAATTTTACTACCAATCGATCAGAAATATTTCTACGCATCTGTTAAATTTAAGACTTTATCATTTTTTTAAATGTCACTATTGAAAATTGTATGAATGTTCAATTGTTGCTATGATAATAAAATTTATCACCGATTGCTTGTGAAAATCGATTTCCCCTACACAGATTTCAAAGTTGATTTCCATCTGGTCTCACCAAACGGTATTTATTCAATCACCGCGTGTTGAGTAGTGGTGTTCTCCAGAACACAACGCAAGCAGCGAGCGAAGGAGGAAGAAGCCGCACCGCTATTGATCGGAATCAGTAACTGTTCGTGAGTTGCTGTGGGCCATCTACCTATGTCAAGCGCGCCATACTAAAGAGTATAAACAGAGAGAACCCCGCTCGAATTCCTATTTCTACACAAAACACAAGCTCCTGCTGCAGTTAACAAATAAGATTTATTATATAAGACCACGTAGTCCTACGTCATCATTGCGTACAACCCCATAGGACTGTCCATTGTAGTCTTTCTGTGAATTTTCTAAAAAAATTCTTGTTTCTATGCAATGTTCTCTCTAGACTGTCATCAATTTTAAAAACTTCTTGATGGTTCACGCTATTTTCTTGAATGTAGTGGTACTGCCCTATAGTACTTAAAATTCACCTGTATGAAATTTTAAGATCCTCCCGAGGGTTCTGATGTTAATGGAACTAACATAAAGTTTGTACAGTTATTTTGCTTAACGATGTGTTCCGGGAATCATGCAAACCCTTTGTGGAATAGTTCTATCATTAGGATTATCATTCGGGTATGATTCTTTTTTATTAGGGTGGTTCTTGGAACATCTGTAAAGTTCTTGCAATTATTATTAAGTTAATCTAACACATCTGAAGTTTTCAGAATTTTCCTGAAGTTTTTGGACCTTCCCTCAAGTTTTCATGATTTTCCGTGCACTGCCGTGAATTATTAGAACTTTCCCGAAGCTCTCTAAAGTTTCCAAAAGATCTTGAAACTGAAGTTTTAAAGTTTCTTGTTGGTCTTCTAAAATTCTTGGAATTTTCATGAACTTAATGTTCGTGAAGTTATCTTCATCTAAGTTCACGAAAATTTCGTAAAGAACATAGAACTGAACTGAATGTCTCGGAACCATCTTTAATCTTCCCCACAGTTCAGGGCTTTCCTGTAGTTCGTTGAACTTTCCTGACGTTGTTGACACTTCTCGGAACGCTTCGGATATTCTCTCAAGTTTTTGGAACATCATTGAATAACCTTAAAGTTTCAAAGAGGTGTTCAGGGTATCATCCAAATCCTTTGTGGAATAGTTTTGTCCTTCGGGTTATCGTTTGGGTATGGTATTTTTTTTTTTAATTAGGGTGGTTCTCGGAACATCTACAAAGTTCTTGTAATTATTATTAAGTTAATCGAACGTATCTGAAGTTCTCAGAATTTTCCTGAAGTTTTTGGAACTTCTCTCAAGTTTTCACAATTTTCCGGATGTTCATGGCGCTACACTGCCATGACATTATTAGAACTTTACCGAAGCTTTCTGAAGTTTCCAAAAGATCTATGAACTGAAGTGTCTTCATCTAAGATCACGAAAATTTCGTAAAGATCATAGAACTGAACTAAATTTCTCGGAAACAACCCTTGAAAATCTTAATATTTCCCAAAGTTCAGGGCTTTCCTGTAGTTTTTTGAATTTTTCTGAGAGCTACGGATATTCACTCAAGTTCTTGGAACATCACTGACGGATGAATTCGAAATTAATCTAAAGAGCTCGAATCTTTCTCTGAATCATTTGTTATTATCCTGAAACTATTGGAACTGTCCTGAAGTGTTCTGAATTGTGCCACGAAAACAAAATGCATAAAAACCGACCTACGAATCATTATACATTCACACACTTAAATTTTTTCGCCGAGATTCCAACAGCTGAGCAGTTCTGCAATTTATTTTGCTGAGATTCAGTAAAACAATTGCCGAGACTCAGCTAACAAATAACTTTTTGCTGAGATATCAGCTAACAAACAGATATTTTGCAGAGATATCAGCAAAAGTAAATGCCGAGGTAATCGGCTGTTGGAGATTTTACCGAGCTAAATTAAGTGTGCACATACTGAAATATATTTAAATGATTGAATTGGCAAACACACTTTTGAATATAAAAACCAATAAATGATCCATAAAATATTGGAAAACGTTCAATAAAAAGCATCCAAATGATCCATGTAACATCGGAGAAAATCCTTAAAAAAGTGCGAATGATCCATGAAAAATATCAATATGATCCACATTTTATGTAAAATTTAGCAACACAATTGTAAAAATGTACCGCTAACTTTCTAAAGAATGAGCAGTGAAATTGTACAAATTACCCATAAACATATTGCAATTGATCCATAACACATTCAGCAGTGAACTTTAAACTAAAGAAAGTGATCCATAGAAAATCAAGTTTGCGCACTTAAACATATAGCCATGTTCGGATTAATGAAAGGAACTTCCTCAGAGCAGTCTTGTTTTGGATAGCTTGAAGCTGAAATAGGTTTTATTAAACTAATATAAAGTCTAAACCAATCTTAATGCTTATAATAAAACCTGTGTCAGCTTCAAGCTGTCCAAAGCGAGACTGCTCTGAGGAAGTTGCTTTTATTAATCCGAACTGAACTGAAGAACAACATCGGATATAAACTCAAAATGTCAGAGGGATCAACACCACCGTTGAGTGAAGAACAGAACAGCGATCGAAACTTTACGCTTTGTGTAGATGATATGATCCAGTGTGATGTCTGCGATTTCTGGACCTATTATAGTTGTAGTGGTAAGACAACAGCTGTAAAGGAGATTCCGGAGACGTGCTCGAAGTGCACAAATATGCTGAAGGTGTCGAAAGGAGCCAAGAAGTCTGTCCCAAAGAAACCACCTATCAAAAAGAAAAGTGCGAGGAGTGATGCCGGATCCGAATCTGAAAAAGGAAGTACCAAGCCTGGAGGAATCCCTAGACCAGTTGCAGCAGGTGAAAAACGCAAAGGAGAAAACGCTGGAGGAAGAGAAATTCCTCCATGAAAAGTGATAGGAGGCTGAACGGGAGATTTTTCAAGCCGAGAGTTATCTTCCGTCACTCTTTCAACAAAGATTCGGCTAGATTTAGGATTTAGGGATTCAATTATTAATTTAGTTGAGCACGCAAACGATGTAGCGTTTAGGAACAAATTGTAGGTTACCAGATTTTAGGATCTTAGGGTTATTAAATTCAATATGTTCACGAACTCCACCTCTAACTAACCTACTTCGGTAGCTAGTTCACTACAAATCACTACAATTTAATTAAACGATAGGTATGGTAATAGATTTTGGTAACTAACTTAATTTAGCTGTAAAACGTGTTCTAGATGGTTTGGAATTGTACCTTCTTTTCCTCAACTCAAAACCGAGATATAAAGTACCTAAAAATAAGTACTTCGTCATCACAACAGTTTTGGATGAAAATTTGATCTCATTGATGAGTACTTTTAAATTAATCCTGAAGTACAACCAGAACTCTTGCTTTTTGTGAATTGTACTCAACCAGTATTTTTGAGAAGGTTCTTATTTTTGAGTACATTGTATGTAAATTTTGAGTTGTTTTGTCTTCCGTGCTATGAGAGTATCCAAAATCAGATGTTGCGATTGCACTTAGTTTTTGATGAAAATCGTAGCCTGCGCCATGTTTATTTTATTCTGTCTTTGTCGTCTGTTAGAAGCAACTGTTTTGTGAATTTTCCAAGCACTGGATGGGCTCAAGATTCTTGAGGTGATGACTATTGGACCAACCTTGGAACCAACGGACTATTTGATGTGGTAAGTTTGTGTCATCCATGAGAACTTGAAGGCATTGAAACTGAAAGGAACGTTCATTCATTTTAGGCATGATCTATACGGGCCATGAGATTGAGATGTGCAGTTTCAGGGATAGAAGTTTTCCGCTGCGGAAGACCATCCTGAGAGCCAAAAACGGATATCCGCACATGGGGACCAGTAGATGGAAATCAACACGATTCCAACATCCTTTGGGTTGTCTCATCAGTTTGCCGAAAGAAAGGTACTATTCTTATCAGACAATCTGTCGGTGTTGGCCAGCAACATAATTTCACTATCCGTTATGTTTAAAAATGATGTTTTTATACACACTCTGTAAATGTCATCAATTAAAAACTTTTCAGAATCTGAAACATCAAAAAGACGAACGAGCAAGCCAACGAGGCCATGGAAACGAACAGCCAGCATTTAAAGTTCACTTGCGGGTTGGACTGATATCAGAGCTAACAGATTCAGCTGTGATTGGACGTCGTTGCAATACGGCAGTATTCAATAGTAAACATATTGAAGAACAATATTGTTTAATTAGTTGAAAATTGTTAAACTATTTCATATGAATAAAAAACAAATAAATATTTGAAGAATCAAATTTCCAGTATAATTTATTAAAATGAAAACCCGGTTTTGAGTAGATTTTACCAAACATTCACTCTTAATGAAACAGTTGAATTTGACTCAAAACGAAGTCTTAATAAAATACTTAAAATTGAATACTTTGCAAAGAACTCAATTTTGAGTGGTTGCACTTAGCTGTCAAGATGAGTACAAATGACTTAGTTTTGAGTTGTTTCGTCTTTCCGTGTATGTTTTTCATGTTTTGGACCCTTTTTTTAAATTTGATGAATAAACTTTGAAAAATTGCTTCATTACTGTGTAGCTACTCAGGTTTACTGTTCTGGCCGTGTTTTTTTTTTGTCAGGCGAGTGGAACGATAGGCGAGCATCTAGAATAAGCTTCTTAAAGAAGTTTCTAAATGAAGCTTGCATAGGAAGCTTCTTAAAAATATTATTATAGAATTTTCTTATTTTTCAAGGTTTATTGATAAAAAAATAGTGTCACTTTCTTTGGTTTAAGATGCATTGCTGAATGTTTTATGGATCAATTGCAATATGTTTATGGGTAATTCGTACAATTTAAATGCTCATTCTTTTGAACTTTGGCGGTACATTTTTACAATTGTGTTGCTAAATTTCACATAAAATATTGATAATATTGATATTTTTTATGGATCATCACACTTTTTTAGGGATTTTCTCCGATGTTTTATGGATCATTTTGATGTTTTTAATGGAACGTTTTTCTATATTTTATGGATTGTTTTATCAATTCTAAAGGTGCACACTTGTGGCTGAAGATTGAATCATGCTGAATGACAAAAATTAACTTTTTAGGGACCACCGATTATGGAAGACAATCTTTGCTTTGGAATGAAAATGATTCGTATCGTGCACAACCCCCAAGGCATTTGATTTTTAGTCTAAAAAAAAGCCAACTTTTCATATATAAATATCTCAACATATCCAGCGGAATTTTGAGATATCTACTAGGATATCTAATATAATCTAATCTAACACCAACACAGCCAGTTTATGAAAGCATCCTGGAAAATGATAAATATACCACCATCATTTTGTTTGTCTATTTGGTATATGCTGCAGAGATGCGCAAAATATATCAAAACGGCCAGGCCTAATGTGCAGCATTTAAGGGGCAAAATGATTCAGAAACATCGGGCCTGTTTAAGTCAAAGATTTAAACACAATGCTTCAGAATCCAATATATGGATGAAACGTGAACATCTCGTACCGTACGTTCCGTTGTATTGTTATTTATAAATGATTGGTCGTTGGGAGCATCTCGTCTAAAAATGTTAAGGGATGCGCCATCTTCCTTTAGTGGTCCGGACATGAGCACTAACTCTTGTCCTAGCCCTATATGGCCTATGGTTATAGCGCCATTGCTCGCTTTCTGAAAAGAGATGAAGGAAATGAAAAAAGGGAAAAGAAGCTAGTTTTGTGGGCATCTTTAAGAGGAAGTTCACCGAACCGAAAATTAAATTTCTTATTCGGTTCGTTTTAATTTTTCCAAAAATTCCGGGAAAAAACATAAAAATCCAAGAAAATCAGTTCCTTCATCTGATTCCTGAGAAAATTCACATGCAAAAACAAGTTTCCCGTCTCATCATTAAAAAAAAATTAGACGCTCTGCAAAACCGAAAGGTCGCTGTTTCGTGTTATTTTTTTGAGTCCAGCTTTATGCCATGATGACTAGAAAATGTGATATCTTTAGATTTCTGTTATCTCTCTCCAATACCTTTACAAAAATCAATTATATTTTCGGTGCCGTGAACTTCCCCTTAACTGGATATCTGTGTGTGATTCCAAGACAGCGTACAAGGGGTTCACTATAATAACCTGCAAGCCACCGGCCATCCATTCGCCGCCTATTTCTTAGAGCAAGAAAAGGTTGTTCCATTAAACTGTATCATTATCTCCGACGTTCTTGAGCATTCCACAGCTTTCTTCCACAGTTTCCAGAGGCAGTTTATGGCATTCCTGAAATCTCGGCTCTCACATTTGATTAAAATTATATGCTTTTCTGATGGTGCTGGTTCGCAATATAAAAACCGATTCAACGTCATCAACTTCGTCCCAGCCCTGCGTTTGAGTTAGGAGAGGGGGTCTTCCAAACTCCAACTGTAGGCAAGTATAATCAGCAAGCAACAACTGCTCTGTCTGAAAAATTCTTGGTTTCCAGAGTGCCATTGTATATGTCTGCTCCTCGACAATTGTGGTCTGAAGATAACATTAACAGTATACCAGCCCCACCATACCAGAAGCCGAGACGCTCCACAGAAAATTCACCGGAAGAAGCATTCAGATCCTCTGATCTAGTCCTGCCGAAGATTGACGACTTACACTATTATGATGAATCAACTTCTGTTTGTTTACTGGGACGCACTGCCGTTGGCATCATGGAAGCCCCCGAGCCCCCCGCCACAGTCGAGCCATTTCCGCCAGCGACCTGCAGCCGTCCCGGCCCTGTGTGTGGGCCTGGTGAAGGGGTCTTCCAACCACTCGTTTACGGCAAGTATGAACTCGTCCATGTGAATTCAACTGTTGATCCGCCACTTCGTTTCAGTTCATCTTCGCTTATGGCCACCACTTCGAGCCTTTCTACGTCAGGTGATCTTTCGCTGCCTGATAGTTCACCGTTCTCTCGTGCGGATCCTGGACAAGTTATCATTGACACGGCTCGCACCGAACCCTCTAGCGGTTTACGTGTCTACTATCAGAACACCAGGGGGCTCATGACTAAATTGGACGATGTTTATCTGGCTGCGCTTGACGGGGAATATGACGTTTATGTATTCACGGAAACTTGGCTCGATGGGAGGATCAATTCAGTGCAACTGTTTGGTGACTCTTTTACTGTCTACAGATTAGACCGTAATTCATCCAACAGCATTCGTACTCGCGGTGGTGGTGTGCTCATCGCTGTTTCCAACGAATTCGCCTCCTGCGTAATCTCCAACGAACTATTTACTACAATTGAAGCGGTTTGGGTTAAGGTCAGCCTCACTTCGCGGGACATCCTCATTGGAGCGGTGTATATTCCCCCTGAACGTCGACATGACTGCACCACAATGCAGCTTCATCTGGATGCTACAGAATTTGCATCGTCCATGGCTGATATAACGGATGTGCTTCTTCTGCTTGGTGATTTTAATCAGCCTGGGCTTAGCTGGTCACCCTCAGGCCAGGGTTATGCGTTTCCAGATCCGATTGCATCTTCAACTACTCCTGCCAGCCGCTTGCTTGAGGACGGCACGGCTTTTCATGGACTGAGCCAGATAAACCTTGTTCCCAATTTCCAGTCTCGTTTTCTTGACTTGGTTTTTGTTAGCGAAAGTGCACTTCTGGACTGTGTCGTCGTTGAAGCGCCTGATGTCATCGTTCCTCTTGACAATTTCCACCCTGCTTTGGATATATCTATCGCGAACGGATCTCAAATTCGTTTTGATGAAACCATGACTGCCACTCGGCTCAATTTCCGGAAGACCGATTTCCGTTTGCTGAGACGTTCCTTGTCCCGGATCAACTGGAATGTGTTGAATGACCTTGATATCGATACAGCAGCCGCTCGATATAATAGCCTTTTGCGCGACTGTGTTTGTGCTTCAGTACCGAAGTGCCAACCTCCAAGAAAACCGCCTTGGTCTAACGCTACTCTCCGCAACCTGAAACGAGTGCGATCTAGAGCTCTCCGTGCTCTCACTCATCGACGATGTACCCTTACCAAGCGAAATTTTTCAATTGCCAGCAATGATTATCGCCACTACAACAAGCTTCTTTACAAGAGGTATGTAATTCGTACTCAACATAATCTGCAATGCCACCCCAAGGGATTCTGGTCGTTTGTGAATACTAAGAGGAAGGAAACTGGACTGCCGTCAAAAATGTTTCTCGGCAATGACGTAGCATTGACAACTGAGGACAAATGCAGCCTATTTGCTAGGCACTTCTTAAGCGTCTTCTCGAATGACTCCCCATCGCAAGCAGAAATTGAGCGAGCCGTCCGTGATGTGCCAACCGACGTCGTAAACATGGATGTTTTTGCTGTAGATATACAAATGGTTCTCTCTGTGATGAGTAAAACCAAATCATTATTTTCACCAGGTCCGAGTGTTATTCCATCTGCTGTCCTAAAAAAAATGCTCCGATATCTTAGCTGCTCCGTTGTCCTTGCTTTTCAACCTGTCACTTCGTCAACAGAAATTTCCCGCACTATGGAAACGCTCTACTATGTTCCCTGTTTTCAAGAAAGGAGACAAACGCAATGTGGAAAACTACCGTGGGATTACCTCGCTTGGGGTTAAATCTAAGGTGGTTGAGTCGCTGATAAATGAGAGATTGTTTGCTTCCTGCAAGCATTACATAAGTACATGTCAACATGGTTTCTTTCCTGGCCACTCCGGGGAAACGAATCTCGTCAGCTTTACGTCATTCTGTATGGAAAATGTATGCAAGAAACTTCAAGTGGATGCCATCTACACTGATCTTAAAGCTGCGTTTGATATAGTTGTGCACGACGTTCTGCTAGCACAGCTTGAAAAAAATGGATGTTCTGTTTCCTTCTGAACCTGGCTTAGATCGTACCTCGTGCAACGTGAAGTTACTGTATGCATTGGAAACTACTCATCGTACTGTTTCTCGAACAGATCAGGAGTTCCACAGGGTAGCACTTTGGGACCACTGCTCTTCTCTTTATTTGTGAACGATGTAACGTTTATTCTACTACGTGGAGGTAAATTGTTTTTTGCCGATGACTTGAAGATTTATCTAGTCGTTCGAGGCTATGCCGACTGTTTAGAACTACAAAACCTTCTTAAAATCTTTAATGATTGGTGTGAACGTAATTTTATGGTCCTGTGCGTCTCAAAGTGCTGCGTTATTAGTTTCCGTCGAACTAGGACTGCTATTTTGTTTGATTATAACGTTGCTGGAACTGCAGTTCAACGTGTCGATCACGTTAAAGACCTCGGTGTCATGTTGGATGAAAAGCTCACATACACTCGCCACTTCTCAACCACGATCGACAAAGCTAATCGACAGCTTGGATTCATGTTCAAGATATCTAAGGAATTTCGTGATCCTCTGTGTTTTAAAGCCCTTTACTGTTCATTGGTACGCTCACTACTGGAATTCGCGAGTGTAGTCTGGAATCCCTACCAAGCTGTATGGAGTGGACGATTCGAAGCTGTTCAACGCAAATTCGTCAGAAACGCACTGCGCTATCTTCCATGGAGTGACCCGCTGAATTTACCACCGTATGCTGACCACTGTCGTTTACTGGGTTTGGATACTCTTGCTAAGCGACGAAACATATCGCAGGTCGTCTTCGTTGCTAAAGTTTTACTCGCAGAATATGATGTTCCTGAGTTACTGGCCAAAATTAATCTGTATGCTCCTGCCCAAACACTCCGTCCGAGAACCTTGCTACATGAAGTAGTACATGCAACCAACTATGCTGCAAACAGTTCCTTTGTCGCCATGATTCATCAATTCAACGAAGCCTCTGACCTATTTGACTTTGACATCAATGCCTCGATGTTTCGTCATCGTTTGCTGTTGACCAATTTTTAATTTTTAATGAGTGACTACATTTAGATTTAAGTGTTTCATTGAGACTATCAAGTCAGATGGACTATAATAATAATAAATAAATAAAAACTTGCTCTACCATCGAGAAGACTTCGGAGTTCCGGCTGAGTGGCATTACTTTGCCACGGAACACGGAAAAGGCCCTAGTGACGGTTTAGGAGGTACCTTGAAATGATTGCCAACGAGAGCCAGTCGACAGGGTACAACGATACAAACGCCAAAAGAGTTATACGAATGGGCACTGTCAAATTGTAATTTGAATGTACAATTTGTGACATCGGAGCAATGCAAAACGAATAAGCAGGATTTAGAAGCCCGATTCGCTCTAGCACGACCCATTCCTGGAATTCGCGGAATGCATTGTGCCACCCCTACCGGCGAAGATACTGTTCTTATGAAAACGATTTCTTGTTCTTGTTTCAAAAAAGCGTTCAAATTCACTACCCAAATCTAAGGCAAAACGGAAGAAGTAATTACTCATGCTACTCAATGTATTAGATGATATTTGTTCAATAAATGATAGCAATAAGTAGGATAAAAACACGGCTGCTTTAATTTAGAATCAAATTAGTTTTTGAATATTTCGAAAGCTTATTTACAATAATCAGTAAATAAAGAAACACAAAACGAATGGATCTGCCTTAAATACCATGTAATACGGAATACATTTCCGAACGCAAAAAAAAATAAAGTGTTGAAAATAAGAAAAATTATCAATCTAAATTTAAGTTTGCAACGCTGGCAACACTGTCGAAACAAATCTGGTTTAATATTATCTGAGCATTTGATTGTATAAAATGAAAGAAGGATTAGATCCTCATCTAACTTACAGGTTTCATCGTTTCTATCAACTTTCAGGATTGTCCAACGTTTCATATTGAAGGGTTGTACAGTAATGGAACTTTTTTAAAACATTAAATCTTTAAAAATCCATAACTCCCAAACGAAAAAAAGTTGTTTTTGGTGGTTAGATGATTCTTATTTAAAAATGTCTGCCGAAATTCAGCACCAAAATGCTATCAAAATAAGAAAAAAGTGGGGACATTTTGAAATATTTGCATTTTAAGTTTTAAATTGCAAAAATCGACAAGTTGACAACACTGCATAAAAATTCTGAGTACGCCATTTAATTTTACGTTAAAAATCCTTTAAAATAAGTGCCCAATCCTGTCTGTAGCATAGTCCAGAGCTATGTTCAAAAGAAAAATGGTGTTTCTTGAAGATCGGAAAAAAGTGGGGGCAGTCTCCAGAACCGGGGGGTAAGTCGTTGAATTTTTGATTGTTGGCCTAAAATAAGTCATTCCACCAAGTTTGGTTCAAATCGGAGAGGGTCGATGCAACTGACTCGGTCACTTGAGATGGAATGACCCATATATAAATTGAAATTGTTCGCAAACTAATATAAAATATGGAATGACATGGTTTCCAAATCGCAGAGTTTTCGTTTTGTAAGCAGCAGAAACAGAAAAGCAGCAACGCCTCAAGCGATAGATGTACCGCTGGCCGTCTTCGGCCTGCTTCTTTTTCAGCTCGAAAACATAAATACACCGGAACTGCTGCTGGTTTCCGAATCTTCAGCATTCAGCTGCTCCGAAATATCAAAGGTAACCAAAATCGTAAACGCACCATTTAGGTTAGTAAGTCGAGTATTAGTACAAGACACTGAAGAAGCACATTGTAGACGAAATACGCGTATCTGTCAAGGAAAAGCAAATAAAGTAGTGGAATTAAATGGAAAATCCTTCTCTCTCTCATTATACAGGTATTCCGCTAAGACGCCCACATTCATCAGGTAAACGCACCATTACACTTCGCAACCCGTAAATTTTACTCTTGAACCACGCACTAGAAAACAGAAATCTCATGACGGAACCGAAAATAGCGAAAACCCCGAATCACAGCTCACACGACCGGAATTCCGTTAAAAATACTCATGGAAATAGCCTTCAATTTTTATACTCACACACTTTCTAGATACATCTTATCAAGCGTCTTCAACCAAAAATCCTAAAAAACACGACGAAAAACCATAGACGAAAAAATGACAACTGACAAATTTTCGCGTCCGTTTAGAGGCAGAGCACACTTCGATCTCATATTCAGCGGCATTTTGAGATATTGAATTAAATCTAGATAGAGCAGGAATTAGGGCGTAACAGCTTTTGTAAACAATGACTTCTATCGCTGATTTCTAGGAATTCAAGACACGTACACGCAGACCAACATAACCATCGGATAGGGGAAGTCTTTCCCTACCCGATGAGGATGTTGGTTTGCGTGGGCGAGCCTTAAATTTCTAGGAATCATCAAGAGAAGTCATTGTCTACAAAAGCTGTTAGGCCCTAATTCCAGCTCTATATAGACCTACATTGACCATTGCTTTGACTATCCTACCCGGGCATTTTGTTCGTAGAACTGTCCCACTCACTTTTCTAGTAATTTTCCTACTAAATAAATGTCTTAAGAAAATTACATTATTTTTCAAATAGCTACTGCTAATTACAAGGAATTGTATTCGATAAAGTGTACCGCTTTCAAATAAAACATGGGTATGTATGAAAGTATTTCATAGCAAAATTATTGAAAATTTCCAATACCATAATACCATCACCTGCTTTCAGTTTACCGGAAGACGATGATCAAGTAAATATAGAACATCACCCGGGAATAATTAAGTTGCTTTGCTCGTAGCCTTGTATTAGCGCCTGGAAAGATGTTATATTACACATCTTGGAAAAAAAAACAATTTCCTAGCAAACAAAATATCTCATACTAATCCGGTGTAACAACAAGGAAGAATGTTTAAACTGGAGAAATTCCACAGAACAATTAAACACATCTTCCGGCACCGGAACCAACAATATGAATAAGCTTCAAACGTCACTGATAGTCCAACGTTGCACAGGCCAGCTTCATTTGGCATCCGTTTCAGCCCACGGTGGCATGGACTTACCTTCATATCCTCCAGGTCAACGCAGTTGGTGTAGTTGGACCACTCCCGGTTCGAATCCGGATGGATAAACCACGATCCATTGGGATGGCAGCTGTTGTTGGCGCACGAGAACGGGTATGAAGGGGAAAAATCAGCAATCGAATGTCAGATGCATTTTAAACACTTATGTCGACGAGTAATTTCACTATCGCCGTTGTGATAAGGCTTGTTAATGTGTAAATTTTCAATTGGTTTTACTTACATCCGGTAGGCCAAGCGGTTGGCATCGAACCCGCGGACAAAGTTGGGACAATAGTTTTGGGCGACCGTACCGGCTGGTTGGGAATCCCAACAGGTCCACCCATCGAAGCGACGGGGGCAGAACAGTTGCGTCTGTTGCTCTTGTAGCTGATGTTGGGCATTCGGACTGATGCTTTTCAGTTCTGCGGCTGCAAAAATAGATAAATAAGCAGGGAAAAAATTCTGTTGAATGCAAATGAGATCAGGGACACTACACTTCAGTCGGTTCGGTTTGGTGCTGTTGTTGGCAGTCGTCGTCCACGTTGGTTAATGATGTTCCGACAAACATATGTGTTGATTGGGATTCAATGGAATCTCGTGGGTACATTGTCATCTAGGTATCCATTCATGATGAGCAATATGATCTAGTATACAATGTCATCAGGGCAATACTATTTCTAGATAGAGCTGGAATTATGGCCTAACAGCTTCTCTCGATGATTTCTAGCAATTCAAGGCTCGCCCAAGCAAACCAACATCCTCATCGGGTAGGGAAAGACTTCCCCTATCCGATGGCTAGGTTGGTCTGCGTGGACGTGCCTTGAATTCCTAGAAATCATCGATAGAAGTCATTGTTTACAAAAGCTGTTACGCCCTAATTCCAGCTCTATCTAGATTTACATTATTTGACAAATCTCAGATAATCATGACAGCAGTTGGTCATTTTTCAAACAACAGTAGGTCTCTTGATGTTATTGGTTCACGCAAGGGCTACTTCGATCCCATGCATTTCAACATTGCATTTGGTGCATCTGTGCTATTTTCAGAGTTGAACATTGAAAAATATTGCTTACCTTTCGTTACATGATTTCAATTAAATGATATATGTACATAGTATATACTTATTCAATGGTTACGGTTGTCACACTAATTCCCACCGAAACAAGTTTCAATTCTAAGAGTTAAATTAAAATAAACTTAGCATTTGCACTGTTAATTCATTTCCCGCTGCATGTCAGTTGACACAGCGGTTGTCTGACTTTCTGAAACTCTGTTTTACCACGCCATTTACGATTTATCTATATGTTCTAGAGATGAGCAGAGTTGTCTGTGCAGTAAATTGAATTTCCTCTCGACGCTCGTAACTTTGAAAAACGCTCGAAGAATTCCTAATTTCCACCAACGAGTCAATCTTGATTAAGTACCGTACCTACCTAGATGCTCGAATTCAATCAGCACAACTATAGTCGCGCTTCGGGAAAATAAAAGGACCAACCTTTCACTCTCGACATGCAGTTCCATCCACAGCGTGAAATGGAAAGAAAATAACATTCCTTCAACGATATGTGAACTCCCATACGTGTAAGTACCTACACAGATGTAGACATACCTACTCTAGCAAACTTACAATTGAATCAAAACTGAACCTTCCCCGTCCCTCGTCGGAAAAGTCAAAGTCAAACAGAACAGTTCCATTTCCACCCCCCTCCATCCTCTGGGAGCCAAGGAAAACTTATCCGTTTCAACTTGTTCTGATTAAATCAGCAAGAAGCGTTCACTCCCAGTAGGACACGGATGCTGCGCTGCAGAGCTGATCGTCTTCTATCCTGACCTGTCTTAATATGCTCAAGCATGATGCAAGGCAAACTCAGAAATATTCCTCTTTTTTTCAAGCCGTACGATAGATGAGACGCAATGTTAGTGTCAGTCTGCGTCATTCAAGAACAGATGAGGTGTTTGAAAGTTTCAGTCATAAAACTTGGAAACCACGAAACGACCTCTTGGTTGACCGACTGGCCTTCAACTGGAAAGAAACCGCAGACGTACACGTCCCATTTCACCCCCAGTTTTCCCGAAGGAGTAGCAGAATGCTTGACTGGTTGAGAGTTAACAACTGCAAAAATTAGTTTTCCATAGTTGAAATGCCATGCAGCAGCATGTATCGAGGGAGGGGGATGATTCTGGCTCTAATATGATCAACGATATGACATACATTCGTGTGTTGTTGCCATGAAGCACGGTGAACATCCCCGAAAGAAAGAAAGAGTACCTAAATCGTTATGAACTTCTGTGAACAACGATCCAGTTTAGCTAGAAAACGTTATTACCGATAAAGACATAGTTTTACCTAAACGCTTTTGTTAAACCATGCGATTCTTCGTGGAACCATGAAAGTCAAAAGGAGAAGACGATAAGTAGTCGTTCAGGAAAATGGCTAGGGGACCATGCATAAATTACGGTGCATTTTAGGGAAGGAGGGAGAGACCCAAATTGTGACCGACCACGCATTGCGTCGAGTTTAGAAAAATACGGGGGACAAAAATAGGTTACGTCATTTAAGTATGCTCCTCTGCTGCACTTTATCTATTATTTTTCGCTCTTGTAGCATCATCTGTAGTGGGTACAAAACTTGCGAAACTTTGACGTACAAGAAACTTCTGCACTTTGAACCTAATTAGAAACCAAGTTGTATGCTACAAAGAAAATCCGGCAGAATCGTTAGTTCAACAAACGAACTAATGGACGAATTGATTTAATGGCAACGACTTTGCTAAGCTGTCTTGCCCCTTGGTTGCAAGAAAAGAGAAGTGAACAGTGAGATAGGGGAAAAGTTGGCTTCGGCAATACCTTAACCTATTATCGTCAGGGGGTAAACAACGTCCTAGAGAGCTCAATTTTGGCATGTGGATACATTGTGTTTCAGAGCAACTATTCTCCAAATTAGAGTGCTCTAGGACTTTGTTTACCCCCTGACGATAATAGGTTAAGGTATTGCCGAAGCCAACTTTTCCCCTATTATATGTAGCAACTCCTGTTTAAGCGCTGTTATATCATCAGGCATGGTGAGCAGCAAATCTCAATGATCAATTTCCATTTTTTTCGCGGAATTTTGGAAATTTTCCCGATTATGCGATGTACATTTAAATCAATCATAAAACCGAACACGATTGACCTTAATGGATCACTATGGACAGTGATCCATTAAGGTCAATCGTGTTCGGTTTTATGATTGTTTTAAATGTACATCGCATAGTCGGGAAAATTTCCAAAATTCCGCAAAAAAATGGGAAATTGCTGAGATTTGCTGCTCACCATGCCTGACGATATAAAGCCGCTTATACAGCAGTTGCTACATATAATAGCTCACTGTTCACTTCTCTTTTCTAGCAACCAAGGGGAAAGACAGCTTAGCAAATTCGTTGCCATTAAATCAATTCCTCCATTTAGGGTCATTAATAAGACAGCAGAATTTTTCCTGGATCTTGAATTTGTTTCTGTGGCCGGAGTTTTCAATAATTTTTGAATTATTGTTTTAAAAATGGTTTTGATACACCCTTTTATTGTCAACAGGACTTAACTGTCAAAAATTGATAATAACACAAAAAGTTCAGATACACTCATAGTGAAACGTCATTTGCGAAAAAAAAACAAAGCAATCATTTTCAATCAGCAGATACGTCAAGTTGTTTCTAAGTCGATACAAAATGTATTTTTACAGGATTCCAAGGGGTTAGTCACTCAGCACAGTGTGCCCAGTGTGTATTTTACACAGTGCCACCTGGGTACTTTCATTGGCACCCATGGTTAGAAATTTTAATGATATTTAAAGTTACTGGCAACACTGTACAATATCTACGCCTGCTCTGTGCATTTGTCAACATGTTAATCATTGCTGTTGACCCAATCCAATTTTTGGATTCATAACTTCAACCGTGCATTTCCGGCGAAGTTCTGCCATGGATTCCTCATATTTTCAAAACATTAGCTTAAAACCGGTCAAAAGTCAACGCGGTATGCTTGCGGGATTACAGTTGCCAAGTACAACTGCAAGCTGGGAGTAGTACTGGGGTTCTTCCGGATGGTGCTGGAGCCGTTACCGGAAGACTTCGAGATCGGAGAACCTCCACTCAAGACGATCAAGGAGCGGAAGGCTTTGGTGTATCAGAACAGTTTGATCGAAGTTGGGAAGGGGGTGGCATCGTTCCGGAAGCTGATTGAAAATATGACCATGAAGGGACTGCTACGTGCTACTGGTCATAATGCCGATTTGAAATGTGATTAATGAGTTGGTGAGTGGGAGAGCGAGACCCTGAAAGAGGAAGTGAAGGTAACGTTGAAGACGTTGGTAGGTCGATTTGGGGCGCGGAGATTCGTGACGGAGCTGAAATCACAGCCGAAGGAGGTTCAGTAGAATTGTAAGATGTTGATTGGTCAGCTGTTGAGCTTGAATGTGAGCTCCTGAAATCGACACCGGTGAGTTGGTTGAAGGATAGGTTTAGCTCTCGGACACGACCCTGGTAACCCAGCGCTTGAAATAGAATAATTATAGGCTTGGCGGAGAAGAAGTCCCGGTGAAGTGTAAAATGACCGATGTTTTCCATGGTGCCCAGCGATTGGAGCAGTTCGGTAAGCAGTTCAACATCGCGATGTTTGCAATAATCCTCGTAGAACTGATCCGAACGCAGTTTTTCGCTTCTATGAGGTACACATTGATTATAGAATCCGAGCCGCACAGAAGGTCGCAAGGGGATCGGTGTCCATACAAAGGCCACCATCTGGCGGTAGTAGTTTTATCAGTGGTAGTTTACCATGTTTGATTCCGAAACGCTGCACCACTTCGTTGATCAGCCAATGGACATTCAGTTCTATGATTCATTCCTCATCGTAACTGACATCGATGATCACTCGGACCATGTTCGGAGGTAGAATCTTCACCGGTGTTTGCTTTCCTACCATCGACAGCGCCCCAGCTTTTACAGGTGTTCTCTGGCCGGCACTGCTTTTCGCCAGAGACATCATTCTTCTCTCCATTTGTTCGATCGTTGGACCGTGTGTACATATTAAACCAAACCTCCACCAGGGAAGTCTGATTCCGGTTGAAACTCACACTAGACTGAGTCGTTGGCTTTCAGGAGAAACTCATCCCGGAAGCGTTCATCAGAACCTGAAGAGCATCTGGACCAGTTTCCTCTGATGATGCAACTTACTTCTGTAACCTGTAGTTCAACCGAGTCCTCACCATACTCAAATCCAGTAGAAGTTATTGTCCTGTCGGAAATTGAAAGTGCCTTTCCCGGAGAACGTTCTCGCTCGAAGTTTCGATTCGGTGGCCGAGGCCGTTGCTTATTAGGTTCAGTGTAGTCCTTTTCCGAGAGGATTTAGAGCAACTAAACGAGTCGTGATGGCGAAGATCAGAGATACAACGATGCCCGGTGAAATGTGCTAAGAGAAGCTGAAAGTCATCGTGAAAGGACTTTTCGCGAAGCACGACCCAACGACCTAGTCACCTACACCGTACGGAGAAGAAGAGGGAGATAACGTCGAAGTCACCAACGAGGAACTCGCAGCAGTGGCGAGAGGATTGAAGGTGACGAAAGCTCCCTGTCCGGATGGAATCCCCAACGTAGCGTTGAAAGCGGCGATCCAGTCATCCCCGGTCATGTTCAGGATGGTGCTGCAGAAATGCCTGGACGAGGCTCACTTCCCTGACAGGTGGAAGATACATGGACACATAGGAAAACCACCGGGGCCAGCATCGTACAGGCCTATATGCCTGGGGCATGAAGTAGTTCGCCTCCTCGTGGTGTGCCCTGCAAACGTTAATTATCGAACCCAAGGGAGAGATATTGCGGCTAAACGAACTACAGCAGAGTAAGGACACTGGAGCCCCATCCAGGTCATCCCAGGAGGTCGATAAGCCCTGCCCAAACCCTCGTTGTGCAAAGGCAGGAGTGACACAGAGTTCTTAGAGTGTATACGACTCTGACCAAGTCGCAGCACACGCAGCTGGTAAGCGGTCACATCTGTCCTGTCCTGCCGTGGACAATTGGCTGGCTATCACGTCTCCTCTAGAACTCCGGCGAACAATTAACAGTGAACTATAAGAGGAAGGCCCTGCACAGCTGCTCACTGTGCAGTAACGAGTGTCACGTCTGTGACACACCACTAGTGTGATGCGCCATAGCGCAATCGGCCCACTCCCATGATGTAATGCTTTCGGACGGTTCCAGGGAAGGCAAGGGCCAAGAGCACAGGGTAAGGTTTAGTGGGTCGGGAGCGCTACTTCTCCCATCCCCACACCCTGTGTTATCTTCTCAGGTGTCTGGGAGCAGATTCCCCCCTGTATAGAAAAAGGCCTATATGCCTGCTGGATTCACTCGGAAAACTCTTGGAGAGGATCATCCTAAACAGGCTGACGAAATCAACGGAGAGTGAGCACGGATTGTCGGAGAGGCAATTCGGATTCCGGAAAGGGAGATCGACGGTGGAAGCAATTCGGACAGTGGTCGAGAGAGCTGAGAAGGCGTCCAAACAGAAGCGGAGAGAGATCGATATTGCGCCGTGATAACGATCGACGTCAGGAATGCGTTCAACAGCGCCAGCTGGGAGGCCATCGCCGAAGCGCTGCATAGAATGAGAGTCCCTGATTACCTGTGCAGGATCCTGAGGAGTTATTTCCAGAACCGGATTCTGGTACGAGGCAGATATCGGCCAGAGATCGATTAGGATCACAGCGGGAGTTCCACAAGGCTCCATCCTTGGTCCAACGCTCTGCAACGGGATGTAAAACAGCGTGCTAACGCTGAAACTGCCCAAAGGAGCTGAGATCGTTGGCTTTGTGGACGACGTCGTCTTGACGGTAACAGGTGAGACGGTGGAAGTGTTGGCTACCGAGGCGATCGACATGATTGGCAACTGGATGCAAGGAGCGAAGCTGTAGATAGGCCACCACAAAACGGAAGTGCTACTGGTCAGTAACTGTAAAGCGGTACAGCGGGCAGAAATCACCGTCGGGGAGCACGCCATAGCCTCGAAGCGTATGTTGAAATACCTAGGAGTGAAGATCGATGACCGGCTAAACTTCAACTTCAGCCACGTCGAATATGCCTGTGAGAAGGTTTCGAAGGCCATCAACGTGATAGCTAGAATCATGCCGAACAACGCTGGTCCCAGCAGTAGCAAGAGGCGTCTTCTGGCCAGCGTGTCATCATCGATACTGAGATATGGAGGTCCAGCCTGGATTCCAGCGCTGGAAACGAAGCAGAACCAAAAGAAACTGAGCAGTACGTTCCGGCTCATGGCCATGCGAGTCGTGAGTACGTACAGAACCATCTCGTCGGAAGCAGTATGCGTTATCGCCGGTATGATCCCAATCGGCATCACCCTGGCGGAGGACAGCGAGTGCTACAGGCGGAGAGAAGCCGGAAGAGTACGGAAAGTTGTGAGAGTGGAGTCATTGGCTAAGTGGCAACAGGACTGGAACACGACGGAGAACGGTAGATGAACACATAGACTAATACCGATTCTTTCGACCTGGGTGAACAGAAAACACGGAGAAGTCAATTTCCACCTAGCGCAGTTCCTGTCTGGCCACGGCTGCTTCAGGAAATACCTGCATCGGTTCGGACACGCAGCGTCACCCCTCTGTCCGGAGTGTGGCAACGTCGATGAAACGCCGAAGCATGTGGTCTTCGACTGCCCGTCCTTAACGTGGAGAATGTCGTCGATGAAATGTGTCGAGAGGAGGGCAATTGGAATGCCGTCAGCAGGACAGTCATGCAGATTATGTAGGAGCTGCAGCGTGAATGGAGAAAAGAGCAGTGATCAAGCAACGCCAGCTAGCGCTGATAGTAGGACAAGTGCATGAGCACAGCCACCGTCCGAAGTAGTCGCTTCACAGTGGTCCCGGGGGATCCAGGCAGAGAGTAAGGAATGGGTTTTAGTGGAGCTGCACTAGGCAACTAGTGGATACCACACCGTGCCAACTTCACTACGGGCCAGGCTTCTTGAAGCTTTCCTAAACCTTACTATAAAAAAAAAAAACACACACACACGCTCCCAGAAATTGTAAGTAGATTTTGGTAAAACTTAACTAATGAAAGAGTATGTGACCGTGTTTGAACTTGCTGATCAGTGTCTCCTATTTGTCCGGAGCTGACCTTGACAGCTCCGTCTTTCAAGCTCGAGCTAGTCGCCGCAAAAGAGACTGGTCAATAGCCCACCCCGTCTCAGACCCGTGCCTTTAGACCAGGGACCTGGGGCATTGTAGTAATAGAGTGAGAGCACTCAGAGGCTAACAAATATTGACAAAAAACAAATCATTAACTGATTACTAATCAACATAAATCGTAGATCTGTGACACGATAGTAGGTTGACCTGTCCAAACCTATCAATGCGTCATATTTTCACTTTCAAAGACACATGACACAACGATATATTTCGCCACTGTCAATCTTCTTTCGATTCCGGCTGAGGGAGTAGTGATTAATACAATTAGTTTGACTCTACAATCATCCCGTAGTAGACATGACTATCGATCGGAATTTGTTTTGGACTGTACTGTTTAACTTGTTTCGATTATCTGGCCACCTACCGTTCATTTGTGATACTCACAGGAAAATATTTCTACCATCCAAGTGGCTTCTGCTTTGGACAATCACCTTACTAACCTTAGCTATTTGCATTCCACCTTGCGCCTATTACATTTTTTTAACGGAAGAGTTAAATTTTGTAAAGCTCGACGATACACTAGAAATCACGCAAGCAGCACTCACCTACTACAGCGTAACGTCATGCTACCTTTCAATTTGACTGCAGCTGAAGCAATTTGCAGTCAATCTAAACCAATTCTACTTTTTATACTCCGAACTAATCAACGAAAAAACCAGTTTGGATTATAAACTACTTAGAAAATTTCGACGAAAAATACTTTTGGCCGACACTTGTCTTTACCTGCTGTCAAACGGCCTTATGCTAACATTTGCAGTAGTCAATACACCGTTGGTATGGGCACTATATACGGCGGGCGAAATACTGATGATCATTAGCAATTGTTTGTTCGAAAGTTTTGTCATCTTGGGATCAATGCTGTACAGAAACGTGAACCATCGAGTCGCCCATGCCGTTGGGTTGCTGAGTGATTTTGATAAAAACGTAACCTACTGGGATAGACGCAAAGCTAAAAAGTCGCAGGTATGCCGGAATGTGACTCAGGAAGTGAATCATCTCTGCTATCTACACCGACTAACTAGCAAAACTTTAGAACAAATCACGGAGATATTTCAGCTTCCAGTGCTTTTAAAAATGCTGTTCGATTTTTTGATTGTCATCATTGTGGTTAGTTTATATAAGCTCATCAATTTGGAAAATTAAATAACCAAAAACATTCTTTGTAGATCTTCTACACCTTCACGTCTTTCGTACTTGACCTGCGGAATGGCCACGATATCAACTACGGCGCAAACATTGGTTCAGTGATTTTCGTGTCCAGTGTGACATACCGGTTCTACTACACAGCTTCTTTCTGTGAACAATTGAACAGGAGGGTAAGCTTTCATCCCAATTATCATCACAAAAATAAGGTTCTTTTTTTCTAGGCCGAGCGAACGGGCGTTTTACTAAACGAGTTCCTTGAATCCGAAGTTGATGAAGAAGTTGATCTCAGTGTAAGACACGTTGGATGACAAAAGAAAACGATTTCAGCAAGCACTTCTTGTTTCAGATTGAACTATTTTCGCTAGAATTGTTGCATCATCATTTCAAGATTGAAATTTTTGGATTCTTCACCATTGATATGTCGCTCATCTACAATGTATGACACTAGCTGATTAGCTTATTGACTGATGCTACCTGACGTTTATCAACATCTATTTTGCAGGCAGTTGCCACTATGGCGGGATACCTCATCATATTGGTGCAAGTGGAGTTAACGGAATAGGCTGTTTCTATGCACCACCAACGTAGAGTGCGCTAGGCGATTATGAGAGGAAACGTCAACCAAACCGTTTGTTAACATCAAAATTACAATTTTTACATCTCAAATTAACGTATATTGTTATGCGTATCTTGCATATTTCCATCGGTAGGGGTCTTATTTTATTATTTTTCACATATTTGAACGGTTTTACAGCTCAAATAGCACCACATTAAAAATCCGGAAAATCATAACCGCTGGGGTCGTTTTATAAATTTTCACTTTTCTTAACAAAAATATGTGGAAGCACCAGCCGGATCACTCCAAAATCGATACAGAATACAAAATATTCCATGTGCATGATGATTACAAGCACCTGCGATGGATAAATTAATCAGAAAAGGTAAAAACATTTTCCTCGAAAACTTAAGCCCTCATCACTCTTTTGGTGGTTCCCTTATTCACCACCAGAGGCTGAAACGATCGCTTAATTTCTAATGGTTATTTATGAACCAGGGCGGATATTGAATAAATGCTAAAAATTAGAAAATCAGTTCTTTTATTATTCATAATTAGGTTCCAAACATGTTCACCCAACTTTCGGAGCTATACTTACGCCACAGACAAACAGACATAGCACTCGAAAGATGTTCATCGAACAACCATTTTACGGTCAATTTAAAAGTATCCTTGTTGGTAGTACCGGCACCTGTGACACGCATAGTCAATTACCTTGCGTTTGACATTTACACACTACCGCCATCTGTTCAGCGTATTACCCACCACAGTGTACTCAACAGATGGTGGTGATGTTTTAGCGACGATGTTTTACAGTGAGAGATATTTAATGTGTTATGTCTGTTTGTCTGTGCATAGGCTGTGTGCCATTTGGTGAATTTTCACTTAAATTTGACTGTTCGAAAATAAATTGTGATGTTCGAAAATCCCTCTGTTGTTGATCGTCTGATTTTCGAGAAAGTGTTTGTCAAAATGTACTCCTGGTCTGTCAGAAATAAGTCTGGTACAATAGCAGGTTTATTTGAAAATTTTCCATGCGTCAAATTTAAGTGTAGATTCACCAAATGGAACACAGCCTTAGTAGTCGTGTGCATTCTGAATCACTTTGTTCTACTCGGCCAGAAAATAGTACCGAAAACTAAGTTCTTTTCACTCATCTCAGCACTAAATATAGTGCAGCAAACCAAAAGTAGGTGGAGCGCGTCAAAGTAGTTTATATTTACAGTCAAATTTCGCTCGTTGGGCTATCTTTAAGTGGGCTACGTTTTAGGTTGGCTCCTATTAGTTGGGCTGTAGCCCACCACGACATTTCTGACATTGCAGATTTATGTTCGAGGGGCTCATGGATGAACAATTTGAATAGTTACTTACCTTACCAATCAGGCTAAGTCCTATTTGTCCTCTGCTGTCCGAAGAAGTCGTCTCCACTCTACTCGATCCATGACCACAGTTCGCCAGCCTCGTAGTCTGCGAAGGGTCCGCAGGTCACCTTCTACTTGGTCGATCCACCTTGCCCGCTGCGCACCTCTTCTTCTTGTTCCTGTTGGGTCGCTTTCTAGAACCATTTTCACTGGGTCGTCGTGCGGCATTCTTACGACGTGCCCAGCCCACCGTAGTCGCCCAATTTTTGCAATGTAGACGATGGATGGTTCTCCCAGCAGCTGGTGCAATTCGTGGTTCATTCACCTCCTCCACGTTCCATCATCCATCTGCACTTCACCGTAGATGGTGTTGCGACCTTCCGTTTGAAAACACAAAGAGCGCGTTGGTCCTCCACGAGCATAGTCCGTGTCTCGTGGCCGTAAAGGACCACCGGTCTAATCAGCGTCTTCTAGACAGTCAACTTCGTGCGGCGGCGAATTTTATTCGACCGGAGCGTCCTCCGGAGTCCAAAGTAGGCACGATTCCCTGCCATAATGCGTCTTTGAATTTCTCTGCTGGTATCATTTTCGGCGGTCACCAGTGAGCCCAAATACACGAACTCATCGACCACCTCGATTTCGTCACCGTCAATCTGAACTCGGGGTGGGAGGCTAACATTGTCTTCCCTAGAACCTCTTCCTTTCATGTATTTTGTCTTTGATGCGTTGATGGCAAGTCCAATCCGTCTAGCTTCAGCCTTCAGTCTGATGTACGTTCCCGCCATCATGTTAAAGTTCCGTGCCATAATGTCAATGTCACACCTTCTAACGCGATGTTGAACAGCAGACACGAAAGTCCATCACCCTGCCGTAACCCCCTTCGAGATTCAAAGGGACATCAGGACATCGATCCATCGTGGCCTTGACCAATCGCGTCAGTTTATCCGGAAGTCCGTACTCGTGAATAATCTGCCATAGCTGATCTCGATCGATTGTGTGGTATGCGGATTTGAAATCGATAAACAATTTGGATAGTTGCTAAACGATTTTGATGATAATAGACAATCGGTGTATCCGCAAGTAATTTTCAGCTTTGACAGCTCAGCCCAACTAATGAAAGCCTTTCACTAAGTGGGCTATGGGTTTAGCCCAACGAGCGAAAGTTGACTGTACTGCAATCCGTTTGGAATTTCTCGCTTTATACCCAAAAGTAAGTTAGGATGTGTTCCATTTGGTGAATTTTCACTTAAATTTGACAGATGGGAATTTTTCAAATAAACCTGCTATTGTACCAGGCTTATATATGACAGACAAGGAATCAATTTTGACAAACACCTTTTCGAAAATCGGAAGATCAACAACGAAGGGATTTTCGAACAATATAATTTATGTTTTGAAGTGTCAAATTTAAGTGAAAATTCACCAAATGGAACACAGCCTTAGTTGAACCAACAATCAATACGAAAATAACGATTTTGAATTGGCTCACTACTTGACTAGCCTATTGGTCCCAAGAAAACGATTAACGTACCCCATTCTAGTCGAAATTCTAGTACTACACAATGTTTGTTTTGATTCTCTATGAAAGTTTGACAGATAAAATGAGGGGTTAGTGGATTTTCCTATGTTTCGAGGGGTGAATCGATAAGCTTGGGACCGAAGAGAGTACCAGAGCTGAGCCAAAAAGTTGAGCACGTTATTTCGAGACCTTCTAGTCTTAGAGTTACCTCTATGGTTGCACCCAACAGCAAGGTTGCAAGGCAGAATTATGAAATAATTAGATGCTATGATCATATTTTGTGTTGGTAAGATACAAGAAGAGGTTGCAAAGAATATGTTTGACACTTTAAACCTAGTTGGAGATGCTTAACGTCAAATATCAGACTGGTTATTTTATAGAATAGAGAAGGAGATGAAAGTATAGAGTTGATAGATCCGTTAGAGTACAGCAGTGTGAAAATTGTATATAGAAAGTAGATAGCGAGCAAAGGTCAATTTTGAGGGATGCACGAATCAGGTTGATCATCTCCTTTACCAAACTCCCCTGTTGGAGTGGAATAGTAAGGGATATCTCCCCCCGCAACCACGGCAAAAGAGATGATCGCCGATTTGCTCACGTACCTTCGATGTGCGGAAACAGTTATATCGATTGTTTCACACTCAAGTCGTCATATGACGTCAGCATCATGTGTTCCATTTGGGAATTTTTCACTTAAATTTGACGCTTCGAAAATCCCTCCGTTGTTGATTGGCTGATTTTCGAGAAAGTATCTGACCAAGTTGATTCCTTGTCTGTCAGAAATAAGTCTGCTGTAATAGCAGTTTTATTTGAAAATTTTCCATCTGTCAAATTTAAGTGAAATTCACCAAATGGAACACAGCCTGATATTGAATCCCTAGGAATCGGGCAAGAGGTTGTCGACCAGCAAGTAGAAGAGATTGCGGTTGGTCAACCACCGGAGAGAGTGTACAAAAACGAGCAGCAGGCACGCCTTAAGGGAAAGCCTGTTCCCAAGTTTTACGCTAAATCAGCTGTTGAAACTGTAAGAGCTACGGACATCTTGAAAAGTTGTGTCGAAAGACGAAGCGTCTGGAAGGAAGAGAATCAGAAAAACTTGTGCGGGCTGTGGAGGAATTGCCAAGGTTTGAAAAAGAACCAAGGGGGAATCAACTCTGCACACTGTGCCGAAACACAGTATGACACTCTGTTCGGCACGTTAAGGCACACGCTGATACGTATGACACGAACAATATTATATAACACGGCAACGCTGTTGATTGGTGAAGTTTTTCTAATCGATTTACCCGTTGCTAAGGTTTGTTTACTCCAAAAAAATATCCGTCAATACTGTTGTTGCTTCCAGGGCTGGCAAATGTCATTTTCAATGAAAAATCTCATGCGATATTTACAGAGATACTTCTGTCACTATCATTAGATGAGAAAACGATGATAGAGATTTTCGTCAAAATCTCATCGAATTTTTTGTCATGACAGAACGTGACAGTGTTGTAATCATCGCAATTACTAGTTCATTTTATGTTATTAAAGTTACTTGTACCGAGGAAATCTTAATAATATATTCTCTCTACCGATTACATACGGTTGTTTGCTTAAATTCATCTAAATCAGTTAGAAATGTTGATGTAAAAACCGCATAAGACTTATTTTCATGAGTACTTGATCATTGAAAAATGACAAGAAAGCTAATGATGGGTAGTTTCGTCTTGTGATAGTGAGAGGGCCTGTTTTCTCATCGTCACATGACGGCCGTGATATTTACCAGCTCTGGTTTCATCTTAGTTAATCCTAGAATTATAAAAGTTTATTTTTAAAATGGAAGAGACATGGGATGAGGTAAGTATTGTCAAATGTTCTGCTCGATTGAAAAACTATTAAATATAATATACAAACTCAACTTTTTGGCGTACTTTTGGAAACAGTTGGAGCTGGAGTACGGCCAAATAAATCTACACATTAAGCATATTAAGAACACAAACATTAAAGTCTGAATAAGACAGAGCTCTACACCGGGGGAACGGGGAGGGCCCCCATCAGGGCAGAGATGTCCCAACAGCCGAAAGGAATTTAAAAAAGTATGCTATTAGGTAGCCCGTGGAGTTCCCGCAGGTTCTGATACTGAGGGCATACGCATAGAATGTGCTCGATTGAGGCTGGGGTTCTACAAC
This sequence comes from Ochlerotatus camptorhynchus, assembly GCF_037179485.1. NCBI lineage: Eukaryota > Metazoa > Arthropoda > Insecta > Diptera > Culicidae > Ochlerotatus > Ochlerotatus camptorhynchus. Next base: position 3,196,370 of record NW_027040604.1, on the reverse strand, counting down.
CGATGCAAGTCCTGTGGAACGGCGTTCCACCGAAATTGTGCGAGATCTTGCTGTGATCGGTCCTCAAACGCGACGCTATCTTCTGATCCCACTGGTTCAACGGTTCTGTCCACTTCCTCGTCGTCCCTTTGATCCGTATGATGAAGCAGGAGCGGTTTTGGGCCCACTCTGCGTCCCAAGCTTCCCAAGCTTCATGTAACGGTACTTCGTAGGTATATCGAGGGGCAGATGGTCCTGCTCCAGCCAGAAAGTCAGCTTCAAAGTTGCCTGGTATTCCGCAGTGCCCCGGAACCCAGCAGAATACCGTGTCTGGTGGTGTGGACTTCATCGTCTCCTGAACCCAGGGATGAGCTGAGGCCTCGAATTTCAGGGCTTGTTTGACTCTGTGCGAATCCATGAGGACCAGGATCGGTCGGTCCGAGGGCGTTGTAGCAGCGATAAAGATGGCAGCAGCTTCAGCAGACAAGAGAGAACATTCCGGCGGTAAGCTGCAGCTGGTTGGTGTGATGTTTCCGGCAAGACCGATATCGACTCCGGCCGTCGCAAATGAAGTTTAAAGGAGATATTAATATCATAAACTATAATAATTATAATCTACATCTGTTCCTTTACTATGCCCCGAACACAAAAACCCTAGAGGCATCATGGTTTTGGGCAACTTTTACACCATTGCTTAAACTGGAGAACTAACTTATAGAGTCGCCGAAAAAAAATATATTTTTGTCAAGCAACGCCCTAGTCTATTGGCAAACATTATTTATAGAAGATAAATCTTAAACACAGCTTCTAATGTTATTGTTTCTTGTTCAGAAGTATATTTCAATAGCAACAACACCATCATCATCTGCATTATCAACATGATCGATAATAACCTAACCCTTTTTTGAAATTAGGGAGCAAATTTAGGAAAAAATAACATTCGTTTCCGTTTTTCAATGAACCATCCATGAGAGCTTGAAGTTGTAAGCAAACAATTTCAAAAGTCATAGCTGCAGGGTTGCCAAACTCATGAGGTACTGAGACCCACAGCTTGATTGCCACAATGCGGCACGTTCGGCGCAACACTGGGTACAGCTGTCGGCACAGATAAAGTGCTAGGCACAGATTGAGATGTGCAGAGTTGAGTACCCGTTGAAAAGAACCGATGTTGGGGAGGAAACAAATCAAACGTTATACCATAGAGGTAACTCTAAGACAAGTAGGTCCCGAAGAAACGTGCTCAACTTTTTGGCTCACCTCTGGTACTATCTTCGGTCCCAAGCTTGTCGAATCACCCCTCGAAACATAGGAAAAACCAATAACCCCTCATTTTATCTGTCAAACTTTCATAGCGAATCAAAACAAACATTGCGTAGTACTAGAATTTCTACTAGAATAGGGTACGTTAATCGTTTGCTTGGGACCAATAGGCTACTAAAGTGGTGAGCCAATTTAAAATCGTTAGTTTCGTATTGATTGTTGGTTATACCGTGTGTGATTGGAGGAGTTACCTTGGAGATGTTGATTGACTCTGGGGCAGATGCCAATTTAATTAGCGGAGAAATGTGGATGAAACTGAGAAATAATCAAGGTTTTTTCGTGATTGAAGGGGATCGAATTTTGCGTGCGTATGGACGTCAAGACTTGTCATTCTCGGATCATTTGTGGCGAACATTTCTGTTGAAGGACAGAGCGTTCGAGCGGAGTTCTTTGTTGTCGAGTGAGGACAATGGTGTCAGCTGGGCGGTAAGACTGTTTTGCCGACTGTTTTAAGACTGGGTGTGCTACAGGTCGGATTGCATACAAACAGAGTTGAGGTATGTCCATTCTCAAAGGTGAATGGCATAGAAGCACGTATTCAAATCAATCCCCAGCCAGTTCCGGTATACCAGCCGATGCGTCGGATTCCTGTACCGTTGGAAGAAGCAGTTGATATAAAGTTGAATGAGATGCTGAGACGTGATATCATCGAGATAAAGGCAGCATACCATAGTTTGATTGACTCTTAACATGACTTGTCGTTGTTCGTTTTTGTTTTCTCATTAAAGGGTGATACGGTCAAAATTTGGTCAAGGGAAAACGCGTGTAAATCGGTGAAATCGTTTATTTAAAAAATCAAATTAAATTTCTTTTTCAAGTTCAATTAGTATAAAATTCAGGAAAAATATTCAGTTAGGCTTCCGCTTTTCCAAATCCGAATTGCCGGGCCTTACGCTTTACCCCTGCCATCAGATTTTGTACAGCCACCTTGTCCACCTTCTTCGCCGCAGAAAGCCAGTTTGCCTTGAACTGCTGCTCGCCCTTAGAAGTTTTTTTGGTCTTCTTTAGGTTCCGCTTGACAATAGCCCAGTATTTCTCAATTGGGCGGAGCTCTGGCGTGTTGGGAGGGTTCTTGTCCTTGGGAACCACCTGCACGTTGTTGGCGGCGTACCACTCCATGGCCTTTTTACCGTAATGGCAAGATGCCAAATCCGGCCAAAACAGTACGGAACAACCGTGTTTCTTCAGGAAAGGCAGCAGACGTTTATTCAAACACTCTTTCACGTAAATTTCTTGGTTGACAGTCCCGGAAGCTATGAAAATGCTGCTTTTCAAGCCACAGGTACAGATGGCTTGCCAAACCAGATATTTCTTTGCGAACTTTGACAGTTTCATGTGCTTGAAAACATCTGCTACCTTTCCCCTTCCTTTTGCCGTATAAAACTCCTGTCCCGAAAGCTGCTTGTAGTCGGCTTTGACGTAGGTTTCGTCGTCCATTACCACGCAGTCAAACTTCGTCAGCATCGTCGTGTACAGCCTCCGGGATCGCGCTTTGGCCGTCGTATTTTGTTTATCATCGCGATTTGGAGTCACTACCTTCTTGTAAGTCGATAGTCCGGCTCGTTTTTTGGCTCGATGCACGGTTGTAGACGATACACCCAGCTTATTTGCGGCATCTCGGAGAGAGAGGTTAGGGTTTCGCTTGAAACTACCGGCAACTCTCTTTGTCGTCTCAGCGGCTTCCGGTTTTCGATTTCCCCCCGATCCAGACTTCCTGGCTGTCGACAAAAGTTCCCCAAACACTTTAATTACATTTGTAACGGTTGATTTGGCAACTTTTAGCGATTTTGCCAACTTTGCGTGCGAGTAGCTCGGATTTTCGCGATGCGCGAGCAAAATTTTGATACGCTGCTCTTCTTGCTTGGACGGCATTTTGACAACTGAAGAGTGAATTCCAAAATCAAAATAGGAGCAACATTCTACACACACACACCTTCAAAATGAGGGGTGTTCAGGTTTTTTAAATGCAAAATTGAAAGAAATACGTCAAGTTGATATTGACCAAATTTTGACCGTATCACCCTTTACAGGTTCTGTCTCGATTGAAAACTCGTGGTATTGAGCTGAACTGGGAGAAATGCCAATTGAGGGTTTCTGAGTTGGACTTTTTAGGACATAAAATTTCACAAGGTCCACTATGATTCCAATCATGCCCGCAAATACTAAGATCCAAGCAATAGTATCGTTTCGAGAACCAAAATGTGGACTTGCGAACTATCTGAATAAGTTTGTACCAATGTTGGCTACGATTGATGAACCACTTCGTAGGCTACTACACAAGGAGGTAAAATTTTAATGGACTGAAGAACAGTCGACGTCATTCAATGCTATTAAGGAGGCTATGAGTAGAATTGAGAATTTGGGTTTCTACTAAGCTGAGGACCGTACAGCTGTAATCGCGGATGCCAGTCCTTATGGGCTGGGTGCCATCCTTATTCAATTCGATAAAGTAAGCAGATATCGTGTTATAAGCTTCGCTTCAAAATCATTAACCGAAACTGAGCGCCGCTATTGCCAGACGAAGAAAGAAGCACTGGCGGTATTGTGTGGCGCAGAAGGCTTCCAGTACTGGGAAAAGCATTCGACATCTTCACGGACTGCAAAGCATTAAGTTTTCTTTTCAAAGAGCACGTTTAGATGTGGGTGTTACGCCTGCAGGCATTTGACTACAGGGTGGTATTTTTTATCTGGAAAAGACAATGTGGCTGATACATTGTCACGTCTGCCGAGACCATTTGATCCATCAGAAGAAATTTTTGTGGTTATGCATGGAGTCAATTCTAGATAGGGCTGGAATTAGGGAGTAACAGCTTTTGTAAACAATGACTTCTCTCGATGATTTCTACAAAATCAAGGCTCGCTTACGCAAATCCCGATGGTTATATTGGATTGCGTGAGCGTGTCTTGAATACCTAGAAATATTCGAGAGAAGTCATTGTTTACAAAAGCTGTTACGCCCTAATTCCAGCTCTATCTAGAATTATTCTGCAAGGCGTTCTTGTCCGGGGAGACCGAATCGTGGTTCCAGACTCTCTTAGAAACAAAGCGCTACTAACAGCCCACGAAGGCCATCCGGACATTACAATGATGAAGTACCAAGGTCTTACGTTTGGTGGCCAAAAATGGATGCACATGTGGTATGGAGGTATGTGAAATGAAGACGACTACCACCAGTGAAGTAATAAGGGAACTTTCGATTATGTTCAGTCGTTATGGAATTCCATTTACCTTAAAAGCAGGCAATGCACCGTAGCTTAGTGGACTGTGTCGAATTGAAGGAGTTCCATGAAGCGAAAGGGATTATTCGCTTGAACACAATTCCGTATTTGCCACAATCAAATGGGGAGGTAGAGCGCCAGAATCGCTCGATACTCAAATGTCTTCGTATAGCTCAAGAGCTTGGCCAAGACTGGAGAAATGAACTATACCGGTATCTGCTGACCTACCACTCTTCTAAACATCCGACGACAGGGAAATTATGTTTGGCCGGCGTATCAAAAGCAAACTACCTACCATCTCATCTTTTCAAAAAGATCCAGGAGTAAGAGAAAGAGATGCATTGGTTAAATAAAATGGAAAACAGTACGCAGATAAGAGGCGTGGTGCCAGATAAAATTCTATTAAGAAGGGTGATCAGGTTCTGGCCAAAAGGATGCGCAAATCCAACAAACTTGATACGGATTTTAGTAACGAAGAATTCGTCCTGTGACGAAGAATCAGATTGTTCTTCAGATCCATTAAGAGAAGTACATACGTTACCAGATCATCCTGATCAATCATCGTCTAGTTTATCCAAGCAAACCAGACAGATACCAATGAAGTATCGTGACTAAGTGCCACACTAGAATTTATAAATCCATTCGTAAATGTATAAGATCAATGTACAAGAGGGACGCTAATACATTTTAGATATCGTGGGAGGTTTCCATAACGTCTGACAAATACCACAGATCCCTTGATCGCTTCCAGCAGCTTTTCAAAATTCGCCTTGTTTTTGTCGTTTTCATCCCGAACCAACCGTCCTTCTCGATCTGCTTCAAGAAATCGATCATCTTCTTGCTGGTCAGGAAAAAGATGGACTTTTCCCAGAGCACCGTAATCGTATCGGTTAGCTCGTATTCCAGTAGTCAGGTCTGCAGCGAGGTGGATTTGCTGTAGAAGGTTTCCTCGTCTTCGCCGACCACCGTCAGAATGCAATCCACCTTCTGCCGGAAATCATCATGGGAAAACTGTGGTTCCTTCAAGGGGTAAGTCACTTAGCACATTGTGTTGAAATTAGATTCGGCACAGCTTGGTCACATCCATCGGCACACATTGGGCACAATCTCGTAGGCATTGGATTGTTGTAAATAAAATGGGAGCACTGATGAACAACTGTCATTGAAGTTGTTCACAACATTACGAGCTGTTTGACTGTATATTCAGGAACATCCTCTAATTGATTATATCAGAGGAACTCAGACCAGCAGTTCACTTACAGACCTTAATACGAAATGTAGGTTCTAGAGTGGGCTCAAGAGAAAGAGGCAGTTAACCAGACCCCATTAGTACCCTTAATTCAAATAATGCTGCAGCTCACACACAACAAACTACAGAACTTTATTCATCATCCTCTATAATAGTCGATCTCCAACTATGTAACCCACAGGTTCCAACTCTTTCCCGCCGCAAGGCTAGGTTTCTGATCTACCTTTGAGGGCATTATAAAACACTAAAACACAGGACTTTTACTATCCTATAGACATAAAACACCAAAATTTTGTACACCCGCCACTTCACGCTTCACCCTCAATCCGATTTATCCTTGGAATTTCAAACCAAAACATTCAAGGTGTCAGAAATTCCGGGTTGCACGGATGGGTATTTTACAAACAATCGCAGCTTGCTCTATGACCGGCACAATCGGCACACTGACAAAAAAGATGGCCCAAGATTGATGTGCGAAGTGACCTACCTCTTGGGTTCCTTCCAGTTGGCGTAAAGGCGCTTTATTCGTCGGTAGAACGATATTCGACATTTTCGGGACCGTTCAATTATCACATCCAACGGTTTCCGATGCAGGGACACTTCCGATTGTTTTCTGGCTTTTTTTTGTGTCCTGTTAGACTACTGAGACCGCTCCCGGTCCATCTCGTCAGCATTCCTCCTTGATTGTCGCTAGTCCGTTGTTATTCTTGCGATTGTAAACCAAAACATTCAAGCTGTCTGAAATACCGTTTTGCCAAATATGCCATAATATTCGTATTTTGCAAAAAACATCCAGCACAATCGGCACACTTGCGACACACTGAGAAATATGTTGACCAAAGATTGGTGTGCGGAGTGACCTGCTCATTGGTGGTTTCTGATAGATGTCGTTTCAAACAAAAGCAGTGACACCTGATGGAAAAATAAAGCAGAAGCTTGCCAAAATGGTTGATTTATAGGTTCAAGCTGATACAGTCAACTCTCCCTAACTGAATATTGAAGGGACCATCGAGTTTGAGAGAATATCGAACTATGGAGGTAAATTTAATAAACTTCTAAGGACAAAGTGGTCGAAGTAGCCTGGATCGAGTAGCAGGGAGAATATCGAGGTAAAGAATACCGTATGCGTGATAACACCATTGAGCAATGTCAAAATTAAAAATATTCTCAAAAAATTCGTTTTCGAGTTTTTTTTTATTTATTCAAAAGGGGGAGTCTCAGAGTCTTGAACTATGTTAATCATCGATCGAGTTTCCACTTGCTGCAATAAGGGCCTCCACACGCTTCCGGAATGCACGGCAGATTCTAATAATGTAGTCTGAGGCTTGCTGTACTCGGGTGGCGTTTAGAACAGGCCTTGGCCTTACTGACGCGCCATATTGAGTAATCCAGCGGATTAAGATCGGGGCTGGATGGCGGCCACATATCCTTCGCCCAGAACGGAAGATGTTCCTGCAACCACTTCTGAGTGCGGTTCGAGGTGTGGCACGAAGCCCCATCTTGTTGAAATACAACATTTGTCTTCGGACCGTACTGTTCTTTGATCCACGGAAGAACATACCTACTTACTTAAAATCCCGATGTAGACCTCCGTGTTAACCTTGTCGCCTTCTGAAATGAACACCGGTTCCATTTTTTTGCCATCCGAAGCCACCAATCCAAACACCATAACGCTAGCAGGATGCTTGGTCAGATACACGTTCTTGTGCTCGTCGGCCACGTCTTTTACCGGTAGAGAACTAATATACCCGTCGGTTCTGGAATTTGATACGGGATCGACGGTAAACATGCTCTCGTCGGTGAAGAGGATTACCGATTTTTTTCGCTTAATGAAGTTCAAGATTTTCTTGCATCGTTCGACTCGTAGCTCCCGGATGCGGTTGATAATCATGTGAGTTTTTTTTAGTGCCCTCGACTTCACCCCGCCATCTTCCTTTACGATCTTCACTGATCCCGTGTTCCTTTGCCATTTTCCTTATTGAACGCACTGGATTCACACGAATCTTCCTTTTGATAGCAGCGATAACCCTCGGAACCTGAGCTGACCTCGGACGACCTGTGGCCACCTTCGCGGATAGTTGTCCTTTCTTTTCTCGGTCTAAAACCCTTTTGACGTTTCACCGGGACACTTGAAATGTCTTTTTGCGACATTTGCGCTTGGGACAAATCACGAATACGCTGCCACTTCGTCATGGTGCAACTGTCAAACTTAGTAAATCATTTTCTTTTATACACAGCCTACTACGGTATGAGCTATAGGTTACGTGCATGCAAAGAAAACCAAGGCATTGTATGCACAGGTGAAACGGGAACCTTATTAGTACGATGGTGCAAACATTATCACGCATACGGTAAAGATAGCATTTTGCATGCAACATTAGTTTTGCTATAGGTTGCTGCAATATACTGTAAGTTACTGTTTGATAGTAATATAATGGTTTTTGCTGCTGTTCACACACGATGACATCTACTTAAGTGAAAATGAATACATGTAAATGGCAAATAAATAACGAGAAAGATAATTAGTATTGAATTACAAAAAATAGATGACAAAACAAATTTTAAATTCAAAATAATACTTGTCAATTCTTAAATTATATTTTCATACAAGTGTGCTGAAACTGTGTTATTCAAGTGATATTAAAAGCTACAGCTACCCATCATCACTCATGATCAACGCTCTCACAATTAAAGATTTTATCAAAGAACAATCCCGACGCTCGATAAATCCCATCAGATTGACTCTGGCACAATCCCGTTTAAGATATGTCAAATGGTAATATATATGTTGACCTTTTATTTATTTGTCGCAAGAAGCAATAGAAACCGATTGTACACAATTACCCATCAATTGCTCTCTGTTTGTTAAAGATGAATTCAATGGCACAAAATTAATGATGGTGTCAGTTGGCTTCTGAGCGAACCAATTATATTTTCTTGGAAATCCGATCATTAAACGTAAACGAACTCAAAAGTAATCCATCGTTGATCTGTTGCTGATGCCTCACTTTGTGACATTATGCGTAATTAACCATGCGTAATAATTTGTCAACTATTGTGATGTGAATCTGAATCAGGATCTCCCGTTAATTGGTCGCTAACTGGCGTCAACTCGGTTGGCAAGATAACCTTAATTTTTGATGACCATTTGAATTCCTTATCTATCAAAATGCAACACGTGTAAAATGCCAAGCTGTTGATGTGTGTGAACACAATCGTAAAGCATTGGCCAGGTTGTAGTGAAGCGTTCCACTGGAGTGAGAGGCAGATGCATTCAGCCTACACAATAATAGTCATTCATATTTGAACACATTCAAATCTCACATTCAATTGCCTGTTGTACTTCCCAAGACTCGAAAGCAATGTCTAATCCGTATACTCCAATAACTCCGGAGCAACACATTATGCAAATTAAGATGCCTTCACTTGCTGCCCTTAGTCTCTGCCTTAAGGTAGAATCCAACGCCAATTAAATTCATTTGAAGAGCTGTCATTCCTGGATGGGTCCAACAGTTATAATTACGCAATTCACGGAAGATTCTCAAATGTTTCACAATGTCAATGTATACAAACAGTCATCATCTGTTTACAAACTTAGTCCATGTACCGAATGCCATTCGATAATTGGGATGGTTTAAAGCTGTCAAACTGTGATCAAGGCTGGCTTGATCCATCATTGCTTCTTTATTGATGGGTTGTCACCGTTGTCACTTAATTAGCCAAACACCCAACTGACTGTAATAACAATGGCTTATTTTCTTTGGAAGCAATAAGCCTTCTCAGAACTGCCACTGATTGGGAAATAATGCCTGCCAATGGAATGACATTTGCAATACTTGTAGGTGTAAATGGAAGGGAAATAATCGGATTTCCGTCACATAAATTATCTTGATGGGATGTAAATTTCGAAAAAAAAAGAGCCTACCTTGCTCAACAGGAAACTTCTCGCCGCTGCCGCTGCTGTTGACGACGTTTCTCATACACGTGTTGTACAGATGTCGTAGTAGCGTTTCCGGGTCGGAATATTTCAGCCGGTCATACTGCGCGCTATCTTGGGAGGCTACGACGACGGCGGGGTGCTCGTCCATCGCCATGGGAGACGGATTCCTGCCTTGGTTCTCTGAAATTGGATCAACAATAAGAGGGCGAATAAGTGGAATGGATTTTTAAAACCTTGAATCTTGACTGGAAATTTGACCTCTTTCAATATGTTAAAATGATAAACTTGCAAGAGCAATTTCTTCGCTTCTTCGCCAGATTGCTCGATAATTCAGATGCTGCTCGGAATGCTTCAGAAGAAAAGCTATTATCGTGGATAATAAATACGATCCGAATAGAAGGCAAAGTTTTGCCGCACATGTTGCACGCGGTTATGAGAAAACCGGTAAGCATCATAAATATAATTCTTTACACTATCTGAATGCGAGAGTACGAAGAAAACGAACCTTTGTCATAATAAATTTATTATGCGAAGTGATGCTAACACGGTCCGGTTGCGTTTTTACCGTAGAAATTTGATTTCGAATGGTATACACACAACTGTTCCTAATTATATCAAGAATCCATCGAGTAAATCTCTTTAAGGGCACGATTGACGGAACCTTTTTCCATAAAACTTGCTTTACATTTTAACGGGCCCAAATCCTGCGATCAACTTATTGTACAAAGTTAAAAATGAATTTACATGTTTGCTGCAGAGATTCAAGCATCGCAGTTAATCGCATCAGATCCATATGACTTCTACATGGCGAGATTAGTATCAGTGAAAACGCGAAGTGGTTTCCTTGTTCTTAAGAGTGTAAATTTTTTAGAAATTTTAAATGTGATCGAGTAGGCTAGATTTTCATCGAGCAAGAGTCTACTGAATTTCATCAATGCTTGCTTCGTTTACATCTCACACCGTTTGTCACACATAGGGTTTTTGATCTAATTTCCGTCCTATTAAGCACAACCCGCGCTTTACCTCTCTTTTCTTAACGTGTTTAAACAAAAAATGTAATATTGCTGTCAAAGATGGCTTCTAAATTTATTCGCCTTTTTATACGCCCCATTGGATTTGATAAAGAGTCACAAATTGTTGAGATATTGTTTAAAATCTAATACTGCTTTTTGATTCTAAATTCGTCCTACGAGTTTCATTTATGTCCAAACGTATTGAAACGCTATTGGATTTTCTTCGTCCTACGGATAAACGTAGGAAAAGGGGATTCGCTAGAAGCACTTCTTTTGTTTTGAGAGCAATGAGCGTAAATATTGATACAATGCACTCTAATAGGATTTATGTTGTAGCTAATGAATTAACGCATCGGAACAAACCTATTATTTGCCAGTGGTGGCGGCGGGGGACATCCCTTACCATCCCTCTCCAAAGGGGGAGTTTGGTAAAGAGAGATGAGAAAACCAATTTGTACTTTCCTTAAAAGTTGTCCTAGCTCGCTATTCTACTATCTATATGCAATTTTCACACTGCCGTACTCTAACGGAACTATCAACTCTATACTTTCATCTACTCCATCTATCGTATAAAAATTACCACTACAGTCTGTTATTTGAAATTAGCATCTTCAACTATGTAAATCATTCCACTGCGTCCTAGCAAGAAGTACGGTCGACTTAGGAGTCCGCATCGTGCTCTCTTGCCGTGCGGATCTATTTGCTTTTTGCTGAAGGAAGTGTTACTACTACCTAAAGCTACAACAAATTTAAACAGCACTTTTCAGTGCTCAACCTGTAAAAATTTTCTACCTTGTTCAACTCTTATTCCTCTTCGATCCTTGTTTGGACCCTACCCGAGGTAATCCTTCTTGGATATCGATTTGGAAAATTCCTCTTCGATCCTTCAGATTCTTATAGTAATCTGCTTGGAAGTCGATTTGGATAAAAATTTACTGCCGCTATGGCGCCAAAACGCAAAAGAAAGGGGCAAACTCTTGACCCCCCTTCTGATGAAATTAATTTGAGTAATCAATTTGATTTGCTCACGGATGATGAGAATGATCCATCATCCAAGAAAAATTCTAGTAAACTTTCCCGGCTTAATGCCAAGAAGGAAAAGATTCCCCCTATTGTGATAACCACTACCGATTTCCATGCTCTTCGCATGGAACTTTTGAATTTCGTGAAAGTTAAGTTTTCACTACAAATTGGACGTCGGGGTGAATGCCGTGTATTGGCTGAAACCTTGGACGGATTTAAATGTCTTCTCAAGTATCTTACTGAGAAGAAGCACAAATTTTTTACTTACGACACCAAAACTGAACGTGTGTTCAAGGTTGTCATGAAAGGACTGCCCAGTGGTGAATCCCTGGATCAGATCAAAGATGAACTGGCAAAATTACTTGGAGTTGTGCCACTCCAAGTAATCAAAATGAAAATGAAATCCCGTCCTGGCGATTCGCGCAACGGGATTTCTAATGATTTTTATTTAGTTCACTTCAAGTCTAGTGAACTAAACAACCTTAAGGCCTTAGAAAAAGCTAGCCTTATGCTCCATGTCCGAGTGAAGTGGGAACACTTCAGGAAGACTGGAGGAAATTTCCAAAACCTCACCCAGTGCCGTAAGTGCCAGGGATGGGGTCACGGAACTAAAAATTGCTACATGCCAGCTAAATGCATGAATTGTGGTGATTCCTCTCACGCAAAGGACGACTGTCCTGTGAAGGAAGATCCTAAGAAATTTAAATGTTCAAATTGTGGTGAAAACCACAAATCCAATTTTTGGGAATGTAAGACTCGCAAAGCGATCCTACAATCTCGTTCTAACCGTCAGGTAGGAAACGCTCCACGTTTCCGACCAGGTACAAATTCCTCTGCTGTTAACAACGGTCAGCGAGGAACAAATTCTACATTCGTACCCGTAGGTACAAATATCTCCCCTGCTTCAAATGTTTCATCTGTACCTATTCCCCTCGCTGCTAACAATGTTCAGCGAGTTAATGGAGCTACCTATGCTGCTATTGCAGCGGGTAGAAATCAATATACTAACCAACGTTCTAACGGAAATTTTGACAATTTTGACTTAGGAAGCATTACTGCCCCCAAAATGGAATTTTTACAGAATTCATTAATTGACATGATTTCTGATATGCTTAAATCTAACTCCATGTTTGATGCTATTCAAACTGGAGTAAAATTTGCAAATAATATTGTCATGACTTTAAAATTCAGTAATGGATTTTAAAGCATTAAATATTGTAAATTGGAATGCTCGATCTCTTAAAGATAATGAAGACGAGCTATTTAACTTTTTAAGAGTTCATAACGTGCATATTGCCGTTATAACTGAAACGTTCCTTAAACCTGCCCATAAGGTTAAGAAGGACGCAAATTACTTGATTTATAGGAATGATCGTCTTGATGGACCCTGTGGTGGCGTTGCCATCATTATTCATAGACGAATCAAACATAAAATTCTTTCTTCATTTGAAACCAAAGTTTTTGAAACTTTGGGAGTTTCTGTTGAAACAAAATTTGGACAACTTACGTTTATAGCTGCCTATTTGCCATTCCAATGCGTAGGCCAGCAAAAGAATTTTCTCAAGGGTGACCTCCAGAAACTTACCCGTCATAGGTCTAAATTCTTCATTATTGGTGATTTTAATACAAAACACCGCTCATGGAATAATGCTCAAAGCAATTCCAATGGTAATATTCTGTTTGATGATTGTTCTGCAGGTTATTACACTATTCAATATCCAAACAGCCCAACATGCTTTTCTTCTGCAAGAAATCCCTCCACTATTGATTTGGTCTTAACTGATTCATGTCAACTTTGTAGCCAATTGGTTACCCATGCTGACTTCGGTTCTGATCACCTTCCAGTAACTTTTGAAATATCCCAAGAAATAATTTGTAATCCCAACAGCTCTACTTTCAATTACCATAGAGCTGATTGGGAGCAGTATCGAACATTTATGGAATATAACTTCGATCCAAACATTCCTTTGCAAACCAAAGATGAAATTAATTATGCTCTTGAATCTCTGACTACTTCTATAGTTGAAGCAAGAGCTGCCTCAGTACCAAAATGCGAGGTTAAATTCGATTCAATTATAATAGACGATGATCTTCAGCTCTTGATCCGTCTTAAAAATGTCCGTAGGAGACAATATCAAAGAACACGCGATCCTGCCATGAAAGTTATCTGGCGGGATTTGCAAAAACAAATTAAAAAGCGATTCTCTGCCCTGAGGAACAAAACTTTTGAAAATAATATTTCTAAATTAGACCCGAGTTCCAAACCCTTTTGGAAACTCACAAAAATTTTGAAAAAACCTCAAAAGCCTATTCCAGCGCTTAAAGAAGGTGGTAAAATTTTGATCACAAATTTGGAAAAAGCTCAGAAACTTGCTAAGCAATTCGAGAGTTCCCATAATTTCAGTTTGGGTCTTACTAGTCCTATTGAGAATCAGGTTGCTCGGGATTTTCGGAATATTTTCTCTCGGGAAAATATTTTTGATGATTCCTGGGGGACTGATTTGGACGAAGTAAGGTCTATAACTAAAAAATTTCAAAATATGAAAGCTCCAGGTGATGATGGAATTTTCTATATCCTCATCAAAAAACTCCCAGAGAGTACCTTGTCTTTCCTGGTAAAATTATTTAACAGATGTTTCCATTTGGCATACTTTCCTGATAAATGGAAAAATGCAAAAGTTGTTCCAATTTTGAAGCCGGATAAAAATCCAGCTGAAGCTTCTAGCTACCGCCCAATAAGTTTGCTTTCTTCAATAAGTAAACTTTTTGAAAAGATAATTTTGAATAGAATGATGCTTCACATCAATACGAACTCAATTTTTGCAGATGAGCAATTTGGATTTCGCCATGGGCATTCAACTACTCATCAACTCTTAAGAGTTAACAATTTAATTCGTTCAAACAAAGCTGAAGGCCACTCAACTGGAGTTGCTCTTCTAGACATAGAAAAAGCATTCGACAGTGTTTGGCATGAAGGTTTGATTGCTAAATTGAAAAAGTTTAATTTTCCACTTTATATTATGAAATTAGTTCAAAATTATTTAACTGACAGAACTCTTCAAGTAAATTATCAAAATTCCAAATCTAATCGACTACCTGTTAGGGCAGGAGTTCCTCAGGGTAGCATTCTTGGGCCTATATTGTATAACATTTTCACTTCGGACCTCCCTGATTTGCCTCAGGGTTGCCACAAATCTTTGTTCGCTGATGACACAGGCATTTCAGCTAAAGGAAGAAGTCTTCGTGTTATTTGCAGCAGACTGCAGAAAAGTTTAGATATTTTCTCTTCTTATTTACAAAAATGGAAGATTTCTCCCAACGCTTCCAAAACTCAACTTATAATATTTCCACATAAGCCTAGAGCTTCGTTTTTGAAACCTAGTAGTAGTCACATAGTCACTATGAACGGAGTTCCAATTTCCTGGTCAAACCAAGTGAAATATCTTGGATTAATACTTGACCAAAAATTAACTTTTAAAGATCACATTGAGGGCATTCAAGCTAAATGTAACAAATATATAAAATGTTTGTATCCTCTTATAAACAGGAAATCCAAACTTTGCCTAACGAATAAACTTCTAATATTTAAACAAGTTTTTAGACCAGCCATGCTTTACGCTGTGCCAATATGGTCTTGTTGTTGCACTACCAGGAAAAAAGCACTTCAAAGGATTCAGAACAAAATTCTGAAAATGATTTTGAAGTTGCCTCCCTGGTACAGTACAACCGAAGTACATAGAATTTCGAATGTTGAGACTTTAGCACAAATGTCCAACAAAATAATTAATAATTTCAGGCAAAAATCGTTGCAATCCTCAATTGCAACGATTAATTCCCTTTATACTTAGATAAGATTTAGTTTTAGTTTTTAGTTTTAAGATATCAATTGTTATACTGACATGCAGGTTAAAAAACCTGTTTAAAATACTGTATTGCCAAGACATGAACAATGTAAAAACACTTAGATATATATCATAACAATTAAGGCTGGTACGTTACTGCAGTAACTGGAGCACCTAGGTTAAAATGAAATGTAATTTATTTTGAATTTGGAACAAATAAAGAGTTAAAAAAAAAAAAAAAAAAAAACGGTCGACTTAGTTCGCGCTCCGCTATTTTGGAAGTTTTCTCGCTATTCGCTTGATTTAAATTGTCAGTTTTTTCTCGCTTAGAGTTCCCAGCTAAATAATTAACTAAAAGTGAGTTTTTTTTTCTGAGAAGAAAGTGTGTTTTCGGCATCATCGGAAGGAAAATTGTTTTTACGATTGCCAATTCGCCAACCATTTTGCGCACCATCGGTGCGTGGTAACGCATACCTGCACACGGATCATCGTCATCGAGTGTCAGCATCTGCCTCCGCATTTACACCGCTCATCTATCATCGTGTGTTCAGCTGAGTGCCGACCCTCACATAAGCACACACCAACGAAGACCGCCCGCACACGCTGATCGAAGATCATCCACGCTGCGCGTCGCTCCGCTGCTGCCGTTTAAACGCTCGGTGGTAGTAGTATAGGATTATCAGATAAGTTTTTGTTCTTGTTTCTCTCTTTCGCCCACAGTTAAATTTTAAGTTTGTGTTCTGTGTTTGTAGTTTTTTTTTTTGTGTATTGTGTCCGAGTGATTATCGTTTCAGTGGTAGAGCGTTTTTCGCTCCCACTAGTACGGCAAAATGGACATTTTGTCGCAAGACGAAATGGACGTTTTGTCGGAAGATGACACCACTTTGCCACGCGATGGCAAGAAGGGTCGAAAACGTACGTCATCTCAGAAGAAAGATGATGTCATCCCTGGTTCATCGTCTCAGTCTGGCAAAGGACAGGCTCAGATAAACCCCCGATCGCGAGCCTATCCAGATGACTCGACTGGCCCATGGGTTGTCTACTTTCAGCCCAGAAACAAACCTTTGAATATAATGCAAATTACTAATGATCTGACGAAGCGATACTCGGCCGTGACTGAAATCACGAAGGTTAGGCACAATAAACTTCGTGTCTCCGTCTCTAACCTGAAGCAGGCTAACGAGATTGCTGCCTCCCAGCTCTTCACGCTCGAGTACAGAGTTTACATCCCAGCTCGTGATGTGGAGATCGAAGGTGTGGTCACCGAAGCGAGTCTGACCCCCGAGATCTTGGAGAAGCAGGCGGTTGGCCGTTTCAAGAACCGTTTGCTTCCTCCGGTGAAGATACTGGATGTCCAAAAACTGGGCTCAGTATCTGTCAGCGAGGGTAAAAAGAGTTTTACCCCCACAGACTCGTTCCGTGTGACCTTTTCTGGTTCAGCCCTTCCTCACTACATCGAGCTGGGAAAACTTCGACTACCTGTGCGTTTGTTCGTTCCCCGGGTCATGAACTGCCAAAACTGTAAGCAGTTGGGACATACGGCCTCCCACTGTGGCAGCAAGGCACGCTGTTCCAAATGCGGAGAGAAGCATGGGGATGACACCTGTGCAGCTACCGCACCAAAATGCGTGTACTGTAAGGGAACTCCTCATGGTATCTCGTCATGCCCGGTGTACAAACAACGCGGGGAGAAATTACAACGCTCACTTAAGGAACGTTCCCGGCAGTCTTTTGCAGAAATGCTTAAGACGGCCACGCCATCGACCAACGACAAAAATCCCTTTTCTCTTTTGTCAGATGACGAGACTGACTCTGACTTGGCTGAGGAGGGAACTTCTTTCTGTTTTTCAGCACGGAAACGAAAACGCATCCGTTCGCGGAAAGTTGAGAATGAAGAACCCCAAATCAGCTTGCCCAAATCAAGGAGTGGTGGAAAAAAGGAAGTTTCTACTCCTCCTGGATTCAGAAGAACTGACTATACCCAGGATTTTCCATCTCTCCCGGGGACATCCAAAACCCCTGATGTCCCATTTTTAAGAACAGAAGCCCCTTCTTCATCTGGGTTGTTCTCATTTGATAAAATTGTGGACGATATTCTCAAGTACCTGAATATTTCTGATCCTCTCAAAAGCATTGTTCTGGCAATGCTTCCTACTGTGAAGACCCTCTTGAAGCAATTGACATTGAAGTGGCCCCTCATTGCAGCAATCATTTCCTTCGATGGATAATTTTCCAAACGAGGTCGGGGATTTGATCACTATTCTACAGTGGAATTGTCGAAGTCTTATTCCTAAATTAGACTCTTTTAAGTTTTTAGTTCACAATAATGATTGTGATGCATTTGTTCTTTGTGAAACTTGGCTCTCTTCAGATATAGATCTTCCTTTTTATGATTTTAACATTATTCGACTGGATCGTGAGGATTCGCGTGGAGGAGGGGTACTTTTGGGGATCAAAAAGTGCCATTCTTTCTATAGAGTGAATCTTCCACAATTTACAGGTATTGAAGTTGTCGCATGTCAGGCTATTATTAAACGTAAGAGCCTTTGTATTGCTTCTGTTTATATTCCTCCTAGAGCCGTTGTTAATCGAAAACAACTTTCAGATATATGTTCAGTACTTCCTGCTCCACGGTTGATTATGGGAGATTTTAATTCCCACGGTACAGGCTGGGGGGAACTGTATGATGACAACCGTTCTACTTTTATATATGACCTCTGTGATAACTTCAATATGACAATTCTTAACAATGGAGAAGTAACACGTTTGGCTGGACCATCCTCGAATGGAAGTAAATTAGACCTCACACTTTGCTCTAACTCATTATCGTTGGATTGCACGTGGAATGTGATCCAGGATCCCCACGGTAGTGATCACTTGCCGATCAAAATTTCGATTGCCAGTGGGTTCAATCCGTCGGAATCCGTTAACGTCGCGTACGACCTCACCCGTAATATCGATTGGACAACGTTCAAGACCGCGATAGAGGAAGCCGTGTCGTCGGTAGAAGGGCTTCCACCGTTGGAGGAATATAACTTCCTCTCCAATCTGATCTTGGACAGCGCGCTTCGAGCTCAAACTCGGCCGGTTCCAGGAACGTCTTTGCGTAGGAAACCTCCTTCCCCTTGGTGGGACCACCAATGCACTGAGGTTTATCGTAAAAAGTCCGACGCGTTTAAGCTTTTCCGGAAACGTGGAACACCCGTGTATTTCGAAGCGTACTCGGCTCTTGAACGCGAACTCAAGAGCCTCATCAAAGCCAAGAAACGCGGATACTGGCGGCAATTCGTGGACGGATTATCGCGCGAAACGTCGATGAATACGCTTTGGAACGCGGCGCGAAGGATGCGTAACCGGTCTTCGAACAACGAGAGCGAGGAGTACTCAGATCGTTGGATTCTCAAGTTCGCGCGAAAAGTATGTCCTGATTCCGTGCCGGCACAGATGATTCCTCGCGAAACGACGAATTCTGTAGACGAGATCAGCCAGCCTTTTTCAATGCTGGAACTCTCACTCGCGCTCCTTTCGTGTGGCAATTCGGCTCCGGGGGCTGATAGAATCAAGTTCAACTTGTTGAAGAACCTCCCAGACGTCGCTAAGAGGCGCATGTTGAACTTGTTTTGTCAGTTCCTGGAGCTCAATATTGTTCCGGATGATTGGAGGCAAGTGAGAGTTATAGCCATTAAAAAGCCTGGAAAACTCGCTTCAGATCATAACTCGTATCGTCCCATCGCGATGTTATCGTGCATTCGAAAATTGTTGGAGAAAATGATCCTTTTTCGCTTGGACAAATGGGTTGAGACGAACCACCTACTCTCAGATACTCAATTTGGATTCCGTAGGGGCAAGGGAACGAACGACTGTCTCGCGTTGCTTTCCACAGAAATTCAGTTGGCGTTTGCTAAAAAAGAGCAAATGGCTTCTGTATTCTTGGATATCAAGGGGGCTTTTGATTCAGTATCCGTTGAAGTCCTTTCAGACAAACTCCACGCTTGTGGCCTTTCTCCATTAATAAATAACTTTTTGTACAATTTGCTGTCAGAGAAACATATGAGCTTTTCTCATGGAAACTCTACAGCTTCTCGATTTAGTTACATGGGTCTCCCCCAGGGCTCATGTTTAAGCCCCCTTTTGTATAATTTCTACGTCAGAGAAATTGACAATTGTCTAAGTGACAACTGCACGTTGAGACAACTTGCAGATGACGGCGTAGTGTCTATGACAGGGCCCAAAGGGGTCGACCTGCAAGGACCCTTACAGGATACCTTAGACAATTTGTCTACTTGGGCTATTCAGCTAGGTATCGAATTCTCCACGGAGAAAACTGAGTTGGTCGTTTTTTTCTAGGAAGCATAGCCCAGCACAACCAAAGCTTCAACTTTTGGGTAAACCGATCACTCATTCTATGTCCTTCAAATATCTTGGGGTCTGGTTCGATTCAAAATGCACCTGGAGATCCCACATTGAGTATCTGAGACGAAAATGCCAACAAAGGATCAATTTTCTCCGAACAATTACCGGAACGTGGTGGGGAGCTCATCCGCAAGATCTTCTAACGTTGTACCGGACAACGATTTTATCGGTTTTAGAGTACGGTAGTTTTTGCTTCCAGTCGGCGGCTAAAACTCACATCATCAAACTGGAACGTATCCAGTATCGTTGTCTTCGTATCGCGTTAGGATGCATGCACTCGACTCATACGATGAGTCTAGAAGTGTTGGCGGGCATGTTGCCACTATCGGATCGGTTCTCGGAATTGTCCCTCAGGCTCCTCACCCGTTGCGAAGTTATGAACCCACTGGTAATCGAAAACTTTGAAAAGCTTCTTGAGCTGAACCCTCAAACTCGTTTTATGTCATTGTACTACGTGTACATAACACAGGATGTCAGCCCTTCACAGCATAATCCTCATCGTGTATGCTTCTCCGACTTCGGCAATTCAGTTAGTTTTGATTTATCTATGACGCGGGAGATTCGCGGAATCCCAGAGCATCATCGTTCCATGATTGCTCCGTCAATTTTCGCTGCAAAGTTTGGCCAAGTTGATTCCGCAAGATCGTTCTTCACAGATGGATCACTAATAGAGGCGTCCGCTGGTTTTGGTATTTATAACGAATTTCATAGCGCCTCTCGAATGCTTCAAGCTCCTTGTTCCGTATATGTTGCTGAGCTGGCGGCAATACATTATACGCTAGAAACGATCGCCTCACTTGCACCAGATCATTATTTTATTTTTACGGATAGTCTCAGTTCTGTCGAGGCTATTCGCTCTATGAGGCCGGTAAAGCACTCCTCGTATTTTCTCATGAAAATACGAGAGCTTTTAAGTGCTTTATCTTTAAGATCTTTTGTCATCACCTTTGCATGGGTCCCATCTCATTGCTCGATTCCGGGCAATGAGATGGCTGACTCACTTGCTAAGGTGGGCGCTATGGAAGGCGATATTTACGATCGACAAATCGCCTACGATGAATTTTTCTTCATTTATCGTCAACAGTCACTCGTCAGCTGGCAGAATAAGTGGAGTGAAGGGAGTTTGGGACGATGGCTATATTCGATCATCCCTAAGGTGTCGAAGAGTTCTTGGTTCAAGGGGTTGGATGTGGGTCGAGACTTCATTCGTGTGATGTCTCGCCTCATGTCCAATCACTATTCGTTAAGCGCTCACTTGTTCCGTGTTGGGCTGAAGGACAGCAATCTCTGTGAATGTGGACAAGGTTACCAGGACGCAGATCACATTATTTGGTCATGTGCTGAGCACCGTGGAGTCAGATCCGAGTTGTACGATTCCCTTCGGGCTCGAGGTAGACAACCTAATGTTCCAGTTCGGGATATTTTGGCTAGACGCGATCTGGAGTTTATGAAACTCATATATGTTTACTTTAAGAATATTAACATTAGATTGTAAGTTTTATTAACCATGTGTTTAGTTTGTATTTTGTACGTGTGGGTTTTTTTTATGTTTGTTTTCAAGATGAATAGAAATTCGTTCATGTTTTAGGATTAATTAAATATTTGTATCGTATTTCAAACCTCCCTCTCCCTTTTCCCATCCAAAAAAATTGTAAATCCCCACTAACCTCGAGACAACCGCGAGTATCCGGTCCAGCTCCTTTAACTTTAAATATAAGAAATCAATAATGTATAACAAAAATGATAACTCGGCTCTGTAAAGTTTATTCGATTGAGCCTGTACAAATAAAGTAATTAATAAAAAAAAAAAACTATGTAAATCGTTGACTTCACGCAGAAGTAATACTAAACCTATTATTGATTAGTGCACGGTGAAATCGTTGATATTATAGTTTTTTTTTCTGATCGATAGAACGGAAATGGGCGACTACGACGAAGTAGTGCTCTACCTTATGCCATTTCCATAAATCTCAGTCGACACTAAATCTCATCAACTCACTTTATCTAGGCACTGCACCATTTGGTTACTAGCCAAAACAGGTAACGTGTAGGCTGACCAAGCGTACCATATGACAGTACCGTTTTTTTAGTTATTAGAATGTCCCAATAAATCCAATAAAAAGGGGATGAAATAAGGCAAACATGAAGAAGAGCTCCATTGGTTCTATTAGCTTTATGTTTCATGTTGCATTTTTTGTTCGATCATGCGGTCAATCCTGAATATGAAAAAAAAAAATCTATTCCATTATCCGATTTGTTTGGCATTCCCGTGGATATCTACAGGCGGTTTTACGTTTTTACGTTATTCCCATTGACACTCTCTCTGTGTGCCCCAAAAGTACATTTTTCTACTAAAAGAGTAGGAGTGAGAGTGTTTGTTCCGGTGAAGCACTCATGAGATGAAACCACCCATGCTGCCACTAGACACACAAAGTAAGTCACACTTATAAATTAAGTATTGGATGAGGCTCATGAAATAACTAATTTTACACGCGACGAAATCCATCTTTCACATAAAGGATGAGACGTAAACAAACATGCCATGTAATATTAAGTGCTCCGAGAGTGAAAAGTTCGTTACTCGACGAAAAGTACGTTTGATTGAGCTAAATTTCGCGTCTGTATGTTATGCACAGTGTGCCGAAATTAGATTCGGCACAGCTTGGGCACATCCATAGAAACACCTTCGGCACAATCTCGTAGGCATTGGATTGTTGTAAATAAAATGGGAGCACTGCTGTAAAACTGTCATTTAAGTTGTTCACAACATTACGTGCAGTTTGACTGACTGAGGAACTCAGATCATTAGTTCACCTATGGATCTGAATACGAAATGTAGGTTCTAAAGCAGGCGCGAGAGAAAGAGGCAATTAATTAGATCCCATTAATAATCTTAATTCAATTAATGCTGCAACTCAAAAAAAAAACTACAGAAGACTATTCATCATCTGCTATAGTCGGTCTCAAACAATGCTCCCCACCGGTTCCAACTCATTCCGGCCGCTGATAGCTCGTTGTTGCTTTTCACATCACGAAAGGCTAGGTTTCTGGTCTGTCTTTGAGGGTATTCTAAAACCCTAAGACACAGGACTTTTATTATCCTATGATCACAAAACACCAAAAGTTCGCACACCCGTCACTTCCCGCGTCATCCTAAATCCGATTAATCCTTGCGATTTCAAACCAAAACATTCAAGGTGTCAGAAATACCGGGTTGCCGGGATGGATATTTTACATCATTCTCTTCGTCATTTTATTTGAACACTTGAATCATAATTAGTAATCGAATAATTTCAGAGATCTTATGGTCCAATAAGGATAAAAATATGGGCGCTCTATGAAGACCTTACGAGCAAAGTCATATGGTATGAATCAACTCCAGAGGCCTTATGAGCAGCGAATCCAAACACATAAAGCAACCAACGATACAAACTCTTTCTGCAACATAGCTCGATCGGAGCGGTAGAAGGATAATGACATATTGCTTGCCTGCTTTGTTGCAATATAGGGGAAATGGCTCCAATGTCCATCGCTAAAAATCTGCTATTTTTCAATTTTATCTAGATGAACGCGTCATTGGGACGGTACTAATGGATATTTTTGGTCGCTATTGAAAATTAAATCGTGTAACGTGCCAATGCGGTGTTACCATAGAGGTAGCTCTAAGACTAGTAGGTCCCGAAGAACCGTGCTCCACTTTTTGGCTCAGCTCTGGTATTATCTTCGGTCCCAAGCTAATCGATTCACCCCTTGAAACATAGGAAAATCCACTAACCCCTCATTTTATCTGTCAAACTTTCATAGCGAATCAAAACAAACATTGTGTAGTACTAGAATTTCGACTAGAATGGGGTACGTTAATCAATTTGCTTGGGACCAATCAAGTCAAGTAGTGAGCCAATTTAAAATCGATAGTTTCGTATTGATTGTTGGTGTTACTCCCAGTATTGATGAGACCCCCGTCACCAAGCCTCAGGGTCGGCACACGCTCGTGACAATTCCGTGAACCAAGAAAACACTTAAAGTTCACTCAAGACAAACTGCTTTTGTTAATTTCACTTTCTTCTCACTTCACGGACGGTCTTCACCTGCCACTGCCGTCGTCGTCGTTCATCTCCTTTCTCTGGTACCGCGTCACCTTCTTGGGCCAGGGGTGGACGCCTCTACCTGTCCCGTACGCCCCTCGAGTATGTTGACGGACTCGAGGCTTCAACGAACCACAAGGGTAAGTTGTCTTGCCTGGATTGATGGCGCACACTGTAGCTGTGTCACGATCTACGAACGTTACGGTAAAGCCGCGATGTCCTGGCTGTCCAATTGTACTTGGCAACTTCCTCTACAACTCCTTTAAACTTTAAACTTAGCTCATTTCACTTTGGCTTTAGTTTTCACAATCAAACTATTAATTTTTAGCTCTGGCTTTCGCTATGTGTCCGTAGTCTCTAATGATCACCAGGCTTATGATTATGCCTCTTGGTGAACGATGACCCCGAACCGTGACCGTTGAACCGTCGACGTGCCACGAATTCTCCACGCAATGGTCCCCATTACGCCACCCCTATGGACGTCCATTCATGACTGCACACAGCGTGCTCTGGTGGTGGCTAGTGGCATTGTTCTACAATTTATAGGGAAGTGTCTCCTACTGGCTGCCATGCTTGGCATGCACAGTTGTACACTAATGTACACACCAACTGCTCATTTGTTAATAACTTTTCACTCAGTTGTTGAAAGTTAGTTTTCTTTAAAGTAATTGATAGATTAGGATCATAGTTTACTGTAAACATGCAAAGAGTAGGTAAATCTTATCATTTGAATCAACACCAATGAATTTTTACACTTAAAGTCCGAGATGTTTAGCAGGCATTGCTCACTTCATTTTTCCAACGCAAAATCAAAAACAGTGTATTACTAGAATTGAAATCAGCATTTTTTTTTAAATATCTATAAAAAGCTTAAACTCTATTCTATCGACTACTTCAACCAGAACTATATTTTGTAAACTCTGTGCAAAGTTATTTGCAAATGAGCAGACGTTTTACGAACATTTAAACTTTTTCTTGGAATTTAATAACTAAACATACGAATACTACACGCGATTAATCTCACCAATCATCACAATTGTTACAATCGATTGCTGAATTTATGTATAGGCCCAAATTAGGGGCATTTAGCCGACATCACATCCATTTCCCCTACATGGTTGAGGACATAGCTTAATCGGAATCGGGAAAAGAAATAACAAAAAACTGAAAGGGACAGCGCAAAGGTGACGTAGGACTACTTGGCCTTATATAATAAATGTTATTAGTTAACTGCAACAGGAGGTTGTGTTTTGTGTAGGAATAGAAATTTGAGTGGGGTTCTCTCTGTTTATACTCTTTAGTATGACTATGATTGCCCTAAAAAGTACCGTTTGATATTGAATATTGGTTGGGCAGTTGGGGGTAGCCTTGAAAATTAGCTGCTTGGCGGGGAGCCTTTCGTTGTGTACTGGAGAACACCACCTCTCAACACGCGGCGATTGAATAAACACCGTTCGATGAGACCGGATGGAATTTAACTTTGAAATCTGTGTTAGGGATAGCGCTTTTTGCGGGCAATCGGTGATAATTTTAGTTGTCATAGCAACACTTGCACATTCGTGAAATTTTCAATGGTGATATTTTGAAACATGATAAGGTCTTAATTTTAGAAGATTGCATAAATAGAAAAAAAAAATCCTATCAATTGGCGTATCCATCATCTCTGGATCAAAATCAGACCACTTTAATGCCGCGATTGACGTTGGTTTTTGAAATTGCACCCCTAATGTACATGGCATGATTTTAACAGTTAAGTATGTATTGACATTCGATTAATGACCTTGACAAATGTCAATAAAATACTCTTTAACAAATTTATGGTTGTCCTGAAAAGGACCGTTTTTTCGTGATGGTTGAGTAATGCTTAGCATTCGGGGTGTTAAGCACAGATGAGGCTGGTGAGCTGTATGTTGTTTGGAATGAGGGTGACGCGCTTGGCATAGATGGTCCACAGCGAATCACGAAGATCTACTGATTCCGATCAATAGCGGTGCAGCTTCATTCTTCTTCTGCTCATGCGGGCTACAGCCACAGAGTTAGGATATAAATATGATTCGCCTCAATGTCAGTCCGCAAATGACTTTGACATCGTGAAGGGACCAATGGTATTCAAAGTTCTGCCGCAAATGTTTCTTATATACGCCAGCTAATCGAGTACTGATCTTAAGAAAACTCCTCAGTAATACTAAAACAATGCAACGGCTATACAAAAAAAAAAACAAATATTGAAATAAAAGTAAGATTTATAAATTTTTCCTAGTTATATTCAAATGACTAATAATATCAAAGCCGTACGCCAGATATTTTGCTTATAACGAATATCAGTGTCGGAAGTGAAATTCAGTGCTAGACCAATATCTTACGTCAATTAACACACTAAATCTTCACTAAAATGACAAGATTTGATCGTTTAAACAAGGCTGACCTTACCTTACTAATCAAGCTGCCTTGTTGTCCTCTGCTGACCGAAGAAGTCGTCTCCACTCTACTCGATCCATGGCCACAGTTCGCCAGCCTCGTATTCTGCGAAGGGTCCGCAGGTCACCTTCTACTTGGTCGATCCACCTTGCCCACTGCGCGCCTCTTCTTCTTGTTCCTGTTGGGTCGCTTTCTAGAACCATTTTCACTGGGTCGTCGTGCGGCATTCTTACGACGTGCCCAGCCCACCGTAATCGCCCAATTTTTGCAATGTGGACGATGGATGGTTCTCCCAGCAGCTGGTGCAATTCGTGGTTCATTCGCCTCCTCCACGTTCCGTCATCCATCCGCACTCCACCGTAGATGGTACGCAACACCTTCAGTCAACTTCGTGCGGCGGCGAAGTCCTCCGGAGTCCAAAGTAGGCACGATTCCCTGCCATAATGCGTCTTTTAATTTCTCTGCTGGTATCATTTTCGGCGGTCACCAGTGAGCCCAAATACACGAACTCATCCACCACTTCGATTTCGTCCCCGTCAATCTGAACTCGGGGTGGGAGGCTAACATTGTCTTCCCTATCCAATCCGTCTAGCTTCAGCCTTCAGTCTGATGTACGTTTCCGCCATCATCTCAAAGTTCCGTGCCATAATGTCAATGTCATCAGCGAAGCCAAGGAACTGGATGGACTTCCTGAATACCATGCCACTCCTGTCTATCCCAGCTCTTCTGATCACACCTTCTAACGCGATGTTGAACAGCAGACACGAAAGTCCATCACCTTGCCGTAACCGCCGTCGAGATTCAAAGGGACTCGAGAGTGTCCCCGATACTCGAACAACGCACATCACTCGAACCATCGTCGCCTTGACCAATCGCGTCAGTTTTTCCGGAAATCCGTACTCGTGAATAATCTGCCATAGCTGATCTCGATCGATTGTGTCGTTTGCGGATTTGAAATCGATGAACAAATGATGTGTGGGCACTAGAGTGATGCAAATTTTGAAATTTTCGCTCCAAAATACTTAAACGATTCCAAATCGGATCCTGATTAACCTCTCAAAATTTGAACCCATTTGGTGAGAAACTGAGATGGCACAAACCATTTGAAGTTTGTATGGGAATTACTATAGTAAAACCAAGATTTTTGTTCATGTCTATCTAATAATTCACCATATCGGTCTGCTTCAAAAACTTTCAACTTTACTTGTAGGAAATTTTCCCAGCTACAACTTTGCTCAAGACCACATTTTGATTAAATGCAAGGATCGAAAGTTATCAATGGTTCAATGCGCTGATGTCTTATGATCATGCTCAATCAACTGCTCAGCAGGCAACATTGGTGTTTCTGGGCCGTTGAATAGGACACAAAAATCATGGCTACTATGTCACACTGCAAAAAAAAAGTGTTGCCTACAGAGCAGCTGCTTGATCATGTCATAAGTTTACCAATCTCTTAAATAATTAATAACTTTTTCCTGTCTCGTTTTACATAGAAACAATTTTCAGTAAAGTTGTAGCTAAGAAAATTTTCTATAAGAATGGCTATCGAACTGTTTCGCAGCTCAATATGGAAAAAGACTAGAAGGCAATGAACAAAAAGTTGAGATTTCCCATAGTAATTTACAAATAAACTTCAAATGGCTTGTGCGAAGTCTGTTTCTAACCAAATGAGTTGTAACTTTGGGAGGCTAATCAGGACCCGATTTGAAACCATTTAAGCACTGTGGAGCGAAAAAGTCAAATTTTGCATTAGTCTAGTGGGCACGTTGTATTCGCGGCATTTCTGCAGAACCTGCCGAAACGGTTGAACATGTTTTGAAACTATTTTTCAATTCAATGGACTGTAAAATGAAGGTCAAAGTTTTACCGAACGTTCAGCTGTTCTGATTTTAGTAAAAATTTACCGAACACGAAAACAAAATCTTAGTGTGCCGCACTGGCTGCAGCTCGCTGCTTGCAGGCAGCCTTTCGTTGTGTACTGGAGAACAATGTTCAACGTCACGCACCGCAAGCACTGCTGCTGCTGCTAATGCCGACGACCGGACACCACCACACACGGTGATTGGACTGAATCCGATCAGTGGTTGACGGCAGCTTTGATATATAGCTGCTTGAGGGGAACCTTTTGTTGTGTACTGGAGAACACCACCACTCACCACGCGGTGATTGAATAAACACCGTTTGGTAAGACCGGATGCAATTCAACTTAGAAATCTGTGTTAGGGAAATCGCTTTTCGCAGGCAATCGGTGATAAATTTGATTATGATAGCAACAGTTGCACATTCATGCAATTTTCAATATTGACATGTGATAAAGTCTTAAATTTCAAAGATGCGTAGAAATATTTCGGATCGATTGGTGATAAAATTAATGAATTTGGTCCAGGGGCAGCTGAGTTATTAACGTTCAAAATCTTTCATAATTTTGTTACATGTTCCATTTTTGGTTTTCATAAAGTGTAGAAATCACAGTCGTAGTCCTACGTCAAAAAAGTGAAAAATTTCGAACGATGGCTCGGAACAGCTTATCAACCATTCTACACAAATGGTTTTCCGAAAAGTTGTCGTTTCGAGAATTGTCAAAAAGCGTGAAGTGCAGTAAATCTACAGTGTTCAAGATTGTTAAGAAGTTTGGAGAAACGTGTTCTCTTGAAGATTTACCGAAATCTGGGCGCAAAAAGGGGGCATCGGACCAGAAAAAGGAGCTGGCAGTAGTACGCCTTTTGAAATAGCATAAACTGTGTTTCGTTCTATAAATTGCCAACAAGTTGGACATTAGCGTCGGAACTGTGCATAATATCAGAAAACGTAACAATATCAGAACCTACAAGAAGCAAAGAGTACCCAACAGGACGAAAGCTTCTTCAAAAAAACGGCCACGGAACTTGTATGACGTTCTCCTTCAAAAGCTGAACTGGTGCATTTTTATGGACGACGAGACGTACGTCAAATTGGATCCCAGTACACTTCCCGGGCCGCAAATTTTCAACGCTGAGCAGAGGACAGATGTGCCTGATGATGTGCGATACATCCGAACCAAAAAAATTGAAAAAAAAAATGTTTGGGTGTGGCAAGCCATTTGCTCCTGTGGCTTGAAGAGTTCTTCGTATTTCACAACGGGCACAATCAATGATGAAAATTATAGAAAAGAATGCGTCAAAAACGGCTTCTACCCAACTACCGAAAGCATACGGATCCACCTTTGTTTTGGCCGGATCTGGTATCTGCTCACTATGCTTCTGCTACGTGCTCGGAGATGCTCAAGAAGGAAAAAGTCGATTTTGTCGAAAAATTCCAAAATCCCCAAAACTGCCCGGAACTGCGTCCTTTCGAAAGATACTGGGCAATAATTAAACGGCATCTTAAGAAAGATGGAAGAGAAGCAAGCTCTGTTCACTGCTTCAAGAAAATTTGGTCTGCAGAACAACTAAGAAGAAGTTAAGAAGAAAGTTGTGCAGAATCTAATGGGCGGTTTCAAGCGTTCTTCAGAAATGAGAGGTAAACATTCAAACTCACGTGAAATCGGTCTTATGTATGTTGATTTTCATTGGTATAAAGTAAACTTATCAATTTGTTCGAAAATAAATATTTTCCTTTGAGAAACAGATATCTACTTTCATTAATGAACAGTCCTTAGGATAATTTATGAGTTGTCTACATAGTACTAATACACGGAAATTAAGTATGAAAATATTATAAAGGACAAAATGGAACAAACTCGCCAAATCTGGCCAAGTGAACCCTACAAGCTGGTCTGCTGTGTTAGAGGGGAAGTCGCAATTGTAGACGGTTCGCTTCACGGGGTAATCCGATTTGTGGTAGAGCTTGCACGGAATGTCCCGAATGTAGTCTTGAAACACCTCTTCACCATCCGACACAATCCGCACACTGTGGAACTCGATTCAGGAAATTCAAGTAACCGTCCGTCACCAATATTGTTACAAGTACTGTTAAAAATCAACGCAAAATCCAAAAAAAATCCTCACAATTTTTTCTAAGTGTAACTACACACAAAAAGAGATGGGATAGTTATAGTTGGGACACTCTGGGTATGGTGAACATCCTGACCATTCTATTTGAACACTTGAATCATTTGGTACTTTAAGGGAGATTTCCGGTTCAATTGACCTAAACATTGGATTTTTTTTTCCAGGGAACTGGTAAGAGTTAGAGACCTGAGTTTTCTGTCAAATCTTTATTCATTCTTGCTCTACAACTGGGATTTTTTTCAAGTCCAAAAATCCAAAATGGCGTCCAATATGGCGGCTGCCCGGCGGGTACTTCCCAAAACTGCGAGCAGCCTAGAGGTCGCAAATCGTCACCTAGAAAGAAAATCGGCTCCGTTTCTTGAAGAGTATAGTTCAGAGAATGAAATGAACTAGAATCTTTGAAAAATCTCGAAATTTGACAAAATGGCGGGCATTTGAAAAAAAGTCATGTACCTAGTTACCGCCATTTTGTCAAATTTTGAGATGTTTCAAAGATTCTAGTTCATTCCATTCTCTGAACTATACTCTTCAAGAAACTGAATAAAGATTTGACAAAAAACTCAGGTCTCCAACTCTTACCAGTTCCCTGGAAAAACAATCCAAAGTTTAGGTCAATTGAACCGGAAATCCCCCTTAATTAGTAATCGAAAAATTTCAAAGATCTTATGGTTCAATTAGGATAATTTATGAGTTATCTATGAAGACCTTTCAAGGAAAGTCATATTGGTATGAATCAACTCCAGATGCCTTATTAGCAGCGAATCCAAACACATAAAGCAACCAACGATACAGACAAAACGCTTGCTACGACTACCACGACAAACTCTTTCTGCAACATAGCTCGATCGGAGAGGTAGAAGGATAATGACATATTGCTTGCCTACTTTGTTGGAATATACATGGTTGAGGACATAGCTTGATCAGAATCGGGAAAAGACATAACAAAAAAAAATCCCATAACACACGTGTATCATATTTGGCTTTACTTCGTGAAGCAGCTTGCCAACAATTTGGTCGTTTCCTTCTACCACCCCGAGCGAGCTGTGTTGCAGGAGAAAGAAGATTATATCATTATTGTTTTCCATTTCTGACAAAGCGTTATCATTGATCGCTTGGAGATATTTTTTAATCCTTGCTTATGAGTTGCTTGCGGGACGATCGTCAACTTTAAATCCAAATTATTCGCCTCTAATCCTTGTAATCGGATTTCAGCCTCTCCGAACCTAATTACCAGAATCTCACGTCATCAAATACCGTTTAACCTCAATTTACCCAAAGGTTCCACCCAATACGATGAATAAGAGGTCTATCATCTTTCCTCACTAGATATGTACCTTCCGCTTTAGAAGTACGTCAAACCAAGTTAGGCTGTGAACCATTTGCCGAGTTAAATTTAACTCGTGGTTATAAGTGACATTTCGAAAGTTATTTTCTATGTTCGAAAATCCCCGTGCTGTCGATCGACCGGTTTTCGAGCCACAGTTGTCAAAATTTAACTTCTTGTCTGTCAGAAGTAACCACGCTCGGATAGCAGGGTTAATCGATAACTTTCCATCTGTCAAATTTTAACCAAAAGTTAAAATAATTCGCCAAATGGTTCAGAGCCTTAGTCTAAGCCGTCTAGTAAAACTTTTTCATCCTGCTTAGTTTCGAATGGAGATACTCACCGACGTTCGTCGTCTTTTAGATACGTGTCAGCAGAAATTGCCATGGAGATAATCCCCTTTTCAGTGTAAATCTTATCCCGTTGAAGTGCGATGCTCTTAACAACGACTATTTACCCCGTTGAGAAGGATGCGTTATCCTTTCGAATCAGAGACCGCGACAACCTTCCTACTTGTACCCATCTTCGTTTCAAGTGGTCATCGACCAGGACTACCACGGCGGATGATGATGGTGTTTCCCTCGACGAGCAAATATTTGGTTTTGCTAAATATAACGTTGAGCTTGTTGTTTCGTTTCGAATTCGCGCGTCGCACGGTTGATTGATTCCAAGGTGCAAAGGAAAACGAGGGAAAGGTTTTGTTTTGTTTTTGTTTAACCCAATCCACGGAGGCTGTACGGTTGGGTAGGATGCTGAGTGGTATAGATGCCTGCGGATATTTATGTTCGTTGTTTGCCTTTACTCGTGCAAGTGACTTCTGTTGAAACGTGTCCCCTTGAATCAGTTACGAATCGTCAGGCGCGCGAATGTATGGATTTATTTTCAAAGACAGTAGGTACAAACAATGGATACATCCAAAAATAACTATATCAGACATGTGGATAAGGACTCCGGAACAAAGCAAAGCTGATTTCGCTGTAATTTTTCGACAGATGAAATTTTGCTGAAGACGCCATGTTTTAAATACAATTCGAACTGAAAGATGTGTTTACCAATGGCCACAACTAAGAAATCTGCAGAGTAATTCCGTGCCAAACCATTTCGGTGAACCAAAGCGTATCGATTACCGATTTTTATCAAATCATCCGCAGATTAACTGGAACCAATCTTAATTTGACCATCATGGCTCGTGACTACAACGCCAACACACAAAACAGCAATAATGACGACTACCGGATCAGAATTTGTAGAAGCACATTGATTTCCTCCCATCAGCATGCAATAAGAACGCCATAAAGTGGAATGAAGTAGGATGCATGGAATTGGTGAACGTGCTGTGGCTGGCGGCAATCTTTCCCATCACAGCGGAGATATTTGGATCCAATCTTGGAAATGGATTTTTTTTTTATTGCGATTTCCGGCCCTTTGGGGGATTGTCTCTAGGTCATCCGGGTTTGTTTTCTATTCAACGTGCCCTAAACTGTTTTAAAGTAGGCACGTGCGGGGATTTAAATATCACTTTTGCCGGGACGAGCCATTTGTTCAACCTAATCTAGGAACCGGAAGCGCCATTCAGTTATGAAAAATGAACTAACTAGGTCCCTAGTGAACTAGTGAAAGCGAGGGTTTATCTCTCCAACAAGCACCACCATCACGGTCGTATGGAACATGGAAGAAGACTTTATGTCGCGCTTCATGCAGTGCATCCTTTGGAATCTTTCGAGAAATATGAGCTCATTTCGAAGGCGACGTGTGCTTTCTCACTAAACTGACTGACATAGCACAAACACTGTGGGGGAAGATACAAAAGCTTATGGCGAGCAATTTTCGTTGAATCCGGGACACTAGTTTCACGAGAAGTTTTCAAATGCTCGTGCTATGGTAGTGTTGATAATAGAGTCCGATTTTTGTTTATCACGCAAATTAATTGGATTATCGGTGAAAAAAATAAATCCCATTTTAATACTAATTTTGTCAAAGTGAACTGCACAGGTTCCGTCAAAAAAAAAAAAATCAATGCTTTATTAATCTAATCCAATGCAGCAAGAAGGCATACGTCTCTTAAACGATTTCGTTCGAAAGTGTTACCGTTTTGGTTCCTGTACCCTATTGATTCCCTTCGAGCGAGAAAAATCAGGAGATAGCAAAAGCGAGGAATAGGGTATATGTGTATTAGGGTGACCCAAAATAGTATTTTGTCAGGAAACCTGGAGGCCACATGATAGCGTACGTTGCCAGAAACAAACTTTTGTATGACGACAACTCTGGGAAATGTTGCTTCGAGTTGCTAATTTAAGTTTTATTAAAAAAAAGTCGCTTTTTCTTAGTTTATTTAAAAAAAAAAATATTTGTAATTCTTTCAAATCTAGTGAAACCTAACCCATTCAAATTTTAAACAATTTCTTTACGGTCCAAACTATAAAAAAAAAAATTGTCACGGGTTGTTTTGTGTCTAATTTTGCTGTTACAATATTCTTAATTCTCTAAAACTATGATTTTTTTGATACTTAATGGCATTTAATCATTGAAAGTGAGGTTCAAACATAATGCTAGTATCAATCTAATAGAATAGAAAGAAATTTGATCACAAACAACTTTGCTAAAAACAGTTTGGAACCTATCTTGAAACCTCGCTGAGATATTTACAATTTACTGAAGGAATAGGAAAATACATTTTTGCAAGTTTATATAATCCTTCATATAAAGGGCGAACACGAAATTATTGCGACACCGAAAATGTCATGCCAATTTTCTTATAATGTTTAGAATCAAACCAAAGTTTTAGGGTAGTTTTATACATATATTTACTTCAAAAATCAAAAGAAAAGTTAATCGATGGAGCCTTGAGTGTAAAATTGAACGCATTTTCGCTTGATGCCCTCCATCAAAGTCTTTACAGTGTCATCCGATAGCAGTTTCTCAGTTTTTTTTTTCATTTTCTTAACATGTCCTTCTCGTCTTTGACTGTCTTCTTGCTCTTCCGAAGTTCCCGCTTCATTATTGCCCAGTACTGCTCCACCGGGCGCAGCTCCGGACAGTTTGGCGGATTCATGTCCTTTGGAACAAAATGAACAGAATTGGCCTCATACCACTCCAGGACACTTTTAGAATAGTGGCATGATGCCAAATCTGACCAAAATAGCGGAGCTTCGTCGTGCTGCTGCAAGAACGGCAAAAGGCGCTTCTCGAGGCACTCAGATTTGTAGATCTCGCCATTTACTGTGCCCTTTGTCTCGAAAGGCTCACTCCTCAGTCCACAAGAGCAGATGGCCTGCCAAATGAGATATTTGGAGGCGAACTTCGACATTTTCTTCTTCTTAAATTTGTCGTCCACATCAAACTTGCTCTTGCCGGTGAAAAACTCCAACCCCGGAATTTGCTTAAAATCGGCTTTTATATACGTTTCGTCGTCCATCACACAGCAGCCATATTTTGTCAGCATCTTCTCGTAGAGCTTCCGTGTCCGAGTTTTAGCCGTCGATTGTTGCCGCTCATCGCGGTTTGGGAAGTTCTGTACCTTGTATGTATGTAGTCCAGCTCTCTTCTTTGCATTCTGGACGTAGCTCTGCGACATGCCGATCTTTTTAGCCAAATCACGGCTTGAGACGTTGGGATTTGCTTTAATCATCCGCTTCACCTTTCCCTCCGTCTTTTTGTTCTCCGGTCCCGGTTTTCTTCCAGCTCCTTTGCCGTGGTCCAACGTCAACCGCTCCTGGAACCACTTCAACACTCTGGAGACGGTTTAATGGTGAATGTTCAACATTTTTCCCAACTGCCGGTGCGACAGGTCAAGAAATTCCAGGTGTTTGGAAAGAATTTGTTTTCTCAACTCGCGTTGGTTCACCTCCATTTTCGTTGAATCGAAAAACACGACTTCGAGTTTGACAGCATGTACACAATACACATCAATGAGAAAGTGTGCAAAATTTGGTTGATTTTTACCCAATGGTAAAAAAGTTATGCCCTGTTGAATGTGTCGCAATAATTTCGTGTTCGCCCTTTATTTACAGCTAGCATCAACATAATAATCCTAATTATTATTTATAGCTGATACATAATTGATTACAGAAGTTTTAAAGCTATTATTTTGAAGTTTTCTGTTCTTAGCAACGGCCAATATTACTTGATGTTTTTCAACAACGGTAGTTGGACCGTGCTCATTCAAATCGCCTGCCAATCCAAGTGCACGTTCTGCCGGGTCATTAATTAATCATATTGTCGAGCAGTTTTGGGACGACCTTCTACCAGCGATTTTACGGAAATTAAACAATCAATTCCAGATTTTTCAAGCATTTTACAAATAAGACTCTATTTTCTCGAGGTTGTAGATGGAAAAATATTAAAATATTGTTCCACGTTAAAGTTCGAGTCGTAGGAAACGTCATTTTAAACTGCTCGAATGATGTGATCCACACAGCGACACACAAGTTGTCGCATTTTACTTTGAATTTCATGAATTCAAGTGTATTGGTCCAATTTGAAGGATCTTCTTCAAGCAACAAATTAGGGTTGACATTTGAAATCTTGAAAAATTGGAGGAACCTGCTGCTCACAAAATCTGATAATCTCCATTTAGGATTTAATATTGAAATTTTTCACTCTTGTTATGTTTTTGCCGTCATTTTGTTTTGAGAAGTTTTTGAGCATTTTCCTCTTCACTTTGAAGTTGACCGTATTGTCGTGACCGGACCGAGGTTTCCAGCCTCGGTCACGGCTACACGAATCTCGGCTGCTACGGCCGCTCCGCTTCCATTACTGCTGCTGCTACTATTGTTGCTACTGCTGCTGCTGTTGTTACTGCTGCTGCTGCTGTTGTTGTTACTGCTGCTGCTGCTGCTATCCGTCGCTTCCAAAGTTCGTTACAAGAATGTCTTCAACAAGTTTAGGTAGCTCATATTTATACCTTCCGTTTTTTTCCTCATTTATCCAGCACTGCTTGCTGTGTCAGGATTTCCTTTCACATCTGTCATGCTTCACGCTAATTTAGCTCAACTCAAATGGAGTGTTGCATTTCTTGACACAACTCTCAAGTATTTTATTTATTTATTTTATTAATATTTTTATTCCGCATCAACCTTATCTACCACATTCTTCCCCTCCTGTACTCTAGAGTACACATTCAAACTTATTTTGTTTTTGCTAACCCACACAACCAAAACAGTATTGAATCATATATATATATTTTTTTTTCAATTATTGCTATAGAATTCATCATTTCTACATTTACTACAATAATGACATCAGTTTCAACTTTTATATTATCTTCAGTATTATCAGTCATAAGCATCAGGATCTAAATTGACACATGCTTCATTATTACCATCATCATTATTATCAATACTATCATCAATTTCCAGAACGCCATAAACTTCAACAAAAAAAGGATTACTACATAGAGATCAAGTTCAAAATAACCGTGTTCATTAACATTTACAATCTTTCAAGTTTGCAATAATTAACATCTTCCACATTGCCTGCAAATGCAACTTAATCGTCAACTTATTACTTCATTATCATTACTTACTTATTACTTATTACTTCATTATCATTATTACTATGATATAAAAAATGACATGTCGTAAACATATGAGTGATTACCATCAACTTCAGTTTCATCATCATCTTCAAACCTATAATTAACTGTACCATTGATGTCATCTACAACACAAAAATCAGCGTCAACATATCCATGAATTTCAGCATTCACATAAATTTAATCATTTTTAACTTTGCATCTACTTCAAGTTCATAATAGATTTCAACAGTATCTTTAATATCACCATTACATGTAATATAAAAGTCACCTTGTATATCCCGTTAGCTTCAACATTATTATCACCTTCCATTATGCCATCAATCTCAACATCATCATACAGTTCAATTTGCCCAAATCATTATCATTGCCAATCGTTTTCAACATTGACTCCAACTACAACCTAAAATCACATCATTCGTCGTCTCTAGGCATGACATAAATTTAATAGAATGATGTTTAATCGAATCTTTCAGATTTACAAAGTTTCAGAGAATCGCCAGCAAAATACTTCAAATATGTCAGTTAACCCTGCTTTTATTTTTTTTTTAATATACAGCACACTGGAACTTTGACAGCTGTAGTAGAACTCTGTGATAGAGGATGGAAATTTTTCATAAGATTCGCAATATTAATATTCACTTCAATACTACTTCTTTTGCATTAACCATCCATCGTCAACTACAATTAAATTTTTCCAAATACAACTTCTTTACTACCGACAATTTAAATATTGCCAACATCTTTTAAATCTTCATCAAATTCAATTCTGCCATGCATTTCAATATTTTTAAGCTTCAACAATACCATAATTTTAAATATTATCATAATGTTTAATATATCCGTCTATTTTAACATTCATTTCAATTTTCACATCCTCATCCATTTAAACATAGCGATCAATTTCCATAAAGTCATGATTTTCAACACCACTATACACCAGACTGGCTCCTCATAGGTTTATTTTTCCTACTTCAGGGGCTGTTCATAAACTTCTTCATCACTATCATCTTCAATATTACTGACAAATCCAGCATAATCATCAACTTAGATATTGCAATAATTTTCATCATTACTACCAAGTTAAAATAACAATCAATTTTTATAATGTCATCCACGTCATCAGTCTCTGTTTCAATATTGCTAAGAATTTATAATTTTTAAATCAATATCAGTTTCATGTTCGCATCATCTTCAACTCAGTAAATAATTCATCGTTACCTTCAACACCAACCTAACCATACACTTTAACATCATCATCAACTTCAATTAAGCCATAATCTTCAACATCATCATCAACGCTAATATTGAAATTGGTGTTGACATCGTCGATACATTACGATCGACTGCAATAATGTCGACAATTTAAACATAAATGTAATCAGCTTTACCGCTGACACCGTCGTCCTTAATCAGACTACATCATCATCTAAAATCACTTTGGACATCAACAGTATCACGAAAATTAAGAAAAAAAATCACGGCAGAAATATCAACCTCAATATTAATACTACCATTCACATAACCATAACTAATAAATTCAATTCTGCAGAAGTTATCAACATTATCATCGATGTCAATAATACCATGAGCTTCATCCTTTACTATGCCATTAACTTTAACATCACTTGTCAACTTCAACATTGCCGATTGGTTCAGCATTATAACCAAAACCAATATTACCACAATTTTCAACATTATTGCTAACACATCTTTGCCACAATTTAAAGACTACCGTTAACATCAACCATTTCAGCCTTAATTTTGATTTCAATAATATCATAAACTCACATCAATTTCATGAAATTTACCAACGCCAACGACTTCAAAATAATGCCATCAATTTTATCTGAGTTTTACACCTTTTCTAAGAATTCACTGAAACTCCCTTATTTTTTTTAAATCACATGTCCTTAGAATTCTCATGCCACTTTAAAAAAATTGCTCTGGAATCACTCACTTGACTAGGAGTTCGAGTCAAATCTGTCTTAGAGTTCATTTCAAAACTCTCAAGTACATTTTTACCAAAATACCGTGGTATTTTCCTCTACCGTCCTTCTGACGGGGGAGCTTTTTTCTGTATCTCCCGGCCTACTCCACTGGCCGTTCTGCCAGGGAGCCTACCGGAGACATTTCTCCTCTATCGTCCTTCTGACGGGGAGCTTCTTCTTTTTTTTTATCTTCCGGCCTACTCCACTGGCCATTCTACCAGGGAGCCTACCGGAGACATTTCTCCTCTTGCGTCCTTCTGACGGGGAGCTTCTTTTTTTTTTTATCTCCCGGCCTACTCCACTGCCCTTCCGTCAGGGAGACTACCGGGAAATTTTTTTGTTGTTTTTATTTGTTTCCAGCCTCCAGCGTCAATTAGCCTACGGAAACAATTTTTACTGCTCCGCCCTTCCGTCGGAGAGTAATTCTTTCCATTACACTATACTTACTTACTGATCTACCGACTGCGCCATTGTCGTGACCGGACCGAGGTTTCCAGCCTCGGTCACGGCTACACGAATCTCGGCTGCTACGGCCGCTCCGCTTCCATTACTGCTGCTGCTACTATTGTTGCTACTGCTGCTGCTGTTGTTACTGCTGCTGCTGCTATTGTTGTTACTGCTGCTGCTGCTGCTGCTGCTGCTGCTGCTGCTGCTGCTGCTGCTGCTGCTATCCGTCGCTTCTAAAGTTCGTTACAAGAATGTCTTCAACAAGTTTAGGTAGCTCATATTTATACCTTCCGTTTTTTTCCTCATTTATCCAGCACTGCTTGCTGTGTCAGGATTTCCTTTCACATCTGTCATGCTTCACGCTAATTTAGCTCAACTCAAATGGAGTGTTGCATTTCTTGACACAACTCTCAAGTATTTTATTTATTTATTTTATTAATATTTTTATTCCGCATCAACCTTATCTACCACACGTATCATCAAAAATTGCCAAGCAAATATTAATTTCTGACAAGTACCACAAGTGACTTGTAATTTTTTTTTGTATGTTGACTGGCTGATTTCCTCATCCAATTCCAACTGCTCCACGGTTTGATACACAATTTCGATCTAGGTTCTCGACGACAGCGTTATTCAGTAATTTTATACTTCTGCTACGGCATTGGTTTTCGGATCTTTGGTCAGATAATTCGCGCTTCACGATTGAGGTAGTGTTTCTTTCTGCCACTTTGCCAATTTTCTTAGGTGTCGTTTCATCACAATGTTTGAAATTTTCTATACTTGCTAAACATGCCGGGATTTGATCGGTGTTCTAACTGACATCTGTTGCCTCCAAAACTCTGCACGAACATTATCGTTCTTCAAATGCTGTTCGATTTGGGCGTTGCGTTCCAGAGCGTTGGGCAAAGGATGGAGCCTTGTGGCACACCCGCCGTGATCCGGATTGATTTCTCTCCCATGACCGTCTCGTTGAGTATAAATTGCGGCTTACCTGCCAGTCTATAGCTGGCCCGATCAAGGGGTAAGTCACTCTGCCACATTGTGTTAACACTCACAAAAACACACTTCAACACACTTAAAACACACACAAACACCATTACGTTACATGATAAGCAAATTTTTAATCAATTCTGGAACCACTGCAAATACTGTTTACATTCGATTGTTATTGAGAAAAAAACGAGCAAAAAACCGCCGTACCATCCTGCCGGGAAAGAAAAACATTCTGGATCTGGATTGAAATCCAAAGAAAAGGAAATCCGAAACCGGTTGATATCCACGAAAGCAGCAGCATCAGGAGAAACAGATGCTAAAAAGGTAAATATTTCGCATGAAAATCAAGACAAACGCAACGGAACAGTGTCTCATTGTGTATCATAGGTTCTCACTAACAGCAACCCAATTACGGCCCCACCAATTAATTGCAAATTGTACCCATTGCTTGGTCCTTGTTTTCGGGTGGCACGTGCCTATCCGTCTTCCTCCGTCACTCTGAAATCCGGTGCACCGAGCTGCGGTCGTATTAGTTCCAAATAACCTTAACCTTTCCGTCGGTTTTGCTTTTTCATTAAACAAATAACAGCAAAGGAGTCGCAGAAGACTGTCATTTTCAGCGTTACACGGTAAGAAAAAAGTACCCAAAATTGAGTTCCTTTCACTCATCACGTGGCTTCCGTGGGGCTAGGTAAAATTAAGTTAAAGAAGAAAACTCAATTTTGAGTAATCCTGATCGTTGACCAAGTTGACAAAAAAATAATAAAACGGAGCAGACTGGACCCGAACCATGGACGTTGAGATTACGGGGCCCGTGTGTTGACCACTCGTCTATCAACGCTTGTAAAACTGAAATGGTTAAAGGCACATAAGAGCAACCTCAATGAAAATAAACTTATATTTGAGTTCATTTATTATTACTCAACAGTTGAGTAAATTTTAACCAACGCTGCTTTTCTGATTCACTCAACGGCGGACCTCAAATGATAGAACCCAACGTTGAGTTTTTTTAAACTTAATTTTGAGTATTTTTTTCTTGCCGTGTATGTTTTGGTTGAGGATATGGTTGCCAGAAAGTATATTTTTTCGGTTGAAGTTTTGACTGGTCGGTCATCACGATGAAACACTCAGAAACACCTTTCGATACTCAAAAAAAAAAAAGAAACACAGTAAGCACAGACACAATGTGGCAGAGTGACTTACCCCCTGGGCCCGATTTACCCCGGCGGGGTGGCTTCGAGCAGAGTACTTCCCCCAAAGACGTTCGGATTTTGGGCATTAACGATAGAAAAAGGGAAAAAAATATGAAATTTAAGACGTCTATTGATAATCTAACCTTCCCTTTCTCCTCGCTGATTCTCGGTGACACACGGTGGAGCCCTTCGACGACGGCGGCGGCGGCGGTCTGTGCCGAGCGTTTTCTCCTTGAACACTTCTAGCTGCCTAGCAGCGGTCCTTAGCGTTTAGCGGGGGCGGGGATGAGCGAGACTCCTTTATCGGAACCCCCCCCCGGCGACGATGGCGACGAATCACCGCATTGCACTACCCAAGCGAACGCTCCTTCGGTTCGGCTTGCTTCGTCCCTCCTTGGCTCTTAACTGCGGTGGCGAGACTGGCTCTACTGGCTGAGCCACTGCAGTGAGGACGGTGGGTGTTCGGGATCCTTAGTGCTTAGCTGGGAAGCGAAAGAATCCTTTACGCTTAGCTTCCCTTGGCAGCGATCCAACACCCTTCACTTATGCAGCTCACGAACCACGGCACTTTTCGAGGAAACGACGTCACTTCCACGCGACGATGCTGGGAATTATCCCTCCAGCGGACACACGCCACGAAAACGGCAATTCAACCAACAATCAATACGAAACTAACGATTGTTAATTGGCTCACTACTTGACTAGCCTATTAGTCCCAAGCAAACGATTAACGTACCCCATTCTAGTCGAAATTCTACTACTACGCAATGTTTGTTTTGATTCGCTATGAAAGTTTGACATATAAAATGAGGGGTTAGTGGATTTTCCTATGTTTCGAGGAGTGAATCGATTAGCTTGGGACCGAAGAGCTAAGCCAAAAAGTTGAGCACGTTATTTCGGGACCTTCTAGTCTTAGAGTTACCTCTATGATTCAACTGTCGTTTCCACTTAAACGGACAATACGACAACTGCCATCGTTCTCCTGCAACCGCGCTCGAATGTTATGCTGATAATGTTTTTCGTCTTCTTTTGCAGAGGAGAAACGGGACCTATCTTTAT
Organism: Ochlerotatus camptorhynchus; assembly: GCF_037179485.1. Lineage (NCBI taxonomy): Eukaryota > Metazoa > Arthropoda > Insecta > Diptera > Culicidae > Ochlerotatus > Ochlerotatus camptorhynchus. Next base: position 3,153,341 of record NW_027040604.1, on the reverse strand, counting down.
TATAGACGCGAGACAATTCAAAACGATAATTTTTACGCTACATTCTAATCCTAAAAACAAGCCTACACGAATAAAATCTGCTATGAAAACAACAAATTAAAATATTGACAAATAAAGCAGTGGTGAGTATGTTGCCGAGCATGCGACCAAAACAAAAACAAATCATAACAGACAAGGCACACGCTCATGGCAAACACGTTAAACGGGTGGGTTATTAATTGTCACCCTAGGCGAGGGTTACAAGAGTAGAACCAGGTTCTGGAAGTAACTCCTTATAATGCTACACAGGTAATCAGAAACCCTCATTCCATGCAGTGCTTCGGCGATGGCATCCCAGCTGGCACTGTTGAATGCGTTCTTCACGTCGATCGTTATCACGGCGCAATATCAATCTCCTCTCCGCTTCTGTTTGGACGCTTTCTCGGCACTCTCGACCACTGTCCGAATTGCATCCACCGTTGATCTCCCTTTCCGGAATCCGAACTGCCTCACCGACAATCCGTGCTCACTTTCCGGGCATTTCGTTAGCCTGTTGTGGATGATCTTCTCCGATAGCTTTCCGACTGTATCCAGCAAGCATATAGGCCTATACGATGCTGGATCCCCCAGCTGTTTCCCGGGCTTCGGCAGCAGCACTAGCTTCTGTCCCTTCCATTGGTTCGGGAAGTGACTTTCATCCAGACACTTCTGCAGCACTATCCTGAACATGTCCGGGAACGCCTGGATCGCCGCCTTCAACGCCGCCTTCCATCCGGACTTGTCTGGGCACATTTCAACGGGTGTCGTTGGACAGTCTAATCTTTGCAATCGCGACTCGGTATGCGTCACCCCAGGGGTTGGCATCAGCGTCTCAGCATTATTTGTTGGGCATTATTAAAGAGATCTTAATCTGCGGAGTGGCCAGCAAACCGTGAAAACCGTGAAAAAACGGAAATTAAAAAAAAACAGTAAAACCGAGAAAAGCCCGGGAATTTGACGAAAGAACCGAGAAAAATAAATAAACCTTGCTAATTTCCACGCCAGAATGTTGTAACAGATGGGGTACTCCCTGCCCAGCACTAATGAGACCCCCCTCTACACTACCTCAGGGTCGGCATGCGCGCTTGAATATCACGGCCAAGGAATATCTAACACACACAACACTTGTTTAACTATAGGCACCTTTATTGTTCCCACTTTCGTCCCACTTTCTTATTCGCTATCTCCTACCTCGTTTCTTCTAATTCTTCAGCGCGGGCCCGCTGTTGGTCCTTCCACAGCCACTCCTTCACCTTCCTCAGCTTCCTTCTGGGCACTTTTCACAGGCCAGTCGGTTCCTTTCCTCGACTTGGTTCGCAAACCGGTCGCGTACTTCGGTACTTTCCGCGACGGTTCTTCAATCTCTCTCTCTCTCTCTCTTCACTATACTCGTGGCGTGGCGATGGGCCGTTGGTTAGTATTCCCGGATACCTTCGTATCGGAAGATGCTCCGTGTCTAACCGCGCCGTATGCCGAATGACGGACACTACGGGGTCTGACCACGCCGTGGATGAATTGCCAGCGGTAAACTACGGGGTCCTGGATGGTTCTGCACCTCACTCTCCTTCTTCACTTTTTTTTACGTCCTCGCGGTTTTTTACTGGTTTTCGAACTTGCTTGAACTAGCTTTACGAAGTATCGCTGTTGAGTATCGCCAATCAAATAATTCTCAACGATGGCGGCTGACCTATCCTCTCTCCTCCTCGCTGAGCCATCGTCCTTCCGCCCTATTTCGCCTCATCATGGCCCCATTATGCCACCTCCTAATGGCCTCCAAATCCAGTAAACAGTGCCATCTGGTGGTAGGTAGAGGATCTTCCTGTCGTTTAGTGGTGTGGCTGTGTACTGTCCAGTGGGTCAGGCGCTGGAAGCCGAAGCCCCGAGCCACCCCTGGATACAAGCCATTACACGTTTTGCCCCACCCTCAACCGTTTTTACGTGGATTCCCGGGCACTGCGGTGTTCCTGGAAACGAGGCAGCGGACAGGCTGGCGGGATCTGGTCCATCCGGACCCCGCTTCACCAGGAACGTACCACTCCTAGACGTCAGGCGTTGGATTGCGAATATCATCATGGAAGCCTGGCAGGAGGAATGGTTTCAGTCAAGCACCACCCTCCTGAGAAAGATCAAAGAAACCGTACGACCTTGGCAAGACAGCCACAAGTACAAAGACCAGCGGATTATTTCAAGACTCCGGACCGGCCATGCGAGGATTTCCCACAATTTTGGTGGGACACCCTTCCACAAGGTTTGTCCAATCTGCAGCATCCCTGCCTCGGTGGAACACGTGCTGTGTGTCTGCCCAGAGTTTCAGAGGCTACGCGAACAACACCGACTCCCAGAGAGCATCAGGGAGCTACTTGGCAACGACCCCTCGACGCTGGCTGCGCTGATTGCTTTCTTGAAGGACGCCCACCTATACAACCAAATCTAGCCCTCTCGTCGTGGGCTGCGCTGTCCGTGTTCTTTCACCTTCCTATTTTCCTGCCGTCGGGGTATCTCTGCCGGACTGGGGCACTGTCTCTTACGGTGGAGCTCTACCTTGTTCGCGCATCCATTCCTCACCACAGTCCCGATGTAACTCCCACTTTACATTAAGTTTTTTAAAATGTTGTCTGTCCCTTTTGGTGGGTAATCAGAGCCAGTTGTACGTTATGTAATGATAGACTGAAACGCTTTCTTTCGAGGCAGGCCCTAAGCCTGACCCTCGATTATCAAATGTGATGAACTAGCCTACGGCTAAAAATCACAAAAATAAAGAAAAAAAAAAAAAATGTCCAGTGGGTGATTTTGTGGGCGATGGGTGGTGTTGGTAGCTTGTATTCAAACCTTTCCTTGGCATATTGTTATACATAAAATACGAAACACTAATCGCGACAATCTCACTAATCTCAGACAGACAGACACACCACTGGTTACAATGTCAGAACAAACCAATCAAACATAGCACTTTTTGCAGCATAATTTCCATCAGTTTCCCGTCTTCTTTTTTGAATTTAATCACTCACTCATAATCGCTAGAACTATTGTCTGTGACAGTATATGATCAAGTCAAACGCGCACTATTTTTCATGTGAACTTGAGGACATACCTCAAATCCCCTCATCCATCAATGTATGAGTTAGGTAAAGGAGTGCGCGTTTGATCAGTATTGTTGCGTGAATGGCTCTTTGCTCAATTTCAACTGCTGTTCAATTTTCACACTGCCGTACTCTAGCCAAGCTATCAATCTATCGCAAACGTAACGTAAGAAGTAACAACATGCTTTGATTGAATGTAGAAATTTCATTTGAATTTTATTTGAAAGAATTTGATTGAAATCATTCTGAAAATTCTATTCCTTTGAAATTTAATTTTTTTTTTTTTCAAATTTCTCTTTTAATTTAGTCGAAACTCTTAGCAGAAATTTTTTTAAATCTTCTTCAAAAACTCTTTGGAGTATTTTAAGGAGTTCCCATCGAATTTAGAGCCATTATTTTTAATCAATTCTATTCGAATTCTTTTATGAATCTTCCCCAGAGCAGTCTTTAAATTACATTTCTTGTAGAAGTCTCATTAAAACTCCAGTGGAATCCTTTAAAATTCATCTGTCATTATCCTCACAATTTAAGTACGATTCTTTTCACGTATGAATTTTCCTTGAAGTTTTCGTCACAACTCGCTTTTCAATCTTCTAAAAAGACCTAAAAAAATCTCCACAGAAAACTCTGCAAATTAATCTAACAATTTCCCAGGACTTCACTTTAAAATATTTTTGGAATTCTGCTCAGAACTTCTCCTTCCAAAATTATGTAGAAATACTCCTGCGTAGATTTTTGAAATCAACATAATTTCAATTAAATTTTAAATTCCAGGGTGTTTCTGATGATTCTCAGGAATCGAGCTTAAGTAAGTGAAACAAATTGATGTTTCAAAGTAACTCGAAAGAATAATGATTTGTGTTGAATAAATTTAGTGGTTAATTACACTTTTAGTTTTAGAAAATGGTTCCTGTAGTTTTGCTTCTGAAGATAATTTTCCCACAAATATCTTTAAAAATGTGTTCAGTTTATTTCCTGTTGTATATTCACAACTGGAAAATGTTTAAGATATAAACCAGGAATTTCAAAATGAAAATTCACTGGCCACTCTGATTCTGTCAAATCAAACATTCAGGGAACTTCGTTGTGGCAGTGCTCTTCAATTAGGCTCGGTAAACTTTGTCAATGGTCTGAGAGACTCCAGGTCTAATAATTCCAGGACTGGTTCTAGTGAATATTAAAGAACATCCGGAGTTTCATACCAGGAGGGATTTGGTTAACAATTCCATCACAATATGTCAACACAATTGTTAGTGAGAGACCAAATGAGTAGCGCTGAGCTCAAATTTAAGTCCTTTATAATATTCCCACAGACGTGAGTTTTAGTCACCCCAGTAGGTTGTATCTTGTGACCCAGTTTCAGCGAATATTGCTTCCACGTTATTCCAGCTGGAGAAGATATGATTACCAAAACGAATCATCGGGTACAAGCTGAGCAGAGGAACTAAATGAGTTTTGTGTGGAATGGTCCACGAAGAGGACTTTAAATGCATTATATTTTACTATGTTTATTATTTTATGATCCAAAGTGGTCAACTGTGCAATATTTGCGTTAAAGAAGTCCTAACATATAATCAAATAATAATCACTGTTGAAATGAAGGGACAGTAATCATATATCAATAGTTTCTTTCTTTATTAAGACTGAATACCCTTGGGTATTTTCTCTTGAAAATTTGAGTAAAAGTAGTTTAGAGTGTATTGTTTACACTGTATTTTTATCGCTGTCAGTTTTTCGAAAGTTGGAAAAATGGCGTCACCCGCCAAGCAACGTCGTGAATTGATTTTGCGCAAGCACCTGCAAAATCCTAAACTCTCTCATCGGGACGTTGGAAAACAATTCGGAATCGTGCAGTCAACGGTGAGTCGTGTGATTAAACGTTACTACGAAACTCTGAGCATTGAACGGATAAAGAAATGCGGTAAGAATGGATGTTCTATTAGTGATCAGGATCACAAGCGTGCCGTGAAAGCGTTTAAGCGGAATCCTAATGCTTCGGTCAAGGATGTGGCCAAAGAGTTGAATCTGCCCAAGTCTTTCGTTCAGAGAGCCAAGAACCGAGAAGGACTGCAAACGTACAAAGTGCAGAAGGCTCCAAATCGTGACGTACGGCAAAATACGGTAGGAAAGTCACGTGCCCGGAAACTGTACACCCATGGATGATGATACTTACGTCAAGGCGGACTTCCGGCAACTTCCGGGGCTACTGTTCTTCACCCGCCCAGCACAAGTTTGATGTTCCGGTGGAAATAAGGAAGCAGAAACTTTCAAAGTTTTCCAAGAAATACATGATTTGCCACGCAATCTGCTCATGTGGTAAACGGGTGAGATCTACCTCAAGGAGTGTCTACAGAAGCGCCTGCTTCCTCTGTTGAAGCAATACTAGGGCCTTACAATCTTCTGGCCGGATCTAGCTTCGTGCCACTATTCAATTGTACCCAAGGACATGAACCCCCCCCCAAACGCACCGGAACTAAGGCCCATCGAAAAATACTAGGCTATTATGAAGCAGGCACTACGGAAGCATCCTAAGGAGGTCAAATATGAGGAACGCATGAAGAAAAAGTGGGTTTCCGAACAGAAGAAGCTGCAGCCAGATGTACAGAGCCTAATGAGTGGAGTTAAGCTTAAGGTGCGAGCGTACGGTTATGGTATTGAAGTTTAATGAAATGAATATGCAGAAAGCTTACTAATGGGTTATATGTTATTGTTTGAAAGCTTGAAAAGGATCGGTCAACAAAGAAATTTTCTACAGCGTTTTATCCATGATGCAATTTGATGTCAATCTACTCTAACCCGTGTTTTGATGGATAGCACAAATTGAGTGGCTCTAAGTGTGTCAATGCTTCATTAAATGGAGATGGTATTTCGCATGGAATTTCATTATATAATAAAAGCCAAATTAATCAAATTGTTTTTCTTCAAGCTGTGCCCTCTTCAACAACCATTCCACACAATATTAGCTTCCACAGTTGACCCCAAAGAAAGGAACAATAAGTGTAAGAAAATGTACAAAACCATGGACTCGTCTCACCATCAAATTCCGGCCGTATTTATTCTCTCCCTCGCTGGCCTTAGCCGACACTGCAGACGGGGGAAATCGGACTGGAAATTGAGCTTGTTTCAACCGTTTTTCACCGCCCACCCACCGTCCCTGCCAGTGGCATCTATTTCAAAGGCAACGAATCGTAAAGAACGACGATGATATCTTTTGTCTCTTGACTCGCACCTTGTTGTCGGAACAGTGCATTTCCGAGCATGCTAAATTATATGGCAGTTAAATTATGGCACAGTAGCTTCCATATCACTGATGATTTTTTTTTTTGTTCTCTCACACAATCTGGAAGAATCCAGCATGTCAAGTGGCAAAGTGCTTTCAAAAGTTTCTCACAACCAGCACTAATGCATCGTTTCGATTTGACTGACAACGAACCATAGCAGACAGTAATCCCTCCATTAGTTTATGGTTGACACTAGTTACAAACAAATAAGCAGGATAATTGGTTGCAGGATAGCCGAGAAACAGCGGTGGGTGCTTACCGCATAAATGGATGGATTACTGTACCTGCTCTTTTCAATCGGAAAAGTAGAGCAGCTTTCAACGAACCGGTTGGAAACTTGAACGGGATGTTGATCAATAATGACATTAATATTTTACTATAAAAATCAGATTTAGCTACTAGGAGCTGGCACATGTGACAACGTTCTGCCAAACGGCAGTCAGCTCAGTATTTTTTCCGCACAAGATTGCAATCGGAAGCGAATGATAAAAGCAATCGATAAATGGAAGGAAATTTCAAATTAGCACGCATTATGCTTCCGATTCGCTTCAGTGGATGCAACAGAAGCCCGGGAAGAGTTGAAAGTTTATGGCAATAAATTTTCTTTGGCGGAACGGATGGTGTTTGTTTTTCTCAAGGTAGAAGGAACCTGAAAAGGCAAACCATCGTGCCAAACATAAAGATTTGTTCAGGCCATTGAAGAATTCCAAAATGTTTATTTGAAATAAGGGTACACCCAAAACGTCGGCTGACCGTTTCGTAAATAATCGAAAAAGGTGAACAACAATCAATCAGAGTGGTTGTTGGATCATAATGAGTTTTTGAAGGTCAAATTTACTATGAATGTTGTGCAAAATGAATCCTTCGTGTGACGTTGTGATACATTTTTGTTTTCTATTTTATATTTCATGAAATTTGACACGAATTCACGTTTCCATTGACATGAAAAATCATTTGCGTAGCTAACGGGGCTCCCCTCCAGAATTATCTAGCCCACCACAGGAATTTTTGATATTTTTTTATACACCGGTATTTTGTCAAGTAGTTTCGGGCTCACTTTTAATTTCTATTGATTTTTTGAATGTCTACTTTACTTAATGTTCTTCACTAGAAGAAACAATGTCCATAAATCATATTATATCGATATTAAATCGATAAATCATGGCGCACTTAGTAATGGAACAAACTCTTTTGCTTATTACAGCGCTCCTACTGGACCTTTTCGGAAGCTGTTGGCGTCTACTTGTTTTGGAGACCGTCACCATGCAAGAGGAGCGTGGAAAGAAAAAATCGTGCACAGTCCATCTCTTCTAGGTCCTCAAAACGTACAGGGAAACCTTGACGACGAATCGAAAGCCTCACAGCAAACGCCGGACTGGAACTGCCAACCGTCTGCTCCATGAAAAGGTCGTGAGGTCCATCAGAAGCAACCCAGGTATGTCCGATCGCGATTTGAAGGCTTACAGCCAAATCGATCACTTAAGCAGAATACCAGAGCCAGAAACCGTACACGAAAGCTGCATGATAACCTGCTGACCAAATCCGGTGGGTGGATACTTATGGATGATGAAACCTATGGAAAGGCCGACTTCGGACAAATGTTTTCGTCACTGAGCAAATGACCTCGGAGGTTTGCAAAACCAGAAGCGAATTCTGCCCTTCATCCAGTCACATGATGGGTCCGGTAACATTCTGGCCGGATCTTGCGAGTTGTCACTACAGCCGGGAAGTACAACAATGGTACAACGACAACGGAGTCCAGTTTGGTTTAGGCCCATTGAAAACTACTGGGCAATTATGAAGAGGAAACTGAAGGTAAAAGGTGCAGTCATCAAAACGGTAGCTCAGATGAAAAATTGATGGGTAAAATCGCCAAAACAGTGGACGAAACCGTTGTGCTCCGCTTGATGGGTCGTAGGAAAAATTCGAGAATTCCTTCGAAACCGCGACGAATAATTTGATTCGTATTTTTCGACGTAGGACTGCGCCTGTGATTTCTATATGGGGGTACACTTTGTGAAAACCTAAAATGGAACATGTAACAAAATTATGAAAGATTTTGAACGTTAATATCTCAGCTGCCCCTGACACAATTTCTATAATTTTATTATCAATCTATCAGGTAAATTTCTACGCATCTCATCTGATAAATTTAAGACTTTATCATTTTTCAAAATGCCGCTATTGAAAATTGCACGAATGTGCAACTGTTGCTATGATAATTAAGCTTATAACCGATTGCCTGCGAAAAGCGATTTCCCTAACACAGATTTCAAAGTTGAATTCCATCCGGTCTCACCAAATGGTGTTTATTCAATCACCGCGTGTTGAGTGGTGGTGTTCTCCAGTACATAATGAAAGGCTGCCTGCAAGCAGCGAGCTGCAGATGACATGAGCATCCATAGAAAGAGGAAGAAGCTACACCGCTATTGATCGGTTTCAGTAGCAGGGCTGTTACAACAGGCGCGGATTTCGCGAATTTCGCGGATTTCGCGATTTTCGCGGATTTGTCGCGGATTTGAACTTTCAGTCGCGAAAATCGCGGAAACATTAAATGATGTCGCGAAAATCGCGAAGGGACTGATGTGCTGTCACAAAAATTGTAGAATACATTGTAACCTTTCCGTCCCGGATGTCATCAATTTTTTTGTTCATTTGGCTCTCAATTTTTTACCGGTTCAATGAAATAATCTCAATTCCATTAGTCACACTGGATTTACACGGATATTCCCTGAGGTCTGTCCAATGTGAGACATTTTCATATTATTTTTTTATTTCCAATATGAACGTAGCATTTTTCGTTGTCAAATCATAAACGAATGGTATAAATGCGAGTAATTGCCATGTGTACCGGATATTCTAGGTTCTTCAAATCGTCCTGGAGTTTAGTTGATTTGTTCTACTATATCAACCAAGACTGCAATAATGTCTGTAGTATCGAAATATGTCCAAACAGATTCAAAGTGTCTATGTAGATCGTGCCCGACCTATTGCTATTATTTTTTTCTACTAGATCACCCAAGACTAATTCAATATCTTTAGTATCGAAATATGTCCAAACAAATTTGCAATGTCTATGTGGATCATGCCAACCTATTTCCGTGTATGCCAAATGCTCTAAGATTTCCAAATCGATATTTCGATACTATCTTTGTTGATGTAGTAAAACAAATCATCAAACTACAGGACGATTTAGAGAACCTAGATCGTCTGGTATACGTGGAAATAATTAAACAGTATCCATATTGACACCATGAATCTGTTTGGACATATTTCAATACTACAGACTTTATCCCAGTCATGGTTGATTTAGTAGAATAAATCATCTGAACTCCAGAACGATTTGGAGAACTTAATATACATGGCAATAGTTCATACATGATCCACATAGACACTGTACATCTGTCTGGAAATATTTCGATACTAAAGACATTGTCCCAATTTCGGTTGATCTAGTAGATCAAATTATCTGAACTCCAGGACGATTTGAAGAACCTTGAACATCTGGATTACTTGGAAATAGATCCACATAGACACTTTGAATCTTGTTGGAAATTGTTCGATACTACAGACATTATTGCAGTCTTGGTAGACCTAGTAGAACAAATCAACTGATGTCCTGGACGTTTTGGAAAACCTATAGTTTCCGGTATACATAGTAATAAGTCGTGCATGATCTACAAAGTCACATATATACTTATACACATATTGGACAGACCCCAAGGAATATCCGTGTAAATACAGAACCGCGACGTGACCAACAAGTGTGACTTATGAAACTCTGGTAATTTCTCGAATATGTGCAGGGTGTTTAGTTTGAATTGGTAAAAAATTGAGAAAACTAGAGCCAAATTAACATTTAGGACAGCAAAATACGTCAGAGACGCAAAGGTTAGTTTTCAAGAAAATTTGTATTTCAATTGAAAATGCATTATTATTTTTTTATATAATGTTTCATCAAATCTAGGGCGCTATTATTCAATAGAATCTCAAAATGTAAGGGTGTTTTATTATGTTCACTAATTACACAGAATTTATACTATACATAAATAACTGAAGATGATACATTGATATTTTTTATTTATTTTTTCAAAGGTTACAAACGATACTCCTTTAGCTCAGTCGGTGAAGGCGCAGCTACAAAGCAAGTCCATGTTGGAGACGACTGAGTTCGTTTCCCGTCCGGACTATTAATTTTTCGGGTTGGAAAATTTATCTACTTCCTTGAGCATAGGATGGTACAGGCATAGAAAGCTCTCAATTGTGAAAGTACTTCAAAGAACACTAAGTTGAGAGCAGGCAAAAAGCTAATATGTTATAAGCAATAAACTTGAAATTCCATGTAGTAGTATACAAATGGTATTTCTAGGTAATGAAAACAGTTGTTTTTTTTTTTTTTGTCGCGGATTAGTATTTGAAGTTGCGGATTTCTTTTGAGAAATCGCGGATTTCGCGGATCAAATTTAGAAAATCTTGTAACAGCCCTGCGTCATACTAAAGAGAATAAACAGAGAGAACCTCGCTAAAATTCCTTTTCCTACACAAAACACAAGCTCCTGCTGCAGTTAACAAATAAGATTTATTTTATAATACCACGTAGCCCTACGTCACCATTGCGTACAACCTCATAAGGCTGTTCCTTGTAGTTTTTCTTAAAATATAAGGAATAGCGTGTACTTGAGTGAAAAGCGTTTTCAAATCCGAAATAGACACATATGATGTTGTTCCATTACTAAGTGGGCCATGCTTTAGCATAATAAGACGCCTTCAGGTGCTACAAATCGGCCAAGTGTTCAGGGATTTATCTTTAACCTCAGGGAACTTCGTAAAGCTTTAAGGACTTCTGAGTAGTTAAGGGGACATCGTAGAAATTAACGAAATTTAGTAGAAATGCTGGGAACTTCATAGAGCTTCAGAAAAATTCGTAGAAACTACTAAAGCTCTATTTAAGTTTTGGGATCTTCGTAGCAGTTAAACATTATTTTATTTCAGGGAACCTCATTATTGATTGGGATCTTCATATAACTTCAGGATACTTTTTGAAGCCTCGTAAGCTTGGAATAGTCCAGGGAATTACGTCAAGAAATTCCAAATATGAAGTTCAGCGAGCTTTGTAGAAGTTTTAGGAATTTCGTAGCATTTTGAGAAGCTGCACAAAACTGCACAGAGAATTTCGAAGAAGACATAAAAATAGTTCAGCAAACTTCTAAGATCTTCAGGGACTCTCGCTTCAGTTTAGCGATTTTCGTTGCAGTTTGTCAAAAAGCTCAATCAACTTCTTGGAAGTTTTGGGAACTTCGTTAAATTTCAAGGAACTTTCCAGATGTTCAAGAATATTTGCTTTTTTGGGGGTCTTTCCAGAAGTAATCGTAGAATTAACAGCGATGGAAATGTAATTTGGAATAAATTTAGGGAACTTTGTAGAGGTTGAGGAAATTTTATAGATGTTGAGGGAACGTTGCATAGGTTAGGTTACAGAATATTCATTCAGACATCCTTGATAAACAGCAGGTAATATTCAAAAGATCTCCAGATAGGCAAGGATATTAGTAAAGATCTTTGGATATTTTTGTGAAACTTCTGGTTGATCAAGCTCTGCAGTTCTCCAACTGCTAGAAAATAAAAATGAAGTCTCTCTTATATTTTTGATCCGAAAGTATTCAAAAGTACTCCAACTTATAGAAACGGATGGAATCTTGAATGATGAATCTAGATTGTATGGACATGTTTGTAGATTTTCTATAGGAAGACTAGTTATTTGGCTATTTTATCAAGAATTAACACTCCAGGATAGTGTGGATAGTTTATTTAGCACATTGAAGAAAAAAAACCTTTTATTTGTTTTCCGTACTGAGTACTCATGAACCGGGGACCAACGGCTTTACTATGTAATCAGAGATTTTAAGCCTCAGAAAATACCGGTAGCACCGACTGGGATTGAACCCTGGCCTTTTGAGTGAGCGGCAATCACGCTTACCACTACACCACCGATGCCACTGCATTGAACATTGATAAAATAGAAAAATAAAACAATGAAACAGCTCTTATCCGTTTACAGAACGAGTAAATAATAAATTGACACGGAATGGATTCAAGAAAAATTTAACTCCATTTCAAATAAAAAAATCAAGTAACCCAATAAGCTTTTGTAGAAAGATATTTAAATGGTATCTAGTTTCAAACAGGGGCACAATCACAGAAAATTTGGAGTTCATTCCTTTCGATTAAAATTAAAGTTAAATTTGAGACTTTAATCTTGATTTTATTTTTATAACTCCGTGATGTGGAAAGTTAGTAAGTTCGAGATATCGAAAAAAAAATATCTAGATAAATGCTTTATAATTTTCTTTTTTCATAAAACATTAGAATCTGGACATTTGACGTCCGGTAGGTATGTTAACAATCAGATGAAATTTAAATTAATGTCTGATTTTTCATGATTGTTCTATAACTGAGATTCATGAATTTTGGAAGATTTAAATCTTAATTTTGTTGTTATTCTTATCTCGAAGTATTTTTCTCTCGAAAAATGTTGTATGTCTCAGAATCTAGGTAAGATTGCAAAGATCTTTAAGTACGATTTGATTTTGAAGTCCGACTCAAAGCTGGTCCATGAGCTCAAAACTTTGGGTTATTTGAATTTTTTCTATATTGAAAAAAAAATTGTCGAGACGAGTAGGCTGTGCGCGCGTATGGACGTCGTGACGTTTGTTTACTCTGTCGTGTTTGAAAATTTGGAAAAATTGGAAATCAATAATTTATGTGTGATAGTTTCCATCGTAATTGGAGCATATTTTTCGCGATTCGAAGTTCCAGTGATTACCTGTGATTGACTGTGAATGAAATGGCGTCGTTCGGTGTGGTATTTATACTTGGGTGCTGATCCGGTCAACAACTACCATAGATGGATACATGGATTCGATTGCCCGGTTCTGGATCGCCACCAAAACCGAACTTCAAGATGTTGGCCAATCTCAGCGAGTGCAGGAACTCTACGTCTTTACAAAATTCCCCAGCTCGTTGTTGGAACCGCTGTCAAGCCACTAAACCCTCAACGTACCATCGTTCGGTGCGATCATGTTGCCGAGGAAGAAATGCATTCAAGTGTTTCAAGTGCCAGAAGCTTGCAGCTGACAAACGTCAAATGGAAATCGGGAATTTGGTTAACATTGACGGAAGAAGCTAACAAAGATAAGTTTAGTTCTTTTCGAGGGATCTATCATTTGATGTTCTGTTTATAGCCATGAGTGCGAATGCGTGTGTGTTTGCGTGTTAATGTACCATCACTACAATCAGCATAAGTTTACCAAAACGATCCCTGCTGCAAACCTTTTCCACATCCAACATCCCAGTGATTTCTCGTGAAAGCGCACAGGACTTCTCGGTTTCCTTCACAGCGAGTATCACGTCAATACATTCCTTCCCATTCCCTATTTGACTAGCATTCGGACACGGCCGGTGCTGGTATTGCTAAATATTAGATCCCCAGTTTTTATACTCTGAGGATGAATGTTAATCCCTTACATCATCTGTTGGTACTCTGTGTCATTGCAGCTGATCTGGCAAGCTAATTTGATTGCAGATGACGAAAATGAATCCATTTTGATTCCGATTATGGGGGAAAATTAAACACTTCATACTTAGTTTGTCAAATGTGCAGAAATGGGATTAAATCATATAAAAAATCAAAATAGTTGCTATTTAGATTTGCTATTAACTACCATGACTGATGATTTTTGCGTATCAGAGTCACCTTCTTCTCTTTGGAAAAATGAAGTGTTCCACACTGCTATTGAATACTCCATAATGATACTTGAAAAAACCGCAATGGTGCATAATAATTTGTCAGCCCCCTATTTTGATTTCAGTAAGGCAGACTATGGAGCTATCAAAAATAAGTTGAACAGTATAGATTGGCAACTTGTTATCCGTAGTCATGATGTAGAACATGTAGTTGATGTATTCTATCAGGTTATTTATTCTATTCTAGAATGATGCAAATGAAATGCATATCAAGAGCACAATAGAAAGATTGAAACTAACATTCAGTCAGACCCAAAATCCTTTTTAAACTATGTTAAAGAAAGGCAAAAATCCAAGAGCTTTCCCTCAAAAATGTAAGTAGACAGTATATTGGGCAATGCTCCTAGTCAGATTAGTAACTTATTTGCTGACTTCTTTCAGGACGTTTATACAATTCACGATGATAATGAGTGAGATTATCAATATTTTTCGTATCTCCCCAAGCCAATGAAGAATATCGCAGTTGATAATTTAAATCTCAATGAAATTATACGTGGTCTTGAAAACCTTGGATGCTTCAATAGGTGCTATCCAAATTAGGCGTCAATCGAAGACAACATATCATGATATGATGTCTTTGCTTCAATACTAGGCTACTAAAATGGATCGAGTCGTACTTATCACGGCGGACGGAAATCAGTCCACCATAGTTAATGTAACATCTGGTGTGCCACAAGGTACACATCTTGGTCCATTACTGATTATCAACGATATAGAACATATTTTGAAAATTTCTTCATGTTTCTATGTATGCTGATGACATGAAACTTTTCATGGAGATATCTAAAGCACCTAATCTACAAATATTTCAACATGAAATTGACGTTTTTTACGCATGGTGTAAGAAAAATTTGTTAGAACTAAATGTTAACAAATGCAATTCTATATCGTTCACAAGAAATCACGCTGTAATACACAACACCAGAAAACAATCCAAAGATACTATCAAGTCAGAGACTTAGGTGTTATCGTCGACTCCAAGTTAACCTTTGCTGATCACTACAATAACATCATCGACAAAGCACGTTGCTCGGGTTCATTAAAAGATTTAGGTTGCATTTCAATGATCCCTACGCAATCAAAAAACACTTTACGTAGCATATGTGAGGCCTCTTCTCGAATATTGTAGCATAGTTTGGGCTCCATATCATGATACACATGTAAACCGCATTGAATCAGTTCAGAAGCAATTCTTGTTGTTTGCTCTAAGAAAGTTGCGTTGAACGAGTTTAGATGAGCTCAAAAAGCGAAGAGAGCTCGCAATGATTGCTTTTATAAACGATGTGATTTCGCAAAGAGTAAACAGTCCAGAGATTTTGGAAAATAGAAATTTCTTTAGCATCAACAATCAAAGAACAGACTATTTCAAAAATAGCCCATCGAATAGTATGATGTCTTGCTATAATACATACTGTGCATCTATTTACATAACAATGCATAAAAGTACGCTTAAAAAAAAAACTTTCTTAACGAGGTTAGCTAGGCATCAATAATAAAATATAAATGTTATGCAAGTACTTGAAGTAAAATTGTAAAACGGTCTACACTAATTGACGACAAATCAATAAATAACAGAGCAGCAACCGTTGGTGGTCAATCATGCTCATGCTCATGAAAAAAAATTGGTCGATTTTTTTTCAGGCATATTTATTAGTATTTTTTATATTCATGTACTATAACTTATATGATAAATATAACAGTCTATGAAGGATCTGTAATGTTATCTTTGTCTTAAAATGTTGCTAATTCATCAAATTTTGCGATCTTTTATTTGTGTTATAAATTCTAAGAATTTATACTTAAAATCTGTATCAGAGATATCTATTTTTTAAGTTACAAAATCTTGAAAACATATGCGTTTAAGATCACAAAAATATTTATAATTTATCTTTTAGAATTTGAAGAATTGTTCATTTATTGTTATTTTTAATATCTGTTTTGAACTCTTTCCTATATCTTAAATGGATGTATTCTTTGTGTACATTGTCAAATTTCAAAGCCAGAATATTTGAAAATTATAAATTAAAAGACCTAAAATTAAGTGTTAGTACCAATTTATGTCTGAGATGTAATTGATGATTAAATATTTATGATTTTAAAAAAAATCTAGTTACAAAATTTATGGGATTACCTAACCCTGATAATTATCTAACATGAGAATTTTCATAAGATCCTTAAAACCCTTATCTGATCCGGACAATATGCATTTTTTTTATTGGGTATCAAGCTGGAGCTACGTGACAGCTTAGTTTTCAAGACTTGACCCATTTGAATAAATTTTGCTTCTATCTTTGACAATACAGCAGAAGGACTAGCCTATGTTGGTCGCTTGAACACTGGATTCCGTATGTATTGTTTCAAGATAGTTATAGAAAAAATGCTGTGACGTGTGCTTATTGGGAGCGTATTGAGAGAATAATATAGTAATCGAGTACAACAAACTCAGGAGAATACAATACCTCCAACAGTTTAAAAGCTATTAATTGTCACATACCTCTACTTTTAATTTTTTCCTAAACTATTCCTCTCCTTGTTAATCTGCTTAATGCTATTGGTATGTCTGCGTTTTCTTTGTAAAGTTCAAGACTAAATAAGAAGATTTATTCTACAACTTTAAAGGTTAATTGCCTCCCTAAGCGGACCCCCGGATCCTAATTCTTTTGTTAATCTACTTAATGTCATTTGACTTTCTGAAGTTTCTTATTTAAGTTCATTTGATGATTATGATATTTCATTAGTCTAATTTACTAAATTATTAAAAGCTCTAATTCACCTAATCAATCATAACCCATGCTTTATGAATTACCTGCACTTGTGCTTGTAATCTAAAATTAAACGTGTTTCAAGTACTTTTGATTTAAGCCTTTACCTATTTATTATATCTTAGTTCGACTTAAGTAACACGTTCAAGTGACTAAAATGCTTCATTGTGAAGTTAGTTTCCTAGCTGATTTTTAAATTGTATAGGGTATATGTTCTAATTACGCTCTCACGTTTCCACTATGTCGCACAGCAAAAATATATATGGGTATGTCACAATAGAAGCACACCACAGTGGAAATCCCGAGACATAGTTCAAACACTTATCCCAAATCAAAATGAAGTACATATAAGATTAGTTACAATACCATGTACAAAAATGATGTTTAACATTGTTTCCTGAGTAATACTTCAATGAAAACAACAATGAAAGCTTGTCACGCAAATAGAAGGGACACCGTTGGGCACTTTCTGAAATATTTCAATAGTATAATTTCCTTGCAAACCCAAATAAATCTATCTGCGTAAAAATAAATAAAATAAGAGTGATTTGCGGCAAAACCCGCCAGTATCGCACCCAACGTCAGTGCCTATACGTAAGCGTACTACGACGCGGCTCTCAATTAAAGGAGTAACAAGTGTGATACTATCACTGCTAGACTAGATCTTTGGTTCTCTCATGCAGTGGTTTATCAGAGAGGAGAAGCTTAGTAATCCCCATTGCCTGCCCATGACGCCATTCTATCGCGGCATGAGCCAGCAACGCCGACCATAAACCTACCGTCTCCAACACTTCACTATAAAGCATGAAATTAAGCCCGTCCACCAACAGCAAGGTGCGAAAACTAGCCAAGGGGAGGGATGATCCTTAAAACCCTTATCTGATCCGGACAATATGTAATTTCATTACAAAAAGCTTTAACAAACGATTATTGCTTGTTCAAAATCAGTATGCTTAAAAGGCTACCCGAAGCGTTGATATGAAATAAATACAATTAAATTTTATGTCACACAAATGTAAGCTTCGACTACGACGGAATTGGAATCTAAAATCAGTGGTAAATTTTTAACAATATCTAAACAATTTGTGACTCATTATGGAAAAGGTAAATAAATTTAGAAGTCATCTTGGATAAACGCATTAAATTTTTACGTTCAAACACATTCGAATAAGAGAGGTAAAGTCCGGCTTGTGCTTAGCATGACGAAAATTAGACCTTAACCTTAATGCTTCTTAAGCTCAAGTGGCTCTTATTTGTCTCCTTATTTGGAAGGTTAGCAAGTGAAAAACACTGCCCAAAAATGTCTTCCTCTCCTTCTGCAATGGAAATAATTATACGTCTCTTGGAGCTTATGCCTGCTATCAATTTAATGTTATTTTAAGAAGATTCGCACCACTGTTATTAATTGAGAGATTTCCTTGTTTACACAACGCTTTTGTCACGGGTTGGTAGTTCTGATGCCAAGAGTAAATTTATTCCTAGGTGTTACGTGCTATCGATTGATGGAAATTGTCTTTTGTCCAACTCCCACCATCCAGCAAGGCATAAATGGGTCCAAATTTACCCAAAAATTAATATCTCAATAGCACGCTGAATTCCCGCCATGAACAATGACTTTTCCGAAGGGAATCGAATGCACGTGGTCCCATACACCCCTCCCTGCGCTTTGGTCAGATAGCGTATAGGGCGTCGTTGTGCCAATTTGGTCGTGGCACATTTCGAGTATGAGAGAGTGATTGCAGTTTGCTCAAAAGTGCCTGAGTAAAATGCATGTACTTTCGAGGATTACCCGTAGTTGTTACAGTGAAGATATACACCCATATTCTCGTTTATGTCTGGACGTGTTTGTCATACAGAAACATTTTTATTTGATTTTGTGTGGTGGATGAGTTTCGGGCGTGGACGGGCATATGGGTGATAGTATTGAGTTTACATTAGGATAACGTTGAAAAATTGAGAAATGTATTGCTTCAGTTTGAAAAGCACTTCAGTTTGCAACCGATGAACCATTCCGACGGCCCACATTACCGTGCAGGCGCCGTGTATTGGCAGGGTCCAATATTGGACAGTTTGATGTTTATAAAGTACCATCAGTTAAAACTGTATTTTGAGCTTTATCTCTACGTTCTTAGGTGTTTCTTAGAAGATTATCATGTTGGTGTACGCTGATTCAAGAGTAAATGGTATTAACATTGAGCTATACATAGTTGGGCGTTGTTGAACTTGTGGTATTTGCACAACATTTCATGTGAGTACCAAAGTAACCAAAATATCTTTTAATGTAAGCTCAGAGTGAGACAATGTCACTGATATATGGTTAGTTGGGTATTCAGATGACTATTACTTTAAAAAAAAAACTAATTCTGGTTGTATCTCTTTTTCGTTTGCATGTAACACTGTTTGATATTACTAACCGCACCGAGCCTTCATTCCGGTTGGTGAGCGAACCTGAAGAAGAAGAAGATGACAATGAGCCCCTTCTTTGACGAGTGTATTGTTGATGAACCTGGTCTACGATTCAAGGATGGATTCTGTGATGATGAGTATCCCAAAAAGGTAAAATAAGTAGCACGATCTTCATCGAAATGTAAGTATTATTGACAATAATCATAACTATCAATTCGTATATACATTGAAATACATATATAAAAGGGAAGGGACGGTCCAACAGGGCACCCGATTGAAGCGATTTGGATGGGAAGAGTGGGAATGCCAGCTCCCTGATGATAAAATTTCGTGAATAAAGGGTGGGCTCTTCTCCCCACTCATTGGGGCATCTTCCTGTTTGGGGGCTTGTCTTTTTGACCATCAAGTTGCTGGAAGGAGATTCTTTATTGTTCCGTAGATGCGTATGGGCGACTTTGCCTATCGATCTACCCAATCCGTTTTTGGCTTTCATACAGCGACATGTTGAGGACAATCAGAGGTTGTTAAGCTTGATCAAGACAAACAGAGAAGAGAGCCTTCTGCTGTCGGACTTAGTTTCCGTGCTACAATGTGCAGTTTTTTTTTCACAGCTCTATTTTTCGTAAAAGATAAGCCCTTTCTGCATGGTTTTAGGACAGTTCATGAGACATTAGGGGAATACGAGGTGCACTATTTAGTGGAGTATGGGGTAAAAGTGGAACCTCGGTAAATTTATTTTAATTCATAAAAATGTTAAACGATGCGATTTTTTGAATGACCCCAAAAGCTGCCTGCAATAATAAGATTTTTTCCGAAATTTTGAGGTTAATTGGGGTTAAATTAGCTTTAATTTGACTAATATCTTTTCACATGACAATTTCCCTACAACATTGATATAACATTTGCTAATTGAGCCCAATTTTGTATATACGAGGGAGTTTTGAGGTTGACCACTTGGGGGAATTTGGGATTAAATCGATGGCCATGAACATCAAATTATTTAAAGTGATAAATAGTGTGATTTTCTGAGTAAACAAGTAGATTGACGGAAATGTTGTATCTTCATAAATGTGTATCTGCAGTATCTACAATTATCGATTTGATAATGGTAAAGTAGTTATTCGAGGCTTATTGTATGTGAAAGTTGTCTGGTCCTGGGCGTTAATTTCCAGACATTCAGAGCTAATAGCTTCTAATCCCCTAAGCAAGACCATGCTGTAGGTAGCTGGATCGGGTCTAGTAAGTTTTCGGATTGAAAAATTTATCGACTTCCCTGAGCATATAGTATGATTGTACTTGCCACACAATTATACTAATGCAAAATGCAAAAATGGCACAGGCATCGAAAGCTCCCAATTAATATATAAGTGTGGAAGTGCATCTAGGACACTAAGTTGAGAGCACGCAATAAGATAAAATGCGATAAGCAATAAGCTTGAAATGCGAAGACCAAGAACGACGAAGATGCTTCTCTAAATCCCGGACTAAAGTTATTTTTGATTACCCCCAGTATGGCATTTGCAAGCGGATTTCTTCCATAATAACATTGCTAGACAGTGCGAGTTGGCTTGAAGACAGACACAATTATACGGACGATTAAAGCCAAAGTTTTCACCTGGCTCACAGGCCTATCCCCTATCGATTGAGAAAAGATTTAAGTTATGAAGAAAATAGTGGAGGATTAGTAATGTCCATTTAATTACACTAACTTAATCGCTTATCCTTGGCAGAAACGCGTACTTCGCCTACAATGTGCACATTTCTTTTCCCGAAAATAATCTCAACTCTATAAATCTGGTTGCAGAAATTGTGACACATTTACCGAATATTTTAGCTTGCTATTGATTAGACGTAATTAATTTAAAAAAAAACTCAACAATGAAGCGATGATTTAAGCATTTAAGTGCATTAATAAATAAAATAAAAATCCTCACAAATTATATTGATCTCTTCATTTGCACAACATTTTTAATCAATTGGTATTTCTGACAGCATGCTTTGCAAACAATAAACATAAATATTTGATTACATTTTTTATCAAATGTGGCAATTTTCTAGGTACTTTCACAAGTTAATGTACAATAATTATTGGTTTAACCATCAAGATTTTACTGTAATAATGAATATTGCAATATTCGGCTAATCGGTGGTTGAAATGCGTCATCCGCAGGGAAAAAAAAGATTTTTTTTAAAGCAGGAAAATCATCACCATTTAAACACTACCGCCATCTGTTGAGTGCACAGTGCACAGTGGTTGAAATCGGCATTTTCGTGCGCTTAATTAATAGCTCCTTTATCATGAAATTAAGAGGTATGGTGTCTTCAGAAAAGTGTTTCAATATGTTACTGCGCTTCTTTTTATGTTTTTAGTTAAAAGATTAATCCCCCTAAAAGTGAGATCGAAAATTTATTTTTTCAATTATTCAAGATACAGTGTTGGAGTCTTCGACAAAGTTGTAGAAAATTTCTTTTTAAAGAACTATGCTGAAGACGCTTAATTAATATCTTTTTTACTTTTCAAGATATGTGAAGTTTATTGACGACGGTCCCTCAAAAATGGTTTTCTCATCATAACTTTTTGATCTACATTTTTACGGCTTTGTCATGTTCTAGTAAGTTGTAGATAATAATAAAATACACAATATTGTAGAACACCGCATTGCAGTATCTTCTGTAGAAAAAAAAAGTTTTTGAAATTTTTGTAGATTTGTAGACCATAATGTATGGACTTGTAACTTAGCAGGGGGCAAAATGGGGCAATATACCCATGGTGCATCTGAAACTTTAATAAATTCACTTCAAAATGATAGCAAACATCTGTGAATGTAAGCTTTTGGAAGGTATGTTTCGTGTTAAAACTTTTTCTTCGTTATAGTAAAAAAATACGGCAGGCTAATTGGGTTCAATTTAATTTAATTAAAGTAAACTGATAATAAAAGTTTTTCAACATGTCTATTTCATGAATCGCTGTCGTCCTCGCTTTTGGTTTCGTTGTTGTTCTCGTTGTCATTCTCACTATCGTAAGAAAAACTTTTCAAAAGGCTTTTCGCGTCATCCGATAGTGATTTTTCGATTTTCTTCGGCCATCCTCGAATACTTGTGATCAATGGATCTGAAGACACTAGTAGCATGTTCAGAAGGTCACGATTCGTAGCTTGTCTTGAATGCTTTCGAGTGTTGAATTCTCGGTATCTGTTGAATGGGTTAAAATATTTCAATAAAATAATTACATTATGAAGCTTATATTTACCTACCTTTTCCAATCTTTATTTCTTGCCTCTTGCGCTTCTTCTGAGAGTTGTCCGATTGGTACCATAAAATGGTCAATTATGGAAGACCCATGTTTTAGAACCTTATGGACACTTGCTGGTAGATAGTACCAAGGATATAATTTCACCAACAAGCGTGCTGTCTCAACACAATAGTTGTCAAATGATATTGAATCGATTTCGCAACCTGATCCTATAGATTGGAGAATTGAACCACATCGCTGGATTGCTGTGAGATTTAGTTTAGTAATGTCTGCTACTTGTACAGCGTTCGCAAAAATTTTTCGAGCTAAATTTCCATTATTCGATGTTCAAGATCCACCAGATCGTGGTTGATCCACATTCATACCCAATTCTACCTTCAAACGCTGTTGGATTTTCTTTTTCTGTTCAAGCATTTTCTGTTTATCTTCTCCGCGGGACTGCCATTTCTTCGTTTCAAGTCGATATGCAACATGCATAAAATACTCGAAAAATCTAATCCATGCGTGCAGAGGACATAGTCCATACTGAAATGCAGTCTCATTCACTTTACGCTGTCGAACTTTGTCTATATCATTCATTTCTGTAGGCTTTGCTAGGCAGACAAAACATCTTTGGGACGATTTTGTCCCAGTGAGTGCAGAACAAATCTTCCCGTCCACCATAGTTAACAACATACTGTACCTAACCCGTATGTCTCGTCCATATTTCGTAAACTCCGTTGGCAACAGTTTCTCAATTTGCTCTTCAATATATTCTTTCTCCCGAATGGCAAGCTCAGCAGTTTCGGCCATTATCTGTATCCTTATTGGCCAGCACAGCCGAGTTGATGATGCCCGAGGATTACGAAAGTATGTCTTCCCATTCGTTTCGGCAACTATGGGAACTAGTCATGTAATGAACATGCTTGCATCGCTTTTTGAACCGTCATCATCCTCGAATTTTTGATTATACTCAGCATTTCCGGTACTTCCGTCCATTCCCCACTTGATCGTCAAATTGATGTTTAGAAGCTCCTAATCTGTGAAGTTATCCAAAGTTTCTTCGTTTGCATCGACGATTCGCTCCGACATATGGTCAAGAAGCTGTTGTAGTTTTACTTCCACACATGTGTCGCTGACTATAACACAGAAAAAAAAAACTTAATTTTAAACTATATTTAGTATAAATATAACTAACTTTTATACATTTATATATATTAAATATATTAAATAACTAACTTTTAAACATTTAAATATATCTAACTTTTAAACATTAAAAGATGCTTGCAAGTTACAGAAATATTTACAAGATTTTTTCATACCGTGTATATAGTTTTCATCTGGATAACAGCTTTTTTTCGCTTCTAGAATGTGGTGGTACGGCGGATATATATTCGCATTTCGTTGTTTGGCCTCGGTCTGAATTCTAACGTACTGCGATTTGGACAACTTTGCATCAACAAATAATGCCAAAGCTTCAGCATCGTTATACTCGAACAATGGATTGTTCGATGATCTTTTCCATGATTTAGCAATTTTGCTTGCCCGCGACGGGGTAGTCTGCGCAGCCTCTTTAAGAATATCAGCAGCATGTTTCTGACCTGACTCGCGTAGCTTCATATGCGTTGCAAATACAAGCTCTTCTGCTTGATGGTTCTCACGAATGGATGCTGTTTTCTTTCTTTTAGTCGAGTCACTACACATTTCGAATGGCATTGGCTTACGCCCAGCCGGGACGCTCGATGATGACGAAGGAAGCATATTGAGGATGTTTGCTGGAAGTTTGAAAGGTATTTTGAAATTCTCAAAATGGTGGAGCAGCACCCTGTCAGCTGTGCGATTATGTTTTATCCAAAGCCTTTGAAAAATATCACAAATAGTTTTGGTATACTTTTCAACCTCCACAGCAACTTCCGGCATAATATCTGAATCAATCGAATATGCTTTCAGAACCTCTTTGAATACGCTGCGATTTTTTTTATCGCCGAACTCCTTCCTGCTGCTCTCCATGTTGAAAATAGATGATGTTTATCGATTTCAACTGGAATATAAGAATGATTTAAAAAATAGTTCTTGGCATAAATTCCAAAACATAGACAGTCAAATTTCAAATTGAGATATTTTACATACCGATGGAGGCCATTTATACAGTTGAAAACTGGGCACTGCTACCGTGATTCGTGTACACAATAGAGCTTTCAAACCACTCAATGTCCAACAAATAATTAAGATTTAACAATTTTATTTTACTTCACTTGTCGATGGTTGCTAAGGGACTCAGAAAAATGATTGAAGTCTTGGGTCATGGCTTACTTGATTTCAACAGTAGCATTATAATGTATACAAGATATCTCTAACACTAGGTGCGACAATTCTGATGCAATAGCATGCACATTTAGGCACGGCTATCACTATTTTGTTTAAATCATAGTTTTCCAACAATCGCTCACATTCACAGATGTTTGCTATCATTTTGAAGTGAATTTATTAAAGTTTCAGATGCACCATGGGTATATTGCCCCATTTTGCCCCCTGCTAAGTTACAAGTTCATAAATTATGGTCTAAAAATCTACAAAAACTTCAATAACTTTTTTTCTACAGAAGATACTGCAATGCGGTGTTCTACAATATTGTGTATTTTATTATTATCTATAACTTACTAGAACATGACAAAGCCGTAAAAATGTAGATCAAAAAGTTATGATGAGAAAACCATTTTTGAGGGACCGTCGTCAATAAACTTCACATATCTTGAAAAGTAAAAAAGATATTAATTAAGCGTCTTCAGCATAGTTCTTTAAAAAGAAATTTTCTACAACTTTGTCGAAGACTCCAACACTGTATCTTGAATAGTTGAAAAAATAAATTTTCGATCTCACTTTTAGGGGGATTAATCTTTTAACTAAAAACATCAAAAGAAGCGCAGTAACATATTGAAACACTTCTTTGAAGGCACCATACCTCTTAATTTCATGATAAAGGAGCTATTAATTAAGCGCACGAAAATGCCGATTTCAACCACTGTGCAGTGGCGGGCAGTACGCTCAACAAATGGCGGTAGTCTGTAGACGTCAAACAATAGAGCTATTATACTATAGAGGAAGAATAGCGCTGCCGTCGCTGTTGAAACATCTTTTCCTTACATCTAATAGGGACACAACTGTCAAAGCGAGAAAAAACTATGCAGTTTGACAGTTCTGTACCCGGTATTATTGAACATCGGAACAAAGGGAAGACCAGCGCTATTCTTCCTCTATAGTATATTAGTTCTATTTGTCAAACTCAAGGGAATTGAATACCACAGGTACTACCAACTAAGATACATATAAATTGACCGTTAAATGCATGTTCGATCAACAACTTGCGAGTATTAGGTCTGTTTGTCTGTAGTGTGACTGTGTGTTGGGTTTTAGTTAGTAGTAAATAGATTAATGTGTTGACTTTATCAGCTATGATTTTAAATTATGTACCTGTGTTTATAAGCACTGGGTTTCGTTCGCAATGCAGTTTGTGCTATTATGTTATTTTCATACATTTTCATCCAATCAATTAAAGGCTGATTAGCAGAATATCGCAAATAATTATCGGTTCATACATTCGTCATGCTCCCCATGCTCGAATATATAAACCACTCGCTGAACAGCTTCGTGGTCATCAACAACATACCATATAATTTTCGAACAACTTCCCACCCACATCTCATTTGTGCATTAATCAACAAGTAGTCACTCATACATAAACATCGAGCCTCCAATCAATTTCCACAACAATTTCCTGCTCCGAGCGATAGATCGAATATCCACACCACCATTGTCGGCGGAGCACCGACAACACTAATGACATTGTTTTCCGCTTGCCCCTTTGAGTGGCGAAGGAAGGAAAATAATTTATGCCATTAAAAATAGTAATCAACTAATCATAATTAATTTCGCTCCTCGGGGCGACATCCTTTACAACATAAAAAAAAAAAACAAAACAAAAAAGGGGCGAATGTCCACGGGTAACACGATGACAAATCAACTCCGTAAATCCCCGGATCTCCTCGTGGCTGTTGTATAGCAACCCGGCACAAACCAGCTTAATTAGAAATCCATGCTTGGGTCTTTGGTGAGGAAAATTCAATCACCGATAATTATTTCCTTCTTTTCCTTCGATCTCTTATCCCCGTGAAGAAGCAGTCAGTGTCCACTATTATAGATGTTTTCAGTTCGTTAAACAGACACGCCTGCAAGTGAAAAAAGAACGAACGGAAAATCAAATTTCCCCCCATTTTCTCATTCAATCGACGTGCTTCGAAGAATTTGTTTGAAGTTTCAGTTTTAGAATTCTCTCAGTCTGCTGATCGGACACACTTCCACGAATCTTGGGTGTCTCTCAGAAGCCATGCTGATTCGAGCTTTGACGTGACGGTAATGTTTTTTTTTTTTGCCAACCCAGATTGAATTTGAAATTACACTCCATAAGGGGATTTCCTTATGTTTATTCAAGCGATTCTGTCATTCTCCGCCGCGTTAATCCATGTGTACACACGAACTCTCCGTCCATGACAATATAAGTAGGAGATACAACTGCGACCGAGCAGCAGGACTCAATTAACAGAGGCCAGTAATAGTTTGTTAATGGCTTCGCTATCCTAATTTGAGAGTAGCAGCCCTTTCTTTGTGATGGAGAGTAACCGCGCAAACCAAAGCATGCTTTATCCACCTAACGTCGTAATCAAGTATCAAAGTAGGCAGCTGCACTCTTTTGATAGGTATTTTGTGACCTGACTAGAATTAGATCTCTTTTTTTCAGTAACTGAATATGATTATCAATCTGAGAATGTTATAACTCCTCAATGTTGAGATGAAATCCCACCAATTTCAAGGAAGGTCTGACAAAACATTTTCACGCAAATTGGACTACTGTTATCGAACTTATTTGCGATACCAGTCGGCGACGGGGTCGACGACAACAACGGACGTGATGTAACGTCGCGATTCCCCTTGGGGCCAACGAAAAATACAACGAGTGGGTGGTTTATCCGCTCACAGGATCCATTCTGCCAAAAGTTCATCTATGGGAAGCCGTGTGGGAAATTGGCGTGCTGCTAATTTATATCGGCTGGTTCGCGGTCCATTGGACAACCAGATTGGAAGCATATCATGAAACGGTGGCAGTTCGCTACTGGAAGGATTCCATAAAGCTATAAACTTTTTGGTCAGAGGTTTAGGATCCTTTCGGCACCTAACGATGTTTATATATGCTGTGCTTGGTTTAGCTGCATCCAAATTTGTGACCCGTTAGATGAAATGTCGTGATAAACATGCCACGTGCGAGCATTTTGAGCGTTTTGTGGGTTGGAGCGATAAATTGGAACGTTCCACGAAATGGGATCCAAGCAAGCCAAGCTATCCAGTTTAGAACAATGTAAACAATTTATTTTTCGGAAAAAGTGTTAGGGTCACTAAAGTAACAGTGTCATAGGCTTTTGATTAGCTTGTAAATTTTGAGTTAAAGATGATGTAGATTTGACGAATTTATACAAAGTATTTACGATTTCCATCAAATTAGAAAATATTGCGTTAGGAAGAATGTATTGCCAATTCAGAGGGAAATTAGTATTTTGCATCAGATTATTTCCCATCCACAGCTTCAATAACGTGCTGCGGTTGTCAATTGCCACGCTAATATTTCCCTGTTGTACCTACTGTATTAAACAAAATCGCCTCTACACGGCAACTGCTGAATATTGATAGAACCTTAATTATTCATCATGCTTATAAAACTTAATATCAATAGATAACATCATTGAGCACAATGGAGTGACCAAAATATGATATTAGCTCAAATTCAGCATGCGACAGTTTTGTTCTAATAATTTATTTATAAACTAAATTATCCATGGTCTTAGCCCTGTTGACGCCACGCTTGTCTTTGCGCCGAACCAATTGGTATAGTTTATCAGACTCGATAGTAAAAAAAACATACTTTTTCAAATGAGACAAAAATACCTAAGCATTACGCGAACGTAACTCGCATATTTGACTTTTAAATTCTAGCATTCCGGAACAAATGAATACTTCTCTCACACAGCTTTCGAATGTGGCGAGGGGAGAAGGACAATAAAACATACATTTTAAGTCCTGATTCATCTACCATCTGATATTAAATAGATCTGCTGTGGGCCCCGGTAATCTAGCCGTATTTAATCTGAACACTTTTACATTTGAACCCCGCTAATCTGCATGCCGTGAAAACTTAACATTGCTCAAACGTCATGCAGCATATGGAATGGAGTAAAGTTAAGTGGAACATTGTGAAACGGAACGCATAATCAAAACAAAATAGCAAATAAGACTACCACAAACACGTTTTTCTGATGCTCATAAGGTTACCAGAAGTTCAAATTAAAAATGAACCCCGTTAATATGGATGAAGTATCGTTCAAATTAGCGGGGGTCCACGGTATCTCATACTCTGATAACTATTGCACGGGCAACTATTGCATGCGTGAATTTTGAGAAAACTCGTGTAGAACTATTATTAATTAGTTTGACGATGGGAGTGAAAATAACTTAAAAATAAGTTCATGTGATCGATTGGTACACGCGGATAGAAATCTCCTTATACCTTTTGGCAAATTTCTATTGCTGATTATTCATAAAATGTATAAGTCAACTAATAAGCAGACGCCTTGCAAAAAGTTAATGAAGATGATGTGTCAAATGAAATGTATAAGCGGTCACACATACCTTTTATCCATTCTTATAGGACCTATGTGGTTTGTCTTATGGAATGTATAAGGCTGATGTTTTGGCAAAAATGTGTAAGTGAAACACATGAATAAAATAATTGATTTTCATGTAATGGTGTTCCCAACAAACAATTTTAGCTGCAGATCAGCTTACACAGGCAAACATTAGCTGCATAAGGCAATTGTTGGCTGTATAAGCTAGTCTGCAGCTAAAATTGTTGGTTGAGTTGTTAGTTAACGTAGGGACAGATCTATGAAAGTTCGATACAAACAAAATCAAACCCGTTAAATCGGTCTAGCCGAGAAAAGTGTATGAGTGTCTCAATTGGATTACAAATTTTAAATGTTTCATTTATATCTCCGGAACGTAATGTCCGATTGTAATTTATAATAACATTTTAAAAAGTTCTTTGAGAGCAATATATTATCTTGCAAAATTCAATCTATTTCTGTCAATTCGGTTGAGCCATCTCCGAGAAAAAGGAGTTAGTAACTCAATTCGATTGTAACATTTAACTGTTTTGTTCATATCTCCGGAACCAAATGTCCGATCGAAATAAAATACAATAGAGTTCTATCAGAGTTTTTTTTTTTCCTTTGGTTTGTTTTTTCCGTCGATCTTGTTTTCCGTGCTGAGGGCATCTTTAGCGGCGATCCAATTGGTTGGTTTGGTCTAAAATTTTGGGACAGACCCAGACCGAGCCATTGCACTGGTGGTCTATATTTTGTTTTAGACTAGTTCTAAAATGTAATTTTTTTAAACCAGTATAGTTCTCGATCTATTTTCAACTGAATTTGGATCACGGCAAGCACTGTTCCAAACTAGTTTGACAGCTGTCGCACTCGAGATGTTGTGTTGCTTTGTTTCGTTGTTGGGGTTTTTTTCTGCAAAACAAACCGATTTAGTTCCTCGAATTTCTAAGAAACGTGGGCGGAACAATCGACTGCTGTTGACATTGGTGTAGTTCCAGCTAGACTAGAGCTAGAGCGATACATCGCGCTATCGGTGCTGCTGTTGCTGCCGGCCCTGTCGTCGCAGCTGCGAAAGGATCACAAGGGAAACATCCGGACGCTTCTGTTCTGCAGGATTTTTAATGTTGTTTTTGAAGGGTATATATATACCGCTTGAGAAACCAACATTCGATCCGAGGCTCAGAGGGCCGAGTTTTTTATACCAATCGACTCAGCTCAATGACATCGGAAAATGTATGTGTGTGTTCATGTGTGTAACTAAAAGAATACGCTCATGCTTCTCAGCAACCGTTGCACCGAATTGGACACAACTAACGCCAAATGAAAGGTTTGAACGCTATTGAATAATTTTGGATTCCGTCAACCGGTTCTGAAGATTGCAAACCTATCATGCGACGCATCAAATCACATGCGAATTCAAAAACAAAATCATTGGTAATCAAATAAAGTACCCAGGACCACCTTGGCCACTTCCGGGCATGTTCTGGAAACTCCCAGGGAAGTGGCCAGTTTCTGACTTGGTCCAAAAGTCATCATGTGACACATAGCAAATCACATTACATTTCAAAACCAAGATCAATGGAAGTCAAATAATGTGCCCAGGACCACCTTTCTTACTTCTATAGGCATCTTTCAGGAACCCCTAGGGAAGTGACTAGTTTCTGATATGGTTCAAACCCTGTTATTTGACACATAAAATCTCGCAGAAATTGAAAAACAAGATCATTTTAAGTCAAATATAGTGCTTAGATCCACAATGGCCACATTCTGGTAAGTTCCGGGTACCCCCCAGGGAATTGTCCAGTTTCTGACTTGGGCCAAAACCCAACACGCAACAACATACCAGACAAATTTCAATAAATACAGGTTTCTATTATTATTTCACTGGGAAGCACGAGGAGCAGGAGGACGAGCAGTTCAAGGCTTTTTGTTAAAGCCGTACATCAATCCCGGAGACAGCCATCGGAGGTCAATTTCACGGTAATTGCCTGATAAAACCGTGTACGAATGCGCACGAGATTAAAAAATGGCTGACCACGAAATCAGGGTGTGAGTTGGTTTTGATTCGGGTTTTGACGTTTGAAATAGAACGGCCAAAAATATACCAACCGGTGCGTACGCACACAATTTGATCTATTTTGGCTTGATCTTTTTAATTTTAGCTGGTTCGAATGTGACATAAATTTGCCTCAGAACATCCCGGCGGCGCTGACTGGGATTGAACCCAGGCCTGCTGGGGTGAGAGGTAATCACGCTTACCACTACACCACCGGCGCCGTTCTATCAGAGTTAGATACTAATAAAATTAAACTGGTTGCAGTTAAATCGGTTTAGCTATCTCAGAGAAAAGTGAATGAGTTTCTCAATTTGATTACAAAATTTCACTTTAAGAAATCTCTAATTTCAGAAAATTGTTTCATCTTCAAAATTTCAAACGTTTTCAAATTCTCAGGGATTTTAAATATTCTGAGGGTCTGGCCATAAACTCATCCTGTCCTTATATTAACAATCATCCAAATATGTTCTATTAAATCTTGACACGCAAAATGAACATCAAATCAAGGGGGGGGGGGGTTTCTTAGTGTAGCGCTGCTGTGCCGGTAATACCGAGTGTGCCAGTCATTGAACTGAATTTGTTTGGTTGTTAATAATGGTATGTTTGGCAACCCGGTTAATTTGCCAGCTCAATTTAAGGCTCATGCTTTTTTTTTTGATTTTGAACAAGCAGTGAAATTCTAAAGAATCCGAACCAAGACGATAATACTTTTGGCGAGATTGACCGTGAGTGGTCTAAGCGGTTCGTCAAGAAACACCAGTGATAAAAAAAACAAGTCGACGATACACTCCAGCTGGACAAGATGATACCGGACAAACTGACCCAAGCGGAGGATCCCATCGAGAAGGCGGTCGAGTTCTTTCAACCGCTTGACAAAGACAACATTGAAACGGATCTGTATTTACAGACGCTGGGACAAACTGCTGCTGATGTTACCTGCCATCGCCATCGCTAATGCTCTTCCGCGAAGAGAATTTTTTTTCGCCCCTTCCTAGCTCGAAACCTGGCTACGTCCTTGGGTGAGACAGGTTTACTCTGAGTTGCTTTTTTGCAGCGAGTAACTCGTGAGAAACTAAATGTACCTCAATATTTAATCGACATTCATCGATTTTTTCTCTCCTTACTCCGTTTACTCCCTTTAAGAATATGCTTCTCATATTAGACATCAGTTTTGTTTGTAAACAAAGTAAGCCTAAATGTATCCTCAGGCTTTCGAATAGCTTGAGTATTATAGAAGAACCTGTGCCGGTGCCTGGTTACTACCAGCAAGAACTTACAGTTCCAGCCAGCTTTCAGCAGTTGTTCTTCCACCTCAGCAGCCAGTCCTAGTTGACACTTCAAAAGGATCATCGCTGATCAAACAAGCTCTCCAAACAGCTATTCTTCTAAACATCTGGAATTTCACTTATAATGCAGCTATCCCATCAGCACGAATGATCCAGTAGTCGTAACAGCAGTCCTATTGAAAATGGTAATAACTAGTTCCGATCCTCTTCTCGTTAGCACCATGCAAGTTAGCTACAGCGTGAAGATTCCCACAACAAACATAGCGTGGTGAGCAATATTCCAACCGCGGCCCCTCCAATAAAATCCACCGCTACAGTTTCCGATTAAGAAAACATTTTCCCGGTGGGGCAACAACCGATTAACACCCAATTCCAGCTCTGACGGCAATGCTACCCACCATTACCCCCGCGGAATGTTCAGCTAGGGACAACCACCTTGATGTGATGTTTCCGGTGAGTGCGATCCTCGTCCGCACCTCGGTCCGCACTTCAAACCCATCAACGATCAACCGGACGAAATCGAAGTAAAACCGAAGACGAAGAACAAATCAAGCTGATCAAGCTTATCTTCGTCGACTTTCTCTTTGCATACCCACGGCCATGTTGAGACCAAGTACAGGGTCGTCATGAGACGTGATCAAGTTCACAAGATCGCTACCAATCACTCGATATCGTCAGCGCTGTTCATAAAACAGATGGAGACGAACAAAAAATTCTACACCTGGGCCGCTATGGACTTAGCCAATGAGAAACCGAAGAACAAACGTATGTAGTGATGTTCTACTTTAAAGGAGACTGCCTTCGATGGCCGCAGCAAAATCACGGTGGGGTATCGCAGAAACGGGACCGTATCACGATCATCACTAGAAGCAAAAGGAAGGCACAGTAGAAGCAAAAGAGGAAGGATGGATGTCCACCGTCAGTAGAACGGCACAGTGGTAATTCAGAGCTCGGTTCGCAGTTTCATCCGGTGGCAGTTTGCCAAGCCATGGGAACAGGATTGCTTCGACAAGTAGGTATTGTAGTACGTGCGGGTACGTAATTTGCCGGATTTTCCACCATATCCATCATATCAAGCCGGACAAGCATTCGCCCTTGGTAAGTGTAAGGCTGCTAGGCAGCAATAGATTGCGTTCACGTGCACAGTTGATAAGAGTTGAACGAAGGTTTTTAAGCAGGGATGATGCAGGATAATCAAATCAATCAATTTAATAGCGAATTCGTTTACTATCGGAGTTGGAACCAGTTCCAACCCAGTGCGAAACCGAACTTTTTGTCAGTGCAAACCTCAACCTGAGCTGGGTTTAAAAAACAAACGAGCAAACTGACGTTTGTCAGAAAACAAGCAGACCCAATCTTGATACCCGATCCAGGTTGGAACTGAATAATAAACGAATTCGCTATAAGTGTCATCGAGTTTCACTGAATTGGCGTTGACGGCGACTCTGTAGCTCTTTACTCCTATGAGAAAATCCATAAGCAAACGTCAGACTGTGCGTGAAACATGGCGGACTTCGTACTATCCTTTCACTCCATCGAAAATTCCCATAAGAAACTGTCTACATTTGCTGGAAGAGCAAATTTTTCGACAGTGCCGTCAACGCCAATTAGTGAGTACTGTAAACATGTTTATTTTTATTATTGTTTTGATTGACAGCAGCTTTTCGGCTTCGCATGAAGGTGCACCTTCATATGTTGCTGTGATGCAAAAAGTGAGAAAACAAATGACAGTGATCTTTCTCACTGAGCAATGTGAGTTACTCGAGGTGCATCAAAAGCAATTCAGGAGTTGTCTTGTCCCTAGATTCCTACTAAAGACTTATCAAAAACCTAACCCCCTTATTTACCAATCCCCTAGGTAAAAATGTCAAGATCACAGGAATATAAATGAAAGTACAACGTGTAAATCGGAACCTACCTAACTAATAATAACCAAAGATTTATGTAAAGTAAATGAAAAAAATCTATTCAAATCTGTGTAATAAAGTAATGAATTTGGGTTGTTAGCGGAATGCTTAAATATTGATCTTGATGTGATGTGATCTTGACATTTTTAGCTACACGGTAACAGCAATACCCAATAATGAAATGGGTAAAATTTTACTCATTTAATGGGTAGTCCCAGTTTCCCTCGAAAATGCTTACTTTGTAGTCATTATTGGGTATTTTGCGATTACCGTGTAGGGAATGAGTATTTTAGGGGGTTAGGTTTTTGATAAGCCTTTAATGGGAATGACACTGATGAAGACTGCACATTGTAGTCGAAATACGTATCTGTCATGGATACCAAAATTAATTAAGTGGAATTAAAGGAAGATAACCTTTTTTTGCTGAGATTATTGGTTTCTCTAGAAGGATCACATCTGCTTGGAAGTCATGCCTGTTGTCGTATACGGGAGCTGTCAAACGCAGATTCCATTGGAGAGAAGAAGGTATTCTGAAGTTCAATGAATGATTAGAGCAATAAACTTTCTTGGAGGAGCAATATTTAAATACCAAAAACGCAGCTGCGATTGCCTTGGTTTTGGCTCTTGGTGACCGGAATTTGTCTCGAGTGGAATGATTTTATGCTTCAGGCATTAGAATGTACGCTGACTGTGTTTCGGGAAATCTAACTCGGTACATGGGTAATTCATGGCGGGACTATGCAAAAAATAACGGTTTCCAAAAGTTGGATTTTGTTAACAACAATCAAATGTTGACACATACAGTTGCGCAGGGGCAGAGATAATGCAGTGTTGCTAGTTACTTTAAAAATCATATAAAATCTAAGCATTGGTGCCAAACAGTACCAGTGAATGATCCCAAGTGTGCCCAAATCGGTTTTTGGCACACTGTGCGAAGTGACCGAACCCTTGATGGGAATTACTTTGCGATGCTTGTTGAAATTCGATTGAGAAACTGAAGGATTGCGATCTGAACGGGAACCGATATAGCCATCCATTGACGGCAATCGAATGTGCATGAAGGCAGTTTCCACACCTGCGTAGGATATCGCACCCATTCAAAACACATGGGCCGGGACCAACTTTACTTCCCTTCCGAAGGAAGACGTGACCAGAGATTTTTAAGCTTCAGAAAAATCCCACCGACCTCGGCTGGGATTAAACCTAGACCCATTGGGGTGAGAAAGCAGTCACCACTACACCACTTAGTTGTGTTGATCCTTCGCCTTCAAAACAAAACATTTGAACTGTCAAGCATGCCGTTATTCACAAGCAAACGAAGTTGGTTCGATGACTGGCACTCTCGGCACTGCCAGCCAGTCTTCACGGTACAGCCTAGCACCGATGTGCAAGCTGGCTTTTGAACTTACATAAGCATTCACTCTGTTTTCACGCGTGCACTCCATCAGATCAACGTGAGTACAATGTTTAAGTTCGATCATCGTTTGTTTCAGCGTTTAAACATCGTTCGAACTCAAGTGCAGTAACCAAGCGTTGTCAGTCGAAATAATGAATGATGTTAAAAATAATTATAAAAGGTCAGGCTTGAACCGAGATCTCAAGAATGTCTATGCCCAATCTATCATTTCGACCTAGTGCCTTTCGAATAATTTACATTTAACTTAGTAAATTTCAAAATTCTGAGTCATTTAAGAACATTTTCGGACTTCAAAAAATTATCGCAATAATTTAATTATTCTGGTAATTACAAAACCTAAGAAGCAACCAAAAGCTTAAAAATTTCGGGTTTCTCCAGTTTTCTGCCAGTTCAGAAATTTAAAATTGAATCAATTGCTGAAATCAATCATGCCGGTATTCCGGGATAAATATCACCCGGGAAAAACCGTGAATTCTGTGGCCACACTGCACTAGATTAAATCCTCTGGGAAAATATTTAAATGATATTTGCGACCGTATTCCGATAAGAACTCCAAGGGAATTCAGAAGAAAATAAGGTTGAATAATTCAAGGATTGAAGTCTCCTATGAAAATAAATGTTAGCAAATTCATTCAAGAATTTGGAATTTAATAAAGGAGAATTGTAAAATGAATGCCAAGAATTCTTTGGTGAGAATCTTCAGAGTGTTCTGCAGAAAAATTAGTCGTGGAGAAAATTTCAGGGAAAAGCCAGAATTAATCCCAAAATTAAAGAACTAAGTAGGCCTTTGTTTTCGTTGTCAGGGATTTCGAGTTCACCGCGTGCTTTTTGCTTACTACCAAATAAAAAAAAATCTTATCCGCTAGTGTGCATGTGAGGATGTGAAGATTCGTCGTGATTAAGTAGCCAATTGGTGAATATTTTAAATAATTGTGAAAATTCTGAGGCAAAATTTGTATTCAAATGGCTGTCGCGTTAGTCGGTTTGTGCCGAGGGGGACGACACATCTAAATCTCAAATTTAGATGCTCAATAAATCTCACACTAGCTAATCAATCTTCGAAAAATCTTCTTTCAATTCTCGATGCATCGCGCATCATCTTTTTGCAGGAAATCTTCAAAATCGTGATAAATCTTCTTTCTATCTACTCAGCGTACGCGCAGCTAGCCACAGCAAAACACAATATATCCTGCAGCGTAGATAGAGTCGTCCCCCTCGGTTTGTGCCTAGATCAGTTGTTCTTTTTTCATGTTTCCGCTCTAGCAAGAAGAGTTCTACCGTGTCTTATGGTTAGCCTTTTGGTAATGCGGCGGTCTGCCTTCTGGACAATAAAAACCTGCGATAGATACCAATAATAATAATATACGGATTATAAGTGATCAAACGTATCACAATTTTTGAAAGAGTCCGAGAAATTTCCTCCATGCAGTATTAAAGAAACCAAATACACACATATTTATGATGTTTACCCCCTCATGAAATTCAGACATTTTGAAGGAAGGGAGTGACAAAAGTAAAAATTGTGATTTGTTCTGGCCTAATATGGATTTGAACCGATTGGACTAAAGGTTTAAACTTCCCAGTAAAATTAAACGAGCATTATGGAAACAATGACAAAGGTCTAAACTAACGGTTTTTTTTTTTTAATAATGTCCACTGTTGCCTCACTGTATTGAAGTTAGCTGATTGTCAAACCGCATCGAACTTAATTCTAGTTGCACACACAAACTCACTAACATCATTACCTTTGTACATAGTGTTGGTGGCACTGTATCGATTTTACCCCCATTAGTATTAACTTGGCCCAAATATTGCCAAAACATATCATGCTACGCGTACATTACTAATGATGCATGCAAAATATGTCGAGCGGTATATGGAGGATATTCAATTACGGAGAGTTGTTTACCATTCACCTGTGATAAGTGCTGGAATGGTGACAGATGCTATGTATCAATATCAGCTTCAATGTGTTCACGTTAATTGAGGTCAGAGTTAAAAAAAGATAAGTTCACTCCATCCTCTATTAATCCGACATTTTTTTCCAATCTGGCACCTTTTAAATCCAACTCACAATAATCCAACGTTGTCGAATTGGAATATACAACAACATGATTAAGGATAATTTGTCAGAGCGAAAACTGCTTAAAGGCTTCAGTAAAATATAATTCAGGATATTATTAGGTATCATCGTGTTATGTTTCAGATGGCAAAAAGATGACAATAATTCAGCACCGACATTTTGAAAAGGCAAATCTGTCTTTGTATTTAATAAGTTGGCTTCAATCACGGATTTCTCACACATGCAAACAAATAACAAAAATCAACATTGATTGAGGAATTAACCGCATAAATTGGCAATTGGAGGTTTCGGGTTGGAAAATTTCTCGACTTCCCTGGGCATAGAGTATGATTGTACTTGCCACACAATTATACTAATTCAAAAATGGTACAGACATCGAAAGCTCTCAATTAATAACTATGGAAATGCATCTGGAACCAAGGGGCACCCAACGCTGCACATCTCAATCTATGCCAAGTATTTTATCAGTGCCAAAAGCTGTGCCCAGCGGTGTGCCGAATGTGCCGAAGTGTGGCAATCAAGTTGTCGGTCTCAGTACTCCATGAGTTTGGCAAACGTGCAATTATGACTTTTGAGATTATTTGTTTACCTTGTCAAGTTCTCACGGATGCGTGTTATTTGATGCTTGTTTTACTTATAAACAGGTCAGGCACAGTGTTTACCCTCGTATAAGCTATGCAACATGCACACAAATATCTCGTTCACTATTTGTATGCATACGAGGGTAATCACTGTGCCTGACCTGTTTATAAGTAAAACAAGCATCAAATAACACGCATGTGAGCCTTGTTTTTTGTAGAACATTTATTCCTCGTCTTGGTTCAACGATGCCAAACAAATGAGCAGATTGACAAGCGCTAGATCGTCGGTCACTGCTGGAACTGTTAGCCAGTATACGCGGATCGTTGCCAACCTCGAAGTTCTGCCCCTCCACGAGAAGAAGAAGGGTGACTGGTGGCAGACAACTGTCCACCAATGAGAAGAAAGTTCTGTACCGGGTGTCATTCTGGTAGACGTTCACCGAATCCTGTATCATAAGTATTCAACCGGCAAGTGAAAGATGTGCCTCTACATTATCATCATGCTACTCATGCAATCAGGAAGGATTCGACCTAAAATTCCCACCGGCGATAGTAGAAGCAGCAATATATCTTCCGTAGCTTCCTAATGCCAGCAGTCGCTGTTGGGTACAGAATTCATCTAACTGAGCTATACAATTTTTGGTGAGATAGTGTACTGTAGAGGTCCATCTCCAGGGCACGTCAATTGTGCAATATTTTATTATGATTTGGAACAACCTCGCTGGAAAATAAAAAAATATTAAACTGAAAAAGAAAACTTCCCCCTTACTTTGAAGTAAACACAGTAGTAAACCTTAGCAACGATTGGTAAAATGCCAACACAACGCAGTGATACTGTTTTATATTCTATTCTGTGTCAAACTTGTGCCCTAACGTGCCGATCAGTGTGCTACGATGTGCTTCGGCACACTGTGCAGAGTTGATTACCCCTTGATCGGGAACAGTTGAGAGCACGCAATATTCTAAAATGCGATAAGCATTAAGCTTGAAATGCAAAGAAGAAGAAGAAAAAGAAGTGGGTTTAAACGTGATGGTAGGAGCAAATAGGACTACGCTTCTTGTAATCCAAAGTCGATTGCGCTTTTCAAAGTAAAATTTGTTTTCACTTCTCTTAATCCATCTCCGATTTTTGGTTTATTAAGTAAAATTTGACTTCGATTCTCGTAATCCAAAATCAATTGCACTTATCCAAATAAATTTGACTTCGTTTCAGGGCCTTCTTTACCAACCTTGGGGTGTCTTGGTCTATTTTTTATTGACGCTCATTTAAACTGAATAAATTAAATCTGTTTATGACTCCTCATACTTGCGAACTTGTTAATTGAAGTGCTGATATCAATTTAAAACTGGTGTAGAGCATCTGGTGGTCTAATCAGTAACCATTTAAGTCTGGTGTAGAGCATCTGTCAATTTATTTTGCACTCATATTGATCTATCTTGAGCACTTGGTGGCCATCATAAAAATAAATATTCTGGTAGCAATTTGGGTTTTATCACAGCCTTTTTGTCCATGATTTACATGCTTTACAAACTTGAAAAAACTTACAATACTGCCTGTGTTTACCCCATATGTCAATAATTAGTTTGTACAACTCATCTTCTTCTGGTTTCCAGTGCTGGCTTACTAAAACAAAGAGGTGACTATCTAGTCATAGTGCATTGTAAAAACAAAACACTTAGTGCAAAAATTAACCGAACGTAAACATGAAATAAAACAGTTCAATGCTTATCACAATCTTCACCAACTTGAGTTGTTTGTGAATCAAGAGCCACAAAACACGGATTTCCAATATATTAACGTGGATCCCCGTTAATTTGAACGACTTTACTCTTCCCCGCTCTATTCCATGTGTTACATGACGTTTGAGCAATTTTTAATTTTGCAGGTGCAGGTGCAGGTGCAGATTAACTTCTAATTAAAAAAATGTTCAGATTAAAAATTGGCAGATTACCAGGGGTTCACAGGAATTAAAAAGAAACCTTAAAAGTTGGTGCTTTGTAAACCGATCAAGTTTATCGACGACCTTAGAGATGCAGGAAATATGCCCATTATTCCGAGGAGGGCGACACAGCTAAATCTCAAGTTTAGATGCTCAACAAATCTCACACTAGCGAATCAATCTTCGAAAAATCTTCTTTCATTTGGCGCATCTACTTGCATCGTGCATCATCTTTTTGCAGGAAATCTTCAGAATCGTCATCAATCTTCTTTCTGTCTACTCAGCGTGCGTGCAGCTAGCCACAGCAAAACACAATCTTTTCTGCATCGTAGATAGAGTCGTCCCCCTAGCATTATTCTAGATTTTTTTGATGTCAATGAAGTTATCCAGTACCATACCATCTAGCATGTACTAATTTCTTGTAAAGGAAGCCATCCAGTACCATTCTATCCAGTATGCATCATATATCAACTATTGCATACTTCACGGTTTAAGTCGAGTAATTGTGCTAAATAAACATTCAAATCAAGGTGTTTAAGGTTCAATTTACTTTGATGCTTTTTGAAAAATTTCAAAAGCAGTTTTTTCCGACGCGATATTTTAGATTGCAAAAAGCTCGCACTATTCGATTCCTTTTGATTTTTTTACACAAAATGACGCGAGCTTTTTGCAATCTAAAAAAATGCGTCGAAAAAAACTGCTCTTGAAATTTTAAAAAATGCAACAAAGTAAATTGAACCTTAACAAATTGTGAAGTTTCTTGCGATCATGTGTTTTTGTGTATTGGATTTTTTGAATCTGAGAGTGGAACAGTTAGAGATGATCGGAACGGGGATCGTGAGCCAACATCTGGAGGTTCATCGACAATGATGCACTTCTTCCCGAGGCTAGAGCAAGGGGAAACTGATTTTATTATTATCAGGATCAAGGAGCTGGAACTCCATTTGCGAAAACAATTGATCTTAAGAATCACGAAGAGGCGGGCTAGTTACAGATCATTCGGGTGAGATCCTTTCTTTTTATTTCATTTGTTTGCATTACAATTCTATTAGTATTCATAAAAACTTTACCAAATTATGTCCCAGGGTTTAAATTGAGGACCTCGGCTAGCTTGGTGGCTGCCGCTTTTACTTACTGAGTAGAAGATCGTGGGTTTAATCCCAAGCTCCTCAAAAATATAACAATTCCAAGGTCGCATCGCCTGCTTAAGCGAATTTTGACCCAATTCCGTATATGGGGGCGTCGGGGAGGATCGCAGTAGGCCGCCCTTGAAAGCTGACGTGTTTTTCTTTTGCTGCGTATTTTTCGTAAGTGAATTAAACGCAATTTGTTAATTTTTGTGCTGAAATTTTGTTGCAAGTGTTTATAAAGTTTGATAACTATTATATTAGTTATCATATCGTGTTTTGCCTGGAGTGGTTCGGTTGAACATGAATCTAACCTCCAAAATAAACAACGCAGATTCAGTTCCATTGTTCGGTGTCGGGAGCCCGGTTCTCCTCCAATATCCTTCCTTTCCCCATAACAGAGAATATGGGGCTGGCCGGCAATGGCTATTGTCATGCTTTTCCTGTTCTGAATTCTGAATGGAAAGCTATTCACTCCCAAATAGTTTTCCTTAAGAAATTAGAATAAGTACGTTAAAGTAGATACATGACAGTTCCCAGAATACAATCTACGAATTACTCCGTTGCAAACGCAACGCAACGAATTTTTTTTAGCTTTTAGAACGACTTAAACTTATTAGAATTTCTGGATATAAAAAAAACTAATAGGGATACGGGATGTGGTGGGCGTTGGCCAGATTTGGATTTTTCAGATATAATCCTAAATAGGACCTAGATTGGTAGGCTGTGCGTGTGATCAAACCTGTCGTTTGTTTTTTTTTCGTTATCTATAATCGGTTGCTGATCTGGCCAAAACCAGGCCAAGGAGACAATTTCTAGTTCATCAGTGAGTTCACTAAGAAGAAGCTCTGCGAGAACTACATCTCATTGTATCTAGTTCTACGTCCCTGTTATTTCCCGCTGAGAAGCTGTTCCGAAGACAAGTAGAACCTTCCGTTCCATCATTCATCCCATAATTAGTTCCATCATTCGTTGAGTCGCAGTGTTGAACCTGACTATTGGCCACGAAAAGGCTTACCAATGCACATCAAAAATCGACAACATACATCCGAACATTTGTTTATCTCAAATCGACGGAAGACATTCCGCGCAACTACCATAAGCCTGGTTCATGTTGATCTTCGTCAAGCTTCGTCTGCGGTTTGGACTTCTGCATCAACACATGTCAAGCAGCCTTTAGGTTCAATTGGCTAAACTTGGTGAGTGAGTTCATTAAATTTTGGAAATTTTTATCTTTTCAAACCAGTAACGTTGGGAGATCACCTTTTTGTGGTGCGTTACTGGTATAAGATCTTTTATTTATTTGTTTATTCATGTCGTCAAGCCAGTGTAGACTACATAGGGTTAACTACCCCATTCCCGGCCTATTAAGCACAACTCGTACTTAGTCTTTCGTAATCTAGCGTAGTTTAGCACCAAACGGAATGTTATTATAACTTATGGCTTCTAAATTTATTTACCTTTCCGTACGTATCATAAGATTTCATAAAGAGAAACAAAATTTGCCTTATGCAGCTAATTTTTGCCTGTATAAGCTAAGCTGCAGCTAAAATTGTTTGTTGAGAACACTGCTTCTTGACGCCAAACTCCGCCTACGGATTCTAAATTCGGCCTAACGCATAAAAACGCATTCAAACGCCATTGAATTCCCTTCGGCCTATCGGATGAAGATAAAAATTGATTCGGTCGGAGCGCTTCTTTTGTTTTTGAGAAAAATGGGTGTAAACATTCATATTACGCGCTCTCATTGATTTCGTTCGGTAGCTTTTGAACTAAAGCAGCGTACCAAACGCATAATTGACTTTTTAACTCTGAAACAATGAATTTATGTGATATTTTCTGATCGATAGGCCCAAAATGGGCGATTAGGCTGAAGTAGTTGTCTACCCTACAATGATTATTACAATGTTTACTTACATACTATGGGGCTGTCCATAAACTACGTAGACAGTTTCGGGGGGGGGGGGGGGGGTGACAATTATCCAAGGCCCATACAAATTTAAAAAAATTTGTATGGACAATTGTCTACGCAGGGGGAGGGGGGGGTCAATAATCCCAAAAAACTGTCTACGTAGTTTATGAACAGGCCCTATGCAATAATTCTATTCTGAATTCTGGAATACTGAATACTTATAGGGGGTTATAGTTAAAACCACTAGCCCTTATTTACTGCAGAGACAGATGTCACTGCAAACAGAGAGAATAAACAGAAGATACTGTGTGGGCCCGATAACCCCCAGTGTAGCATGAGCTTAACTAGGGCGAAGCAGCCCTGCAAGAGCCACCATCACTCTTGGCTTTTCCGCATGAGATGTTCCAGCTTTGTTCGGCTTAGAGGCGCGATGACGATGGTCGATCATATGACTGCAATCTTGTCATAACTGTAGCCATATCCGCCAGCACCCTCTCGATACGCTCCATCCGTTCGTTCGATGTTTCTCCTCTGGATTTTGCCTTCTGGCGATCTTTAGGATCCGACGTATTATTAGCTGATTGTTCGTGAGCTGTTAGTGGAGTACTTTGTTAATACGGGACTCGGCTTCCTCGCTGGCATCATCTTCGCTACCATCTTCCTCGTCGTCATCCTCTTTGCTGTAGTCATCTTTGTCGCTGCTGTCTTCCTCTCTGCCATCCTCGTTATCGCTACGGCTGCCCACAATAGAACTATGCTCATCTGACTCTTGATGTCATACCGCTGAATGGGTATCAGCGCCGGTCTCGTCGGAGCGGACTTCAACGAAATGAGCAAGCTCTCGGTTGCCACCGTCTTCCTCGGGATTGTCTCCTGTCCTGGTGTGCTTTCTTGCCCATCTCGCCGTGGAACTTCAGCGCTTTAATAAGCTTTATTTTAGAATTTGTCACTGTACCTGTAAATAATAGTTACATGTACGCTCAGATTAGTGTATCGCAATATTGCCTTTTCATCGTGGAATCGCTGATTCCTATTATGATGTTAAAATTGAATCTTATTCATATTCAGAGCCGGTTTTAGAGGAGGGTGGCTTACCCCCCCCCCCTCCCGGAATACCACATTTTTTGTTGATGTAAAGTCATAAAAACTAAACAAAAACGGGTTCCCACATTCCCAGTATA
This sequence comes from Ochlerotatus camptorhynchus, assembly GCF_037179485.1. Lineage (NCBI taxonomy): Eukaryota > Metazoa > Arthropoda > Insecta > Diptera > Culicidae > Ochlerotatus > Ochlerotatus camptorhynchus. The sequence goes on along the minus strand of NW_027040604.1, from coordinate 3,108,559 downwards.
AATGCGGCCCTGTTCTACTTGTTGATTTTTTCGGATCAATAAGTTATAACCCTTTTTTTAACTGCCACAACGTGACGCAAGATACGAACACTTTCTGTCTGCGACTTGCGGACGTCCCGTTCCGCCTGTTCATTCATTTTTTTGGACTTCAACAGTGTCTTTGCGGACGTCCCGTTCCGCTTATTCATTTCAGTCTCTTCCTTGAGCTAATAACGCGTTCCGGTAGTTACCACAATTAAAGGGTCATGACGCATGGTACTCATTAACCAACTGCAATCTGCGGACGTCCCGTTCTGCTCATCTTCAACGTTTCTGAGTACTAGGAATTTATCGCAGCGGTTGTCCCAACTCACTTTCCATTTTTGTATTCCTGAGGCCCCAGGTGCCGCGTGGAACACATAACCTCAATGGGAGTATCTTTTTCTCTATTTTTTACTTCTTTTTGTGACTGGGTGATTTCTTTATATTCACTATAAAAAAAAACTACTTAGGTCCTTACTTTCTGTTGTAAATGTGAACGCGAATGTGAAACTCTATTATTAACTCCCAGGAAACACCCAGCGCCGGAGCTCTGCGGAACACGTTTTATCTCCTGGACGCTGATGAAGGAAAAGTCAAGAGCGATGGTGGCTCTGATGGTTCATACGTACTCTGTGTAGAGTTCACACGCACACTCTCTTCAAGCTATTTGCAGGGCTGCTTTGCCCTAGTTAAGCTCATGTTACACTGGGGTGTTTCGGGTCCACACAGATACCATGATAATCTCTGCGCAACCCATCGAAGTAGGCCGTGCTACTAAATAGATTTGTTTTTGTTGTATTTTATTTGAAATAATTAATAATCTGATGCGGGATTGTAAAAATTGTAAATGGATTGCGGGACGGTGACCAAAAAGAGTCCCGCTCCATTCAATTGCTGGCGAATAGTGCAGTTCTGGTAGAGAGCAATTTGTTCCAGCCGGTGCTAAGTTATATTTAAAAAAAATCATTTACCAGATGCTCATTAAATAAGCGTCATTCAACTTCTGCTTGAATGAAAGTATGAATACAATTCAAGCTGAACACCCTAATAAAAATTGCATGGTTAATTTGCTTAACGACGTGTTCTGGGTATCATCCAAACCATTTGTGGAATAGTTCAATGATTTGGGTTATCGTTCGTTTATGGTTATTTTTTATTAGGGCATTGCATTAGGTTCTAAGTAACATTGATCGATTCTCTTCGTCGACTTTATCTTTCGTTAATAACTTCAAGCTGAACATTTCATTAGGTCCTAAGTAACATTGACAGATTCTCTTCGTCGACTTTCTCTTTGCATCCCCACGGCCATGTAATGACATTCCCATGTATTTTCAGCATACAAATCGATAAAAGAAGCTTTTATCTAGCATCTAATACGACAAACACCACAAGGAACGGTTATGGGCTCGAGTTATTAACGAAAGAGAAAGTCGACGAAGAGAATCGATCAATGTTACTTAGGACCTAATGCAATGTTCAGCTTGAATTGTTTATTAGCATCGGGGCTTATCATGCGTGGAAAAAGCTCCGAAATGCTTGCGTTTTTGAAAAGGGTTATTGTTTCTGTGGTAGAGCTGTCACATTCTAACTCCCGATTTCAAGCTTCTTGCAGACACAAGACATGATTGCAGGGAAATTTTATTCATAATGCCGCTGCCAGACAGTGGGAATTTGATTGAAAATGCATGTTTTTCCTCAGTTCGGGACATTTTTTGATATAGTAATTTGATTTATTGTGGTATAGTGCCTTAGTTTAGTGAATGTCGTATTACTCCATCACTTTTGAGAAGTGATGAAGAATTCGGTTTTACATACATATATACATAACCACTACACAACCCTGAAACTTTCCTTAATGTACACGCTTATTCTGGTCAACTCAAAATTTAGTCGAATGTACTCATCTCAGCGGCAAGTGTGACTACTCAAAATTGAGTAGCCTTACACACTTAATCTAGCTCGGTAAAATCTCCAACAGCCGATTACTTCGGCATTTGCTTTTGCTGATATCTCTGCAAAATATCTGTTTGTTAGCTGATATCTCTGCAAAATGTTATTTGTTAGCTGAGTCTCGGCAATTGTTTTACTGAATCTCAGCAAAATAAATTGCAGAATCACTCGGCTGTTGGAATCTCGGCGAAAAAAATTAAGTGTGTATGTTGACTCACTTATCCACTCGCCGGTATTTTCAGTTGCGGGGAGGGTTTTGAGTAACATTTTCTATGAGGTTTCCTCCGACATGACTGGCATTTTTTCCAAGTCCAGGATTTTGGAAGAATACAGTCCACTTATTTCAGTGTATACACATACAATGTTGTATTTGCGTTACCTGTTAAATGAAAAACCTTGTCAGTTGAATTATTAGTAAAATAAATCTTGTACCGAGCAGATGCGTTCAATTTTAGTTCTTTTCAACCATCGAGAAATCGCTAGTCCGAACCACGCCAAAAACTTTCCCCCAAACATTTTGGTCCTATCGGGATCCGGATTTGGAGAAATTGGATTTACATCAAAATCTTTGACGGCGCCATTATTGGCGACGGCGTGCATGCAAGAATGTGTTGCGTGATTACGTGGAAAAGTGGTTTGAGCTACCACAACTGCGAAAGATCGTCAAACGGTCTTTAAGTGGATTATCTGGTCTGGCGTTCCGCCACCGGATAAGCAGCGGCACAGTTTGCCGAAGTTTAAGTTGGATTGCGGCACGTACAGGGCGTGCTGGCAAAAGCAAGCGAAGCGCGAAGCTTCCAGATTAAAAGTGTGGTTAAGTGCAAAGCTCCGCACCCATTCAGGGCGGTTGCAAAGAAGAGCGAAAGCGCGAAGCTTTCGAACGACTGAAAAAAGAAGAAGCGCGAAGCTTTTAGTACAAGAAAGTGGTTATGTGAAAAAGCGCCGTAATCAGCCATTGCGGCAGCGAAGAACAACGAAAGCACAAGGCTTGCGAAAACAAAAGTGAGAAGAGAAAAAAGTGAAACTTTTTGTGAACAAAATGCGAAAGAAGATTAATGGGTGAACATAAAAGAAAATCATATAGGAAAATTAGTGATACTCCCAGAGTAACGAGAAGTGTATCGAGAAAAAACCTGTTGGCGGCTTTGACGGGATCAAGAGTTCAGGAGGAATCCACTGATACGGATGAAGAAACTGCTCAGTGCTCGAAGTCGCCGCTGGAGTTCAGTGTTGCCCAACAGAAAGAATTAGACCGGGTGAAGAAAGTGCGTCAGAAAATGGAGCAAACATTGGAAAACCTGAGCGAACGTCTGGATCTCATCATGGAGAAAATGCATCGCATTAAAAAGGCGATAAACAAGGATGAAGCGAACAACATACACTACCTGACTCTCCAGCAGCAAACAATCCAGAAGTCCTACGAGGAATTCGATTCCGTTTACAACGAAGCAGTCGGTCTCGTCGCCTGGGATAGAAAAGGTGAATGGAAAACCATTTACCTTGATTTCGAAACACGCCATGCCGACTTATATGTGAAAGTGCAGACAAAGATAGCTGACTTGAAGCGCGATGATTCAAGTCGAGCTTTGGTACAAAACGCCAATGTGTCGGAATCCCTTCCGAGAACACAGGTGATACACAACGTCCCTCACTTACAAGTGCCATTGCCTACATTTGATGGAAAGTTGGAAAACTGGCACTCATTTAAATGTATGTTTCAAACCGTGATGGGTCGGTATCCAAATGAGTCGCCAGCGATCAAATTGTACCACCTAAAAAACTCACTGATTGGCAACGCAGCAGACAACATTGATCAAGAGGTAATTGATAACAACGACTATGAGTCGGCATGGCGATTGTTGGAAGATGCATATGAGGATGAGCGATTGATCATCGATACTCACATCGATGCGTTGCTAGATCTGCCTAAGTTGACCAGAGAAAACGGCGATGAGATGCGAAAGTTGGTGGAGACATGCACAAAGCATGTAGATGCTTTGAAAACCCGGGAGCTCCCGGTGGAAGGTCTGCCGGAGATGATTCTTATCAACCTGATCAGCAAGCGGATGGACAGAGAAAGTAGACGGTTGTGGGAGTCGTCATTGAATCGCGGCGAACTCCCACTCCGAGGATCTGATTGATTTCCTTAAAGAACGAAGCCGTGTCCTTCAGAAGTTGACGAACTACACCCACATCAATCACCCGCAGGTAGCAGCAAAATTCGGACAGCAGCAGGCAGCGATAAAGCCCAAACAAACGAAAATGTTCGTTCAAACAAACAAGGAGTCGTGCCCGTGCTGTTCCAATCCCCACTCTATATATAAGTGCACTGATTTCAAAAAGCTACCTGGTGCCGAGCGCTTCGACAAGGTCAAGAAGGCAGGTCTATGTTTTAACTGTCTGCGCCCAGGACATCGTACAGTGGATTGCACATCGGACCAGCATTGTAAAATCTGTGCTAAGCATCACCACAGCTTCCTCCACAATGAGCGCTCAGAAGATTCCAGGTAGCAAGCTGAGATCAACCAACCGAAGAATTCAGTGGAAGCTGAAAAGAAAGAAGAACCACCAGCTGCACCTGAGCAGCGCACAGTCAGCTGCTGCACACAAACGCAACCAATATCGAAGCAAATATTTCTGTCAACAGCGAAGATCGTGGTGTTCGGTTCCGGTAATGCAACTACGACATGTAGAGCGTTGCTGGACTGCTGCTCTGAGTCCAACATCATCACGGAGAGGTTGGCGAAGAAACTCAACATGCAGTTGTTAGTAATGAATCCGCCGATTACGATCTGCGGACTGAACGGAATGAAGACAACGGCCAACAAGGTTGTCCATACGAAGGTGTCGTCTCGAGATGGCGAGTTTTCTGCTGTTCTTGATTTTATAGTGACGCCATCAATCACCGAGCTACCGACAGGTAAGGTAGAAATCAAAAACTGGCCACTCCCTGCTGGCATCGAGCTAGCAGACCCAGCGTTTGATGTTCCGGATGTCGTCGATGTGATTATCGGCGTTGAAATATTCTACGACATTATTATGAAGGGACGTGTGAAGATAGGAAGTGACTTCCCGACACTGGCTGAAACTGTGTTCGGGTGAGTCGTCAGCGGTTCTGCGGAGACCAAGCAATCGGCTGTCCAAAGACGAGTCTGTCAGCTAGCAACCACGTATGAAGATGTCAACCGTACTCTTTCCAGATTCTGGGAACTGAAGGCAGGGTATCACACCAGCAAGATGACCGCAGCAGAGCGTGCTGTAGAACAACATTTCGATGAATCGCACAGCCGAAACAATGAGGGGCGGTACGTTGTTTGATTGCCATTCAAAAAATCTCAAGGGTCAACTGGGCGACTCTTATGAGAATGCGAAGCACCGACTTGGAAGGCTGATGGTCAGTCTTACCAAAAACCCATCCAAGCGAGAAGCCTACACGCAATTCATGACAGAATATGCGACTCTGGGCCATATGCAAGATGTAAGCCACAACCCGGAGGAAGGCTACTTCTTACCGCACCACGCAGTCTACAAGGCAACCAGCTCGACTACAAAAGTTCGAGTGGTTTTTGATGCCTCGGCGGCGTCAACGACAGGCATATCTCTCAACGACACTCAGCTGGTAGGACCAACAGTGCAAAGCGACTTGGTCACTATCATGCTACGTTCTGTACGCATCAGGTAGTGCTAACAGCGGATGTACCTAAGATGTACCGGCAGGTACTAGTACACCCGGACGATCGAAAGTATCAGAGAATTGTGACGCGAACGAAATGGCTACCTTTGAATTAACAACGGTCACATACGGCTGTTCGAGTGCCCCTTACCTTGCCACAAGGGCGATGACACAGCTAGCTATGGACGAAGCAGAAAACTTTTCAATAACAGCTGGCGTTGTCAAGGAGGATAGCTACATAGATGATTTTCTCACTGGAGGCAAAACAGCTGCAGCCGTCGTGGAAATCTACAAACAGTTAAAGGCCATGCTGAGCCAAGTTTGCTTCGGTGTGCATAAATTTTGCTCCAATAGCGCTGAAGTTCTTCAGTCCATCCCAGCCGAGTTGCAGGAAAAGCAGGTAGACTTCGAGATGTCTGATATCAACGACACTATCAAGACTTTGGGGCTAATATGGAATCCTAATTACGACTACTTCGCTTTCAACGTACCACACCTGGAGCTGAATGGAGGCAGAATCACGAAAAAGATGGTTCTATCGGAAATTAGCAAGCTTTTCGACCCACTGGGTTTCCTAGGACCGGTGGTGACCACCGCAAAACTGATAATGCAAGAGCTATGGCGTTTGAAGCTGGGTTGGGACGATGAGTTGCCCGACGAGCAGATGCAGATGTGGTTAATGTTCCGTAAACAACTGGTTGCAGTACGGAATATCAAGAAGAAGAGATGCGTCATTCCAGGCGATGCTACGAAGATCGAGCTACTTGGTTATGCATCCAAACGGGCATATGGTGCTGTCCTGTACGCTCGGAGCGAGCTCAGCGATGGTACAATAAACATTCAACTAGTGTGCAGTAAATCCCGAGTAGCCCCACTGAAGCCGACGACCATACCTAGGCTTGAACTGTGCGGTGCACTAGTACTGGGCCAACTGGTTCAGAAGGCCATTAAATCTTTGAAGGTGAAGTTCGACAGCGTCAAGTTGTACTCCGACTCGATGATTTGTTTGAGTTGGCTGAAGAAGTCCCCAGCGGTCTTGAACGAGTTCGTGTGCAACCGAGTAGCCACCATGGGGCTATGTCAAGTCCGAGAATAATCCCTCTGATGTGCTTTCGCGAGGATTATTTCCAGAGCAGCTGATCGAGATTGAACTTTGGTGGAGAGCCGCACCAGAGCAGCGACAACGTTGTGAAGCAGAAGATCAATTAGTTCCTGTGTTGGCAGATGAAGAACTTCCGGAGCTTCGGAGTACAAAAACCATTGTTGCTGTAACCGTGGAAAAATCATGCAGTAACTGGAAACGGGTTAGCAACTTCAACCGTCTGCAACGTGCTTGGGCGTATGTGTGGCGGTTTGTTGAAATAACCCACACGAAGAAGAGAAATCCTGTCAGCAATCCGTTATCAGCCAGCGAATTGTCTAGGGCGACTCAAACCATCTTCAAGGTCATTCAACAGGAGGAGTTTAAGGAGCAGCTCAAGCAGTTGCAGTCCGGGGACAACAAGCGGAACAATCTGTCCAGCTTGGCGCCTTTCGTGGACGGCGAAGGCTTCATCAGAGTCGGTGGTCGACTAAAATATTCAAACATTCCCTACAAAGGCAAGCACCAATTACTGTTTCCAGAAAGGCATCCAGTGGTCAAGTTGCTAGTACGCCACCTACATGAGAAGAACCTGCACGTAGGACAGAACGCATTGATTTCGATAATTCGTCAGCAGTATTGGCCGATTAAAGTGAAGACAACCGTCAAACGGATTACCGGTCGATGTTTCAGGTGCTTCAAGCACAAACCACCACAGTTGAATCAGTTTATGGGCGAGTTGCCAAGTTGCCGAGTCACACCTGCACCAGTGTTTGCTTCGACTGGTGTAGATTTTGCTGGACCATTCATAATCAGGGAAAGTGGTAAAAAACCGAAGTTTCTGAAAGCATACGTTGTTGTATTTGTGTGTATGGCAGTGAAGGCAGTACATTTGGAGCTATGCACAGATCTGCGCTCAGAGACTTTCTTGGCAGCATTGCAAAGATTCACCAGTCGACGTGGCATTCCTTCAAACATTCATTCGGACAATGCCACAACATTTATCGGGGCTTCCAATGAACTTGCTGAACTACGAGAACTATTCCAAAGTTAGTTGCACAAGGATAGGCTGACCGAGTTCTGTGCCACAAAGGGTATTACCTGGCATTTCATCCCGCCGCGAAGTCCTCACTTCGGCGGAGTTTGGGAGGCCGGAGTAAAGGCAATGAAGTACCTACTCAAACGCGTTGTGGGAGAAACGAGGTTAACATTCGAAGAAATGACGACGTTCCTGGCCGAAGCGGAAGTGATTATGAATTCTCGTCCTAAGTGCCCCTTATCAGACGATCCCAACGATTTCCAGGCTTTGACCCCTTCGCATTTCCTGATTGGACGCACAGGTCAAGCAATTCCCGAACCGTCGTACGACCAATTGAAGATTGGCAGGCTGTCAAGGTGGCAACATGTGCAGTACATGAGAGAACATTTTTGGAAGCGATGGTCTGCTGACTACCTGCACACGCTGCAGACACGGCAGAAATGGAAGGGCGATGTTCTGGACATCAAAATAGGTGCTTTGGTGCTACTGCGAGAGGAGAACGTTCCACCACAGCAGTGGAAATTGGGCCGCATCACTGCTACACATCCAGGTGAGGACAAGGTGGTGAGAGTGGTCACCGTCAGGACGGCGAGTAGCGAGTTTATACGGGCAGTGACTAAGATCTGTCTGTTTCCGGATGTTGACTCTAACGATCCAACGGGGGGTGTATGATTGCTCAGTAAGAAGAATACAGTCCACTTATTTCAGTGTATACACATACAATGTTGTATTTGCTTTACCTGTTAAATGAAAAACCTTGTCAGTTGAATTATTAGTAAAATAAATCTTGTACCGAGCAGATGCATTCAATTTTAGTTCTTTTCAACCATCGAGAAATCGATAGTCAGAACCACGCCAAAAACTTTCCCCCAAACAAGTGTTAAAGTGACTACAATAAAAAAAAAGTCACAGTATTCTATATGCGCCATACTACGAACACGCTGTACTATAAACTACATAATGATGATACATGATAATTTTATGTTAGGGTTTTTATCCGAATTTGAGAACAAAGAGGTGCTTAAAACCCGTATGATCGTTATACCCGTGCCTCCCCTACTTAGCTGACATATGAGCCAACATTTTGTTCAATATTGAAAGTTCCATCTTCTGATAAGGAAAACAACTTACTGTTGCGTTATAATAAAATGTAACCTTCACTCTCTTATCTGCTTCAGAGACCTAATTTAAAACTGTTGATGAAACTACTAAAAAAAATATCGTATTTTTTGGTAATCATTTTATCCCACAACATTCATGGCGTCTTTGTGGACTTTACTGGGGTGTTACTCCAAAATATATAACGGCTGGTTAAGGATCCCACACTTGAATTTTCATAATTTATTACATTCAAAAAAAAATACTTGAACCAACATTTTACATATTTATTGATCACTAGCTGAGTGTGCCCGGTCTTGCTCGGGATTCAATATTAACTTGAGTTTATGCGCCGATTTAAAAAAAAAAACATGCTATATTGTACGTAGTCCGCCCCCCCCCCCCTATTATCTAAGGGGCTACCCCCTATGATTATCTCCTTATACCCCCACACTCGCCCTCACATGCCTAATTTGGTTCCATTTGCTTGATTAGTTCTCGAGTTATGCAGACATTTCTGTTTCATTTGTATGGGAGCCCCCCCTTACAGAAGGGGGAACGGGTCTCGAACCATCATAAGAACCTTCCACGGCCCCAAAAACCCCTGTATACAAATTTTCACGCCAATCGGTTCAGTAGTTTCCGAGTCTATAAGGGTCAGACAGACAGACAGACAGACAGACAGAAATTCATTTTTATATATATAGATAGATAGATAGATTTTTGTATGACTTTGCAAATATTTAAAGATTTTAAAGGAAATATGCTAAAATATGATGCATTCTACAGATATGCATGAATAACTAAAAAATGATCAACATTCGACGGCAAAGCTGTTTGTCATAAAAATTTACCCTCTTTTTGCTATATTAAATCAACTACAGGTCTTATTTTGGTATCCACTTTTGGTGATTCAATGTCATTTTGCTCCTAAAAAATCTTGATATGTGAGAATAGAAAAAAATCACAGAAAAATTTAGCATCTAGCAGGCCATGACAATTATTTTTCATATGGTAGGGACCGCATGGAATGTGTAAAAGATATAAAATGGTTGAGTTGTACTAAATTTTGAAGTATTAGAAATATTTCTTCAGTTATGGTTATGAAAAATCGACTTTTTTGAAAAATTTCAATCTAAATTACGTTTCTCAGTGTTGCCGACTTACAAAATTTTGTTGGTTGAGGACCCAGGTTTTCAGATAGAGTGTTATTTTGGGCCACCCTAATACATTTCAAATTTAGAATAAAATAAACGTCTATCTCAAAACAAGTATCATTACTAAATAGTGCTATCGATGCGACAGTTGCCCATTGTCTCCCTGTACAAAACTGAGTTAATATAACACTGTGAGTGTGCTAGCAGCACATTACTATTAAAGCAATTTATTCTATCTAACTCAATCACGTAAATAACATTATTTGTCCATCATCATCAAATAAATTTGGAACACTACCCCTTCGGCAGCGAAATTCACCCAGGTCGTTGTCGCAACACAACCAACTATCTTTTTAACCAAACATGGTCAGAAAACGGTTTACGCATCGAGTACAAACCTATCGTTCTTCATCCACAAGCAGCGTCTGCATTAGAGCAGTATTGCCTTGAAACCAAATAACATTTGATTACAATAAACAATACACTCACTGAGATGGAAACAGGTCGTTTTTCTCCATCGTTATCTTTTCATCCAATTAAGCTTTTGACTAGAATAACATAACCCGACAGGTTACCTCGCTGGTCCTTCGATTACGATTACCATCCAATACATTAACGAATCAATTTTCGAATCCGTTCGAATTTGTTCTTCAGAAATTTATGAAAATCATATTCCATCCGTACTCAATTTGTTCCATCCGTAACTCAATTTATGGCGGCTAAATTTATTTACCGTCCGCAAATAATCCGCTTTGGTTCCTTTGTAGCTCCTCCTTGTTCTCGGTCATCCTACAGGGCCTCAACAACAACCACCACCACCATAAACAGATAAATCACAAAGTTACACACCGGGCGTAACATTTCAGAATCCACCCGGTAACATTTTACTTTCGCACCAAGACTGGCCATGCTTCTTCCCTGGCTAGCCTCCATCAATCACCCCCCTTGATCTTATTAACATTTCAATCTACCAATCAGACCACAAACATATTGCCCTTCTCGTCCGTTAGAACGCATCCATCACGTGCTTGCACTTCCAGTATTCCATAGATGGACACCGTTTAATTGACACGCTTCTTCTCCAAAACGAACCGTATCTAATATCAATTTATCAAACTAGAACAAACCAAACAAGTTGCGACTAGATCATCTCAACCAGTTGATTCTAAACTGAGATATAAGGTGAACCGAGAGGAACTTTGAAACTTTCAAACCGATCCGGCCGACAGATAACGTAAGACTGACTGGCTGACTGGCTGGCTGGCGGTGTTAACCTTGAGATATACAGAATTCAATGTTACGCTCAGAGCCGCAGCATCCCGCAGCATGCGACCGAGGACGATGCGATGGACCATTCCCCAACAGGGAGGACCCATCCGATCCACATGGCGGTGGAGAAAGCGCGCCAAACACCAACGGCATGCAACTGGTGTAGCTTGGAGAGCAGTCAGAGCAAAAGATGCTGCGAAGCTGGTCTCATCGCTCTCCGGGACTCTCCTGCTGGAGAAGTGCCTCTTTGGAAGCCGGGTGAATTGCTCAGAGAAAGACCGAATCCGCTCTGTTTATGCTGCTTCGTCGTCCATGTGGACTGAACAGCTGGGAGTTCAACTACATAGCGAGTACAATGAAAGAAGTAACAACTTGAACTCCGTGGAAGTGGCTGTTTGTTGCACCTTTGGAAACGTTCGTTATATAGGGGTAGTTATCATGTACTTTCTATACCTAATTAAGTTAGACCAGATATTCGGTGCTGCACATCAGGCTGGGCATCTTTATTTGCTCTTTATTAGGACGGATTTATAGTTGCATATTGGCATAAAGTCGTTTGGCATAATGTCGTTTGGCATAAAGTTGTTTGACATAATGGTTGTTTGGCATAGAAATTAATATAATAACTTGAAAAATCATAAAGGTTTCCTTCATAAACATATTCAGTCATCGTTTCACAACTCGATATTCTTTATAAAGGGTGTCCACAGTTAAATTGCATCACTTAGAAGTACTCGCCAAAAATAAGTATCTCAACCGATTGTCATGAAATTCTCAGTGAATGTAATACCACAGAAGGAAATTCTTCAAACATATCATCAAGCGTAATGTTCATGCACACTAGGACCCTCTATAATGCACATTGATTTGCAACCGGAGCATCTCTCGTTCATGAAATTTTTCCACTAGTTGCTTTTCCCTCGATCTGTCAACATACCAGCTGTGTTGAATAAAAACAAAACAAAGACAAGTCAGTTATGTCGATTTGATTGAATTTTTCAGAAAAACATATCCGTAAGAGATACGGGAAATGGCTCTAATGTTGGCCTATGTATCTAAGATTGAACTCATCGCTAAAAATCTGCTATTTATCATTTTATCTAGATGAACGCGTCATTGGGACGTTACTAATGGCTATTTTTGGTCGCTATTGAAAATTTAGTCAATTGCTTAATTTATGTATGGGCCCGAATTAGGGGCATTTAGGTCAATGTTACATCCATTTACCATATTACAGAATCTCAGAGTCCGGAAAATTGTGAAAATAGGAGAGATATTCTGCAAACTTCATAAATTTTTTTTTTTAAATTCAGGTCCGTCCGATTAATTTCTGAAAAATTGTATGAACTCAAAGATGCTCAAAGCACACAGTCCAGAAAACTTAAACGAGGTTAAACAAGTTCCATTAGCGTCAGAAAGAAAAGAAAAAAAAATCATGTCAATTAACGTTCCATTAGCATCTGAAAAATTCTGTTCTGAGATTTCATGGAAACACCAAGAATTTAAAGAAAGTTCTGAACAATTCGGTAGCTCGAGAACAATATGCACAGTTAAAGATCTGTTATGGTAAGTTCCGGTAGCTTTAGGGCTTCAGTAAAATTTCGAGAACTTCAGTGAACATCGATGAGCATCAGGGCAGTTCCATTAACTTCGAAGATGCCAAAACTTCAGTTGAGTTTAAAGATCTTAAAGGATGCTACGTAACTTTAGCTAGTTCTGAGCACTCAGTGCAGGTCCAAGATTAGGAAAACTATGGAAACATCAGGGGAGTTCCTAAAACTTCTGGTAAATTTCGAGTACTTTAGATCAGTTCCATTAAATTCAGATAAAAGAGATTCTTCATGAAGTACCAAAAATTAAAGTTAGTCTTGAGAACATCTGGAAAGTTTAGAGTGCTTAAAAAAATGTCCGAAACATCAAATCAGTTTCAAGAAATCCAAGAAACTGTAGAGATCTGACAAGAAGTTTAATTCATTTCAGGGCTAGTACCATAGAGGTAACTCTAAGACTAGAAGCTCCCGAAATAACGTGCTCAACTTTTTGGCTCAGCCCTGGTACTCTCTTCAGTCTCAAGATAATCGATTCACCCCTCGAAACATAGGAAAAACCACTAACCCCTCATTTTATCTGTCAAACTTTCATAGCGAATCAAAACAAACATTGCGTAGTACTAGAATTTCGACTAGAATGGGGTAAATTAATCGTTTGCTTGGGACCAATAGGCTAGTCAAGTAGTGAGCCAATTTAAAATCGTTAGTTTCGTATTGATTGTTGCTAGTACTCTAGGCACTTTAGATAAATCCAGAGAACTTTAGGAAAGTCAAGAAACCTTCAAAAAATTTAAGAGAACATTTGGAAAATTGTAAAATCTTTGATCTATTTATCTTCTTTAAGATGTTTCAGGAATTTTAAAGACGTCCAGAGATCTACTGATAATTTTAGAAAACTATAGACATATTTTAAGCCTTTACAGATGTTCAGAGATTTTCATAGAAGTGTAAAGATTTTTAAGACAGTTCCATTAATTTCAGGACAGTACCAAGAACTTCCGGAGAATTGTAGAAACTTTAGGGTAGCTTCGAGAACACCTTGGAAGATCAGAGAACCACAGGGCAGTTCCAGAGAACTTGAAGAAAGTCAAGAACTCTTGATTGTTAGAAAGAACCGGAACAGCAAAGTTTAAAAGTAGAATGGATTTTATTTAACGACTAGCTTGAGTGGAGTCTTGAACAGGAATGAAAAGTTTTTCACCGTTGTTTATTTAAGAAAACTTAGGTTGCTAGGGGTGACGTTCGGTCTCCAAGGAGGTGATCAGCACACTGCGTTACCGATTTACTCCAACACCCCCCCTGAATCGGTCAGTCCTAGGAGGGTCCTCAGTTCGCGGAAACGTCCAGGTTCCAGGGGCTTGGTGAACGTGTCCGCTATTTGGTTTGCTGTATCAATTGCTTCGATTTGAAGTCTTCCTTGTGCCACATGGTCGCGCAAAAAATGGTGCTTTACATCGATGTGCTTGACACGCTTGCTTTCGGTGTTTGTGGCCATTGCAATGCACCCACGGTTGTCTTCGTACACCTTGAATGCCGTGTCCGGTCGAACTTGCTTCAGGTCTTCAAGGATTCCGTGCAGCCACAGCCCTTCGGAGGCCGCGGCACTTAAAGCTGCATACTCGGCTTCACACGACGACAGTGCAACGGTTTGTTGCTTGCGGCTTGCCCAAGACACGGTGTTCCCAAAGACCTTAAAGACGAAGCCACTAACGGATTTCCTATCCTCAACATCCGATGCCCAGTCAGCGTCTGCGTACCCGAAAAGTGCCTCGGCGTCGTCGTTTTGCTTGTACTGGAGCTTCAAGTTCTTCGTTCCCTTCACGTAACGGACCACTCTCTTCAGGGCTTGCCAGTGGGCCTCATCAGGTTGAACTTGGAAGCGCCCTAGGTATCCAACAGCGTAGCATATGTCCGGTCGAACACACAGCATCGTATACATCAGGCTGCCCAGCAATTGACGGTATGGATGCGACACAGGATTCGCAGCTTGTGGTGGCACGAAACAGCCTTTCTCCATTGGGGTTTTGACTTGGTTACAGTCTTGCATGCCGAACTTCGTCAGCACACGGTCCACAGCAGCTTCTTGCGCCAGGTACATGCATCCGGTGGCGCGGTCGTATCGGATCTTCATTCCAAGGAAATGATTAACCACGCCGCAATCCGTCATCTGGAGCTTCTTGGAAAGAGCACGCTTGATCTCCTTCACCAGGTCCAGTCGATCGCCAGCAATGAGCAAATCGTCCACGTAGATGATTATGTATACCCCCCCTCGATCGTCGATCCTGGTATATAGACAGTAATCATGCCGGGAACGGGTAAAGCCGAAATCCAGTAGAAGGTCGTTTAGCTTGTTGTTCCAACAGCGGGGGCTTTGCTTGAGTCCGTACAGCGATCGATCCAGCTTGCAAACGAAGTTCGGCGGTGCTGCAACTCCTTCGGGTATGGCCATGTAGACGTCTTCTTCAAGCTCACCGTAGAGGAATGCGGTCTTCACATCGAGTTGGTGAACGTGCATCCTTCGGTGGGTTGCTACAGCAAGAACGGTTCGTATCGTGGCTAAGTTTGCTACGGGGGAATATGTTTCGTTGTAGTCGACTCCGGGCTTCTGTTGGAATCCCTTCGCCACCAAGCGCGCCTTGTAACGGATCGGTTCGCCATGCTCGTCCGGCTTGATTCGGAAGACCCATTTCGATTTGAGCGGAACCACACCAGCAGGGCATCTCACCAATCGCCAAGCATGGTTGTCCGCTAGCGACTGCAGTTCCTCACGGACCGCTTGCTGCCAAAGAGCTTCGTCGGCTCGTCCAGCGATCTCCTTGTACGCCTCCGGGATATCGAAGATCGAACGCTCGGCCTCATCTCGTCCAACGGAACCGTCAAATAGTACATCGGAAACGTTATGGGGAACATCTGCAGAATGGGATTGCGCGGCAGTGAAAATTTTTCCAACCAGAAATTCTTTCAACTTACCGGGGAGTCTGCGCTCCCGTTCGCTGCGCCTCGGGGTTTCCATTTCGAGGTTTGAACCACGGTCTAGTTGCGAAGGGAGCGCTCCGGTTTCTTCAACACCGTCGTCTTCAACCTCGCCTTCTTCATCATCAGTCAGGATCAGTCTTGTAAACAGTCGACATTTTCGATAGCGTTCACTAAGGGCCGTTATGTCAAAGTTATGATTCATTCAATACTATGAACGCGACCATGATTTCGTTTACCCGTCTACAGCTGTCATGCGCAAAAAAAGTTTTTGCTTCCAACACGAGAATGAATCGAATGTTTTTGTTTCGTCTCTTTCCTTCGAACGTATACAAAAGAGCAATGAAAGAAAACTGGAGAAGTAGACCATCATTTTCTCTCTCCCTATCGCTGTCAGTACTGTCGATTGAGTTGCGTTCATTTGAATTTGTTTACAATACTTTGAATGTCGTTTGATAGAAGTTTCATAGCCAAAGTGTTATTAAAAAACTGAATTCTCGCGTCACTTTTCATAACGTCCAATCTACATTGATCGATTCTCTTCATCGACTCTCTCTTTCGTAAATAACTCGGCTGCAGGCATATTTCGGGCTGATTTTGCTACATATTATTTTAAAAGAAAGTATTATCAAGCATGTTGGACGATGAGAATAGCTTAGAATGTTTTTGGAAGCGAGTTATTAACGAAAGAGAAAGTCGATGAAGAGAATCGATCAATGTAGATAGGACCTTATGAAAAGTGACGCAAGAATTTAATCGATTTGTCACGTTGGAAAAGTGGTAACAGGTATGTTTTGTTGATTTAGTCCATCACAACGCATTGCAGTTATGTTTTGTTTCTACTTCTAGGAAAATAATGTGGATTTAAAATCACTTGCCGATTCGCACGCGTAATGTTTTTTGACATCGGTTCTGGGGAGTGAAACGACAACAATAAGGTCAACAACGACGAGCAGCAGCCGCGGGGGGAGGAAAATAATATCGCCGACAGTACGGTCAAACAACAGAACAAAACAGCTGGAGCGATCGTCAACAACACCCTTTAGAGCCTGATCCAGGCGTCCACAGTAGGAGCGTACGCGACGGCCCTCTGCCAGAAGGAAGATCACCAGCTGGAATTTAAAAAATGAACTGGAAATGAAGAAGAGAATCACCTTCCCGACATCAATCTGGCATTTTCGCTGAAAGACGACGGTGTTAAACGGTAGAGTATCGAGGCCCGACGACGAAAGTGAAGATTGCCAACAAAGGCTACGCAAGTTGCTCGAGGCACAGCTGACCACCGCTTTACGATTGACGATGACGTCTACCTGGGAATAATCGTTTCGCACTTTACCGGGAAGTACGGTAGTGGTGAGTGTGTTTGTTATAATGTCAAGTGTTTTGATAGATTGTAATTATATTTCCTTTTACGTAGAACATCGGAAGCTGTACTTTCCGATAGCGTTCCGCTTCGAAAGGAGTCTCTGGCTGTACACCGACACCATTCAGGCCATTCCTAGCCGAACTACCAAAGTACGGTCTAATGCCGTTCAATTTGCGCAAATTTAAGGAGGAAGCCAAGGCCAAGATGGGAATGCATAACCAACAAAATGGTCGAGCCGTTCCAAGTAGTATGTGAAACACAACGAAATTGAGCGAAATGACCTACTTCGAAGGCGAACATAGATCTGGTGCTAACGGACACCAAGAAGTCGGATGTGACTAAGGAAGCTGCTGCCGCTGTCGTCACCACCACCCCACCCCCATAAACACCACCAAGGATATTAGTGATGCTGCTGCTGCTCCTACTGTATCTGCCGATGGATCTCCCCCAGCAGCACTCAAGGACAAGAGAAGAAGAAGAAGGTCTTTGTCGCTGGTGAGGCCAGCAAGGAAAATGCTGCTAAGGCAAAATAGAGGTTGTACTGTAAGGTGTTCCGTTATTTCCACGGCAGTGTTCAGAAACGTTTGTGTTCATTGTTTTTAACACATGCATAGGTACCAATGTTTGGATTTTTTCGTGTCTCCTCACCTGCACTCGTTCGGAATATGGTTGAACCGGCAGTTTTTAAATAAAAGCATAGTTGATAAAACCTGAAATATCTATTTGTTTTAGCCAAGATATAATACTGCTATCCCCCCGTTTACGCGGTGGGTGGTACCGCCCACCCCCCACTTTCTCGGCGGTCCTTAAATCAATTGAGCCGATTTTCTGTATACAACTAGATTATGGCGGACATTAATCAGAAAAAGCGGTGAGTGAGCAGTACCACCCACCGCGTAAACGGGGGAATAGCAGTAGACTGCAAATTGGTTGAGTTTATTTGTATTTTTTTTTCTCTGCGTGTACGGTAGCACATTTCTACTCGAACAATCCATAATGTCCTAAGCAAGATTGATTTGTTCTTTTCGTCTATTTTCCCTTGCATTAATAACTAAGGCTCAGTTAGTGAGCAATAAAATATCCTCTTGTCATGTTTCTCGTGTCAAATGCAAGATAATAGCTTGTTATATTGAACTGTGTGGGAAATATCAATGGAAATAAAAGAAAAGGTATTCAAATATGACGAAATGCTCAGAATCAATCTTAAAGCTCTTCGTCAAGCCAATTGTACAAGTTAGGAACTATTTTCTCAAACAGTTCCTTGTTGAGCTTAACCAATAGGATATTTTCAAGGTTTGCTTCAGCGATTTTTGTTCGCTTGTCCGAAAGAACCAGTGCAAGAGCACTGAACGCGCGTTCCACGGACACCTGGTTTGAAGGTACCGTCAACAGCAGAGTTGCAACTTCGTATAGCTCGGGATGACTGAATTTTCGTGAAACCCAATATTTCCATACATCAAATGAGTAGAGTTGATGAGGCTCGAGATCAAGTGCTTTTAGCTGTCTCAGAAACGTGTCTGATGTTTGAATTCTTCTTGAGCCCGACTCAGGAAGCATTCCTCCAAACATCTGTGTCAAAAAGGCATCCAGCTCACTGTGCTGATCTTGATCTGATCCTGTTGCAGAGGTTGATGGTGACTGAGTTGGTTGGTCTACGCTGTGTGGTTTCATTCGCTTGATTCGCTCCCATGTTGCAATGATGAATTTCTGAACAATAGGATAAGAAAATACAGAACAAATGGAGGTTCAACATTCATTGAGTGACAAAAGCAATGGACTTACTCGAACTTCCTCTTTTTCTTCAGATGTGAACAGTGTAGAATTCAGGTAATTAAATCGTGGATCGATGAGAAGCGCGGACTTGAAAATCATATTGTCCTTCAACTGTTTGAGACGTTGGGTCAGTGAAGCCGTCAATGGTTCTACAAATCGGTTAGATTGAATTTTACTGACATCCATCACGGTTCTTATCCATGTCAAGTAAAAATCGTTCAGGGAAGTATGGTTGGATTGCATGTTCTTGGTTGCCAAGAAAACTGGTCTGAAAGCTGCAACATATTCCTTAATGAATGTCCACTGTTCTGTAAGATCTGAAATTTAAAATGGTAAGTGATAAATCTATGTACAACTTTTTATCAGTTTTTAACGTGTTTCACTAACCCAGCTCAGGATACTGCGATCCTAAGTCTCTGAAGAAATCTTCATGCTTTTCGAAATGCTCCAACATCGTGAAGATTCCTCCCCACCTGGTCCTAGCATAAAGGGGTGGGAGCGATTGGTTGTGCAGATCGAACACCGGTTTATAAGCTATCTTGCGGCAATTTTTTGTGACTGTAGTACATTGACGGATGTCAGCATCACATGCCTTGATAACATCGGTGACTGCTAGCTGCATTGTGTGCACAGCACACCTCACAAGCGTTATACGATTGAAAAATTCTTCTTCAATCGCTTCGGTCCAGTCTAGTCCAGGTAGCTCTTGTGATGGGTCATCTTCGTCGTCTTCAGTGGAGAGGATCATAACCTGCAAATATGACTGCAACTGCTTTACAGCTGCAATCATATTTGCACCGTTGTCGCATGTGATAGAAAATATCTGCTCAAGTGAAATGCCGTATCCTGCGAGTATTTCTTCGATTTTCGACCTTAGAAATTTGGCAGTGTGCCTCTCATTAAGTTCAATCATCCCTGAAGAAGAAATGAAATTATTTTGAGTATAAATCTATGATTTACATGTACGGCGAATCACGGGATATCCCATTCCATGCATTAAACTTTTTACGAAAAAGCTGTACTTGGAATAGTGTCTCCCTAATTATAAAGATGCAATCCGCCCTGTTTCAACTTGATAAGATGCTGTCACTTACCGACGGTCAGAATCACTACCTGCTGCTGCTCTGGGTCAAAAAATTGGATGTTGACACCCAGGATGTGTCGTCCATGTCGAGAAGCACTGTCGATTTTTAGACATATAAGCTTTCCGTTCACCAGACTTCTAATCGCGGATCGGATCTTTGTGGCAGCAACTGTTAGATGTCTGAGAACGTTAGGGCGATTCATGCACATATTTAGTGCTTCACCAATGGGTTTCAAGAGCAGTTGAAACCCTTCCCATTCGACACAGTGCAGGGGAACGTGATGGACGGTCACCAGTTTCAATATTGCTTCGACAAATGTTTGCCTGTCGATGGCAATCATTTTTTTTGATGCCTTCTTTCTCTTGGATGGTACTTCCGCCTCATCTTTAAGTAGTCCACGTGATTTGGCCAGAATGGTGTGTTCTGTACGAAGATGTCGGATAAAATTTCCGGCATCAAATTTTTCAGCTTTCTGTCGGTATTTGCAACTGTTGGCAGCATCGATGGCACACAATACAAATCCGTCTTCCGTGGAAATGCAGCCTTCCGCTAGGATCTCTCTGTATTTCTTTTTTTCGATCGATGATGCTGATACGTCCATTGCGATTGAAAAGTTTAGGATCTGTTTTAAAATCTTAACTTGAAACAGTAAAAATTGGTCGACAACAACACTAAGAACTTTTTCACGACTGTAGAATAGCAAAACAACGATAACCATAGAAAACGTAGACGTGTTCTTTTCTTACAACGTTGAACGAAGACGATGTGTGGTACTAAGAGTTGAGGAAGACGGAAAATAATCGACTTTTTCGTCCTCGCGGTTTCTTATGCAGCAACAGACGTGACGTCACATCTGCTGCTTCATAAGAACACCGTGAGAATGAAAGAGTCGACTAGTTTCCTTCCTCCTCACCTGTAGATAACCCACATTGGAACGAAGACGCTATAGAGTGAATTAGAAAGAGATAATGAAACTGCAAAATAAATGAACACGTGGACAGCTACGGTGAACGCAGTCGGTGTTTACAAAAAATGATGAATATCAAATGAATAAGATAGAGAAGTGTCGTGATGTCAAAATACATTTTTTGGCAAGCCTGTCGAACGAACATGCTTGTTACGAATGGCTTGACAAAAAGAGCATGATAATAGAGAATAAAGCGTCGGTGAACGTGACCGTTTACAAGACTGGTCAGGATGTCGTCATGTTGAGCCACCAGCGGCTCATCGGGTTGAACGGACTGTTCAGGGGTTTGCACGTCTTCCTCATCTTGATCCTCGAACTCGTACGGAGCAACAACCAAAGGAGTTTCGTCACGGATCTGGGTGGCAAACGGAAAACTGTTTTCATCGAACTTGACATCTCTGGCTAGGAATAACTGCTTCTTCTCTTTGTTCCACAGGCGGTAGGCGTTCGGCGCATAGCCGATCATCACAGCAGGCTTGCTTTTCGGATCCAGTTTCTTCCTCTGTGCCGTGGACACCCAAGCAAATGCTTTACAGCCGAACACACGTAGTTTACTAACGTCCGGCTTGTGACCAGTCCACATTTCCGCAGGAGTCTTCCAATCAGATACCGCGGTGGTTGGACTTCTGTTCGTCAGGTATACCGCCGCTAGAACCGCTTCATTCCACAGATTCTTCGGAGTTTGGGCTTCAATCAGCATCGCACGCACCTTTTCGACGATTGTCCGATTGAACCGTTCGGACACTCCATTCTGCTGTGGTGTGTACGCTGCGGTTGGCTCGACTTGGATCCCCTTGGAAACGTACCAATCACGCTGGTCATTGGAGCAATACTCGCGCCCTTGGTCGACAGTCAGCTTCGAAATCGAATGTCCCAGAGCGGCACTCGCCATGGCCTCGTACTCTCGAAACTTCTGGAACACCTCGGACTTCTTCTTGATGGGATATACTACTGCAAAGTGCGTGTAATCATCAATAAAGGTGACGAAGTACCGAGAATCATCCCAAGCCGCTGGTGTAATTGGACCGCACACATCGGAGTGCACTCGTTCTAGAGGTCTTGTAGCACGGACTCTAGTACCCGTGAATGGTTCTCGGCACTGCTTTCCGAGAACACAAACATCACAAAAATCCAATTTATCTGGTTTCTCGGGAATACCTGTTACCATGCCATGCTTCGCGAGTGTCTGCAAACTCTTGCTCCCCAAATGAGCCAGTCGACGATGCCACAGGCTACCAGTCACAGCTCCACACATGTTGGCCGCCACCGTATCGACACGGAGATCGAGCTCGTAAAAATCGCCCCGCATGGGACATCTCGCAATCAGGTCACGACCTTGCTTCATGATCGCTTCCTTTTTCGTGAATGTGACATCAAGATCCGCTTTTGCCATCTTCTTCACAGATAGCAAGTTCGCTCGAAGATCTGGTACGAAGAGGACGTTCTCCAAGCTGATATAGTTACCTTCCTTGTTGACGCCGTTGATCGTGCCACTGTGCCGGGAAATCAGGGATTGATCATCCTTCGCCACGTTTATGACGACAGGGTGCTTCAGCTTCGTGAGGTCGGCGAAACAGTGCTTCACATTCACAAGGTGGTCCGAGGCTCCGGAATCCAGCTTAAAGGAAACTGCTCCCTCGTCCTTTGTTTGGGAGCATATCCCGGTCATAAAAGCCACCGCCTTACCTCCAGCAGCAGCGTTAGCTTCAGCGCGCCCATCTGTCTTCAACTTCACACGACAGTCCTTGGCCTTGTGCCCCTTCTTCTGGCAACGGTTACACTTTCCGGTGAACTTACCAGGCTTCTGCTTCGATCCTTGGAATGCTGCAGGTTTCTCTTGGCAGGAATCCGCTGCCCGGTCGGTTTTCTTGAGCTCCTCGGCAAGAAGGCGCTCGCGAACAACATCCAGTTTTAGGTTTTCCTCACCTAGATTTTCCAGTGCCGTAACCAACGGATCGAACGACTCGGGAAGGGTAGCAAACAGCTGGGACACAATATCGTTCTCTTCAAGCTTCGCTCCGGCCAGCTTCAGTTGTCGGATCAGCTCTTCGAAGGTTTTCAGGTGATCTTTCACAGACGAACCTTCCATCATTCGTAGCTTCGCAAGTTGCTTCCTGACGAATGTCTGCGACGAGACGGACTTCTTGGCGTAGGCGGATTCATGGCTCATCCACATCTCCTTGGACGTCTCCTTGTCCCGCACCAAATGCAGCAAATCGTCATGAACAAATGACGTCAGCAGGAACGCCGCCTTACCGTCATCTTCCTGGAACTTCGTGAGCTCGGCCGCTTCCATCGGAGGATCCTTCTTGATGATATCCAACAGCTTCACGGACTTCAGATACTTCTCCACTCGAAATTGCCAATTGTCGAAACCGGTGCCCGAGAACTGCGGGATCCCGTGGACCAAATCCTTGCGTGAGTCGCCCATAACCTCTTGATTGTTAGAAAGAACCGGAACAGCAAAGTTTAAAAGTAGAATGGATTTTATTTAACGACTAGCTTGAGTGGAGTCTTGAACAGGAATGAAAAGTTTTTCACCGTTGTTTATTTAAGAAAACTTAGGTTGCTAGGGGTGACGTTCGGTCTCCAAGGAGGTGATCAGCACACTGCGTTACCGATTTACTCCAACAAGAACCCTTCAAAAAAGTCAAGGGAACGTTTGGAAAATTGTAAAATCTTTAATTTCTTGGTCTTATTTATGATGTTCCAGAAAATTCACATTCGTCTGGAGATCTACCAATAATTTTAGGAAACTATAGACAAATTTTCATAACTTTACATATGTCCAAAAATTTTCTGGGAAGTGTACAGATTTTTAAGACAGTTCCATTAAGCTCAGGGCACTACCAAAAACTTCCGGAGAATTGTAGGAACTTCAACTATATTTTCATAATCCATATTTTCATAATTTTACAGATGTCCAGAGATTATCAGGGAAGTGTAAAGATTTTAGGACAGTTCCATTAGGCTCAGGGCAGTACCAAGAACTTCCGGAGGATCGTAGGAACTTTAGGGTAGCTTCAAGAACACCAAGGAAGATCAGAGTACCTCAGGGCAGTTCATTTAACTTCAAGGAAATTGCAAAAAATTTACAAAAGTTCGAAGAAACTCGAGGAATTTCCGGAGCAATATTCTGAGATCTTCAGTGAAGTTTACATGTTTACAGATTGTTAAGCAGTTCCATTATGGGTAGGAATATTTAGAGTATTTCGAGGTAGATCAGATAACTTCAGAGCAGTTACATTAGTTCATTGCAGGAACTTTCAAGAAGTTGCAAGAAATGAGAAACATTCCTAGAATTTCTATGAGCACCAGAAAAATTGTTGGCACGTTAGGGAACTTCCGAGAACTTCTTGGACATTTAAGGAAGGAAGTAGCCCCGTAACGTGAGTAGATCATCTTTTCGTGGTACGTTACGGGATGTAAGATCTACCACTGATTCCTGGTCCTGACTACTTCAAACTAGGGGAACAGGATTTTTTCAGTAATCAATAAACTTATTTACATAATTACTTTTTATGCCTTGTTGATAGTGACAAGACTCGGCTTTGTCCACCGAGGAAAAAATGAGCTAGTTAGTCTTCATCTATGTGATTCCTAATCTTCAATTCGTTGTTCCCTAAAGGGTGTACCACATCAAATTGCATCACAGAAAAAAACGCTCTAAAAAATTACCCATTGGGTATTTTCTCTTCAAAATTTGGGTAGAAGTAGTTGAGAGTGTATTGTTCACACTGTATTTTTATCGCCGTCAGTGTTTCGCAAGTTGGAAAAAATGGCGTCACCCGCCAAGCAACGTCGTGAATTGATTTTGCGCAAAGAAAATCCTCAACTCTCGCATCGGGACATCGGAAAACAACTCGGGATCGTGCAGTCAACGGTGAGTCGTCTGATTAAACGCTGCTACGAAATTCTGAGCATCGAACGGAAGGAGAAATGCGGTCAGAATGGATGTTCTATTAGTGATCAGGATCACAAGTGTATCGTGAAAACGTTTAAGCGGAATCCCAATGCTTCGGTCAGGGATGTGGCCAAAAAGTTGAATCTGTCCAAGTCTTTCGTTCAGAAAGCCAAGGACCGGGAGGGACTGCATACGTACAAAGTGCAGAAGGCTCCAAATCGTTTTGAAAGGCAAAATACGGTGGGAAAGTCACGGGCCCGGAAACTGTACACCCAGATGCAGACGAAGCCACATTGTCTCATCATGGATGAGAGACTTACGTCAAGTCGGACTTCCGGCCAGGCTTGCTGAAACTCCTCAAACTTACTGGAGGTTTTAAAACACTCCTGGCCTGCGAGTTTAGCCAGCCCTCACCTCGAGTGAGTGGCGGCAGGAATATGGAAGAAGTAAACAAAAACTTCTCGAGAGAGAGGGAGAGTGAACTTCAGCGAGAGGATGATTTGACGTTATGTGCGCTTTTCGAGACTTCGGATGACTTTTTTGTTCGACGCAAGAAGCTCAAAGTTCACCCAGAGTGAGAGTAAGAGCGTGTGATAGAAAACATGAACATTAAGGGCAGCAAACCTCACTCTCATTTTATCCCCCTTCGCTCACAAGCTCTGAAGCTCAGTGGAATGATTTGGCAGTAGGCATTCTACTCCTCAGAAAAATGCTACACTCGGCTAATTTCAAACTCACGAGTGAGGCTCCATCAAGCCTGCTTCCGGCAGCTTCCGGGGCTACTGTTCTTCACCGCCCAGCAAAAGTTTGATGTTCTGGAGGAAGTAAGGAAGCAGAAACTTTCAAAGTTTGCTAAGAAATACATGATTTGGCAAGCGATCTGCTCATGTGGTAAACGGAGTCTACCGGGACTGTAAACGGGGAGATCTATACCAAGGAGTGTCTACAGAAGTGTCTGCCCAACAAACAATTGAGAGCTCTTATAAAACACCTGAGTTGATCAAACGTTGAATAATAGCTTCCAGAGTTGAACAAGAATGTAGTTGTATTGCCATTTGATTAAAAGTTTTAAAAGCTATTGGAGCACTCTTAAATGATTGTTTACGTTCGGTTTAACTATATGCTTTATAAGACCTACGATAACTTTTATAGCACCTTAGTTAAACTGATTCACAAGAGCTATACAGAACGTGGAATAAACGCATCAAAACAAACCATTGGGAGCTCTTATACAACACCTGAGTTGATCAAACGTTGAATAATAGCTTCCAGAGTTGAACAAGAATGTAGTTGTATTGCCTTTTTGGTTAAACGCTTCAAAAGCTGCTTGGAGCACTCTTAAATGATTGTTTACGTTAGGTTTACCTATTTGCTTTATAAGACCTACGATAACTTTTATAGCACCTTAGTTAAACCGATTCACAAGAGCTATACAGAACGTGGAATAAACGCATCAAAACAAACCATTGGGAGCTCCTATACAACACCTGAGTTGATCAAACGTTGAATAATAGCTTCCAGAGTTGAACAAGAA
The DNA here is from genome assembly GCF_037179485.1 of Ochlerotatus camptorhynchus. NCBI lineage: Eukaryota > Metazoa > Arthropoda > Insecta > Diptera > Culicidae > Ochlerotatus > Ochlerotatus camptorhynchus. The sequence goes on along the minus strand of NW_027040604.1, from coordinate 3,082,119 downwards.
TGTAGTTGTATTGCCTTTTTGGTTAAACGCTTCAAAAGCTGCTTGGAGCACTCTTAAATGATTGTTTACGTTAGGTTTACCTATATGCTGTATAAGACCTACGATAACTTTTATAGCACCTTAGTTAAACTGATTCACAAGAGCTATATAGAACGTGGAATAAACGCATCAAAACAAACCATTGGGAGCTCTTATACAACACCTGAGTTGATCAAACGTTGAATAATAGCTTCCAGAGTTGAACAAGAATGTAGTTGTATTGCCTTTTTGGTTAAATGCTTCAAAAGCTGCTTGGAGCACTCTTAAATGATTGTTTACGTTAGGTTTACCTATATGCTTTATAAGACCTACGATAACTTTTATAGCACCTTAGTTAAACCGATTCACAAGAGCTATACAGAACGTGGAATAAACGCATCAAAACAAACCATTGGGAGCTCCTATACAACACCTGAGTTGATCAAACGTTGAATAATAGCTTCCAGAGTTGAACAAGAATGTAGTTGTATTGCCTTTTTGGTTAAACGCTTCAAAAGCTGCTTGGAGCACTCTTAAATGATTGTTTACGTTAGGTTTACCTATTTGCTTTATAAGACCTACGATAACTTTTATAGCACCTTAGTTAAACTGATTCACAAGAGCTATATAGAACGTGGAATAAACGCATCAAAACAAACCATTGGGAGCTCCTATACAACACCTGAGTTGATCAAACGTTGAATAATAGCTTCCAGAGTTGAACAAGAATGTAGTTGTATTGCCTTTTTGGTTAAACGCTTCAAAAGCTGCTTGGAGCACTCTTAAATGATTGTTTACGTTCGGTTTACCTATTTGCTTTATAAGACCTACGATAACTTTTATAGCACCTTAGTTAAACCGATTCACAAGAGCTATACAGAACGTGGAATAAACGCATCAAAACAAACCATTGGGAGCTCCTATACAACACCTGAGTTGATCAAACGTTGAATAATAGCTTCCAGAGTTGAACAAGAATGTAGTTGTATTGCCTTTTTGGTTAAACGCTTCAAAAGCTGCTTGGAGCACTCTTAAATGATTGTTTACGTTAGGTTTACCTATATGCTTTATAAGACCTACGATAACTTTTATAGCACCTTAGTTAAACTGATTCACAAGAGCTATATAGAACGTGGAATAAACGCATCAAAACAAACCATTGGGAGCTCTTATACAACACCTGAGTTGATCAAACGTTGAATAATAGCTTCCAGAGTTGAACAAGAATGTAGTTGTATTGCCTTTTTGGTTAAATGCTTCAAAAGCTGCTTGGAGCACTCTTAAATGATTGTTTACGTTAGGTTTACCTATATGCTTTATAAGACCTACGATAACTTTTATAGCACCTTAGTTAAACCGATTCACAAGAGCTATACAGAACGTGGAATAAACGCATCAAAACAAACCATTGGGAGCTCCTATACAACACCTGAGTTGATCAAACGTTGAATAATAGCTTCCAGAGTTGAACAAGAATGTAGTTGTATTGCCTTTTTGGTTAAACGCTTCAAAAGCTGCTTGGAGCACTCTTAAATGATTGTTTACGTTCGGTTTAACTATATGCTTTATAAGACCTACGATAACTTTTATAGCACCTTAGTTAAACTGATTCACAAGAGCTATACAGAACGTGGAATAAACGCATCAAAACAAACCATTGGGAGCTCTTATACAACACCTGAGTTGATCAAACGTTGAATAATAGCTTCCAGAGTTGAACAAGAATGTAGTTGTATTGCCTTTTTGGTTAAACGCTTCAAAAGCTGCTTGGAGCACTCTTAAATGATTGTTTACGTTAGGTTTACCTATTTGCTTTATAAGACCTACGATAACTTTTATAGCACCTTAGTTAAACCGATTCACAAGAGCTATACAGAACGTGGAATAAACGCATCAAAACAAACCATTGGGAGCTCCTATACAACACCTGAGTTGATCAAACGTTGAATAATAGCTTCCAGAGTTGAACAAGAATGTAGTTGTATTGCCTTTTTGGTTAAACGCTTCAAAAGCTGCTTGGAGCACTCTTAAATGATTGTTTACGTTAGGTTTACCTATATGCTTTATAAGACCTACGATAACTTTTATAGCACCTTAGTTAAACTGATTCACAAGAGCTATATAGAACGTGGAATAAACGCATCAAAACAAACCATTGGGAGCTCTTATACAACACCTGAGTTGATCAAACGTTGAATAATAGCTTCCAGAGTTGAACAAGAATGTAGTTGTATTGCCTTTTTGGTTAAATGCTTCAAAAGCTGCTTGGAGCACTCTTAAATGATTGTTTACGTTAGGTTTACCTATATGCTTTATAAGACCTACGATAACTTTTATAGCACCTTAGTTAAACCGATTCACAAGAGCTATACAGAACGTGGAATAAACGCATCAAAACAAACCATTGGGAGCTCCTATACAACACCTGAGTTGATCAAACGTTGAATAATAGCTTCCAGAGTTGAACAAGAATGTAGTTGTATTGCCTTTTTGGTTAAACGCTTCAAAAGCTGCTTGGAGCACTCTTAAATGATTGTTTACGTTAGGTTTACCTATTTGCTTTATAAGACCTACGATAACTTTTATAGCACCTTAGTTAAACTGATTCACAAGAGCTATATAGAACGTGGAATAAACGCATCAAAACAAACCATTGGGAGCTCTTATACAACACCTGAGTTGATCAAACGTTGAATAATAGCTTCCAGAGTTGAACAAGAATGTAGTTGTATTGCCTTTTTGGTTAAACGCTTCAAAAGCTGCTTGGAGCACTCTTAAATGATTGTTTACGTTAGGTTTACCTATTTGCTTTATAAGACCTACGATAACTTTTATAGCACCTTAGTTAAACCGATTCACAAGAGCTATACAGAACGTGGAATAAACGCATCAAAACAAACCATTGGGAGCTCCTATACAACACCTGAGTTGATCAAACGTTGAATAATAGCTTCCAGAGTTGAACAAGAATGTAGTTGTATTGCCTTTTTGGTTAAACGCTTCAAAAGCTGCTTGGAGCACTCTTAAATGATTGTTTACGTTAGGTTTACCTATATGCTTTATAAGACCTACGATAACGTTTATAGCACCTTAGTTAAACTGATTCACAAGAGCTATATAGAACGTGGAATAAACGCATCAAAACAAACCATTGGGAGCTCCTATACAACACCTGAGTTGATCAAACGTTGAATAATAGCTTCCAGAGTTGAACAAGAATGTAGTTGTATTGCCTTTTTGGTTAAACGCTTCAAAAGCTGCTTGGAGCACTCTTAAATGATTGTTTACGTTAGGTTTACCTATTTGCTTTATAAGACCTACGATAACTTTTATAGCACCTTAGTTAAACTGATTCACAAGAGCTATATAGAACGTGGAATAAACGCATCAAAACAAACCATTGGGAGCTCTTATACAACACCTGAGTTGATCAAACGTTGAATAATAGCTTCCAGAGTTGTACAAGAATGTAGTTGTATTGCCTTTTTGGTTAAACGCTTCAAAAGCTGCTTGGAGCACTCTTAAATGATTGTTTACGTTAGGTTTACCTATATGCTTTATAAGACCTACGATAACTTTTATAGCACCTTAGTTAAACCGATTCACAAGAGCTATACAGAACGTGGAATAAACGCATCAAAACAAACCATTGGGAGCTCCTATACAACACCTGAGTTGATCAAACGTTGAATAATAGCTTCCAGAGTTGAACAAGAATGTAGTTGTATTGCCTTTTTGGTTAAACGCTTCAAAAGCTGCTTGGAGCACTCTTAAATGATTGTTTACGTTAGGTTTACCTATTTGCTTTATAAGACCTACGATAACTTTTATAGCACCTTAGTTAAACCGATTCACAAGAGCTATACAGAACGTGGAATAAACGCATCAAAACAAACCATTGGGAGCTCTTATACAACACCTGAGTTGATCAAACGTTGAATAATAGCTTCCAGAGTTGAACAAGAATGTAGTTGTATTGCCTTTTTGGTTAAACGCTTCAAAAGCTGCTTGGAGCACTCTTAAATGATTGTTTACGTTAGGTTTACCTATATGCTTTATAAGACCTACGATAACGTTTATAGCACCTTAGTTAAACTGATTCACAAGAGCTATATAGAACGTGGAATAAACGCATCAAAACAAACCATTGGGAGCTCCTATACAACACCTGAGTTGATCAAACGTTGAATAATAGCTTCCAGAGTTGAACAAGAATGTAGTTGTATTGCCTTTTTGGTTAAACGCTTCAAAAGCTGCTTGGAGCACTCTTAAATGATTGTTTACGTTAGGTTTACCTATTTGCTTTATAAGACCTACGATAACTTTTATAGCACCTTAGTTAAACTGATTCACAAGAGCTATATAGAACGTGGAATAAACGCATCAAAACAAACCATTGGGAGCTCTTATACAACACCTGAGTTGATCAAACGTTGAATAATAGCTTCCAGAGTTGAACAAGAATGTAGTTGTATTGCCTTTTTGGTTAAACGCTTCAAAAGCTGCTTGGAGCACTCTTAAATGATTGTTTACGTTAGGTTTACCTATTTGCTTTATAAGACCTACGATAACTTTTATAGCACCTTAGTTAAACCGATTCACAAGAGCTATACAGAACGTGGAATAAACGCATCAAAACAAACCATTGGGAGCTCCTATACAACACCTGAGTTGATCAAACGTTGAATAATAGCTTCCAGAGTTGAACAAGAATGTAGTTGTATTGCCTTTTTGGTTAAACGCTTCAAAAGCTGCTTGGAGCACTCTTAAATGATTGTTTACGTTAGGTTTACCTATTTGCTTTATAAGACCTACGATAACTTTTATAGCACCTTAGTTAAACTGATTCACAAGAGCTATATAGAACGTGGAATAAACGCATCAAAACAAACCATTGGGAGCTCTTATACAACACCTGAGTTGATCAAACGTTGAATAATAGCTTCCAGAGTTGTACAAGAATGTAGTTGTATTGCCTTTTTGGTTAAACGCTTCAAAAGCTGCTTGGAGCACTCTTAAATGATTGTTTACGTTCGACCAACCACCAACCACAATTTTGTTGCTAAAAATAGCACAAGTGATAGGCACGTTTATATGACCATAAGGCAATGATTATTCGACTGCAAGAGAAGTCACTCAAGATGAGCTTCATATACTTCTCTCATATGATCAAAATATGTATTCAAGAATAGAGCAGATGGAAACAGAAGCGGCTGGCAATCCGGGATCATGAGTTCGAATCTTGCTTGGAGAAACCCTCGGTGGAGTAGGTGTTATTAATAAATGCAAACATTAATTTAAGACATATATCATATTATCAACGAAAACATATCTAGATAAATTCTCTCAACTAATTATTAGAGAGATTAATTGAAAGAATATCAATCAAAGATTAAAAAGATGCTAGTTACTACTTCCTCCATGATCACAGAATGTGAATTATGGCATAATTACATAGTTTTTCAATGTGCACAAATAAATTAAATTAATAAAAACTGTACAAGCAATTATTTTGGCGTACCACGACAATTGTTAAATTAATTTTAATCTGTGAATATTGTGAGTACTTACACAATGGTTATTAAGGAGTCATTAAAAAGTGCTATAAACGCTTTTCACCGCTTGCTGTACAATGATTATTTAGGAGTCATAAAAGAGTGCAACAAACGCCTCTCAGGTTTACTCTCTACTAAATTTCAAAGCAGCTGTCAAGAAGTGTCTACAAACGTTGTATAAGAGCTTTCACCAAAATAATAAAGCTTGATTTTAAATATGTATCTATAAACGTTGTATAAAAGTTGCTTCTATCCGGTTGTTAAGGAGTCATTGAAAAGTGCTGTAAACGCTTTTAACCGCTTGCTGTACAATGATTATTTAGGAGTCATAAAAGAGTGCAACAAACGCCTCTCAGGTTTACTCTCTACTAAATTTCAAAGCAGCTGTCAAGAAGTGTCTACAAACGTTGTATAAGAGCTTTCACCAAAATAATAAAGCTTGAGTTTAAATATGTATCTATAAACGTTGTATAAAAGTTGCTTCTACTCCTATACCGCGTAGACATATAATGCTGTAGTTGAACAGGTTCTCCAAACCAGTGTAAACAAGAGTTTTACAGAAGTTGTAATAAACAAATTGTACAGTTATTATTCAGCATGCAGTTGAATAAAATCACAATGGAAGCGTTTCTTCAACAAGAAATTGATTTTGGGCAAACGTTTTACTGAATACGTTAGACAACACCTTTGTGTTGCAGTTGTATAGGTTCTCCAAACGAGTGTAAACAAGGGTTTTATGAAAGTTGTGGTGAACACATTGTGCAATTATTATTCAACATGCAGCTGAACAAAATCAAAACGAAAGCGTTTCTTCAACTGGAAATTGTTACTTGGGTGCTTCCTCTGTTGAAGCAACACGACGGTCCTACGAGCTTCTGGCCGGATCTAGCTTCGTGTCACTATTCAAATGTTTTCCTGGAGTGGAACGAAGCCAACGGGGTAACTTTCGTACCCAAGGACATGAACCCCCCCCCCCCTGCACCCCCCTGGCCTATTATGAAGCAAGCACTACGGAAGCATCCCAAGGAGGTGTAAGTTGCGGCTTACTTGCCAGCCTATAGCTGGCCCGATTTACCCCGGCGGCTACGAGCAGAGTACTTCCCCCAAAGACGTTCGGATTTGGATGGATTGTTAAGAAAAGAGAAAGAAAAAATGCAATTTTAAACGTCTATTATAATCTGACCTTTCCCTATTTCTCCTCGTTTTCCTCGGTGTCACTCGGTGGGGCCCTTCGACGGTAGCGGCGGCGGTTGCGGCTTGTTCACGTCGGCTCCAGACATGGTCTGTGCCGAGCGTCTCCTACTTCACTTTAGCTGCGTAGCAGCGGTCCTTGGCGTTTAGCGGGGGGGATGAGCAAGGCTCCTTAATCGGAACCCCCTCGCCAACGATGGTGACGAATCACCGGACCAACTACTCGCCGTAGATGGTCCCGGTAGTCACCGCAGTGCACTACCCAGGCGAACGCTCCTTCGGTTCGACCTGCTTCGTCCCTCCTTGGCTCTTAACTGCGGTGGCGAGACTGGCTCTACTGGCTGAGCCACCGCAGTGAGGACGGTAGGTGTTCGGGGTTTAGCCGGGAAGCGGAAAAATCCTCGAAATTTAGCTTCCCTTGGCGGCGATCCGACACCCTTCACTTCAGCTCACGAACCACGGCACTTTTCGGGGAAACGACGTCACTTCCACGCGACGGTGCTGGGAATTATCCCTCCAGCTGACACACGCCACGAAAACGGCACTCCAACTCTCGTTTTTACTTAAACGGACCGGGCAAAAACCACGTCGACTTCCAACCGTGGCTCGTAACTTTCTCTTTTTCCCTAGCTGACAATCACGGACAATACAACAACCGCCATCGTTCTCCTGCAACCGCGCTCGAATGTTGTGCTGCTTATGTTTTTCGCCTTCTTTTGCAGCGGGAGGAGAAACGGAACCTTACTTCATTCTACACGCGAGACAATTTTAAACGATAATTTTTACACTATATTCTAATCCTAAAAACATGTCTACACGAATAAAATCTACTATGAAAATAACAAATTAAAATATTTACAAATAAAGCAGTGGTGAGTATGTTGCCGAGCGTGCGACCAAAACAAAAACAAATCATAACAGACAAGGCACACGCTCATGACAAACACGTTAAAAGGGTGGGTTATTAATTGTCACCCTAGACGAGGGTTACAGAGGTTAAATCTAAGGAAGACATAAAGAAAAAGTAGGTTTCCGTACAGAAGAAGCTGCAGCCAGGTGTTGTACAGAACCTAATGAGTGGAGTTGAGCATAAGGTGCGAGCGTACGGTTATGGTATTGAAGTTGAATGAAATAAATATGCCAAAGCTTACTAATGGGTTATACTTAATTGTCTGAAAGTTGGAAAAGGATCGGTCAACTAGGTAATTTTCTATAGCGTTTTTTCCATGACACAATTTTATGTGGGACACCCTTTAGTTTGAAGTGGTTAAGACTAGGGTTCTGATGCATGGTCATTATCGGTGTCATTGCTTATTTTTGTTGCTAAGGAATCCAATTTTGACTGACAAAAGGGCGTGGACACTCAGAAGAATATAAAGTGCGGGACCTTTCAATTAGAGTCGGATCCTTGAGGTAAATTCAAGAATGACAACTGTAAAAAACGAATACTTCATAATTTCTCAATAGTGATGGAGTAATACCAACAATCAATACGAAACTATCGATTTTAAATTGGCTCATTACTTGACTAGCCTATTGGTCCCAAGCAAATCGATTAACGTACCCCATTCTAGTTGAAATTCTAGTACTACACTATGTTTGTTTTGATTCTCTATGAAAGTTTGACAGATAAAATGAGGGGTTCGTGGATTTTCCTATGTTTCGAGGGGTGCATCGATTAGCTAGGGACCGAAGATAGTACCAGAGTTGAGCCAAAAAGTCTTCGGGACCTACTAGTCTTAGAGTTACCTCTATGGTAATACCAACAATCAATACGAAACTAACGATTTTAAATTGGCTCACTACTTGACTAGCCTTTTGGTCCCAAGCAAATGATTAACGTACCCCATTCTAGTCGAAATTCTAGTACTACGCAATGTTTATTTTGATTCGATATGAAAGTTTGACAGGTAAAGTGAGGGGTTATTGGTTTTTGCTATGTTTTGAGGGGTGAATCGATTAGCTTGGGACCGAAGAGAGTACCAGAGCTGAGCCAAAAAGTTGAGCACGTTATTTCGGGACCTTCTAGTCTTAGAGTTACCTCTATGGTAATACGACATGCACTAAACTAAGGACACGTGATATATTACAATAGATCGAATTACTGGTCGTAGTGGTGTTAGATCCCGAACAGAGGGGGAAAAACATCAGAAAGTATAGAGATTTCAAAGGAAGTTCCATGAACTTGAATGTAGTATCGATAACTTCAAGTTACGTGAACTTTTGATGTAAAAATCCGTTTGGGGCAGTTCCAATTACTTCAAGTAACCACAAATATCTTCAAAATTTGCAGAAGTTAATAGATCTTGAGGATTTAGTCATTTTTTTTCGGCTTTTAAGTTTTCAAGAAAAATTGTAGATTACAGTTTAACCATCGTCAACGTTTCGGTACAGGGGGTTGAAATCCTCATCAGGTCTAGTGTTCGGACCAGTTCTCGAAATAAATTTCCACAGCAGTATGGTTTGTTGCACAGCTTGAAACTAAATTTAATTCATGTTAGTTTGTATAATTGTATATAATCTATTTAATAACTCACATTTATGGTTTCTTTGTTCTTTTCAGGTTACGTTGACGGGAGCCTTTCCTGAACTTTGAATTGCATCAACAATCTAAATAAAAGCGACGATTTTAATCACTGTCCCAAAAAAATGATTGTTTTACTTACAATATAAGTGCACTTATTGATTTATATTGAACTGCACTGAAGTTAAATTAACTCAAATGAAATTGCAAAAAATAACAAGGTTCTTTACTACACTTCGATATCTCCGTTACTGTTTTTGTTTACGTTATCCATGTACCTATTCCCAAGCTCACACACACTCTCAGCCGATTCCTTTCCGCACGGTCCTTCACTGACGTTTAGGATCAACGTCTCTTACGCTTCGCAGGTAGGGTATGGCGCAAGGTGTATTGATAGTGCTCGGCGGTGCGCACATACCCCTTCCCCGTAATTCTGGTGAGGGTCCCTCCTTAGAACCAGATTTACGATCCTGGACTTCCAGCACCGCCAACTTCGTTACAGGACGCCTGTACTCTCCTTTCGCCGTCTTCACCGACGCTTGCCTGATTCTGCCGTCTGCTCCAGGGTATACATCAACTACCACGCCGCGTATCCAAGTCTTGCGTGTGGCTTCATCAGCGATGTAGACCAAGTCTCCACGACTGACTGGTTGCGCCTCCGATTGCCACTTCGATCGCTTGTTAATCGTGGGCAGATATTCCGCCACCCATCTCTTCCACAGCTGATCTGCCAAAGCTTGCGATCGTTTGAAACTGTCCCGCAAAGCTTCAGCTTCGTTCGTGCTGGGAACCAGCTCCACTTTACCGGTCATCCCGATACCCTTCTCGAAGTGATTCGGCGTAAGGGCTTCGGTTGCATCCGATCCAAGGCCACTGTACGTTAAAGGGTGGGAATTGATCAGGTCTTCTGCCTCCGCCAACGTAGTCCAATACTTCGTCCGTCAATCGTCTTCCGTCGTTGAACACCACCAAAGCTGCTTTCACTGAACGGACCAACCGCTCCCAAATTCCGCCCTGTCCGTCTGTCATCGCCTCCTCGCAATCTCCCTCTATCGCCCTAACTATCTCCTTGCTCGCACCTTGGAAGTTCGTGCCATTATCAGAGAAGAATTCCACCGGCTTGCCCCTTCGGCACACAAATCTGAGACTAGATGAGACTCACCCTATGTGGCTCAACCAAGACTCCCGGATATCTAGCTCAGTAGCATGAGACCCCTGAACTGTGTCACAGGGCCGGCATGCTACTTGGTAATTTGGAGGGGTACGCGGAACAAACTGTGCAGAAACTGTGGGATTTCTTACGTGATTGTGAAATTAATTGGAAGCTAAAGTGTGGGTGGAAAAAGTCTAAAAGTTTATTAAAATGGAACTATGGTGCGGATGGTTTTATTGGGCTATTATGGGGTGTGTTCTGTGGGTTTCTGCTTCCTTGGTACGTACCGGTGGTGTTTGCTGGATGATGGCGGTGATTATGTTGGGCAGCTGTTGTTTGACCGCGATGGCGATCCGTGGCTTAATCACTCCGTCGACAATGGCGGATCGGTGTCTTACACTGGTCTGGAAGATGGCGCCTGGTGACTGGAGCTGTGGTCACTACAATGGCGGGTTTGAGGCTTGGGTTTGCGCGTTGCGATGGCGGTTCGCAACCAGGGAATATAGCAATCCCTGTGCAGCTACTGAAGTAGCCTTTTCGGTGTCAACGGCGTCTCCCTTCGTTGGCGAACATCAGCTGACCGTGACAAGGCCACCTTGGTTGAGCCAAGAAGGGTCTTCCTCCTTAACACTTAGGACTACCGAGTCCGAGGATGCTCTCCTTTGTGGCAATTATTAAGCCGGAGAGTTGAAGGTCCTTGACATTTAGACCAAGACAGTCGATACTGACTTGGTCGAAAAGTGCCGATCATGAGGATCTCCGTGGAATACCAAACAAAAGGTCCTAAAGGACAAATGGTTGTTTTAAACCAAGCCAAAATCATTTTTGGTCAAATTCAGTTACCTGAATGAACACCAGGAACATAAAAAGGTCGTTCTCGCACTTTGGTTCACTTTTTCATTCCACTCACGTCTTCTAGGCACAAACGCCGGTTTACTTCTGGGCAATGGTTGACCATCCCGTAGAGATGAACTAGCCTAAGGCTAAAAATCTCTTAAATAAAGAATTAAAAAAAAAAAAAAAAAGTTTGACCATCCCAGCTATCAAAAGCCCTCCTTTTCCCATCCAGTTTTCAATTCGTTCCTTATTATTTCCTCCATTTTCCTTCCTTGTAGCTTATAACCACCCATCCATATCATCTCCTTCGCCTATTGAGTTTTTCTACCACAGTTGATTATAATACCCTTTCGATCCTGTCACATCCAATTAAGCTTATAAACAAATATCATTTTCAAACTACCTACTAAGACAAATTTATACATTTTTCAATAACAGCAATTTTACCTACAATCCTACTAATCCTACTAACCCAACACTGACACTAAACAAACACTACAGTTTCCGAAAACATCAAGCACACATTAAAACCTAGGACATTGTAACTAAACGGTTACAAATCTTCGAATCGCCATCAAGCATGCTTGCGTCGTCAGGCCATGAGCGACCTCCAGATGGATTGCTCTTGTAGATAGACATGTGAATAGGCATATCCACCGCTTTTCCGACCTACGACCAACCGTGACTGTTAGCGGTCCGCAATAGTCCACTCCAGTGAAACTGAATGGTTGCCAACCAGGGGTGACACGAGCCAACGGAAGCGGAGCCATTCTCGGGATCTTCGGCTGGCACTTCTTTACTCTGCACCACACACATGCCTTCGTCACTGCCTTCAATTCTGTCCGGAGATTTGGGATCCTGAAACGCTGTCGGAGTTCGTTGACCACAGTTTCCCCATTTGCGTGGGCCGCTTGTTGGTGATGATATTCCAGCAACTTCGTTGTGATTGGGTGCTTCTTAGGCAAGATTACCGGGAATCGGAGTTCAAATGGAAGGAATGAACCCTGTGCGGTTCTGCCTTCCATCCGGAGAACATCTTGCTCGTCTAAAAACGGGCTGACGTCGTACAAATTGCTATTCTTCTCCAACGGATGCCACTCGCTATACGGAAGGTCACGGTTCTTCACAAGAATCTTTATTTCATCTTCGTAGGCCTCTGCCTGCGCCGACCGCCAAAGGTAGGCTTCAGCACGTTGAAACTCCTTTCGCTTCAGTGGAACCAACACAGTTAGTATAGACCTCTTCACCAACCGTTGAACCCTTGGTGGTGCTGAAATCGCCAAGTAACGGCACCGGTGGTGTAGTGGTAAGCGTGATTACCTCTCACCCCAGCAGGCCTGGGTTCAATCCCAGTCGGCGCCGCCGGGATGTTCTGAGGCATAACATCTCTGATTACGCCTTCCTTCGGATGGGAAGTAAAGCCGTTGGTCCCCGGTTCATGAGTTGATGGGTCGATAGGTAGGGTCCAGGTGTGGGAGCTGCCTTCCTGGCACGTCGGTAGCATTGGTGCTCAGCACGGAAAACAAGATCGACGGAAAAAAAAAACAAACCAAAAGGAAGGAAATCGCCAAGCCTTCCCGTTTCCTGATACAGTTGGATTTGAACCTGTAGATGCAGGCTACTGTTCGGACGAGAACCTTCCAACGAGAGAAACGCGTGGCATCGATTACGGTCTCGACTATCGAAATATCATGGAACAAATGGCATATTCGGGCTTCCTCTGGGGTATTCGATTTTACGGTGTCTTACTGCGACCATTCCTCTTCTGGCTGGTACAAAAATCGTGGGCCCTGGAACCATGGACCGTTCGAATCTAGACTGCTGCCCTTTTTCCACTTCGTTAAGTCGTCCGCAATGTTACTCGCCGTTGAAATCCATCGCCACTCACTATGCTTCGTGAGGCTCAGAATCTCGCCAATCCGGAAAGCGACGAATGGTTTGTATTTGCGTTGCTCCGACTGAATCCAAGAAATCACCGTTCTGGAATCGGACCAAATGAACCGCTTCTTCACCACCAATGAATGAGCCTCGATCACCGAATTCATCAACCTGGATCCTATGACTGTCGCTTGCAGCTCATGACGAGGTATTGACAGCATTTTTAACGGAGCGACCTTCAATCTCGCCATCACCAGTGAACACAATGGGCCTTCATCTGTTAACACACGGAAATATGCAGCAGCACCATATGCATCTTTGCTGGCATCAACGAGGACATGGAGCTGTAGAGTGCTGTAGTCGACTGAACTGAACCTTCGAAAATAGTGGCGTGGAATCTTCACATTTTCAATCTCTGGAAGCCGACTGATCCATCGGTTCCACTTATCACAGCATTCGTCATCAATAGGTTGATCCTAGTCGCAGCCACTACGCCATAAATCTTGAATTAGTATTTTTACGTGGATAGTGAACGTTTCTAGCATCCCAAGCGGATGGAAAAGGCTCATGACACAGCTCATTATCACCCTTTTTGTCGGCCTTTGCTCTCCTGACAGATACGTCATCAGTTCATCCCGTAGCTTCACTAGAAACGTGTATTGATCCCCTAGCGGGCACCAAGCTATTCCCAACCGTCTCTCCAGACATCGGAATCTCTTGACCGCCATCGCTACCACAACGCATCGCAGAAAAACGTACCACTTTTTGTTTCGCAGATTTGTTTGCACTACCCCTTCTGTTCTGTGCCTGAGTGCTTCACCTTGTGTGTGAATGAGTCAGTCTTGTAATGGATATTGAAGCGAATGGTTGTGTTGTAGTGTGTGAGTCCATGGCTGGTTCGGCTGGTGTGCTCCAACGATTCACGACAGCATCCAAATTTACCATACCAGCACTGACCAGTACATGTACATAATTTTATCAAGTGTGGGATCTTAAAAAAGTTTAGTAAACTCAGAATCGTATCATTATTTTTCTTAGCCTTAGTTCTCCCAAATTCGTCGATGTCTAAAAATATTGAAAATTTGTGTGGGTTCCAATTCCAATTCCAAAGGAATTTTGAGGAGATTTTAGAATAAATTCTAGGCATAACACCAAAACGTAAAATTCCAAGAATGCTGTGGATAGAACTCTACGAGGAATCTGACTAGAATTCGAAGTTAAACGTAAAAAGAGTTCCAACGTAGTTGTGAGAATCCAGGTGAATTTTAAGGGTACAGAGTTGATTTTTTTTTGTTCTTAGGAAATTTCATGACGATTGTGAAAAGGATTCCTGTTCCATTTCTTATTGATATTCCAAATAAGTTCTGAGTAGAGTTTCTAGAGAGTTACCACTAACTTTTTTTGGCAATATTTAGAAGATACTGAGAAGCAAATGGCAGCTTCAGTGAATTCTTGGAAGAATCATTAAAAATTTAAAGTAAGTCGTAGGTTGAATTCCATTATTTTTGTTAGAAGTGTTCTCCATAGTATTTATGATCTATTATAAAGAAAATATCAATTCTTAAATTTCTTGTAGAGGAATTCCGAAAAGAACTCTGTGCAGAACATTGCAAAAAAATTCTGCGAAGATTTCTATGCGAATTTCCTTCTTATACAAATTTTACTGTCTTTGGCTTATTCAACTTAGTGATCTGCTAGAAAAATGTGATTTATAGCTAACGTTGACGTTTCTTATCTATATATCATACATAATAACAAATCTTATCGCATGGAATTGAATTGGGCAATTGCATATTCCCACCCATAGTGGTAATCTAACGGTGCAACCTATGCGATTACGAGTACAAGAATTGATTAGTTCAGTTTAAGCAGTGACTAAATTCAGTTCAATCGAATCCACACACAAAATGAAAATTTTTCTTTCGATAGTGATCATTTCGGCCATGCTAGGCTACGGTAATAGTATAGTTATGTTAGTGCTTCTCAACCTAGTGATCTTACCTTGCTTTCACAGCATCGGCTCTCTCCTGCTACGAATGTGCCAGTCTCGAAGGTGACACGTGTGTCGACGATCAGCTGATTGAATGCGACGCCCTCACTGCAGCGAACGGCATGGCAATGCTGCTGATGGCGAAGCCTTCGATTCAAGTGATTCCCAGTACCAACTACCAGTGCTACAAGTTTATTGCCGAGCA
This sequence comes from Ochlerotatus camptorhynchus, assembly GCF_037179485.1. Lineage (NCBI taxonomy): Eukaryota > Metazoa > Arthropoda > Insecta > Diptera > Culicidae > Ochlerotatus > Ochlerotatus camptorhynchus. The sequence continues at coordinate 3,066,768 of NW_027040604.1, read as the reverse complement.
AAAGCCCAACTTCAAAGTTACGATCAAGTCTTGCATTTACGATACCATACAGGTTTGCGAGGGCACTCCACTAAATGCCGAACAAGTGGAGTGCTACACTTGCATGGAAGACAATTGCAACGGGTCCAATCAGATAAGAACTGGCTTCGTTGCTATGATAAGTATAATCATCGTTGCTGTTGCTATGATCGTTGGAAATAAATATTGATGGTTTAAAAAAAAATCATTAAATTACGAACGAACCTTTGAGTTTGAGTAAACCTCTCCTCCAAACAAACCTTGATTCCGACGTCACCAAAAGCCGATGCTTTTCACCCTCACCCTTCCATTGAGATCCATTCAAATATTACGTATCGCGTTTATGGCATGTAACGCTGCCCCCATCCCCTCTTGCCTTATGTAATATTTGAATGGGTCCTTGATTGGCGCCAGTCAGTCGGCGTCATCGCCGTCACTTGTCGTGAGTCATGTATAGCCGATATGACGCCTTGGATCTTTGCACCGTTTTATTTTCCGATGTGGTGGATGGGATGGAGCAATGAAAACAAAACTGATGGTGAGACGAACCCTGCGCACTTGTCTTGTTGATCCATTGCAGGTGTCTGGTATCGGCAAACTCGGCTGCACCAACGTGAGTATACATAGGTATTCTAATGTGTCAAATTCATGATTCAGCCATGTTGGATTTTGGTATGGAGGTGCGGAGGGGTTTGGTTATACATCTAAAACTATCCCCCTACCGCGACCTCTTCACCCATATAGTGACAAAGGTGTATCATCCGTATCACCATGTTTCACCCACCATGTGTTGCACGTCTTCTTCTACAGCCCACCCATTTCATCGCGCCGCAGCATGGCGAGGGCTACATGCAATCATGCATGCGAGACTGGTTGTAAACAAGTGGTGAAACGGATTGGCGTTAGTTAGAGACTAAGAAGTTTCACAGAAGCTATGTATGTATGGGTACGAGCATAACTAAAATTGTTTCCATGCAGCAGACCATAAGTAGATTTCTCTCATGATAAAAGTATGCGTCGACACTCCGGACACCACTCGATACAGTACGAGTACATACTGATCCATTATTCCAAAATATGTATAACTCATTTAACTCATTAGAGTTGACCTTGCTCTAGTCATTTGAACTTTATTAAAATTTATTTATTTATTTATTTCGTCAAGCCAGTGTAGAATACATACAATGATTATAACAATATTTACTTACATACTATGCATTAATTCTATTCTATTTTAGCTTAATTTTTATTTGCTGCTTGGACATAGTGATGTAAATAGTTCCGCAATGCAAATTATACAGGTGCATCATTCCATTGATTGGGCTATTTTTTGCATATTTTTTCCGTACGAATTTTCAGAAAATAAATTCCTTGTTCTAAGATATCGACAAGGCATGTAAAAGTTCAACTGTGCGAGAATTTCTGCCGAATCTATGCGCATTGAAATAATGTCGTTGATGAAGAAAAGCATTGCAAATTGGCAACGCTCCTTAAGTGTTTGTATATTATTGATGAGCATGCAGCGCGCTTCATAAGATGGTAATCGAAATGCAGTCCAATTCAATTTACGTAAAGCATATAAAACAAATTTTTGACGTAGGATTACGTCTTTCGGCAACATACTGGGGGTGCAATCGATCAATATATTTAAAATTACACAAATGTAGAACTGTTGCAATGGTGATCAAAATAATCACCGATTACCGCAAAAACCGCATTCCCTAGCACAGATTTCAAAATCGAATTCCATACGGTTTCGCCGAACGGTGCTTATTCAATCACCGTGTGTGTTGGTGTCGGGTCGGTTGTTATTAGCAGCAGTGCTTTCTGGATGTGGCGTTGAATATTGTTATCCAGTACACAACGAAAGGCTGCCAGCAAGCAGCGAGCTGCAGCATCCATGCACCGAAGAAGGAGGAAGAAGCCGCATCGCTACTAATGGGATTCTGTAGCTCTTCGAGAGTTACTGTGGGACATCTATGTCAAGCGCGTCACCCTCGTTCCAAACAACATACAGCTCGCCAGCCTCATCCGTGTTGAACACCCTAACCCAAGAAACAATTGCATACCTAATTAACATTTCTTGAGCTGTTTCATTTAGTTACTTACTGAATAGTTGCTGCTTTATTTTGGTATGCAGCTACGACACACACATTCTTCAAATAATTCTGGAGAATTTATTCAGTTTGTGGTCTATTAGTAATTGAAATCATATGTTTAAGTTGCTACTATGTAGCTTTCAATTACGCTGATTTAAGACTACGGATAAGTTCTTTGAACACTTTATACATGTGGTAGTTATTTTGAGAGTAATTTCTAGCAGCTTTCATAATTCGTATTTACGTACATCACTTTGTTATAGAAAAACAAGGGAGTCGAGTTTCTAACGCCTTTGGATACGGTTGTGTGTTAAGTTCGTTCTCTGTTTTGTGCGTGCATTCGCTTTCATAGTTTTCGGCTGCATTTGCCGGATTAGCGCTGGCACTCTGCCTCCCGGACGGTTATACGTGTGTGAGTGTTGGTTTCTCGCTTTCCGAGAAGTTTTAGAATCGAGAAAGAAAACATGATTCATCATGTTTGCAAAATTGGCGTGGTTTGATTGTTTCTCCCGGACCAGAAATTTGTGGCATCGCGAGTGAAATTTCTGTTTATTTACGCGGTGATGTGAAGTGCGCTGAACTATTGTCAGGGTTTTGAGATGTGCATTGCTTTTGTGCACGGAGTGACTTGAAAAAAGAAAAGTGAAGAAAAGTGATATTTGGTTGTTGTGTGGTTGGAGTGGAGGGAAAAAAAATATGCGTGGAAGCATCGGGAATGCGCTCCCGGGTGAAGTGATTTGGTGAGAACGTTCCAGTTGAAGATTGTTGACAAGTGTATTTGTGGTGATGCAAATTATGGTTTAGATGACGCATGACTTCAAACATTTTGTGTATCCAAATAAAACATATTACATACTAAATACGCACAGGGCATCGTCTGCTGACCATTGCCGCGGGTATATCGTGGGAGTCCCAGGTACCCGGTTCAAGCTTTAGTTGGCGGCGGTGGCTCTTCTTGACCTTCTACCCCCTGAGTAGTTAGTGTGAATAAGGGCGTCTATGTGATGTTTTGCTGTACCTGTTGTGGACATTTAGTGCATCCTGTTCCCTTAACTTGTTGAGGACACCCTGTCTTGCCTCAAAAGTTACCCTTTTTGAAGTACTAGTCTTCACAACATAAAGGGCACCATTACGGAGCATGAGATTTGATCAAATTATTCGCAGTTCTACTTGTCCAACGCCCCCGGCTGGGTGAGGGATAGAGGATGACACACACACACACACACTTTGTTATAGAAAAACAACTTTATCATTACAATATCATGTCAACGAGTCTTATAAAATTATGTTTTGTTGTCATTGAAACTTTGTATCAAGTATTATAAGGCTATGGCAAAATTTTATCTCCTCTAATCGTTGTTGTTTATCTCCTCAATCGGTTCTAAAGATCTTTTAATAAATCAACCTACAGATACTGTTAAAGTTAAGGCAACACGATTATGATGAAATTTTTAATTTTGAAGTTGATACATAATTTACAATCATGTTTGCTAGTGAATGTGTATTATGAAAATTTAAATGATAATTACATTTTATTATAAAGGGATTGTATGGGAATTGAACTCACCTCCTTTGATCTATAGTCGCTGGCATACCATCTGAGCTATCCTGGATGATAACATAAGATGTAACTAATCGCACATAAAAGCTACGGGAGATTATACTAAAGAGTTGTTGTGCTTATTTACTGTTCCACATGATACCGCGTATAGGCTATAGAAACTTGTAACGAGAATATTTTCCTAGTCTAAAAATATCCCTTTTTAGTTATACCAATTGTAAGCTTTCTATTGTACGTTTATAGCCACCTATCGGAATAAATAAAAACTTGCGCGAACATGTATAATTTAAGGCGAATTAACTGGATTCAAAAATAAATTAAACCTTCGGTAAGTTGCGGAAATTTCCACAAATTACTTTCTACCTGCTTTTTTGTGTGGAAAGCCGAGTCAGAGGAAAGTATTGTTCCAAATTAGTCCGCCAGAGCTGACCAATAAAAAAATAATCTCTATAGAAAACGTACATTATAAGGTGGAAATTGCGTCGTAGCAAAAAGGTTCAACCAAGCTATTTGCGCGTCGCTCGATTTATTCTGGTGGAGTCAGTTATCAAGTAAAGATCAAGTTTGGAAGTGATCCTTAAATTTTTTGAAAGTGATTCTAGTTATAGCTTAAAACTAAATTCGAAGTAAGTTCGCGTTTTTTATTTTATTTCTAATAGATTTTAATTGTGAAATTGTGGAATTATTTGTATTTATAGAGTTCGGATAGATTATACAAAAATTGAATTTAACATACGTGAATTGAGTGTATTTTGAATATTCAGGTAAGCCTCTTAGTAAATATATAGAAACCAATTGTGAGATTATCACGTTGAATAGGCGTCATTAAGCCCATCCAACGTGGGCTGCTAGTCTGGACTGGATTGGTTCGTCCAGATTGGATTCCGGCTACGAAGTCTAGCACGTGTGATTGTGGGGTTGGAAAACTCCCTGAGTCAAGTAGCGAAGACTCGAACTTGTGCCCGTGTGCGCGTACGTCCTTCGATCGATTGTGTCGATCAGTTTTCGGGTGGTAGTCAAGACGCCATTCGCGACGGCTCGTAACGCCAAGGCGTGAGGCAGAGCGCAAAGCCAACTCACTCTCACTCCACCAATCTTCCGGGGACGCATACCCCGTGTATCGCCGTTCACGCGCGAGCCAACGGATACGCACGAAGGCCAACACAACGAACGATTTCGTCGAAGAACATTCGAGACGCCGAGGGAACGCTTGAGGTAGTAGATCGTCGTTGGAGCACCTCGCCGATCGCCAAGGTCAGATCTTCCCTATTGTGAACAATTAAATAAAAGAAGAACCCTTTTGAGTTAAATAAATGCGTGACGTCACCAGATCAAGCTAGGGTGTAAAAAAGGTGAACTGAATATTTACAATAAAGTTTTTATGCTTGCAATTTTCCTAAATATAGGCCCTATGTGCAACTCTATAAATTCGATTTAGTTATTAATTAATTTATGCGTATCATTGAAATATTATATTTTTAATTCGAGTTTAGTTACCAACGATTTCACCTATTCGGGGTCGTTAATTGATTGATTTAATTTAGTTTGTTTGTTCCTTCTAGCTTAAACCTTTTCTGCCGCTCAGTTCTGGTTGACTTTAGTTTTTTTTTCTTCTTAGTTTTCTTCCATGTATGTTCCGCCATAATCCAGTTCATTTGCTCATTTCGTTTGGGTCAATTTGTTGTTTTCGGTTCTGGAATTACTATTCGACCTGCCCTGAGAAGGGTAGTCTCATACCGGGTTTAGAAGAGAGATAACGGTCCTTCAAATCAGAAGGTGGCGCTTAAGCCGTTGTCTTAAGTAACAGAGACGAACGTTACAAACTGCAGATTTGTTATGTGTTGATCAATATAGTTGAATAAAGCATTACCTTCCATTATATTTCAACGACTGCTCATCATACAATCGGTTGCCTACTGAACAAGTGATTACTTCCACAGTATATTAGTTTATCAAACATTTTCCAAATTTCTGCTTACACTGTTGCAAGCTTTGACGTTTATGATTAACAACGGACCTGAACTGATGTGCCATTTTTGTATCTCTGTCAGTCGTTGCAACGTGAGTGACCATCAAATTCTCTGTTTATTACCAGGTTTGTCTGCAAAATGGATCAAAAATAAGGTAAATTACTGACAAAATATCATCAACACTATCTATCAAAAGTTAATCCATCGACTACTTATTACAGATTATTTCGATGTTGTGCAAACAAAGGAGGCAGGAAAACTCGTCTTGACAGCGGTTCCCCATCGCTGGGTTTGTAATGGATTTTTAATACGGCCGGAAAAAATGCTAACAAACTACGGAAGGACCTGAAGTCAGAGCCAACCAGCGGCTGGAGTAAAAATGCGTGCAGCGTAAAAAGGAAGTAGGGTTACGGTATGTAATGTGGGTCTAGTCCTTTCATTCGGCCTATCACGCAAATAAATAATTAATTAAGGAATATTACACAAAAAATAAGGAAAATATTGATCACTGATGGTTGATAAATGTGTACCACACACAAATCAATTTATATCACAACATTTCAATACATTTTCAGCTCTCGTAAGTAATAAAACTGGTTGAGAATATCACAATGTTCGGAGTTTTTAGCCGCCATGACTTATAAGGTTAAGATGGGAAGGTTGACTGACGATCATCAAATGGCCTGATTATGGCATTTATTGATTGGAATTACCTGATAATACACACTAGACGTAAAACTTACAGTTGCTGTTTGAATATTTTATGTTTATTTTAATTGTTTAACAACGTTTTCACAAGTAAAACATGGACCCAACTTTAGGGACACATTTCTTTTCTATGTTCCTAACTATGGCCCATGAAATTCATTTGACAGCATATAGCAATAAGAGTAACGTCAACAATGTTGTTTTGCATTTGGATGATAAGGAACGAACAGGAAGGGAGATTTTTTCTGCCAAACCTGTATAATGAACATCACAATGTTCTGATTTAGATATTCTGCGGTCAAAAGACGATAAGCGAAATTTTTAATTTTTAATTTTTAAATTGAGTGATTTAATGTAGTTTTCGTAAAATTTTCTCTAAGAAATGTTTTGAGGAATGAAGAGCATTAAGTTAACAGTGATAGTGATAAAAAAAAAATACATCAGAAAACGTTACCAAGAGCGTTTTTTTGAGGATCAAACAAGATAGGACGAAGTTGCATCCATAAATAGACCCAATTTGGGGACAATAGACCCATATTACATACATTTCCCTCGTGAGTTATTGTCTTAAAAAAAGTAAGTTTTTCAACTTTTCGTGGTTTCTGATAGCAAACGACATGATAAGCATATCTAAGCATACCATTTAGCAGTAGAATATCGTTTGCAGGTAAATTCATTGATGAGTTATGATTAAAAACGTAATCGATGGCTGCATATTAGACCGAGGTTAGGGACGTATACCCTATATCCCTTCTTACGAAGAGGTCGAAATGGAAGCTGCTGAACTTTCAGGTCAAAACACAGAGAGTTCTGATTCGGCTCCACGAAAAAAGAAACAGAAGAAGACAACAAAGGATGGTTTGAGCAGAAGATTTGATTTCAACCACTTGGTTGCAGGAAATGGTTGGTATTTTTATACTGTTTCAACTTTCTCATTTCACATTGGATATTGACTTTGTAGGAAATGACAAATTTCGTACAACATTCATCGCTGCTGATGAACCTAGCCTTAACCTGAACACCGGAACGGAACATACAGGCCCGCAGTCAAATGTCACATCGGTCGTCGATGGTTCTCAGAATCATCCGGTTCTTGTTCGTAACTTGCTGTGCTCTCCAAGTGTAAACCAGGTAGATGACATCTTTTCCACGCAGCAGCCCGATCAATCTGTTCACCTGACAACAGGTACCGAAGCTGGACAACGGGCAACAGATGAAATGCAAGTGATAATGACGGAGGGTGAATACGTGTATTATCAGCAGGTAGGACTGCTCCATATTATTTTTACACCTATCTTAGGTAGCGTGTTTTATTTTCCATAGCCCGTTGTTGATGCTGATTACATCGTTAAAAAAATCGAACGGGAGTGTTCCAAAATACAGCAAGCAATGCTTTCGGCAATGGGATCCATGATGGCAGCATTCAAGAGTGACATAGACGTGAAACTTACAGCAGCTTTACGTGCTAAAACAAAACCGTCTGTTGAAAATGACGAAAAGTTTACTTCTTCCCCAATGTCATCCACCGAACAGATTCATGAGCTAGTAAAGAACCTTGCAGATGAAACATTCTCAAAGTGATTCGTAAGTTTGTATTTCTACAGTATTCATGGGGATACGATTGCTTTTTGAACTCTAATTTAAGCAAATTGTTAACTCTTCCTTCGATATCTAAATGCTCATAGGACATGCATTTGATTTATTTACAGATCTCTTATATGAAAAAGGTTATTGGTTATGTTGGCGATAACTGCAACGGGTTGAACATCTCCTACACGTTGGTGGACCATTTTTTCGAACGTAATGTCATGATGAAATGTTCATGGAGTGGCGCTAGTCGCAGTACGACCATCAAATTGGCTATCAAGAATTGAACCAACATTCTGGATACTTTTTTTGCAATCGTCCATAGTGTAAATACCACGTTCTCCAAACAGCTGCTTGAGCATTATTTCAAGCAAGTGGCACGAAATTCTAAAAAAAGAAGTAAGGGGTTGCGTCTACCTAGCATTCATCGTAGAGCGAAGAGGTCAAATAACAAACTTGATAAAGGTAATTCTGATTGCATTTTTGCTCTGCTGCTGATTATTTATTGATTATTTTTCGAACTTTTAGCGGCTGATGCTCCGACCCGAAATTCAAACAAAACCAGGAAAGGATGATGACTCACAATCAAGCAAATCATCTTCTAGTGATGATACAGATAACGAGATGCTAGTAAGCAAAGTGGAGGAATGTGAGCTTCATTTCAATTCGACCTAATAATCAATCATTTGAATCGAGTGGTTCTAATCGATAAATAACTATTGTTGATGCACTTTAAAATGATGTGCTGTTTTAAAATGAAGATTTAGTTTTAGTGTATTTTTAACCTTTGATTTCTACACGCTGTAAGTTACGCTAATGCAGTTTTTATTTGATACAAGTGGTTCAAGCACAGATTTGCAAGAAGCAAAAAAGCTACCACGAATTTTTAACCATGACTAACAGAACTAATATATTCATTAAAATGTAATGATAAAGAAATAAAATCAATAAACATTTTTATGATAACTGAAACTTTCATGTTTTTTAACAAGACCATTCTGATTTACAAAAATGTGTGTAGCAATGGTACAAAAACATGGTAGCCATCCTTATAACTTACTATTACATACTTGATAAAGGCTTTAATGTTTTTCGTTGTGATCGGAGCCCTGCTAATAGTAGGAAATCCCGATTCGGTGGTGTTTTGATCGCTATTGCGCAGCGATATGACAGCCGTGTTGTACAAACCGTGAGTGGCAAAAGTTTGGAACAAATATGTGTTTTCTCGACGATCAAAGGCAGAAAGGTTTTACTGTGTGCAATCTATATTCCACCGGACAATAGCCAAGATGTAATTCTAATCAATGACCACGTTTCCTCCCTTAATGAGCTTTGTGGAAAGTATTCGACTGGTGACGCTCTCCTGGTATGTGGTGATTATAATCAACCACGCATGCGCTGGTGTTCAATTGACAACGTCATCCAATGTGATGCTTCACCACTACCGCTGTCCAGTAGCACTCTTTTGGATGGTATGGATTATTTGTGCCTTGGCCAAAGGAATCTTGTGCGCAATCCGCTCGATCGCATTCTCGATCTGGTTTTTTGTTTGCCTGATTGTGAGGCTAATGTGAATAGCTGCTCAGCTCCGTTGCTACCCGTTGACTCTCACCACCCCCCGCTTGAGATCTCTCTACCAGCGCTTGTGGTGTGTGACGAACCTATTGAAAGACATGAGGAGCGACCTCTAAACTTTCGAATGATTGATTTTGCGGCCCTTTCGAACTTTTTGCTAAACGTTGACTGGAATGCGATATCTACTATCATAGATGTCGATGAAATGGCGGAAATGTTTTGTTCCATTTTGAACGATTGGCTTGTTTCGAATGTTCCACGAATTCGGCCGTCAGTTTCGCCTGCCTGGAGTACTCTCCGTTTACGGGATTTAAAACGCACTCGCAATGCTTGTCAACGGAAACTACGTCGTCAACGAACGCCTGACAACAAACGAAGTTTTCAACAAGCCAGCAATGCGTACCGGTTTTTGAATGCCACTCTCTACAAATCTTACGTACTGCGTGTGCAAATTGGTCTGAGAATGAATCCACGTGGTTTTTGGCGCTTTGTTAACTCCAAACGGAAAAGTGCAGTGATCCCAACGAATGTCTACCTGAACGAAACGACTGCAGTGTCAGCTACAGAGTCATGCCAGTTGTTCGCCAAGCATTTTGCATCCGTATTCGCGACGAATCCCGCCTCAAACTTGGAAATCGATGAAGCCACCAGTGATGTTCCCGCTGATTTTGTTGAGTTTGGACTATTTGCTGTAAATCCAGAAATAGTTTCATTGGCTGCAAATAAACTGAAACGTTCGTTTGTCCCTGGTCCTGATGGTTTGCCTGCAGTTATAATATGTCGTTGTATTGCCGCTTTAGCACAACCGTTGTGTGATATCTTCAATCGCTCACTTCAGCAAGCAAAATTCCCTCGCATTTGGAAGCAATCGTTTATGACACCCATTTTCAAACGTGGTGATCGTTACAATGTTGTTAACTATCGGGGAATCACGAGTCTCTCAGCTGTTTCAAAATTGTTTGAAATTATAGTGGGTGGAGTTTTTCTCGATGCCACAAAAAGCTACATATCCACTGATCAACACGGATTCATGCCCGGACGATCGGTTACCACCAATTTGTTGAATTTTACGTCGAAGTGCATAAAAAGTATGGAGGAAAAAGCGCAAGTCGATGTAATTTATACCGACCTGAAGGCGGCGTTCGATAAAATTGATCATAACATACTGCTACACAAGTTATCTCGTCTTGGAGTTTCTATGCAATTGGTTTTTTGGTTGGAATCCTACCTTACAGAGCGTGTACTTCGAGTGAAGGTTGAGGGTTTTGTATCTTTGCCGTTTTCAAACAAGTCTGGAGTTCCACAAGGTAGTAATCTCGGACCGTTGCTGTTTATCCTGTTCTTCAACGATGCTGCTTTGGTTTTGGGCGAAGGATTCAAACTGGTCTATGCAGATGATTTAAAGCTGTACATTGTGGTGCGCACACAAGAAGATTGTTGGCTTCTGCAAAACTCGCTGACTTTGTTTGCCGATTGGTGCCAGAGAAACAAACTGACTATTAGTGTGGAAAAATGTCAGATAATCACGTTTCACCGCATGGTACATCCAATTTTGTTTGACTATCATATTGACGGCGATACTCTTACCAGAGTTACCAGTGTGACTGATCTAGGGGTTCAACTAGACACAAAAATGACTTTTGATTTACACCGTTCAGCGCTCATATCGAAAGCAACGCGACAGTTGGGCTTTATTTCCAAAGTTGCGAAGGATTTTTCGGATCCACATTGTTGGAAGTCATTGTACTGTGCACTTGTCCGTCCAATTTTGGAAAATGTGTCCGTCGTTTGGCATCCTCACCATGTCACGTGGTGCCTAAGGATCGAACGGGTTCAGAAACGGTTCATTCGTCTGGCACTGAGAAACTTGCCGTGGAGTGATCCTGACAATTTGCCGCCGTATCCTGATAGATGCCGACTGTTGGGCTTAGACACACTGGAACAACGACGGAAAGTACAGCAATCGTTGCTTATTGCTAAGCTGTTGAATGGTGAAACTGATGCCCCCGACCTGCTTGCGATGTTGAACTTTCGTGTGCCGAGCAGATCTCTTCGGAATACAACGCTACTGCAACCAAATTTTCACCGAACCATGTTTGGGAACAACGAACCAATCTCAGCGTGTATTCGTGCGTTTACGGCTGTCGAAGAGTTTTTCGAGTTCAATGAACCAACCGAACGTTTTGCAAATCGGATTAGGTCTGTGTTAAATTAGCTCTAATATATTCATTAAGACTAAATTGTCAGATGAATTATTTTAAATACAAATACAAATACAAATACAAATATTTACAAGCAATATCTGTTGGGCGATAGGGATTACATCTATTAGTAAACGAAATGTTTGCCTTATAAATACGTAGGTACGAAGAGCGGATTGGCAAAATGAAAAAAATCACTAGGTGATGCTACGGAACAACCTTGAATTACAATTTGATTGTGCTCGTCATATGAAACATCACACATTTTAACAATTTAATTCTGTTTTGATAAAAACCATGAATTCTCAAAAGACTGATTTAGTAGTAAGCCATCTCTAACTGAGCAATGTAGGTTATTTTTTCGCTTGAACAAGTTTGGAAATGGTCCTTTGGGCGTTTATCGAGTATCCTTCACAGTACTTTTCTCCAGGATTCTATTGGCCACTTGTTCTAAACAGTTGTTTCTTTGTCTTAGGCATCTTTTTAGCTGACATAAATAATTTTCACATGGATACGCTGAAAAAGAATCCAAAGATCCGAACCTTTCAACGTCAGCTACCACATGTTCTAGATTGTGTATATTATTAGTAATATACTCTTCTCCGTAGATGCTTTGTCGAACCTCTCAACGGAATCCCTTTATGAAGAGCTTTGAGTGGGTTTTTTTATTTCCTTTAAATTCCGTTATAATTGCTTATCTTTTGACAGATACGCGTATTTCGTCTACTACTTGCAGACTTCATCAGTGCCAACTGGTGTTGAGTACTTGGCACTGATGAAGTCTGCAAGTAGTAGACGAAATACGCGTATCTGTCAAAAGATAAGCAATTATAACGGAATTTAAAGGAAATAAACCAACCCACTCAGAGCTTTTCATAGTCTAAAGATCTCAAATCTGATTTGAGTAATCCTATCTGATAATTTTTGGATTTGGAATGCACTCAGTTTGCCGGTAAATCCCAATTTACCATCTCTCCAGCCGGTTAGAAGTCGGTTCATTACGCCAAGCTCTAGGAGATGGAGAGAATCAGCTACAATAAAATCTTTTACCATGTCAAGATCATGAATTCTCAGGATAGGAGATTCCTCGCCATTGCGATGTTTCCCATACAATTTTTTTTCGAAACTTTTCGTCAGTTCTTAGCGTACAGCGTAAGGATGGAAAAATGATTGTTCGTTCGATTCACAACAATACCGTTCCGTAGAATAGGGATTAATTCGTTGATAAACGGCGTTAAAAACTCATTTACGTTTGAGGGTTTGTGTTTTCCAAAGAAAATTACCACAGGCATCGGTTTCAGACTAGATGCGCCATGCACGTTGCATAAAATTGGCCATAATTGGCATTTTGAGCTTTTGTGTATTGGGAGTCCATCTATATTAAAGTTGATACTTATTGAAATGTCCTCAACTAAATTATTGAACCAATATTTTAAGAACGTCTGGAGTCGAAAATACCAATATTGTCTACCGGCCATTTCGATACATAATTTTCCCGTATCTTGTGGAGTAGCAAGTAATGTCCTAGGATCTGCGGGTAATCGTCGGTCATTGTATTGGAGTCTCATAAGTTGCAATAAATCTTTCAATGCTTGGTGAGTTATGTTGTGGCGTAAAGACCACTATTTGATAGCAGTTTGGATGTCCTTCTTTTCAGGGTTATCGAACAGCTTCGCGAGGTCTACTAAGCCTTCTCCATTGACTTCCTCAAAAATATAGGTACACGATGTTCCACTTAAATCCGATATATCGCTATGAGCTGCCATACTCATGCTATTTTCATGATCTTCATTGCCAAGATCTTAAATAGAAAATAGGTCAAATAGATTTTTTTAACATTTACCGTTGTACTAATACATTTTCATCGACTAACGAGTTGATTCATCGGATATAGATGCGGTACTAATTGTGTACTCATTTTGTTTGTTGCACCCGGGGTTAGAACAAATATTTTTAAAAATAACTTCGTATTTTTTACATGTACATTTCAATTTCCTGTAAAACGATCCGCTTTTTTGTATTTTTTGTAAATTTTATCTATTTTGAGCAGCAAAATAAAACGAACCGAACTGATGGACGAGATAGAACAAAGATGAATTCGGATACAAAAATGCTGTTAAATCGCTTTTCTACATAAATTATAGAGTCACCTACAGTATTATAAAAACGTTTGATACGCTCAAAAAAAAACATTACACAAGATTAAATTACTGTAGTATGAATAACAGTGTATTGCAATGCAATTATTCACATTGTTTTATTATCTAAATAATCAAGCTGTCAATTAGCTTAAGTACAGAACACAACAACTCTAGTAAAATATGTTGTTAAGCATATATGCATTAGCTGATCAAATCTGTTAGTAGAATTTTCAAAAGCTTCTAAGTTGCTAATTGTTCAACCATCAATGTTTATTGGAACAAAAGCAACTTTTGTGTTAGTAAGGTCATTTAATCAACTATTACTTCAGGCTCATTACGAATATATGGCCAAAATGAATGGGAAATACTTATCATTCAACATGAAATATGACCATCAAACAAAATTGCAGCTATTGAACAAGAGATGATATGCAACACTGATTTCATAGTGTTGCATAGTTCTAAGTTTTGATATTAAAATGTCTAAAATTTGTGGGAGCCCCTCAAATGTGTGAACCGGTCCCCCACCATCAACACTCAAAGACTCCTTCGAGGATCTTTCCACTTATGAATATCGACATAAATATATTTCTGGGCTTGTCACGAATGCGAAAGACTAATCCTCTCATTCGTAACTACGTGGCTCACTGAAGATAAATTACACAAGGAGCATAAAACGCACGGACAATCAGTGTTCAAGATGATTGATTTACGAATAATCGATAATTAACAGCGAATCCAAACACATAAACCAACCAAATATAAAGACAAAAAGCTTGCTACTACTACCACGCTAAACTCTCTCTATAATATAGTTTGCTCGGAGTTGCAGAAGGATAATGATATATTTCTTGCCTGCTTTGTTGCAACATACATGGTTGTGGACATAGCTTGATCGGAATCGAGAAAAGACAACAACGAAAATCCCATTAACACACGTGTATCATCATCGAGTTTACTTCGTGAAACAGATTGCCAACAATTTGGTCGTTTCCTTTTACCGACCCGAACAAGCAAAAGCCGCTTGTCATGAAAAAAACGAAGAAGATTATATCATTATTGCTTACCACTGCTGACATAGCGTTGTCATTCGGCTCGTTGATCGCTTGTCATTTTTCCATTTGGAGATATTTTTGATTCCTTGATAATTAATCATCGAAAAGCATTGTAACGTCACTCATCATGTGACGAAACATGTCAACGAAGGCATTCCGGTATTCATATTCATATTTATATCGCCGTAAAGCAGATGCAGAGAACATGCAATTCCACAACTTTGACCATACGTACTAGTTGAGAAAATGTTGTTTGATTTGAAGATTGTTTGGACGGGTCTGCTAAAGTTGTTCCGATTCTCTGGGCATTTTCCGTTCATTTGCGACACTCAGCGGAAGATATTTGTACCCTCCAGATGGCTTGTTCTTTGGACAATTGTGGTACTGACCTTAACTACAGGAATCCTAGCATTATGTTATTTCTTCTTCCCAGTTGAATCTTTCTATCATCTAGACCTCATCACCATGTTCGGCATCATGCAGACAGCGATAATATACAGCAGTGTACTGTCATGTTACCCAATAATTATACTTAACCTGAAGCGAATCACAGTGAATTTGAACCAGTTTTACAAACTATACTCAACATTACTCAACGACAACACCACCTTAGATTACGAACTTCTTACGAAATTTCAGCACATAGTTTTGTTTGCCCATGTTTCTCTTGTTACACTATCTAACTGTCTCTTCTTAATATTCTTAAGAAGTTCTAAGTACGCATCGGGATTCGCATTGCTACTGCATGCTACCAGTGAAACTCTTATGTTCAGTTTTCTTTGCTTTTACAAATGTTTTGTTATATTGAGCTCCATGCTGTATCGCAGCATAAATCATCGAGTCATCCATGCCGTTGGCATGCTGTGCGACTTTGACAAAAACATAGCCTACTGGGATGGACACAAAGCTAAAAAGTCGAAAGTATGCCGAAAAGTAGCCCTGAAAATACAACGCCTCTCCTATCTGCACCGTAAAACCAACACAACATTGCAACACATGATAGAAATGTTTCAGTTTCCGATACTTTTAATAGTACTGTATGAGTTCGTGACCATCTTGTCTGGGGTAACGTTAGAGTGCATCAATTTATCGAATCAGATCACTGTAAAATTTTGAATCCGTAGTTCTACTTTAGTTATACAGCTTTCATGTACGACCTGCGCAATGGAAACGATATCAACTATATTGGATACTTGAGTACAATGATTTACGTGTTTGATATGCTGTACCAATTCTATCTCCAAGCATATTTCTGTGAACAACTGACGAAAAGGGTAAATTGCCTACTTCTGTTATCTTTGCTTAAATACTGCATTTTCTTCTTTTTAGGCTGAGCAAACCGCCATACTGCTGAACAAATTCATACAATCCGAGCTTGACGAACAGGTTGATCTCAGTGTAAGAATATTGAATCGCACTTATTTTTCAGTAGGAAAGACAGCCTCAGCATTTTCTCTTGTTTCAGATTGAAACCTTTTCTCTAGAATTGTTGCATCATACTTTCAGAATTGAAATATATGGACTGTTCTCAATCGGTATGACGCTTGTTTACGAGGCATGATGATGAATGCGAATATTGAAGTTTTCAAATTAATTTAATCTAATCTATCCTACAGGCAGCTGCCACTATGACGGGATACCTCATTATATTGGTGCAAGTGCAATTGATAGAAAAATAGTTGGATCTGCGCTACAGTGTTAAGTATAACTCAGTAATGAACGTCAATAAAATAAAACCTGAATTAATCCTTCTATGGTGAGACCTGACCCTTCTTATTACAAACAATTTAGAGCCACATCTCAGGTGAGGCATCGCGAATCGATCCTGAAGGACCATTTCCAATTTAGCTGAAATTTTGCACAATTGTTCCTTCTTAGTAAAATTAGAGTCAGTTTTTAGCTATGTTATAAATTCTTTATATCGGGTCACGACTACTCTTCCAACAGGGCCTGTGTAAAAACAGTTAAAATATAAATATTGTCGAAACGGTTTGTTCGATTGATATGGTATGTTCAACAAAGTTGTAGATATTAATTCTGCAATTACACTGTGATAATTTTTGTTTATTTTTATGAAAAATTAGATTAGAACAAAATATATAATTTCTCAAAAAGTTCATATTTAGGCAAAATTTGGTTGTGCCAAAAAAACATTTTTTTATTTAATCTCACATTTTTTTATTTTTTATTTAAAACACTTTTGTAAAACAGTGTATATTTTTACAAGAACCATAGTTTTGAACAACATTCCTGAAGACATCGTAAAAATCAAACAAGCCGTTTTTGCAGTGTATTTATGTTTATTTTCAGTGGCGTTTCCTTAACCTCAATCTACCTGTGCACCAACTCTCAAAACATAAACAATTATCCAAATATTGCTTGCAATGGATAGATATCGAGTTAACTAGAAGATTAAGTGTATTTTTCAACCGATTCGAGTATGAATATGGCATTAAATCTAGTTTTGAAAGTTGGTGCACAGGTAAAAAGTGAGGTTACGGGACGCCACTGTTTATTTTATTAGCGCTTTTCTACACAGGCCCTATTGGATCTTACCGATTACTTTTTCCGTAGTAATTTCCATATAAACTTCAAATAGTTTGTGCAAAGTCAGTGTCTTTTACCAAAGGAGCTAAAATTTTGGGAGGCTGCTCAAGACCCGATTTGAAACCGTTTGATCACTGATTTTGCATCACTCTAATGTCCAGGTGTGACTCATGCTGGCAGCAATGAGCTTGTATTACAGCTCTCATGAAATGTTATGTGTCGCATGAAGGGTGTGGGCTCTATTTTGAGAGTGGCCACTTCCTTTGGGGTAGATCCGGATGTTACCAATGTAGTTTGAGCCATTCGATATATCCCTTTTCGACAAAGATGTTGTTTTTTAATTCTGATGTATTTTGATTTAACGCTTAATGAGTTTTCGCGTAACATTTGAAAAAGGGCCTATCCTCGTTGGTCGATGTTCTTCATCAACTTTCTTTTTGGTTTACAACGGTAACATAAACGAATTTCTCGCTAAGCTCGCAGCACAGTTCGACAGAAAATGATGTTTGCTTGCGCCTAAAATAACACACTGAATGGGAAATTAATTTGCAGTCGGGTTATTCGTAAAATAGAAAATCGATCAACAATGATAGACCCTTTTCTCGTGTTGCGTGAGAGTTTTGGTTTTAGTCGGGAACTAGCCTCTTCCTCGGGGGTACTCGAAACATGGCTGGAAGTGACACTCTGTTTGGTTACCATTGATTTTGTTTTAATTCTCATCTGATTTTCTTGCGTTGGTGCTAGGAAAATACGGTAAAGATAAGTATGTCATCCGGGAGAAATTCCCAGCAGAGCTGTGCTTCAACATTTACACTTGCGTATGTGTTGTGTATTTGGATGTGAAAAATGAAATCCTCACATTGCTGCATTTACTCAATCGGAAGGGGAATATGTTCCATCAAGTTTACAAGAACGTGTTTTGTTTGTAATATTTAGGGGCACCGGAACACAAGCGAAAACCTTGGAAGTAGCCTGAGAAGCAACAATCGACGGACGCATGAAAGGATGAAGAAAAGTACGACCAGTTCATATGCAGGTGTGGTAGCCGGAGGTGCCAGAAAGGAAGCGATAAGGTTATTTATGAAGAAGTGATGGAAATCGACGTGATGAGCCTGGATACAGAAGACAACAGAAAAGGTTGAACAAGCAAGCAAATTCCGGCAAGACTCAAACTACGGCATAGGAGCAACGAATTAAAAGAAAACAGAAGAACGAGGAAAGTTGCGAGCACGGGAGAAAGCTAGCTGCCAGGAAGAAATGAACTCGATTATGGCTCTAATTTTTTATAATGCCATTTTTCATATTTGTTTGCCTAAGCCACTACAATTGTTTGATATTTTGCAAACATTTGGCCAAACAATATTTGACCAAATACTACGAAATGGTTATTTGACCAATTAGTTGTTGACTAATGTGTTGGCCATTCCGCACAGTGTACCAAAAACACAGTTGGGCACAGCTGAGCACACGCATTGACACAGTTTGGCATCCATGATCCGAAACTTTCATAATCTTTAAAGTTACTGGCAACACTGTACACTAAGAAAATTTCAAAGATTGGTTTTATGTGTGTAAAAGTAAACAAGATTTTTTTGACGATTTTCCGTAGAACTTCATCGTTATCTATCAGTTTGCTAATAAAACATAGGTAGTTGAGAGCTGTCCGATCCAAATCACCATTTTATTGAAGCCAATCGGTTGCAAGCCCTGAACCTTCACCAAGCCACCTAACCGCAAATCAGCAGGCGGGGATGGTGGAAGCAGCGTCGATTGGAAATGACCATGGGAAGCATTGTTGATGTATCCGGAGCCAAGTATATCGCCAGTGGAGGCAGTTTCTTGATTAAACAGCGAATCCGCGTTGATCCGAAGGACGAAGAGAAGCTGGTTGACGAGAAGGAAGTGTAAAAGGACTTGTCCCGGTATCGATTGAGTTTGATGAATGTCTCGAATGTGGAGATCGCTTTGCGGATTCGCATTTGTGGTCACGTTCAGGTTTGCGATACCGGACGAAATTCGACTGATAAACTAAAGGATTGCAACATCGACGGAAACCGATATTGCAGGTTAAGTAAAGGGCGCTGAACCTGGCACTGAAGCTTGGGGAGGATAATTTAATCAAGGAGAAGGAGCTGAGGGTGTAAAAGTTCGACCCTAATAAACGAGTACCATACACTAACGATATCATAGATGATACGAGCATACCACATAAAGTTGGGATGGTATCCCGAATTGGTGGTTGGGCGCTTCTTATGGTTATTGTTTATGCGGGGAGGCCACTGTAGTGTATGTGATATAGTTGTTATAAAATAAAAATTAATTTACTTTAATTTCGTGTGAAGTCGACAAAGTGCATTTGGCAACACTGGGAGTCGACACACATAACATAGCTAGATGATTCATACGCGCCGACGGGCAGTTTAGCATGAGCTTCGGAAAGCTCCAAATACACGAATGTGATTCGTGTCATGAAAAACGAAGATCGGATTCGAGACGACATCAGACATCAGACGAGGGAGATATAATTAATCGACAGTGAGTATGCATAAGGGCGTATACGCGATGATCGATTCTCTTCACTGATTTTCTCTTTGCATTGCTACAGCTAAGCGAAACAATTTTCTAGAATTTGTTCAACGCAGAGTTGTAACAGGTTGTATTGGCTATCAAAATCAACAGCAAACGCACCGAGAAACGTTAAATCTAGCGAGTAATTAACAAAAGAGAAAATCGACTAAAATAATCGATCATAGCGTTTACGCCCTTATGCATGTTCACTGTCGAAATGATTGTTATGATGCTTTGGGATAAGCGAACCCCACACGGTAAGAAATATTGTCAATACTTACAAGTATTGACAATAATATTGATGATGGCAATACAGATATATTGTCAATGCCGATGTATTGGCGTCAATATAGAACGTATTGACGATTATTGTTAATACAAATAGTCGTGTAGGGTCCACTATAGAAGAGTGCAAAAGGATAGATGACTGGTTCATCGAGTTGGTTCAGGCTGGCTAGTCGCTCGTCTCGCATTCTCGTGTCTAATTTCAAAGCGCACGGTCGTAGCTGATCAACGCGGGATGGTTTGGCTGGCGTCGTTCCAGTGACAAAAGGTCGAAGCTCGCAACTTCGATCTGAGTTCACGAAGGCACAAATTTGAAAGCACAGTGGGGTCGACAGCGAAAAGGAAGATACACAATGATGTGTGAATCTTGCGGTCACAACAAGGGAATAGTCACTCCGCATAGTGTGCCAAAAACAAACTTGGGCACACCTGAGCACAGTCATTGGCACCCATGATTACATTTTTTTGTATGATCTTTAAAGTTACTGGCAACACTGAACTTTTTCTGCGCCTGCGCTTAAAACTCACTCCTCCAAATTAACTGTACAATCTGGATGAGGAAACATTACTCTATCTGTTGCTGTAGTTACTTTGCATGCTCCAGTTTGTATTCGCGAGAAATGGACGGTTAAAGTTAATGTTTGGAAGAATTTTTGGCCATTCCTAAAGATCTCTAAATTTTCTGGGATTTTTTGTAAAGGTCCTGAAATGTTGAAGCTAGTGTAACTTTCATGAAGTTCTCTGATCTATATCTAAATTCACCAACTTTTCTTGAAGTTCTTGGAACTGTCCTGAAGTTCTCGGACCTTCTCCGAAGATCTGAACTTTCCCGTGGTCCTCGAAAATTCCTTGACGTTAGAAGCAAACAATAATTGGTTAGAGAAGAGTTGCATTATAACCAGAGCGTCACAATATCAGCTTCAATCTACAAAATCGATGCGACGAAGAAACTGCTAGCTTTCTTTTTCTGTTGAAGTTGAACAGCTTCGCAGCATTCCCACCGACAAAGCGACATGGAACTTATACTTAACCTTCGCTCGAAAAAACCATAGAAACTTTTCATCTAGATAAAAATAACTTGTCCAGAATAGATCAGACACGATCGAATCCATACATTTTGCACTCGTGTTCATGGCTTAGATAAACGATTTCCGCGAACACGGAGACAGATGTCGTTAGAATGCTTTGAGAGCAGAAATTTCGTGGTAATTTCTATGGTTATTCATGTCGGTTTGTCGGTGGCATTCTAGCAGCTCAGTCGACGTCTACTAAACAATTTGCAATCGCTTGTCTCTCTTTCTCCCGTCGCATCATTGGTCTTTCTTTTAAGCTTCGGTGAAGCGGACGAGTGAAAGAGCGCTTGACTGTGATAGTTTCGTGATTCATGAAACACATCAACAGAGATTTCATGACCTATACGACAGAAAATGAAAATATATATTTAAAACATTTCTCATGTGAAAACACTGGAGGAGTACACGTGATATGGTTATTTTATCTTCCATCCACGTGTTTATCTTAAAACAAAACTACCGAAAACGGAACATAACGTATATTAAACAAATTGAAAGTGCAGTGATAGAGTGTCGGTGAAAGGGATTGAAAGCCATAATGAGGTTTCGTTTCAACTCGATAATTTCCTTTCATTGAAAGCGATGAGCAAAGCAACGACGAGAAAATTCACAGCCAGCCTTTCGTTCTAAGCGTGCTTCTTTTTCATTTCCGTTTCATGCTGATAGCCTAGCTAGGCGAAAGTTGTGAAATTATGCGTTGCACATGTTGTATGAAAGAAACAAAACTCGAGTTCATTTTAGAACATCGAAAATGTAGAGCCCTATTATAACACTCCATCGCCAGGAAATGCTTTCGTTTTATTCCATGCTGCCGCTCCATTTCATATCCATTGTGTGAAAAAATCAGATCCGTGGAATGGACGACGTCAAGTGAACGTTTCATTGTAGTAGTGAAGAAGAGAAAAAGCGAGAGAGTGAACACCATCCGTGAACATCGAAGCAATGAAAAGTGTATTTGTGGTGATGCAAATTATGGGTTTGATGACGCATGGCTTCAAAAATGTTGTATATCCAAATAAAACATATTACATACTAAATGCCGCTGGTATATCGTGGGAGTCCAAGGTACTCGGTTCAAGCTTTAGTTGACCTTCTACGCCCTGAGTAGTAAGTGTGAATAAGAGCATCTATATGATGTTTTGCTGTACCTGTTGTGGATATCTAGTGCATCCTGTTCCCTTAACTTGTTGAGCTAAAACCTTTTTGAAGTACTAGTCTTCACAACATAAAGGGCACCATTACGGAGCATGAGATTTGATTAAATTATTCGCAGTTCTACTTGTACAACTTCCCCGGCTGGGTGAGGGATAGAGGATGACACACACACCATCTTCTTCTTCTTTCCTTTATTTAACGTCGGTCTCTGTTCCGCAATCTAGTGCCAATCACCGACGGACATCGATTGCCATCCATTGACGACAATCGAATGTGCAGGAAGGCAGCTTCCACACCTACTTAGGATATCGCACCCATTCAACACACATGGGCCGGAACCACACACACCATCGCCAGGAATTGCTTTCGGAAACGGTGGGCTTTAGATAGTGATAAACATCGCTAGAACTATTACAAGCCACAGACAATATATGAGCAAGTCAAACGCGCACGCTTTTTCCTGTGCATTTGAGAAAATACCTCAAAACCCCTCACCCATCATGCATTTGATTAGTATTGTCGCATTAATGGCCCTTCACTCAATTTCAGCTTCTGTTCAATTTTCACACTGCCTAACTTAACTATCAATCCTATCCTCTTCAGAACTTTCTCTAGCTTATAAATTATTACACTAAACCTTCATGTTGATATTAGTATAGCATTTCCTCCCAACTCTTATTCTGATGCAAACAAATGGATTAATTGACAATTCCTCTTGAACTGGCCTGGCTCCACCATTCCACATTGGTGATGCATTGAAAAAGTCTATAGCCTTTCGCCATTATGATTTACGAGTAGGCTTGCTATCTGTTCAAATTATAAATTTTCTCAGCTACAATTTAGCTCCAGACCATATTTTTATTGAACGCCAAGATTATTAGTTGTTAATCAATTGGTAAGATGATATTCTTCGGACATGCTCCATCAACTGCTCAGCAGGCAACTTTACTGTACGTGGCGCGAAGAAAAGGGCAAACAAAAATCCTGGCTACTATGTTCATGTCCTTAGACCTAATATTGATCATATCAGAAAGTTATTGTTTTCGATATCAATTAATAACTAATTATCTTGAAGTTCAATCAAACAATGGTCTTGAACAAAGTTACAGCCGATTAAATTTCACATAAGCAAAGATAGCAAGGATATCCTTATATCTTTATGGAAAATGGTTAGGACGATGAGAACAAACAGATCACTTTTTCCATAGTAATTCCCATATAAACTTCAAAGGGCCAGTGCAGTATGAGATCGCCACCAAATGAGCTCAAATTTTGGGAAAATGATCAGACCTGATTTAGAACAGCGGGTCACACGTGGTGATTGAATCTCTATGATACACAAAATACCAGCTTGCGCTAGAGCGGTTCCATACTAATCCATTTATTCTTGTATATTTTGATTTCGATGAAAATTTGCAGAAACGTTCCTTTTGTCCAAAAATGCCATTTTTCATCTTCAAATCGCAATTTCCAATCAAGCCTTATTTTTTAAAAGGACTTTTACCGACCCGAACAAGCAAAAGCCGCTTGCCATGAAAAAAACGAAGAAGATTATATCATTATTGCTTTCCACTGCTGACATAGCGTTGTCATTCGGCTCGTTGATCGCTTGTCATTTTTTCATTTGGATATATTTTCGATTCCTTGATAATTAATCATCGAAAAGCATTGTAACGTCACTCATCATGTGACGAAACATGTCAACAAAGGCATTCCGATATTCATATCCATATCGTCGTAAAGCAGATGCATAGAACATGCAATTCCATAACTTTGACCATACGTACTAGTTGAGAAAATGTTGTTTGATTCGAAGATTGTTTGGACGGGTCTGCTAAAGTTGTTCCGATTCTCTGGGCATTTTCCGTTCATTTGCGACACTCAGCGGAAGATATTTGTACCCTCCAGATGGCTTGTTCTTTGGACAATTGTGGTACTGAACTTAACTACAGGAATCCTAGCATTATGTTATTTCTCCTTCCTAGTTGAATCTTTCCATCATCCAGACCTCATCAGCATATTCGGCATCATGCAGACAGCGATCATCTACAGCAGTGTACTGTCATGTTACCCAATAATTATACTTAACCTGAAGCGAATCACAGTGAATTTGAACCAGTTTTACAAACTATACTCAACGTTACTCAACGACAACACCACCTTAGATTACGAACTTCTTACGAAATTTCAGCACAAAGTTTTGCTTGTCCATGTTTCTCTTTATACACTATCTAACTGTCTCTTCATAATATTCTTCAGAAGTTCTAAGTACGCATCGGGATTCGCATTGCTACTGCATGCTACCAGTGAAATTCTTATGTTCAGTTTTCTTTGCTTTTACGAATGTTTTGTTATACTGGGTTCCATGCTGTATCGCAGCATAAATCAAAGAGTCATCCATGCCGTTGGCTTGCTGTGCGATTTTGACAAAAACGTAGCCTACTGGGATGGACACAAAGCTCGAAAGTCGAAAGTATGCCGAAAAGTAGCCCTGAAAATACAACGCCTCTCCTATCTGCACCGTAAAACCAACACAACATTGCAACACATGATCGAAATATTTCAGTTTCCGATACTCTTAATAATACTGTACGAGTTCGTGACCATCTTGACTGGGGTAACGTAAGAGTGCATCAATTTATCGAATCAGATCACTGCAAAATTTTGAATCCGTAGTTCTACTTTAGTTATACAGCTTTCATGTACGACCTGCGCAATGGAAACGATATCAACTATATCGGATACTTGAGTACAATGATTTACGTGTTTGATATGCTGTACCAATTCTATCTCCAAGCATATTTCTGTGAACAACTGACGAAAAGGGTAAATTGCCTACTTCTGTTATCTTTGCTTAAATACTGTATTTTCTTCTTTTTAGGCTGAGCAAACCGCCATACTGCTGAACACATTCATACAATCCGAGCTTGACGAACAGGTTAATCTCAGTGTAAGAATATTGAATCGCACTTATTTTTCAGTAGGAAAGACAGCCTCAGCATTTTCTCTTGTTTCAGATTGAAACCTTTTCTCTAGAATTGTTGCATCATACTTTCAGAATTGAAATATATGGACTGTTCTCAATCGGTATGGCGCTTATTTACGAGGCATGATGATGAATGCGAATATTGGAGTTTTCAAATTCATTTAATCTAATCTATCCTACAGACAGCTGCCACTATGACGGGATATCTCATTATATTGGTGCAAGTGCAATTGATAGAAAATTAGTTGGATCTGCGCTACAGTGTTATTATTATTATTATTATTATTATTATTCATCGGACAAACCACGGTCTACATGAATTAACTTACACTACGCACCCTTTACACTATAGTATTGATCGAAGTCGTTGAATGAAAACATTAATACTAACATTGAAATCAAATAGATAAAAAACTTGGTTGAATTCAACACACATTGCCCTAATAGGTTCATTCTGAGCATAATCGGTCCTCTGAAAGTTAAGCCTCAAGATCTGTCGTTGACGGAGTTGTCTGGGTGTAATACCAAGGTTTATTCGAAAGAGTACGTACCCAAGTAGCCAAAAGTTCTGATAAAAGGCTATTTATGGCTTAAGCACCTTGTTTGAAGGTGGTCTATAGAATTCTAAGCAGCCTCATTTTTAAGTCGTAATAAGAACTTGAATGTTCCGGTGCCATAATTGAAGAGCATTCTAAGCAGCCTCTGCCGGAACTTGAACGGAACTTTTAGAAAATAAATTAAAAAAGGTTTTTGTCCTCTACACCAATTCTATATCTAGTTCGCACTTTTATGAAAGTTATTTCTAAAGGCAGGTATTAATGTGTATTGATTTATCAGCATTAGTAGTAGTAATGGAGCTGTTGGAAGAATTAAACCCAGTCCTTCTGCGTGAGAGTCTCAGCACGATCCACTACGTCATCTGAAATATATTAAAGTGAGCTGTTGTCCCGCCTATTGTTGGAGTTTTCTGATCCAGCTGACTGACAAAACACAACACCTTGATGAATTTAAATTGGTGTTTTCCCGCATGGTATTCCATCACACTTGTAGCGCAGTGGTTAGCAATCGTAGATCATATGCCGAATACACGGGTTCGAATCCAGGAAATTACTTTTTAATTTTTTTTTTTTTGATAGAATGTTGCATAAATATAATAATTATGATTTATTCGGGCCACTGATTATTTCATATTTACGTACATTAATTTTGTTACAAAAAAAGATTTGTGCGGATTGCTTCATGTGGCTTGAAAGTTCTGTCGGAACTTTATTTGAACTTTATGAAACTTGAAAGTTCTGTCGGAACTTTATTTGAACTTTATGGAACTTGAAAGTTCTGTCGGAACTTTATTTGAACTTTATGGAACTTGGAAGTGTTGAATGCGGAACTTTTGGTTACTTGGGTAGGGAGCGTCAATTTCTCCTAACAGCAACTTCGCAACAAATATTGCTTTCTGTTGGCTTCGCCTGCTTTCCAGAGTTGTCATTCCTAGCAGACGACAGCGACTCTCGTACGGTGGTAAATCGTTTGGGTTATTCCAAGGCAGGAACCGGAGCGCGTATCTTCCGAATCGTGATTGAACTGCTTCTATCCTTTTTATCCAGACCTCGTGGTGAGGTCTCCACACGCCAGAAGCAGATTCTAGCCCGGAACGTACAAGGGAGTAGTACAGTGATCGTAAGCAGTACGGGTCGCGAAACTCTTTCGAAATGCGGAAGATGAATCCCAGATTTCTGTTAGCCCTAGCGATGATGTTGGAGTAATGATCCCGAAACTTCATTTTGCAATCAAGCTCCACTCCAAGATCCCTGATGCTTGTGACTCTTTCCAATGCTTCTCCACGAATCGTGTATGGCCAGCAGATTGGAGATTTCTTGCGGGTGAAAGATATCACGGCACATTTTTTCACACTTATAACGAGATGATTCCTGTCACACCAGCCTTCGAAGAGATCAATATACTGTTGAAGCTTCTGGCAGTCTTCTATAGATCGTATTATCAAGTACAATTTTAGATCATCTGCATACAAGATTTTACACCCGTCTGGTAGGAGAGAGCAGACATCGTTGAAAAACAGGGAAAATAACAGTGGTCCAAGATTGCTTCCTTGTGGAACTCCTGAGCTGTTGCTGAAAGTGTGCGACTCAAAAGTGCCAAGTTTCACGCAAAGACGACGGTTCACAAGGTAAGATTCCATCCATTTGACAAACCGAGTTTCAACTCCTAAGCGTTCGAGTTTTGCGAGCAGGATTCGGTGATTGACACGATCGAATGCGGCTTTTAAGTCCATATAAATGGAATCCATTTGATGACCATTGTGCATACTTAGAAGGCAGCTAGATGTGAACTGAATCAAGTTAATGGCAGTGGATCTCCCTGGAAAAAAACCATGTTGATCCGGAGATATGTACATCTTAGCAGCACGAATTAGCATGTTGTACACCAGTATCTCCAACAGCTTCGACCCAGCACACAATGATGTTACTCCACGGTAATTTGCGATATCTCTTTTGTCTCCTTTTTTGAACGTCGGGAACATTATCGAATCCTTCCATTTATCGGGAAATACAGAGTCTGAAAGTGATTTATTGCAGATAAATTCCAAGGGCCCACAGACATTCTCAGCACATTTTTTCAGAACGGTAGCAGGAATTCCATCTGGTCCAGCTGACACCGAAGGCTTCATTTTCCTCAGAGCTGTGAGCACATCCGTATCTGCGATGTCACCTACGCGGAAGTTGAAAGCATTCGCTGGAACATCCGAAAGAGCAATTCTTATTTGATCTTCGTCCACCATAAGTTCGTCAAATACGCTTGCAAAGTTATCAGCGAACAGGTTACATATACCATCAATAGAGTCAGAGGATTCGTCTCCCAGGAACATGTTCGTTGGAAGGCCATTTTCCTTTTTTTTTTTGTTGCTAACAAACGTCCAGAATCTTTTCGGGTTTTCTTTGAGATCTGATTGAAGCCGACGAACATGTCTAGCATACAAAAAGCGATTATACTTTTTGTATCTGTTACTAGCAACACAGAAATTTCTCTTGGAGAAGGGGTTCTTGACCCTCGAGTATTTCCTCAGTGCTGCTGCTCTCTCACGTTTGAGTTGTCGGAGATGGCTATTTGACCATAGCGGTTGTTAACGCAAACCCTAGCAATTAATTTTCCTTAGTATATAAGACCTATATTTATCTCACTCGATCACTTGCGATCAATACCAAGAATGACCCTTCCTTATCATTAGCCTTCGGATAACGAGAGAAGAGAATTTTGAATAGGCCTTTTGCTCTCTTATCAAGCCACTGAACTCACATATATTACTATACACGAACCAGCATTGGATCAGTCGAAAATAAACCTACAAAACGTACACGTCGATCAAACTATCTTGCGATAATTAGAGGAGAGTAATAAATAGAAGTGAAGTTAAAATAAAGTGATCTTTCTTTACACGCTAGTTCCGCCGCGAATTTTTAGTGCCTAATCCGAACGTCTCGTAAGTGCCCGCGCCAACATTTTTGGTCCTTCGAGCCGGATCAACCGTGAGAAATGCGATAAATCGTGGTGATTAATTGCCATCGCAGGTTACTGTTCGGTACTACAAAGTCAGTGCAATTATTAAAGCAATACCGTTCCCGCGTGAGTTTTCGATCACAGTGCTACTGTATAGAGCCTGTGGATCAACGCGGGTCGAAGTTAAAGGAACAATAAGTGCGCGGAAGATCACGTAATTAAACGTGATCTCGGAAGAATTTTGTGAACATTGGGAGTTTGACGGTCTACGAGGGAGAAGGCTCCAGGCAAGCAGACGGACATCGCGTAGGGACGCTATCGTGGCTTGACTTGGGTCCTTTGTGCACCACTGGACAATAGTACAAATAGGGGACATTGAACTGACGCCGTCCTGGATAAAGCGGAGCAACCGTAAGTACCGCATGCGAGTTGAAGCGTCGAGTGATAACGGGCTCATTTGAAACGAAATAAAGGGATTTTACGTTGTTTGACTTATTGCATACAGCCTTTTGTGCAATTCCACTAAAGCAATTTTCGATTTTATGGATTTGTTTGCTTTCATCCCTGCTAGTTGAGGTTGCATAGTGTGCTCTGGTGGTTCAGGTTGGTCACCTGTGTCGTATTGTTGTACGAAATATTGTTAGCTGGTTGAAGAATGGCTTCAAATTTGAGGCAGTTAAGCCGCTTTCATTTGGATACGATGGCCAACTTGAAGCAGTTTATGGATCGTTTTGATGCGGATAGAGATAAGAACCAACTGGAGGGATGGAAGCAACGAATGGAGACGGTTTACAGGGAGTTCCAGTTGAATCGTCTTAAACTCGAACTACTGTTCGATGAAACAAAGGCGACAAACGCGGACGAAACCATTTCTGATGAGGAAACGGAGAATAACAATCGTCTCATTCGCCAAAAATTCGAACTCGACTATATACTCACATCTAGTTTCTTAACTAGCAAAATTCGTGAGTTGAATGCAGCTCCACAGCCAAATGCTCAAGCTCTGGCTGTCGTTAATGCGCCAAATCTACCCCAGTCCCGAATCAAACTCCCTGAAGTGAAGCTTCCAACTTTTGATGGATCAATTTCGGAATGGATCACATTCAGGGATACATACAAATCCCTAATTGATTCAAACAATCAATTATCGCAGATAGATAAGTTTTCTTACCTGGTTGCATCATTAAACAAGGATGCCAAAAAGGTTATTGAATCGATTGAGCTGACCGACGCAAACTACGCCGTTGCGTGGCAGTTGTTGGAGAAGCGGTTCGATAACAAAAAGTTAGTTGTTAAAACTTACATAGATTCACTTTTCACAATTGAACCGATGAAAAGGGAATTTTACGAGTCCCTTATGTGTTTGATCGACGATTTTGAGCGCAATTTGTGCCTAATAAACAAAATGGGCATCCAAACGGATGGTTGGAGTGTGCTTCTATCCCACATGGTCTGTAGTCGTCTTGATTCGTTCACCTTAAGGCAATGGGAAGCTCATCATAAATCCACTGAGGTCCCACAGTATCGGGAGCTCATCGATTTCCTGCGTACGCATTTAATGGTTCTCCAGTCGTTGGCGCCTTCGAAGTTTCGCTCATCTGATTCGCAGAAAGCGGATTCATACCGTCCGTTGAAATCATCGAAGGTCAATACAGTCCACACCATTACTAATTCTAAGCCTGGTTCCTGTCCGTTCTGTTCGAAGTCTCCACACTCACCATTCAAGTGCGACGTGTTCCAGACGCTGGCCGTTTCCCAACGCTTTGACCAAGTGAAGAAAAAGAACCTTTGCATAAATTGTTTGTCCTCCTCTCATTTTTTGAAAGGATGTTCGTCCAGCGGTTGCAGAGTTTGCAACCAGAAGCACCATACTATGCTACACCAACCTCCTAGCGATCGTTTGTCCTTACAACAAAAACCCAATACACCTTTCGTTTCTGGTTCGAATTCATCATTCTCGAACCAAACGAATTCCTCTAATCAGTCTTCCTCGCAATCTCGGTTGAATTCATCGATTGAAACCCAGTCACCATCAACCTCTGCCCAAACAACTAGCCTCGTTTCCACCACTCTCGTTGGTAGCAGTCGAACCGTTCCTGCTACTGTTCTGCTGCAAACCGCAATCGTCAAGGTTTTCGGTTCCGATGGAGACGCCCAATGGGCCAGAGCGTTGTTGGATCCTGCATCGCAACTTTGCATAATCACGGAGAATATGGTTCAAAGGCTGAAGTTACGTCGCTATCCTAATCGTCAAGAAATTGGAGGCATTGGTAACACTCTCGTGGTATCGTATCACGCACCGAATATACTGTCGAAGAACCTTGTCACATACTGAAGAAGATCACCCGTGAGCTTCCTGCCAACGCGGTCGATTCTTCCTGCTGGAACGTTCCATCCGGAATCACACTAGCAGATCCCAACTTCCATGAACCGGGACCCATAGATCTTTTGCTGGGCATGGAGCTGTATTTCGAACTACTCCTAGAAGGATTTATCAAACTGGGTCCTGAAAAGCCGGTTCTGCATAATACCGTTTTTGGCTGGGTAGCATCCGGTAAGGTAGGGCTTTATCATTCCCGTAACCAACTCAAGGTGGCTCACGTGTGCAGCACAGAGCCACTCGATGATCAAATCGCTCGCTGTTGGGAAATAGAGCACTGCTGGTCTCCTAGCACTCGTTCTCCAGAAGAAACTTTCTGTGAAGAACACTTCGTTGCCAACACTTTTCGAGACGAATTGGGTAGATTCGTAGTCACCCTACCGAAACGAGTCGATGTACTGTCTCAACTCGGAAATTCTAAGGAAATAGCCACTCGCAGATTCCTTGCTCTTGAACGTCGTCTTGAAGCGAACCCAAAACTGAAGGAGGCGTACGCTGCATTTATTGCTGAGTATTTGCAGCTCAACCACATGCGAGAAATTGACGACACGTTCAACATTCTTCCGTCTTACTACCTGCCTCATCATGGCGTCGAGAAAGCTGATAGCACAACCACTAAATTAAGGGTAGTGTTCGATGCCTCTTGTCGGACGGACAGCGGAGTATCGCTCAATCAGGCGCTGATGGTAGGTCCTATGTTACAGGATGACATACACGAGATATCGCTTCGCTTCCAGATGCACCAGTTTGCCATCGTTGCCGATTGCGAAAAAATGTACCGGCAACTTCGTCTTCACCCTGTTGACTGTCCACTGCATCGCATCCGCTGGCGTTTCTCTTCCTCGGAACCGCTGAAAACCTTCTTGTACTTATTGCTGAGTATTTGCAGCTCAACCACATGCGAGAAATTGACGACACGTTCAACATTCTTCCGTCTTACTACCTGCCTCATCATGGCGTCGAGAAAGCTGATAGCACAACCACTAAATTAAGGGTAGTGTTCGATGCCTCTTGTCGGACGGACAGCGGAGTATCGCTCAATCAGGCGCTGATGGTAGGTCCTATGTTACAGGATTTTTTTTTTTTTTTTTTTTTTTTTTTTTTTTTTTTTATATTGATTTATTTGTACAGGCTCAATCGAATAAACTTTACAGAGCCGAGTTATCATTTTCATTATACATGATTATTGTCTTAAATCTAGAGTTAAAGGAATTGAACCGATTACTCGCGGTCGTCTCGAGGTTAGTGGAGATTTACAATTTTTTGGGTGGGGAAAGGGAGAAGGAGGTTTGAAATATGATTTATTATACAAATATTTAATTAATCCTAAAACATGAACTTATTTCTATTCATCTTGAAAACAAACATTAAAAAAAAAACTACACGCACAATACACAAACTAAACACAAGGTTAATCAAACTTACAATCTAAGGTTAGTATTCTTAAAGTAAACATATATGAGTTTCATAAACTCCAGGTCACGTCTAGCCAAAATATCCCGAACTGGAACATTAGGTTGTCTACCTCGAGCCCGAAGGGAATCGCACAGCTCAGATCTGACTCCACGATGCTCAGCACAAGACCAAAGGATGTGATCGGCGTCTTGGTAACCTTGCCCACATTCACAGAGATTGCTGTCTCCCAGCCCAACACGAAACAAGTGAGCGTTTAACGAATAGTGATTGGACATGAGGCGAGACATCAGACGAATGAAGTCTCGACCCACATCCAACCCCTTGAACCAAGGACTCTTCGACACCTTAGGGATGATCGAATATAGCCATCGTCCCAAACTCCCTTCACTCCACTTATACTGCCAGCTGACGAGTGACTGTTGACGATAAATGAAGAAAAATTCATCGTAGGCGATTTGTCGATCGTAAATATCGCCTTCCATAGCGCCCACCTTAGCAAGTGAGTCAGCCATCTCATTGCCCGGAATCGAGCAATGAGATGGGACCCATGCAAAGGTGATGACAAAAGATCTTAAAGATAAAGCACTTAAAAGCTCTCGTATTTTCATGAGAAAATACGAGGAGTGCTTTACCGGCCTCATAGAGCGAATAGCCTCGACAGAACTATGTTACAGGATGACATACACGAGATATCGCTTCGCTTCCAGATGCACCAGTTTGCCATCGTTGCCGATTGCGAAAAAATGTACCGGCAACTTCGTCTTCACCCTGTTGACTGTCCACTGCATCGCATCCGCTGGCGTTTCTCTTCCTCGAAACCGCTGAAAACCTTCGAGCTTACCACCGTCACCTATGGCACTGCCTCGGCGCCATATTTGGCTACTAGGTGTCTTCTGGAGCTGTCTAAGCAAGGAGCTGATGTGTATCCTCATGCAGCGCTAGTCCTCTCTAAGGATTTTTATATGGACGATATGCTGACTGGGGTCGACGATGAAGAAGAAGGAAAAGAACTGTGCACACAGTTACGAAATCTGCTGCAATCTGCCGGGCTTAACTTACGCAAATGGGCGTCCAACTCGACGGCCATCCTTTCGATCATACCAACTGAACTACGTGAAGAACGAGCAGTCCTAGCGTTGGATTCACCATCTACTATCAAAACCCTTGGACTGATATGGGAACCATCAACAGATCTGCTTCACTATTCCGTTCCCAAGTGGTCTCAAACGGATACAATTACCAAGCGCTCTGTACTATCAGATACAGCAAAACTTTTCGATCCGCTTGGGCTGATTGGACCAGTGATAGTTCTAGCAAAAATCTTTGTTCAATCTCTTTGGCGAACGTCTGCATCCTGGGATGATCATCTCGACGAAAATCAACAGCAGCACTGGCTTTCCTTTCGTTGCAGTCTAAATGCACTTTCTTCAATCTCCGTACCTCGGTGGGCAGCACTCGCTACTACACCAGTCAACATAGAACTCCATGGGTTTTGCGATGCGTCGGAACGTGGTTACGGTGCCTGTCTATATATTCGTACCGTTTCTAATGATGGGAGCATCTCCGTTCGTCTGCTGACTGCGAAATCCAAGGTGGCTCCTCTCGGAGATTCGAAGAAGCAGAAGAAGGTCAGTCTTCCCAGGTTGGAGTTGTCTGCGGCTCTTCTCTTGAGCCACTTGTACCACAAGGTGAACTCTAGCATCGCACTGAACACTCAACCGTTCTTCTGGTCGGACTCAACGATCACACTCCACTGGATCAACTCGGTTCCGTCAAGGTGGAGGTTGTTGCGAATCGAGTATCGGAAGTGCAACATCTAACAACCAACGGTGTCTGGGCTCACGTTTCGAGTATGGATAATCCAGCGGACATAATCTCTCGTGGAATCGAAGCAAGTCAGTTAGAGGAGTCGTCAGCCTGGTGGACGGGACCATCCTGGCTGAAACAACCATCCCGTTTCTGGCCTCCAGTCCTCCAAAGTGACCTGCCTGAACTGACAGTGGAAGCCCTCGAAGAACGATTGGTATCGTTACCGGTCAGAGTTCACGAACCGAATGAAATATTCGGTCTACGCTCTTCATTCATTTCTCTAGTTCGACTCACTGCGATGCTTCGTCGATTCATTCACAACTCCAAACCGGACAATCGATCTACTCGAAAAATTGGATTTCTGCGGACGTCCGAACTAAACCAAGCTACAACAACGTTGGTACAGCTAGCACAGTCCGAAGTTTTCTCGAACGACATCGACGCCATAGCCACTGAGGGTCAAGTCAAATCGAACTCGTTGTTGAAGAATCTCTGTCCAGTCTTGAAGGATGGTATATTACGGGTCGGCGGTCGACTGCGGAACGCGGATATACCAGAGGATAGGAAGCATCCAATGATCCTTCCTGCACGGCATCTTTTAACAGCAAGCATTATGTCCCACTACCATCAGAAACATTTGCACGCCGGACCACACCTGCTTGTAGCATGCGTCCGGGAAAAGTTCTGGCCACTCCGCATCCGTAACCTGGCACGTAATGTGGTCCACTCCTGCATCAATTGCTTCCGATGTAAACCATCGGCACTGGAGCAGCTTATGGGAGATTTGCCTGCTGAAAGAGTTACGCCAACATTGCCGTTTTTGAACACTGGTGTTGACCTGTGTGGACCGTTCCAGTTTCGCAAACTTCGCAAAGATCATCCAACAAAATGCTATGTGGCAATTTTCATCTGCCTTGTCACAAAAGCCATCCACATTGAGCTGGTTTACGATCTGTCAACAGCCGGCTTCATCGCGGCACTACACCGTTTTACGTCTCGGAGAGGAAAACCACACGTAATTCACTGTGACAACGCCCACAACTTCAAGGGAGCCGTCCGAGAGTTAGCAGAGCTGCGCAAACAATTCTACTCGCAACAACATAAAGCAGCAGTGGTAAATCGTTGCGCAGACGACGGGATCCAATTCAAATTCATACCACCCTGCAGTCCCAACTTTGGAGGGTTGTGGGAAGCGGCGGTGAAATCATTTAAGAAGCATTTCCGTTCAACAGTTATCAACTCCATTCTATCACAAGACGAGTTCGTTACGCTTTTGTCTCGTATAGAAGCCTGCCTGAATTCTAGGCCGCTCACGCCACTCACTGCAGACCCAAACGACCTAGAGGTTCTAACTCCGGGTCACTTTCTTATTCATCGTCCGCTCACATCTTTCCCTGAACCTGATCTATCAGAAGTACCACGAAATCGGCTCGATCGTTGGCAGGAGAACCAAGAGCTCCTCCGACGAGTGTGGAAACGGTGGACGACTGACTACCTGTCAGGGCTTCATCCACGCACCAAATGGACACAAGCTAGGGACAACATTGCTGTGGGCACAATGGTGCTCCTGAAAGAGGACAATCAAGTGGAGATACGGCAGAATCACCCACGTTTTCCGAGGAGACGACAACAACATCAGAGTAGTCAGCGTGAAGACGGCCGATGGAGAATTTCGCCGCGCAATATCCAAGATATGCATCCTTCCCGTGCGCCAAGTCGCAACCCAGTCGGACAATGGGAACAACCAGCATCTTGATGACCACTGATGTCCACCATCGCAGTATATCGATACTGCGCAACATCTCCTGCATCTATAACTACCCAAATCTGTTCTACATCTGCATCCACTGCGACAGAACAAATGCTGGAGCTCAATCGAGTATGCACAGCTACTAGTACCCCACCACCTCTTGTCTTACCAGATCGTATGGGATCGCGATCCTTACGGTACACTTGATACTGTGACCCAAAGATTTGAGGCGATGAGATCTCGTTGTTTAACCAGGTTTCTGTGAGAACAACGATGTCGTACTCCATCTCCGAGACAGCGAGAAAGAAGTCTTCTATTTTGGTTCTGAGGCCCCTACCATAACGTTCTGGTAGTAGAAGCTTACGATGTTGTCGGTACGAATAACACAGCGTGGGCGACCTGTTTCGTGGCTTTCGACGTCGCAGAGTAGTAGGCTGAAGCAAAGAGATGGTGGACTCTTCTCGGACAGGCTGAAATAGGTGGTTACTATTCAGAGATTGTGCAGTATCCTTTCCGGCTTCGGCGGGACATATACCACTGTTTAGTTTACCTGGTGAAACAGGAAGTGCAACCGAGTGATATGCACAAAAATCCCCAGTGCCGAAAGGCGCGGTGTTTACAGTGATGTTGATATCTTCAATGTCATCAGAGGGCGTTGTGTTAGCAGAGGTTTGTACTGAGTCGACAGCGGGCTGGAACGTGGGAACAATATTCAATTTCGTGATAGCATCTTGCCCGGCTTCGGCGAGACATATACCACTGTTTGCCTTACCTGGAAGAACAGGGAAGGCCGCTCCTGAGTGGTTGACGTCATCGGCCGAGGTGATGATTGCGTTGTCGTTAAGAGATGTGCGGCAAAGGTTTATATCTTCATTGTACTGTAACCATTAACCAAGAAGGCTCATTCAAATTTGGTGCAGTATCCAAACGTTGAGGATAATCAATTTTCAATAAATCGGTAATTAATCATCACAAAGCGTTGCAACGTTCGGACGAGACTCATCATTTATCATTTTCAGTCTAGACATATCAACGATGAAAATTCCTTTATTCATATCGTCAAACAGGAAATTCTATTAGTTTGAACATACGATCATCCCGTTGAGGTCATGACTGTTGATCTGAAACTGAACTGGTTTGTTCTGTTTAATTTGCTCCGATTCACTGGGCATTTCCCGTTCATTTGCGACACTCAGCGGAAAGCATTTCTACCATCCAAATGGCTTCTTCTATGGACAATTGTGGTACTGACCTTAGCAACTATAATTCTCACGTGGGGTCATTACTACTACCTAGGTGAAGCTTTCCTGCAACGTGACCTTATCAACGCAATTAGCACCATGGAAGTACTGACCGTGTTCAGCAGTATTGTGTCATGTTATGTATTAGTTATACTTAAACTGAAGCGATTTACAGTGAATTTGAACCAGTTTTACACTCTATACTCAACATTACTCAACGACAA
Source organism: Ochlerotatus camptorhynchus (assembly GCF_037179485.1). Lineage (NCBI taxonomy): Eukaryota > Metazoa > Arthropoda > Insecta > Diptera > Culicidae > Ochlerotatus > Ochlerotatus camptorhynchus. The sequence goes on along the minus strand of NW_027040604.1, from coordinate 3,028,906 downwards.
AACCAAGTTAGATTACGTGCTTCTTACAAATTTCCGGCAAAAAGTTCTGTTAACCCACGTTTTTGTTCACGTATTATTCAACTGTTTCTACGCTATTGCCTTCAGAGATTCAAAATACACAACGGCGTACGCACTGCTACTGCAGGGTATCGGTAATATGCTTATGTTTATTATTGTTTGCTTTTACGAATGCTTTGTTATACTGGGATCTATGCTGTACCGCAGCATAAACCATCAAGTCGTCCATGCCGTTGGGCTACTATGTGACTTTGACAAAAACGTAACCTACTGGGATGGACACAAAGCTCAAAAGTCGAAAGTATGCCGAAAAGTTACACTGAAAATACATCGCCTCTCCTATTTGCACCGCAAAACCAACGAAACTTTGCAACAAATGATCGAAATATTCCAGCTTCCGATACTCTTCGTAACATTTAATGGGTTCTTGGCCATCGTAGCTGGGGTAACGTTAGAGATCATCAATTTAACTGACCCGATGATAACTGCAACATTTTATATCCGCAGTTCTACATTACTTATACAACTTTCATATCCGAGCTGCAGAATGGAATCGATATCACCTATTTCGGTCACATTGCTACATTGATTTACGTATTAGAACTACTGTACCAATTCTATCTCCAAGCATATTTCTGTGAACAACTGACAAGAAGGGTATGTTTCCGCTGCTATTGTTTTGCTTAAATAAAATCTTTTTTTTTTCAGGCTAAGCGAACCGGCATACTGCTGAACGAATTCATACAATCGGAACTCGACGATCAGGTTGATCTCGGTGTAAGAATTTTAAATCACATATTTTGAGTTAGAAGAACAGCTGCAGCAATTTATTTGGTTTTAGATTGAAGCCTTTTCTCTAGAATTGTTGCACCATAATTACAAGGTTGAAATTTTTGGATTGTTCTCAATTGATATGTCGCTTGTTTACGAGGTATGATGCATCCGTACATTAAACTTATCAAACGTATTTAAACTTATCTACCCTCCAGACAGTTGCCACTATGGCAGGATATCTCATTATACTGGTGCAAGCGCAATTGATGGAGTACTAGCTAGATCTGCTTCACTGTGTTTTAAGTCTAACGTCACGTCACGTTGTTCAAAAATTCCGACACTATCACCACAGACAATCAGACGTTACTTTTTAAATAAATTTTACTTAAATATATCGTCAAGGAACTCACTAACGGTATCTGGCGTTTATCTGGCGCGTATTCGCGAAAAAAAAGCTTGCATACCAAGTATCAAAAAACTTTGAATGCAAGTTCGATAGAATATATTGAAATGTCAAAGTAATTCGATGCCAGCGCTGTGGTGGGGAATGCGCGCAATTATTAATATTTAAATTGAGCCGTAATTCCGTGAACGATGATCGAGGAGAAAGTGGAACGTTATCACTTTACACAGACCGTAGTGGTAAGCTGGTCGTACCCATCCTAGTATCACACAATAGAACAGAGCAGTCAAGTTTCTCTAACGGATTGATGCACAGGGTGTCCACGATGAAATTGCAACACACAAAATTATTCACCAAAAATCAACCTATGTACCAATTATCTTGAAACCTTCAGGAAATGAAATTAAACATGAAAACTCAATTTTCACATATATTTTTCGCTTCCGAAACCAATCCTTACACATAGAACCATTCAAGGTAGGGTAAAGTAGTCAACACTGAAGCAGGAACAGTGAGTAAAAGGGTCGATCATTTTTATGATAAAATTCTTGATATTTTCCAAGAAAATGAAGTTTGTCAAGCAACATCACGTAAATTTTGTTGCAACCAATTTCAATACAATTTCGCCAACAAAACGCATAAAGACTGGAACGCGCAAAAATTGGTCGACAAAAAAATCGTTTCTCTCAGTCAAAATTCATATCACAAAAATCTTCTTATTTTTCTTTTGATAGTTCAATTCATATATTTAAAGGAAAAAATGCTCGTTTATTCTTTTGGTTTTCCAAATCCGAACTGCCGTGCCTTCCGCTGCACCCCTTCCATTAAATTTTGCACAGTGGTCTCATCGACCTTATTCGCCGCCAAACGCCAGTTAGTTTTAAACAGCTGCTCGTTTTCCATGGATTTATTAGTTTTTTTGAGATTCCATTTGACCAAGGCCCAATACCGTTCGATAGGGCGGAGTTCTGGGCTGTTGGGAGGGTTGTAGTCTTTGGGTATCACAACCACGTTGTTCGCATCGTACCACTCGATTGCCTTTTTCCCATAGTGGTAGCTCGCTAAGTCCAGCCAGAACAGCACAGGTCTATTATGTTGGAATTAGGAATGGCAGCAGCCGCTTTTCCAGGCACTCCTGGACGTAAATCTATTGATTGATGGTTCCCGTGGTAATGAAAATGACGCTTTTTAGACTACACGTGCATATGGCCTGCCAGTCGAGATATTTTCTCGGGAGCTTCGATAGTTTGATGGTTTTAAAAATTTCAGCCACCTTCCCTTTTCCCGATGCGGTATAAAAGTGCTGTCCCGGAACCTGCTTGAAATCTGCCTTCACATAAGTTTCGTCGTCCATGACGACACAATCGAACTTTGTGAGCAGATTCGTATACAGCTTTCGGGACCGCTGCTTTGCCAACGTGTGTTGTTTGTAATCTCGGTTCGCCACCTTCACCTTCTTAAACGTCGACAACCCGGCTCGGTTCTTGGCCCGCTGCACAGTAGTATGGGAGATATTGAGCTTGCCAGCGACGTCCCGGATGGAGAGGTTAGGATTCCGCTTATATTTCACCGCCACCTTCTTAGTCGTCGCTGCCACGTCCGGATTACGATTGCCACCGCTTCCAGGCTTCCTGGCGGTCGACAGACGCTCCCCGAACACTTTTAAAACGTTTGTCACGGTCGATTTGGCCACATTCAGCAATTTTGCCAACTTGGCTCCAGTTTTCAAAATGACGTCCAAGCAAGAGGAGCAGCGAGCAAAATTTGGACTCGCTGCTCCTCTTGCTTGGACGTCATTTTGAAAACTGGAGAGCAAACGGTGAAAGTTATCATAGCAACCATTCCAAATGCAGCATTTTAGGTTTTTTATGCATTTTCAACAGAAATACATCAATTTGAAGTTGACCATTTAAGGGCTCATTTTAAGCCCCCTTCCTCCTTTGTCACGTTTTTGACTAGACCTTAAAACATTTTGAATCCAAACCCACCTCCCTTCCACCCTAAAATCGCGACGTAATGTATGATCGTGCCTATATTTATGTGTGTATTAACAATCCAACTCCCGCGGTCGGGCAGTAGCATTATGGATAAAATATCTCTGCAATCATGTTTGATGACTATAAGAAGCTTGAATCCGAAAGTTAGAAGGTGACAGCTCTACCGCAGATCCAAGAGCCTATTTGAAGAACGCAAGCATTTCGAAGCGATTTTCACACACGAATACGCAATACATTATTGATATTAGCAAACAATTGTATTGAAACATTCAATCAAGCAGAAGTGTAATTCTTGATTGACGCGTATTTAATGAGCATCAGCTAATTGATTACTGTCTTCCTAAACTCCACTATTTGCTAGCAACTGAAAGAAGTGGGACTCCATTTGGTCATTGTCACGCAATTCTTTTACAATTATGCTACACTTTTTTTCCAATTCCACTTTTTAATTATTTCGAATTTGAATTTAATTGTTAAAGAAAAAATCACGCAGCATTAAAAAATACGTCAATTTAGCAGCACGGCCTACTTTGATCCTCGTAATTTATGATATTGCTGAACTGAGCTCACTGGTAGCAGCTAAGCTGTCACCCGTAGATGCGCGAACCAGCATAAGAAAGAGGAACAACACATCAGATATGTTCGAGTCCGTCATCTTGTATCGTGTGCGCTTCCCGCAAGTCAATGTATACTTTTATTTTTTTTTTATTTTATTTTTTTTTTTTCAATTATAGTCACTTTAACACTCTTGGGTCATTCGTGACTTGTCCGGGGGTGACATTTGAACTCGTGACTTTGGCGTGAGAGGTATGGATGTTAACCACTACGCCGGGCTCGCCCCCAATGTATACTTTTAGTTCGTCATTTTAATAAAGTTTTATTTGCAAGTTTACGTTCGCGTTCATTTTATTGTACATGATGTACACGGCCACACCGTTAGCGCGTTCGTAACAGTGGCGACGTCGGAAAAACGAAATTGTTTGAGAACATTTCACGCGAGTGAGCGAAAGTGTTTCGTTCACGGAAGAGGAGAAGAATTGCGGACGACAGTATGTTTTCACCTGGGAGTGAACCCCAGCAACAATGGACTGCAGCAGGATCCAGCAACCGGGAGTGAACACCCAGCCGCAATTAAACCCAATCATCCGTCCGCCGATGCTCCAGCAAACACAACCTCACCTCCACCAGCAGCAGCAACAACAACAAAACATTCCATCGATAGATCCAGCGATGTTGCATTTTTTTTTCAGCAAATGCAGCAGCAGGTGCAACAGTAAATGCAACAACAAATGCAACAGCAGATGCAGCAACAGATGCAAATGCAGATGCAGCAGCAACAGGCGCTTTTGAAACAGCAGGAGCAGATGTTTCGGGCGGCGATGTCGGCTATCAACATTCAAGTGCCGACGAACCCTGAGCAAATTCTCGATTCGCTGGCGAGTAACATCCGCGAATTTCGGTACGAGCCGGATCAAAACGTCACGTTTGTTGCATACGTACGTGCGTTATCAGGATTTATTCGCCAAAGACGCCGTTCGCCTCGACTATGAAGCCAAGGTGAGATTGCTGCTACGGAAGTTGGGTCCTTCAGAGCACGAGAGGTACACCAATTACATCCTACCGAAAAGCCCCAACGAGGTGAAGTTCGACGACACGGTGAGTAAACTGAAAAGTTTGTTTGGTATGCTAGAGTCTGTGATTAGCAGACGGTACCGGTGCTTGCAAGTCACAAAGCAAGTCACTAAGGACTACAAAACGTTCGCCTGCCTGGTGAACAAACTGTGTGTCGAATTCGAACTTGGGAAGCTTTCGGAGGACCAGTTCAAATGCCTCGTGTTCGTCTGCGGGCTGAAAGCGGAAAGCGATGCGGAGGTCAGAACCAGGTTGCTGAGCAGAATCGAGGAGCGGAATGACATCACGCTGGAGCAGATTTCGTACGAATGTCAACGGCTTCTGAACTTCAGGCACGACACGGCGATGATAGAGGCAGCGTCTTCGTCGACAGCAGTGCAAGCATTGAAGCGGAAGCAGTTTGGTGGGAAGTATTCCCGCTCAGGACGAGGATCACCAGGTTCAAGATCCCCGAATCAGCGAGGTGCCGTTCCAGCAACGCCTTGTTGGAACTGTGGCGCCATGCACTATTCCAAGGACTGCCCTTCCTCAAAAATCGGTGTAAAGAATGTGGTCAGGTGGGCCACAAAGACGGGTATTGCTCAAGCGCCAAAAAGGTGAAATATCCAGGCAAGCGGTACTCATCCAAGCCGATGGTAACCAGAAGCGTGCAGGTGAAGAACGTCCGGAAGCGTAGGAGAATTGTGAAAGCAGAAGTCAACGGCAGGCAGATCAGTCTCCAACTCGACACTGCGTCGGATATCAGCGTCATTTCCGAGCAATCATGGCGGCATATCGGAAAACCCACAGCAAGTCCTGCAACAATTCAAGCCGCTGCATCGGGCAAACCCTTGAAGCTGAAGTTTCAGTGTTCCTGTGAAGTTGCAATCAAAGGGGAGAAGCATCAAGGTCGATTTTTCGTGGTCAAGCAGCAGCTCAATCTGCTTGGACTGGACCTAATCGATACGTTTAACCTCGGGTCGGTGCCTATGGATCAGTTCTATAATCAAATCAGCAGCTATCCAACATCGATCAGCTCCCTCCAAGCAGCTTCAATGATGCGGTGTTCAATGGTGAACCAGGGTTGTGCTCGAAGGCCAAGGTGAAGTTCACGTTGAGGGAATGTAAATCCCCAGTGTTCCGACCGAAGAGACCAGTGGCTTACGCCATGTGCAGTACCGTCGATGCGGAGTTGGACCGGCTGGAAAGTGCCAACATCATCACACCGGTCGATTTCTCGGAGTGGGCAGCTCCAATCGTCGTTGTTCGTAAGGCAAGTGGTGCAATCCGTATCTGCGGTGACTACTCCACGGGCCTCAACGATGCTCTGCAGCCGCATCAGTACCCTCTACCGCAGGACATCTTCGCTAGGCTGGCGAACTGCAAGGTCTTCAGTCAAATCGACCTTTCAGATGCGTTCTTGCAGGTGGAGGTGGATGAAAGCTGTCGAGAGTTGCTCACCATCAACACACATCGAGGTCTCTATCGGTACAATCGGCTTCCACCGGGAGTTAAGGCAGCATCCGGAGCGTTTCAGCAGCTTGTGGACACAATGCTCGCTGGACTCAACTGCACTTCGGGGTATCTCGATGATGTTCTAGTCGGCGGAGTCGACGAAGCGGACCATTGGCGCAACCTTCAAGCCGTCCTTCGTCGAATTCAGGAGCTCGGATTCACCATCAAAGCGGAAAAGTGCTCGTTTGGCCAGCGTCAAATCAAGTATCTGGGCAAGGTCTGCGTCCGGATCCAGCGAAAGTTGAATCTATCTGCAACATGCCAGCGCCGACAGACGTTTCTGGAGTTCGATCGTTTCTGGGAGCGATCAATTACTACGGGAAATTCGTCCCGAGTATGCGTACGTTGCGATATCCGCTGGATGAGCTTCTCAAAGCCGACAAGAAGTTCGTTTGGTCAGTGGAATGCGACAAGGCCTTCTCCACCTTCAAGCAGATTCTCACTTCAGATTTGCTTCTGACGCACTACAACCCGCAACGCGAGATAGTGGTAGCAGCGGATGCGTCATCGGTTGGAGTTGGTGCGACCATTAGCCACAAGTTTCCAGACGGGTCTATTAAGGTCGTGCAGCACGCTTCTAAAGCACTGACAGCCGCCGAGCAAGCCTACAGTCAGCCAGACCGTGAGGGCTCGCGATTATCTTCGCTGTGACCAAGTTCCACAAGATGCTGTTTGGTAGGAGCTTCACACTACAAACTGATCATGCTCCACTTCTTCGGATCTTCGGGTCGAAAAATGGCATCCCAGTCTATACGGCGAACCGGCTACGACTTCAACATTGTTTACGTAAACACAACAAAATTCGGAAACACCGATATCCTGTCCCGGTTGATCGATCAACACGTCAAACCAGAGGAAGACTTCGTCGTAGCCAGTATCATCACGGAGAACGATGTAAGATCCATTACATTAGATGCAGTTAACGCACTTCCTCTCAGTTTCAGGGCAATACAGCACGCCACCCGTTTCGACCCTGTACTTAGCAAGGTCTACCGCTTCGTCCAGCAAGGTTGGCCACAGTTAAAAACGACCATTTCGGACCGTGAGATCCAGCAATTCTTCAACCGAAGTGATTCGCTATCTACGGTTCAAGGGTGCGTGATGTTTGCCGAACGTTTAGTGATTCCGACCGATTTCCGGATGCGTTGCCTACACCATCTCCATCGTGGTCATCCGGTATCCAGCGCATGAAAGCGATTGCGCGCAGCTTCGTTTACTGGCCGTCTATCGACTCGGATATCGCTGCGCATGTCAAAGCGTGCCGTCACTGCGCAGTTGCAGCCAAGAGTCCGCCCAAAGCACCGCCGCTGTCGTGGCCCAAGTCAACGTATCCATGGCAGCGCGTCCACATCGACTACACTGGGCCTATCGAAGGAGAGTACTTCCTGCTTAGCGTCGATTCGTACTCGAAATGGGTGGAAATCGTCAGAACCAAGTCGATAACAGCCACTGCAACCATCGGAATCCTACGAAGTCTCTTCGTTCGCCTTGGTATGCCAGAAACGCTAGTAAGCGACAACGGTACGCAGTTCACCAGTGCCGAGTTCGCACAATTCTACCTCGAGAACGGTATCAATCACGTGACAACTGCACCGTTTCATCCGCAGTCCAACGGCCAAGCTGAGCGTTTCGTGGACACATTCAAGCGAGCGGTCAAAAAGATTCGCGATTTTAATAAAGTTTTATTTGCAAGTTTACGTTCGCGTACATGATGTACACGGCCACACGTTAGCGCGTTCGTAACAGATATATATATATCAATATCTTTCAAGGTGTGGTCATAACATTATTGATTTTTTTATAGTATCATTTATTTTCAAAGGCTCAATTGCGTTAGCTTTGCGGAGCCGTAATTCAATGTATAACAGCATTATTTCTTATGACTAAAGTTAGTAGAACGGGGACCGAATACTCGGGCCTTACTCGAGGTTAAGGACTACAATTTTTTAACAGGTTGGATGTGGACTTGGGATAAGGTACATGGGGGTGCATTGTCATTTTAACCTCGGTCGCCGTTGCATCGGTGAATGAACGTGGAAGAAGCACTGCAGTGCGGACAAGTGCTCTGAATCTCGAAAGGTGAATGGACAATTGATGGGACAACTGAAACGAAACACAAAAAGGGGCTATGTTGGGAGAACGATGACTTACACATCAATTTAATAAATTTATAAATATATAAAAAATGTTATGACAATAAAACATGTTTATCAATATTAAAGACTCACTGATCCTGCAATATCAGTATCACTGATCCTGCCTAGAGGGGGACAATGGGACAAAAGATTACCTTTACATTTCTGGTTGTAACTAAATTAGATTACAACCAATCAATGACCACGTGGAATGCATCGAACAGTATACTATTCGCTCTTTCAACCAACGTACGATTCATCCTTTCTGCGAATCCGTTTTGCTTGCAGGGAACAGACGACTCATGATGAATTAATTCTTTCCGCAAAAAGTTTCGAACACTTCGGGTGACGTACTCTTTGCCGTTGTCCGTAAGAACTCGCTTAATCCTTTCTCTCGTTGGATTTTCGTCAAAAGCCTTGTAGTCTTGAAGGGATTCCGAGCACTTCCGTATTTGATTTAAGGAAATATACAACTACTTTTCGGCTTGCGTCGTCGATGAAGGACAGGAAATAACGGCTGCCTCCCATCGACTCTGTCTCCAGAGGACCGCACAAGTCCGAGTGGTTGGAAAATCCACGCTCCTCTCAACAAGATTCGAAACAGCTTGCTTCGAATATTTCCTCCAGCACTTCAATTTTACAAAATTATCGTTATCATCAACGGTCTAAGACATTAATCACTAAGCTCTTATTATCGGTTATTTTCAAATCAGTATCCGTAACTGAACAAATGGAATCAAAATTATAATAAACGTGGTCAATTAAAGTTCTACTGTGCCTGAAAATACGCGTATATTCATTTACCGTTTGCTTTAAATTAAAAAAACTCAGCTAAACGCTTCAAATGATTCGAATTATGGTTGTCACGTCAATTATTATTAAAATCACCAGCTAATATATTTACTGGTCATGTTACTGTTACTAAAATTTTTACTTTTACTTGCACGACTATGTCTTTTTACAACATTAGCAAAACTCGCATTTTCTTAAAAAACATTATCATCATTATCACTATTACTAATCACTAATTTACGTTTTTTGCGTCCGGTATTTTGGTCCGATTCCGACTGAACTGTCCTAGATATACTGTGCTGGTCATTCTTTACAGCTAATTGTTTCTCCGCAGTAATTTAAAAAATTAGTTTTGCATACTGTCCAATTTCTCACAAATTAATTTTTTAATACCATTTACATTTCGGCTAATTTTTACCATCCCGCTCTTTAACGCGATGTCTATCTGAGCAGCAATGTGATCTCGCATGCCAGTGATCGAGTCCGAGAGTTGAAAAACATTCTTCATCTCTTCCTCTATCCTTTTGACGCGCGAGATCAGCTCATTCTGCTCGTCGCAGCTCTGATCTGATAGACAATTATCACACTTGAACAGAACATTTGCATTGTCCGTGATAAGCTTTGCCAGAGTCCGCGTAAGTGTAGTGTATTTGCAATGAAATACACGAGCACACTTATAGTACGTTCATACTATAACATGTTATAGCGCTATCTTGATGGTGGTTTCTGTGTTGCAATTATTTGACAACCGTTATAACATGTTATAACTCTCCTGTTGGAGCACTCTTAAATGATTGTTTACGTTCGGTTTAACTATATGCTTTATAAGACCTACGATAACGTTTATAGCACCTTAGTTAAACTGATTCACAAGAGCTATACAGAACGTGGAAAAAACCCATCAAAACAAACAATTGGGAGCTCTTATAAAACACCTGAGTCGATCAAACGTTGAATAATAGCTTCCAGAGTTGAACAAGAATGTAGTTGTATTGCCATTTGGTTAAAAGCTTCAGCTTGGCCAATAGATGCTTTGAAACACAATGTATCCACATGCCAAAATTGAGCTCTCAAGGACGTTGTTTACCCCCCTGACGATAATAGGTTAAGGTATTGCCGAAGCCAACATTTCCCCTATCATATAATCAACGATAACATTTCTAGATAAATTCTCTCATTTAATGATTAGAGAGATTAATTGAAAGAATATCAATCAAAGATTAAACAGATGCTTTTTACTACTTCCTCCATGATCACAGAATGTGAATTATGGCATAATTACATATTTTTTCAATGTGCACAAATAAATTAAATTAATAAAAACTGTACAAGCAATAATTTTGGCGTACCACGACAATTGTTAAACTAATTTTAATCTGTGAATATTGTGAGTACTTACACAACGGTTATTAAGGAGTCATTAAAAAGTGCTATAAACGCTTTTCACCGCTTGCTGTATAGTGATTATTTAGGAGTCATAAAAGAGTGTAACAAACGTTTCTCAGGTTCAATCTCTAATACATTTCGAAGCAGCTGTTAGGAGGTGTCTACAAACGTTGTATAAGAGCTTTCACCAAAACAATAAAGCTTGACTTTAAATATGTATCTATAAACGTTGTATAAAAGTTGCTTCTATCCGGTTGTTAAGGAGTCATTGAAAAGTGCTATAAACGCTTTTCACCGCTTGCTGTACAATGATTATTTAGGAGTCATAAAAGAGTGCAACAAACGCCTCTCAGGTTTACTCTCTACTAAATTTCAAAGCAGCTGTCAAGAAGTGTCTACAAACGTTGTATAAGAGCTTTCAGCAAAATAATAAAGCTTGAGTTTAAATATGAATCTATAAACGTTGTATAAAAGTTGCTTCTACTCCTATACCGCGTATACATTTAATGCTGTAGTTGAACAGGTTCTCCAAACCAGTGTAAACAAGAGTTTTACAGAAGTTGTAATAAACAAATTGAACAGTTATTATTCAGCATGCAGTTGAATATAATCACAATGGAAGCGTTTCTTCAACAAGAAATTGATTTTGGGTAAACGTTTTACTGAATACGTTAGACAACACCTTTGTGTTGCAGTTGTATAGGTTCTCCAAACCAGTGTAAACAAGGGTTTTATAAAAGTTGTGGTGAACACATTGTGCAATTATTATTCAACATGCAGCTGAACAAAATCAAAACGAAAGCGTTTCTTCAACTGGAAATTATTATTATTATTTATCTTTATTAGGGAGGCTTTCAGCCTGGGGCTGGTTCGCCTCCAAAACTGGAAATTGGGTTCTCTTGCTTACAGCGAAACCATGCCTCCAGAGAATTTCGATCCGCCAGCTTCCCTAATAAAAATTGTATGGTTAATTTGCTTAACGACGTGTTCTGGGTATCATCCAAACCATTTGTGGAATAGTTCAATGATTTGGGTTATCGTTCGTTTATGGTTATTTTTTATTAGGGTTGCACTCCAGCATTTCTGCCATCACCATCATTCGGAATGGATATCTTGCTTCCAGAACCTTTTCGTTTTTCAATATAAATTTTCCTCAAACAAAATCGCTTCTATGGCAGCTATACTGCCGATACTCGCATAATTGTCCCATCTTTGCTTGATTTCCTATTCATATGGGACAGTTATGCATTTATGGGCAGTATATCTAGGCTCATAACTTGATAAAAGTAGGCCTGACTTGGAAGAGGCTTGGGCAACGAATGACAAAGACTATTTTATTATTATCATGGCTTACTACTATCTACTTCAGTGAGCTTCTCTAACACATTTTACTAAAAGTTTATGTTTTACTATGTCAATGTACATTTTTTTTGTTCCACTTTTTGACGAATTATTGTTATTGTATCGTGTATTTTTTCTAAAAAGTTAATCCACTTTCCTACAACTTTGTCTCGGACGTCATTTCGATTGGATGAGCTGCTGTCTTGCTAGGATTTATTGAGAAATATCGAATACGCCATTTTGAAAAATTGGCCGAATTCCAGCACAGACTTCAAATCTAAAATTTGATTATTGTCTCTATTTGGCCTGGAACTGCTTATTCCTAAAAATCAAGACGAAATTCGGTGGATTTTTTTTTTAAATAAATCACTTAAGAACTATAAAATCTTAACAATAATTAAGGAAACGTACGCTTGCCAGATCCATAACACGACAGCGTCCGTTCGTATAGTACTTATTCCTACAATTTCAAGTTGAAAGTGTGTCTATTCACCTTGTTTTACCGAGACCATATTCCGGACTACAAAAAACAACTAAAGAAGCGGTACAAAAAGCTCACACTCAGCATTTTTGTTTGGAATCTCACCAGCCACGGCGGCAATGAGTCATCAGTTGAGGAGCATGCATTTGGTTTATTCGTAGAGTAATAAACGGTCATGCTTGCATAAATTAATGACTCGCGTGTGATAAGCCTATTGAGCAAACACACTGAGCGGCAGATAGCTATTCAAAGTCAAACAGACCTACGATGCCCAATCTTGGCTTTCTGCCAGTTCAGGGAGTGTCTTCCGGAATAATAATGAGGTCTAGATAGAGCTGGAATTAGGGCGTAACAGCTTAAGGAAACATTGACTTCGTTCGCCAATGCAATCACCATCGGGTAGAATTACTCTACCCGACGGTTATGTTGGTTTGCGTGGGCGTGCCTTGAATTCCTAAAAATCATCGAGAGAAGTCAATGTTTACAAAAGCTGTTACGCCCTAATTTCAGCTCTATCTAGATATGTTCGTCGTTTGGTTGTTCTGTTTCTCGTCCGTCACCGGGACCATTTATTTCATTCTTCACCTTCATAGGAAAGCAAAAATCAGCGAAAAAATATAGCACTGTTCATAATATTAAACCGATTTCGACGTCAATCGATTATTTTAAAACGATTAAATTCTAACCACCACGGGGAAAATTACGGAGGTAATTGGGTATATGTAAAAAAGAAAATCCATTTTGTTTGATGGGTCACATCGTCTCCTGAGTTAACAATTTCTGCAAAGCACATTTTGGTGTATCATTTCCTTTCTGCGTTGGTCTTCGTTTGATTCTGGAATCGATTTTCGATAAAAACGGTCTGGGTATCTATTTTTTTTGCAGTTGTCTTCTTCACTGTCACTATTTTCAAATGGTTAGCTCATCTACTACAAAGCACAATATCCTAGAGAGGAGTCTGTCATACAGATTTCGCTCCCTCCCTTCAATTTGAAACACGCGCACATATACACTAAAGCGTAAAAGATGAGATTGTAAGAGATGAAACGAGTCACGACTTGGAAGCGTGAGCTACCGCCCAGCAGCCCTCTACTTCAGCAGATAAGTTACAATGGCGACCAGGGTCAATCCCAGCAGCTTCAGGTCGAACCCGTATCGACCGGCGGAGTTGCAAGCATCCATGTCGCATTGACTGCAGAAACTTTCCTGGACGTTGTCCGACGAGAACTTGCCGTCGCAAACGTCCAGGGACTTGTAGATGCAACCCTTGATAATGGTCGACAACTCGCTGTTCTTTTGGTTGTACTTCAGATGGTAACACTTGTAGTCACCCGATGGAAAACTGATTGAGCTGGGCTTCGCCGTGAACAGCAATGCGGCTGAGGCCAGTGTGGTTCCAGCACCGCATTCCTCAATATCCAGAGGTTTCTCATTTTTTTGCACCCCGTTGCTATTGTCAGCTTTCACTTCAATGCCTTGCATGCATTTCAACGCGCTGATGGCTGCAGATGTAGAGAAAATTATATGCTATTAGCGTCTACTTCAATAAAACAATAATACAGGTGTACAATGCGAATATCTTACCCTGGATGCAGACCGTAGCCAGAACGACTCCTACAATCAAGTATTTCATCTTGTTTCTAGTGCAGTAATTGCTTATATGCAGATTAGTCTGAACACGAACAGATAGCACCTGCACCCGTTGTCAGTTAGATCACAAATGAAATGAAATGAGTCTGGACCGAAAGCGCCAATGCGTCGACTCTGGTTAAACTCAGTGGAGGGGCTCGCTTCGGCTATGTCTTATGTGCTTGTATTGGATTTCACTAAGGTAAATGTTCCAGCAGTAGCATCGTAGCAATAGTTACGGTATTGACCTTTTTTCCCTATTTGCTGGAAATTGAGGCGTAGTCCATAAAAAGCAATCGGAAAGGAAAATACTAAATTTTCTAATTTCAAATATGGATACTATGTACTCCACTATTGGAACATCTACCCTACTTACTGCTCGGTGTCTGAATGTTAGTTTCGCTTCGCTCCGAGGGGCAGAATTTATTTAATAAGTATAGTGAAGTCATGTAACACGTTCGGTTCGGTCACGACAGTGCTACCCTTTACGCATAATATACTTGAATGGTGGGTGTGGGATAGTTTTGTTCGGGCATTAGCTTTCACTATATAGGGATGATTGATCATCGGTATACGGCCGTTCAATCTCACTCAGAGAGAGAGAGAGAGAGAGAGAAACTTCTACTCAGATGAAAGAAACATTTCCAAACACGTAGGTCACTCAGCGCAAGTCACCGTCGTTTTTTTTTATAAATTTCGCTTTCATCCGAGTAGAAGTTATACTCTCTCTGAGTGAGATTGAACGGCCGTGTAGAAGAAATGTGAAAAAAACAGATACTAACATCTTGATAACCGGCAAAACTAATGTCTTGTTTACGGAACACGATGACATCATTTCTTTTTTTGGAATCCTAGCGCCATATACACGAAACGAAAATCAATTATTTTATTTATGTGTTTCACTTATACATTTTTGCCAAAACTTCAGCCTTATATATTCCATAAGACAAACCACATAGGTCATATAAGAATGCATAAAAAGTATGTGTGACCGCTTTTACATTTCATTTAACACATAATCTTCATTAACTTTTTGCAAGACGTCTGCTTATTAGTTGACTTATATATTTTATGAATAATCAGCAATAGAAATTTGCCAAAAGGTGTAAGAAGATTTCTATCCGTGTACGATAGGAGCAGTTCCACCCCAAATGACGAATCGGAAAAACTCGACCCTCTCGGATTTTACATGAAACTTTCCATAATTTCAACAAAACTTCGCCATTTTGGATCTTGTAAAATTTTCAAAATGGCTACTGGGAAATTTTAAAATAAATTATACACTCTTAATCACGGCTTCCTTATTCGGTAATGTAAATCACAAGAATTACCGAACATTCAGCTATTCTCAATAAAACTACTGAAATTCAGTAGCTTTTGTGAAAAACTACTGAATACGGTAATATCAAGTACTGAATTTTCCGTAAAATAACAGCTTTACGGTGGATGACTAAAACTCAGTACAATAGTGTAGCGACTTATCATTATTTAGTTTGTACTGAACAGTCATCAAACGGAATTCCACAATTGCTGATCTCATCAGTAAGTAAACTTGCTTGCGTCCGACTAGCGTTATTCTCCTCCGTTTCACACCACGTACTTGACCTCGGAAATCTGAGTGTGATAACAGAAAACCTTTGTGAAAATAAGTGAAACACAAGGGGTGGTCACTCTACACACTTATTTTGCGCCAACATTTTTCTCAGTGTGCCTCAAGTGTGCCGCGCTGGGCCGAGAGTGCCATCCCAACTAACAATTTTAGCTGCAGATTAGCTTATACAGCCAAAAAGTGGCTTATACAGCTAATTTTTGTCTGTATAAGCTAGTCTGCAGCTAAAATTGTTTGTTGAGATGTTATCGGACTGATTTTATTTGTGAATAATTGTATGTTTGGCAACCCGGTATTCTGACAATTCAAATGTATAAGTTCCGTCTCCCGTATGTCGCAGTGCGATGAAGATTTTTTAATCCACGGAGAGTACAGCAAACATTACACGCTGGTGAGGAACATTGGGAATGCACTCATTGAACATTCTGCACCGGAACATCAAAGCTGAGGACGTTATCATCGATCACCATTTCCATATCAAGCTTATTGACTTCGGATCGGCGACGTTCGTTCAAGAAAGGGCAACTTTTTTTCTACCTTCTACGGCACTCGTTCGGGTGCGTAGATTTCGAATTCAGCCAAGATTCCTGGAGAGTCGATATCACTAATAAGTACTTTCGCTGCGAACACGGCCTGACTAATCGTCCGCCTATGTTCTAGTGTTTCAAGATCCAGGAGTTGACAACGATCTTCGTACGACGGAAGGTTCACAGGGTCATTCCAAGGAAGGTGACGAAAGGCATACCGAACAAATTTCCTTTGAACAGATTCAATCCTCGCTATCCAAACTGCTTGATACGGGCACCATACTACCGAGCTGAATTCCAAGATCGATCGCACTAGAGAGCAGTATAGAGCTTTTAGACAGGCAGCATCGCGAAACTCGTCAGCGATCTTGAAAATGAACCCGAGTTGCCTGTTAGCTTTCGCAACGATGCCCGAGTAATGAAGCTTGAATGTTAAGGTGCAGTCCAGCGTGCAGAAGTTGGTGATTTATCGTATAGTTGAATGCCACTGGTTTCAGCTTGCGATGAAATGAGATAATATTACTTTTTTGTACATTCAACGTGAGATAGTTTCTTGAGCACCACTCTTCGAAAGTATCGATTAGGTGCTGAAGCCGTAAGCAATCGGCGAAGCTACGAACAATCACATAGAACTTCACATCATCCGCGTAGAACGATCGGCAACCAGTTGGGAGGATCAGTTCGGCCTCATTCACAAAAATCGAGAATAGCAATGGTCCCAAGTTGCTACCTTGAGGAACACCGGAGCTGTTTGTAAAATAGTCCAATTGCTCTGATCCGATTCTAACACAAAGTTCCCGATTGGTCAGATAGGACTTGAAGCAACGAGTTAAACCCGAGGATACACCGAGTTTTTCAAGTTTAGCTAGCAGTCAACTGGAGTGGTCAACCCGGTCGAATGCAGCCTTAAGATCTGTATATACAACGTCCACCTGCGCTCCAGCTTCCATACTCCGAAAACATAAAGAAATGAACGGAGCTAGATTTGTTAAAACTGATCTCTTGGGATAAAAACCGTGTTGCTCAGGAGAAATGTAATTTCTGCAGTTAGAGAATAATGCGTCGTTGATGATGATATCGAAAACTTTAGAGCAGACACTGAGTGATGTGATCCCTCGGTAATTTTCGACGTTTCTCTTGTCTCCTTTCTTGTAGATCGGGAACATGAATGACGATTTCCAACGCGTAGGGAACTCCCCCTGCTGTAATGAAATATTGAACAGCTTCGAAAGCGGTGTTGTAAGCTCTGAACAGCATCGCTTCAGGATGCTTGAGGGGATCCCGTCAGGGCCAGCAGCATTAGAAAATTTCAGCTTCTTGATGGCGGATTCGACGAGGTCTACTGTAACCAAGGTAATCGAAAAATTGAAAGCATCACTGGGAGTGTCCCTCACCACTTCAGCAACTTGGGACAACGAAGCCGTAGTGTCATTGAAAATGCTTTTGAAATGTTCTGCTAGAAGATTACATTTCTCAAGGGAATTGCTGGCGATTCTATCACCCAGGTAAATTTCGACTGGTAGCCCCTCCTCGTTTCGTTTGGTATTCACGAATGACCAGAACTGCTTTGGATTAAGCCGCAAATTAGCCTGCACACGCCTTGTGTAGCTCTTGTAAAGAATGCGGTTATATGTGCGATATTCGTTGCTCGCTGTTGAAAATAATCGTTTGGTGAATGGGTTACGAGTACGACAGTATTTACATTTCGATCTCAGACGCTTCAAATTCCGTAGTCGAGCATTGGACCATGCGGGTTTGGGAGAGGTGGGACAGAATCAGTTATTGCCCGGCCAACGACCTCAGCGAAGTAGTTGACGGCTTCATCAATAGATGAACACGTGTCAAGGAACTACCAATCTGCCTGGTCACTCAGCGCGACGAAATCTGCTCTACGAAAGTCGAGCTCATGTAAATCAACTGGGGGGGTTATCGTAGCGAACAGGAACAGATAGGTTCATGGAAACTTCCAACGCAGGATGATTGGTGTCGATGCCAATCAAAGGCTCTGGGGCTTCTAGGGTAGAACATTCCAGTCCTGCAGCTTCGTTCGCCAGAACGAGATCAAGCAGCCGAGAGTTGCTATTCAGTATCGAGTTGATTTGCGTTAAGCCATGCAGGTTGAAACCATCAAGGAGAGCACAGCATGATACGGGCATGTTCGAGCGAAGTACATCAATGCTAGGAAGATCGTTTGCAGGAACGTTCCATTAGAGCCCAGACTGATTGTAGTCACCAAATATCAGATCTAGGTCGTTTTGTTCTAGTCGAGAGAACACGGTACCAATCGAACTGATGTGATTTGCAATGCTGCTCGAATCAGATTTCCGGTCTGGAGGTAGATACATAGCGCCAATACTTATTGATCTACGAGGCGTCGTTATTTTGACCCACAGCTGCTCTAGAGAAGTGCAAACTGGATGCAGGATGCTTAGGCGTTTGGATACCGCAATCAAGACGCCTCCCGCACGCGATTTGGTACTATTCTGGTGGTTGCGGTCGTTTCGAAATACCTCGAATAGACTGCCAAATTATTGAGATGAATTAATGCGGTCATCGAGCCAAGTTTCCGTAAGAACTATGACATTGTAGTCAGAGTCAACGGCAGTCAGGAAAAAATCATCAATCTTTGTTCGCAGGCCACGAACGTTCTGGTAATACACCAACAGGCGGTCGAACGAAGTCGGTTGGAGGTCTGCAGAATGATCGATCAGCCGAAACGAGCATGGTGGTACTCTGGAACACAGAGACGGATCAGGAGAAGAACTGTTTTCAACCAACGGATACTTGCCTGATGTAGAAGGTTGGAAGACCCCTTCACCATTCTCAACCACAGGGCCAGAACGACTACGATTACTGGGTTGAGTGGCTCAGGGGCTTCCTTGAGGCAGCAGGCAACGCGTTCTGGTCTGGGATGTTCCAAAACGTGGCGAGCAAGATCCGGTGCAGTGCTGTATGTCTCATCGGTGATGTGGGATTTGAAGCCATCGGAGTATGACGTTTCAGTCGAACCAGCCGGTTGTTGCTCTTGAGGCGGTGAGGCGCTGGAAGCAACGAACGAATCAGGAGCGGAACTGGTGATGACACGAACATACTTGCCTTGAGTTGCGGATTGGAAGACCCTTTCTCCAAGCCCACACACAGGTCCAGGACGACTGCAGGATGATGACTGGATTAACTCGACTGTGGCGGGAGAAGAAGGGGCTTCCGTAGTGCAAACTTCAATGCGTCCAAGAGTGTTCAGGTGACAGGGGGGAGATGGTTGGTTGAAGGTTGGTATAGCGCTAAAACCAATGGACTATGCTTTTAAAAATAATAGCAGTGATTGTAGAAAATTTTCTCAGCTACAACTTTGTTCCAAACCACTTTTCAATCAAATGTAAGGAACAAAAGTTATTAATGATTCAAGTTAGTGATGCCTTATGATTATGCTCTTTCAACTGTTCAGCAGGCAACATTGGTGTTTATAACGCGTAGAATAGAGCACAAATATCATGGCTACTATGTCACACTGCAGAATACAGTGTTGCCCACAAAACAGCTGCTTGATCATGCCATAAGATTATCAATCTCTTAAACAATTAATAACAATTTAATTTGACATTTGGCTGAAAAACAATACTGGGTAATGTTGTAGCTTAGAAAATTTCCTGTAAGAATATTTACAGAAATTTTCGAAAAGCAATATGGAAAATGGGTGGAAGACAATGAACGAAAAGTTTGGTTTTCCCATAGTAATTTCCATATAAACTTCGAATAGTTTCTTATCAAATGAGTTTAAATTTTGGGAGGCTAATCAGGACCTGATTTGAAGCCGTTTGAGCACTGTGGAGCGAAAATTTCAAATTTTTCATCAGTCTACTGTACGTGTTGTTGTTCTTCGAGAACCCATTCGAGGACGTTGAGGAAATCCGTTGACAAGAATCCCAAACTCGGATCAACATCCTGGAGCTACTGGAGGCGGAATGGATGACACAGGAAATCAATTCGTCACAGTTCAATTTTCCCAAAATGGTCTCCTGCTAACCGTACGAAATCAATCCATAGAAGTGCTACGTAGATGCAAATATCTTTCGATATTGGATGATGTCTATGGTGAAGATGAGGATGAGCATGTCCAATATCGAATAAGTCAGTAAATTTATATAAAAAAAATTTAGTACTGTTTAATTGATATATTTTTGAATTCATTTTTAATTAGTTTTATTCGGGGACTGAGGTTAAAAGGTCTAGTGGTGGAGTAGCAGTGATTCTATTTAAGGGGAAGTTCACCGCTTCGAAAAAAATAATTACGTTTTGATTTTCCTAAAAATATTGAAAAAAAAGTATCAAAAATCTAAAAAAATCACATTTTTTCTAATTTTTTAAAGAAAATTCACGTGCAAAAACATGTTTTATAAGTCATTATGGCATAAAGTTGGACTCAAAAAACCACAAAACATCAACTTTTCGGTTTTTCTGAGAGTCCAATTTTTTTCATGATGGGATAGAAAAAAAAATTTTGCATGTAATTTTTGACAAAAATCTAAGGAAGAAACTGATTTTCTTGGATTTTTGATAATTTTTCCCAATATTTTTAGAAAAATAAAAACGTACCGAAAATATTTTTTTATTTTTTGGCCGGTGAGCTTCCTCTTAAATCAATCCTGAACTAGTCCAGGTTGAGCGTTAAATGCTTCATGGTGATTCGGCCGGTTGGTAGTTCTGTTGCCGGATAGCGTATCTATGGAGCTCTACAACAGGCAATGTTAGTGAATCTTTTTGCTACAAAATCCGTGAAGCATCTGAAATTCAATACAGGAGTGCATAGACTTCCCAATTCCGTGGCAGTTTCTGCACTCCTGCGTTGGCTTTCAAAGATTCATATTAAATCCACCCGGTCGTCGTCGTGACGTCGGCAGCTTCCGTTGCGAATCATAGCAGTAAGGGTAAGTTGAAGGCTCCGGCGAAATTATCTGTTGCAGATACCGAAAATTGTTTGTGTCAACAATCAAATTTTGACACAACCTCACTGTGCAGGCGCAGAAATAATGCAGTGATGCCAGCTACTCTAGAGATCACAAAAAATATGTACCATAGGTGCCCAACAGTGCCAATAAGTGAGCCATGGTGTGCCTTACTGTGTTTTTAGCACACTGTGCTGAGTAGTCTACCCCTTGGTGAAACATGACAAAGCCAACGCAGCAGAGCAGAAACTGCCTCTCCTGTATCGACTTCCAGATGTTTCACTGATTTTGAAGCATTACCTGTTGTAGAGCTCCAGGCATGGACACGCAATCCCGAGCGCAATCCAGTACACCAACAGTGCCATCAACCAGCAGAATCACCAGGAAGCATTAACCGCAAATCACTCCTACACTAGACATGTTAACCGACTCCGGTACTCTAAACTCAGTGTGTATATTAGTTCAAAAATTTAACCAAAACTTCTTGTTCTACGATTTTCAATTTTCCATTGTCCATTATTTAAAACATTCCAAAAATTGGGGCTAATTTCCAACATGCCTGCAGACCATTACAACATCTTCTCGGACAGTCTCAGTTCGATTGAGGCTATTCGGTCGATGAAACTAAGTAGGTACTCCACTTATTTCCTTTCAAAGGTAAGGGATCAAATGATTGTGCTCAGGGCTGGCAAATGTCATTTTCAATGAAAGATCTCACGCGATATTTACAGAGATACTTCTGTCACTATCATCGGATGAGAAAACGAAGATGGAGATTTGCTTCAAATCTCATCGAATTGTTTGTCATGACAGAACGTGAAAGTGTTGTGATCAGGGTAGCTTCCACTCACTTGCTATAAAAAATTGTTTTCCGGAATAATGAAATGTTGTACTTGCAAGTAACAAGAAGAAAGTGAAAAGTGTGTGTTTGACTCATAAAACCTGTCAATTTCGTTTTCAGAGCGTCACAATCAGCGATCTTATGATTCGTGAGCGTTCACTCAGAGTGAGCGCTCACGAATCGTAAAATCGCTGTTTGTGACGCACTGAAAGCAATATTGACAGGTTTTATGTGTCAAATACATACTTCACGACTAATACCCTGGACAGACTATGGCTTATATCATGTAATACAGGCTGTCTTGCAATGAGCACTCATACATAGGATTTCCAGTGAAAACTAGATGTATGAGTGCTCATTGCAAGACAGCCTATATTACATGATATAAGCCATAGTCTGTCCAGGGTATAGTGGCCATTATAACATCTAATGATTTCATAATTCCGAAAAACAATTTTTTACAGCAAGTGAGTGGAAGCAACCCTGGTTGTGATCATCGTAATTACTAGCTCATTTAGTGCTATTAAAGTTACTTGTACCGAGGAAGTCTTAATAATACCCCATTCACATTACAGCGTATATCACGTGATACATGTAGTTTTCACTGGAAATCCTATGTATGAGTGCTCATTGCAAGACAGCCTATATAACGTGATATAGGCTGTAATGTGAACGGGGTATAATATATTCACTCTACCGATTACATACGGTTGCTAGCTTAAATTAAACTAAATCAGTTAGAAATGTCAAAACCGCATAACAATTATTTTTAAGATTGCCGGATCATTGGAAAATGACAAGAAAGCTAATGATAGGTAGTTTCGTCTCGTGATAGTGAGAGGACCTGTTTTCTCATTGTCACATGACGGCCGTGATATTTCAAGCTGAAAATTGCATTAGATCCTAAGTAACATTGATCGATTCTCTTCATCGACTTTCTCTTTCGTTAATAACATAAGCACATAGCCGTTTCTTGTTTTGTGTGTAGTATTAGATGGTAGATGAAAGCTTCTTTTATCGATATGCGTGCTGAAAATTCCTGGGAATGTCTTAAGATAGCCGTGGAGATACAAAGAGAAAGTCGACGAAGAGAATCTGTCAATGTTACTTAGGACCTAATGCAATGTTCAGCTTGATTTACCAGCTCTGATTGTGCTGCTCGAAGGATCATATATGATTACCTTTGAATGGGTCCCCTCACTGGGCAATGAGAAGACCGACACTTTCGCAAAGGTGCACAGGAAGGCGAATTGTAGAACAGGTAAATTTCACACTATGATTTTTACCATTTAGTGCGTCAGAGCACCTTTTCGAGTTGCCAAACCGATTGGGACACTAGGATTCGACCCTTCAACGGCTAGCAAACCCATCGTCCGTAAGCAGTTTTCGAGTTTCTCCTGACACGAACAACCTGAGGATCAACCACGATTTCAACTGGCAGGAGCTCCAGTTCGCGCTTAGTAGAAGCAACGGGAAATCGACGTGGACGGGACGTGGCGAAGTTCCGACCCATTGCACTCACCTGCTGCATGGCAAAGGTGTTCGAGCGGATGGGCAGCCGACGCCTGAAGCAGTTTTTCCAGTCTGGCGGCCTTCTAGACCATCGCCAACACGTATTCCGGCAAGGCCACGGTACATCCACGTATTTTGCGACGCTAGGAGAGCTCCTCAAGGATGCCAAGGATAACGGTCTCCATTCCTGGACATTGCGAAAGCCTTCAACCGTACATGGACGCCCGCGGTACTGAAGCAACTCGTCAGCTGGGGCCTTAGCGGCCATAGCTTCCAAATCCCACACTTTCTGCGAGGAAACTGGCGTTCCCCAAGGTTCAGTGATCGCTGTCACGTTGTTCCTGGTAGCCATGAACAGCGTCTTCGAGCGGTTACCAGCGAACATCTACATTTTCGTGTACGCAGACGACATGCTAATCGTAGCCACAGGTCAAACTCCGGGACGAATGAGGATTAGAGCCCAACCAGGGGTTTCCGCCGTAGCCAGATGGGCCGCTTCGAAAGGCTTTCAGCTGTCTGCTGGAAAGAGCACTAGGTGCCACGTTTGCCAGTACCGACGTCGGGTCTGCGGTCCTTCCATAAAGATCGGTAATCAAGCCGACTGAAGAAAACTGTGAAACTGCTGGGGGTTGTCATTGACCGGTCGCTGAGTTTTGACCAGCACCTTCAAGGGGTCAAGGCCAGCTGTCTCAATCTCCCGTCCCCACCGGTCCAACAACAGAGAAGTAGGTTTTCGTGTTGCCCGGGACTCAAGCTGACCTGCATCGCCACCGACAAGGCAATACAAATACTCGCTCCGGTGTACAATAGCTACACGCGCATCATCTCCGGTCTCTTACCCAGCTGTGTCGAAGCCGGCACTCTCGCTTTCCGGTACCGCGTCTACGCAGCCATTGCCAACAAAGCCACTGCATTTTCAGCAAATACCGCCGGAAACGGCAGAATCTGCTGAAAATGATAAGACTTGGCAATCTCCCGCACCAAACATCGACAGCCAGATAAAGGAGAAGTTCAGAGCCGGGGACAATTCCGTAGCCCTTAGGAGATCGGTAGCAGAGCTGACCGGATTGTACCCAAACTACATGCATCGTTACACGGACGGGTCAAGATCGAGAGCTGGAGTCGGAATGGGAATCGCTGGGGCCTTTTCCCTAACGAGTAGAAGTCTGCCAAAACAATGCTCGATGTTCTCGGCAGAAGCAGCGGCTATTCTTCATGCCGTCACGGTTCCTGCGGATCGCCCAATCCTGATCCTGTCGGACTTCCACAGTGTTATTCAGGCCCTTTCAGCGGAGGTCCTGGTCCACCCCTGGATCCAGGGCATCCTGAAGGCTGCGCCACCAGACACTACCTACGCATGGATGGAACATCGAGGTGGACAACCTAGCCGGGTCAGGCCCATCTGGTCCTCGGTACTCGCACAAAGTGCCGTTGCAGGACGTGAACAGTGCGGACGGGCAACGGAATGGTCCAGTGTCAGACTGCCGTTTATTAGAAAAATTAAAGGCGACATCGGAAAATGGACGGACCTTGGAAACCTGCGAGACCAGAGGATTTTTTCCAGACTCCGGACAGGACACTCCCTAATCTCACGGGATTTCAGCGGAGGACCCTTCAGGAAGACCTGTGAATTCTGCCATATTCGTTCGACGGTGGAACACGTGTTATGCGTATGTCCACAATTCGAGCATCTTCGTTGCCTTCACGGTATGCCTGCCAGCGTACGGGACACGCTAGCAGACGTGCCCTCAACTCAAGCAGCTGTACTGCGCTTTTTGAAGGCAGCGAAGCTATACTTCAGGATTTAGCACCATCGATTCCTTCGGCCGTCAGGACAGTACCACAGTACCACTACTCGCTAGATGCGCATCTCCATAGAATAAACCTCGTGGACAGCACCATCTGTCGGTGTGGAAACGGTTACCGAAACGGAGTCGATTTATGTGTTTCTGCAAATGTCTAGTATAATAATTTCATTCGTTTGTCTTTTGTATCTCTTTATTAGTTCATGATTGTCTTGTCCCCCGTCTCGATGAGTCTCATCGTAACCCACTGGTCACCATAGCCGGTCGAACTTCAGACCAATCTAGAACCACACTACCGTTCATACTGGCGACATCGCTCTGACGAGACAACTAAACCCTACCCCCAAGCTCCTTCCCTGATCCTATCCTTCGACAATGTACCCCTCTAACCTCGGGTAAGCCGCGAGTATTCGGCCCAACTCCTACTAGACATAGTAATAAGTGATTTTTGTTGAAAACAATTAACAATGAATTCTCCCTGCGCTTTGGTCAGAGAGCGTATAGGGCGTCGTTGTGCCAATTTGGTCGTGGCACATTTCGAGTATGAGAGAGTGATTGCAGTTTGCTCAAAAGTGCCTGAGTAAAATGCAAGTTTTTTCGATGATTACCCGTAGTTGTTACAGTGAAGATATACACCCATATTCTCGTCTATGTCTGGACGTGTTTGCCATACAGAAACATTTTTATTTGATTTTGTGTGGTGGATGGGTTTCGGGCGTGGACAGGCATATGGGTGATAATATTAAGTTTACGTTAGGATAACGTTGAAACATTGAGAAATGTATCGCTTCAGTTTAAGAAGCACTTCACTTCGCAACCGATGAACCATTCTGACGGCCCACATTGCCGTGCAGGCGCCGTGTGTTGGCAGGGTCCAATATTGGACAGTTTGAAGTTTATAAAGTACCATCAGTTAAAACTGTATTTTTGAACTTTATCTCTATACATTCTTAGATGTTTCTTAGTAGATTATCATGTTTGTGTAAGCTGATTCAAAGAGTAAATGGTATTAACATTGAGCTGTCCATAGTTGGGCGTTGTTGAACTTCTGGTACTTGCACAACATTTCATGTGAATACCAAAGTAACCATATAATCACAAAATAGCTTTAGGTGTGGGTTCAGAGTGGTACAATGTCACTGAGATATGGTTAGTTGGGTATTCAGATGAAACTATTACTTTAAAAAACTAATCCTGGTTGTATCTCTTTTTCGTTTTTTCGTTTGCATGTAACACTGTTTGATATTACTAACCGCACCGAGCCTTCATTCCGGGTGGTGAGCGAACCTGAAGAAGAAGAAGAAGAAGAAGACCATAAACCCTTCTCGGAACGAGTGTTTTGTTAGTGGACCTGGTCTGCGATTCAAGGTTGGACTCTGTGATGATAAGTATCACATAACAGGTAAAGTAGGCAGCACCATCTTTATCGAAATGTAAGTATTATTGACAATAATCATAACTAGATTATATGCAAATTTATATGATAGGTACCTGGATCAACGTTGTTTAAACATGCGCATTCAATCGTGACGGCATCTATTTCTGCATTTTAAACCTACCCAACCCTTTTCCTTTCTACAATCCCTGAGCCGCTGGTTCACCACAAGTGTACCTCGCAGAACTTTTTTAACCCCCATGGGTAAAGATGCTGTGTTGCTCACTCCTCTCCCCTTCCCTGGTGTATTATGGATGGTGTGAATATTCACATCGGTGACATGGCCCCTGACCCCCTTGTACATCATAAAATGAAAATAAAATGAAAATGAAAACAATTAACAATGAATTCTTGATGTACATTTCAAAAGGTCCTATCTGCTTTGATCGATTCTCTTCATCGACTTTCTCTTTTGATAACCATGCTTGCGAAAACATGTTTCGAGCTCTTTTTGCCACACAGTTTGATAGCAGAAGTTATTGTTTTACGCTTATAACTTTGTACACAGCAAGGATTACTTTTGAAATTGAGTTATTAACGAAAGAGATAGTCGATGAAGAGAATCGATGAATGCAGTTAGGAGCTTTTGAAATGTTTATCTATAATTATCGGCTTCGTAAAGTTAACGCGATTGAGCCGAACTAGATTAAAAAAAAACAAATTTGTCAGATTCATCGATTGTTTTTTGTATAACATTGCGAATATATTAATGCTGATGAATATGGGTGTCTATTGTGGAATACCTGTAGAAGGATTAGTAATTTCCATTTATTTCCACTACCTATTGCTTATCCTTATTTTTCCACAATGCCCATATCAGTTTGTACAGAAACCTGTCTATGTATATCGGCTTGATCTGTGTCAATAATATAAAACTACTTTTATGAATTGTTTGATGTGAATCTGAGTTATAGGGGAAATGTTTCTAATGTTGGTCTATGGATCTAAGATTGGGCCCATCGCTAAAAATCTGCTATTTATAAATTTTATCTAGATGAACGCGTTATTGGGACGTTACTAAAGGATACTTTTGGTTGCTATTGAAAATTTAGTCAATTACTGAATTTATGTATGGGCCCAAATTAGGGACACTTAGGCCGACATTACCTGCATTTCCCCTATGTTAAATAAATATGCATTTCTTTGGCGCGGATGCACAATTGTCGTGGTGCGAATTTGCGGATTGAAAATCGGGATTTATTTAACAGCCCTGTTCAAACCGTTTAGAAATATCCATGATAGCGGTGCCGGTGGTGTAGTGGTAAGCGTCTTTCACCCCAGCAGGCCTGGTTTCAATCCCAGTCATCTCATCCCAGTAACATCTCTGATCACGCCTTCCTTCTGAAGGGAAGTAAAGCCGATGGTCCCCGATTCATGAGTTGATGGGTCGATAGGTAGGGTCCAGGTGTGGGAGTTGCCTCCCTGGTGTCGATAGCATTGGTGCTCAGCACGGAAAACAAGATCGACGGAAAACAAATCAAGAAAAAAAATATCCATCATACAGCATTGTGGCTGTGATAAATCATTCACTACTACAATCACAACACCACGCAATTTTTCGACACTCATACAATGTTCCATAATTATAATTTAATTAACAGTTATGTAGGATTATTTTCTTCCATCTGCAATTGGACGGAAACAATTAAATAATACGCAATGGTCGTTACCACCTGCAACCAGTAAACCATATTTCAGATCATTTTGATTGCAACTCAATGAAAACCTTTACTCACAGCGTACATCAACGAAAAGTCAATGACATATAATCCACTATTGATGATTTTACTACTCCGGTGCAATAACTCCAAACTAAATGCTGCAGCCTGAAAATATCATGAAATTTCAAGCCATTTCAATCCTCAGGATATAGATTTTACGGCCTACTTTTTCATCAAACTCCGCATAAAATCTTTCTCTCGCCATATCTTCCACCATGCGACCAGTTTTCTCACCCTGGAATTACATAAAAATCTATCATTGTTAAAATTCATTTTCATTTCATTTTATAGAAAAATTCCATACCCGCTTTGCAAAAATCGCCGCACTCGACGTCAGGTAACTAAACTGAAAAAAGTAAAACATGGCCCAAAACAAAACCTGTCCATACGTCGAATAGGTCGGAAGTAGGTTTTTGCGAAGCTCAGTAACCGTAGAAACGTACGCTATTAATACGACCGTTATGATGATTGTAAAAACTTTCACAACCATGGCCACCAGCGAAACATCGTGTAATTTCATAAAGTTCAAAACCATTTCGTTAGCTTTGCCATGCCAAAACACCAAATGGTGTAGTTCATTCAAAAGATCGACATAAACCAGATGCTTCTTTTTCGGATTCAACCTCCAGTAGTGGTCATTGTGTTCGAAATCTTTCAACCTCTGGTGTACGAGAAGAATTCTACGGTTGATCAATCGATAATAATGCGCACCCAAGTAAGCAGCAGCTACGAACATATTTGTCATGGAGGCATGTATAGAGTAAACTAATGAATTGTAGACCCCATCGATCAGCAAAGCCATTTGCTGTTGTTTAAATCCCTGGATTATACGAACACCGCCACCGCCAATGAAGCTAACTCCGTCTACGGCAACCATTTTGAAGAGCAAACTTATAGCGAATTCGTTTATTATCGGGGTTAACACCAGTTCCAACCCAGTGCGAAACCGAACTTTTTGTCAGTGTGAACCTCAACCTGAGCTAGGTTTTAAAAACAAACGAGCAAACTGACGTTTGTCAAAAAACAAGCAGACCCAATCTTGATACCCGATCCAGGTTGGAACTGAATAATAAACGAATTCGCTATTAATAGAAGCTTCCGATCGTAATTTTCCGTGCATTTCGTTCGGAGAGTGTACCACAATCGCACACAACTGTTCAGTAGGCCTTGAATACTGGACGCGGATACGAGCACTGTCGAGATTGTTACAATCGGTCCAATGTATGCAGCGCAGAAGGAGGCACCCAGCAAAAAAAAATTGTAATGTGGATAAAACACTAGCAAATATCGAAAAAAGTCTATATAGAAGCGTCCAATTAGAACTGCGTAGGTCAATAAGAAGATCACAGAGTAGCCAAATAGGAAGATGGATGGGATGAATTGTTTTTTGGAATCCTGGTACCAGTAGGGGAACAATCCAAGCAACCGCAGTATTGCAATGAAGATACGAAATGTCAACTTGAATACAACGTTTGTAAACTGCTTCATGACTGACGCTTCGAGCGATGACTTGACTTGAATACCAGTGCCACTGGAAGACGGTTTCGAAGCACACGGCTGGTGATTGTTCCTAAGTGCTACCCTAATAATAAAAAAAACATAAAAGAGAGCTTAACGACGTGTTTGGGGTATCATCCAAACCATTTGTGGGATAGTTTACCCATCCGGAATACAGTTCGTTTATGGTTTTTGTTTATTAGGGTCATTACGTTGGCGTATTCAGTGACAATGTTTTGACAAACTAATAGCGAATTAGCGGGGCCGGTGGTGTAGTGATAATCGTGATTGCCTCTCACTCTATTTATTTATTTATTTATAATCAAATTATTTATTTATTGAATTATTTATTTAGTAATTTATTTATTTATTCACTCTTTTATTAATTTATTTATTTATCAATTTACTATTTTATTGATTTATTTATTTATTTATTTATTTATTTATTTATTGATATATTTTTTTTATTTTTTTATTTATTCATTTATTTATTTATTTATTTGTTTATTTATTTATTATTAATTAATTTATTTATTTATTTATTTATTTAATTATTTATTTATTCATTTATTTATTTATTTATTTATTTATTTATTTATTTATTTATTTATTTATTGCGAAAAACCACAATTTCAGAAACATGAGGTGAATGTTTCATCGAAAATAAATTGAATTCACTACAGTGCATTCTAATATTCTGTCATCTGAAATTGTATGGAAATAATTATGTAGTACGCCATGGAAGCAAATGACTGAAAGCGAGAAATATTGAACACATGGACATGAAATTGTAATTTTAATCAATAGTATGTACCACGTACAACAACGAGAAATCAATGATGTAAAATCCACAATTGTCAATTTTACAAATCCAATGCAGTAGGGTAAATGACGGCTTCGGTAATACCTTAAACTATTATCATCAGGATGGTAAACAACGTCCTTGAGATCTCAATTTTGGCATGTGTATACATTATGTTTCAGGGCATCTATTGGCCAAGTTTGAGTACTCTAGGACTTTGTTTGCCCCCTGACGGTAATAGGTCAAGGTATTGCCGAAGCCGACATTTCCCCTAGTTCCAAACTGAACGATTTAATCTGAAAATGAGATTGGCCAAATAACAGCGCTTACGAGTATAGCGTAAGTAGGCAATAATTATGATTGATACGATCAATAACACAATCTAGAGATATCCATCATACAGCGTTATAATTGTGATAAAATATTAAATATTACACTCACGACACTGCGTAAACATTTATTGACGGGCGCACACTGCATAATTTATCAACCTGAAAATCAATTGGGAATATTTTCTTCCATCTGCAATTGGACGGAAACAATTAAATAATACGTAATGGTCGCTACCGCCTGAAACCAGTAAAACATATTTCAGATCATTGTGATTGCACCTCAATGAAAACCTTTACTTACAGAGTACATCAACGAAAAGTCAATGACATATAATCCACTGTTTATGATTGTACTAGTCCGGTGCAGTAGCTCCAAACTGAATGCTTCAATCTGAAAATGTCATAAAATTTCAGCTCACTTAAAACCTCAAAGACTAGATTTTCCTAAATACTTTCTCGTCAAATTCTTCCCTCGTAATATCATCAAGCAAACGACCGGTTTTTTTACCCTGAAATTAGAAAAAAAAAACGGTAACATGACTTTGATATCCATTTGCATTCATTTCATATATGGGAAGATGGGGTAATAAGCAACACCAAAATTTCATACCTCGATCAAATTTTAACGAATTTTGACAGATTTATTATATGTTGTGTCTTGTAAACTAACTAAGGAGCTGTCCATCAACTAAGTAACCAGCTTAGGGAGGTGCGATGGGTTTGTTCTAAGGTCCATACCAATGTTTAAATATATTTTTTGATAAACTTTGTTTCGTTGATGTCAAATCTAACGCTTTTCAAAGTCTCTAAAATTTTAAATTTAATTGACTTACAGAATCATAGATTTTTATTATGGTTTTGAACGGTATTGACCTACCTGGGTAATTTGTGTGAATTTTGGACGCATTTTTTTTTATTAAGCATTTATTTAAGAAATTATTGCTCTCAGACAAAAAATAACCCTCATTTTTGACGTTAACAAAATTATGTCGTTGATAATTTCTAACGAATTTTTAGACTTATGCGCGACTTATTTAGAGAATTCTATGCATAAATCTAAAGGAATTCTGAGGAATATACAAATGTAAATAAGTAGGCCTGCAAGAAAAATATACGGATTGCTTCCAAGGTACAGTCAACTTTCACTCGTTGAGCTAAGCCCATAGGCCACTTGGTGAAAGGCTTTCGTTAGTTGGGCGGAACTGTCAAGCTGAAAATTCTTTGAGTGATACACCGATTGTTTATGTTAAAATATTTTAGGAACTCTCCAAATTGTTCATCAATGAGCCCCTCTAAATGAAATCAGTACTGTCAGAAATAACGTTTGACTTCGATTAAGGTGGGCTACAGCCCAACTAAAACGTAGCCCACGCAACGAGCGAAATTCGACTGTAGTTCAAAAAACTTCCTAATTCCTGATGAAACCTAAGAATAATCGTAAGGAATTTGCGAGGAGAACATCCAATGAATACTAAGGGGAACCCCAGAACAATCATGAATATTATTTCTTGTAGCATTCTTAGGGAATTCTGTAAACAAAAATCACAGGTTTTTACATGAATTTGCAAGGGGTGGTCAACTCGCATCTATGACACAAATGTCATTCCCATATTTTTTTATCCTCTGTTCGGGACCTAACACTACTGCGACCAGTAAATTGAACTATTGTAGTATATCCCGTGTCCTTAGTTTAGTGCATGTCGTATTACTTCATCACTATTGAGAAATGATGAAGTATTCGGTTTTGATACAGATATCATTCTTGCCTTCATCGCAAGGAATCGATTCTATTTATACCCTTCGGAGTGTTGGAACACCCTCCAAAGGCGCGCCCCTTTGTCAGTCAAAATTGGATTCCTTAGCAACAAAATTAAGGAATGACACCGGTTATGACCATGCATCATAACCCTAGTCTTAACTGCTTCAAACTAGGGAACAAGGAATGGAAGATTAGGAATCACATATAAAAAGACTAACTAACTAATTTTTTCCTTGTTTTAAGGTCATCCTCGGTGGACAAAGCCGAGTCTTGTCACTATCAACAAGGCATAAAAAGTAACAAGGACTAAGATGTGTTCCTTGGCTTACTGAAAAATCCTGTCCCCCTAGTTTTAAGTAGTCAGGACTAGGAATCGGTGGTAGATCTTACATCCCGTAACGTACCACGAAAAGGTGATCTACTCACGTTACGGGGCATATGCTTTGTGTGAAGCCTGTGTGAAAAATCCTGGTTTTCTCGTTCGATTTTACGTCAACATTTGACAGCTGCTGCAAATATTCGCAAGCAAGCTCATACGTGATACGTTGGTTCAACTCTGCACATTCCAATCTGTGCCAAGTACTTTATCTCTGATGAATGTGGGCGTATTAGTTTCCATTTAATTCCACTACCTTATTGGCTCATCCTTGACAGATACGCGTATTTCTTCTACAATGTGCAGACTTCTTCAGTGTCTTGTAGTCGAGTATTAGTACAAGACACTGAAGAAGTCTGCACATTGTAGACGAAATACGCGTATCTGTCAAGGATAAGCAAATAAGGTAGTGGAATTAAATGGAAATTACTAATCCTTCTCTCTCTCATTATACTTTATCTCTGCCAAAGTTAGGTCAAGCGTTGTTTCGAACGAGCCGAAGCGTGGCAATCAAGGTATCAGTCTCAGTAACCCATGAGTTTGGAACTTATGACTTTTGAGATTGTGTGTTTACATTTTCAAGTCAAGGACGAAAAACAAAGTTCTGAAACATAATTCCAAGATAATATTCCACGAGCTGGTTGCCAGCAGTCGTGATTAGGTACTAAAATCGTCTAACTCGAATCCGAGTTCAGTCTATATAATGAGCTAAACCGCTGACTGATTGGTTAACCATCAATCGTACCGGGTGGTTCTGCGGGAGAAACAGATGCGATTGCAGATACATCTTAAGAATGGTAGGATCGTTTGGCACTGGGCTATTACATTTGACGCTCGATCCAGAAACTATGGACTATCGAGTTAATACTTAATTCAAGTTAATTCTAGCCTATTTTGCGGGACGTGGTGACTGTATATTATATTTTGTGTCATACTTGTCATCGTGTGCCATGACGCGTCGATCAGTGTGCCACGATGTGTTTCAGCACAATGTGAAGAGTAGATTACCCTTTGAGAATTTAAGTAAAATTAAAAACATATCGAGAATGCTTTGGAAAATTGAATAGCAACTAGAACGAGGAGAATTTTGGGTGAGTTTTATGGAGAATTTCAAAAGAATTCTGAAATGAAGTTCGTACTAGAATTCCAAACAAAATATGCTGATAATTTTAATCCAAATGAATTCAAAGAAATCCAAGTATGTTTGAAAGATAATTCGACGCTAGTTTTGAATATAGTTCCAGGATGATTCTGATGATAACTCGATGGAAATAGAATCATTTTCTCATTTGAATTCTAAGGAGCATTCCAAAGCATTTAAAAATAAAGCTCATAATGAGTTTTATAAATGCATCAGAACATCCCGGCGGCGCCGACTGGGATTGAACCCAGGCCTGCTGGGGTGAGAGGTAATCACGCTTACCACTACACCACCGGCCTTCTTGGCCATTGCTCGAACTTTTCTTCGTACACGGCCCATCATCTTTTGCACGAGCCCTGTTCCCACTTGTTTGGCTGCCAATTTCCATTTCCGCTTGAAATCGTTCAGGTCAATTGCAGTTTCACCCTTGTGCTTCACAATCGACCAGTATTCCTCAATTGGCCTTAGTTCCGGAGTATTGGCCGGATTCTTCTCCTTGGGAACCACTGTGACGCCATTTTTTCTATACCACTGTTTGGTAGGATGTGAGTAGTGGCAGTTTGCCAAGTCCGGTAAGAATAGGTAATCCACCTCATGCTGATCCAGAAAAGTCTCTTCCGTAGGTATTCCTCCTGGTAAGTTTACTGGTTCATGGTCCCAGAAGTAACGAAAGTTTCACTTTTTAGCCCACAACTACAGATTGCTTGCCAGACA
This sequence comes from Ochlerotatus camptorhynchus, assembly GCF_037179485.1. Classification (NCBI taxonomy): domain Eukaryota; kingdom Metazoa; phylum Arthropoda; class Insecta; order Diptera; family Culicidae; genus Ochlerotatus; species Ochlerotatus camptorhynchus. The sequence goes on along the minus strand of NW_027040604.1, from coordinate 2,993,810 downwards.
AGGAACTTTTTGGTGCATTTGACTTCTTATTGATTTTACATTCCTTCGGGGCACTCTTCCGGTCAACCGAGGTATGCAATTCCTGCCCAGGAATTTGATCGAAAACTGCCAGGAGCGGATAAACCGGGATTTTCGTTTCGAGCGTACAGGATCTAATCACGACATGCTTGCTCCGGTGAAGCCATGATGTAAACAAGTGAACTTATCCTGACAACCAATGCCTACTGTGATTCTATACTCACAGTGAAATTTTTGAAAAAAATACTCAAAAAATGCCTAAATGGCAGCGTTTTTAATGTGTCCGGATTTTTTCGTGTTCAACCTTTATTTAAAGGTAGGATAATTCAAGGGAGTGTTCTTAAAGAATTCAAATGAGCATTTCAATGGAATTTGGGGTATTTTAAAGCAATTCTTAAATTAATTTCAATGGATGTTAATTAAAGAGCAATTCCATTGAAGTCTTGGAGTTAAGTTCCAGAAGATTTTTTAGGAGATTTCGTAGGAAAAGTCAAAGAGTTCCAAAGATTTGGATATTTCTAAGTAATTGTTTCTTATTACCTCACCTAGGGTTATAAGAAGCAGCTGGCTCTCATGAACACATTTTTTTTCCACGTATCTAATAATCAAAATCCTGAAAAAAATATTTAAATAAGCAATCAGAGAGGGATGTATTTGCTTGTCCTCTGTCCTAATAACCAACTGTTTACATTTTACGAAATATTTCAAAAATGATAATGAAAAATTTCTCACCTCTACTGCCATGTACCATTTTATTATGGTCACATAACTTACTTGAGAACACAATCTTTCATAATAAATCACAATCTTAAATAATAAAACACTCATACTCAAATTAACTGTATGCTCCTCATTACCCCACATGGGATCAAATATTAGACATTAAGAAACATTTTTTTCTTCATGTAATACATTCAAATATTCAATCAAAACAAATATGTAAATAGGCAACGTTTCCATGCTAGGTCAATTAAATAAAGACGATAAAAAATTAAAATATAATTGTTATCTGAAAAATGATACTTACATTTGTGTTGTTTCTCGAGAACAATTTCTCAGATACAAAAAACTCATGAAAAATTAAACAGAAAAATATTTTGACCAAAAGGAGTTTACTGTGCATCAAAAGGTGTTTCTCATTACCCCTGTTTAATATTCTGCCTATTTCTTACTACCCCATCATCCCCATACACAATATTACCCGCTTTGTAAAAATCGCCGCACTCGATGTCAGATAGTAGAATTGAAAAAAGTAAAATACAGACACAAACGTAACCGTTCCATACGTCCCAACGGACGGAAATAGATTTTTGCGCAACTCATTAGCCGTTGTAGCGTACGCTATGAATACGCCCACCATAATACCCAGAAAATCCTTCACAACCATCACCACCAGTGAAGCGTCGTGTAATTTCATAAAGTTCAGCACCATTTCATTCACTTCATCATGCCAAAACACCAGACGATGTAACTCCTTCACAAGACCGTCATAAATAAGAATCTTCTCTTTCGGGTTCAACCTCCAGTAGTCTTCATTGTGTTCGAAATCCTTCAATCTGTGTTGCAGTAGCTGAATTTTGGAATTGATCAGTCGAAAATAGTGCGAACCCAAGTAGGCGACAGCTATGAACATATTAGTCATGGAGGCATTTAGAGTGTAGCTTAATGAATTGTACAATGCTTCGAGGAGCAAAGTCATTTGCTGACGATAAAATCCCTGAATCGTACGAACACAGGCAGATCCAACGACGCTAACCCCATCGATAGCAACCATTTTAAAGAGTAAACTTAAAAAAAGCTTCCTATCGAAGTCTTCCGCACATTTCGTCCGGAGAGTGTACCATAATCGCACACAACTGTTCAGTAGGCCTTGAAATCTAGTTGCATACACCAGAACTGTCGAGATTGTTACAATCGGTCCGACGTATGAAGCGATTAGGGAGACACCCACCAGAAATGGATTATAATGTGGATAAGCTATACGCGTGTACCGAAAAGCGAACAGGCTGAAGCCTCCTGTTACAATTGCGTAAATCAATAGAATGATCACAGAGTAGCCACAGAGAAAGATGGATAGCCTGAACTGTTTGTCGGAGTCCTTGTACCAATAGGGGAATAATCCAAGCAACCGAAGTACTGTAGTGAAACTACGGAGCGTTAACTTGAATAGAGCGACCGTAAACTGCTTCATGACCGAAGCTTCGCGCGCGACTCGGTTTAATAACAATGCCATTGGAACACAAAGCTCCGACGGATCCAAGCAAACAGGCGCTAGTGATTGATCAAATTGCTCTGAAGGGCGTATTCGGTGTCGAAGTTTTGACAAACTAACTATCATGCAGGCAACGACAAACCGTTCGATAAGTACGTGCATAATTTACTGATCTAGTCTAGCCTCAAACACAGTTAACGGGATTTGATATTCTATCCCATTTACTTATAGGAAATATAGAATTTCCCTTAACCCTTCGTCTGTGCCAAAAAAAACTTACGTTGTCTGTACCCTGGGGTCAATTTGACCTCAAATTCAAATTGCCGTAGCATAGCGAAAATTCAATAGATTTTTTTTTAATTTCAAATGCTATTGAAAAGATTTAGTCGATCTGAATAACTTTGCTGTTGAAGAAGGGAAGCTTCTATCTAGTCAAGATGTTAAGTAGATGCGCCACCTGGTGAGTGAATTCTTAGCAGAACTGTTTACCTTAGAATAGGTCTTATTATTCTGAACAACTTTGCATATAACCTGGGTTCGTAGCGCAACTTGATTATTTTCGAATTAGTGCCATCGAGTGTGAAAATTATGTATTACACTATCCATAGGTTTGAACAGCTTGTATTCCTGAACATATTTGAGAAAAAAAGCAACATTCTATTTGGTTAGGATCTCGTGATATAAACAAACATCGAAAAATCCCACTTCATGGTTACACTATTACAATGACCTCTACACACAAAAGATTCGCAAAAAAACAAAGTTTAATAATAATTTTAGCATAAAGTCCACTAAATTAAAAAAATATATATACATAAATATCATATCATCTGCTACTCCGATGACTCAATTGCCCGGATGAATGCTGGATCGGAGTAGCAGCACCGCAGCTAACAGTTGTGCATCCAAAGGTATGCCCCACCCAACACTACAATTGATTGGATCCCTGGTCAATGTCGAGGCCGACCACCTGGCGGTCTCTGGTAGGCATGCCCCGGCATACAGCTGCAGATCTGAAAAAGTGGGTTCATCCTGAAGGTGACAGGAGAAATCGTCCGATGGGAGGATCGTAAGAACCATCGAATGCAAATGAAACTCTTAAGATTGAGAACGGGGCACACCAGCATATCGCACAATTTCTCTAGCACCGGCCCTTTTCAAAAGCTATGCGAGGTCTGCCAAGTACATCACTCCGTCGAACATGCCATCTGCCACTGCCCACAATAGGAGGGCCCACGCATGCTATACGGCATTGCTGGAAGCAACCGGGATGCCTTGCCGGATGACCCGGCCAAAAGTGCGGCCTTCGAAGGTTTTCTTCGAGAAACCGGCCTCTTCGAAGCAATTTAGTCGGACCGAACATGAGGTGATAATTTTTCATATGAATAATTGGAGGTGAAAATGTATCAAATCTTTTCCATTTTGCATAGTTGAAGGTCAACATTTTTCATAATAATTTTTCTCTTTGGTTTCTCCGTTGCATAATTGAAGGTGAAATTTTTCCCTTTGCATAATTGTAAGTGGAATTATGCCATTTGATTTGTTTTTCCTTGGTAAGCTTACTAGCTGAGTGTGCCCGGTCTTGCTCGCGATTCAATATTAGCTTGAGTTTATACGCCGATTAAAAAAACATACTATATTGTACGTAGCCCCTCCCCCCCTCTTATCTAAGCGACTACCCCCTATTACCAACTCCTTAAACCTCCACATGCCAAATTTGGTTCCATTGGCTTGATTTGTTCTCGAGTTATGCAGAAATTTCTGTTTCATTTGTATGGGAGCCCCCCCCCCCCCCCTCACAGAAGGGGGAATATATTTTTCCTGAAAAGCAATTATTTTTCCTACATCTTTATCTTAGACGTCATAACGATTGGAAGAGACGATTTCTAGTTATGATTTGTTGAAACGCACACTTCTTTACCTAGCTAACACTTGATGGGTGAGGGGAATCCACAGGCAAAAGAGTGCACGTTTGATTTGCTCATATTGTCTACCACTGTGCAATACTGAATAGATAGAATAGTAAAAATAGAAAATCGTAAACTTCACGTATGAAGTAACAAAACACTTGGATTGAATGAAATGTTTTTTTTTTCTCTTTGGTTTAGAAATGCTCATAAGCACGCTATCCAATAAGTATCTTCCATCGGAACGGAATTCACTTCAAGTGGTTTCACAATTCCGGAATGATTTGAGATTTGGGCGTAATTGCTTTTGTAAACCAACACGTCAATCGCCGATTTCTCGCGAACATCTGTGTAAATCAGTGAAATACGGTGAATTTTTAGATAGATATGCGCAAAAAAATGTGGTTTTACAGAAGGTAGCGGCATCACGAGCTGCAGTCTACGGATCCCAGCAAGGTCTGGTATCTACCTCTGGGTATTGTGCAGAACCCGAAGAAACCGGCCAAGTTACGGCTGATCTGGGATGCCAAGGCTCGAGCTGGAGGAGTGTCTTTCAACGATATGTTGATGAAGGGTCCGGATGGTTTGGTGGCGCTGGTAGCAGTACTGTTGCGTTTCAGGCAGAGTGTAACATTAGAGCATGCCCCATTAAATTAAAATATACCCATTATTGTAATAGTTTGAAAGATAGGAGCTAGAACTAGAAATTGTTATAATATTCAAAATAAACTCGCCTATTTGAGCGCCGTCCGCTACCAAAACTGCTCGAGTAGACAACTACCACCCCTTCTCAAGGGTTGGCAAAAGTGTGTGGGAAGGAAGTTCAGTCCTCCCATTGCGAGCGAGGGAGAAGATAAATAGGCGCTCGATCGCTTGATGGGTCTCTTTTGTGAAAAACCTTTTGGATAGTACGGACGCGCGGAATAAAGTCAAGTGTTAAAAAAAAGGAAAGACGGATTTTTGCCTTCCTTTGTGTGACGCCTAGTGTGGCGAGTGAAACGGGCTGTTAACTTGGCCAGAAGAAGCTAAACCCAGTCTCGGTAGTGCGTAATTCTGGTGTCCGGACGAAGTATCCCGAAACCTGCAAGTGCCGAGCTGGCCCCAATCCCCGCCATTAGATATATGCGTTCTCGACTGCATGGGATTGGTAGTTCGCGAGTGTCCGTCGGTTGTGTGGTAGCCGAAGGTGTGAAGAATTGCCTCCTTCGTGATCCTAGTGTTGGTCCGAGAAACCAGACCAGAATCTACCGTTAGAACGGTCCACAATAGTGCGCGTGTGGATGAAATTTTGAACCTACGTCCGAAAAGTGCGCCAACAAAAAATATTAACCACGTGTGCTCACAGGATTCCTACGAGAATCCCTGCAAAAAGTGCCCCGACACCTGCGACGACGCAGAGAGCAACGAGCGACGGCGCGGGCCCAACGTAACCTCTCAATCGACAGAGTAGGCAGTCCCTGAGGGAAAAGGTAAGTTGCATGCTACTTTCTTAATGCTATAAGAGGGACATTGCCCTTGTCGGTGATATAAAGGAGATGTTTCACCAGCTCCGCATCCGGGGCGAAGACAAACAATCACAGCTTTTCCTTTTCTGCCTCGAACCAGGATCGAGTCCACAGATCTACATAATGGATGTCGCCACTTTCGGTGCGACCTGCTCGCCTACTCTGGCGCAGTTCGTGAAGAACGTTAACGCGAAGGAATTTGCCGAGACATTTCCCAGGGCGGCGAATGCAATAATTGATAACCACTACGTTGATGATTTCTTGGGCAGTGTGGACACGGAAGAGGAAGCTGTGGCGTTGATCAACGAGGTGAAATGCATCCACTCTCAAGCAGGGTTTGAAATCCGTAACTTCTGCTCCAATTCGGCCGAAGTACTGGCAAGCATCGGGGAATGCAGAACACCACAGGAAGTATCCATGAACTTGGAGAAATCGACTGACTCGGTGCGTATGCTGGGTCTGGTCTGGAGGCCAAAAGAGGACGTCTTCACCTTCGATATGAGCAGTCTCAAGGAAGAGATCAAAACGTTGATCATCAGCTCAACGGTCCCAACCAAACGGCAGGTCCTGCGCACTGTCATGTCGTTATTTGTTCCGCTGGGGCTGGTTTCGCATTTCGTCGTGCACGGGAAAATCTTAATGCCGCAGATCTGGAGATCCGGTACCGATTGGGACGAACCTATTCCGGAGGAATTGCAGGATAAGTGGCGGTGTTGGTGTGAGTACATGCAGCGCTTGGAAGAGGTGGCAGTACCACGATGCTTCTTCAAAAGAGTGAACAGCTCGGCTCTCGAGAACGTCGAGGCACATCTATTCGTAGATGCGAACGTAGTGGCTTACGCAGCAGTTTTGTATCTTCGCTTCGTGGACAACGGTTCTCCTCGATTCGCGCTGGTGGCGGCTAAAGCAAAAGTCGCTCCGCTGAAACCCCTTTCCGTGCCACGTCTGGAGCTACAAGCGGCGATGATTGGAACAAGACTACTTGACTCAGTGTTGACTTCGCTGGACATCTAGGTTAACAAGCGCTTCATTTGGTCGGATTCCTCAACTGTCCTGTGTTGGTTACGATCCGATAGCCGACGGTATCACCAATTTGTGACCTTTCGAGTGGGAGAGATACTCACATCTTCTAGCGTGGATGAGTGGCACCACGTGCCTTCCAAACTAAACATTGCTGACGCGGCCACGAAATGGAAGGACGGACCCAGCTTCGATCCGAAGAACCCTTGGTATAGTGCGCCGGAGTTTCTGTATAAGCCAAAGGAGCAGTGACCAAAGGAACCGTCTCAGAAGCAGAAGGAAACGGACATCGATTTGCGAGCTGAATTTTTGTTCCATGGAACTACGCCTCAACCGTTGATCGCCGTATCCTGATTCTCGAACTGGAATCGACTCCTGAGGACAACAGCCTACGTTCTACGAGCAGTGTGCAGATTGGGAGTAGAAATAGAGTCCAAACCGGATCTTTTGACGCAGAAGGAGTTGCGTGATGCAGAAAACTTGCTTTGGCGGCAGGTACAAGCAGAAGTGTATCCTGACGAGTACGCAATTTTGCAACGTAACCAGACGAACCCCAGCAATCCAGTATCAATTCCGAACTCCAGTCAGCTATACCGGCTGTCACCGTTCGTAGATATTCGACAGATATGAAGTACCCGAACCGGTTACCGAAGAAGCATACTGTGGTCCATCTTCTCGTGGAGGACTATCATCGGCGATTCCTTCACGGTAACGGAGAGACCGTTCACAACGAGATGCGTCAACGGTTCTACATACCAGGATTGTGAAATGTGATACGCCAGGTATCGAATCAAAGTGTGACATGTCGTGTTAGAAAGGCTGTTCCACAACCACCCATGATGGCTCCCCTACCCGAGGTGCGAGTCAAGGGACTAGTTCGTCCCTTCACGCACACTGGAGTGGACTATTTCGGACCGATACAGGTTAAGCAAGGACGCAGTTTGGTGAAGAGGTGGGTGGCGCTATTCCCGTGCCTCACGGTTCGCGCCATATACGTAGAGTTGGTGCATAGTCTGTCAACTCAGTCCTGCATCATGGCGATTAGGCGATTCGTGGCTCGTCGAGGTTCCCCGGAGTCCTTCCACAGTGACAACGGAACAAACTTTCTGGGGGCCAGCAACCTGTTGACCAAGGAGATCCAGGATATCCATGAAGACTGCGCGGTGACGTTCACCAATTCGGTGACCAGCTGGGAGTTCAACCCACCATCGACGCCCCATATGGGCGGATCGTGGGAGCGCATGGTACGCTCAATGAAGGTAGCGATAGATACTAATTATAAACATAAGTAAGTTCCACCTACGATAAAATCAGGGTTAAAACTAATGAGTTTTTTAAATCTAGGACACTACGAATACTTTGTTTCTGATAAAAAAAAGGAAGAAGAAAACGAAAATGTAAGTTTAACCTATATTTTACTAATACTAAAATTATCATGACAATACATTATAGCTTTGAAGCTGCGTGTAAGCTGCTATCAGGACGTGTTTCCTTCCCAATCCGAACACATACTATGGCTTATATCATGTAAAATGGGCTGTCTTGTAATGAGCACTCATACATAGGATTTCCAGTGAAAACTAGAGTGCTCATTGCAAGACAGCCTATATTACATGATGTAAGTCATAGTCTGTACGGGATACTAGATGCTTTACTCAATATCTTTCCTCTTCATCAATGTATTCAACTGGATGCAGTGAAAAGTACTCTAAGGATCAAGCGGTCCCTGAATTTCCTCGATGGAGATCTTATTGGACATTTAAGCATTCTAAAAGTGATTCAGATAAGTCCAATATTGATGAACGAAGATAGTATGCTAAAGCACCATTGTTTCAACCATAATTTCCAAGTTCATGATGTGACTCGCGTTGACTGGAATGCAGGAAGACTGAATATAAGTCCTGGACAAGGAATCAAAAATATCTCCAAATCCAGAACAACATGTGAAAAGGGCATACAAGCTTTTTGTAAACAAGCCTTCTTATGCCCTTTTCTCGCCACCCATATGACACCAATGCAAACCATCAACATAAGCGGGTCGATGATATTGTTGGTTTGCTTGGGCGACCCTCGGTTGGCGAGAAAAGGGCCTATAAATGATTGTTTACAAAAAGCTTGTATGCCATTTTCACATGTGGCTCTTGAAATGACAAAATGACAAGCGATCAACGAACCGAACGATAACGCTTTGTCAGAAGTGGAATTCAATAATAATATAATCTTCTTCCTTCTTTTTCATGACAAGCAGCCCGTGCGACTAGGGGCGGTAGAAGGAAATGAGCAAATTGTTGGCAAGCTGCTTCACGAAGTAAAGCCGAAGATGATACACGTGTGTTTATGGGAATTTTTTGTTATGTCTTTTCTCGATTCAGATCAAGCTATGCCCTCATCCGTGTATATTGCAACAAAGCAGGCAAGCAATATATCATTATCCTTCTACCACTCCGATCGAGCTATGTAATAGAGCGAGTAACTCATGGTCGTAGCAACCGTTTTGTCTGTATCGTTGGTTGCTTTATTGAAGTACTTCCTCAGTTATATATTATGGGTTTTCTATGTCAACCAATCCATCAACTTGTTTATTGTGTGGTGGCAAATACAATGATACTGTTTGCCCAAGGAAATCGATAAACGATCGAGATTGTTGAGGTAATATCACGTCTAGGCTATCTGAGGCCTCGAACATGGCAGTAGTCTTTATTGAAACATAAATTAACAATTATACGACAGTTAATAAACATATCGAAATGATAGATCATAAATTATATGAGACATCCATTAGAGTACACTCTAATATTCAGTCATCTCAAATTGAATGGCAACAATCATGTAGTACGCCATAGAAGCAATCGACTGAAAACGAGAAATTTTGAACAAATGTACATTAACTTGCCATAATAGATTAATTATACTTACCATGTACAACAGCGAGAAATCAATGACGTAGAATCCACTATTGTCAATTTTACAACTCCGATGCAGTAGCTCCAAACTGAAAGATGCCATCTGAAAATTTAGTGCAGTATTTATTACATGGTTGAAGATTTTGATAAATAATCCTTTTTTTTTACTTTTTCATCAAATCGCTTGTAAACTTTTGTTCTTGCCACATCGTCCACAATTCGACCAGTCTTGTCACCCTTAAATAAAGAATAAACAACATTTCTGTAAGATTCTTCCCTACTTGAATCTCGAGAGTTACCCGTTTGGTAAAGATCTCTGCACTCGCTGTTAGATAGTAGAATTGAAAGAAGTTGAACATGGACAAAAAAAGCATGTAAAAAAACGTTTCGAAACGTGGAACTCGATTGTAGCGAAGTTCAGTAACTACATAAGCAAACGCGGTAAATACTCCCGTTATAACGAGCAGAAAATTCTTCATAACCATCATTAGCAACGAAGCGTCATGCAGCTGCATGAAGTTCACAATCGTCTGATTGACCCCCTCGTGCCAAAGCGTCAACTGCTTTAGCTCGTCCACCATCTCGTAGTAGACCCGGTGCTTCTTCAATGGGTTCAACCTCCAGTAGAGGTTGTTCTGTTCGAAATCCCTCATTCGCCTATTTAACAGAGATATTCTGTGATTGATCAGACGGAAATAGTGCCCACCTAAGAATGCGGCTGCTACGAACAGATTCGTCGTGACAGCATGCAAACTGAAGTTGAAGGCACTGTAGATTGCTTCTATTAAATGCGTCATTTGACGATGTTGAATCGATTGAATGACACGAAGACTCACAGATCCGACTATCATTGTCCCATCGATGACAATTATTTTGAAGAGGAAACGTGATAAAAGCTTCCGATCGAACTCATCTTCACACTTTGTTCGCAGAGAATACCACAATCGAAGCAAAGCATTTAGTAGGATTTGAAATTTTATTGCAAACCTGAGAACTGTCAAGAATGCCACAATCGCTCCAATATATGCAGCACCGAAAGATGCCACAAGACACAATTTGAATTGTGGAAGCTCTGTTACTAATTTCAAAAAGGTAGATAAGTAGTAGAATCCTATGACAAATACGTAGAGCAGTAGGCAAATCACCGAATAGCCGTACAAGAAGATGGACAAATTGAAGCGTCTGTCAGAATTGCTATACCAGTAGGGAAATAATCCGAGCCATCGGAGATTCAGAATGAAAAAGCGAAACGTGAACTTGAACAGAAGTACTAGGCATTTCTGCATGTTTAAGATTTCGTCAATGACTGACCGGCAATGCAAATAGAAACAAACAGTCGAATGGTTCTAACGATACTGAAGGTCGAAAGCCATGGTTTATGTTTATTTTTTTTGCCAAATTATAATTGATTCGATCACCCTTACAAGTCAGAGATAGCCATCATATGCCTTGTTCGCACTTCAGCCCTTGTAACATGTTATATCAATGTATGATTGACAAGTAGAATGTCATTAATGCCATGTTCAGACTACAGAGTAGCAACATGTCATCTTTGATCTGTGATAAAAACATCCCATGTTTTGTACAAACCTAAGAGGAAGAGGAGACAATAGGGGGACTTTTATGAACCAATTTTCTGTCAAACGCGGTCGAACGAACGTATAGAAACGCGAGAATTTTTACAACAGGGAATCTATTTTCTTGTATTTTGACAGTGGACTGCGTCGCCCATAGAGAATTAGTTTTTGCACGGTCGCTTCATCGACAGAAGAAGAACACGCCACAGACAAAAAGAAACCAGTTGCCTTCTCTTCCTCTTAGGTTCAAACCTGGTCGAAAAATTGGCAAATCAAAGTTGGCACTCGTGGAGAATAGAAGAACTATGAAAGTGATGATGGTTTCAAAATTTTCCACGGGGAAGTATACGAGTGCAATCTTAAAATGCTTTTATTTTGAAAATGGAGCATTTTATTTAAATCTGGTTACTGCTACAGTGGTAGAAAAGCGGAAGTCTATGTTTACACCTAAAAATCTGAAAAGAAATTATGTTTTCTGTATTATATGTCTATTGAGTAGTCCTGAAGTTTTCTACTAACGTAGCACTAAGCAGATTTAAATAAAATGCTCCATTCACAAAATAAAAGCATTTTAAGATTGCACTCGTATACTTCCCCGTGGAAAATTTTGAAACCATCATCACTTTCATAGTTCTTCTATTCTCCACGAGAGCCAACTTTGATTTGCCAATAGAAATGAAAAAAAAAACGAAGTAGGCTGTGCTTGAAAATAGACGTTTACATTTTTCCTGCATGGTCTAACTTTAATGGTGGAAAGCTCCAACCAATATTATCTTCGGATTAAATCCCAATCAAGAATGTCAGGCTGCCTTGATGTCAACATTACGACTCCAAGCAAACATTTTGCAAATCATCCAAACAGGGTCGGTATTAATATTGTCAGTTCACAGAAATCTTAGCATTCATTAATTTTTCAGAAACAAGAAGAAGACAGAACCGCAGCTGTCATACATTCCAAACACTGAAACAAAAACATATTATTAAATTAATTGTAGACTCGGAACTTGTACAAAACTAAAGGCCGGCGCACAATAAATACGTTTTCAGGTTTTTTGACAGTTAGCCCATGCATTATCTGTCAAAAAACCCGAAAACGTATGCATTGTGCGCCGGCCTTAACCCTTTGTCTGTACCTATAAAATAAAGCAGAGTTCATTGCAAAATTCCTTCAAAACGAATATTACATTCGAAATATGTCTCAACTAAGAGGCAGGCATATCAAAAAGATTTTATACCCCGTTCACATTACAGCGTATATCACGTGATATACGATGTCTTGTAATGAACACTCACACATCTAGTTTTCACTGGAAATCCTATGTATGAGTGCTCATTGCAAGACAGCCTATATTACGTGATATAGGCTGTAATGTGAACGGAGTATTAGCATGCAAATATGTTAGAGAAAACATCGTTTTGATTAATAATCAAGATTGTGAAAATTGCCTCGGGTCATATTGACCCCTAGATACAGACAAAGGGTTATACCCAAGGGGTTGTTCACTCTACACAGTGTGCCAAAATCAAACTTGGGCACCCCCGGGCGTCGTCATTGACGCTGTTTGGCACCCATGGTTACAATTTTTATGATATTTAAAGTTACTGGCAACACTGAACTTTTTCTGCGCTTCAGTGTGCATGTGTCAAAATGTGTTATTGATGTTGCCATAATATAATCAAATTATTTTCAAAACAACCGTGAATCTCCACCAAGTCTCGCCATGGATTCTCAAAATCGTTACACCGTGACGGCAGTCGCATCCACATTTCCTCCCAGACGAAGAACAGATGACAGCGGTATCTTGACCTCACCGAGGTTTCCGGCCATGGCTAAACGAACTAGCGATGCAGCTCTCACGGCTGCGGATGCTTCCAAATCTGCTGCTGGTCCGTCATTTTTTTTTTATGAATTTTAGAGGAGACGGACCAGCAGAAGGAACAGCAGCAGCAGCAACTAAAGTAGAAGCAGCATAGGAAGCAGCCGCAGCCGTGGGAGCTGAATCGCTTATTCGTATAGCCGTGGCCGACGCTGGAAATCTCGGGCCGGTCACGACAAGCGGTGCTTGAGTTTTAATCGGAAAGTCAACCAAACAAAAACTATACCATCCGACCATTCGAACTGCTCGAATACATCCATCGCCACCGCTACTACACCACCAGCACTTCATGATGGCGTTCACCGCCAGGGCTGTGCTCGGGAACTCCACCAATCCGGAGGAGGAAATTTCCGATATCAGTGGGAACATTCGCACTTGCGACAGGTGGCAGTCCTTGATGGTGAATGCAATCAGCAGCAGATCCTCGGACGGCATACGGATGGGGTATTGAAGAAGTGGAGAATGCGATTTTTGCTGGCCTGGGAAGTGATTGTTCTTGGAGGCGTTGTAGACCTTGAAGCTGATCGAATTGTGCGGCAGGGTGTACGTTCGACTGGTTCGACAGCGATGGCGTTTCCATCTAGACCATGGCGGCACCCTCTTTGGTCTTCAGGAACTTTATTCCGACAACATGTCCATACAGGAAGGACAGATTGAACTGCTTATCGGTGTTAGCTGTGTTGTTATCGAGTCCGTAGACCATCATCACTGCGCCCTATTGCTGTGCGGGTTGAATGAAGTTGACTGGTCCGTTTCGGGTCAGCGGTGCGTCCTTCATCAGTCGGACGTGTGTTCCGGCCGGTGTTGGTTTCCAGTTCTCCGACGGATGATACTCGGGCGGTAACAAATTCGGTGCAAATCCTCCGCTGGCTCCCAGAAGGACTGGTTGACTAGTGATTGACGTTCGTTGTGCGGGGTCGGCCTTCCGCCGAAGATGGATGTTTTTGAAAACATTGAAAATCAAAACAAAAACAAGAGCTGTTAAAATACCGGGTTGCCAAACAAGGCATTATTCACAAGCAAACAAAAGTCAGTGCAATTACTTCTTCTACTTCATTGCACTGCTGATACAGCTGCGGCGCACTGAGGTACACTGAGAAAAATGTTGGCGCAAAGTAAGTGTGTAGAGTGACCACCCCTTGGTTATACCCCGTTCACATTACAGCGTATATCACGTGATATACGCTGTCTTGCAATGAGCACTCATACATCTAGTTTTCACTGGAAATCCTATGTATGAGTGCTCATTGCAAGACAGCCTATATTACGTGATATAGGCTGTAATGTGAACGGGGTATTAGGATCTATCTAGTCTAAATCAATTCTTCTGAGACATGTGCTGGCACAGGTTCGGGCATATTTGACTCTACTACAAGGGGTAAGTCACTCAGCACATTGTGCCGGAATTATATTCTACACAGCTTGGGCACATCCATCGGCACATTTTTGGCATACCTTCGGCACAATCTCGTAGGCATTAGATTGGTGTAAATAAAATGGGAGCACTGCTGGACAACTGTCATTGAAGGTGTTCAGAACATTACGTGCTGTTTGACTGTATGTTCAGGAACATCTTCTAATTGAATATACCAGAGAAACTCAGACCAGCAGTTCACTTATAGATCTAAATACGAAATGTAGGTTCTAGAGTGGACTCAAGAGGAAGAGACAGTTAATCAGACCTCATTAGTACCCTTAATTCAAATACTGCTGCAACTCACACAAAACAAACTAAAGAAGTCTATAGTCGATCTTCAACAATACTCCCCACCGGTTCCAACTCTTTCCGACCAAAAGGCTAGGTTTCTGGTCTTCCTTTGAGGGCATTATAAAACATTAAAAAACAGGACTTTTATTACCCTATGGAACACAAAACACCAACATTTCGCACACCCGCCACTTCCCGCGTCATCCTCAATCCAATTTATCCTTGCGATTTCAAACCAAAACATTCAAGGTGTCAGAAATACCGGGTTGCCGGGATGGGTATTTTACAAACAATCGCAGCTTGCTCTAATACCGGCACAATCAGCATAATTGCGGCACACTGACAAAAAAGATGACCCAAAATTCGTGTGCGAAATGACCTACCCTTTGCTCTACTATGTAATTACAACCGTATCAACTATGTCTGATTCTTAAACCTCATTTCTTGACCTTTTCGTGAGGTCTTCCGGATATCAAAGGACCCTCAAGAATTTAACCATGACATAATTTGGATGTTTGAGAGTTTAAGGAAAAATTTAACTGTTTTTCGCTGACCCGCTTAGTTGACGTCTTCGAAAGTGTTGAGCATAGCTGGATCACTCAAGGAGCGCTATCAAAACTTATCCGGTTTACCTAATTTAACTAGATTGCAGACTAGAATGCATGATGAACTTCTGGTATGTTTATAGGCATGATTGCTGGGTTGAACGGCGGCTTGATTGTCAACTCGATTATCGACTGCATCACTTCGTACTTCAAATATTTTAAAGATTTAATTTTTTTCAATCTAGATCATGCAAATCAGGGATGACACAGCTGTAACGCTATATGTAAATCCGCACGCAAACTTCATTTTTCTTCGATTTTTACTCCGAACTTTCATTTGTTTTATTGATGTCTAGTGATGCTTTGCACGTTGTTATGAGGACAAAGCTGATATGATAAGATATGCTGATGAAGGAGGAGATAATGGTGTTACCGTCAGCACTACGTACAAGGGCTTTGCGCATAGCTCACCGATGTCATCCAGGCCTGTCTACAATGAAACACATTTTGAGGCAAGGTTTGTGGTGGCCTTGTATGGACCGTGAAGTGGAAAAGTTTGTGAAGAGTTGTCCTGAATGTCAGTTGGTCACGTTGTACAGCCATCCACCGCCTATCACGATGACAGAGCTGCCGACTAATCTATGAGATTATGTGTCAATAGATTTCTCATCGGCATCTAATTTACACAACTGAAAGGCATTGGTTCTAACGGATAATTACACAGAGGCTGTCAAGAGGGTTTTTAAAAGAGTATGTATTCCCAAAACGCTGAAGGCAGATAATGGCCCACCATTCAACAGTGTGGAGCTTAAAGTTTGGCTCAAAGAAAAATGGGGATTGAAGATGATACACAGCACTCCATTGAATCAAACTGAAAATCGACTGGTTGAAAGAAGCATGCAAAGGATAAACAAAATTACGGCAATACCAAAGCTTGGAAAGCAGCACTGGAAGGAAGCCCTTGCTGACTACGCAGCTGCATACATACAATGCATGGCCTTATAATGTGACGAAGGTTCCACCAGCTGAACTAATGTTTGGGAGAGTAGTCAGAGGTTTTCTACCAGATGTCCGTACAGATATCAGACATAAGGATGATGGAGAACTTCGCTACCGAGATCAAATTGCAAAGTTTGATCGCAACACACGAGAAGACAATCGTTACCGTGCCCAGGAATCTGAGATCTGTGTTGGTCGTGTGATGCTCCAGGCCATCTTGCGACAATGTTCAAAACTTTCAAATCTGCTGAACTGACTGTTTGTACATTCAGTGAAAACCAAGATTTTCGGTTTCGGTAGTTCTCAGCTTGATTACCACCAGGTGATTGTATCTTGATGTGAGTACAATCAATTGCACCAATAGTTCGAGGAAATTTTGCAATGGCGTAAAAATCACGACTTGCTGCATGTAGCTCATCTTGCGTTTTTGGCATCCTATAAAGCGTTGGCGTACTTGAGTTAATGCAAGCGAAACACGTCGAATAATGCGGCACACCGACGAAACACAAACGCCAGCAAAATCGGCAATGGCGATCTGCATCGATCCTAATGCATAAAATCGAAGAGTGACCAATAATTGTACAAGCGGACGAATGTGTCGTGATCTATATTAATCGAATGCAATGAAATGGGAGTGTTTTTACTTTATTTAATAGCATTTTTTTGGCTTCCGAAAATACTTGCTTTATTGAAAATTGCAAGTACCACAATAAATAAAATCGCCAAATAATGATTAATAAGATGCATATTGACGCAATATTATAATATGCAATTCCACTATGCGGACTACCTACCTTGTTTCATCGACTTCTATATCAGGACGAATAATTTCCAGGACCATCGCCATGGTGTTTTTCTGAAGCCGGAATCTCATGAAGAAATCCTGATCGTCCCAGGTGTCAATGCTGATGCGAGCACGCATTTTATATTGGCGACGTGCTAATTGTAAACCATCGATTCCCTCACCATTTTCCTCATCGCTTTCCAATAATCTCCAATGCACCTGGTCCCAAACGTGTTGGTGGTGTCCATACATTATTCTAGTAGGGGAAACGCTCCTATAGTTGCGGTACGTTAGTAGCGTTAGGCTCCTATAGACCTTTTTGACGTTTAATCATCTTTCTCTATCTAGCACACATGGATGAATGGACGGTTTGTTTTCCCACTAAACTGTTTCCCTCTTGCTCGCACTCGTCCACTTTAAATGGTTCAGTAGTGTGCGCCGATTAAACGTCAAAAAGCTCTATAGTTGTGTACGGAGTCTCCATACACAACTATAGGAACCTAACGCGTCTAACGTATCGCAACTATAGGAGCGTTTACCCTAGATTATTTTTCGAGATTTATTTCGAAATATGAAGTAACCACCAAAACGGAGTACAGTGAAGAAAATCAAAAGTTGAATATCGCCGCTTAGCGCTCGCTTAACGCTCCTAAACCACCTCAAACCACCGCTTAAATTAAGCGACACTTATCTTAAACCTGGTAAATTTTAAACTCGGCTTAGCCGTTAAGCGGTAGTGAAGAAATCAGAAAAAAGTTAAGCGAGGTTTAAATTGTTGTTAAACCTCGCTTAACTTTTAAGCGGAGGTGAAGAAATCGGCCCTAAGATTGGAGATATTGTGTTAGTTGTTCAGCAGAAAAGAGATAAAGCGGATACTGTTTATAAGAACGTGTTATATAAGGTTGTGGATTTGGCCGGGGCTGGACGAGCGATAGTTATGGATACGTCAACGAACAAAACTTTCGATCGTATTGTCAAATTTCTTAAATAGTTTGTTCAGCGCACGGTAGAGGATAGTAACAAATCTGTTTTACCAGAGGAGGAAGCGGCGGAAACTGAACGAAATTAAGGAAATAGCAGAAGTGGAATCAGCAAAACAACATCACAAGGAGAATTCCGAGGAAGAGCAGCGTAGGATTCCACGGCAGATTAGACCACCAAAGCGGTACATCGATTAAGTGATTCTCGGAGATGACGGTTTCAAATAAATCAGTAATCGAAGATATACTATTTCAATTCTTTTTGTGTAATTGGAGGATGGGGTATCCATAAGATTGAAAATTTGTTTTATTTCAGTGTATATTATGAGATGGATAATGACTAGGTAGGTCATGACTTTTCATACACATTTCCTGACAGTTGGTGAAAGGTCATTTGGATTCAAGCTGCTACACGGGTAAGTTGAACATTTATTAGCTGCGTCGTGGGTGATTTGCCCATAATTAGTATCGGCGGATTTTCACATATATACAAGAAATACCACGAATATTCCAGGATATCACAATGTCGAACAACTCTGGTCCCAGCAGTAGCAAGAGGCGACTTCTGGCCAGTGTGTCGTCGTCGATACAGAGGTATGCAGGTTAGACTGATGCAAAATTTGACTTTTTCGCTCCACAGTGCTTAAATGGTTTGAAATCGGGTCCTGATTAGCCTCCCAAAGTTTCAACTCATTTTATTAGAAACAGACTTCGCACAAGCCATTTAAGATCGTTTCTATGTAAAACGAGACAGGAAAAAGTTATTAATTATTTAAGAGATTGGTAAACTTATGACATGATCAAGCAGCTGTTCTGTAGGCAACATTGTATTTTGCAGTGTGACATAGTAGCCATGATTTTTATGTCCTATTCAACGCCCCAGAAACACCAATGTTGCCTGCCGTGCAGTTGATTGAGCATGTTCATAAGACATCAGCGCATTGAACCATTGATAACTTTCGATCCTTGCATTTAATCAAAAAGTGGTTTTCAGAAAAGTTGTAGCTGGGAAAATTTCCTACAAGTACAGTTGAAAGCTTTTGAAGCAGACAGATATAGTGAATTATTAGATAGACATGAACAAAAATCTTGGTTTTACCATAGTAATTCCCATACAAACTTCAAATGGTTTGTGCCATCTCAGTTTCTCACCAAATGGGTTCAAATTTTGAGAGGTTAATCAGGTTCCGATTTGGAATCGTTTAAGTATTGTGGAGCGAAAATTTCAAATTTTGCATCACTCTAATGCAGGTCCAGCCTGGGTTGCAGCGCTGGAAACTGAACAGTACGTTCCGACTCATTGCCATGCGAGTCGTGGGTGCGTACAGAACCATCGCGTCGGAAGCAGTATGCGTTATCGCCGGAATGATCCCTATCGGCATCACCATGGCGGAGGACAGCAAGTGCTTCAGGCGGAAAGAAACCGAACGAGTACGGAAAGTTGTGAGAGTGGAGTCGTTGGCTAAGTGGAACACGGCGGAGAACGGTAGACATAGACTAATGCCGATTCTTAGGTGAACAGGAAATGCCTGCATCGGTTCGGACACGCAGTCTCGCCTCTATCTCTCCGGAGTGTGGCAACGTGGACGAAACCAGGCTCGGGGCAGTACGAAACGAGATGCCCCTCCTTAACGTGTTGAAAGGAGGCCACGTGGAATGCCGTCAACAGAGCAGTCACGCAGATTATGACATTACGGCAGCGTAAATGGAGAGAGAAGCAGCGATCTAGCAACGCCATGAACACAGAGACCCCCCCACCTCTCTTTAACAGGATTGTTGATAAAAACAGCACTGCACATGCAGCTGGCATGCTACCAGTTCATCCATCATCAAATATATTATTCATTCTCCAGCTCTTGCCACATGTCAGGGTTTTTTTTTTAAGTTTCAGACCTCATTTAAAGTTCACGAGTAAAGTGCTCACCATCGCCATCGCCATCACCATGGAGCAGAATAAGCTGTTCCGGTTGCTTTTCTTCATAACGTATTTGTATCTGAAAATGTACGGATTTTTACCGCTGACGTTCGATTTCAAATCGAACCGATTCCAGCGAAGTTTTGGTTCGCTCTGCTATTCGGTTGTGCTGATGTTGGTTTATTGTTGCGGCATGGCGTTCGTATATCTGATTCTGGTTGACATAACCAATCATGACGTCTCTTCCTTGCATATCGTGTTGAGGCGATTTCAATTTATGTTGAACTATTGTTTCTTCATGATTACGATATTCGTTGCCATAGTGACAAGAGAAAACTTGAAAAATTTGCTGAACATTTTGATTCTGTTGTCGGAAGTGGCAACGCGAAAATGCAGGGTTCAAAAGGATTACAAACTCTTAAAGCGCTATGTGCGAAAAATGTTCCTGGTGGATCTTTTACTTAAAATTGTAGTTTGTTGGTGTTTCTATCTAACTGAAATGAACGGCCTAGTTAGACTCCTGATTATGCTGAACTTTATCTTCATATGGTCGATGGCAATATTTTCGTGCGGATTTACAGCGCTATGCTACTTTGCGGCTCATTTGTATCGATTGATCAACCTCAGGGTGGACGGGGCAATACAGCAGTTGTGTGACTTTGATGCGGACAAAACCTACTGGCAGTTGTTTCCCGTTAAGAAGGCATTCGTCTGCTTGCACGTGGTAAACGAGTTGAACAAGTTGGCACATTTGCATCGGGATGTTTCATATGTTGCGAGGAAAATTACTCGCATAGTTGACTGGTCGTTGTTGATTATTTTTATATGGTACTTTTTTGTTGTCACATTTGGGGTAGGTAGAATGTAATTTAAATCTAGCGTTCAGAATCATATGGGCCTTCATCGATTTTCTCTTCGCAGCATCGCATTTAAGTGTACAAATTTTCCGAAATTATTCCAATACAGTGTAGTGAAAGGTTGTGTTAGCTAGCAATAGCAATCTCAAACGCACCGAAAAATGTTAATCTAGTCGAGAATCTAGAAGAGAATCGATCGTCGCAGTTAGGCCCTAATGATTCTTAATGCTAGACATATTGTGTCCAGCAGACTAACGGTTGTTTCTAAACAGATTTTCTACATCTACACATCCTTGGTCCAAGACATTCAAAACGGAGTAAAGCCGGATGTCATATGGTACTGCCATTCGATAGGATTCGTCTTGTTTCAACTGTTTCAGTTCTATTACGTTGTGTCCAGTGCTGCCTTGTTAGCCAAACGAGCCGAAAAAACGGGTGTCCTGCTGAATCGGTTTTATAAGGCAGACGTCGATGAACGAGTGGAACGAACGGTGAGCAGCAAATTCAAAATAATGTTCAACAATCCTGTTTTATATTTTACAATTGCAGATCAAAATGTTCTCTATCGAGCTACTTCACGAATCGCATGCACTGGAAAATTTTGGAATGTTCAAAATTGATTTTACGCTACTGTACTCGGTAAGACCCGCTGCACATGAATAAGGTGCACCTAAAATGTTCCAGTTCTGCCTGTTTGATTTTGTGGATATATTATATATCATACGATAACTTGATTACTCATTGCAGGTGGTGGGCACAATTACGACGTATCTCATTATGATGATACAGTTTCAGCTGTCTCAATAAAATTATTCTTCTTACAAAAGACGACCAAAAACTGACGGTTTCATAGAAATAATAGATAACAGGATGCATCCAATAAAGGTATATAATAAATAACATATATATTATAAATATATCCCGTTAACCTTACAGCCTAAATAACGTGATATAACTTGTCATGATTACGAATCGATACATCAAGTTGTGACTGGAAATAATATTGACGTTTGATATCAAGCTATATTATTTCAGAGTCGATGTTAACCCAAGCAACCAAAAGTTCGGATAAAAGCCTTTTTTTTTTGGCTTAGTCAACTATTCGAAGGATTATGAAGAGAATTCCATTCAGTTCACATTCGATGTTTAAGCATCTAACAAAATCCTGTTTCACTTTTAAAAAGAACTTGAAAGTTCATAAAAAAGTTCGTTTAACCGTTGGAAGGAATGCTATTCAGCCCAATAAGAAAACTTGAATGAAATCAACAATCCAAAATAGAAAAAAAATATATCTATTATTTTGCTGCTTACCACGTTCTCTTCTAATTTATTATGAGCTACTGCGTCGTCGGAAGATAAATGTTTGAAATATGGTCAAATATTTAATTTAAATGACATGTTTTTAAATTACCTACCGCAGTCTCAAACTCGAGTCCTCCTCTTTGAAACCGAGATACATACCACTGCTCAATGTGAACGAAGTGAAATATCATATGATTTTACTAGATATGTTGATTTCATTCATAAAAATGGTTTTCAGAGTAGCCAAATCTGCTTTCAAGTTCCGTAAGAACTATTTTTGAACTTCAAAGTCTCTGATTAGTTCATGTAGAACCTTAGCTGAACTTGAAAGTTGCTAAAAAGTACATACGGAACTTATTGTGAACTTTCACCGTTTGACATTTGACAGCTTGTTTTGTTTTCCGCAGACGTTTTCAGTAACCTCGAAAAGTACGAAACAATTTGACTTAATTGTTGTAAATTTACCTGTTTTGAGACTTTTTTTATTCAGAAAATCATCAAGGTATGATTGTGCAATGCAAACCTCAACGAAATTTATTAAAATAAAATATATTTTTTACTTACAGAAATGCCATTTGCCGTAGTAGAAACATTGAAAGCTCGAGGCTGTAAGGAGCTTTCGGTCGTTCCAGATCAATGGCTGCGGAAATCAAAAAGTGGACACATTTTGTTTTGGCCAAACGCAAACAGTGTCGCAGAACATTATAAATTGATCCGTGTCGAAAAAAAGCTGCTAGAAATTGACATTTCTAACGTTGCTTACAAGTTCAAGTCAAGGCTCAAGTCGAACTTCCTTCGAACTTATCCAGAACTTTACGTGTACTTTAAAGTCTGAAAGAAGTTCAACATAGATTAATTGTGAACTTTCGCGCTGCTTAAAACTACGGTTAGTACTAAGATTGAACTTTGTGTTAGAGGTTCGAAACAACTTCTTTATTCACTTTTTGTGAACTTCGCAGTTCAAATGAACGGGAACAAGAAACTTTTGTTGAACTTTCAAGGTTCCAATAAATATTGGCGGTACTTTAAAGCGCATTAAGTTCTGTTTGTACGTGTAGTGTCTAACTAAATTTGAACCAGATTTGAACTTTTGAGTTCGTTTCTCAAGTAAAATCCGAACTTTAGGTTACTTGGGAACTCTGGAGCACCACACTGAAAATGAAAACGACAATTTTTTTTTTCAAAATTATGTATTGTGTGTGGCATGATAATTTCTCAAAATGGGATTATACCATCTGTTCTCTTTTTATGGCCGTACGACCAACAATCAATACGAAACTAACGATTTTAAATTGGCTCACCACTTTAGTAGCCTATTGGTCCCAAGCAAACGATTAACGTACCCTATTCTAGTTGAAATTCTATTACTACACTATGTTTGTTTTGATTCGCTATGAAAGTTTGACAGATAACATCAGGGGTGTGTGGATTCATGCAGAACATGCAGGGGTGAGTGAAATAGCTTGGGACTGCTTGGGACCGTTGTTCTGGTACTGAGTGAGCCAAAAATAACAATGATTTTCTTCGGGACCCAGTGGTCTTAGAGTTACCTCTATGGTACGACCAACAATCAATACGAAACTAACGATTTTAAATTGGCTCACCACTTTAGTAGCCTATTGGTCCCAAGCAAACGATTAACGTACCCTATTCTAGTTGAAATTCTATTACTACACTATGTTTGTTTTGATTCGCTATGAAAGTTTGACAGATAACATCAGGGGTGTGTGGATTCATGCAGAACATGCAGGGGTGAGTGAAATAGCTTGGGACTGCTTGGGACCGTTGTTCTGGTACTGAGTGAGCCAAAAATAATAATGATTTTCTTCGGGACCCAGTGGTCTTAGAGTTACCTCTATGGTACGACTGCGCCCATTGATTTAACATACGGCGGCTCTTTATCCAGGATTCGCTCCTGAAGCCGCTGCCATAAAATACTATCTCAGTTACACACCTGTGTAGAATCCTTATGAGCGGGGTTGCAGCGCGCTTATGAGCGGCGCGCTTCGACCGTCATAAAATGGGAATTTAACATAAGCGCGACAATATCATAGACGTAACTCTAAGACTAGTAGGTCCCGAAGAAACGTGCTCAATTTTTTGGCTCAGCTCTGGTACTATCTCCGGTCCCAAGCTAATCGATTCACCCCCCGAAACATAGGAAAATCCACTAACCCCTCATTTTATCTGTCAAACTTTCATTGCGAATCAAAACAAACATTATGTAGTACTAGAATTTTGACTAGAATATGATACGTTAATCGTTTGCTTGGGACCAATAGGCTAGTCAAGTAGTGAGCCAATTTAAAATCGTTAGTTTCGTATTGATTGTTGACAATATTGCGGATCTTAAGAAAAAAAATCCGACAGACCGCTACCGTAGAGTTCTACATCACAGCTGTCAAAGCTCTATCTCCACTCACCACTATAGATACTATAGATTCCATAGATAAGCGCAGGCACAAAAAGTTGTTTTGGCAACCATGAAAAATGAATGATCTTACTGGCATCCGTGAAAAATGTTCATGCTATAGCAGAAGTATACTTCTCTCACAAAAAACACCATGATGACGTCATGCTCGTTTGGCTACACTAACTGACAGTTCGTTTGGCTACATTTGGCCTCCGCTAATCTATGGAATATATAGTATCTATACTCACCACTCACCAGTGTTTCCATTTATTAACGTCCTTTTAAGCTCTGGCTCTGAATCGTTTGGCGATTTTTTTAACTTTTGGTTAAAATTTGACAGATGGAAAGTTATCGATGAAACCTGCTATCCGAGCATGGATATTTCTGACAGACAAGAAGTTAAATTTTGACAACCGTGGGTCGAAAAACGGTCGATCAACAACGCGGGGATTTTCGAACATAGAAAATAACCTTCGAAATGTCACTTTTAACCACGAGTTAAATGGTTCACAGCCTAAACAAACCACCTTGAAGAGATGGATACAGTTCATTCAGGACGGCCAAATCGTAACTAGCATCACAGGTAGCGATAATCAATGGGCTACTTAGAGTTGGCTATAACCTATTTGCTCTGTCATCGTCATCACTGATACTACCGACTTATAAACAATAGTGCATTAGTAACAACGATGATCCCCCGATCTTGTTCGCATTACTGACGGCAAATATCACCGCCAGCAACCCCACCGGGCACCGCGTGGAGGTAAGAATCGGAGTTCAGGTGCACAGAAGTCGCAAATCGCCGGTCAGGACAGAACCCATCAGATCATATCTCGATTACTTTTACTAAAACCACTATCAGGTAGGAGAAAAATGTCCCTACCTGTGGTAGTGATAGAATGCGTGGGCGATCTACCAGTTGCGTCAAATCGACGATCAAATGCATTGTTTACTAAAGCTGATACGGCCCTTCGAAAAAATAATCGAGATATACTACACCATGTACAGTGTTGAGAGTTGGATGTGGTACAATCTCAATTCCGTCCGTTAATTCCGTCATTTTTACAAGCTTTTCAACAATGTTCTTTGGAACTGGTGCGAAGAAGATTACGCGACCCACGCGGATGCCTTTATTGTTCTTGCTTCTTCCACTCCAATTTCTGACTCGATGGAGGTTCCAACTATGAAAGGATTTGGTAAAGGAGTATCCTGTTTCTTTTGACTGTTGCGATAGATGCCGTTTCGGTTGGTTTTCAACGCAGTACTAGCAACAATCAATATGAAACTATCGATTTGAAATTGGCGCACTACTTGACTAGCCTATTGGTCCCAAGCAAATCGATTAACGTACCCCATTCTAGTCAAAATTCTAGTACTACACAATGTTTGTTTTGATTTGCTATGAAAGTTTGACAGATAAAATGAGGGGTTAGTGAAATTTCCTATGTTTCGAGGGGTGAATCGATTAGCTTGGGACCGAAGATAGTACCAGAGGTGAGCCAAAAAGTAGAGCTCATTTCTTCGGGACCTACTAGTCTTAGAGTTACCTCTATGGTATTAGCACCATTACTTGACCCAAATCGTTTGGACCAAGCATCCAATCCGGTTTACTTCTTCGGCATTGTAGTCTTGCTGCGCCCCATGGGGGGCAGAGGAGCCACCGGACATTTGTCCGAAGCTGATGAATAATATATTAAATTAACTTTGAGTTGAGAACTCTTCTACACTGTAAGAAAAGACCTACCATATATCGAATGAATCGTCATACGGTGTGTTAACAAATGCCATTTTGTTTTTGTTTTCGAATGAAACCAGCGACAAGTGAAAAGGATGCCTAGCATAAAGTGAAAATCATTTTTTAAATTAGATGATAATGGACATGAAACTTGTATGAATTAAAGATTGTTTCCGGAATGTACCAAACCAAACTAACATAATCCCAAATCTGAGAGATAAATGTATCATCGAAGGCCCATAACAAGAATCATTCATTTTCATAATGAACTGTTGGTGTATGAAAAGTGTGATTGAATATGCAAAAAGTCGACGGCGACGTATCTGACAAACATGTTGAAAAGCACGTAACTTTAATTTTTCAAATTGAATTTTGAGTTTATGTAGGCTGTTATCTTTAACGATGGGTAAACTTTAGATTAGTTTATACACCACAGTGAAGGGCATAATTGTGACGCAAAATATTGGAGTCCGAGTAACGTTCCCAGAAGAAGATGCAGGAACGGTAGCAACGAAAGTTGCTCTACAACGAAAGTTGCTCTACAACGAAAGTTGCTCTACAACGGTGCCGTCCGGATGCGGGAAGGTGTCATGGACAGTTTCCTAGAGGTAGTGCAGACGGGATCAGTGTTCAGTAATCAGGGGCGGAGGGCACAACTGGATCGAAGTCGATTGCGAACATGAATCACATCCAATGCCTCCTCCAGTAGAAAGATGTTCTCGGAGCTGTTGGGACCTTTGTAAGAACTACTTAGCTCGATGTACATAGGTGTACGGACGTAAGATCGACTCTTCTTATAATTATATAAAAATAAAGAA
Source organism: Ochlerotatus camptorhynchus (assembly GCF_037179485.1). NCBI lineage: Eukaryota > Metazoa > Arthropoda > Insecta > Diptera > Culicidae > Ochlerotatus > Ochlerotatus camptorhynchus. Next base: position 2,966,735 of record NW_027040604.1, on the reverse strand, counting down.
ATGTAATACTTAAAATTTTACCTATTTTCAACAGACAATATTGCTGCAACTATCACTCAATATAAATAAGAATAGTATTTATTTAACCTATTATTTTCATTTGATTTACGTCCACCTATGCTCTCAAAAATTGAACTAATATCATCCTAGATTAGGATGATAAGCATCCAAGTTGTTGTGGTTTTAACAGAAGATGAACTGAATGACAATCATCTCAAAATCATCTGATAATAGTGTATAGGGCTTGGGTGAGGCAATGATCATTCGATCAAAGGATGATGTTTTGGTTCAGTGTACACATAATCAGGTACAAATATCCGTTTTCATTATCACAATGACGTGTGTGTAGGTAATTACATGAACTACAGCGGCAACGTGTGATATTTGCACTATTAATTTATTGCTAATTACACGATTTATTCGTCGAATTTTACGAGAACTACACTTTGTGAACTGCTAGAAGAGTTAAGAGACAATCTTGCTAACAAGCAGCACATCCAGCGAATATGAGGCACTTTCTCATACGTTGCTGGATATATCCCAAGTCCGTTCGTTAAAAAAAAAACAGAAAACTAATACGCTGCACGGAAGAATCCAACCGGAATTCTTTGAATTTTAATTCTCTCCTTCCCATGGGACTAGCTCCTGGCCAAATGCTCAAAAATAATAGATTTTGAATCGACCTTCTCCGAATTGCATGTAATTGTGTACATTTTTGAAAAAAAAACAGGCATTTTAGAAATTGTAATTCAAAATGGCGCATTTGACATTTTTCAATAAATTGTAGCCAGGGCTGTCATCTGATCGCGCAATGTTCTGATTTTCTGAAATAAACACAAAGTTTGTTTGTCTTTCACCCTGCACAAGTTTAAAGCAGCAGAGAAGAGAAGATAGACACACACACCCAGAAATAACGAAAGCTCAATGTGCAGCCATCTCTCCGACAGCTCCGACGCAAAGAGCGCCACTCAGTGTAAGGTTGAAAATGGAAAACCCAGCAAAAAGACAAAAAAATTCTTCGTTATGCCCTTCTTCATCTCCTATGCAGGGCTGATAGCAGTGTTAAGCAATAAAAATAGTGAATTAGTGACTAAAATCATTATAAAAAGTGACTAAAAAATGACCAAAATCATTTTAAAAAGTTACCAAAAAGTGACTCACCTTATCAGAAAACTTTCAGAAATAGAATTATGCAAATTGATTTGTCAGTCACCCAAAAAAATGTAGGCATCAATTTTCTATCTGTACGAATTCGTCAAAAGTTTATATTGCAAGATCTTGCACAACTAGTTTAAAAACTAACAACACTGTGTAACACGACGTCCAATAACAGAGATATTTTACCATATTTGAAATGATTATGGTCTCCTGAATTAAAGTCTAGAGTAAATCTATTCTCGAACACGTCACGCGTTTTAGATATGAACTATGATAATCTTTATGCGATCTGCGAACTTGCATCAAGAAGGTGCTCCGCGTTTGCTTGGTTACCTAATAAGAAGACATTACCTAATTATTAAAACTATTTACGAAGTGAGGAATGAAACGTCGAGATAGCGTTTTAAAATATTAAATAACATAGTTACCCAGATCTAATTCTTGAATTACAAAAAAAAAAGCAGAATTATTCTACAACAGGAGTTGCTATTCATGTGCCGAACATCTACTGTGCCGAAGATCTACTGGACCGAACAAGGCTGAATAAGTCATTAGGTCGTCTTGGGACAGGTTTTTCCGAATGTTTCTACCATAAAGTACCGTAAAACGGGGTAACATTGATAGTTTTTTAAAGTATATTCTAAATATTTTTTACAGCAATGAATGTTTTTCAAATTTTATATTTTTAAAACAAGTGCTGACGATCCAAGACTTAATGCGTTAGTAATATGTTTAACGGAAATTAAAGCATTTGCACTATTTTTTTAAGTTCTGTGACCGAACTTCAGTATTTTGATTTGGGGTTACTTTGATAGTGCTCGATGAATGTAGAAAAAAATGAGTCAAACTCAAACAATTCAGTTCTCTAAATATGAAATTTTGAATGAGTACATAATCAGAAAACATCATAACAATAAGAATACAACATTGAATTTGTGATGGCTATATCGTAAATACATTTCATAAGTGATGGTTTGAGTGCTTTTTCAAACAAGCGAAAAACACGAAATTTGTTTTTCAATATGTTTGTAAAATATGTAGCACATACTATATAAGAACTATATACGATATCAACGGAAATACCCTAAGCTACAATATTAAAGCAATGTTACTAATTTAGAAAAAGCACAACGAGTAAATTTAAGCTTTAAATTATACTATCAAAGTTACCCGCATTATCAAAGATACCCCGTTTTACGGTACCATAGTTTCATTAACCTATGATCCTAATTTCACGCATTTTTCGAAAATACAATCCAAATGTAAAATGGAAACATTTTAAATTGAGATATTACAACATCTTAAGAAAACTATTTTAATTGACTCTGCAATGCTCATTACATTATTAAAAATTCTTGCTAGGAATTGCCAGAAGAATTCTCCTGAAAATTCACTTGGAGTTCTCCACAGCATTTACTTAATATTATCCTGAAATTTTCATAGAATTATCTTAGGAATAATCTTTTTAGTTCTGCTAGGAGATCCCAAAAATTCTTCGAAATACTGATATTGCTAATGATGATTAAGATAATTAAATATGACATTTTAACCAGGTTAGCAAACAAAATCGATTACATATCAAAACCAAACGCATTTTTTTATTCTGCAAGCGCTGTAATCTCGATATTTGTGTTGCATTGGCCAGAAATAAAATAGAAGGGCAAAAGTCTAGATGAGGAGAGATGATTGATTTTTATAACTGTATTTTACTGGCAATAGTTAAATCGTTTTTCAGTCGACATAGAATTCCATACTTCTTGGCAATTTTCTTGATGACATTGTCAATGTTAGAGTTGAACTTAAGTGTGTCATCAATAATCACGCCAAGATATTTAATCTCCCGAACGCGATCAAAAGTCTCATCATCAATTACAACAGAGACGTTCTCATTTACTCGATTCCGCGAAATTACCAGTTTTACTTGTATTCAATTTCAACTGCTTATACTTCAACCATCTACTTAGAGAACGCAAATCTTCATTCAACTGTAAAACGGCATCATCTAAATCCTTAGCTGCATTGAATAACACAGTATCATCTGCGAAAAGATTAATATCGCAAAATCGTAAAACAAGTAATTAATATACATAATAAATAACAGGGGCCCTAATACACTTCCCTGGGACACTCCAAGGTTATTCCCCACGGGACTGGAAGCAGAATCATTAAAAACAGTCCGCTGAGTTCTGTCAGACAATTAGCTTTCAAACCATTTACATGCAGTACTCGTAATTCCAAAGCGCTTGATTGATCTTAACAATAAGGGCCTAGAAAAAACAGTAACAATCGTATCTTTACACTCCAAGTTATTTTTCCACTTCGCTAATACCAAATTCAACGCGGTTTCATAAGAATGACCTTCCCGATATCCCGATTGTTCTGGTATCAACAAACTATTACTATTTAAATACTCCAACAGCTGGCCTTTAACAACAAGTTCTAAAACTTTCTCTAATGTATGCAACATGTTGATGGGACGAAACTCTTCGGTTTTAATCGTTCCAGCAATTTTTTTGAATAGGGACCACTAAGGATTCCTTCCAAATTTGTGGCACATGTCCAGTTTATAATGATTCATTAATAAGGTCCAGCAAGATATGGCCAATGACAATGCTGCTGGGATTCTCCTTTGAATTATCTGAAAAAAAAAAATAACACCGGAATATCCTTAGAATACTCCTCGAAATCCACTTGAAATTTAGCTCAGAATTTTCTAAGGATATTCCTAAGAAATCCGTTGGAGGTATTGTTTAAATTCTAATTGAATATACGTTGGAATTACCGTTGAATTTTGCTCCTATTCCTTGGTATTCAACTCACAACTATGAAATTTTCACATGAAAAATTACTGTCCGAAGTACCATGGTATTACATATCTCTAGAATCTATTCTAAAATCTGTTCAAAACTGCTTTGGAAAAAAGTTCTTTTAATAGTTCTTTAAAGTAACTGTATCCAAGGGTCTTGAGATTTTTTAAAGAGAGGAAGAAGCCCCTTTTTTCTATTGGCATCGAAGTTCACGAGTTTATCCCGGTGACATCGAATTTCCGGCATTTTCCAGTTATCCCGATTTTCCGGTCACACTGATTATTTAATTTTGCAGTTGAATCTGGACTCCTACAAGGTGCGAAATCTCAAATAAAAGTGTGCTTTGATGATGCATCGTCTTGGTTTCTTCTGCGTACTTTTTCGTAAGTTAGTTTAATGAACTTCCAACTAAGAACTAAGCATAGTGTAGCACTGTTACAATTTTTATTTATTTTTTAACAAATTTTAATTGCAATGCAAGCGGGAATGGCGAAAATAGTGACTTTAGTGACTTTTTGTCGAAAATAGGGACTTTTTAGTGACCACCTTCAAAAAAGTGACAAAGTCACTAAAAAGTGACCCGCTATCAGCCCTGCCTATGCATGCAGTCGTGGTAAGCAAAGTCTGCAAAGAATTCAAAGAAGACATTAGCACTTGTTGTATTATATTCGCTCTCTGCGCCGCACGGAGTGCACCGCTCATTGTGTGGATCGCTTCTCACAGATTAGTTGGAAAAGAGTTGGCGAAAGAAATGGGAGAACCATACACTCTTTGTCGAGTATTTTGAGATACATGCACAAAGTTGCTTTGCTAAGGCTCTGATGTGCTTTCATTTGGGGAAACAAACTTTGTTCAAAAAATAAACTAACATAAAAATTACTAAATTATTTTAAAACTCTTCCCACGACCACATTACAGAATCTGTTCATGCCGCGAAACATTGCAAATTCTGCATACAGAAAGACCACCTGTTTTCATACAATTTTGTCGTTGTGCTTTTTAATTAAAAGAGACGTTTTTGTGTTATGATTTTCTTTTCAATATAGGGGAAATGGATGTCGGCCTAAATGCCCCTAATTTGGACCCATACATAAATTCAGCACTCGACTAAATTTTCAATAGCGACCGAAAATATCCATTGGTATCGTCTCAATGACGCGTTTATCTAGATAAAATTGATAAATAGCAGATTTTTAGCGATGGGTCCAATCTTAGATCCAACATAGACCACACATTAGAGCCATTTCCGTTTGTATCGCACTCGACTGAGGTGAGCTACACACTTAGAAAAATTAATGTAAATTTAGAAGCTCTGAGACTGGCATATACGAGCGTCAATTTTGACATAAAATTGAGTCATATTAGACGCGAAATTCAGCTCAATCAAACGTACTTTCGAACTTTTCAGTCTCGGAGCACTTGATTTTACATGACATGTTTGTTTACGTCTCATCCTTTATGTCAAAGATGGATTCCGTCACGTGTAAGATTAGGTATTTCTAAGTGTGTATATACGCCATCTCATTTATGCCATGTCCACACTTTGCTTACACTGAGGAGAATAGCAACTCTGCATAATGGGACTGTTATGCAAATAGCGGCAGTGCTTAGTTCGGAAAAAAACCATAAATCTAATGCTACGATCACAGTGGAGTTTCTTTCCCATTAAAAAATGGACCATTTCAGTTGTTCTTGTTACATGACACCTTTCATAAGACCTTGGTGACCTTATATTGGTAATTGTATTAGATTTATATTGAACCATAAAACCCATTTGAAAGAAGAAAGCTGCTATAAAATTCTATTAATTTTATGAAGCTACATTCAATTCGCTAGCTGTATCTGCACCAATACTACCAATTTTAGTGTGATTGCTGTAACCATCTGGAAGGTAATATACAAAATAATATTTAATCGTTTGATTCATTAATTCACCGCTTGGGGCACTTGTGTTTTGTAAAGGAAAAGTTTCTCTTTGCGGATGTTATGAGTCATAGCAATGCTATGGTACAATCAACCCTTACCGAAAACAGTAAAGTGAAGTCGATTTTGTACAGCCCGTAGAACGAAATTTGCGGCCTCCCTATCGATAGCTTGAGACTAAACGATTCAATCTGCAAATAAAGTACATTCATTCAATAAACGTTTTTCACCATCAGCCGCAAGACCAACACTTTTAGTTACGGCAACATCCTCATCGGTTTCGAAGAACTCATTCAAATGTAGCAATGTTTTGTCTCCCTGTAAAACATACAAAGCAAACGATATAATATCATTTTAAAAAAACATCATCGTATTTTTAACTCGTCTTATAGCCAGCTCGGCAGCCGACACCAGATAGATGAAGTGCATGATTTCGAAGCACAAGTACAGAATCGAGTTGAAGTATCGGTTAATGGTGATTTGAAACTCATTTCTCAGCTCCAGTACAGCCGAGACATATACAAAGTAAATCTGTAGAAGACATTTTATCAATTACAGCAGTCGCCACACAATCGATGTAAAACATACCCGCGAAACGATCACCAGAAATTGATTTAAATTGATCAAAGCCAGCGGTATTCCATAGACGTAGCATATCCCCTGAACAAACTCAGTAACCCGGAAATGCAGCCTACTAAGCACAGCCAAATGTGTCACAGCGTCCGTAAAAACCCTACGCTTCAAGTAGTCATTTGTGACGTAATCTAGCGCAGAGAGCTCGCCGACTGTGATCCGTACTTGCCAATTGATAGCCCGATACAAGTGCGCTGCCATGTACAAGCTCAACAAACACACATTAGACACCTGAGCCATCAAGAACACCACGTAGACGTTCATGGCTCTATCGAACAACGGGACCGGATCGTGGTCCACGTTGAAGTGAAAATTAATGGCGAATAGCAGGCACATCAGAATGTCCACCAAAAGCAATTTTAATAGCCCATACGCAGCCAGCTTTCTGTCGATCCAAGTGGGGATGTTGAACAGCTTGAGTTCTGCCAGAATTTCACAAACCGAATTACCCAAAGCTATCAACCGCTTGTGATAGATCCATGTCGAAATGTAGCCCGTAACGATCACGCCAAACCGAATCACAAATTCACAGTAGATCAAGTGGCGAACTATATCCAAAAGAGGATACGATATTAATGTCACGATCCAGTAGGAGCTGTAGCCAATGGCACCGATGGAACACAGGCCTCCCAGGACAGACCACAGCAATCGGAATTCACACCATTCGAAGCGAGTGGCGGCGAGTCCATGGCAACGAAATGGAAGCATTCCACAGAAGGATGCACCGTAGTAGAGGTAGGCCAATGCCAAACGAAACAGCGTCTGGCGCGAAAGGTTCATCCTGTAATACTGACGATACGAAATGGCTTCGTTTGGCAAAGTGCTCTAAATTAATTGCAACTTTGAATAAGTAATGCTACTGTCGATGGAGATTGGCAGTTGAAAATGTTCATCACTTGTCCAGTTCCATTTGAAGAGTTTGCACGGAATTAAGAACTTCTGCTTCATGATGAAAACGACTAAAGGATTTCGAATCCGAATTGCTGCCGTTTGGATTTTCAACATATTCCGGTTATACGGACTTTTGCCATTGCAGTTCTGCTGTGATTCGAAACGATTCAAGCTAAGTGGACCGTTGTGTTGCTATTCAATCCTGTTGCTAGTAGTAGTCATAATTGGTATGCCGTTCGTATTTACCGATATAATACACACGGCTAGGCATCCAACGTCAGTCGTCAGCAACATTCTCCTTTATCACCAGCATACCATGAACTACATATTTCTAATTATGACGGGAATCACTGCCCTACGAAAAAGAACTGAAATCAAGGATATTCTCAATCGATGGATAACGCTATGGAGACTCTTGTGGCGCTACCATAGAACAAAGCAAGATAACATACTTCTGACTCGAGTTTTGTTGAAAATCATTCTATTAGACGTCATTTTACTAATCTTTGTATTCAAAAATTACTATGCTTACGGTCAGTCTGCCCATTCTGGATGGTTTGCATTATGCGGATATTTGTCTATACTGGCGTTCTCCGTTTTCATTAGTGGCTATTTCGTGTTTATTTCTGCCATGGCACATTTCTACCTAATGATCAATTTAACCGTTGAAGCAATCATGCACGAGCTAGCGATGTTCGATGATGACGAATTCGAATGGGTGCCATCGAAAAAGGCCCGAGTTTGTCACTTGATAACCTATAAACTGGCAAGGCTCGCCGAGTTCCATCGGGATATTGCGCACCTTAGCAGGCGCTTCATCGACGCAGTAGGCTTCTCCTTGATGTTGTCAATCATGTGGAATTGTAGCTTTTTTGTTCACAGCGTACGTCCATTACCTTGGTAACCTACCAAAAGCTGATTGTACAAATATCCTCGAGTAGTTCTTCTACTCGTATGTTTCGTTCGTTCTAGGTGCCCGGCGTGGTCTACCGTACTGTCTGGAGAAAAATCTGCATTCCTTCGGAATGCTTACGTACCAGACAATTCAGTTTTACTACACCATCTCGGGATCGGCACTACTGAGCAGACGCGCTGAAGAAACCGGAGTTTTGGTGAATCAATTTCTGCTCTCCGAATTGGATGAACGTTTGGAAAAAACTGTATGATTATGATTCATTAGCCATGGTATTTATCAATCACACTTCGTGTTGATTTCAGATAGAAAAATGGACGACCGAACTGCTATTGAACAACTACAAGATCGAAATATACGGAATGTTTCGAGTTGACTATACCTTAATGAGGTCGGTAGGTATGTTTTTCGAATTTTCATTTGTTTATCTTAAAAATCAACTTATTTTTAAACAGGCTGCAGCAACGATGACTACGTTTCTAATTATAGCAATTCAATTTCAACTAACTGAATAGATGCTGAGCAGCTCAACTTCTATTCAATTTGCATACTGCCGTACTCTAGCGGAACTATCAACCTACACTCTTCAGACCATTCTCTAGCTGATAAATTATCATACTAAAGCTTCATGTTAGATAGCATTTTTGCAACAGTGAAATATGTTTCCTAGATTCATATAATATGATGACACTGATGATTGATATACATCAATCATGCATAAACTCAACAGCATTAAATATTAATCAACGTACCTGATGATATAAGTTCCATCATCCGCAACAGCTTTGAATTCAGCACACAGCACACCATGAACTCCAACGAACGCCACCTTCAGGCCGTACGGAAGCTCGTTTTCCGCCCTCTTCAACTGATGGGCGTTTTCCCATTTTCGTTCGACACTCGGAAAGGGCAGATAAAAAAATCCAACGCGTGGCTTGCTTTGACGATCGTTAACATCATCTTGGTCCTGACCGTCATTCCCTGGGCCTACTACCATGTGATTGTCTTCAACAACTATTCCGGTTCACAGCTAAACTATCTGCTGGTGATTGTGCAAATAATGCTGGATTACGTTTTCGAACTTTCGATTTACATAAAAATATGTTGTAATATTAACTTGCTTGAAGCAACCGCCAACAACGTACTTCAGTTATTCTTCGTATTAGTGGAAAATGTCGATCAAATTGATAGGGCCATTTTTAAGCAGATCGTGTATAAAATTTGCTTCATAAACATAACTTTTTTTATAACAACAATAGCTTACATCCCACTTGTGATAATAGCGGATAGCTTCAATTATCAGCTAGTAGTATTTTGGATTCTATATTCAATTACGCCATACAGATTACTGACCATGATAAACTTCTTCATCTGTTCAATGGCGATCGAAGCCACATTGTACGACTCCATAAATCAACGGGTAACAAAAGCTGTCAAACGATTGTGCCAGCTTGATCAAAACGAGTCATACTGGATCACTCACATGACTCAGAAGAAAGCTCTTTGCAGGACAGTAGGCCGTGAAATTATACGACTCTGCCGGTTACATCGAGTCGTCACAAAAACCGTGCACCGAACGGTGAAAATATTCGACATACCGGTACTGCTGACGATTTTGATGGGATTTTTTATAACTATTTCAGAGGTGATGTATGAAAATGTTAGATGAACAATTTCCAATAACTATTTCAAATATGCCTTTTAGATGTGTTTCATGTACACTGGAATTATGTATAATCTTAGTCTGGGTTTGTATCCCAACTACGAGAAGTACTTGATCAGCTTTCTGATCGTGGTGATCTATACAATGTTGTTATACTGCACAGCCTCTAGCTGCTATCGTCTTACTAAAATGGTGCGAAGTTAGGATTACTTTTATATGAGTCCTAAGTTTTAATTTAGTCTATTTGATTTACTAGGCCGAAAAGACTGGAATTATACTGAACGAATTCTTCCGAGCTGAGGTCGACGAAAGAGTGGATATCAGTGTAATTAAGCTACTTATTTGAGACCGCTTGCCTTATAATGACAATATTTTCGAATCATACAGATAGAAGTCTTCACGCTTGAGTTGCTGCATCATAATTACAAAATTGATATCTTTGGATTGTTTACATTGGATTTGAGACTATTTTACCAGGTAGGTTAACGAATTTAATCCAAGACATCAAAATAATCGTCTCCATTCTATTTCAGATTGTTGCTTCAATAACTCATTATCTCATTATATTGGTGCAATTTCAACTTACTAGTGGTTAGTTTCTACGTTGCAGCTACCATGAATTGTAGATTAGTATTAAATAGGGTTTAATATAAGTTATAAATAGGGATTATAAACACACGTCTATACCTCTCCATGAATTGGTAACAATGTATTAAAATTAATCAAGATGTGAAGGTACAGTCCGGATCTTGCTGTCGAGTATTAGTACAAGACACTGAAGAAGATTGCACATTGTTGACTAAATACGCGTATCTGCCAAGGATAAGTAAATAAGGTAGTGGAATTAAATGGAAATTACTATTCATCCTTTCTTGCTTTCTATTTTAAGGTTCAAATAAAATTTTCGGTTATTTCCCGTATTTTTCCGGGTTGATTTTGGTACCAGGTTAATTCTCAGTTCTACCGCCTTTTCCGGTTTAGTTTCCACCCTGCATATATACACCTCTTATACCTGTGTACATGTCGAGACCCAGCTTCGCAGGAAATTTTCCATATTCTTCTCTGAAATCCGGTAAGTTGCTTCCATCTCAACATCATTTACTTCTATCTCATCCAGACTTGAACATGCTCATTACAGCTAAAATGCCACTTTTCAAAATTATGAAACTATGAGAAGTTAGAATAATAATTTTTATATGAAAGATGCAAGAAGAGGAGGTAAATTTGCGTATGACACATAAAACATGAATAATCGATAATTATTGCGACACTTTAATTGTTAAATAGGCTATATTTATCGAACTGAAACCAAATTGTTACAGTAGTTCAGTATATGTATTTATTTCAGCTTACAAACGTTGGTTAACACTCCACTGCGGCCTAGCCAGAAGTACGGTTAACTTGGTTTGCGCTCCGCTATTTTGGAAGTTTTCTCGCTAATCGCTTCATTTGAATTATCAGTTTTTTCTCGCTTAAGTTTATGTTTCTGTGTTTGTAGTTTTTTCTGTGTATTGTGTTCGACTGATTTCGATTATCGTTGCAGTGGTAGAGCGTTTTTCGCTCCCACTAGTACGGTATGATCATTTTGTCGGAATACGACACCACTTTTCAGAAGGATCGAAAACGTACGTCTTCTCAGAAAACAGATGATGCCATCCCTGGTCATCTCATCTCCCCGAGCGGCGCCGGTGGTGTAGTGGTAAGCGTGATTATTTCGCACCCCAGCAGGCCTGGGTTCAATCCCAGTCGGCGCCGCCGGGATGTTCTGAGGCATAACATCTCTGATGACGCCTTTTTTCGGAATGGAAGTAAAGCCGTTGGTCGCCGGTTCATGAGTTGATGATGGGTCGATTGGTGATAGGTAGGGTGTGTGGCAGCTGCCTTCCTGGCGTCGGTAGCATTGGTGCTCAGCACGGAAAACAAGACCGACGGAAAATAAATTTAGGGAAAAAAAAAGAAAAGCCCCCGATCGTAAGCCTACCCAGAAGACTCGACTGGCCCATGGGTTGTCTACTTTTAGCGCAAAAAGAAACCAGACGGTTCGCCGTTTCAAGAACCCCTTGCTTCCCACGGTTGAGATACTGGAAGTCCAGAAACTGGGCTCAGTATTTTCTGCGAGGGTAAAAAGAGCTTTACCCCCACAGACTCGTTTCGGGTGACCTTTTCTGGTTTGTTACCGTTTGGGTACTTTGCCCTATGGAAAAAGCTCGAGCAGAGCGATAGCAGTGCTATAAAGAGCGAGCACTCAACCGAACGAGACAGCAATCCACTAGGGGAAACGCTCCTATAGTTGCGGTACGTTAGAAGCGTTAGGTTCCTATAGTTGTGTATGGAGTCTCCATACACAACAATAGGAACCTAACGGTTCTAACGTACCGCAACTATAGGAGCGTTTACCCTAGTATACTGCTGTTCGGTGCGCTCATGGCTGAGAACCATGATAGTTTATAATCAGTAATGATTGATCTAATGTTTGCTTAGAATTAATGATATTAGTATTCATATTGTTACTAAAACTAAACAGTGAATGAATAGTAGAGCACTAATGGCTCATTCATATACATAAAACAGATAGGAATTAGGGAACTGAATAACACAAACTCCAGTATGAACGGTCGAATTAAATACAGAAACACACCAACTGTTATACACCTACACTTAGCATACTGTTACCGGTCAATCACCTCTAACAATGGCTTTTAAGCCGATTGGATTGTACAGCTTTTGCAATACACAAAATTTAATTTATAGGAAGCTAGATTTCTACTTAATTGTTTGCCATAGGAAGGCTCAACATTACTTAAATACCCATATTTGCATTATATACCTACATAGATACCTATATTCAAACCACTTTTGTTCATTTTTGTTTAACATAAAATCTATCACCTATTTAATTCGTTACCCATCCCCATATTAAGTTGATGCAAAGCTTTGCATATAGCTAGATGTTATCGAAAACCGACAAACGGAAAAAAACATCATTGGACCAATCTAAACCGCGCTTGCGTAATTTGTCCAATGATCATGGATGTAAATAAATAAAAGAAGACGGCAAAGTTCTGCACTAAAATTATTACAACAATATATATACTAATAAACCCACCGTGTGCAAATTACGTGCACCCTTCACATCTCCGAGGGAGCGAAATGGGATACGTTTTCCCATTTCCAAAAGCCAAACGGCGAAAGAGAGAGAGAAAGAGAGTTGAGAGGGAGAGTTCGAAAAGGAGAGGATGGGATGAAAGAAATGTTGAGGATCAGCGAAGGGGAGAGTGTACAGAACTATCACCGAAGACAGACGTACGTGGAGATCGTCGCAAAAAAGTGTTTTTGGATACCTTTCTCGAAGCCATCTTGGAAGAAAATTTTACCGTTCGTACACGCGGTGAATCGGAATAATCCCACTAAGGACCGATACGTTTCGTGGAGTGTGTGGTGATTTGCACGGTGCGCGAGTGAGACTCTGGTTACACCAGCGAAGACAAGTGTCACGGTTTGGCACGTTTCTCGGTGTCATCTACACGCCATATCACGGCCTCCTCGGTCGGGAGACGGGGATCTTCAGAGCCTTGGTGACCCCAGATTTCCCGTTCTAACCCGGTAACGCCGTCGCTCGAGATTCTGCCCGCTCGTTGAGGAAAGTCGGCTATTGAAGAGCTAGAAGTCGGAAGTCAACGTGGGACAATCTTCTGATTCTCTGTGAACCGCTCTTGTCGGTCAGTCATCGGAGCCAAGTGAGAAGAGTGAAGATCGTCGTTTGCCGAAGTGAGCTAGGAGGTACAGACTGTACCACGTGAGTCACGAAAGCCCGAACTAATCCCCATCCTGGGTGCAGGTAGTTGCCGAGACCCCCACGCCATTTCGGTCGGCTACACACGGTTGTGGAGCGGAGAAGCGGACGCTAGGGAGGTGTCAGCTTGGTGAGGTCCGGCGGGTCCGCCCCCGTTTGCCAGTGCATGATGCCGATGTGCTTCTCCCCCTTCCGTGAGCATCCCACCACCGAGTAACCAGCAATAGGTATGTCGTTAGAAGAACTCTCTCTCTCTACATTTGCATGACGTCAACGGGAGCTGAACGGCCGCATCGTTCCCCTTACCCTATGTCCCCTCCTTTCCCTTCCTTCATGTATGTTTAAATAAAACAAAAAAAGATAAAATGAATGTGAACGTCTCCTTATTTCTAAATTTCTGAGCCCTAGGTGCATGAAAATCGGTTTTCAGTTATTGTTCGTTTGGTGATTGATCCACCTTGTCCCCCGACGAGTCTGCCGAGAGTACGTGGATAGCCGGCCCGAGGTTAAGAGAGCGTTGAGCTAGCCGTTTCTTTCAATACAGAAAACAACACCCACCACCCGGATCATGGAGGAGAAGGGAAATTTGGAATGGGACTAATGGATCAAGAAGGAAAGGGACATTTTGGGAAAAGGGAAATATATGGTCTGTTATCGATCCGAAGAATAGCACTAGTTCTTTTCAACGCCAACCTTTGAGAGAACAAGTTCATCAAGTTGAAGGACAAAGTGTAATAAATAGTGAACAGTAGAATACGGGTGGAAAAACAAAGCTGCCTAATCCTTTGAAACCGTAGAATCAGGTAGGACAATATTAAACGGACTCCGTTAGCATAACCTTCATCAGAACCTTTTCCTATTTCCCACGTGCCCTCCGGACCCATTGAGTTTTATCTCAAAGCCGGGTGTAAAGCCTGAGTCAGGCCACGGTGAAAGATTAGGTGACCGTGTTTGCATTTGCTGATCAGTGTCCCCTATTTGTCCCCTAGTCGCCGCAAAAGAGGCTGGTGGATAGCCCACCCCGTCTGGTCCCCGTGGCTTTAGACCAGGGACCTGGGGCATTGTAGTCTAAGAGAGAGAGAGATAACACGCAGTGAGTAACAGGTTCATCCCTTCCTCACTACATCGAGTTGGGAAAACTTCGGCTACCTGTGAGCTTGTTTGTTCCTCGGGTCATGAACTGCCAAAACTGCAAACAGTTGGGACATACGGCCTCTCACTGTGGCAGCAAGGCACGCTGTTCCATATGCGGGGAGAAGCACGAAGATGGCGCCTGCACAGTCGCTGCACCAAAATGCGTGTACTGTAAGGGAACTCCTCATGGTCCCTCGTCGTGCCCGGTGTACAAACAACGCGGGGAGAAATTACAACGCTCACTCAACGAACGTTCCCTGCAGTCTTTTACAGAAATGCTTAAGACAGTCACACCATCGACCGACTTCAAAAATCCCTTTGCTCTTTTGTCAGATGACGAGTCTGACTCTGACTTGGCTGAGGAGGAAACTCCTTTCAATTCTTCACGGAAACGAAGTCGCATCCTTTCGCTGAAAGTTGCAGATAATGAACCCCAAATCAGCTTGCCCAAATCAAGGAATGGTGGAAAAAAGGAAGTTTCAACTCCTCCTGGTTTCCGCAGAACTGACTATAACCTGAATTTTCCATCTCTCCCGGTGCCATCAAAAACCCCTGATGGCCCATTTTAAAGAACAGAAGCCCCTTCTTCATCATCATCATCCACAAGTACCACAATATTTCTGTTCTGGCAATGCATCCTTCTGTGAAGACCCTCTTAAAAGCAATTGACATTGAAGTGGCCCCTCCTTACAGCAATCATTTCCTACGATGGATAGTTTTCCAAACGAGGTCGGGGGTTTTATCAACCGGTGGAAACTAACGATTTTATATTGGCTCACTACTTGACTAGCCTTTTGGTCCCAAGCAAATCGATTAACGTACCCCATTCTAGTCGAAATTCTAAAATTACACTATGTTTGTTTTGATTCGCTATGAAAGTTTGACAGATAAAATGAGGGGTTAGTGGATTTTGCTATGTTTCGAGGGGTGAATCGATTAGCTTGGGACCGAAGAGAATACCAGAACTGAGCCAAAAAGTTGAGTACGTTTCTTCGGGACCTTCTGGTCTTAGAGTTACCTCTATGATTTTATCACTGTTCTACAGTGGAATTGTCGAAGTTTTATTCCTAAATTAGACTCATTTAAGTTTTTAGTTCACAATACTGACTGTGAAACTTGGCTCTCTTCAGATAACGATCTTCCTTTTTTATGATTTTAACATTATTCCACTAGATCGTGAGAATTCGCGTGGTCCAGGTATTGAAATTGTCGCATGTCAGGCTATTATTAAAGGTAAGAGCCTTTGTATTGCTTCTGTTTATATTCCTCCTAGAGTCGTTGTTAATCGAAAACAACTTTCAGATATCTGTTCGGTACTTCCTGCTCCACGCTTGATTATGGGATATTTTAATTCCCACGGTACAGGCTGGGGGGGAACTGTATGATGACAACCGTTCTACCAACAATCAATACGAAACTAACGATTTCAAATTGGCTCACCACTTTAGTAGCCTATTGGTCCCAAGCAAACGATTAACGTACCCTATTCTAGTTGAAATTCTATTACTACACTATGTTTGTTTTGATTCGCTATGAAAGTTTGACAGATAACATCAGGGGTGTGTGGATTCATGCAGAACATGCAGGGGTGAGTGAAATAGCTTGGGACTGCTTGGGACCGTTGTTCTGGTACTGAGTGAGCCAAAAATAATAATGATTTTCTTCGGGACCCAGTGGTCTTAGAGTTACCTCTATGGAGTTCCCAACAAACAATGTGTGATGATTAAATGCTGAATAAGCTATTTTTTAGCTGAAGAAGCAAATTTTTGCTTGAATAAGCTCTTATTTTGCTTCCAATGTTTGTTGGGTTACCTCTATGGTTCTACCAACAATCAATACGAAACTAACGATTTTAAATTGGCTCACTACTTGACTAGCCTATTGGTCCCAAGCAAATCGATTAACGTATCCCATTCTACTATAAATTCCAGTACTACACTATGTTTGTTTTGATTTGCTATGAAAGTTTGACAGATAAAATGAGGGGTGATTTGATTTTCCTATGTTTCGAGGGGTGAATCGATTAGCTTGGGACCGAAGATAGTACCAGAGCTGAGCCAAAAAGTTGAGCACGTTTCTTCCAGACCTACTAGTCTGACTAACCTCTATGGTTCTACTTTGATATATGACATCTGCGACAGCTTCAAGATCCCTACGGTAGTGATCACTTGCCGATCAAAGTTTCAGTCATGGTTGGTATACACAGTTTTGGTCACGAACTACTCATTTGCTAATAACTTTGCAAACAGTTGACGGAACATAGTTCTTTTTGAAGCAGTAGATAGAATAGAGTGTAAGCTTGTTATAGATATGTTGAAAAAAGTAGATTGTAATGCTAGTAGTAAACTGTATTTGTTTTTGCGTTGCAAAAATGAGATGAGAAATGCTCATTAAAGCCCGATTCAAAGTAAATTTGGACGCATTCAAGTGATCATAACTCAAGAATTATACCCCGTTCACATTACAGCGTATATCACGTGATATACGCTGTCTTGCAATGAGCACTCATACATCTAGTTTTCACTGGAAATTCTATGCATGAGTACTCATTGCAAGACAGCCTATATTACGTGATATAGGCTGTTATGTAAACGGGGTATTAAACAACATACACGGTTGATCAAAACCTCAAACAAAAGGGAATTTATTCAGCTTTCAAACGATAGATAACAAGTTATTACATTTCACCGTTTCGAACGAACTGTTGCACTTTACTTATGATCGATGCCATCATGATCTGCACAGTTGCTGGTGACACTGTACCGGTGAACTTATTCCACTTTAAACGCATTTGTTATGCATTTGTGACTTCTTCACCGCATCCTCGAGGTTTTCGCTTGACAATTGCCCAATATTTTTCGATCGGTCTAAACTCAGGGCAATTCGGAGGATTAATCTCTTTGGTGACGAAATTAACATTGTTTGAAGCATACCATTCTAGTACCTCCTTAGAGTAGTGGCAGCTGGCTATATCCGGCCATACGAAATGTTGGTCTTGTGTTGCTTCGCTTTTTCACACACTCTTTAATGTAAACCTTCGACGTCATTGTGTGATATGTGATGAAAACCTTGGTTTTAAGGTCGCAACTGCAGATTCCTTGCCAAAACACTAATTTCCGAGCAAACTTATCAGCAAAAACAAATTTATAACTGGAAGGGACATCCCCACGATCAGTTGCCAGGTAAAATTTTCGTTCGGGGATTTGTTTATAATCCATTTTGACATATGTTTCGTCATCCATTAAAATACAGCCATCAAATTTCGTCAAAACTCGTTCGTATAGTAATCGTGCTCGCTTTTTGGTCACTAAATTTTCTTTTCGGATGTTTACTGCCACAAAAAGACTTAAATCCTTCTCTTGAAAAGATGTTACGCACTGTGGAAAAGTTGGAATCGTATTTCTTTGCCAAATCACGTATGGAGACACCTGGGTTGCTTTTCACGTACCTTAACACCTTTCTCCTCAGCTCTTTGTCCCTAGTGCCACTTTTATGATAGATGCGCTGTGGTCTATCCACAGTCAGAGTATCCTTGTAACGTTTGATTACAAGACTCACCGTTGACTTTGGGAATTTTAACACTTTTGTTATTTTTTAAGGCAGACAACGAAGGGTTCGCTAGATGTTTGTGCACAATTAATTTTCTTTTCTCAAGTTCCATGATGCGTAATTTCGGGATGCGTCGATCAATCGAGGAAAACTTTTCACCAATTTCTTCGTTAATGAAACATCAACAAATGCCTGTCAAACGTTTTTTGTTCCAACCACCAGGGGCGCGGTGGTGTATTAAACCGTGCGTCCAGATTTACTTTGAATCGAGCTTTACACATCTCGGACTTTCAGTGTTAAATTGATTAGTGTTGATTCAAATGTTAAGCTTTACCTAATCTTCGCATATCTATAGTAAACTATGAGCCTAATCTATCAATTACTTTAAAGAAAAATAAATGTCAACATCTGAGAGAAAAGTTATTACCAAATGAGCAGTTGGTGAGTACAACTGTGCATGTCAAGC
Organism: Ochlerotatus camptorhynchus; assembly: GCF_037179485.1. NCBI lineage: Eukaryota > Metazoa > Arthropoda > Insecta > Diptera > Culicidae > Ochlerotatus > Ochlerotatus camptorhynchus. Next base: position 2,947,805 of record NW_027040604.1, on the reverse strand, counting down.
ATGGTTTCAGTTGCCAGTGGGTCCAATCAGTTGGAACCCGTTAACGTCACGTACGATCTTACCCGTAATATAGATTGGACAAAGTTCAAAAATGTGATGCTCTAACGTCGGTAGAAGGGCTTCCACCATTGGAGGAATATAACTTCTTCTCCAATCTGATCTTGGACAGCGCACTTCAAGCTCGAACTCGGTTGGTTCCAGGAACGTCTTTCCGTAGGAAACCTCCTTCCCCTTGGTGGGACCAGCAATGCCCTGAGGTTTATCGTAAAAAGTCCGACGCATTTAAGTTTTTCCGGAAACGTGGAACACCCGCACATTTCGAAGCGTACTCGGCTCTTGAACGCGAACTCAAGAGCCTCATTAAAGCCAAGAAACGCGCATACTGGCAGCAATTCGTGGACAGATTATCTCGCGAAACGTTATTAAGAACAGCTGTAGATTCATCTAAGTTACCGGCCGCGAATGGAAAATCCACGCTCCTCTCAACAAGATTCGAAACAGCTTGCTTCGAATATTTCCTCCAGCACTTAAATTTTACAAAATTATCGTTATCGTTAACATGGTCTAAGACATTAATCACTAAGGTCTCATGATCGGTTATTTTCAAATCAGGATCCATAGCTGAACAAATGGAATCAAAATTGGAATAAACGTTGTCAATTAAAGTTCTACTGTGCCTGGAAATACGCGTATAGTCATTTACCGTTTGCTTTACATTAACAAAAAACTCAGCTAAACGCTTCAAATGATTCGAATTATGGTTATCACGCCAATTAATATTAAAATCACCAGCCAATATATTTAATTTACTAGAATCAAGGAATGTCTATTGGGCTATTCAGTTAGGTATCGAATTCTCCACGGAGAAAACTGAGTGGTTTTTTTTTAGGAAGCATAGCCCAGCACAACCGAAGCTTCAACTTTTGGGTAAACTCATTCTATGTCTTTCAAATATCTGGGGGTCTGGTTCGATTCCAAATGCACCTGGAGATACCACATTGAGTATCTGAAGCGGGAATGCCAACAAAGGATAAATTTTCTCCGAACAATTACCGGAACGTGTGATGTCTCGCCTCATGTCCAATCACTATTCGCTAACCTCGAGATGACCACGAGTAATCGGTTCAAATCCTTTAATTTTAGTTTTAAGATAATAATCATGTATAACGAAAATGATAACTTGGGTCTGTTAAATTTATTCGATTGAGCCTGTACAAATAAAGTGATTTAAAAAAATATATTCACGGTACTCTTTCAATGTTTGTATATTTTTATACATGCAGTGTGCTCCATATTGTGGAAGAGAAAATTATGTCCAGCGTAATTTACGAAGGACGTACCTATAATAGAAATTGTTTTTGTACTGATTCTAATCTTTCTTCGTGCGTGATTAAAAAAGGAGGCCATACAATGCTACAATAATCCAAAATTTACCTCACAAAGGCTATATAGTAGAATGCTTTCGGCTACGTGGGACTATTCCACAGCAGCAGACAATTCTGTATAAGCAAGTCACTTTTTTGCCTGTAGATTTGAAGAAATTCTGATCCATTCGTGTATGAGTTAGGTAAAGAAGTGTGCGTTCAATTTTCATACTGCGGTACTCTAACGGAACTATCTACCTACCCTCTTCTAATACCATTCTCCAGCTAATAAATTATCACACTAAAGCTTCATTAGATAGCATTTTCAGTGTTCACTCGGCTGTCGACAAAAGCAGACCACTCTCGATGTGTGCTACGCGATCGTCTGTTTACTCGGCAGCAACCATTGTGTGGTCCTCCTCATTGTTCTTCATCAGCAGTTCTTTCGGTCGATGCGTCGTCGACTTTGAAAAGCAACCGTTTCGTGATGAGTGGTGCTGACCACATTTTGCGTCCATTGCTGCAATGGACGCGCTCTGACCCTCGTTGGCGTACAACAATTTGCCATACAATGAAACTACTGAAAGCGGCTCCAGTTCTGATGGAGGAGGCTTTTTGGATAGCGGAAGATAAAGTGTTTATTGTGTTGTACCTTTTGACTATAGCTTTAAGATGTATTGTATAGTGACCAAGAATCCTCGGCTCTGTTAAGTTAATTCGGTTGAGCCTTATCAAATAAATTAATAAAAAAAAAAAATAGATAGCATTTCCAACCTCGTTTCCAAGCAACTCTGAATCGTTAACTTCGCGTACAATGCAACATAAAAAACACTTGGATTTTTTTTTTAATTTATCATTTTTTTTACTCAAATTAACCAGATTTTTTTACCGTTTATTTGTCTCCTAAATAATTATTTTTTCCTACAACTTTGTTCCAGACTTCATTTTGATTTGAAGTTACGTTTTCGAGTTAGGTATATCTTTTTTTTTTGCAACTGTGAAATATGTCTCCAAGATTCATATAATATGATGATCTTTAGGCATGATTGATGTATATCAATCATCAGTGTCATCATATTATATGAATGTTGGAAACACAACAGCATTAAATATTAATCAACGTACCTGATGATATAAGCTCCATCATCCGCAACAGCTTCGAATTCAGCACACAGCACACCATGAACTCCAACGAACGCCACCTTCAGGCAGTACGGAAGCTCGTTTTCCGCCCTCTTCAGCTGATGGGCGTTTTCCCATTTTCTTTCGACACTCGGAAAGGGCAGATCAAAAAATCCAACGCGTGGCTTGCTTTGACGATCGTTAACATCATCTTGGTCCTGACCGTCTTTCCCTGGACCTACTACCAAGTGATTAACAGCTATCCCGGTTCACAGCTAAGCTATCTGCTGGTGATTATGCAAATGACGCTGAATTACATTTTCGAACTTTGGATTTACATAAAAATATGTTGTAATATTAAATTGCTTGAAGCAACCACCAACAACGTACTCCAATTATTCTTCGTATTAGTGAAAAACGTCGATCAAATTGATGGGGCCGTTTTTAAGGAGATCGTGTATAAAATTAGCTTCATAAACATAATTTTTTTGTTTGCACAATAGCTTACATCCCATTGGTGATAATAGCAGATAGCTTCAATTATCAGCAAGCAGTATTCTGGATTATATATTCATTTACGCCATACCGATTACTGACCATGATAAACTTCTTCATCTGTTCAATGGCGATCGAAGCCACATTGTACGACTCCATAAATCAACGGGCAACAAAAGCTGTCAAACGATTGTGCCAGCTCGATCAAAACGAGTCATACTGGATCACTCACATGACTCAGAAGAAAGCTCTTTGCAGGACAGTAGGCCGTGAAATTATACGACTCTGCCGGTTACATCGAGTCGTCACAAAAACCGTGCACCGAACGGTGAAATTATTCGACTTACCGGTACTGCTAACAATTTTGATGGGATTTTGTATAATTATTTCAGAGGTGATGTATGAAAATGTCAGATGAACAATTTCCAAAAACTAATAATATGCCTTTTAGATGTATTTCATGTACACTGGAATTATGTATAATCTTAGTCTGGGTTTGTATCCCAACTACGAGAAGTACTTGATCGGCTTTTTGGACGTGATGATCTTTACAACGTTGTTGTACTGCACAGCCTCTAGCTGCTATCGTCTTACTAAAAAGGTGTGAAGTTAGGATTACTTTTATATGAGTCCTAAGTTTTAATTTAGTCTATTTGATTTACTAGGCCGAAAAGACTGGAATTATACTGAACGAATTCTTCCGAGCTGAGGTCGACGAACGAGTGGATATCAGTGTAATTAAGCTACTTATTTCAGACCGCTTGCCTTATAATGACAATATTTTCGAATCATACAGATAGAAGTCTTCACGCTTGAGTTGCTGCATCATAATTACAAAATTGATATCTTTGGATTGTTTACATTGGATTTGAGACTATTTTACCAGGTAGGTTAACGAATTTAATCCAAGACATCAAAATAATCGTCTCCATTCATTTCAGATTGTTGCTTCGATAACTCATTATCTCATTATATTGGTGCAATTTCAACTTACTAATGGTTAGTTTCTACTATCATGAATTTTAGATTAGTTATAAATAGGGTTTAATAACACACGTCTATACCTCTCCATCCATTGGTAACAATGTATTAAAATTAATCAAGATTACCTTCACAGTCCGGATCTTGCTGTCGAGTATTAGTACAAGACACTGAAGAAGATTGCACATTGTAGATGAAATACGCGTATCTGCCAAGGATAAGCAAATAAGGTAGTGGAATTAAATGGAAATTACTAATCATCATTTCTTGCTTAGTTTTTTAAGGTTCAAATCAAATTTCCGATTATTTCCCGTATTTTTCCCGGTTGATTTCGGTTCCAGGTTAATTCTCAGTTCTCCCGCCTTTCCCGGTTCAGTGGCCACCCTGCATATATACAGCTCGTGTACCTGTGTGCATGTCGAGACCCAGCTTCGTAGGAAATTTCCCGTATTTCCCCAGCTTTCTTCTCTGAAATCGTGTAAGTTACTTCCATCTCAGCCAGGCTTGAACATGATGATGATGATGATGATGGTCCCACCTCTTACCCCTACAAAGGTTTGAGCTGGACGAGTTATCTTTAAGATTATTAAATATAAACATTTTAACCAGGTTTGCAAACAAAATCGAGCTGGTTACAATTACAGATATAAATGTCCTGTTAAATATGCTACAGGCATCAACCAAAAACATTCAACATGCTCATTACAGCTAAAATGCTACTTTTCGAAATTATGAAACTATGAGACATTATAATAATAATTTTCATATAATAAAACAGCAAAAAAGGTTATCTTCCATTTAATTCCACTTAATTAATTTGGTATCCATGACAGATACGTTTTTCGACTACAATAAGCAGTCTTCATCAGTTTCATTCCCACTAAAGAACTTATCAAAATATAACCCCCTTATAAGTTCTTTAGTGGGAATGACACTGATAAAGACTGCACATTGTAGTCGAAATACGTATCTGTCATGGATACCAAATTAATTAAGTGGAATTAAATGGAAGATAACCTTTTTTGCTGTTTTATTTGAGCATTCCGCTAACAACCCAATGTCATTACTTAATTTTTATATGAAAGATGCAAGAAGACCTTGTGACCTTCTGAAAGCAAAATTGACTGGTTCTATGTGTCAGTCATACACAAACTTTACCTCCTCTTCTAGTATCTTACATGTACACATTATTATTACAATATCCAATAATTTCATAATTTAGCAAAGTATTATTTTAGCTGTAATGAGCATGTTTAGGCCTGATCTCAACATCATTGGATATGGAAATTAAACAATTTAAACATTTTTTTTTTTTTCAAATTAGCTTTAGCCCATAATCTGTGCCGAACGATTTAGCTGTGCCAAAAGCTGTACCTCAGTTGCTATCCATCTCTCGAACCGATCAGTCGCTTTATCACCAGACACTATATTCATATAGGTAACTCTAAGACCACTGGGTCCCGAAGAAAATCATTATTATTTTTGGGTCACTCAGTACCAGAACAACGGTCCCAAGCAGTCCCAAGCTATTTCACTCACCCCTGCATGTTCTGCATGAATCCACACACCCCTGATGTTATCTGTCAAACTTTCATAGCGAATCAAAACAAACATAGTGTAGTAATAGAATTTCAACTAGAATAGGGTACGTTAATCGTTTGCTTGGGACCAATAGGCTACTAAAGTGGTGAGCCAATTTAAAATCGTTAGTTTCGTATTGATTGTTGCTATATTCGAGATTCTTTTGTGCGGCGTGCGAGCGTTTGCTTTTTACTTTACTATGAAAGTATTACGAGAAAACTGTGTCGTATTAGACACATCGATCCTTCCCAAGCGACCGTGTATTTCGGTCATAAAAACATTCTTGGACAATGAGCTGCAGCTAGATATGTCGCTTGTGATAAGTATCCAGCCTCACAACGTAAAGAACGTCGTGTACCTGGGTATGCGAGACAAGGACGCGGCCGACACCATTGCTTCAGCCCATCATTTGAAGCATTCCCCCCTATTCTGCGAGTCACGTGACTCTCTCAAACCGGTGAGGTGACAATAGTCACCTCGTGTGAGGTGACTCTCCATATGATTTGCATGGAGAGTCACCTCACACGAGGTGACAATTGTCACCTCACCGGTGAGAGAGAGTCACGTGACTCGCAGAATAGGGGGGATTGTATTGAAAGTGAGGGGAAAAAGTTTCCATTACCCATCTACGTCGAGAGCAGTGCTGTTGACGTACGGATTCACGATCTCCCGTCGGATATGGATAATGTGGTTATCGTTGACCATATGCGCCAGTATGGTGAGATAATTGCAATCAGAAGTTAAGTTTCGAGAAGCTACTTTCCAGGCTTCATTAATGGAGTTTGCGTCGTAAGGATGAAGCTTAATCATCCGATTCCCTCTTACATTACTGTGGACGACGAAGTGACTTTGGTGTCATACAAAAACCAAGTCAAAACTTGCCGTAACTGTGACCGAAAATCTCACCCGAAACAACGTTGCTCCGAAGTGGCAACAGAGGTAGCAGCAGCAAAAAACAGAATTCTCAATCGGAGATGGAAAAAAATAACACCAGCAGCGATAAAAATCACAGCAACAGTAACATCAACAACAACACGAAGACCAACGGCAATAGCAAGCTGCGGGCGCAGCTAAAGATAAGCAGTGGCCTTCTCTTCCTAAACCGGCAACTGATGCAGATCTACACATAAACAATAGAGCAGTGATGAACAAGCGACAAAGGTCCGTCGAATCGGAAACAACAATCAACCATACGAAAAAAGTTAACACGAACGAACCAACTTCCAGTGATAGTGATTGCAGCCTGACCACCGTGAGTTATATTTGTCCCTACACGCAGCGACCATACAAGATCCCATCGTTTGAGTGGATTGAAGATGAACAGCAGAAACGTGCTTTGATCGAGGATTACAAGCAGAAAGTGGATGCTTTGTACCTAGCGCAGCAAAATGAACGAGACAAAAATATTTGAATTGTTTTTTTTTATGATACTTGGCTCCGTTGAGTCTTTCTAGACATATGAGCCTTACAAATAAACAGATTGAAAAAAAAGCTGTACCTACGCTGTGCCTAATGAACCGAAATCTGTCAATCAAGGCGTCATTATCCCATGAGTTTGGCAACCCTGAATTCATAACGACTTTTGTGCTTGTTTACACGGCCAACTCCAATAACTCAGCGACTGAATTCAATTGACTCAGAGCTATGAGCTAATTGTGACCTTCTCGGTGGAAAAATACTCAGAAAAAAGCCTTCCTCAGGAGAAATTTAATTATGGTAGAATTAACATCCCCCGAGGAAGACGTTAGGCAGTTAAAAAAAAACTACGGTTTGAACTCGCCAGAGTTCATAGTTGAATCTCCAATTATTTTATTTTATTTAATGCTGATGCACCATATTTTCGACATGATTGTAGCATAGAGGTAACTCTAAGACCACTGGGTCCCGAAGAAAATCATTATTATTTTTGGCTCACTCAGTACCAGAACAACGGTCCCAAGCAGTCCCAAGCTATTTCACTCACCCCTGCATGTTCTGCATGAATCCACACACCCCTGATGTTATCTGTCAAACTTTCATAGCGAATCAAAACAAACATAGTGTAGTAATAGAATTTCAACTAGAATAGGGTACGTTAATCGTTTGCTTGGGACCAATAGGCTACTAAAGTGGTGAGCCAATTTAAAATCGTTAGTTTCGTCAACAATCAATACAATCCACAGGAAAAGTTCGCTAAAACTCACAATGACTCGCAAACTTTTTCTTTTGTGTGCTTCATAAAACCTCGCAAAATTTTCCAACGCTACGAACAGGTGAGAGCTAGATTTCAGTAGAGAGCAATAGAACGAAAATATATTATAAATTTAAAAACATATAGGGGAATTTACGTATTCTCGGCAACCTAAGCAGCGACCTTCTTTCTATAGCCTTTTTCTCTATGGAACGCACACATATGCAGTATTGGTTTGTTTACAATCTTTTGCTGCCAGCTGCTCTAACAATTTCAGTCGAAAGAATTGTCAAACACTGTTTTGAAACGCTTTTACGCTTTTACTCTTCTCTAGTGAGAGCGAGTATTGTCGGCAACCAGTTTTTCTTCGGCAACCGTTCCATTTGAACTGCATGTAAATCTGCTGTTCTATTATCGGCAACTCGAAATCAGCTACAATTTGTAGTGCGTGTCTTTCATTTCAAGAAAACCCTGCTAGATTGCTTTTTTTCAGTGGTAAAAATATAGTCAAATTGAAGCTGAAAGCATAAAGAATCGTTTGCATGCATTCAGCTAAGTATTTTCGTAAGAAAATCCAGTGAAAATAGTGTTTCAATTTGGGTTGCCGAAAATAGTCTGTCATGCCGAAGCCGTCATTTCCCCTAAATGAAAATACAGGGAAGATCTCAGCAAGTTTTATTAATGTTGTACTCTTACTGTCCTGCTGCCAGGCATGGAAAATCATTTGCATTCATTTGCTTCTAACTTTTTTTTTGTCAACAGCATTCCGCAAAATAATGTATAGAGCTTTTGTAGGTTTTGTTATTAGCTACAACTTTTGCTCATAACTCAAATCCCTTTCTCTTATGCATGACGAGTCAGAGCGAACAGAATCCACTACTGTTTTTCAGTGAAAGTATTTTACATTCAATGAAAAACAGTTACAAGTTCTGTCCGCTCTAGTTCGTGATGCATAAGAGATACAGATTTGAATTATGAGCAAAAGTTGTAGCTAATAACAAAACCTGAAGGGTGATACGGTCAAAATTTGGTCAATATCAACTTGACGTATTTCTTTCAATTTTGCATTTAAAAAACCTGAACACCCCTCATTTTGAAGGTGTGTGTGTGTATAATGTTGCTCCTATTTTGATTTTGGAATTCACTCTTCAGTTGTCAAAATGCCGTCCAAGCAAGAAGAGCAGCGTATCAAAATTTTGCTCGCGCATCGCGAAAATCCGAGCTACTCGCACGCAAAGTTGGCAAAATCGCTAAAAGTTGCCAAATCAACCGTTACAAATGTAATTAAAGTGTTTGGGGAACGTTTGTCGACAGCCAGGAAGTCTGGATCGGGGGGAAATCGAAAACCGGAAGCCGCTGAGACGACAAAGAGAGTTGCCGGTAGTTTCAAGCGAAACCCTAACCTCTCTCTCCGAGATGCCGCAAATAAGCTAGGTGTATCGTCTACAACCGTGCATCGAGCCAAAAAACGAGCCGGACTATCGACTTACAAGAAGGTAGTGACTCCAAATCGCGATGATAAACAAAATACGACGGCCAAAGCGCGATCCCGGAGGCTGTACACGACGATGCTGACGAAGTTTGACTGCGTGGTAATGGACGACGAAACCTACGTCAAAGCCGACTACAAGCAGCTTCCGGGACAGGAGTTTTATACGGCAAAAGGAAGGGGAAAGGTAGCAGATGTTTTCAAGCACATGAAACTGTCAAAGTTCGCAAAGAAATATCTGGTTTGGCAAGCCATCTGTACCTGTGGCTTGAAAAGCAGCATTTTCATAGCTTCCGGGACTGTCAACCAAGAAATTTACGTGAAAGAGTGTTTGAATAAACGTCTGCTGCCTTTCCTGAAGAAACACGGTTGTTCCGTACTGTTTTGGCCGGATTTGACATCTTGCCATTACGATTAAAAGGCCATGGAGTGGTACGCCGCCAACAACGTGCAGGTGGTTCCCAAGGACAAGAACCCTCCCAACACGCCAGAGCTCCGCCCAATTGAGAAATACTGGGCTATTGTCAAGCGGAACCTAAAGAAGACCAAAAAAACTGCTAAGGGCGAGCAGCAGTTCAAGGCAAACTGGCTTTCTGCGGCGAAGAAGGTGGACAAGGTGGCTGTACAAAATCTGATGGCAGGAGTCAAGCGTAAGGCCCGGCAATTCGGATTTGGAAAAGCGGAAGCCTAACTGAATATTTTTCCTGAATTTTATACTAATTGAACTTGAAAAAGAAATTTAATTTGATTTTTTAAATAAACGATTTCACCGATTTACACGCGTTTTCCCTTGACCAAATTTTGACCGTATCACCCTTTACAAAAGCTCTATACATTATTTTGCGGAATGCTGTTGATAAAAAAAAGTTAGAAGCAAATGAATGTAAATTAATGTATGAAATGAATGCAAATGATTTTCCATGCCTGCCTGCTGCACTACAGGCACTTCCAAGACTTTTCCGGGTTATTGCAAAACTAGTTCAAAAATTCTTCAGGCAAATCATGATCACAAAAATGGAACTTTAAGGTACCAAACATCAAACGTCTAAAACCAGAAAAAAAGCACTAGGACGACTCTCTTGCCGAATGAACCAATTGACAAATCTATGTTGGAACTTGGCCATACCCACTCGTGCCCAACCTTTGACAATAGCGCACTCGACATTTGATTTCTCACCAAAATACAGTACGAAAGCGGCTCTTCGAAATGATGTCTAAGACAAAGTTGTAGAAACCGAATCAGGTAAATATATAAACACTAAACAGGAACGATCTCACCAAATGAAAGATGGTTTGCCCGTGAAGCAAAAACTCGGAAGACTGTTTCATCTCTTAGTTCTAGCTCAACACTTCAAACCATTCCATTAGATCTTCAAAGAAACTCTTGCACAATCTGCCTCCAATCCAAGCAGAATCATCGGGCCATCGGGTTCGCGAGAAAATGGCCTTACAAGGTTTGTTTACAAAATGGAGTTAAGGCCATTTCAATTATTGGTCGACTTTCTAGAGATCATCGAGAGAAGCCATTGTTTACAAAAGCTTTTACTCCCTAATTCCAGCTCTATCTAGAATTTTTCGCGAAGAAACGAAGGGAAACGTTACTTATTTAGTGATGTCTTGCTGCATACTATGATGTCCTACTTGGAAGCATTTGTGATGCTAGACGAGAAGAGCCGGCGCGGAAGAAGCGGGAGAATACTATTCATGGCACAGTACAATCCATCCAGCGCGTAGCCATGTTGATCCAATCCGTGTCCGTCCGCCAAACGTCTTCAATATGATGCTGTATTTCCCCTGCAATAGAACCGGCAGCGTTAAAGGAAACGGTAGACGGTCACCTGCCGAAGACTCCGAGGTGATTCGGTCTGGACAATGGTTCGCCAGACGGGATCGGAAGTCAACTGTCCATAGATTTTTTTTTTCAATTTTGTTTTCAGTATCTGAAGTAAACAAAGCAGTAACCATAGTTATGAGTAGGATTGGCAAAACTCAGCAATGCTGCCGTTTTATATAATATTGTGTTTGTGTCATACTAGTCAACTAGTAGTAGGGCACAACGTGCCAAAAAAGTATGCGTGCTGTATTTCGGCACAGTGTGCGAAGTTGATTACCCCTTGCTTTAACCCCTGGTGCCAATTACTGGAGTACAATTACCAAAACTGGTACAGTTACCGTAAATGGATAAAATGTATGTATACGTGGAAACCTCGGTGAAAACTCATCCATGTTGCGTTACGTTGCGTTTGAAACAGAGTAATCCGTAGATTGCATACTGGCACTCGGTGAAAACTAATCCGTGTAGACGAAAAATGAGCATTGGGGATATTGACCTATGGAAAGTACGGAGCATCCGAAAGAACTAGACGAACGAAAATGATGACGAAGCTTATTAAAAAAAAACAAAGCAAATGAATGCCACCATTTCTGCGGGCAGAGAACACCCGGAAGAGTTTCTTTATTATTACTGTTCAAGTCGCTGAAGAAGAATTAATCAATGATAAGTAATGGTCATTATCAGTATGACCATGCCGTAGTAGCAACTTTACCTATCCCAAAACGAACAATACGTGTTATATTCAGTTTCTCGGCGCAACGTGTCTGTCCATCAACGTCACCAACAAAAACGTATTTTAAAATATTCCATTAGCGTACACAGACCGGAGATAAAGGGTGGGTCGATAATTATTGCGACACTTTAATTGGTTAGTTAAATAGTTATCGAAATGAAACCAAATTGTTACAGTAGTTCAGTAGATGTATTTATTTCAGCTTACATACGTCGGTTAAATTTTAGGATGAGTTTGAGTAAAATGCTCGACATTTGCGTTTGACGCCCTCCATCAGACAGTCGTTTCCGGTACGTTTTTCTCAGTTTTTCCCACTTCCTCATCATTTCCTTTTCGTCCTTCGCCTCTCTTTTAGTCTTCCGAAAAAGTTTCGATCGGACACTCCGATGGGTTCATTTTTTTGGTGGCTTCATGTCTTTCGGCAAAAAAATCCACAGAATTAGCCGCATACCACTCCTACACGGTTTTGGAGTAGTGACATGAAGCCAAATCGGGCCAAAACAAGCACTCACAAGTGCATATGGCCTGTCAAATCAGGTACTTCGAATCGAATTTCGATAGCTCTTCCGTTTGAAACGGTCATCCACAGTAAACTTGTTCTTTCCCGTGAAATTATTCATCAGTGTTCATCGTGTATATACATTCCTAAGGCGCAACGCGACAAGCCAGGATTTTGCATGTGGATGAGCAAAATTCTTTCGCGAACGGTTTGCTGATTTTCTTTCATCTCAACCGTAATCCGGTTAATTTCGGTCAAATATAAAAAAAATATACGCAAGTTTGAAAGTGCTCGACATTTGCGTTTGACGCCCTCCATCAGACAGTCGTTTCCGGTACGTTTTTCTCAGTTTTTCCCACTTCTTCATCATTTCCTTTTCGTCCTTCGCCTCTCTTTTAGTCTTCCGAAAAAGTTTCGATCGGACACTCCGATGGGTTCATTTTTTTCATGGGTTCATGTCTTTCGGCAACAAAAATCCACAGAATTAGCCGCATACCACTCCTACACGGTTTTGGAGTATTGACATGAAGCCAAATCGGGTCAAAACAAGCACTCTCAAGTGCATATGGCCTGCCAAATCAGGTACTTCGAATCGAATTTCGATAGCTCTTCCGTTTGAAACGGTCATCCACAGTAAACTTGTTCTTTCCCGTGAAATTATTCATCAGTGTTCATCGTGTATATACATTCCCAAGGCGCAACGCGACAAGCCAGGATTTTGCATGTGGGTGAACAAAATTCTTTCGCGAACGGTTTGCTCATTTTCTTTCATCTCAATCGTAATTCGGTTAATTTGGGTCAAGTAGGAAAAAATATACGCAAGTTTGAAAGTGTCGTAATAACTATCGACTCACCCTTTAATTGATGGGGTTAGAAGGAAAAGGGTGTAAGTGACTTTGATCGATTCCCTTCATCGACTTTCTCTTTCGTTAATAATTCAGCTGCAAACACATTCCTTAATTCGTGTGCCATTCTGGATGCTAGATGAGAACCTCCAGAAATAGCGCAAAATCTGTTTATAAAGCTGTGGCTATCAAAAGAGAAGGAAGAGAATCGATCAATCGATTGATATCCTGAGAAAAAAAACTTATATTAAAATGATAACAATCGATCTTCCGTTTAGTACAGTTGTGCTCATTCCCATTTTTCCAATGGCTGTATCTTTGTTCGATGGTCAATTTAGTGTATTTCCCAATCATGTCGGCCATACCTTCGTAATGCTAAAATAAATTCATGCTGAAGTTGTGCTGAGGTCACAGCTACTGCAGTTCCATGGGTTCAAAAATCTGTAAATCATTCCCTTTCAAGAAAGTTGCGAACGCCCCTGTCGACATTTATTATTCATCAAACGGAACGCTTCCTGAATTGATACGCACCTCAATGCGTACGTCCACGGTCTTCACAGTTCGTCGAAAATATCGAGATGCACACCAACCGTAAAACTACGCTCTACCTAAAAAACCTAGTGTTCCGACCCCTTCAGTTGCTGGGCTTGCTACCGCTATCCTTCGACACCAAGCGCAAGCGATTCTACCGATCCAGATGGAACCTACTGCTAACCATTCTGCAAGCTTCATTCGTCAACCTGATCATCCCCATCATATCCTACCTTCTGGTCAATATGGAAATCTTCATATTATCTAACCTATCGTTCATATTGATGGCGTTAGAGATGTTTTTAAACTATTTAATGCTAACTTTGTCGTATGCAATAATACTGGTTAACCGTAAAGACATAGAGAACATTTATAATAGCTTCGCTAAAATTTACTTCACCATATGTAGCACTTCCAGTGGGAATGATGGAAAATTTCTCAAAAGATACCTTCGTAAAGTCATTCTGGCTGATTACATACTTTTTCCCGTAGCATTCGGAATATTTTTACTGTCCATTGGGTCGGAACCAATTTTTTTGGCCTCTTGGATTGCAAACAGTTATTCCATTATGCTAATGATAATGATTAGCAATCTGTACCAGGCAACGGTTATCCTGTGTTCGACGCTCTATTTTAACATTAACCAACGGGTAATCGAAGCAGTGCAAACGCTGTGTAATTTTGACGATAATGAAAACTACTGGAATCGGAATGTTCAACGAAAGTCGAAAATTTGCACCAAAGTGTCTAGGGAGATTGACCAGCTGTGCTACCTGCATCGAATCACTACCCAAGCAGCTCAACGAATAACACGTATTCTAAGTGTGTCACTAATGTTGACTACATTATTTCATTTCGTTGTTGTGATAACAGAGGTAACTTTAGTCGTAAAATATATACCGATTGTCAACTATCCCTGACGAGAGGGTGATCTGTAGTTTCAAAACTAAATTTAATTTTTGTTCAAGGTTTACTACAACTACATCAGTTTGGTGAGCGGCCTGCGAGCGGGACACTATGACTTGTATGTGCAGAGCTTGGCTTCACTGGGCTTCATCATTATGTGCATTGTGCAGTTCTACCATTCTATATCGTTCAGTGGTCACATGACCAAGCGGGTATGTTTAACATTGTTCAATGCATTCTACGTGTGTAATACTATGGTCAATAAACTTTCCAGGCGGAAGCAACCGCGATATTCTTGAACGAATTTTTTCTCTCCGATGTCGATCAGTGTGTTGAAAGAAGTGTAAGTTACAAATGATCATTTAATTTACCAAGTAAACTATTCTAATGAAGCATTACTTAAATAACAGATTGAAATATTCACCCTCGAGATGTTGCACCATGACTACCGACTCCGGATGTTCGACTGTTTTACGATGGATGGCACGCTTGCCTACGCGGTAATAACCAGCGCCGTTACTGATCTATACATGGGTTGAATCAGTGCATTTTGTACATTGAAGATGGAAAACTAATGCCAAGCTCTATCTACGTGGTTCTCTGTGCAATATCAGTAGTTCTGATCCACTACGCAGCGTCAAGTACGAATTGAATGGTCTGTCAAATCTGAAAAGATGGCGGAGGTTGATTAAGGTGAAGATCTATTGAAACCTTATTTATGATGGATCTCATTATCACAAATATCAGCTCCCACAAAACACACTATTTTGAAACTGCTTCCCAACGTTTGCTGCAGTGTAGTAAACATGGAGATACAATTTCATGCATGAAGTCGCTGTAGTTTCCAAGATTTGTGCTATTATAGAAGTGATAGTGCTAGTCAGTCATAATGTCAGCCATTTGTGAACTCTGTCATATATGCATGCCCTTCAAAACAATCGTGCTAAATTAGCCATAAACTTTGAAATGTTGAATCAAGCGCACATTGCTGAAGCTACACCTTTGCTGACGCATTATATTGACAGTTAAAATAGCTATTTATGAAGATCGAATTTTGCAACGAGTTGCATACAAATAATGTTGCTCTCAAAAAAAAGGACTGGATGATGAAAAGTATTACTTTTAGACACTGTTATTTTAGTTATGAAAAGTACGCCATTCAAAACAGTGTCGAAAAGTGACACTTTTCAGTAGTGAGTGCTAAAACAAATATTATTCATCTCACTTCTAGAGGGATTACTAAAAAAAACAGATAGTGTCAGAAGACACATCTTTGAATTTCAAAAAGTTACGTCAAAGACACATATACCCAAAATCGATTGTACATCATTTCCCGGAATGGTGCGGTAAGTAAGGTGGGGCATCATGGCTTCATGTTATGATGTAAGAGTTATAATTGTTTTCTACTTCAAATATTTTAGCCTGTGCATAATCCATAATTCAATTTGTTGTGATAGGGTATATGTCTCTAACTTCGGTCTAATATCTTATTTAATGATTAGGCTGCAAACGATATATACTGTCAACATTCAAGTTCAGATATTCTTATTATTTGAATAATAATAACGCACGACGGAAAATTGTAAAACTCACCATTTTAACATGAAAATTTACCAGGTACGCGGATGCAATGTCGGTCTACTGTAGTCATATTGGATCTATAAATGGATGCAACGATGATGACCCTCGATCTACAAAGGTTCGGCATGTGAAATCGCGCTTCTTTTTCACTACTTATCTTTCATATGTAAACACATTGTATCGTGCAAGAACTGATGAGGAAGAAAGAGACAGTGTTTTCTCTCCGGTTGATCCAGATAACATGAACCACGATGCTTTTTGGTTTTTGATTTTGATTTTGCGAGACAGAAGGGGGTCTTATGAAGGTCAAATCTCAAGTCTCAAGGCCACATCCCAGAACGTGAGTGGATCATGGTGATCACGTCAAACTATAATGTCTCAAATGAACGACATGCAGATTTTGCACTATTTCTGTTACATAGTTTCATAAAGGAGGTTCTCATCTAGCATCCAGAATGGCACACGAATTAAGGAATGTGTTTGCAGCTGATCTATTAACGAAAGAGAAAGTCTATGAAAAGAATCGACCAAAGTCAATTACACCCGTTTCCCTCTAACCCCCTCTATTCTAAACTACACAATAATTTAATTTTGGCTAGTAGTTAAATTCCATCAAACTTTTGGTCCGCTACATCACAACTGGTATCACTAGTGTACATCTTTCAAAATTTAAAGATACAGACAAGCCCTGGAACCTGGTTGCAGTTAAGCAATCCTCAAGGTTATGCCAATGCCCAGGAATAACATAAACCACGATGCTTTTAGTATCAAAATAAAACCCAAGTAGATCATCTCACTACCAAGTCTGTCAAGATATAGTTCTAGAGCAACAATAGAAAAGGTCCCATCAGCATTTGTAAACTAACCGTTCTAAAGCCCTTTTATCGGAAATCGAAGGCCACCCACACGAACCAACAACTTTCCCCTACGCGATGGTGATGTTGGTTTACATCACGTTGCGAGGAAAGGGCATAGGAACATTTGGTTTAGAAATGCTGATGGGCCCTTTTCTATTGTTACTCTAGAGTTTTTCGAAGGGCCTAATCAGAATTGTAATGAACGGCCCATGAGATTCACTCAAAATTTAGTGGTTTTTAACTCAAAATCGCCAAAACGTAGGTAACTTATAGTCTGAGTAAAATTGTCCTTCCTTTTCCTCAAAAATCTTCTCGAATATGATGAATATCGACTATAGATACTGTCCTTGCAATCGCGGGAAATGGACTGTAACGAAAGAGTTTCGGTTTCAGTGGAATAAAATTTCTTCGGACGAAATCAAAAGAACGCGTGTTAATGATTCAACAGACAATTTTACTCTGAACTAATAATCGGTTACATGTGTGGATGTGTATAAAAAAAATGTATGATGGTTTCTGTATTCTTCGTAGGTTGTCTTAATGCCAGAGGGGCGTTAAAGTACCAACATCCTCCGGGGCGTTGAAATTGGCAATTTCAATACATCAGCTACACAGGATTGTCGTCCTCTTCGTTGTCTAGTGGCAATAGACAGACCTTCTTAACGGCTCTCCTAGTGGTGCAGTGTCCGGTTCGCAAACTCACAACGCGTGTGTGCCCATCCTTGCCCGGATGCAATTCGATTATGCGGGCGAGAGCCCACTTCAGCGGCGGTGCATTTTCATCAACGATAACGACCATCGCTCCAACCTTGAATTCGGTGACTTTCATATCTCGCTGGCGTTTCTGTAGTTCGTGTAGGTAATCGTTCATCCACATTTTCCAGAACTTCTGTTTCATGTCCTGTAAAAACTGCAAACGGGACAATCTGCCTTTAGGAATGTGGGCGTACAAGGGTTCCGGTATAGCTTGGAATTCCCTCCCTATTATGAAGTGAGCCGGTGTGATAGCAGTCAGATCATTCGGATCATCAGAAGCAGGTGTGAGAGGGCGGGAGTTCAAAATAGCTTCTACCTGGGTAAGGACGGAAGACAGCGCCTCGAACGTCAATCGATGTTCAGCGAGAACCAACTTCAAGTGCGATTTCACTGATTTAACTCCCGCCTCCCAGATCCCACCGAAATGTGGGCTACGTGGAGGAATGAACGACCATTCGATGCCCCTTGGTACACAGTATTCATTCACAGCACGCGTGTGCTGCTCACTGCGGAATAATTCGGCTAGGCGATTCATTTCATTTTTAGCGCCTTCGAAATTAGTCGCGTTATCGGAGTATAATTTCTGTACGAGGCCACGACGACTAACAAAGCGCTGGAGCGCAGCCATGAAGGATTCCGAACTTAGGTCCGAAACCGCTTCAAGATGGAGAGCCCGAGTTGCCATGCAAACAAATAAACAAACGTAACCCTTAGTGGTCGTCGGGTTCCTTGCAGTTGCACTTAATCGAAGGTTGAAGGGTCCCGCAAAATCCAATCCCGTGTGTGAGAATACTGGAGAAGGCTGGACGCGGTAATCCGGAAGCTCTCCCATCAGTTGAGTTGATTTCTTTGGCCTCATCCGAAAGCATGGTATGCAGTGGTGTACCACCTGCCGGATGACGTTCTTCGCCTTGAGTGGCCAATACTGTTGCCGGACGACCCCAAGAAGACTGCGCTGACCGAGATGCATATTGGCGCGATGTAGATGACGTATCAGCGTGACGGTGAGCGGATGTTTCTTGGGAAGTAGTGCTGGATGTCGGTGTTCGTACGGTACAGTTGCGTTCTTTAAACGTCCTCCAACACGCAGTACTCCGTCGTTCGCATCGATGAATGGATTCAAATTTTGAAACGTAATTCTGCATTCTTTATTACCTTTAATCGCTTGTAGCTCCACGTGAAAAGCTTCGATTTGAACCATTCGGATGATCAAAACTGCTGCTCGATGCATTTCCGAAACTGTGGGAAATCCTCTAGTAAGCTGCTTTCGACCGCTTTTAATGTAGTCGCAAAACCGAATCACATATGCCATCGACCGTTGAATTATAGTATACCGACTGATTCTGTCGAATGTCGGTAGCCTGGACGGCCCGCGTGCCGTTACAAGTACTGTTCTCCGAAGTTCTGGTATTTCATCTTGCGATAGCGGTAGTGGTTGCTCGAGATACGGTTGTGCGCTATGGAACCTAGGTGGACCATGCCACCAAAGCTTGCATCCTGGAAGATCCGATGGCGACACGCCACGAGATATCAGATCAGCAGGATTTTCTTTCGAAGGTATGTACTGCCAAATAAAACCTTCAGTCAGCTGCTGGATTTGCCTGACTCGGTTTCCAACAAATACAGTCAGTGAGTCCGAAGATTTCTGTAGCCAACGAAGGACTATCTGTGAATCCGACCATAATGCGACAGAACTGAAAACGGTCTCGATAGCCGCCAACAGCTTCACAGTGAGTTGAGACAGCAACAGGGCTGCTAGTAGTTCTGCTTTGGGCGTTGTAATTTCTTTCTGTTTGTTCTTCTTTCTTGAGAGAATCCTTGACTTGCTGCACACTATATTCATCATCACTGTTCCATCGTTTCGTACTGTGCGAGCATACAGACTGGCGCCGTATGCCAAGTCTGATGCATCCGCAAATCCGCAGAGTTCGTAACTACAGGCTTCGTCGCAATGAATCCATCTTGCAATCTTCACGTTGTTCAAGCTGGATAGTTGTTCACGATAGTCCGTCCACAACTTCGCAAATGCATACGGAACCGGTTGGTCCCACTCCATGTTTAAAGCCCAAAGCTCGCGCATAATCAACTTCGCAGCGGTGATTGCAGGTCCCAAAAACCCCAACGGGTCGAAGATTTTAGCGATCTGACTGAGAATCATTCGCTTGGTCAGCAGAGTGTCTGACTCAGGGTAGACCGCAACACAAAATGTGAAACTGTCTTCTTTAGGGTTCCAGGAAATGCCCAAAGTCTTCATTATCGCATTGACGGTGGGATCCGTTATGTCCACACAGCTCTCTCGCTGCTCCTCGGAAACAGTAGCCAGCAGTATCTCTGAATTCGAACAGAATTTATGCACTTCGAAGCCTCCTCGCCCTAACAAGCCGATAATTTGATTCTTGAGTTCCATCGCCTCCGTCAACGTATTGGCACCTGTAAGTACGTCGTCAATGTAGAAGGATTTTCTGACCGCCTTGGCAGCGAGCGGGTACTCTTTCCCCTCGTCTTCAGCGAGCTGGCGAAGCGCCATTGTTGCCAAGAACGGTGATGAAGCAATTCCGTACGTAACGGTTCGTAGATTGTAGACACGAATCGTCTCGCTTGGATCTTCGCGCCAGAACATACTTTGGTAACGGATATCATCGTCGTGCATTCTCACCTGCCGATACATTTTCGGGGCGTCTGCAGTGAAGACGAATTTGTACGAACGAAAGTCCAGCAAAATCGAAATTATATCATTCTGCACTGTTGGACCCACCATTTGGGTCTGGTTGATGCTAATTCCAGTGTCGGTCGGTGCTAAACCATCGAACACAACGCGAAGTCGAGTGGTTGTGCTAGTTGGTTTCAAAACGTAATGATGAGGCAAATAGTACACAGATTGAGGATCGACGGTGTCAGCAGCTTCGTCCACTGACATGTGACCAAGCATCTCGTATTCTCTCAGGAAGGAAATGTACTGCGCCTTTACCTCCGGTTTGCTGTCCAATCGCTTCTCTAGAGCGAGGAATCGTTTTTCTGCCAGGATCCTGGAATCGCCCAACTGGTCTTTCAACTCGTTGAATGGTAGTCGGACGACGTACCTTCCATCGTCGGTACGCTTGTGTGTTTCACGAAAGTGATCCATACAAAGTTCGTCAGATGCCGTGGTCTTCTCATCCATGTCACCACACGATTCAATCTACCAGAATCTTCGCACTATTTCGTTGAGATTTTCTTCAGCAGTAACGAAGAACGATTGCAGTTTCTCTGGCACCTTGCTTGGGATCGGACCGCTCAACACCCAGCCGAATTGGGTATCTTGAAGAACTGCAATAGTGTGTGGAATCTTCATGCGATCTGTCTTCAACATTTCGAAAAATACTTCAGCTCCCAGCAGCATGTCCACTCGATCAGGGATACTGAAATTCGGGTCGGCTAGTTGAATGTCTGTCGGTAGCGCAAGATCGGTGCAATCTACTTTCGTCAAAGGTAGTTGTCCTGTAATCCTGGGTACAATGAAGAATTCAAGACACACCGAAAAATCACTTATACGAGATTTGATTTTCGTATAAATCTTCCGTCGAACCTTCGTGTGAATATCATTCAGACCGGTAATTGAAACGTTAGCGGGCTCCTTGTTCAACGACAATAATGTTGCGAAGTGTTCCGAAATGAAATTCGAGTGGGAACCAGAATCCAAGAGAACCCGACAAGGGTACACGTCACCCTTTCTTTAAACGAGGACTACCGCTGTAGATAGCAGAACTTGCTTCCCTGATGCCTTTGGTTGAACACAAAACGTGGATTGTTCTACTGCACCGTTGGATTCGGTCTCTTGTTCATCCGGTTGCGATGTTGCAGATTTCTTGTCGGGTTTTGATTGCGAACTTCCACCTGGAGAATCATCTGATTTCTTCTGCTGACTATCTGCTGGATGCAACGTGGTGTGATGACGTTTGTTGCATTTTTTACATGAATGCTTCGATGAACAGTCTGTCGTGCGATGTCCCTTCTGCAGGCAGTTGAAGCATGCACCAGCCCGTCGGAGTATATCATACCGATCGGACAAGCTCGCCTTCTTGAAGGTTTCACATTTCCACAGTTCGTGACTCGCAGAACAATGCGGACATGCATTGGCTGTGGTGACTAAGGAACTTGCACGTACCTTTGATTCTACAGGTTTTCGCAGCAGGAGTCTCGTTGATGGCTTGATGGATGGTTTAGAGAAAGGACGGATCTTCTCGAGTACTCGGCACCTTTCGCGCAGAAAGTCCAACGTCAATTCGTAGCTGGGTAGTGTATCCGAAACTTGTTTGAGCTCCCAAGCCTTGCGAGTTTCGATGTCGAGCTTGAGGGCGATGCGGTTCACTAACATTCTTTCGCCGAGTCCAAAAACAGGTAGTCCCAGATTTTTCAAGGCGTCCACGTTCTTCGTACATGTATCCAGCAGTTTCCGCATATCAGTTGCGTTTTCGTCAATGACCTGTGGTAAGTCGAACAACGAATCAATATGCTTATCGATTATAAGCCGACGATCTTCGAAACGTTCAGTCAGTGTCGCCCAAGCGCGTCGTAATCGTTGTTATTAATGATCTCCTGATCAATGATTCCCGCAGCCCTTGCAGTCAACGAGTTCCGGAGGTGATACAGTTTTATTGCAGGGGACTCCGAGTTGTAGCGGGACATGATTGTCGTAAACATTGATTTAAACGCGTACCAATTCTCGTACGATCCATCAAACGATGGCAGCGGCACCTTCAACGGTGGCAGCTGGGACACGTTCACAGTTGGTGGAGCGGGGATCCCAACCGACGGTTCCTCCTTTTTCAAGGAAGTTTCCAACAATTTAGTAAGGACAATATACAACTCACCGTAAAGCTGCTCAAATTCGATACAAGCTGTCTCCAGCCCATCACGATCTTCATCGCTGATGTTAAGGCCGTGAGCTCGTTGCTGTTGGACGTTGTAGTCAGCATTTACACTTTCCACAACCTTTAGCTGAAGCTGCAAAAATTGTTTGCACTCCAGGCTCTGATTGTAGTCGTCGGTGTCAGTTTCCATCGCTGATCTCACTCGCTCCAGCTTCCTACGTAATGCACTCAGCTGATTTTGTAGCACTCTATATTCAGCAGCCATCTTCTTCTTCGCCTCTTTTTCCTTTTTTCTTTTTCTTCTGTTCACTGATCGGCACTGGTTCACCGTTCTGGTTGTTTTCTTTCACTGGCGTAACACTTTCATCGGCGGAATTTTCATCACCAGTGTTTTTATCTTTCGCACTTCTCGTCACGATCGGTGTACGTACCATGCTCATCGTGCTTATTCATTTCCGCACCAATAATGCGGTAACAATTCGTCACTGAATACCGCCCTGAATCTTCAACATTTGCGTTCCACTTGGGGGGGCAGCTCGTTACTTGTGAAAAACACTATGCCTTTTTCACTCTTCGCTGTTAGCGGCCATTTTTTATCACCACAAGCACGATAGCATGTTCGACGTTGTGATGTTTTCACCAATCGAATACAATCCGTATGATTGTCAACTTCTGCGAAATAGCACTTAATTAGCAATCGATTATTCGTTTTTTCAAAGAATATGCAGCTAGCATTAGCACTAGCGCATTCAAGAGCTGCAAACACTCGACCCGACGGCAACTGCGTAATTCGCCTCCAGTAATGGCGTCATTTTTCTTCGGCTGCGTGAGCCTCTACTGCACGCCGGTTCGAAGGACCACTAATGTCCTTGCAATCGCGGGAAATGGACTGTAACGAAAGAGTTTCGGTTTCAGTGGAATAAAATTTCTTCGGACGAAATCAAAAGAACGCGTGTTAATGATTCAACAGACAATTTTACTCTGAACTAATAATCGGTTACATGTGTGGATGTGTATAAAAAAAATGTATGATGGTTTCTGTATTCTTCGTAGGTTGTCTTAATGCCAGAGGTTCGTTAAAGTACCAACAGATACTATAGATTTCATAGATAAGCGGAGGCAAAGTATAATGTAGCCAAACGAACTGTCAGTTAGTGTAACCAAACGAGCATGACGTCATCATGGTGTTGTTTGAGGGAGAAGTATTGTAAAATTATGAGCACAAAACGCTTTCTACACTCCACATTCCGATTTATTTCGCGGACAACGGAAGAAGGGAAGATAAAGTAAACCATTCCTCGACTCATTGTTGCAAAGATTTGCTTTGCACTTCATTTTGAACTTACGCACGAAACAAAACAAAACTGCACAACGAAGAGCTCTAAGATGGCATGAACTTTTTTCACGAATGCCACTAAGATCATTTGTTTTTCAAGGTTGCCAAAACAACTTTTTGTGCCTCCGCTTATCTATGGAATCTATAGTATCTATAATATCGACAACAAATTTACTCAGTCTAGGAGTATACTAATAGGCTGAGTGAAACCTCTCTCGATTTTCAGCATATACGAAAAGTTTTTTTTTTCTGGAAAATCAACGAACATTTCTACAGCAACAATTGAAATAGGCGGAACAACCAAACGTAAACAATGGCTTCAAACGCAAATTCCTCGAGAATCAAAGCACATCCAGCAATCTAACACCATCATCTGATAGAGCAAACTTTCTTTGTCGAATGGCGTTGTTAGTTTGCGTAGGAGTGTTTTGATTCTCGAGAATTTTCTGTTTAAAGCCATTGTTTACGTTTGGTTGTTCCGCCTATTTCAATTGTTGGTCTAGATTTTACTCAGTCAGTAGATTCTTCTCATATTTGATATTTCTATCTGCAATCATGCTATTTCTAAGCACTCAAATTTGAGCAGGATCCACTCATTTCGGTGAAAAGTATAGCTACCCAAAATTGAGTAAACAAAGTTGGAACTGCGGCCAATACATGAACTATTTTTATCCACCAAATTGTAGTCCTAGTTAATCCAAGAAACTTCACTGAGGACGTCAACTTAATTGGATGCAATTCCAGAGCGTTAGTATTTTGTTCCTGCTATAGGTTTAATTTCTGGCTCTATGCTAAATTTTGAGATTTATTGTATACCTTATGCGTGATAATGTTTGCACCATTGAGAAATGTCAAAATTTAAAAAATTCTCAAAAATTTCGTTTTCGATTTTTTCTAATTATTTAAAGGGGGATGTTTCTCAGAGTCTTAAACTATGTTAATCATCGATCGAGTTTCCACTTGCTGCAAATACGGCTTCCACACGCTTCCGGAATGCACGGCAGGTTCTAATAATGTAGTCTGGATCCATTTCTCTCCAGATACGGGTCAATGTTTGTCTGAGGCTTGCTGTACTCGGGTGGTGTTTAGAAAAGGCCTAGGCCTTCATGACGCGCCATATTGAGTAATCCAGCGGATTAAGATCGGGGCTGGATGGCGACCACATATCCTTCGCCCAGAACGGAAGATGTTCCTGCAACCACTTCTGAGCGCGGTTCGAGGTGTGGCACGAAGCCCCATCTTGTTGAAATACACAGTTTGGCTTCGGATCGTACTGTTCTTTGATCCACGGAAGAACATACTTACTAAAAATCCTGATGTAGACCTCCGTGTTGACCTTGTCGCCTTCTGGAATGAACACCGGGTCCATTTTTTGCCATCGGAAGCCACCAATACAAACACCATAACGCTAGCAGGATGCTTGGTCAGATACACGTTCTTGTGCTCGTCGGCCACGTCTTTTACCGGAAGAGAACTAATATACCGGTCGGTTCTGGAATTTGAGGAAGTTCAAGATTTTCTTGTATCGTTCTACTCGTAGCTCCCGGATGCGGTTGGTAATCATGTGAGTTTTTTTTTCCCGTGCCCTCGACTTCGCCCCGCAATCTTCCTTTACGATCTTCCGTGCCGTAAAGTCACTGATCCCGTGTTCCTTTTCCATTTTCCTTATTGAACGCACTGGATTCACCCGAATCTTCCTTTTGATAGCAGCGATAACCCTCGGACAACCTGTGGCCACCTTTGCGGATAGTTGTCTTTTCTTTTCTCGGTCTAAAACCCTTTTGACGGTCCACCGGGACACTCCCACGGCGATTGAAATGTCTTTTTGCGACATTTGCGCGTGGGAAAAATCACGAATACGCTGCCACTTCTTCATGGTGCAACTGTCAAACTAATAGCGAATTCGTTTATTATCGGTGTTGGAACCAGGTCCAACCCAGTGCGAAACCGAACTTTTTGTCAGTGCGAACCTCAACCTGAGCTAGGTTTTGAAAACAAACGAGCAAACTGACGTTTGTCAGAAAACAAGCAGACCCAATCTTGATACCCGATCCAGGTTGGAACTGAATAATAAACGAATTCGCTATAAGTAAATCATTTTCTTTTATACACAGCCTACTACGGTATGAGCTATAGGTTACGTGCATGCAAAGAAAACCAAGGCATTGTATGCACAGGTGAAACATGAACCTTATTTGTACGATGGTGCAAACATTATCACGCATACGGTACAATCGTCAAAATAGCGTCGAAATAACAAATTACAAAAAGTGGAATTACTCAGTGAGTGTGTAAAATTTTCCTCAAAAATCGGTTCGAATATGAGGAAATCGATGAAGATTTTCCTCAATCTATGAGTACCTATTAGACTGATGCAAATTTTGAAATTTTCGCTCCACAATGCTCATACGGTTTAAAATCGGATTCTGAGTAGCCTTTCAAAATTTGAACTCATTCGATAAGAAACTGACTTGGCACAAACCATTTGAAGTTTATATGGAAATTACTATGGGAAAACCAAATGTATTGTTCATATCCATCTAATAATTTACCATAACGATCTGGTTTAAAAATGATAACTGAGCTCGTAGCAAATTTTCTCAGCTACAACTTTGTTCAAGACCACTTTTCGATCAAATGTAAAGAACAAAAATTATTAATGATTCAAGTCACTGATGTCTTATGATTATGCTCAATCAACTGTTCAGCAGGCAACATTGGTGTTTCTGGCGCTTGGAATAGAGCACAAAAATCATGGCTACTATGTCACACTGCAAGATACAGTGTTGCTCACAAAACAGCAGCTTGATCATGCCATAAGATTATCAATCTCTTAAACAATTAATAACTATTTTATTTGACGTTTGGCTCTACAACTATATTCTGCTAAGTTATAGCTGAGAAAATTTTCCATAAGTATAGCTTTTGAATTTTTGAACAGTGCAATATGGAAAAAGGTAAGAAGACAATGAACAAAAAGTTTGGATTTCCCATAGTAATTTTCATATAAACTTCAAATGGTTTGTGCCAAGTCAGTTTCTTATCAAAGGAGTTCAAATATTGGGAGACTAATCAGGACCCGATTTGGAACCGTTTGATCACTGTGGAGCGAAAATTTCAAAATTTGCATCAGTCTAGTCTATACATGAATTCCCCATATCACAACTCTAAACGAACTCTAAACAAACACCCGCTCTGTTATCTATTTTCAGGCTGCCGCAACAATGACGAGCTACCTAGTAATGCTGATACAATTCGGATTGGTGAATCACTAAGCTACTCTATCAGGTAGATACGTTTTTGGTTCATCACAGACGCCTTGCCTTAGAAAATAAAAGATTTTGCATGCTAAAACAGTTTCATTCAATGTATCGCTTCATCTGTGTTGGAAATATTTGCTAAATATAAAGTTTGAGGATTTCGGACCATAAACAGCACCATACCTTTGATAATACCAGTACTATAATTACCATAAAATGTTATGTTTTCCTACATCCTGCGGGTAGGAAAAGTTTGCTCGATCGTCTCTCCCTGTTGCGTCTACCATCAGAACATTCCATTTACGCTTATAGAGTATGACTGTTGTAGTAGTAGATCTTGAACTTTTTTGAAGAACTTTCATTGTTTTTTTATCTACAATGTTGTAGTAGAGATGGATGTCTAAATTTTCAATAGTACTCCAAAGTGTGTCTTGTAATTTGAATATGATACAGTTAATCCGGGATTACTTCACATTTGCCCTAATCTAGATGGATAATCTCATACTCTCGGAAATCTCGTGCGTATCAATGAATTTTGCCCTCTAGTCTTATTCGAAAAGGAATCATAACGGTTTCTAGATAGTTCAATTGCCCTCCAAAGCTGTCCTAGTAAGAAAAACCACGAGTGATGCTTCTCTATACTCTACTCACCTAGCGAAGCCAATGCGCGATCGCTTCCGGACCAGAGCGCGTACAACCTCGGCTTAGGGTCCGTCGTGTGTTGCATCTCAGTCTCGGCGCACTCGTGCAATGTACTTGGTTTTTGTGAGTGCTCTGCTGCCTCCAGTTGGATCCATCATGCGGGACCAATCAGTAACGCCAACCACGAACCCCATCTCACGCATCTTGTGCTGTGCCTTGCGCTCTTCGATGTCTGCCCAGCGTACGCGCTTCTTTCCGGATGATGACCCGCTCGGCCTGGCATCGTCCAGGTCGTCTCCCTCCTGCTGCAGGAAGTCCTCTATCGTCGGCGGACGGCGTGGCGGTTTGCTGATACCATCCAAGCGGGCTGCCACAAACAAGACAAGATGGAATTAGATACCTTCGGGAAGGGGACAGGGCAACTTGCCGCGAAACAGAGTAAGGGAGTGTTTGTGTGTGTGTATGGTGTAGAGAATTTTGGATCAATTCCTAGAGCTTGAAAGACAGAGAGCAACATCTAGAAATATATGGTGACATGGAATAATACCAACCTAGGTTCTGCTCGCTTGCTTCGGCGTCCCATTTACTGGTGAAAAATCCAAGCTAGACATTTTCCAATATTCATACGTTAGAAACGGTCAACGGCGTTGTTTGAGTTGATGGAATATTATACTAAGTTGTGATATTTGTGTTTATAGAAATTAGACATCACAGTGCCACGCAAAACGTAACCACGTTCTAGCTGGAAGTCATTTTGGCCGCTTTATTCTAGCGCTATTGGTAGGGGAAATGGCTCTAATGTTGGCCTATGGATAAGATTGGGCCCATCGATAGAAATCTCCTGTTCTTCATTTTTTCTTAGAACAATACGTCATCTTGGCAATACAAATGGATATTTTGGTGGCTAGTGAAATATTGTCAAACAAATGCTTTCCATCGAAATGTATGGATGGGCCCAATATTAGGGACACACATTATGATTGACTTACATAACAGACTTCTTATACTATACAGACTATATAGCTGATAATATGTAATATGGGGTATCTTGCAATAACACATTTACAGTGGAAATCAAATGCATGACTTTTGATATCTTAAGATAGCCCATATAACGTGATATCAGCTATAGTCTGAGCGTTGTATTAGAAGAATTCTAAAAAGGTAAGAGTTGTGTCTGATGCTGTCTTCAGATGGGTCACAGGAATTCAGACTAGGTACTGTAGAAAATAATTGCTTGAATGTTATCGATTCTAGGCCATTCCAGCGTCTTTAAGACCATTTTGCCGTTTTTTATGGCCGAATTCAGGGTAGTTTTAGCACCGACAAACCGACATGACACATAATTCTGACTTATGCTCGAAAATCGTAAACGGCCGATATAAATATGCAGTGATCCGAACTGTCAAAACCATAGGATTTTTTTATCTAGATAAAAATAATTTGTCCAGAATAGATCAGACACGAAACAGTTAATAACTTATGCATGCGGGTTCATGGTTTAGCTAAATATTTTCCGCGAACACGGAGCCAGGTGTCAGTAGTGTGCTTTGGTCAGAAATTCTATTGTTTTTGCTATGGTCATCCATGTCGGTTTGTCGGTGGTTTTAGGGCAATTTTGACGGTAATAAGCTTTTTTTTTTGAGATATAACTTTGTTTTTATCAATCGTTTTTGGGCTATTTTATCATTCAACTTAAGGTGTTTCAAAAGACAGTATCATTCCACGACGTTTTAAAAGCCATTTCAGCGTTTTTTTTTTGCCATACTAAAGCCATTTAGAGATGGTTTATAAGGTTACTGCCCCCTGAGGCAGCATGGGGCTTTGTTCAACAAAATGTTCAACAAGTCTCCTGCGAATCGTTCTCAAACTGACCGACAAACCTAATTCCTGTCAAAAGCTCGCTGCTAATTTAAAAGAATCAATATTCGAGAGCTATGACCATTGTCACTCACGGATCTAAGAGCATTGAAAACAAAAGTTTTTGATTTTCTGATGATATTGGCGATTTTTCATTGAGATTTTCCCTGTTCATTGCGCCTTGCAACGATTTGCCTTTCCACAATGTACTACACGTCCCATATTTCCCCACAGGTTTCTATCAAATCCAAAGTACAAGTAAATGTAAATTAGCATCGATCAAGTTGCACAATATCGTAGGTGGTACGAATTCAAAACTATTAAGAGCAAGACGGATATCTATTACTGGACAGATAGTAAATAGGAAATAAATAATCACTATCTCCCCGATAAAGACATATCTCTCTCCAACAGTTAAGGATTGTTCTGGCAACGTCCTTGCAACTGGTAGGGATAGGAAAGGTATGTTAGTCCAACATTTACATTTACATTTACAAGACATTTACATGCCCCAAGTGCGCTAGGTTGCCTAGCACTCAATACGCGCACGTTATACGCATAAATGTCCCATGTTCTATGCAATCCTTATGCACCGTGGGACCATTATGCGTATAACGGCAGTATACGACCCATAACTACAGCCTAGTGATTGGCTAGGTCAGCTAGCAGCAGCTCCAAGTGCGCTAGGTTGCCTAGCACTCAATACACGACCCATAACTACTGTCTAGTGATTGGCTAGGTCACCTAGAACAAGTAAATGTAAATGGTTATTTATGTAGCTTACGGCGTCCTTGCAATAGGTAAATACCTTATGTCCAAAAGTGTTTCTATGAGCTAAACGATTTTTGATTTGACGTACGTATTAGGCGGCATAATTTGTCGATCAGCTGGTGTTGTAAAACCACACATTAGTACAAGTGCTTTTCAAGTAGTGTCGCTTTGTTGTTTATTTAATTCAGTGCCAACACTTCAAAGAGGGGTAATTGCATTTGTAAACAATGGCTTTAGACGTCGATTTCTCGCAAATAAAAGCTCACTTATGAAAATTAATTACACCGTCAGGTAGAGGAATGTTTCCTCTACCAGCTAGCATTTTAATTTGGAGGAGTGAGCTTTTATTTGCGAGAAATCGACGGTAAAGCCATTGTTTACAAAAGCAATTATGCCCCTTTGAAATGTGGGCACTGAATTGACGGATATAGAAAGGTTTTCGTGTTTAACTTACAGGTGGTCTTATTGTTTTGTCCGTCACTGTTTGTTCCAGAGAATTCGTGAAAAGATTAAGGGTCTCCAGGAATATTGGAAAATATTATGGATATTCTGAGATTTGGTCAAATAAAGAGTGCTATAACAGTGAAACTTCGAAATTGGGGAACAGTGCATTAGTTATAGGGCATATCTACAAGTTTAGCGATCTTAGTAGAAATTCAGTTTGTGTAAGCTATGAAAAAATCGTATGAGTTCAAGTTTTCTTTATTAATGGCCGGGCGGGGCCCTCCGGAGTAAGAAACTTCTTAGAATAAGGAAGCAAATTTCCAGGAATTCGTAGAACTTCCGACAAATTCAGGAAACGTTAAGCTCAGAGAGTTTCGGATAAGTTCAATAGATTGGAAAGAAGTTCAGCAAGCTTTAAGTTTAATTAAAAAAAAAACTTTGAAGAAGTACAGGAATGGTGATGAACTAGCCCAAAAGTGGCTTAAAATAACGCTGATAACGTATTTAAAAAAGAACGCATAGGAACCTTCGTAGAAGTTTTAGAGCATTCTGTTGATATTCACTAATTCCCAATAATAATATGTGACGAACCTGAACGAAGCTGAAAGTGACTCTAATAAAGAATGATGAAAATGGATGAAAAACCTGGAATCTGAAAATGAGGAAAATTGACGAAAATTTTACTCAGTCTAGGAGTAGTACAAATAGACTGAAAGAATCCAATCTTGACTTAACACATAGTTCCAGCACTTTTTGCGATTATGAGTCAAATGAACTCAAATTAGGGTTGATCTCATTGGTCGTGCAGATTGAATAGTTTTTATTGTGAAAACCGTCAACTGGTTCAAAGATTAAAATTACGTCCCTTATATATTCTTTCAGAATGACACATTGATCAGAAAGTATTCAACCCAACAAACAATTCACAGTCACAAATAAGCATACACATTGAATAAATGCTGTATAACAGTGTACAACGCTGAATAAAACAGGATGTCGAATTATGTGCTGAAAAAAGCTCATTGAGATCGATAGATGCACCTTTATTCCGCCGTTTGCTCTGATATGATTAATTTACTTATTAAAAGCTTTATAAACGTTGACTGTCTTCCTGATTCAGAACCAGAAGTTTGATCTTATAACAGACTGAATAAGTGTAATTTGCACATACATTGTCGCTTTAATTCGACTGTTTTCAATTGCTTTAATACAATGCTTTATTAGACGTCTTATAAATGTTTTCTAGCTCCATTATTAGATTTCACTGCATTGCTTTATAATATTGCTGTATAAAGGTGAATACAGTCAGAAAAATAGCTCTGGTACCACTATGCGTCCATGTTTTGGTTGAGTGCTTTGTAAATGCTTTATAAACGACGTATTAGATTCATTATTCCACAACGCTGCCCAATAAACAATTCAGAGTCACAAATAAGCATATAGATTGAATAAATGCTTTATAACAGTGTACAATGCTGAATAAAACGGGTTGTCAAATTATGTGCTCAGAAAACCTCATTGAGATCGATGATGCGCCTTTATTCCGCTGATTGCTCTGATTTGATTAATATACTTATTAAAATCTATACAAACGATGACTGTCTTCATGATTTAACAGCAGAAGTTTGATCTAATATCATACTGGATAAGTGTGTTTCCATTGATTTAATAACATGCTTTATTATACGTCTAATAATTGTTTTCTAGCTGCATTACTAGGTTCCACTGCATTGCTTTACAATATTGCTGTATAAAGGTGATTACAGTCAGCATAGTAGCTCTTATACCACTATGCGTCCATGTTGTAATCACATGATTTGTAAATGCTTTATAAACGACGTATTAGATTCATTATTCGACAACACTGCTTCAGGCTAACTTCAAAACGAAATAGGTAGCATAGTGGTTACCGTTTCCGCTTTCCAAGTAGAAGGTCGCGAGTTCAATCCCAGCCTCAACCCTTTTATGTTTTATTTATTTTCTACGCCTAATTAATTTAAATCGTAATCATAAATCGTATCACTCACGACAACCAATTTATAGATCTATCGAAAAGAATAGCATCCTTCCCATCGAAATTAGAGAGATGGAGAGGTAACGTTGGTCTAATGTTAAACACCTATGAATAAATTAATCATTCTTACATCTCCTTGAATTAGCTAGAGTTACGGCTGGAAGTGCTGATCGAGGGGGGCGACACATCTAAATCTCAAGTTTAGATGCTCAACAAATCTCACACTATCGAATCAATCTTCGAAAAATCTTCTTTCATTTGTCGCATCTACTTGCATCGCGCATCATCTTTTTGCAGGAAATCTTCAGAATAGTCATCAATCTTCTTTCTATCTACTCAGTGTGCGCGCAGCTAGCCACAGCAAAACACAATCTTTTCTGAATCGTAAATAGAGTCGTCCCCTCGGTGCTGATAGGTTTTCAGATTCAAGCTTTTATTGTTTATTTAGCTGCCCATATGATGTATTCTAGGATAGCTCAGATGGCAAGGCAAGCGGCTGGTGATCGGCAGGTCATGGTTCGAATCCCATATAACGACATGTGTGTGTATGTATGTATGTAATAAATTATCTAGATCTGTGTGCTTCGACAGAAATAATGACACAACAATCACTAACGAGAACAAAAACCCCTGCTCTGTGCCGTTCTTATTTTCGGATTAATTATCCCGTAGTTGAATAATCATTTAATAAATGTATAATAGTGTCTAATTAAACATTATTTCACATGAGAATTAAGCACCTTTATACCATCGCTGTTTAAGGAAGTATTTTGATGTCTAATAAACGCTGAATAATCAAAAATTTGATCGAATAAGCTCTGTTACTACAACTCTTGTAAGTCGAATAAAAGCTTCTCGACATACCTTATTCAACACCAAATATTTCGATGTGGTTGACTAAATTCTCCAGATTTGTGTGAACAAAGCCTGAACAGAAGTTATTATTAAAAATAGTACAAGTGGAATAAAATCGTCAAGAAGTCGTTTCTTCAATAGGCAATTGTTTGTTGGGAATGATCTCCAGCTAATTAAAGAATGAAATTCTGCGGATATTAAGGTCGATCAAGTATTGATTCAAAACAAAAAGAAAATTGCTTACATTATTGATAATCAACATGGTGAAGACAGAACATGAAATATGATGTCAAAATATTAAATTCAATAGTAAAAATCTTCACACGTCTGCTTAAAATTCGAAAAGCCTTCGGATGTCTTCTTCTGTTTCCGCATATCTTCAAGCAGCTCAATAACACATCTGCAAATTGAAGACATGCCTTCAAGTCTGGTATCCCTGCTCAAGAGAATCAACCTTTTTATGAGACGTTTGCGTATAGCAAAGACATAAATAAAAGATGAAGAC
The DNA here is from genome assembly GCF_037179485.1 of Ochlerotatus camptorhynchus. Lineage (NCBI taxonomy): Eukaryota > Metazoa > Arthropoda > Insecta > Diptera > Culicidae > Ochlerotatus > Ochlerotatus camptorhynchus. Next base: position 2,913,524 of record NW_027040604.1, on the reverse strand, counting down.
CCATTATCAGATAGCTCCGGTATTTAATTCCTACATTCTCTGAAGAGGCAACTCTTGATCTGTGGGGTGTTGGGAGCAAGCCTCCCCTTTTTTTGAACGAGTGATCATAATCACTACGACCAATACTTTGATCTTTTGTGACATGTCCGTGTCCTTTGTTTAGTGCATGTCGTAGTACCTCATAACTATGGAAAAGTAATGAGGTATTCGTTTTCGATTCAGTTACATCATACATACTTGCTCTTTCCCGCAATTGTGAAGTTCCGCATCATTTGAAGCGTTCCAGGACCTTTCCAAAGCTGCGCCTTCTAATGAATCAAAATAGGTCTTACACGAATCCTCATTCAATTGCGATGTTCGGTATCATTTAAAAAATTCGGGAACCTCTCCAAATATGCGGCTTCTTGTTTCCAATCTTAAAACCGAGGCTCATAACCGTTAACAAGGAGAGCTTAGAGTCAGAGTTCGATGTGCTAGATCTTATACCAGTAACGCACCACGGAAAGCTGATCTACCAGCGTTACTGGGCAAGCCTCCTCTTATTTACGCCAAAACGGAAATTGTTGATCCATTGTCATTTTTTTTTGCTGTTTAGATAAAATTCTGAATAAATAGTGTTTTAAGGCTGGAATGATAAAACTTCACCAACATCTTTCAGGCCAATAAGCTTATCGTCTATTTTGCTAAAAATAATGGAAAAAACAATAGATGAACACATAAAGTCATCATATCTAGTTACAAATCCTCTGAGCAAATATCAGTTTGCATAGCAGGAAAGGTAAGTCATCAGTAACAGCACTCCATACGGTTGTTACAAAACTAGAAAGATCTTTTGAAGCAAAAGAAATTTCACTTGCTGCATTCCTTGACATTGAATGTGCATTCGATAATTCATCTCACGATTCAATGACTACAGCTAGGATGAAACGTGGTTTCGATCAAAGCATTGTAAATTGGATCAATGAAATGTTATCAAAAAGAGAAATATCAGCAAACCTTGGAAGCTCACTCATCTGTGTAAGAGCAACCAAAGGATGCCCGCAAGGAGGCGTGTTATCACCTCTATGGTGGTCTTTAATAGTTGATGATCTTCTCAAAAATTTAATAGCCCAAGGCTTCGAAATAATTGGCTTCGCAGATGATATAGTAATAATTGTACGTGGCAAATATGATTGTATTATCGCTAACAGAATGCAAATTGCTTTAAATTTTGTCTCATCGTGGTGTCATAGGGAAGGATTAAACATAAATCCTTCTAAAACTATTATTGTGCCATTTACGCGAAGGAAGAAATTTAACATAACATTTAACATTTAACATAAGATTGAAAGGCACACTTTTGGAACTTTCTAATGCTGACAAATATCTTGGAGTAATCCTCGATAGCAAACTTAATTGGAATATGCACCTAGAGCAGGCAATAAACAAAGCTACTAATGCTCTATGGATATGCTAAAGAACACTTGGTAAACAGTGGGGACTGAAATCATCATCGGTAGGCAGCAAAAAGCAGTTCAGTTCGGTGTTAGCTCGCTCTCTCGAGTTGTTTGAAAAGTTCGTGGCGATATTGTTCGCGCTCTCTCTTTCGCGGTTTGTCGTGCGTGTGTGTGTGCCCCGTAATGGGGAAGCATCGGTCGCGAAGCCCGGCGAAGGTCCAGAACTCCGGTGAAGGAAGCTCCGGTGTGCCTACCTCGAACAGGTTTGCTGTTCTCCCCATGGATGGGAATATCCAGCCGGCTGTGTTGGAAAAACGCAGCAAGAAAAGGAAGAAGAACCGAGGCCAGTCTGATGGCACGATTGGTCGAGAGGATGCCTCTGCGACGAACGGAGATTTCGGTGACGCTGCCGATAAAGAAAATACTGCTGACATGAGCGCGGTGGTGAAAAATGCCCATCTCAACGAGCTCATCGCGGATCTGGCGTCGCTGGGCGTCAATGCCGAATTCAATTTGGGCAGAGTGGTGCTCCGTACCAAAGCGGAGTATGACTTGGTCATCGCCCACCTGAGGACTTCCAAGGTGGAATTCTTCACCCACGACATCCCCGGTGAAAAACCGTTCAAGGTCGTCATCAGGGGCCTACCAAATTTCGACCCGAAGTTTATCGAACATGAAATCAGGGACAGGTACAAGCTGGCCCCACACAGCAAAAAAATAATTTTGATATCACATCAAAGTGGATGCACTACAATCATGTCGAAAATTTCATGTAATTTTGATGACCACATAAATAAACAAATGCAGTAAAAGCAGCGTAATGTCAGTTCATGCATAATGATAATTTTGTTCTTTTTAGCAAGTAATATTACACCATATTTTCGACATGATTGTAGTGCATCCACTTTGACGTGATATCAAAATTATTTTTTTGCTGTGCAAGTGCCGTGTACCGAATGACAAGAAGAGACGAGAATGTGAAGGCGTACCCAGATAGCCTTTTCCTGGTACACTTCCAGAAGGGAACGGTGACGCTCAATGCACTGAAAGCCATCCGGTCCATCAATTCCATCATCGTTCGCTGGGAGCCATACCGTGGCGGCCATCGCGATGTGACTCAGTGCCAGCGGTGTCTGAACTTCGGACACCTCCGAATGTGCTGCGGATGAAGCTGTGGCGTCTAAATGCGCCAACTGTGGTGGTGTTCACCAAGGATCCAACAAGCAGTGCCCTAAACGCGAGGATTTCAAGCGCAACCGAAATCAAGCGTCCACCAACAATCAACCAGCACGAAAGAAGGATAAGGCCCCGGCTTTCAGGACGGAGGACTTTCCGCCTCTTCATGGACAAGCGAATCCCAGGGTGCGATCCGCGCCCCCTCAAGAAACGTCTGGATCTTCTGCTGGACAAAGCTCTCCATCCCCCTGGATTCTGGAGGAAACCAACAGCTCAAACAAATAATCCCGATCTGTTCTCAGCAGATGAACTTATGGAGATTTTTATCAACATGACCGGTGCTCTACGTAAGTGCCGCAATAAGCCCGAACAGATCCAAGTGCTCGGTAAGTTCATCATCCAATATGGTGTCTAAACCGCTAACCATCGCTACCTGGAACGCTTGCTCTGTAAGAGCTAAACAGATTGAGCTTGCCGACTTCCTCCGCAAGCATAGCATCGACGTGGGTCTTCTAACGGAAACCCACATAAAGTCCGGTGACAGCTTCTGGTTGCCTGACCACAACATTATCCGGCTTGATCGCACCAGCTCCAGGGGTGGTGGTGTAGCGGTCATCGTCAGAAAGGGAATCAAGTTTTGCACTCTGCCCCACATCCGCACTTCTATCATCGAGGCCCTTGGTGTGGAGGTGGAAACACCAACTGGAAACGTCCGGTTTATAGCAGTTTACTGCCCACGTCAGTGTACCACAAGCAACGGCCTAGACATCCAATTCAAGAACGACCTGACCGCCATCACTCGTACTAGCTCCCGATTCATCGTTGGGGGCGACCTGAACGCCCGCCATGAAGCTTGGCGGAACTACCAGCGGAACCGGAACGGATGTCTATTGTTCGACCACGCACAACATGGACTGTACACTGTGCAATTTCCGGACGAACCAACTTTCATCTCTCCGACGGGAAATCGCTCCACGCTGGACTTCTTCCTGTCGAACATCGTACTATCCAAGCCGGAGGCGCACAACGATCTCAGCTCCGACCACCAACCGGTGGTGACTGAAGTCGGTGTCAACGTGGTTCCTGCTAGAAGCTGCCTGCGTAAAGACTACCACCATGTCAACTGGGTGCAGTAAGGTCGAATGGTGGATAGCAACATCGATGAAAATCCACTGCTCGACACCGTAGATGACATCGACCGGGCGTCGGAAGGACTCCAACAGGCCATATCCGATCAGTCCGCATCGTGCTCTCTTGCCGTGCGGATCTATTTGCTTTTTGCTGAAGGAAGTGTTACTACTACCTAAAGCTACAACAAATTTAAACAGCACTTTTCAGTGCTCAACCTGTAAAAATTTTCTACCTTGTTCAACTCTTATTCCTCTTCGATCCTTGTTTGGACCCTACCCGAGGTAATCCTTCTTGGATATCGATTTGGAAAATTCCTCTTCGATCCTTCAGATTCTTATAGTAATCTGCTTGGAAGTCGATTTGGATAAAAATTTACTGCCGCCATGGCGCCTAAACGCAAAAGAAAGGGGCAAACTCTTGACCCCCCTTCTGATGAAATTAATTTGAGTAATCAATTTGATTTGCTCACGGATGATGAGAATGATCCATCATCCAAGAAAAATTCTAGTAAACTTTCCCGGCTTAATGCCAAGAAGGAAAAGATTCCCCCTATTGTGATAACCACTACCGATTTCCATGCTCTTCGCATGGAACTTTTGAATTTCGTGAAAGTTAAGTTTTCACTACAAATTGGACGTCGGGGTGAATGCCGTGTATTGGCTGAAACCTTGGACGGATTTAAATGTCTTCTCAAGTATCTTACTGAGAAGAAGCACAAATTTTTTACTTACGACACCAAAACTGAATGTGTGTTCAAGGTTGTCATGAAAGGACTGCCCAGTGGTGAATCCCTGGATCAGATCAAAGATGAACTGGCAAAATTACTTGGAGTTGTGCCACTCCAAGTAATCAAAATGAAAATGAAATCCCGTCCTGGCGATTCGCGCAACGGGATTTCTAATGATTTTTATTTAGTTCACTTCAAGTCTAGTGAACTAAACAACCTTAAGGCCTTAGAAAAAGCTAGCCTTATGCTCCATGTCCGAGTGAAGTGGGAACACTTCAGGAAGACTGGAGGAAATTTCCAAAACCTCACCCAGTGCCGTAAGTGCCAGGGATGGGGTCACGGAACTAAAAATTGCTACATGCCAGCTAAATGCATGAATTGTGGTGATTCCTCTCACGCAAAGGACGACTGTCCTGTGAAGGAAGATCCTAAGAAATTTAAATGTTCAAATTGTGGTGAAAACCACAAATCCAATTTTTGGGAATGTAAGACTCGCAAAGCGATCCTACAATCTCGTTCTAACCGTCAGGTAGGAAACGCTCCACGTTTCCGACCAGGTACAAATTCCTCTACTGTTAACAACGGTCAGCGAGGAACAAATTCTACATTCGTACCAGTAGGTACAAATATCTCCCCTGCTTCAAATGTTTCATCTGTACCTACTCCCCTCGCTGCTAACAATGTTCAGCGAGTTAATGGAGCTACCTATGCTGCTATTGCAGCGGGTAGAAATCAAAATACTAACCAACTTACTAATGGAAATTTTGACAATTTTGACTTAGGAAGCATTACTGCCCCCAAAATGGAATTTTTACAGAATTCATTAATTGACATGATTTCTGATATGCTTAAATCTAACTCCATGTTTGATGCTATTCAAACTGGAGTAAAATTTGCAAATAATATTGTCATGACTTTAAAATTCAGTAATGGATTTTAAAGCATTAAATATTGTAAATTGGAATGCTCGATCTCTTAAAGATAATGAAGACGAGCTATTTAACTTTTTAAGAGTTCATAACGTGCATATTGCCGTTATAACTGAAACGTTCCTTAAACCTGCCCATAAGGTTAAGAAGGACGCAAATTACTTGATTTATAGAAATGATCGTCTTGATGGACCCTGTGGTGGCGTTGCCATCATTATTCATAGACGAATCAAACATAAAATTCTTTCTTCATTTGAAACCAAAGTTTTTGAAACTTTGGGGGTTTCTGTTGAAACAAAATTTGGACAGCTTACGTTTATAGCTGCCTATTTGCCATTCCAATGCGTAGGCCAGCAAAAGAATTTTCTCAAGGGTGACCTCCAGAAACTTACCCGTCATAGGTCTAAATTCTTCATTATTGGTGATTTTAATGCAAAACACCGCTCATGGAATAATGCTCAAAGCAATTCCAATGGTAATATTCTATTTGATGATTGTTCTGCAGGTTATTACACTATTCAATATCCAAACAGCCCAACATGCTTTTCTTCTGCAAGAAATCCCTCCACTATTGATTTGGTCTTAACTGATTCATGTCAACTTTGTAGCCAATTGGTTACCCATGCTGACTTCGGTTCTGATCACCTTCCAGTAACTTTTGAAATATCCCAAGAAATAATTTGTAATCCCAACAGCTCTACTTTCAATTACCATAGAGCTGATTGGGAGCAGTATCGAACATTTATGGAATATAACTTCGATCCAAACATTCCTTTGCAAACCAAGGATGAAATTAATTATGCTCTTGAATCTCTGACTACTTCTATAGTTGAAGCAAGAGCTGCCTCAGTACCAAAATGCGAGGTTAAATTCGATTCAATTATAATAGACGATGATCTTCAGCTCTTGATCCGTCTTAAAAATGTCCGTAGGAGACAATATCAAAGAACACGCGATCCTGCCATGAAAGTTATCTGGCGGGATTTGCAAAAACAAATTAAAAAGCGATTCTCTGCCCTGAGGAACAAAACTTTTGAAAATAATATTTCTAAATTAGACCCGAGTTCCAAACCCTTTTGGAAACTCACAAAAATTTTGAAAAAACCTCAAAAGCCTATTCCAGCGCTTAAAGAAGGTGGTAAAATTTTGATCACAAATTTGGAAAAAGCTCAGAAACTTGCTAAGCAATTCGAGAGTTCCCATAATTTCAGTTTGGGTCTTACTAGTCCTATTGAGAATCAGGTTGCTCGGGATTTTCTGAATATTTTCTCTCGGGAAAATATTTTTGATGATTCCTGGGGGACTGATTTGGACGAAGTAAGGTCTATAACTAAAAAATTTCAAAATATGAAAGCTCCAGGTGATGATGGAATTTTCTATATCCTCATCAAAAAACTCCCAGAGAGTACCTTGTCTTTCCTGGTAAAATTATTTAACAGATGTTTCCATTTGGCATACTTTCCTGATAAATGGAAAAATGCAAAAGTTGTTCCAATTTTGAAGCCGGATAAAAATCCAGCTGAAGCTTCTAGCTACCGTCCAATAAGTTTGCTTTCTTCAATAAGTAAACTTTTTGAAAAGATAATTTTGAATAGAATGATGCTTCACATCAATACGAACTCAATTTTTGCAGATGAGCAGTTTGGATTTCGCCATGGGCATTCAACTACTCATCAACTCTTAAGAGTTAACAATTTAATTCGTTCAAACAAATCTGAAGGCCACTCAACTGGAGTTGCTCTTCTAGACATAGAAAAAGCATTCGACAGTGTTTGGCATGAAGGTTTGATTGCTAAATTGAAAAAGTTTAATTTTCCACTTTATATTATGAAATTAGTTCAAAATTATTTAACTGACAGAACTCTTCAAGTAAATTATCAAAATTCCAAATCTAATCGACTACCTGTTAGGGCAGGAGTTCCTCAGGGTAGCATTCTTGGGCCTATATTGTATAACATTTTCACTTCGGACCTCCCTGATTTGCCTCAGGGTTGCCACAAATCTTTGTTCGCTGATGACACAGGCATTTCCGCTAAAGGAAGAAGTCTTCGTGTTATTTGCAGCAGACTTCAGAAAAGTTTAGATATTTTCTCTTCTTATTTACAAAAATGGAAGATTTCTCCCAACGCTTCCAAAACTCAACTTATAATATTTCCACATAAGCCCAGGGCTTCCTTTTTGAAACCTAGTAGTAGTCACATAGTCACTATGAACGGAGTTCCAATTTCCTGGTCAAACCAAGTGAAATATCTTGGATTAATACTTGACCAAAAATTAACTTTTAAAGATCACATTGAGGGCATTCAAGCCAAATGTAACAAATATATAAAATGTTTGTATCCTCTTATAAACAGGAAGTCCAAACTTTGCCTGACGAATAAACTTCTAATATTTAAACAAGTTTTTAGACCGGCCATGCTTTACGCTGTGCCAATATGGTCTAGTTGCTGCACTACCAGGAAAAAAGCACTTCAAAGGATTCAGAACAAAATTCTGAAAATGATTTTGAAGTTGCCTCCCTGGTACAGTACTACCGAAGTACATAGAATTTCGAATGTTGAGACTTTAGCACAAATGTCCAACAAAATAATTAATAATTTCAGGCAAAAATCGTTGCAATCCTCAATTGCAACGATTAATTCCCTTTATACTTAGATAAGATTTAGTTTTAGTTTTTAGTTTTAAGGTATCAATTGTTATACTGACATGCAGGTTAAAAAACCTGTTTAAAATACTGAATTGCCAAGACATGAACAATGTAAAAACACTTAGATATATATCATAACAATTAAGGCTGGTACGTTACTGCAGTAACTGGAGCACCTAGGTTAAAATGAAATGTAATTTATTTTAAATTTGGAACAAATAAAGAGTTAAAAAAAAAAAAAAAAAAAAAAAGGCCATATTCGAGGCTGACGAGGCGTGTGTTCGGCAAGTTCCTGTGAGGGGTAAGTTTGTTGCTATTGATTCCCACACCCAATTACTTATTCGGTTGAGAAATGTTCGTAGACGCCAGTTCTGGGCAAAAAACGTGAAGTGGCCGATCTGAACAGGCAGATTGCTTCCAGAATGTACTCACTCCGAAATGAAAGTTTCGGGCGTGTTGTCCAGAATCTGGACGACCGCTCCAGACCATTCTGGAAGGTAGCCAAGGTCCTGAAAAATCATCCCAAACCCGTTCCACCTCTCAAAGTCGAAAATGATGACGATCGGCTTTTAATTACCCCACAGGAGAAAGCAAATGCGGTCGGCAAGCATGTCGCTTCATCGCATTTGCTTGGCTCGACTATCCAAAGTCCGCTCGATGATCAGGTTGCGCAATGCGTTCAAAACCTAGATGTCTCCCCTTGTGTCGTGCCTCCGGCGGATATGATTACAGTACAACAAATTTGCTCAGCGCTGAAATGCACCAAGAACATGAATTCTCCCGGGTTTGACGGTATATTTAATTTGATCTTGAAGAGACTCAGCATGAAAGTGCAGTCTCTTCTAACCGCTATCTTCAACAGATGTTTGGAACTGCACTACTTTCCAAGCATCTGGAAAATAGCAAAAATCATACCAATCCGCAAACCCGGTAAGGATCCAACATTGTCTTCAAGCTACAGACCAATCAGCCTCCTTTCAGCGCTGAGCAAATTGTTCGAGAAACTCATTCTCAATCGTTTGCTCAAGTTTGTCGAGGAAAATAACATTCTCCTTCCGGAACAGTTTGGGTTCAGAAAGGGGCACTCCACCAATCACCAGCTAGTGCGGGTGATGAATGACATCCGAAGTAACAAAGCTGTATCCAAGTCCACAGCCATGGCCTTGTTAGACGTTGAGAAAGCGTTTGACAATGTTTGGCATGATGGACTTGTGTACAAGCTTTGTAACTTCAACTTTCCTTTACATCTTATTAAAATCACCTCCAGCAAAGGTCGTTTAAGGTATCGTTGAATGGTTGTCTTTCAGACACGTTTTCCATCCCAGCAGGAGTCCCGCAAGGTAGTCTGCTGGGCCCCTTGCTTTACAGCATTTATACTTCCGACATTCCTCCCCTCGGTGACGGTTGCGTGTTCTTCCTGTTCGCAGATGATACCGCAATAGCCGTCAAAGGAAGGATGCCTCGCGAAATAACGAACAAACTTCAACGATGCCTTAACGCCTTTGCTGATTATGCCACCACGTGGAAAATCAAAATCAATGCCTCCAAAACACAAGCGATCATGTTCCTCCATCGGCAATCGCCCAAACTGAAACCGGCTCCATCTTGTACTGTAATCATGGATGGCACAAGGGTTGAGTGGTCTGCCGAAGTAACCTATCTCGGGATGTTGTTCGATGAAAAGCTCCTCTTCCGTTCGCATGTAGAGAAAACAGTAGTCAAGTGTTCTGCCTTGGTTAGGTGTCTGTATCCGCTGATTTGCCGCAGATCCCGCCTCTCAAGGGTGAACAAACTGGCCGTCTACAAACAAATCGTAGCACCTGCGATCCTCTACGCAGCTCCGGTGTGGGAATCATGTTCACAGACTCACAGGAACAAAATCCAGGTCGCTCAGAATAGAGTGCTGAGGATGGTTCTTGATCGTCCTTTCGACACTAGAATAACAAATTTACATGAAGAGGCAGGCATTGCCAAAATAGATTCCAAAATTAACGAAATTAAGACTAAATTTGCACAAAAATGTAATTTATCAGAACATGCTTTGATAAGCAATTTGTATATAGTAGATTAGGTGTATATAGTAGTTGTAGGTTAGTTGTAGTTGTAAATAGTAGTTATAAGTAGACTCCTTTTTCCCATTCAAATCATACCAATCCCACCAAGGTGGTCATACTTTAAAATAGGCCTGATAGGACTAGGAACTGTAATTAATAATAATTGAAATTTCACAAGAACTAAAGTTGAAAAGACGCATCTGTGTCACTTGATAAGTTATACATGTAAACCACACAAATTCAAGAAATATAGATCATTTAAATTCAAAGTCAAAAGGGACTGAAACCGAAAATGATGCATTGGATTCACTCGGCAATTGTGAAATCCAGGATTACTTATGGTGCATTGGTCTGGTGGCCAAAAACAAAAGAGAGTGTTGCTCAGAGAAAGTAAGAAAACTCCAAGGGTTAGCAACTCTCTCAATAACAGGTGCAATGAGAAGTACACCATCGAAGGCATTGGATGCTTTGCTTTATATGCTACCATTGCATCAATTTGTACAATTAGTAGCCGAAAAGTGTGCTCTAAGAATTACAAGGTCAGTGAAACTCTTTGAAGGAGACCTTAGAGGACATCTTAGGATTCTAAAAACTGGTAGTATCAACTCTCTAATAAGGAACAACGAAGCTTGGATGGAGAAAAATACAATTTCAATCGACTTTTTCAAGTAGTTGACCCTGGGCGTTCATGGCAATTTGGTGGCCCAGTTCTTCGTCCAGGATCGATTATTTTTTATACAGATGGTTCAAGATTGAACAATCAAGTGGGCCCAGGGATAGAAATATCGGTTCCTATGGGCAGATGGCCAACTGTGTTCCAAGCTGAAATCCAAGCAAATTATCGTGTTCCATTATATGTTTGCGTAGAAACTATAGGAGTTCAAATATATGCTTCATGTCCGACAGTCAAGCTGCTCTAAATGCTTTAAAGTCGGCGACATGTACATCAAAAATTGTCTTGTCATAATCAAGTCAACTTATATTGGGTTCCTGGTCATTGCGGGATTGAGGGAAATGAAAGAGCTGATGCAATAGCAAGACTCGGATCTTCTCATAAGTTCATCGGGCCAGAGCCCTTTTGTGGCTTATCGGCTGCATCTCTTAGAATGGAGCTAAAAGCGTGGGAATCTTCAAAAGTGGAGGAAAACTGGACGAACACTTCAATTGCTAGGCAGTCGAAGCGATTCATTAATCCAAACATTTCTGTGACCCACAAAATCCTGGAACTTTTTAAGAAAGATCTTAGGATATATGCAGGTCTTATAACAGGTCATTGTCCGAGCCGTTATCACTTGAAGCTGATTGGAAAACTTCAAGATGATGTATGTCGCTTCTGTGGCATAGAAAAGGAAGACTCGGAACATTTGCTATGCTAAGTTTTTCGACAAGGGGCTGATAGACATTTGGAGAACAACTCCCAGTACGGCAGTGCACTTTATTCGAAGTATAATGCCGTGCTGGGATAATGCTATTAGTCAAACGATGGCGATCACTCCTAATAATAGTGATACGGCATCTTGATATAACTAAAGAAAAAAATGGGGAATATATCACAATAGATCAGAATAATGGTCGCAGTGATGAAACTACCCGACAAGGAAAAAAATCAAGCAGACTTATGTCGTTTTCGTTTTTGTGGTGTAGCTACACCGGTGCTACACTGCCGTACACTGGAATAATTTAGGGAGTAGATATAGGATGCACCTTTGAAATGATGTTGAGCTGTCAAAGACTCCCGCTTATCCCTAAAGCAGGGTTTAGACCGAGGGGGTGACACATCTAAATCTCAATTTTAGATACTGAAAAAATCTCACACTAGCGAATCAATCTTCGAAAAATCTACTTGCATCGCGCATCATCTTTTTACAGGAAATCTTCAGAATCGTCATCAATCTTCTTTCTATCTATTCAGCGTGCGAGCAGCTAGCCACAGCACAGTACAACCTTTCCTGCAGCGTTGATAGAGTCGTCAACCTCGGTTTAGACAGGGCAAGTCAATTGATCAAGTCAGTTGAATTCAACTGACTTGAACGCGAATTGAACGTGTAAACCATGCCATTCAACTGACTTGATAAACTCACTTGAATTGAAAAAAAAAGTTGAACCAGGCTCAACTTCTCAAGCCAATTGAATTCAACTGACTTGATCAATTGACTTGCCCTGTCTAAACCCAGCTTTAGGCTTATCCCTGCTTACACTACATACCGGTTCTACACCGCAAAAACGAAAACGACATTATTTCTACAGACCATCAGGAATCAATTTTGACAAATCAGTGCCAACATTTCAAAGGGGCGTAATTGCATTTGTAAACAATGGCTTTAGTCGTCGATTTCTCGCGAATGAAAGCTCACTCATAAAAATGAATGACACCAGCTAGCATTGGTAATTTTGTGGGGTGGGCTTTTATTCGCGAGAAATTGGGTTATTTAACTTCGAAAAATATATCGATTTTTATACATCATCTGATAGAGCTGAGCACAACGATATTTGTATCGATCCCGTAGACATTCATCTCCATTTTTGAATCAATATTTAAATTTTTGATCGTTGACACTAAATCTATTCGTTGACAGCTCGCTCCCATACAAAGTCCCACCAAGGGGCGCTAAGATGGTGATTTTTGCTAATGTAATCGTACTTATTTAAAATAGTTCCAGTGTACCAAAATTGATGTAATTTTGGATTTCGGTTCCATTTTTAATGCAGATAGCGAATATGTTGAAATACTCGAAAATCATACGGTCAACAACAGAAAGATTTTCAGAAAATTGTTTCCCTTAGCTGTAGCATTTTAAAGAGAAAATCGATTAGTAGAATCGATCATCGCAGTTAGGCCCTTGCTCACTGTCGTTAGTTTATTTTCGAATAGTAAAATTTAAGTGAAGATTCACCAAATGGAACACAGCCTAAGCGCCGGTAGCGCCGAGGGACAATTTTAAACGGAAAATGTATCGACACTAGCGCCAAATCGGTAGAAAGTTGACAATTTATAGAGGAAAACAGGAGATGTTAGCGCCACGTAATGACGACGTTCCCACGTACCCTTTCACAAGTTTCTGACGGAAGTTGGACGTCTGTTCTCGGTGGTAACAGCAGCAGAAGTCGTAACGTGACATGGCTTCAAGAAACGGAGTTTCCAACAAGTAGTCCGAACAACACTGGCCGAAGGCAAAGCACCTAGCGATGATCCTTCTCCTCTAGCTTTGACCTACTCCCGAAGATGTGTTGCAGTCCACTTTCCTCGGTTCCCCCGGATGGAACAGAGAGGATAATAAAAACCACAACACCTCTAAGCAATCCAATGGAATCAACTCACTTGATCGATATTGACACCATTCAACCCATCTCATTAAACCTCTTACCACCCATTTTGACATCGAAGACTCAAACAATCAAATATCACACTAAAGTGTTTTAGAATATTGGCCAGGATTTTCAAAAAAATACTGCAGACTATCTGTCAATCGATTTACATAAATTGGTTGGCGTTTCAGAAAATTATTACACTAAAAGTCATAGAAATAGTTTGCACTTCGCATAGCATCCGTCACTGGTTTTTTTTTCAACTATATTTATATAATAATATAATAGATTTGCACTGTAGAAAAAGATGCACTTCAAATTAAGATTTTCTTTTTTAACAATTATTTGCCAACACAAAAAGATGCAGTTAATGTGAATATCCAAGCAAAAGAACAAGAGCAACTACGACCAGTGTCGTAGAATAGAGCAAATACTAAGCAACTGAGCGAAAACTTCCAGTGTCCGGCAGGAATCAACAACTAGGAGCGCTGCTATTCCGCTGCGGAAGAAAAGAGAAAACGACATGACCAATAGCTAACATCTCACCTCTGGACCATCGATATTAGAATCGTCTTCCACATCTTGCGGTGCCTCCTTGGCCTAGCGGTGAGGTGGCAAGAAAAAGTGCATTGATTTATAAATTCTAGCAAATGATCTGTGGAGCGGAAAACAAGAATAAAGGATCATACTTCCTCTTCCACCGGTGCTTGATCGACGACGGCGGTCTGCCCCAGCAGGTGTTCATCGTCCTCTTCCGTGCAGAGATCCATATCGGTAGGCTGCGGTGGTTCGGTCTCTTCCGGATTGAACAGCGAACTGGCATTGATTTGTGCATGATCGTTCGGACATAAGGCCCATCGATTGGCATACGCTCGAATGTCGTCAACGGTACGTTTGTGAATGTTCTGTTCGATGCACATGTCCAGCTCGGTTTGTAGCGTGCAGGTATAGACCTAAGGAAGTGATCGATTACATGAGATCATTGTGCGTTTTTTTTTTGTAAACCACCCGCACAACTTACCTTGAATCCATTGCTCCGGCCAAAATTGTGGAATTCATTATAGTGCTCCAGCCGTTCGTTCACACAATCGACGATAATAAAGTTGTACAGCCTCTCGGTGATGGCGCGTTTAAATGCCTTAATTAGATTCTTCATGTACTCCTCCTCCATGTCGGCGTCGAACTCGTACTCGGACTTTGTAATCAGGACCGGGCGCCCCGTCACCGGATCAGGTTCACGTTCCTCCTTCTCCACCAGGAAGTAATCGTCGATACTCAGAACCCGCGGAGCTTGCCCGCCATGCTTCATCTCACAATCCTTGATCATGCGAGCAAGGTACGATTTGCCACTGCCAGGAATTCCCCGCATTATGAAGCAAATCCTCTGCGATCTCCTAAACCGACCCGGCGGCAGCAGCAAATCATCGATATTTACGATTGGACCTGGAGTCAAATAGTAAGGAGACTTGCTATCTTCACTCTCTTCAGATCCACGTTTCATGTCCAGGTCATAGTCACTCGGACGCTGAACAACTGGTCCACTATTGCCGACAAATGCCGGTGGAATGAGTTGCCTATCATCGATATCGCCATGGTCACTGCTATTGAAAGGTTCGTCCTGCTGTTCCCGCAGTTTCTGCTTCCGGATAGAGGAAGCTCGCTTGCCACGTTTCGTGCTGGGACGATTCGGGCGATTATCATTCATCAGGATGAATTTGCTTGGATAGTTAGGATTACTCTCGTCAGGATGTGGGTTGTCATGCATAGCAGCTAAGCGGCTGGTTGAATTAACGGTATAATTTGGCGGCGGCCGATCGGGCATGAACGGGGGCACCTCAATTGCTCCCAACGATGGTGGTGCGTGGTTGTAGTCGAATCGCTGTGGCGCCGGCGGCGGCGGCTGCTGGAAGTCATCGTTTGAGAAACCTGAAAGTACATACGTGTTCCATCACGACGAGATCGCTGAATTTTAACCGCTACGCTAATAGTAGCAAAATGAGCAAAGAAAAAAAATGGTCATGCGAGGCTTTCCGGAAAATGTCCTAAACAATTCTTAATCCGCTTCTTTCCACAGATGATCCACATTTTGTCGGTCCGTCTCATGATTCAACTGGGCCACTATTGAAAAACAATTAATTTTAAACGAATTCCAAAAAAACGAAAACTCATCTGGGAAGGAAAGGGTTAAGCGACAAAATGCTTGTTGAATCACAAGGCCGATGCGATAGTGAGATTTTAGAAACTGAATTTACATCTCGCAGACTGGGCTTAACGCTTATTTGATTTTATTGAAACGATTTCCTCTTAATATAGAACGGCAGCAATTGGCATGCTCATATTCTACCAATCGATTACATCATAACTCTTAGAGTCAAAGTAGAACAGAGAATTTTAGTACAATCGACATGCAACAAAAAATGATGCATGAGTACTGTAAAGTTCGTCGCGTTTATAATAATTACAATCTCAAATATTTTTTTTTCGTTCTGGAATAACAAGAACTCAATCAATTTTCGAAACGCTTGGAGCGTTTCATGTGGCAAACTTTTTCTTTTTACCGGTAGCCGCATGATTATAATTTGTACCAATAGGAAACCTACGTCCTCTGCCCCCACGAGCTCCACTGTGGAAGGGTTGTCGTTCGTCTCGATCGCCACGGTTATTGTCACTACGCCAATCGTTCCTATCACCCATCCCTCGCAGATCGACATCCTTTGCACCACTCGGACCACTGCGCCAGTCGTTCCTATCATCCACCCTGGAGTCGACATCTTTCGCAACTGGACCACTGCTGCTGTGGCCGTAATCGAAAACCCGCGGCGTCCCGTTGGAATAGTCAATCACTTGCTTCGGGCGGAAGTAGTCATCATCGTTTGCAAATGGATTTACTCGTTTTTGACCTGGTTCCTCTTTGAGGGGCTTTGGCATTCCTCCCTGCCAACGGCTGCCGCCACCACCGCTGTTGGCATTTCTATTATCTCCGAACCTAGACGGCTGATTTTTGGAGGCGGCTATTTCACGTTCCTTGTCCTTCTTCTCCTTGAGCATTTTGATGGCTAGCTCCATCTTGAACTTACGCTCCTCGAATACTTCGATGTGCTCGAAACGGTCGTAAATATTTTCATACTCCTCTTCCTCCATCCATTCCGGCTTAGGAACCGCACATGGTGTACCGAGCTCAGGATCAATTTGCAGCTCGTTCTGATGACCGTCGTAGTAGTCCATATTTTCATCCGGTGGAGGACAATTCAAACCGTTAAACGGTTCATCCTTTATCGGAGGGGGATTTCTGAAATCATTTCTAATTGGTTCCCGATCTAAATTGGGTTCCTGTTTGATATCACGGTTATCTCCAACCCACTGACGTTGCTGACGGGGTTGACGTTGCCGACCGGTAGAGGAAGAGCTGCTCAGGGCTGGAGAAGGCTGATCCGACCGGATGGGCCTCGCTACGGGTTGAGATCCAAATTGAGGTGGAGGTCGGCTAAGATCAATGTCCAGTAGAGGAGGTGGAACACTTGCGTCGAAGCCGAAACCACTGCCACGATTTGGTGGAGGACCTTGGTGGTACTCATTGCAATTGCGCTTTGTCGGTGGTTGACCTCGATTGAAATCATCGAAATCGCGACTGCGGTCATCCATTGAAACAACCGACCGACGATCGTCATGGAAGGACGTACGGCTTCGATCATCCGATAAGGGAGTGTGAGCTCCGGGGTCCCGCATTTTGACTTGATTGATCGAGGCTTGACCAGAATTGCCATTTTGGTTTGCATTGATGACGGCTCCAGCTGCACTCTGGATTTGCTGTAACAGTTCATGACTGCCGAGACTTGCCAAATTCACGCCTTGACCATTGCTAGATCCAGAAATTACGTTCAACAATGCACTCACTTTGGGATCCTTCAACAACGATGCCAAAGCGTTAACCGGATTAGCATTAGGTAGCTTCGCAATGTCTTGTTTCTCATTCAGCTCCTGCACATTGGGTTTTTCTTCATTTTCATCATCAAGATTAATGACTTCCATCACTTCATCGTCGTTTTGTTTCACCGACTTATCCTCGTTGATTAAATCCAAACCAGGGATTCCACCTCCGATAGCGCCGCCTCCACCCAGCGCATTCTTAAACAATCCGACATCCATTCCGGGTTCTTCCTCCGGTGGTGGCGGTGGCGGCGGTTGGTTATATTGGTAGCCCCCTAGAGAGGATGCTTGCGCAGATGCTGCCTGTTCCGCCAGTCTCTTGTTACGCAACTGCTCACGCCTTTCCAGTAGCTTTTTCCGACATTCAACAAACTTTTTTTCGTATTCCCGGTAGGCATTCTTGTCCGGGTGGTTAGCATTCTTGCGCTTCCAGTTGTTGAACTCTTCCTCCCACTTGCGGAACTGCTCGTCGAAGGCGAGCTCTTCGGCCGTTTTCTGATTCTGTTCGGAATCATCCGCCTCCGGTGGTGGAGGAGCGGGAGCTGGAAAAAAAAGAGCAAAGATAGAAAATCAGTTAAGAGTTTATTCAATAATGGTGGTAAGGCCCAACCGGTATTATATGCTCGGATATAATCCCGATCAAGAATGTCCGTCTGGTTGAATGTCGACATCAGAATTAATGAACACGACTCTAGGCAAATATTTGGCAGATCATTCAAACAGGGTCGGTATTAAAAGTTAATCAGAGTTGAGGCTTACTACTATAAAAGAACGATTTGTCTTAGGGACCGTTCATAAACTACGTAGACTGTTTTTGGGATGTTTTAAACCACTATACAATTTTTTGTACATTTTTGTAGACATTCACCAAATTCCCCCTAATCCAATATATCTAGATAGAGCTGGAATTAGGGCCTAACAGCTTTTGTAAACAATGGCTTCTATCGATGATTTCTAGAAATTCAAGGCTCGCCCACGCAAACCAACATCCTCATAGGGTAGGGAAAAACTTCCACTATCCGATGGTTATGTTGGTCTGCGTGGGCGTGCCTTGAGTTCCCAGAAAAAATCATCGGTAGAAGTCATTGTTTACAAAAGCTGTTTCGCCCTAAGTCCAGCTCTATCTAGATGTAGAGATTCGCGGAAGCGGCCATTTTGAGCCAATCGAGCAGCGAGAACTGTCAAAATGTGAGCCAAACGAGCATTCTGATTAGAAAATATTTAGAGGATTTCTTATTAAGTTGAAATATATTGTAATAGGGGGGGAATAAATTCAAACTAAAAGCAAATATGTATTATAGCAGTAAAATGCGTATGATATAAGAGAGTTTTATGCATAATTAACAATTCAGTGTCAACATTTCAAAGGGGCGTAATTGTATTTGTAAACAATGACTTAAGCCGTCGATTTCTCGTGAATCAAACTTACTCATGAAGATTAATGACACAAGCAGGTAGATGAATGTTTCTTTACCAACTAGCTCTGTTTATTTGGAGGGATGGACTTTTATTTGCGAGAATTTGTAAAGCCATTGTTTACAAAAGCAATTACGCCCCTTTGAAATGTTGGCTCTGAATTATATAATACATTGTGAATGGATATTTTTTATAAATTTTTCAGATCGGAAAATATTGCTGATTGCATCTGTAACAGGACATTCAAACAGTGTGATAAAATGCACGATTCCGTCAAAACTCACTCACGTCAATCTACGAAAAATCTTTTTACATCTCTTGCATCTAAACCCATCTACCCGCATCGCTCTTCCACCTTTTTGCAGGAAATCTTCAAAATAATAATCAATCTTGTTTCTATCTATTAAGCGGAGTGCATCTCACAACAGCAAAGCAACATAAAAATCCTGCATCTTAGATAGAGTCGCCCGCCTCGGCAAAAATAGTCCACCAGTTCTTTGAGAGTTCAAACGAACTCATACCGTAGACAACGATAACGTCACGCACAAAGATGGAACATTTTGCTCCGCGGTAAGTGTTGGCAACTTTTGTAAACAAAACATATCACGTTGTCAAATCGTCTGATAATATTTCCGCGAATCTCTGTACATAGAATTACTATTTGAAACAAATTTGTATACACTCAAAGAATAAATCACATATCCAATGGAAAATATTCATTAGAATTTCACATAACTGTCATGTGATATCATAATTGGGAATTGCACCACAAAATCACATGAACTTTATGTATCAAATGAAATTTAAGTGATTTATCATATAGAGCTCATGTGATCAAGCATGGGAAAATTCATTCACTCGCGCGAGTGCCACAGAATCAAATTAGCCATCCTCACCTACAAACAGATTGCCGAACGAGTGTAAATTCTTCCAACCAAGTGACTCTGCAGGTCGACTCAGAACTGACAGCAGTAGAAGGAAAGAAGGATAAATTGAAAGGCAGCCGAAAAATTTTCTCTACCGAGGGAAAATCAGATTGAATGCGTTCGATCCGAATGCTAACGATTTAAATAGCCGAGTCAGATAGTTTTTAGCTCACTGATTTAAATCAGTTGAATTGGCCACAGCAGTTTTACGGTATTTCCTTGACGCTTATGTTTATGTGTTACAGTGTAACTGTTTTCTCCATATTAACAGCAATTTGAATGTGTCAATGTATGTTTAAAGCTAGAAAATAAAAAGTGATTCTTTCTGCAAAATTCTCAGCATGGCAAAAATAAAAAAGAGAAATCATCCACTTCATTGTGTATCTTAGTTTACGCATTTAACGGTTGATTTGAATATTATCAGTTCCGCGAACTACTCGCCGCAGCGCTGGCATCGGATCACTTTGACGTTTCTATACATTCTATAGAACTTTTATGCAATATTGTTTGCGAGTTAGCGAGCAATCTTGTTTTCCGCGAGAAGCCAGAGAGATCTCGTTACTGAGGTCCTATGTTTTGGGATACTATGCTTTCAAGAAAAACTTTTTCAAAGTGTTACGTCTGTTTGTCTGTGCTAATACACTCAGAATCATTCATGTTACGCTCAGCTGTCTGTTTTGCTCAATTCTAGATAGAGCTGGAATAAGGGCGTAACAGCTTTTGTAAACAATGGCTTCTCTCGATGATTTCTAGGAATTCAATGCACGCACACGCAAACCAAAATTACCGTCGGGTAGGGGAAGTCTTACCCTACCTGATGGTTATGTTGATTAGTGTGGGCGAGTTTTAACTTTCAAGGCATCATCGAAAGAAGTCATTGTTTACAAATGCTGTTACGCCCTAATTCCAGCTCTATCTTGAATTCTGCGTTCATCGAAGAAAATAGAAGCAATGCGAATACGAACGAAATCAGTGCGGCTCGCATAAGCTGCTGTTCGTTTCTGATGTTGTATGCGTGTGAGTGAGTAGTAAATGCAAAATGAATCGATTTTTCCCATGCTTGCATGTGATCACATGAATGTTATGTGAAGTTCAGTTAGATATAATTGGTTTTGTTAATGGAAAACATATTATGCGCATTCCCAATGGAAACTACATGAAAACTTTTTTAGGTGTAGGCAACTAAATTGACATTTCAGAAAAAAATACACACTGAAAAAATAAACACAAATTTTCGTCAAATTTAAAAAAAAATGCTAAAAACTTCAATAACAAAAAGCACAATTCTAGATAGAGCTGGAATTAGGGCGTAACAGCTTTTGTAAACAATGATTTGTCTCGATGTTTTCTAGAAACTCACGACACGCCCACTCAAATCAACGTCACCATCGGGTAGGGGAAGACTTCTTCTTCCCGTTGGTTATTCCTTAATGCTTCTATCAATTTAATTCGTTTAAATTGACCGCAAATTTTTCGAGTCGAGTCGAGTATTAGTACAAGACACTGAAGAAGTCTGCACATTGTAGACGAAATACGCGTATCTGTCAAGGATAAGCAAATAAGGTAATGGAATTAAATGGAAATTACTAATCTTTCTCTCTCTCTTTATGTTTTTGATGCTATCATCTGCTCTTGTCCGTCTGCTTATAACACGATTTTCCGTCCCTTTCCACCATGTCCGGCGGGCCGTATATAAATAAGGCCCAAGGGATATTCAACTCTGCACATCCCAATCTGTGCCGGCTACTTTATCTGTGCCGAAAGCTAGGTCAAGCGTTTTGCTGACCCTGCCGAAGTGTGGCAATCAAGCTATCAGTCTCAGTAACCCATGAGTTTGGCAACCCTGCACTTATGACTTTTGAGATTGTGTGTTTACATTTTCAAGTCAAGGACGAAAAAAAGTCGTGATAATATTCAACGAGCTGGTTGCCGGTGATCCGCTTCAATGAAGTGGCACTCGAAGATTAGCCCCTAGAAGGAGAAGGCTGACTCATGGCAGAAGCTGTCCATCCAGGAGAAGACAGTTCTCTACCGTGTGTCATTCTGGCAGACGTTTGCCAAAACCAAGTACCCAACCGGCAGTGGAAGCAGTGATGCCACATATACAGATTTTTTTCAATATTTTGATACTGATATCTGTATATACAGATTACAGATTTTTGAAAAATATACAGATTTTTTAAATAAAGAAGATATGTTTCATATTATTTTTTTATAATTATTAATTTTGATAAATAATCGTTTCTTACTTTTGAGCAGCTTGAATTCAATCTATGAGCATCAAATTCAAAACGATTTTTTTCACTAAATAAAATATGATTGTATTATCTTCGAATGGGCTGGGAATCTTTTGAATGGACTTCTGATGATCAGATGTTCTGAGTTATCTTTGGAAGGGATGTTAGTTAGTTTCCCTTTCTTTTTATTTAATTGACCGCGTCTCATGGTGACAGATACAATATTTTTATATGTACGGGTAAACAAGTCATTTTAGTAAACCCAGGATATTTTCCGTTGGAAGCAGATTTGTCTCTCACTACTACCACAGACAAACAGACGTAACTCTTTGAAAAACTTGTTCTTGAAAACATAGTATCTCAAAACATATAACCTCAGTAACGACATCTCTCTGGCTTCTCGCGGAAAACAAGCTTGCTCGCTAACTCGTAAACAATATTGCATAAAAGTTCTATAGAATGTATAGAAACGTCAAAGTGATCTGATGCCAGCGCTGCGGCGAGTAGTTCGCGGAACTGATAATATTCAAATCAACCGTTAAATGCATGAACGAAGATACACAATGAAGAGTTACGTCTGTTTGTCTGTGCTACTACTGAAACTTGATGTTTTGTATTTTTTTAATTGTAGAAAAGGTACAAATCACTTAAAAAATCAAGATTATAGGATTTCTAGATAAAAAAAGGGAAATTCTTTAGAAAGCAAATTTAAGTCATTTTTCAAGATTGAACATTGAACAAACTCCTTCTGAACTATGAATAAATTTAATGAAGATTTAGGTACATTCACAATGAGACCATTATAAATAAATCACAGTACCCGTAGCAAATCCACAAAACCGTTCGTTTTTGGCACGGGGTTCGATTTTAGCACCATGCCAAAATCGAACGGATTTTGAAAATAATGTACTTTTATGCCATGTGATTACAATTTTTAATAAAATAATAATTATTAATACCGTCTATGTAATAAAGATGACCCACAATGGTCCATAATCATCGAAATCATAAATTAAATTTAAAAATAAAACCGCACGATTTTGGCACGGTTCGATTTTGGCAACACTATATTTTCGAACTTGTTGCCAAAATACAGATTTTTTTTACAGATATTTGTCAGCCAGATACACACGGCAAATGAAAACGACCCAAATTTGAGTTTAGTTCACTCATAATCGCCAAAAGTGCAGGAACTCAGCGATGAGTAAAATTTGTTTTTTTTTTTTTTTTTTTTTCTTTATTTTTGTGATTTTTAGCCGTAGGCTAGTTCATCACATGAGTAAAATTTGTTATGTGTACGGATCAATTAAAGTGACATTTTCTCTTTCATTCGCTTGCAAAAATGCCGCTCATTTTTCGGTGATTTGACGCGACTGCTTTTAGGTTAACAAAATTCCGTTACCGCTTTCCCGCCTACGGTTATCGAAAGAAAATTCCTTGACCTCTCTCAAGATACTCCAGCGGTAGTTTTTTTTTTAAATACAAAGTTCCCACTTGTACGAAGTTTTCAAATACAATTACATGTTTCCTGAATTTCTACGAAATTTTCTGAACCTCTATGAAGTTCCTCGGATTCCTACAAAATTTATTTCATTTCTACAGTGTCCCTTGAAGTTGCATCTATGTTATTCCTAATCTTGTATGTTGTCCTCTAGTTTAAAATTGAGATTAGGGTCCTGAAGCATGGTCAATATCGGTGTCTTTTCTTGATGTTATTGCTAAGGCACTCGGTTTTGACTGACGCACCTTTGGAGGATGCTCTAACTCTTCGCGGGACCTTTCAATTAGAATCGGTGGTTCCTTGCGATGAAAACAAGAATGACAACTGAATCAAAACCGAATACTCTTGATCATTTCTCAATAATAATGGAGTAACAGGAAATGCACCAAACTAAGCACACGGGATGTACTGCAATAGATCAAAAATTACTGATCGCAGTGGTTTTTTGTCCCGAACAGAAGAAAAAAGAGTAGAAGCGGTAGTCACTATCATATACAATCTGACATTTCTTTAATATCACGTATTTCGTTGCACGAAATCTCATTGTCTGAAAGCACTAGGTTGGTAGAAATCTTTTGGATTTATTAAATTTGGTTACGAAATTTCTCATGAACCGTCTAGCAGCCTTATCGTCTCTTTTCGAAACAAAACCCCATCGTCAAGCGTCCCGAATTGGTTTTCTTTTGATTGTTGTTATTTGCAACTAAACCTGGACTCCTGCAAGTCCGATAACGGTAACAAAAGTGCGCATTGACGCTGTATCGCATTGGTGTCTTCTGCGCACTTATTCAACCAAGAAATAAGTGCGCCGAAGCCATAAAAACGATTTAACGTACCTATACGAGCACTTTTATTAGCGCTTCCGCACTTACAATAATTATTCTCCCAGATTTTCTCAGGAAATGTCCGTCTTCCCTTTCAAAGCAAATCCATTTTACTCCCAACTATTGCAAAGATACCCAATAACATACCATTGGCAGCGATGCTATCGGGGTGAGGTTCCGGCGGTGGAGGAGGTGCTACGCTGGTCGGCATAGGCGGAGCCATGACAGCAGCAGTAGGAATTACAGCTTGAACAGCAACGGTCGGCGGCATTACCGGTACCGGGACTGGCTGAGTAGCCACGGCGACCGGCGGAGGAACATTGGTGGCAATACCCATATGTTGTAAGGGCATCGGAGCCGGCACTGCCGGCAGCGGTTTACCCATTTGACGAGCGTACTGCTCGCCGTACTGGGCATGCCATTGGGCGTATTGCTGCTGATATTGCTGCCACTGTTGCCATTGGGCGTATTGCTCCGGTGTCATAGTAGAATATCCTGCAGGACTAGCAGCAACAGCGGCTGGCCCCATCGTCGGTGGCGGAGCCGCCGTTGAGTATCCTGCATAGCCCGGTTGTACTTGCCAACTGTTTGGCCAAGACATTACTCTTTTCCGACCGTGGAATCTACGAGAAAGACGGTCAACGCAAAATGTGCAAATGAGTGAACAGGGCAGAAGAAAAATTACAATTCTTACCTTTAATTACACCTTTTCGAGAAAAATTTTACCGCAAAAAACTCAACTATACACAGAAGAGCAGTTACAACCACTTTTTTCGTTGAAATAACTAAGATTTTGCACAATATTTTTCACTTTTTTCACTCGAAAGCACCGCTCTCAAACATTATCCATTTTGTTTTACAGCGCACACTGACAGCGGGCTTCATGAAAATGTTTCGCACTTCAAAGTGCCGTCAAACTGGGGAGAGGACAGGGTGGTTCCGAAAAGTAAATTTTGGTTTGAAGTCCTATTCGATGCAAATTTAAATATTATCCAAACATAATTTGAAAACACCAACAAATGAACATTTCAAATGGTCCTATCTGCTTTGATCGATTCTCTTCATCGACTTTCTCTTTTCATAACCACTGATATGCAAACAGATTTCGCGCTAATTCTACCACATAGTTTGATAAAGGAGGTTCTTATCTAGCGTCCAAAACGTCAAATACAACAGGGAAAGGTTTTGCAGCTGAGTTATTAACGAAAGAGAAAGTCGATGAAGAGAATCGATCAAAGCTGATAGGACCATTTGAAATGTTCATATGTTAATATCAGCCTGTATTAGAGCAACCGTAACGGTCGTTGTCATTCGCGCGACTATTTTAACAGCGCACAGCGCTCTCATTTTAGTTTAGTCACTCTTCTCCACACCGGTCGCTGCTATCGCGGTTATCAATTTACTCGCCGTAGTCCGTACCGGTAGTGAGTATTTTGACATTTCTACGAACAGCAACCTTTCTCCCGCGCTGCTATCGCGCTGCTAAATTTGGTATCGCGCTTCTCATCGAGAAGCCGACTGCTATTTTAGTTACTCGTATCCCGCATAAACGTGAACCATCACATGACCTTACCGATAATGGTTATAAATTATTTATAATCCCTGCTAAACTTCAACTGAAATGGTTATGGAACTTTACATGAACGTTTGTGTGATAAAGTTTTAACCTTATGTATTATGGTTTTTTGGAAGCGGACCTTACAAATAATGGGTTGTTAAGAACCATTACCATTCCAAATTCTTGTTTTCTCCATACATTTTCGGAAAGAGAACTATATTAGAACGTTTTTACTTATGGTTTGAGAACATTAATGGTTATGGTTATGGTAGTCAGTAAGGTTCATTAATGGTTTTGTATTATCACTCAACTTTACGTGAAATATATCGTGAATTGGTAATCAGTAATTTACAGGCAACCAATTCGCGATATATTCCACATAAAGTTGATGGATGTTACAAAACCATTCATGGACCTTACTGGTTACCATAACCATTACCATTAATGTTCTCAAACCATAAGTTAAAAGGTTTTAGTATAGTTTTCTTTCCGAAAATGTATGGAGAAAACAAGAATTTTGAATGGTAATGGTTCTTAACAACCCATTATTTGTAAGGTCCACTTCCAAAAAACTATAATGCTTAAGGTTAAAACTTTATCATTAAACGTTCATGTAAAGTTCCATAACCATTTCAGTTGAAGTTTAGCAAGGATTATAAACAATTTTAACCATTTAAGGTAAGGTAAATTTAAGGTTCACGCTTATGCGGGATGGCAACCCCCGATACGGTAGCTGCGCTATGATGAGGGCTGCTAAAATGAGTTTAGCAGCGTACCGTTACGGTTGCTCTTAGCGATAAGCTATACAACTCGGATTAACTCTTAATACCGTCCCTGTTGGCATGAACTACAAGATATTTGCTTAATGTCGCATTGATTAACTCTGATGTCGACATCAAAGCAGCCGGATATTTTTGATCAGGTTTTAATGCGAGGATAATACCGGCACGATCTTACCACCATTATCACGGTGTTTCGTGAAAACCCATTTATGGATAAAAATACCCATTTTCAAACCATGTATGCAGCTGTCAAATAATGAGGGAATTTTGAAATCATAAAATGGGTGAAAAAATACCCATTTAAAGAATCAGTTCACAGTTAAATAATAGGTATATTTTTTACCCACTAATGGGTGAAAAAACACTTCGAAATTTTATCATCTCACTTCTGTAACACGCAGAAAAATGGATTTTTGTTTCAGGGCCTAATGTATTTTGTTATTGATTCAAACATATTGTATCACTATTTCAATGAAACATATTTTTGAATCAATAAAATGGTTTTTAGAATCAACAAACAGATTATTGACTCTACAACCGGTTTGTTGATTCAAAAATATTTTCTTTGGATTAACTGAATAATATATTTGAATCAATACCAAAAATATATTAGGCCATGAGCCAAAAATATATCCATTTGTATTTAAAAATCATTTAATCAATAACAAAATACTAGGGGTATCACACTCTAAACTTTGAATTTCTCTTATAAAGTTCTAATTGATATCTTAGATACCTATAAATACTTAAAAATTCTTAAGAAATACTTATTACTAGATTGCTAGACAAATTTGTGTTGTTTGTTTACTCAATGTTGTTAGGGATTTTATGTATTAGGTTGGATTTTGTGCATTGCGAGCGTTAAAGTATTTAGTGAATATATCATACAAAAGAAGAGATTTACAACCTCAGAGGAAAGGTGAACTATGGTCTTTTATTCTGACATAAGAAAATTAAAAAAAAAACATATGCTTTCCAGCTGCACCGATTCTCAACCTGAAGTATCCGTCTCCCTTATTTAAGTAGCTATATTAGAGATAGTATTTGAGCAAACACACTTTTCCTGAACAAGTTTCATTATAATATTCACTCTTTTCCCTATTTGGATCGGAACGGATTTGTCATAAGTATTTTGGATTTTTTTTTTTTCGATCAAAATAAGGGTAGATAGATAATACATAAATAGATAGAAATAGATAAGTGATTAATTTTAATCAATTGAGCAAATTTAGCAAATTAGGCAAACATGTGAAAGAAGACCGTGAGCCAAATGTAAACCATGACTTTTTTTAAATATATATGTATGTATGTTTTTAATTTTGTCAAAGCTCGGTTGCATTAGCTTCACAATGCTGAAGTTCAATTTTAGATTAACAGAGTTTTCTTAAACCTAACGTTAGTGGAACGAGAACCGATTACTCGTGGCATACTCGAGGTTGGGGTAACAATTGGGTAAACAGGTGAAAGTTCTCGGGGTTTCACTGAAGTCCCCATACAGGTCTGCATAGTTGACGTCGTGCCGTTTCCAAATTAACTCTGGCATCGTCCTTATGTCCTCTCCCATTTGTGATGTAACTTCAGACTTCAAGAGCGCAATGGTTAGGCTACTTGAAAATGCCAGTACGTCCAGCACAATTTTCATCTTTACATGAAAATCCTCGGGAAATCACCAAAGCTCCGTTGAATGATGACTGCAAATAAAATATTTAATATAAAATGAGTAACAACAATAGCAATTAAATTATATTCAAATCAAATCAGAGCTGGTTGTCTATATAACAGGTAGCTAACTGCACGTTCGTGTGGTTCTGAACATGGCGATGAGTGTGCAAAATATTACGTAATTCCGTCCTCCCTATTCGCACGCGCCAGAGGATCGAAGGCGAATGCCACTTCGACTTGTTTCGTCAACTTACTACTCTCTGACGACTGTGCTGGGGAAGCAGCATATGCATGTAGGTAATTGGTGGATTTGTTAGTTAATTCGACGCTTTTGGACAATGCTGGATATTTACCAGTTTTTCAATAGTTTATTGTTGAAAATCAACATTCGAAAGAATTGTTATCGATGCGTAGCCATATTTCTGATCGATTGATGATAAAATTATTGAAATTGGACCAGGGGCAGCTGAGTTATTAACGTTCAAAATCTTTCTTAATTTGTTACATGTTCCATTTTTGGTTTTCACGAAGTGTACCCCCATATAGAAATCAAAGACGTAGTCCTACGTCAAAACCATAAAAAGCGCCTAACCACCAATTCGGGGTATAATCCCAACTTTATGTTGTACCATAGAAGTAACTCTAAGACTAGAAGGTCCCGAAATAATGTGCTCAACTTTTTGGCTCAGCTCTGGTACTCTCTTCGGCCCCAAGCTAATCGATTCACCCCTCGAAAATCCACTAACCCCCAGGGTGTTACCCCTTGATACATACATACATATCAGCAAAAGTAAATGCCGAGGTAATCGGCTGTTGGAGATTTTACTAGATTAGAGCTAGATTAAGTGTGCAGCAATATAGTATTTTTGACAATGGATTTTGTTTCAGTGTTATGTCCAATCACTTGTTCGTTAGACTCGCACTTGTTTCGAATTGGGCTCTTAGGCTGCAATTTATGTGAGTGTGGCAGTGGCTATCACGAGGGGGCGTCACATCAAATCTCAATTCTAAATTATCAAAAAATCCCACACTAGCGCAAGAAGTGTGAAAGAATTACCGACATAAATCTTTATTTTTGTATAAAGAACTTTGAAGAAGTTTCATGAACTACTGGTCGGGATGTTATCAACTTATTTTTTCTATAAATGTGGTAAATGTACACTCAAACGATTTTCAAATCTAAATAGATTAAAAGTTACGCTAAATCGTAACTCTCCTTACCGACGTATAGCTTGGTATAAAGCGAGATAATACCATAGAGGTAACTCTAAGACCACTGGGTCCCGAAGAAAATCATTATTATTTTTGGCTCACTCAGTACCAGAACAACGGTCCCAAGCAGTCCCAAGCTATTTCACTCACCCCTGCATGTTCTGCATGAATCCACACACCCCTGATGTTATCTGTCAAACTTTCATAGTGAATCAAAACAAACATAGTGTAGTAATAGAATTTCAACTAGAATAGGGTACGTTAATCGTTTGCTTGGGACCAATAGGCTACTAAAGTGGTGAGCCAATTTAAAATCGTTAGTTTCGTATTGATTGTTGATAATACTAACTTAGTATAAAACTGGTTTATACATTGGATAGTATAAAATTGAGGTATTCCTCATATGTATATTATGCGATTATTCGCCAGATTATTTTTCAGTTTCATGTGGTTTGTTATGATTGAAAAACATAAACAAAAAGCTGGAGAGAGCGAACCGTAACCATTGGAGATACGTTTTTATTTTACACAGATCATCCGATTCAGTATTTTTCGCTTCATTGATTTTGTGGCGACGGCAATTCGGTTCCCTCCCGTATGATCGTAGCTGGTGGATGTCGATAGAAGTCCAAAAATACCTGATAATAATTAAACATTTTGAATCATACTCACCACCGTACCACAGAATATTCCCACCTTTCTCGATTCCCTCACCGGAACTCTTTTTTGTTCTCGATATCCCCATGATCAGCGGCAAAAGCATGGAATCCCACAGCGACAGTGATTCACTCCAAAGCAATGATGAATGACCAATGTTATATAAAAAAAAACTCGTATCTAATACCTTCGATGATATTCTGCTGTGGATAGCCAAACATCAGCATCTAAAATTATGTTGCTGCATTTAATTAATGTTTTATAAACACCTACTGCAGTGTTTTTTCACTTGAAGCTCAGATGGCAAACAATATTTGTTTGAGGCGGTTTATGTCGATTATTGACAAGAGCTAAACAGAGAAACAAATTTTTATGCATAATCATGAACTATGACATGTTATTCATACTCATGCATAAAACAAACTTTAAACTTTTTAATCAAAGCTATGAATAAACAAAGCTAAATAAAATAAAGATTAAATTTTAATCTATTTTAGATTAGTAATATTTTTTAGTGTAGATTTAAATAATTTACCAAATTTTGTTCTTTACAACGGCTATTCCGAAAGGGGATCTTTTGTAGCCGCCATATTTTCTAACCATTATTTTCTAAGCAATTCATCCGACAGATTGTTCATCGGGTCAGGCAACAAACGTCACTAACGTCATAGTGCACTGACGGTCTGATGGTGTTGATAACCAAAAAAATGTGTTCCAAAAGTGTTTAGTGTTGCGTTCTTCAGTCCGTTTTCGTCAGTAAAAATAAATCAATTTCCTTCACATTTAAAATAAGACGACACAATGGCAAGCAGTTCCCAAATTCCGCTGGCGCAGTTGCAACCTGCCTTTAAAGAAATCGTCGAAAGTGTCTTCAATCGCTGGACGGCCCTCCGACTGGCTGTGGAACATGGAATGGGTGGACAGCTGGGATTAAATGTAAATTTCTAGTATAAATTATGTGTGATTAGTTAATTTTTCTATTATTTTCACCAATTACAGACTGCAATAGAAATGATCAATTATGTTACCTGTTACTGCACGGAAAACAAAAAAGTAGATGCTTACGACCTGAGAGAGGTGATGGAGGAAATTATGGATCAGGAATTTCAAACTATCTGCGAAGATGAATCCGTCAATGGTTAGAGTTTTGGAATACATTGCAAGTTGTTTGAAGAAATTATTATCCTTCTTTCTCTGCAGAAATCAGCAACATCCTTATTAAATATCTCAATTTACTGAAGGAAAACAAAGAGGATCAAGTGCGAACGGAATTGACCCGTATGGGTCCGTGCGAAATTTGGATCAAATCCGGGAATCGGATAAAGATGCAGATGATGGACGATAGCAGCGGCACCGAGGATGAGGATATGGATGATCAGGACATGGACGTCGAACCAGTACCGATGGCGAGATCGGCTGGAATGAATGCCTCCCCCAGTACCGAAGGTTCAACAACGGAGTTCCACGAAGAGGATGTTGATCCGGGATGGACTCAGATTCGTGGCAGGAGGAGAAGGTAAAACAACGGATAGGTGAAAATAAAGCGAGGCTGTTAACATTCAAATTGTTCGGTGAGTAAGTATTTTCGGATGACAGCCATGAATTTATTTCAGTCACTATTGCTACCTACGATAAAATGGTTATTTTTCGTCATCAAAGCTACTAATGTTCCAATCGGAATCCTCTTCAACTTTAGAAACCTGGATCA
Organism: Ochlerotatus camptorhynchus; assembly: GCF_037179485.1. NCBI lineage: Eukaryota > Metazoa > Arthropoda > Insecta > Diptera > Culicidae > Ochlerotatus > Ochlerotatus camptorhynchus. The sequence goes on along the minus strand of NW_027040604.1, from coordinate 2,881,708 downwards.
CGGTAGAGGACAACGACGGTGCGCCGATTTGCTTCGTCATGCTCAGATCAGGTTCTGCTATAGCTAACTTCTCAACATTTCCACTGTTGTTATCGCGATCTAAATTGAACAGCACTCGTTTTTTGGGAATCGGCTTTGGTTGCAGTGGAACAGCTTCCAAGATATCACTCAAATCGGAATCGTTTTCCATCGCCGCCGCACGTCTGCTGCTACTTTCCACAGTTATCACATCCGGAGGAGTCGACAGTCGTTTCACGGGAGTGTCCAATAGCCGTTCCAAATGTCGTTCGTATTCCGACATGGACGGTCTTGGAGATGTTCTCACCGAAGCGACGGGGCTTCTCGATAGAGCTTCTGTCATAGGGTTGATCTCCGCTTGAATTGTGAGGATATCATCACTCGATAGTTTCACTTCCGGGACGCTGAACGAAGATTTTGCCTTAAACATATTTGCGTACGGATTGATTTGCTTTGGAACAGTGAGATAATCTTCCGTTGTTATTCTCAATTTGGATGGAAGTATATCGATGACTGGGTTCCGTTCGGACCCTTGGAAGCTTGATCGCAGCTTTGGAACAGGCTGAGCTTGAGATTCACGCTTTTTGATAACCGGTTGTTCATCCGATTTCAAATGGGCTTTGGCTTTCGTCGCTTCTCCCATTCGACTTTTAGCTATCTGATCTACTTTCGCCATCAGTTGATTCCTTGTTATGAAGAAACCTCGATTCTTCTTTTTGCTAACATCTCTTCGTTCTGCCAATGCTTCGGTTGCGACATTGAGATCATCCTTAGAAAGTGTTTTCGTTTTCGAATCGATCCCCAACAGTTTCAAGCGACTTTTGAATGTATGCAAAATCTGCTTCTTCGGTGAAATCAACGGTTTCTCTGCGGAAACGGAGGCTTCTTTTGGTTCTTCGACCCGTGGGATATTGGCCCGAGCCAGCAATTTTGCCTTGGCTGCTTCCAGAGCACGAATTTCTTCGTCGCTTTCGGATTGCTCTTCCGGAGCAGACTCGTCGTGCGTTATGGGTTCATCGATTTCAGATTCTTCATCTTGTTTGGTGAAAGGTGTTGGAAGTGATGCCTTAAAATCAATTTTTGGTACTGGGATTTGCAGTAACGAGCTTTCGCTAGCTACTCTACCTCTACTAGCTTCATTTCTTTCCATGCTAACTGCTTCAACTGTTGCCTTCTGCCGTTCCATCATTCGTTCAATCTGCCGGAACTTCTCCTCGTAGACCGATTCGATATTCTCAACCGTCTCCCTAACCTGCCTCTGACTGTTCTCGTACATCTGCTCCAGTTCCCGGTAACGCATCTTCCAAATGTTCTCGTCGTCTTCCTTTCGTTCAATGGCTGCGCTCGGTATTGAAGCTGCATGGACCGCTGCCGTTATTCGATCACGCTTTTCCAATTCCTGGATGGCTTCCGTAAGACTCTGCCGAACCTTGTCGATTTCGTTGTTAAACTTGTGACGTTCGGCTCTTTTCCAACTTTCAAACTGCTCGTTCTGCTCGCGAACGATCGCTTCGAGTTCGGACTTGGAGATGTAGTCGAGCAACGGCGTTGGGGCTGGTGACTGTGGTAATTGTACCGGTGGAAGCGGCGGACGCGTCGGGGACGGCGAGAAGCGTGGAATCGGGGATAGTCTGGGAAATAGGCAACATGGAATGGGATCAACTTCAGTGAGGAATAAGATGAGAATTAACTTAATCATCTCATCTTAGAGAAGTTTTTTTTTTATATATCTTAAAACAATAGCCAGGGAACTACCTACCTCGGTGGCGTCTCCGATTTACTTCGTATGTTCGTTTGCACCTCCTTCTCGTTGACATCCTTGGCATCTTCCAGATTGCTTTGAATCCCAACGCTGTGCCACTCGACAGGTTTCGATTTCCGTTCTCTATCCTTCACCCGTTCATCGCTGCACCCGTGACACCGGTGGTGGTCCCGACTGCGTTGATCCATCAAATCTTTTTCCGCTGCGTTCAATCGTTCCTTCAGTTGCTTCACCTCCAGCTCCAGCTTGATCGTATTTATTAAATTTGAATCCGTTTCGGAAAGTTTTCGGCCTGCAGACTGTTTGGAATCACTCGAACCCACCATTTTCTCCGCGTGCTTCCGCGCCATGTGGGCATTCAGTAGTTCCAGACTGATGAAATTCTTCGTACACTTGGAACACGGATAGACCACCTGCTGAGCATGGGTGTTTTCGACTCTCTGCAGCTTCCGATGAAGAGACACAATTTCTTCGTTTTTCTTTCGACAAATTTTCTCCAATCTGTTGTTTTCCTTCTGGACGTCCTGTGCTGTATTCCTAATTTCCACAACGGTTTCGTCTAGGAACTGCTTGCAGAATAGTAGATATTGGATGCTAAATTGAGCCAGGATAAAGTACTTTCCTATCGCCGGATCGAGGATTCGATTGTTCAGTACCGTTCCGATGGGTACCTCCGAGATGTGGGGAATGAACTCGTCCAGCTTTTCGTAGTCTTTATCGCCAACGATAGCGTATGGGTCAATGGAAGCTGCAATTCAATATTGAACACATTATTGCGTAATCCCGTTTCGACTTATCTGTAAAGATGCTCACCGATAAACCTCCAATCGATGCAGTGACCAACCGACAGTTCCCTTATGGCGAAACCAGCTTCACGAGCAATCTTTGGAAAGTTGTGATTCCATTTATGCGCCATAGCGCTCCGCTGGTTTGATTACACAATTGATTTTTTGCGCCTCGAATGCCTTATTAATAATTTAAGCAAAATCCTTACCGCGGACGATTGTTATTGTTTGTGTTTACCTGTGCCCATATTAAAGTTTTACAATCAACGCTAAACGAACAAACAGCGTGCGCCCAAACATCCCGTTGCTATGGTAGCTAGCAGACTGCAACCACTTTCAAGGGCGAAAGCGCAGTACTAGAACTGTCACGTGTTTATGTGTAACGGTAACACTCAGACTCATACCGATTTCATGGATTTCTCACAATAAGCTCTTATTCAAATAAACAAATAAACAAATTAAATTAATTCAACTATTCCCTCCATCACTAACGGTTCCACGTCCCTATACTTAAACATATGGATCGACCCTGCGGCGATGTTGATCGTTTCATGATCGGCACTAATCGAAAATTCTGCCACACTCTCCTTGGCCCGTATGAAGACGTGGCCGTCGATGTTCGGTACAACCCTGCGGACATGTTCATCATCCTGGTGATTCTGAGGCATATGGCGCACCGCCAGCTGATTGAAATGGCTCTCCATACTTTTATAAAAATCCGTTGCAAACTGGAACTCCCCTGCCGACAGCCTCTTGTCACCCTCCGGCCGTTTGGATTCTTCTTCCAGAATGTGAAAAGTGTACTCCTCTATTTTTTGCAACCGACACCGATGATAACTTGCCAGGACGTACCTTATCCGTTCCACTTCCATCCGATGAGCGATGTACAGCATATCGTTCTTATTCGTACTGGCCAAATTATCCTCCATGTGCACAAGTTGACTCATGACCATGTCCACGATGGCCTCTTCGTACGGCAGCAGCTGCACGGCAAACTTCTCATTCATCCATGCACGTTGGAGATTTTCCAGCAACTGCATCAGAATCGATGTTGGTAAAAAGTAAACCACTCTACCCTAAACGTATTGCAACGTACCTGCTGTGCAGTCATCGGGATTTCTTCCTCGTCCTCCTCATCTTGGGAAGGGTTCAGATTTTCAGCTTCTTCTGTGGCCATATCATCGATCACTCGATCCATTTATAGCTTGTCTCACGATTTAATTTCGATAACACACTAATTGTACCTCTGTGCAGAAAGGTTCACGAAACGTAAAATTAATAATAAAACTTATCTAAAATTTCCACAAAACTGGTCAGCTGCCGAAGACGCTAAACGTAAACAAAATCCGCTGTTTTCGCGCTGAGTCGCTGGCGCAAACGACGCTGCTGTCACTTTTGGCGTGAATTAAAATGAACTTGAATGAATCCGTCTGTGCCTCATCGGCTAAAAATACGGCCCATGGGGCGATGTCAACACGGTGAAAGAGAACGACCCAAATTTGAGTTTAGTTCACTCATAATCGCCAAAAGTGCAGGAACTCAGCGATGAGTAAATTTGTCTCATGGTTTCCTGTGGAAAACCTAAAAAATCTACCGGAAAATGAGGAAATTGACGAAAATTTTATTCAGTCTCGGAGTAGTACCAATAGACTGAGTGAATCGAATCTTTACTTTTCTCAAATTCGGGAATTTTTCCCTGGAAAATCCTGCAAAAACCTGGGAAAACATGAGACAAATTTTACTCATCGCTGAGTTCCTGCACTTTTGGCGATTATGAGTGAACTAAACTCAAATTTGGGTCGTTCTCATTCGCCGTGAATTATACAAGGTCTGGAACAACAGGCAGCTTCTTGGTGTTAGAAGCAAAACTGCTGAGCAAGCGAATGACGATGTCACGGCAGCACAACATTCCATACTGCGAATGGCAGACGTGTCGTCACAGAAAACAGCTGTTTAATGTAAAAAGATAAACATTGCGATGAAATACGAACACCACTAAACATTTTCATGGCAAGATGGACCAACCATGGTCTTAGCCATCATCAGACACCAGCAAAAAAAAAAAACATTTTCATATTTAACTATCCCAATAAGCCGGTTGGGCCACCCTAATAAACAAATACCATAAACGAACAATATCCCAAACAGTCGAACTTTTTCACAAATGGTTTGGATGATACACATCGTTAAGCAAAATAACCATAACAAATTTATTAGGGCAGTTCTTGTATAATTGACATCGCACCTGGGGTGGGTCTACTTTACTACTGAATACATCCAAAATATTTGTTGATGTTGATGAAGAGCGAAAACAGAAAAAGTCCCCAACCACCTTGTCCAGTTCAATTTGAAACTAGAACAGAAACGCACCCCTCGCAATACTGAGTAGCAGAACTGCAAATCTGGTGCAAAATGGTGCTCGAATAATGAAACTGCATCTGCCCGAGTATTCTGTTTTATTTCTGAGCGGGTTTGAAACACGAATGGAACTCTGTTTCAAATTTCTTTGGATGTATTTATAGATGTTTCTAGTAAATTTTCAGAGCACTTCGTAGTAGTTGAGAGGATTTAAAAGAAATTTACGAAGAGGCGAAAAATCGGCGGACTTCACAGAGAACAGTAAACTTCATGGAACTTGTATTTTCAAAAAAGTTTCAGGGAGTATGATTTAAGTTCAGGTAATTTCTTAGAAGTGAGAGGTATTTCATTAAAAGATCGACGAACATCATAGAAGTTCTGTGAATTACATAGAACTTCAAGGAAAGCACTCGCTTCTTTTACATCAAACCGAGCATCAAACAGATATTTTCTCCTATGCTACCAGGCTGCTCAGACATTCCAACGATCTTGAGGTGTTCCATGGAGTCTTCTTGATACTTTTTCAAGACTTCAGGTAGATCAAATATTATTGTAAACACCTTTAACTATCCACCAATTCAAATCACGTTTATTATATGTTCTCTCATGATACCAGGTGACTCAGAAATTATTCCGAAGACCATCAGAGATCCCCATGATAACCTTGGGTTACTTTTTAAGACTTCAGTTTGATCAGGTATCTTTCTGAAAATATCCAACTATCCAAATCACATCATTTTCTCAGTACCTCCGAAATTATTCCAAAGACCTTCATGTGTTTTAAGATTTCCAATATAGTCCTCTAGATACTTTTTCGAGACTTCGGGTTGGTCGGGTACTATTCTGAAGATCTAAAACTGTCCAACAATTCAATATTATCTCATGATACCAGGTGACTCAGAAAATATTTCAAACACCTTCAGGTGATAAGAGATCTCCAAAAACTTCTTATGATATATTTTCAAGTCTTCAAGTGTCCAACAATTTAAATCACGTCTCTCAGATGTTTAACCCTAATACCAGGTTGCTCAGAAAGTATTCCAAAGGTCATCAGGTGATCAGCGATTTTCATTAAATCCTCAGGTTATTTGTTTTAAACCTTCAGGCTAAATAAGTACCTTCAAGAAACTTCTTGAGCTATTATTTCAATACATCAGGATGATCAAGTATTATTCAAAAGATCTTCATCTGTCCAACAATTCAAATCACGTTATTCAGATATTCAACCATGACACCAGGATGATCAGAAATTATTAAAAAAGTATCTCCATGATCTCCATGACATCCTGAGGATATTTTTATTTATTTTTTCAAAACATGAGGATGATCAAGTAGCTTCTGAATATGAATTTGATGAAAATGTCAAAGCAACTCTAGGGACCCTTTCAAGGAAACTCAGAGGTGTATTCCAAGGGAAGACTTGTTAGAAAAACTTTAAATTAAATCTGAGGATTCGTTTCAAGTTAGTCCTGTTGAAACATAAGGAGAATTTCTTTCAAGTTAGTCCTGTTGAAACGTAAGGAAAATTCCAAGGTAAAGGGTGGAACGGTCAAAAATTGGTCAATCATGATTAAGTGCAAACTGATTATGTTATTGTATAAATGATCAAACTTTATTTCTTTTTGAAGTTCAATGACTATCCAGCTTTCCATGCTCGGTAATGGCAGCCTGTTTGTTTGAATAATTGTATCCTTCACTGTGCTTTTTGACACTATCTGGAGGTTCGGACTTTGACCCCTCCCTTTCCCTCTCCCAGGAACAGAAGAAAATGGAACAACATACGCCCTCCAGCTAGTGTCAAAAAGCACAGTGAAGGATAAAATTATTCATACAAACAGGCCGCCATTACCGAGCATGGAAAGCTGGATACAATACAGGAAAATTATTTGATTAGGCTTCCGATTTTCCTAATGCGAACTATCGGACTTTACGTTTTACACCTTCCATCAGATTTTGTAACGCTGTTGTATCAGCCTTATTTGATGCTGAACGTCAATTTGCTTTGAGCTGTTTTCTGAGTTTTCTTGAGGTTCCGCTTAACGATTGCCCAATATTTTTCAATTGGGTGCAGCTCCGGCGAGTTTGGAGGGTTGTTGTCCTTGGGTACGACTTGCACGTTGTTGGCGATATACCGTTCCTGAGCCAAAACAGCACGGAACAACTGTGTTTTTTTTTTCAAAAAAGGCAACAAACATGTCTTTTCATAAATATCTTGGTTAACACACATACCTACAAAATGAGGGGTGTTCTGAGTAGGATTCAAATGAAATTTCCAACAGAATTTATTCTGATGAGAATTCCAAGGTAATTCCAAAGATAGTTCTGACTAAGGAATTTGTAAAGAGAACTCCAAGGTACTTGTGAGTAGAATTACTAGAGAAGAATTCAATGCAAATTTTGAGGATGATTCCAAGGGAATTCTAAGCAAATTTTTAAAAAATCTAACAGATTTTTTAGGTAAATTTCAAAGGAATACTTAGGAGAGTTTCAAGGCTATTCCTGTAATCATTTCTAGAAAAATTAATGAAGAGTTTCTACGGAATTCGGAGGAGAATTCCAAGGAATTTTTCAAGACTGCTCTTAAAGGGTGTCCACGATGAAATTGCCACACTATGAAATTGCTCTAACTTTTTAACCGTTGGGTAGAATTTAATGAAAATTTGGGTGGATTTAGTTCATAGTGCATTATTTACATCCTGCATTAAAGTCCTGTGATCAAAACTCGCGGAAATGGAGTCGAAAGAACAGCTCGTGCGTGATAAAATCTTGCGCATTCATCACGAGAACAAGGATCTCTCGCATCGTTCCATCGCTAAAACGTTGGGAATCGCGAATTCCACGATGTCGCGAGTGATTAAGCGGTTCGAGGAACGGTTGACCACCGATCGGAAGCCCAGAAGTGAAGGAAAAAGTATTGCGTACAACACCAAAAATCACAACCGCGTAGTTGGGACCTTCAACCGAAATCCGAACGCCTCCGTTAGGGATGTGGCTAAGAAGCTGCACCTAAGCCGAAGTTTTGTCCAGAAGGCCAAAACTAAGGCTGGGCTTCGAACGTTCAAGGTACAAAAGGCCCCTAATCGCGACGAGAAGCAGAACAAGTCCGCCAAAACCCGTGCCAGGAAGTTGTACCTCAACATGCTGACGAAAGTTGAATGCTGCATCATGGACGACGAAACATATGTGAAGGCCGACTTCAAACAGATCCCCGGCAACCTGTTTTTCACGGCCAAGGATAAGTTCAGCGTTCCGGAGCATGTCCGCACTCAGAAGATGTCCAAATTTGCGAAGAAATTCCTGGTTTGGCAAGCCATCTGCACGTGCGGGAAGCGGAGTGCACCTTTCGTGACCCAGGACACGATGAACCGAGGGGCAATTCACTGCTCTCGAGAATGAATCGAAAATACGTAAATGAAAAAAAAATACACAAAAATTCATCATTAATCGTCATTACTCAAAAAAATGCAAAAAATACAAAATTCGGAAAAAAAATACACAATTATTCGACGAATAATAAAAATACACGATAATTCGTCATTTGCGCGAAAAATTCGAAAATATGTTCAATCAAAATGCTGAATTCGAACAAAATGCGTAAATCTATTATTTTGTATTTTAATCCGAGCTCGAATCACAAAATAATGCATTAATGAGTAGAATTTCACCCATTTCTAAGAAAGGTGTCTTAAATCATTTATTAAATAAAAAAAACATTAATAAGTGGTTGTGACCCACAAATAAGTAACGATTATTCATTAATGCGTAACAGCCTTGGTAACAGATGCTTATTAATGCGTAATGAGCGAGAATGAGTTTATAGGATAAGTCTCTATTCTTCAAATTGGGTTAGATTCTACTCATTAGTGGGTATTTTAAAGTAACCGTGTGTTTTGCATTTGTCAAACAAAACGTCAACATTGTGAGTTTGATCCTCGGTTCGAGTGGCAAACATAAACACTGAAATGACAGAATGCGCTTATAACAGCTTATAACTGATTTTCAATACATTAATGCATAAAAATACACTTTTATTTTTCTAATACACAGAAAATTACATATATTCAAAAAGTGCAAAATAATACATTATTACACAAAATACAAGTTTATTCGATAAAAAATACTTCAATTCGTTCATCAATACGTTGGCCTGATTCGAAAATACACAAGTGAATCGCCCCTCGCGATGAACGGACAGGTGTACATAAAAGAGTGCCTCCAGAAGCGGCTGCTTCCTCTCCTGAAGGCCCACAACGTCCCAACAATCTTCTGGCCGGATTTGGCCTCATGCCACTACTCCAAGGACGTGCTGAAGTGGTATGCGGACAATAAGGTCAATTTCGTGCCGAAAATGTTCAACCCTCCCAACACTCCGGAGCTCCGCCCCATCGAGAAGTACTGGGCGATTATGACGCAGCACCTTCTTAAACGACCTAAGGTAGTGAAGACAGTCGAGGAACTGAAGAAAGTATGGGTTTACATGCAAAAAACGGTTGATTCACAGGTTGTGCAGAATCTTATGGCCGGGGTTAAGGCCAAGGTGCGGGCATTTGCGTATGGACTGTAAATAAAATACGAGTAAAATGGTAAAATGAAGTTTAATAGTTATTTCTCAATCCCTGAAAATTTGATGGCAATCGGATGAAAACTCGAATTTTGCGAATCAATTTTGTGTGTGGCAATTTCATCGTGGACACCCTTTATAGGCTAAAGAAAATGTTTATATGTAACAAATTTTGAAAAAAAAAGTCATTGTGTTAGACTCTAAACAAATGTCGAAGTTCACAATTTTTAAAATTCTTGATAGGGGGCTGTCCATACACAACGTGGTCGCTTTAGGGTAATTGGGAAATGTCAACGGTCCATACAAATAAATATACACTGGAGTCGCTTTTTACGCGGTTTTTTTTTCGCGGTTTTTTTTACACGGTTTTTTTTTACACGGTTATTTTTACACGGTTTTCCACGATTTACACGGTACGTTTTTAACGATTTCTCGACAACGATACAACATATCGACTTGATTCCAATAACATTATCCGTTTCAAGCTATAGGTAATCGAATGGCATACTTTTAAAAAAATCACAATTTTTGGTGTAAATACAGAAAATTTTAAAATATGTCTATATGGACCATAGCATGCTATAATAACGAATGGCATCAAAATCCGATTTATAAAAAATATTTAAGAATGTAAAAAATCAAAATCTCGGTAGTTTTTTTTAACGCGTTTTTTTTTACGCGGCACGTATCCCCCGCGTAAAAAGCGACTCCAGTGTATATAGATGATTGTCCACGCAGGGGTCTAAAACCTCTCAACTGCTGTCCACGTCCTATTAGTACGGACTACGGAGTGTTAAAACGTTTTCTTGCTCCGAGATTTTCAACAATTTCCCTAGATCTCATTTTAATCAAGTTCAAGATTTCTAAAACAGTTTCATATATCATACAAGATTACATTGCAGATTATGCATTGTTATGAAACGTTTTATGAAATATTACAAATATTGTATGCAACCGTCCACCAAGATTTCTGGCAAGTTGTTAATTTACGTATTAAGAAATACAAGTTTTCTCGCATGGGTCTTTACATCACCAGTAAAATTCAGATTTTTTTTTCTGTGAATCTATACCACTTTACAATTCGGTTTAAATATCAGGAGGCGGATTGATTTTTTTTTTGTCGCTAGCCAGTATGGCACTATTTTTGCCTTGATTTGTTTTCCGTGCTGAGCACCAATGTTACCGACGCCAGGGAGGCAGCTCCCACACCTGAACCCTACCTATCGACCCATCAACTCATGAACCGGGGACCAAGGCGTGATCAGAGATTTTATGCCTCAGAACATCCCGGTGGCGCCAACTGGGATTGAACCCAGGCCTGCTGGGGTGAAGTTATGGCACTACCCAACAAACAATTTTAGCTGCAGATTAGCTTAAACAACCAAAATTTGCCTTATGTAGCTAATTTTTGCCTTTATAAGCTAAGCTGCAGCTAAAATTGTTTGTTGGGTAGTGCTCTAGTATTTGGCCCTAGGGCCTAACTGAAATTTTAAACACATTTTCATGGTTTTATATGCGTACATATAAAGGGTGATACGGTCAAAATTTGGTCAATATCAACTTGACGTATTTCTTTCAATTTTGCATTTAAAAAACCTGAACACCCGTCATTTTGAAGGTGTGTGTGTGTAGAATGTTGCTCCTATTTTGATTTTGGAATTCACTCTTCAGTTGTCAAAATGCCGTCCAAGCAAGAAGAGCAGCGTATCAAAATGTTGCTCGCGCATCGCAAAAATCCGAGCTACTCGCACGCAAAGTTGGCAAAATCGCTAAAAGTTGCCAAATCAACCGTTACAAATGTAATTAAAGTGTTTGGGGAACGTTTGTTGACAGCCAGGAAGTCTGGATCGGGGGGAAATCGAAAACCGGAAGCCGCTGAGACGACAAAGAGAGTTGCCGGTAGTTTCAAGCGAAACCCTAACCTCTCTCTCCGAGATGCCGCAAATAAGCTGTGTGTATCGTCTACAACCGTGCATCGAGCCAAAAAACGAGCCGGACTATCGACTTACAAGAAGGTAGTGACTCCAAATCGCGATGATAAACAAAATACGACGGCCAAAGCGCGATCCCTGAGGCTGTACACGACGATGCTGACGAAGTTTGACTGCGTGGTAATGGACGACGAAACCTACGTCAAAGCCGACTACAAGCAGCTTCCGGGACAGGAGTTTTATACGGCAAAAGGAAGGGGAAAGGTAGCAGATGTTTTCAAGCACATGAAACTGTCAAAGTTCGCAAAGAAATATCTGGTTTGGCAAGCCATCTGTACCTGTGGCTTGAAAAGCAGCATTTTCATAGCTTCCGGGACTGTCAACCAAGAAATTTACGTGAAAGAGTGTTTGAATAAACGTCTGCTGCCTTTCCTGAAGAAACACGGTTGTTCCGTACTGTTTTGGCCGGATTTGGCATCTTGCCATTACGGTAAAAAGGCCATGGAGTGGTACGCCGCCAACAACGTGCAGGTGGTTCCCAAGGACAAGAACCCTCCCAACACGCCAGAGCTCCGCCCAATTGAGAAATACTGGGCTATTGTCAAGCGGAACCTAAAGAAGACCAAAAAAACTGCTAAGGGCGAGCAGCAGTTCAAGGCAAACTGGCTTTCTGCGGCGAAGAAGGTGGACAAGGTGGCTGTACAAAATCTGATGGCAGGGGTCAAGCGTAAGGCCCGGCAATTCGGATTTGGAAAAGCGGAAGCCTAACTGAATATTTTTCCTGAATTTTATACTAATTGAACTTGAAAAAGAAATTTAATTTGATTTTTTAAATAAACGATTTCACCGATTTACACGCGTTTTCCCTTGACCAAATTTTGACCGTATCACCCTTTATGGCAAAATCGATGTTCCATCCTTGAATCGAAATAAATAATAAATTAGGTAAAGAATAAATGAAATTGAAAATTAAGATAGGGCCAGTTAGAAAACCACTAGGGCAAAAAATTGGCTCACTTACCCTAGTTTGATTATGAAGTTATTGTGATGACTGAGACATGGCTCCACGACCATTTATTTATACAGTTCGCAACTGTTTGGGAAAGCCTTTGCTGTATACATTTTGAATTTTCTCGATGGATCATGGATCAATATGCTGAGTTCAGTTAATTTTTTAAAGCTGAAAAACCACTTACCCTGTTTACAGTAATGGAAAATATATCTAAAAATCACCATGACTCACGAACTTTTCCCTTGACGAATTTTAAACATTTCCAACGCTACTAGAGAAATTGTCATTGCAGGGCAGATTTCTTGAGACATGGACATTTTTGTGTATGTTCCCTGTTCACAACAAAAAACGACAAAAGGAATGTCCAGAATTACCAAGCAACATATTCCAAAGCAGGTTCAATGTGTCATTTTCATATTAATATGAATAGCCATCCACTTCATCATTCTCTGACTGAGTCTGAATGATAGGGGAGTAAACATGTCACTGACAGCAGAGCAGTCAGTCAGTAGCTCAGTCAACGCGTTTATTGTTCCGTGATGGTACCCAATCCTTGTTTTGAATGACTGAGCGTACATTTTATATGGAAAAAAAATGCCTCAATTGCATGCTGTCTGAGCGAAGACAAGCGGTTTGACCAACCGGTGGAAACTAACGATTTTAAATTGGCTCACTGCTTGACTAGCCTATTGGTCCCAAGCAAATCGATTAACGTACCCCATTCTAGTCGAAATTCTAGTACTATACTATGTTTGTTTTGATTCGCTATGAAAATTTGACAGATAAAATGAGGGGGTCGTGGATTTTCCTATGTTTCGAGGGGTGCATCGATTAGTTTGGGAATCGATGCTATTCGAATATTTGTGTTAGTTTTTAATCTTGAAAGCAAGCACCAAGCACGGAATATTGGTTTGGTCACATTTAATAAGCCCTGAATGTAAAAAAAAAAAAACAACTCCCCTAACCTTGAAGATTTGATTTTTCTTAATCCAGAATCCAGAGAACTTTTGTAAACATGTGATATCAAATAGAAAAATCAATATCTAAGAATTTTTATTTATTTTACCTAGATTTTCCTTATGTGGTATTCTTCTTTGGTATTCCTTTACAGTTTGCTCCAAAATACTCTAGAAAATATCTCCAGAAGGCTCTTTGATTCACTCTACAGTTCTCTTAAAATTCTTATTTAGATTTGCTGTATTATCTAGGATTTCCCAAAGAATTCTGCTGAAATAACTCTGTTCATTATTCACTAAATACATCTTGAAATTCCCATGGAATTATCCTCGGAATTCCCTCTGAATACCACTCAGAATTCTCTAAAGGGTGTCCACGATGAAATTGCCACACACAAAATTGATTCGCAAAATTCGAGTTTTCATCCGATTGCCATCAAATTTTCAGGGATTGAGAAATAACTATTAAACTTCATTTTACCATTTTACTCGTATTTTATTTACAGTCCATACGCAAATGCCCGCACCTTGGCCTTAACCCCGGCCATAAGATTCTGCACAACCTGTGAATCAACCGTTTTTTGCATGTAAACCCATACTTTCTTCAGTTCCTCGACTGTCTTCACTACCTTAGGTCGTTTAAGAAGGTGCTGCGTCATAATCGCCCAGTACTTCTCGATGGGGCGGAGCTCCGGAGTGTTGGGAGGGTTGAACATTTTCGGCACGAAATTGACCTTATTGTCCGCATACCACTTCAGCACGTCCTTGGAGTAGTGGCATGAGGCCAAATCCGGCCAGAAGATTGTTGGGACGTTGTGGGCCTTCAGGAGAGGAAGCAGCCGCTTCTGGAGGCACTCTTTTATGTACACCTGTCCGTTCATCGTGTCCTGGGTCACGAAAGGTGCACTCCGCTTCCCGCACGTGCAGATGGCTTGCCAAACCAGGAATTTCTTCGCAAATTTGGACATCTTCTGAGTGCGGACATGCTCCGGAACGCTGAACTTATCCTTGGCCGTGAAAAACAGGTTGCCGGGGATCTGTTTGAAGTCGGCCTTCACATATGTTTCGTCGTCCATGATGCAGCATTCAACTTTCGTCAGCATGTTGAGGTACAACTTCCTGGCACGGGTTTTGGCGGACTTGTTCTGCTTCTCGTCGCGATTAGGGGCCTTTTGTACCTTGAACGTTCGAAGCCCAGCCTTAGTTTTGGCCTTCTGGACAAAACTTCGGCTTAGGTGCAGCTTCTTAGCCACATCCCTAACGGAGGCGTTCGGATTTCGGTTGAAGGCCCCAACTACGCGGTTGTGATTTTTGGTGTTGTACGCAATACTTTTTCCTTCACTTCTGGGCTTCCGATCGGTGGTCAACCGTTCCTCGAACCGCTTAATCACTCGCGACATCGTGGAATTCGCGATTCCCAACGTTTTAGCGATGGAACGATGCGAGAGATCCTTGTTCTCGTGATGAATGCGCAAGATTTTATCACGCACGAGCTGTTCTTTCGACTCCATTTCCGCGAGTTTTGATCACAGGACTTTAAAACTTGCAGGATGTAAATAATGCACTATGAACTAAATCCACCCAAATTTTCATTAAATTCTACCCAACGGTTAAAAAGTTAGAGCAATTTCATAGTGTGGCAATTTCATCGTGGACACCCTTTATTAAGAAAAAAAAAACAATGGGACTTGAAAAATTTCAATGATCTTAGATCTAAACAAAACAAAACTCATTATCGGATTTGGACAATTTTCAAGGCTCTGGAACTTCAGGTTTCAAACAATTTGAAGAATACCTGTAAAATTTTGAGGAAAATTTAAAAAGAATTTAAGTGTTGAATTAAAAAAAAATGCCGAAGTGAATTCCTACAAAAAAATTAATTAAAAAAAGCTACAAAAATCTTGGAAAAATTGTAAGGAGTTCTAACCAGAATCCCAACATAATTTTGAGCCCGAGTAACACCCTTCAGTCAGACACAGTTGCAGCAACTTGATTGCGACTGAAATAAGTCACATTGAAGAAACCATAACCGTTTGGCAACAAGTGTGCTACTCGGAAGATGAAGTTCTCAGGAATTCGGAGACAAGGCATTTCTCGTGCGAGTGAAAAATGAAGTTCTGAACTGAATTCCTATACTTTTACTATATGTTTAGTATTAGTTCTGCGGGAAGTCAACGATTTACATAGTTGAAGATGCTAAATTCAAACAACAGACTAGAGTGGTAATTTTTATACGATAGATGAGGAGATGAAAGTTTAGAGTTGATAGTTCCGTTAGAGAGTACGGCAGTGTGAAATGGTATATATATAGAGAGTAGAAAGCGAGCTAGGACAACTTGTATGAATGAAGGTACAAATCGGTTAGATCATCTCTCTTTACCAAACTCCCCCGTTGGAGAGGGATGGTGAGGGGTATACCCCCGCCACCACCGGTAAAGAGAGATGATCATGTACCGACGATGTGTTTGAAACAGTTCTATCGATTTTTATCGCACCAAAGGTACAGTAGCAGCACCTACCCTAACCGTGTCCCCTCGAGATCGTCAAGTCGACGATGACAGGAGCACATACCGTGGTAGAGGTAACAATAGCTGCACCTACGACTGGATGCCTTCCTTCAGATAACAACTTGAGTGCGGTAAAAATCAATAGAACTGTTTCAAACATATCGTCGGTACATGAGCGTGTCGGTGATCATTTCTTTTTGCCAGTGGTGGCGGGGGTTTGGTATACCCCTCACCATCCCTCTCCAACGGGGTAGTTTGGTAAAGAGAGATGATCAAACCGATTTGTACCTTCATTCATAAAAGTTGTTCTTGGTCGCTTTCTACTCTCTATATATATACAATTTCACACTGCCGTACTCTAACGGGCAACTATCAACTCTGAACTTACATCTCCTCATCTATCGTATAAAAATTACCACTCTAGTCTGTTATTTGAAATTAGCATCTTCAACTATGAATTCCTATGTTATTCTAAGAATAATAATAAGGGAGTTGTGCGGAAAATTTTAAGGAAAATTCCAAGAAAATTCTGATGATAATTGTATGGCCATCTTGAGGAGAACAGAAGGTTTATTTTAATAAGAAAGCCTAAGAGAATTCTTATGATCATTCAAAGAGAAATATAAACAGAATTTAAGGGAACAAGTTCAAGTAAATTCTAAGAAAAAATAAAAATAAATTCCTACAACAAAATTTGTAATGGGTTTCTCAGCAGAATTTCCAGGGATTTCTGAAGAGTCTTCCGAAGGATTTCTCAAGAGATTTCCAAAATATTTTTGCAAATATCTTCAAAATCTTCATCAGTCCTCTTTTCATCTACTTAGCGTGCGCGTATCTTACCCCCCTTAGTTTTAGCTTTTAAGAAAAGAAACATTTTTAAAAATTCATCACTAAATCAAACGCACGCAATTTTGAACTGCTCAAATCAATTTTCTCCATTACCCAGGACTTGTTTTCTATACCGATTCAAACCACCAACATTGATTTTAAATGCTGCATACTTTATTATATAAAGCTTCCTATACAGTTTTGTTACTCAACATAATACCATGCGTGATCATTTGTCTATCTAGATCTAGGCCTTTTCTTCGGAAGCCTGAGTAGCTCCTGAAGCGACCGACTGAGCATCGCTTGAGGGTTCTTCCTGGCAGGATAACGATGGGAAGGTCTTGTACAGGGCAGCGCGGTACTTAGGATGGCTGATCCCGTAGACAATCGGGTTGTAGACGGCGTTGGCCTTGGCGAATAGCGATCCCCAAATGGTGGCCAATGGGCTGATCGGGGCGGATTCGAAGACACCGGTGAAGTTGATCACCAGGTACGGAGTCCATGCCATGAACCACAGTGAGATCGTGACCAGGGCAACCTTGGCCAGCTTGATTTCAGCGCTGGTCTGATTAGCCTCCGAGGATCGCAGGGAAGCGACGTTCATCTTCTTGGCCTGCTCACGCATGTTCTTCTCGTGTTCGGATACTGCCTTCAGAATGAAGTAGTACGAATAGATGATGGTCAACAGAGGCAGGAAGTACACGAAGACGGCGTAGACCAGGATATACGAGCGGCTGACCCAGTCCTTTGTCAGATAGTCAGTTCCACAAGCGGTCATGTTGCCTTCTGGGACATAACGGTTCCATCCGAAGAATGGAGCCAAAGTCCAGAAAAGAGAGAAGGCCCAGATCGCCACGATGCGGAGCAAGGCACCGTTGTTGGTCATAGGCTTGCCAGACAAACCTTTCACGATGACATTGTATCGGTCGAATGCAATCATAGTCATGGTCCAAATCGAGACACAGCCGAACAGTGATCCCAGACAGGCATAAATCTCACAGGCGAGTGCACTGAAGTACCAGGTCTCGTGATAGCAGTTCACAACCATTGGCGGTCCCATCGTAAACATCATAAAGAAATCCGAGAAGGCTAGATTGACCACTAGCAGGTTGGATGGGGTTCGGAGCCCTTTGGTGCTCGAGAAAATGTACATCACGCAACCGTTTCCAGCCACTGAAACTACTGCCAGCACGAAGATGGCGAATCCTAGCAGCGAGTGCCACAGTGGGTTCATAGGTGGGAACTGGTTCCAGTGTGGATGAACCATGTGCAAGATTTCCGGCAGCACTTTGTCGACAACGGTTATGTTGCCGCCACCCGCCTGCCAGGCCTCGTAATGTGGTTCCACGAAGGCTGCCATAATTAATTTACTGTACTCTTCTTTCTCTCTGATCTGAAGAAAATCGCTTTTTTAGGAGACGAACTACTTCAGATTTTCACGCACACGGTTGAACACCAAAATGGAACTCGCATTTGCTAGACGCCACTTAGGGTATTTATACTACCACTTTAATTGGATTTTAAAATTTCACCTGACCGCACTTCTCTAATTTGAAAGAAACATGTTGCCTAAAATATACGAGAAGCTTAAAGTCTTACCCTTTCGTTTTGTTCCTTCGTAATGCATTAGCATTTTATTTTCGGTAAAGGGCAAGCAAAACCACTACCGTAAGGATTCCGGTTTTCGTTTTTACACGTAAAACAAATTTCTCTTGCATCCAATGCAAGGATGGATTTATTACATCCTCTTCACATGTTTCATACCACAAACGAAATTACGGTTTTGCAAGTTTTTCCAGAATGCATATTTTTGAATAAAACCTTCACGAGATGATTTTCTAGTCATTTGAGAAAACAAACTTAGTTAAAAAAAATACAAAATTATTCAACAAACCTTCCGGCAACTACATTACAGAATCTTTTCATGTCGCGAAACGTTTCAAATTCTGCATACTTTTCATGTAAATCTGAAATAGAATCTTACATTTCCCGGTTGCGTGTATGATTAATATTCAGGCTTGCTTGCTTCAAAACTTGGACGAAAACTGCTTCCAAACGGTCGCAATGCCTTTCAAAAGTGTCTAAATTACCGTAAAAATGCAGGCCCACTGCTCGATTTTGTTATAAAAAGAGTGTCCATGTTTGGCTTATTAAAAACATGTTGTCCTAGGTTTGTAATTCGATTATAGTACATTTGTATAAAAACCGAAACTTTGGCTCAAACAATTCGAGTTGTTATTTGGTGACTGACCAGCAACCATTCTGTGAATAACAAGTCTGAAAGTCTGAAGTAGTTCGTCTAACCAACGATTTTCTTCAGTCTTGAAATTGTGATCAAAGTTTGGAACGCGTTTTCTCGAGAAAATTTCATCAAGTCGAAAAATATCTTTAAACAGTAGAGATGGCAGCTTTCGTGGAACCACATTACGAGGCCTGGCAGGCGGGTGGCGGCAACATAACCGTTGTCGACAAAGTGCTGCCGGAAATCTTGCACATGGTTCATCCACACTGGAATCAGTTCCCACCGATGAACCCACTGTGGCACTCGCTGCTAGGATTCGCCATCTTCGTGCTGGCAGTAGTTTCCGTGGCTGGAAACGGTTGCGTGATGTACATTTTCTCGAGCACCAAAGGGCTCCGAACCCCATCCAACCTGCTAGTGGTCAATCTAGCCTTCTCGGATTTCTTTATGATGTTTACGATGGGACCGCCAATGGTTGTGAACTGCTATCACGAGACCTGGTACTTCAGTGCACTCGCCTGTGAGATTTATGCCTGTCTGGGATCACTGTTCGGCTGTGTCTCGATTTGGACCATGACTATGATTGCATTCGACCGATACAATGTCATCGTGAAGGGTCTGTCTGGCAAGCCTATGACCAACAACGGTGCCCTGCTCCGCATCGTGGCGATCTGGGCCTTCTCTCTTTTCTGGACTTTGGCTCCATTCTTCGGATGGAACCGTTATGTCCCAGAAGGCAACATGACCGCTTGTGGAACTGACTATCTGACCAAGGACTGGGTCAGCCGCTCGTATATCCTGGTCTACGCCGTCTTCGTGTACTTCCTGCCTCTGTTGACCATCATCTATTCGTACTACTTCATTCTGAAGGCAGTATCCGAACACGAGAAGAACATGCGTGAGCAGGCCAAGAAGATGAACGTCGCTTCCCTGCGATCCTCGGAGGCTAATCAAACCAGCGCTGAAATCAAGTTGGCCAAGGTTGCCCTGGTCACGATCTCACTGTGGTTCATGGCATGGACTCCGTACCTGGTGATCAACTTCACCGGTGTCTTCGAATCCGCCCCGATCAGCCCATTGGCCACCATCTGGGGATCGCTATTCGCCAAGGCCAACGCCGTCTACAACCCGATTGTCTACGGGATCAGCCATCCTAAGTACCGCGCTGCCTTGTACAAGACCTTCCCATCGTTATCCTGCCAGGATGAACCCTCAAGCGATGCTCAGTCGGTCGCTTCAGGAGCTACTCAGGCATCCGAAGAAAAGGCCTAAATAAACATGACATTTTATGATGACGGACCAAAATGCCAAACAAGAAAGCTAAATAGTTCAATAAAGTTACCAAATTTTTGAAGCAAGCAAACAAGATGAAAAACTATGTGTACTTATTCTATCTTTATCGCCTACACTTTACGGCGGTAGACAATCGATTTTCCCATCGTTTGCGTAATCATACCGTTTACTTTGTGTCAATGTCTTATAATTAAATATTCTTCTTGGTCGCCACAGCAAAAGAAAACATGCAAAGAAAAGACATTTTAAACTTTTAACAATCCCTTAATTCAATTTAGTCGCTTGGAACGTATAAATACCGCCTGTATGCATTGGAATTGTCGAGTTACTTTGGGTTTTCCAACCGCAACCTACAGTACGCCTAGTGCCATTAAGTCTGAAGTAGTTCGTCCCCGAGCGATTTTCTTCAGCTTAACATCACAAGTTTGTAGACGCATTTGAAAACATAGCAATTAGTGCTTTGCATTTGTTGTAAGGTACTGTTTAGAGAGAAAAAAATGTAAGTATTGATATAACCTCAAAATGTATTTTGTTTCAACCAGGCATTTCACTTTTCCCACAATTTAGAAAATGGCAGCCTTCGTGGAACCACATTTTGACGCCTGGCAGGCTGGTGGTAGCAACATATCCGTCGTAGACAAGGTCGCGCCGGAAATGTTGCACATGATCCACCCTCACTGGAACCAGTTCCCACCGATGAACCCACTGTGGCATTCAATCCTTGGATTCGCCATCTTCGTGCTGGGAGTCGTCTCTATGCTTGGTAATGGTTGCGTGATCTACATCTTTACCGGCACCCGAAGCCTCCGCACCCCATCCAACTTGCTAGTGGTCAATCTAGCCTTCTCGGATTTCTTTATGATGTTTACGATGGGACCGCCTATGGTGATCAACTGCTGGCATGAGACCTGGGTCTTTGGACCATTCGCTTGCGAACTCTATGCCATGTTTGGATCACTGTTTGGCTGTGCCTCGATTTGGACCATGACTATGATTGCATTCGACCGATACAATGTCATCGTGAAGGGTCTGTCTGGAAAGCCTATGACCAACAATGGCGCCCTGTTGCGCATCATGGCGATCTGGGCCTTTGCTCTGTTCTGGACTTTGGCTCCATTCTTCGGATGGAACCGATATGTCCCAGAAGGTAACATGACTGCCTGCGGTACTGATTACCTCACCACCACCTGGTTGAACCGCTCGTACATCATCATCTACGCCATCTTCGTCTACTGGACTCCTCTGCTCACGATCATCTACTCGTACTACTTCATTCTGAAGGCAGTATCCGAACACGAGAAGAACATGCGGGAACAGGCCAAGAAGATGAACGTCGCTTCCCTGCGATCCTCGGAAGCTAACCAAACCAGCGCTGAAATCAAGCTGGCTAAGGTTGCTCTGGTTACGATCTCGCTGTGGTTCATGGCATGGACTCCGTATCTGGTCATCAACTTCACCGGTATCTTCAAGGCCGCTCCGATCAGCCCACTGGCCACCATCTGGGGATCGTTGTTTGCCAAGGCCAACGCCGTCTACAATCCAATTGTCTACGGTATCAGCCATCCGAAGTACCGCGCTGTTCTGCACCAGAAGTTCCCATCGCTATCCTGCCAGGACAAGCCGATGGTTGATGATAGCCAGTCAACTGCATCTGGAGCGACAACCGCCACCGAGGAGAAGGCTTAAGTACAAAAGCGACACAGAACTTACACGGTGATATTTTTGGCAAACGATGTTGACTCTTTATTAGATAATTTAGCAAAATATAGAAAGCAAGTTATGAAATGAATTTCAAAATCCAAATTCTTTATCCGAACTGTTGATCCAATTGCTCGCTGATGGGCTTTGTGAAATTGGTATTTCTTCTCCGAGAAGCATTGGTTCGCGACCTATAACTCCAAAACGTCATCATATCATCAGTCTTGTTCAGATTGTACTGAGGTTCATTATTGATATCCTTCGCCATGTAATAGTCCGGTCGTTTCTTCAGGGGCATCCTTTCGACCTCTTGGCTGTGAATCGTTTCATACTGTTCCTGCGCTTGTTTCATTACAGTTTGGGTGGCCTTTTTCCGGAACTGCTCCCGTAAGAAGTCCCGTCTCAGTTCTAGGAATGGAAATCCGAAATTACCTTCACCTTCTACCGATTACCAAACGTGAATGGTAAATACTTACTCGGCTTATTATCATATCTCCGGTAGAGGTAATTATCTTCGTATTCCGTCGGAGGAATCTCGCATTCCTCTTCATCCGGCTCGTCCTCGTCCTTACGGAAAGGATAATTTTGGGAGAAACAATTTTTCCTTGAAGTTTGAATGTTTCCTGCAACGGGCATCATTTTGGTGCGTTCGCCTCCGACCGATGCAATCGAATAAACAATCATTCGGAAACTGCTCTCAGCGGGGTCGAAAGCGGAATCAAACGAACGACGGTTGCTTGGGCAACGAACATGACAATCGTAAGAGCCAGGAGGATGTGATTCCAGTTGTGTTTTTTTGTTTGATCGATGCGATAAGTTTTCCTTTGGTGACGGCGAAGGATAAAGGAATGAAGTGTACCTATATGAATAAATAGTTTGACCAGGTTCATGTGGATTTAAAATAGCACTCTTCATCGGTGTGTTTAGATATTCGCGAAAGTATTGTTTTATGCGTAGAACAAAGGGTTAATTAGTAATTTTGTTCGTTTTTGTAGCTGTAACCGAAAATTTATTGGATTTTAAACATCGCACAGAATTTATTTTAAATTATCTCAAAAAGTCTCTTATAATCATCTCAGCATTTCTTCAAAGTTCATATTATAGTTTTCTGGTATGATTTCTCTATAAGACACAAGAAATTCTTGTCAGAAAACTTTTTTCATTAGGAATCTCCTGAAAATTCTCTTGCTATTCTCGTTAGAATTCCATAAGCATTCTCACAAAGTTCGCACGAAATTATTTCATTTAGATTTTGCGGTTTCTTGGAATGGTCTTTTGGATTGAGTTCTCTCTTCACCTAGAATTTTACTCACAATCTCCATAAAATTGTCCGCAGAAAACCCTAAAGGCCCACGCACATTAGATCCGGATCGGACGCGTTGCGGCAAAGTGACAGCTAAATCTATTGTCTAACTGTCAAATTTACGTCAACGCAACGCAAACGGATCTAATGTGGGTGGCCCTTAAGTATTCTCCTAAATACCAGCAATTCCACACCAAATGACAAATCGATCAGATGCGGTCTTCTCAGATTTGCATGAAACTTCGCACAATTGTTTGTCATTCACATTTTTTCCCTGATTTTTGCTTAAATTGTAAGAGGAAGAGGAAGCAACAGGGGGACTTTTATGAACCAATTTTCTGTCAAACGTGAACAGCGCGTGATTGGTAGGGCGAACGTATAAAAACACGAGAATTTTTACTACAGGGAATCTATTTTCTTGTACTTCGACAGTCGACTGCGTCGCCCATAATAAAATAGTTTTTGCACGGTCGTTTCCGCGACCGTCACAGACAAAAAGAAGCTAGTTGTCTCCGCTTGTTGTAAGGTTGGCCATTTTGAATCTTGACAAACATGACAACATGATCTATTTATTAGAAATTATATTGGTAATTAAAAAATCAAAAAAAGTTTTAAAACTTAAACAACAAAAAATGTTCTTTTCACAAGTCTTTTCAACTTTTTTTATCAAAAAGTGTTAGGAAAATGCTCGGGGCCTCGCTTAGCTCAGTCAGTAAAGCCGCAGCTATAAAGCAGCAAGACCATGCTGGAGGCGGCTGGGATCGATTCTCGGTCCGTTCTAGGATTTTTTCAGGTTGGAAAATTTCTCGACTTCCCTGGACAAAATACTAAAGCTGGGGTTAGACTAGGTAAGTCAAATGATCAACTCAGTTGAATTCAATTGGCTTGAAAAGTTGAGCCTGGTTCAGCTTTTTTCAATTCAAGTGAGTTGATCAAGTCAGTTGAATGGCATGGTTTACACGTTCAATTCGCGTTCAAGTCAGTTGAATTCAACTGACTTGATCAATTGACTTGACCTGTCTAAACCCAGCTTAATGCAAAAATGGTACAGGCTTACAATCCTGTCAATCAATAACTGAGCAAGTGCCTGAAGAACACAAAGTTGAGAGCCGGCTTTAAGTTCTCAGCAAGCAACATTGGTGTTTATGGCATGTGGAATAGAGCAAAACAATCATGGCTATTATGTCACACTGCACAATGCAGTGTTTCGCACAAAACAGCTGCTTAATCATGCCATAAGATTATCAATCTCTTAAATAATTAATAACTATTTAATTTGACGTTTGACTAAAGAATTATCATTCCATAAGGATGTAGGTAGCTGAGAAAATTCAGAGAAAATAATAGGTATAGAACTTTTCAGCAGAGCATTATGGAAAAAGGCTAGAACACAATGAATAAAAAGTTTGGTTTTCCCATAGTAATTTCCATACAAACTTCAAATGTTTCTTACCAAATGAGTTCAAATTTTGGAAGGCTGATCAAGACCCGCTTTGAATCCGTTTGAGCCCATTTTTTCCCCTTATTTAACGTCGGTCTCTGTTCCGCAATCTAGTGCCAATCACTGACGGACATCTATTGCCATCCATTGACGGCAATCAAATGTGCAGGAAGGCAGCTTTCACACCTGCGTAGGATATCGCACCCATTCAATTCAACACACATGGGCCGGGACCAACGGCTTCACTTCCCTTCCGAAGAAAGACGTGACCAGTGAATTTTATGCCTCAGAAAAATCCCACCGACCTCGGCTGGCATTGAACCCAGACCTATTTTGGCGAGAAAGCAGTCCCGCTTACCACTACACCACTGGCGCCGGCCGTTTGAGCCCTGTGGGGTGAACATTTCAAATTTTGCATCACTCTATTGTCCATAAAAAACAATTGAGCATACTTTAACTATTTTGTTTGTATTACTTCTGCGTAAAGTTAACGATTTTACATAGTTGCAAGATGCTAAGTTTCAAATAACAAACTTAAAGTGGTTATCTCCTCATCTATCGTATAAAATTACCACAGACTTAAACTGTTATTTGAAACTTAGCATCTTCGACTAATTCAGCATAGCTTCAGGCAAATCGATGGAGATCGAGTGGGATTTTTTTAAATCCTCAAAATGCCATAGGAATTTTTCCACAGAATACCTTAGAAATTATCATCAGATCCTGGAATCCTACTTTAAACTACGTTGAGTTCTCCCCGGAGTCCTTTAGATTTTTCTTCAGAAGCCAATTTTTTTTATCTGGAATTTCAGAAGTTTGCGCTGAAACGCCAAATCAGTTAAAAACGACTTTAATTGTGTAAAAATGAACAGAAAACACTAAGAGTAATCGAAACGCATGAGTAATATCAGCACATTAAAACGATAAAATGGTTAAAAATACACCGACTCCGGTCCAACTTTCAATGTCAAATTGGACTTAAGAATGAAAAAAATTGCCTAACATCGTAAAAACGCTGAAAAGGCTTTTGGAAACGACAAAATTTGACAAAACAAAAAAAATAGCCTAATAGCCTATAATTTACTAAATGAATTTAAGAATGACCTACAAAAGGTTTTAAAACATCAAAACTTCACTAAAATCATTAAAAAATACTGATAACTCGTAACTCGGCAATGTACTTCTCTAACTTCGGGTAAGCCGCGAGTATTCGGCCCAACTCCTACTAGACATAAAGGGTGTCCACGATGAAATTGCCACACTATGAAATTGCTCTAACTTTTTAACCGTTGGGTAGAATTTAATGAAAATTTGGGTGGATTTAGTTCATAGTGCATTATTTACATCCTGCAAGTTTTAAAGTCCTGTGATCAAAACTCACGGAAATGGAGTCGAAAGAACAGCTCGTGCGTGATAAAATCTTGCGCATTCATCACGAGAACAATGATCTCTCGCATCGTTCCATCGCTAAAACGTTGGGAATCGCGAATTCCACGGTGTCGCGAGTGATTAAGCGGTTCGAGGAACGGTAGACCACCGATCGGAAGCCCAGAAGTGAAGGAAAAAGTATTCCGTACAACACCAAAAATCACAACCGCGTAGTTGGGGCCTTCAACCGAAATCCGAACGCCTCCGTTAGGGATGTGGCTAAGAAGCTGCACCTAAGCCGAAGTTTTGTCCAGAAGGCCAAAACTAAGGCTGGGCTTCGAACGTTCAAGGTACAAAAGGCCCCTAATCGCGACGAGAAGCAGAACAAGTCCGCCAAAACCCGTGCCAGGAAGTTGTACCTCAACATGCTGACGAAAGTTGAATACTGCATCATGGACGACGAAACATATGTGAAGGCCGACTTCAAACAGATCCCCGGCAACCTGTTTTTCACGGCCAAGGATAAGTTCAGCGTTCCGGAGCATGTCCGCACTCAGAAGATGTCCAAATTTGCGAAGAAATTCCTGGTTTGGCAAGCCATCTGCACGTGCGGGAAGCGGAGTGCACCTTTCGTGACCCAGGACACGATGAACGGACAGGTGTACATAAAATAGTGCCTCCAGAAGCGGCTGCTTTCTCTCCTGAAGGCCCACAACGTCCCAACAATCTTCTGGCCGGATTTGGCCTCATGCCACTACTCCAAGGACGTGCTGAAGTGGTATGCGGACAATAAGGTCAATTTCGTACCGAAAATGTTCAACCCTCTCAACACTCCGGAGCAGCACCTTCTTAAACGACCTAAGGTAGTGAAGACAGTCGAGGAACTGAAGAAAGTATGGGTTTACATGCAAAAAAACGGTTGATTCACAGGTTGTGCAGAATCTTATGGCCGGGGTTAAGGCCAAGGTGCGGGCATTTGCGTATGGACTGTAAATAAAATACGAGTAAAATGGTAAAATGAAGTTTAATAGTTATTTCTCAATCCCTGAAAATTTGATGGCAATCGGATGAAAACTCGAATTTTGCGAATCAATTTTGTGTGTGGCAATTTCATCGTGGACACCCTTTAGAATTAAGTGAATTTTGTTACAAAGAAAAATGAACTATCGGCTCCGTAAAGCCAACGCGATTGAGCCTTTCAAATAAACGAACTAGTTAAAAAAATACTGTTAACCCTTATCTTCAAAACGACAACTCTTATAAGCTCTTAAAACGTCTAAATAGTCCTAAAAACCGCCGAAAATGCCTGAGGATGCCTGAGAATAGTCCTGAAATCAAATGATAGAACAGCCCTGAAGGTACCAAAAGCTCCTTAAAAACGCCAAAATATTCCAAATCCATTGAAAAACGACGACAAGTTGATGCGATCTACGTGGACTTCAGTAAGGCGTTCGATAGGGTTCCACATGTGCTTGCAGTGGATAAAATGAGTTGTATGGGATTACCTAATTAGGCCACGAAGTGGCTACAGTCTTACTTAACTGACCGCTCAGCCTATGTGAGCATTAACGGTGTTAATTCGCCTAGTTTCGAGATACCCTCTGGTGTTCCCCAAGGTAGCCATTTGGGGTCTTTTATTTTCATCCTGTTCGTGAACGATCTGTGTAGTCGACTGTGTTCTTCGAAACTTATGTTCACCGATGACTTAAAGATCTTTCATACAATTAAGTCAAGACTTGACTGTTGCGCACTATTGATTCCCTTTTGCGCTGGTGTACATTGAACGGTATGCAGGTTAATGTCACAAAATGCTGCGCAATATCTTTTAGCCGTTCACGCGAGCCCTTACGACATGACTATAGGATAGGACTCAGTAGTTTGCTCTTCGTTTCTTCAGTTAAGGATTTGGGTGTTAGGGGAATTTACGTATTCTCGTCAATCTAAGCAGCGTCTGCACTTGTACTAGCATTTTCTCAGCGTCACGCACATATATGATGTGTCTGTTTGTTTACATTCATCTGCTGCTTGCTTCTCTATCCATTCCAATCGACAGAATTTTTCAAAACGTTTTGAAAGCGTTTTTACAACGCTCCAAACTTCTCAGGTGAGTGTGACTATTGTCGGCAGTCTCTTTTTCTTCGGCAACCTTCCCATTAGAACTGCGTGTTAACCAGCTGTTCTATTATCGGCAACTCGAAATCAACCTCATTTTGTAGTGCGTATGCTTTATTTGAAGAAAAATGTAGCATTACTGGATTGCTCGATCGTTCAAATATAATCAGATTGAAGCTGAAAGGCTAAACAATCGTTTGGACACATTCAGGGAAGTGCGTTGATGGGAAAACATAGTGAAATTAACGTTTAAATTTTGGTTGCCGAAAACAGTCAATGGGTGCCGAAGCCAACATTTACCCTATCATCGACTCTAAAGTCAGATTCAATGAGCACATCTCCATGATAACTGCTAAAGCATTCGCCACATTAGGTTTCTTGAAACGAAACACAAACGCATTCCAGGACATCTACGCGCTGAAATCACTATACTGTGCTCTCGTCCGCAGTCTTCTAGAGTATGCTGTTGTTGTGTGGGCACCCTTTCACGCTATTCAAGCTAACAGAATCGAAGCCATTCAGCGAAACTTCGTAAGATACGCTTTACGTGTTCTGCTCTGGAACGATTCGGTAAATTTGCCGCCTTACGAAGAACGGTGCAGGCTGATTGACCTGGACACGTTGGCAGCAATGGGTCGCGACCCGTAGATTGATAAACGCTACTCTATACCGTTAGAAAGGTTTCTTCTGGAAAAAAATATGATTTATTTATTTTTTTCATTAATTTTAACTAAGTCATGGTTCATTAATAAATTGACCACACATTTTCGGTTATTACAGTTGTCCTTTTTCTGCTTCTTATTTTCAATCTGTCTCTGTTTCGCATGCCAGTACCAATCATCGGCACCAGGGAGGTAAAACCACGCCTAGCTCCTAAATATCGAACCCATCACGACAAGTGCTGGAACCCAAGGCTTTACATCCTTTCCAAAGGAAAACGTGGCTAGCGATTTCCAATCCAAAAATGATCCTGATTTTATTAACAGTCGAGTCGTTAAGTAAACATTCATACGGAATTTTTGCCGGGGAATACTTAGCAGTGCAAAAACATTGCATCCACACGTTAAAAACTGTTTCTAGGAATAATGCTATTTAATAGCTTCAAAATACTTTGAATCACGTGTCACACCTTCCCAAGCAGTATAACAACAGCGCAATTGCCTAATTCCTTAACTAAAACATAATCGCTTCAGTCATACCTACGACTTCTGGGTGTGTAGACTACAAAATCCCAAAAAACAATGCTACCTAATTGGTTAAATAACCCTTCTAACGATGACGTCAATGCAGTTTACAACCTACTTACAAACTTACATACAATATGTATGGAACAAATAATACAAATTGTAAGCTCATTTCCGTCCCGCTAAATAGGTTGTCGCCTTGCCGGAGCCGTTACTCATTGGAGACCATGCGCATCCACCAAAACTATGGACGTCACGATGGAAATCGTCTTTACTGAATTACATAGTTGGTACCTACTGCATTAATCCCTTTTCCTACATAACAGCTTGTTGCTTCTGTCTGCTCCCACTTGATACCCGCTTGGAAAGTGCAGTACACAGCTAAACCGTAATTTGAATTATTATCCCCGATTTTGGCAGTCAAATGGAAACCACTCATGAAGCGAACTTAAATCGCGAGAATTATTTTCTTCCACAACACTAATCAGTTATAATGTAACCCCCATTGCAGACGGTTTGGCGGGAAATTTTCCCTCCGAAATGATTCCAATCACCCATTCACTCATATTACTCATAATCGCAGGTCAGTCCTGGCTTCGTTTGGTTTCCCATCCATATGGGACGGACATGCCATTACGAACAATTATCATTCTGTTTTCACCTGCCTATGGGTATACAAACCGAATTTAGCGTAATAGGCTTAGACGATGGAGAACAGGTGTAATGAAGGCTTGTCGGACCGAATAAGTTCAGGGTACTGCTTGATCCGCAGAGAATTAATATCCATTGGAGGGATTTGTAATTTTTCGTGGTATTACGTAATTGCTATTATCACCCCTTTTTCCTATTTTTTTAACATTCGATTTCCCATACAAAAAAAGAATGTTATTTTTTATGGTAAAGTGTAAGCGTAAATTTCGAAGTTAAATTGGAATTTGCAAGTAGCAAGGGCGCGCCCCATACCAAAAACTTAAAAAGGAGGACATTTCATTTGAGGTTTGTAGATTAAGGAGGACAATGATTCCCTTTCATAACATTAAAGGAGGACAATGAGTTTTTATCAAACGTTTAATAATATGTGCGCTATCACAAAATTCATGATTTGCATAGGTTCAATTGAGATTGCTCATAATTTGTAGTCGTTACCAATTCAATTTATCTTCTCGTTATACTTCTGAAAAATGCATCAAACTAGCCTTCATAATTCATTTCTGATACTTGGAAATGTTCTAGTCTAGCTGATTTGCATGCTTTACAGTCTTAAAACCATCCCAACTTTTATCATGTTCAAAAATCAAGATACATGTCATCGCTGATTGTAACCAACATGGAACATCTTAGCAACCTGTTAATTTTACCATTGATTCAGCATAGAACTCTAAGGCCGCTGCCATAGCGGGAGCGAAGAGGCGCGCTTAGCGTTCTATTCAAAAAAAAAGGTTCCTATTATTGCCTCTCCGCTCTAAGTATAATAGCGGCCTAAACAAATCAAGCGTAACTATTCAAATCAACGTATCTGCTTTTGTAAACAATCTCTTCAATTGACGATTTGTCTTAACTGCTAACTCACCCACGCAAACGAACACCATCATCATGTAGGAGACACTTTCGCCTACTAGCTGGTGTTGTTAGTTTCTGTGAGTGAGCTTGCAATTGCCACAAATCGCCGATTGAAGTGATTGTTTACAAAATCAGATAAATCGATTTGAATAGTTATGCTTGAAATACCTAAAATCCCAAAGAACCAGAACGTCAAAATCGAGCACAATGTTGGATTCAATCTGTGTGGCTGTGTTCCATTTGGTGATTTTCAACTTAAATTTTACAGATAGAAAATTTCCAAATAAACCTGCTATTGTACCAGACTTATTTGGGGCAGACCAGGAATCAATTTTGACAAACACATCGAAAATCACACGATCAATGACAGAGAGATTTTCGAACATTATAATTTATTTTCGAACTGTCAAATTTATGTGAAAATTCAGAAAAATGGAACACAGCCCAAGAATGTGTTCCATTTGATGAATTTTCACTGACACTTCGAAAATAAATTATAATGTTCGAAAATCCTTCTGTTGATGATCGTCTGATTTTCGGGAAATTGTTTGTCAAAACTGATTCCTGGTTTGTCTGAAATAAGTCTGGTAGAATAGCAGAATAATTAAAAATTTCCACCTGTCAAATATAAGTTAAAATTCACCAAAGTTAAAAATCACCAAAATCGCAGCCGAAATGTAGGGGGTTGACAGCTGTAGTATACTCCTAGTCCCACCATCGAATGGCATTTGCTAGATAAGATGAGGTTGCGACAAATACTGCGAAAAAACATGCTGGTAGTAGCCCACAATGCACACCGAAACGAATCATTTCCACGACTTGGAGTCTCCGGTAAAGTTTCTCATCATAATAAGGACCATCTATTGACATTAACAAATAGCTCAAAACTCTTCCGCAAAGATGGCACCACAATCTAACTTCTTTCTCTGACGTTTTAGAGACTTGATGCATTGTGCAAAGTTGTTTGCCTGGACAAAATAAACAACTCTTTTGAAGACGTAAAATTTCCACAACTTTTCGCAAGACATCAAGTCTCTAAAACGTCAGAGAAAGAAGTAAGAATGTGGCACCATCTTTGCGGAAGAGTTTTGAACTATTTTTTCATGTCAATAGATGGTCCTTATTATGATGAGAAACTTTACCGGAGACTCCAAGTCGTGGAAATGATTCGTTTCGGTGTGCATTGTGGGCTACTACCAGCATGTTTTCTCGCAGGGTGCTTGGGATGACGATACTTCCGTTTTTCACTACCAAACCAGCCGATATATAGAGGGCTGATGCCATCTGCTGATATCTTCTCAATTGCTTTGGCCATTCACCTGAAGTCAAGGTCGACTCTACTTTGGAGAGTGTCTCATCGCAAGCCGTTGCTTCTAGGATTTCTTTCTCCGTCAGGAACCCTGATACGTTGATTTCTATCCTAGCTATTTCCCACGGACTGGAATCATCATCAAATGGCGCAATCCCGATATAAAGGCGAGAGGGAGGATCAGCGATATTATCGTGGCCCTTAACGTGCTCGACCACGTAACTGTAAGGAATGAGTCGTAATGCCCATCCATCGGCTCTTGTGAGTACCCTACCGTGGCACACACAACTTACCCAGTCTAATGTTCGATCGCAAATGAGGCAGCATGGCCTCACACTAATTTATCCATATAAATTTATTTTCATTATTTCATATTAAATGTGCTGATATATTTCATTGCTCCATTACATAAACTTATATTTCATTTTCATTTTTCATTTTGCAGCGTTTAGTGGGGCAATGGGAGCGCAAGTCAATCCAAAGCCGAGGATAAAGGAAGGGTGATGGCTGAATAGTCTATACGGACCACTTGAACGCCATGGGAAGGGATTGGAGAGGTCGGTTATTGGGGGGTTTTGAGGAAATGACACATAGTACAGGAGAACATCGACGCGACTCTCCGACGGCAGCAGGCAGGATTCCGTGCCGGAAGATCTTGTGTGGACCATATTGTCACGCTCCGCATCATCCTGGAGCAGGTCAATGAATTCCAAGAGTCCCTTTATTTGGTATTCATTGACTACGAAAAAGCTTTCGACCGTCTGAATCACGAGAATCTGTGGGGCGCCCTGAGACGCAAGGGAGTCCCGGATAAAATCGTCAACCTCATCGAAGCGCAGTATGAGGCTTTCACGTGCAGAGTTCTGCATAACGGAGCCTTGTCCGACCCTATCCGGGTAGTCGCTGGTGTGAGACAAGGATGTATACTATCACCGCTACTGTTTCTCATCGTAATCGACGAGATCATGGTAGGTGCAATTGACCGTGTACCGAACCGTGGGCTGCTTTGGCAGCCTATCACCATGGAGCATCTCAACGACTTCGATTTGGCTGATGATGTTGCTCTACTAGCACAACGGCGCTCTGATATGCAGAGTAAGCTCAATGACCTAGCCGAACGCTCCTCTGCGGCGGGTCTCACCATCAACGTCAACAAGACCAAATCGTTGGATATCAACACGGGCAACCCTTCCAACTTTACGGTAGCGGGGCAAGCAGTGGAGAAGGTCGAAAGTTTCCAATATCTTGGCAGCCAAATAGCGTCGGACGGCGGGACCAAGAGCGACATAAGTGCACGAATCAAGAAGGCTAGGGCTGCCTTTGCGAGTTTACGAAACGTATGGAGATCCAACCAGGTAAGTCAACGCACCAAAATCCGAATTTTCAACTCGAACGTGAAATCTGTGTTGTTATACGCCAGCGAGACGTGGTGTGTATCAGCGGAGCACACTCAAAAGCTGCAGGTCTTCATCAACCGATGCCTGCGGTATATAATTCGTGCCTGGTGGCCTCACAACTGGATCTCGAATGCCGAGCTCCATCGTCGATGTCATCAGAAGCCGATAGCAAACAGAAATTCGAGAGCGAAAGTGGAGGTGGGTCGGCCACACACTTCGACGGGGCGGAAACGAAATCTGCAAGCAAGCGCTGGATTGGAATCCAGCAGGACATCGCAGCAGAGGCAGACCCAGGGGCTCATGGCGGCGGAGCCTCAATAAGGAAATTAAGCAAGTCGATAGAAATCTGACCTGGGCCCAGGTCAAGGCAAAAGCGAGCAGCCGCCCAGGATGGAAGTCTTTCACGTTGGCCCTTTGCACCGCTGGTGGTGCACAGGACCCTTAAGTAAGTAAGTAACACATAGTACTAGCCTTGTGCTGCAAAATGTAAAGAAACCAAAAATCCATCTCCCACCCATTCATCCTTTCACATATATACCAAATTGATATTTTAAAGCAACCATCAAAATAAACAGACAATATATGAAAAGGCTAGTTGCCAGTTGCTTTAAAGGCTAGTTGCCTCCCTAAGCGGACCCCCCGCATCCTAACTATTTTGTTAATCTGTTTAATGTTATTAGGCTGCCTAAATTTTCTTATTTAAGTTCGTTCGATGATTATGATATCTCATTAGCCTAATTTAATAAGTAATTGAAATCTCTAATCCACCTTTTTTTTCTTTAATATAGATATTTTTAGCCATATGGCTAGGTTATCTCTTCGTCTAATCTACCTAATCAATTATAACCCATGCATTTTTTAAGTACCTGCACTTGTGTATGTAATCTACCCTTTATCTAAGGGGCTACCCCCTATGACAGACAGACAGACAGACAGACAGACAGACAGACAGACAGACAGACAGACAGACAGACAGACAGACAGACAGACAGACAGACAGACAGACAGACAGACAGACAGACAGACAGACAAACAGACAGACAGACAGACAGACAGACAGACAGACAGACAGACAGACAGACAGACAGACAGACAGACAGACAGACAGACAGACAGACAGACAGACAGACAGACAGACAGACAGACAGACAGACAGACAGACAGACAGACAGACAGACAGACAGACAGACAGACAGACAGACAGACAGACAGACAGACAGACAGACAGACAGACAGACAGACAGACAGACAGACAGACAGACAGACAGACAGACAGACAGACAGACAGACAGACAGACAGACAGACAGACAGACAGACAGACAGACAGACAGACAGACAGACAGACAGACAGACAGACAGACAGACAGACAGACAGACAGACAGACAGACAGACAGACAGACAGACAGACAGACAGACAGACAGACAGACAGACAGACAGACAGACAGACAGACAGACAGACAGACAGACAGACAGACAGACAGACAGACAGACAGACAGACAGACAGACAGACAGACAGACAGACAGACAGACAGACAGACAGACAGACAGACAGACAGACAGACAGACAGACAGACAGACAGACAGACAGACAGACAGACAGACAGACAGACAGACAGACAGACAGACAGACAGACAGACAGACAGACAGACAGACAGACAGACAGACAGACAGACAGACAGACAGACAGACAGACAGACAGACAGACAGACAGACAGACAGACAGACAGACAGACAGACAGACAGACAGACAGACAGACAGACAGACAGACAGACAGACAGACAGACAGACAGACAGACAGACAGACAGACAGACAGACAGACAGACAGACAGACAGACAGACAGACAGACAGACAGACAGACAGACAGACAGACAGACAGACAGACAGACAGACAGACAGACAGACAGACAGACAGACAGACAGACAGACAGACAGACAGACAGACAGACAGACAGACAGACAGACAGACAGACAGACAGACAGACAGACAGACAGACAGACAGACAGACAGACAGACAGACAGACAGACAGACAGACAGACAGACAGACAGACAGACAGACAGACAGACAGACAGACAGACAGACAGACAGACAGACAGAAATTCATTTTTATATATATAGATAGAAGATAGATTAGTTCATCCCAGGTTCGTCCCTTCAAGTGACTAAAATGCTTCACTTTGAAGATAATTTCCTAGCTGATTTCTAAATTATATAGGGTATAGGCTCCAACTACACTCACACGTTTCCACTATGCCGTCCCACAAAATTACGTATGAATATGTCACTATAGAAGCACGCCACAGTGGAAATCCCGAGCCATAGTTCAAACATTTATCCCAAATAAAAAAGAAACACATATAAGATTAGCTACAATACCATGTACAAAAATGGTGTTTAACATTGTTCCCTGAGTAATGCTTCAATGAAAACAACAATGAAAGCTTGTCACGCAAATAGAAGGAGCACTGTTGGGCACTTTCTGAAATATTTCAATAGTATAATTCCCGTGCAAACCCAAATAAATCTATCTGTGTAAAAATAAATAAAATAACAGTGATTTGCGGAAAAACCCGCCAGTATCGCACCCAACGTCAGTGCCTATACGTAAGCGTACTACAACGCGGCTCTCAAACAAAGGAGTAACAAGTGTGATACTATCACTTCAGGCTAGAACTTTGGTTCTCTCATGCAATGGTTGATCAGAGACGGGAAGCTCAGTAATTCTCATCGCATTCTCATGACGCTATTCTGTCACGGTATGAGCCAACGATGCCGAACCTAAACCAACCGTCTCCAACGCTCCACTATGAAGCATAATATTAGGCCCGCCCACCAACGTCCAGGTTAAGAACTAGCCAAGGGGAGGGATACTCCATTACATAAACTTTTATTATGCAAATAAATACTGGGTTGGGAGGGAGCATCAGGGTATCATTCAAACTGGAACTGGACGATGGTATGATTGACAGCCGGAGTCTAAAGGGTGATACGGTCAAAATTTGGTCAATATCAACTTGACGTATTTCTTTCAATTTTGCATTTAAAAAACCTGAACACCCCTCATTTTGAAGGTGTGTGTGTGTAGAATGTTGCTCCTATTTTGATTTTGGAATTCACTCTTCAGTTGTCAAAATGCCGTCCAAGCAAGAAGAGCAGCGTATCAAAATTTTGCTCGCGCATCGCGAAAATCCGAGCTACTCGCACGCAAAGTTGGCAAAATCGCTAAAAGTTGCCAAATCAACCGTTACAAATGTAATTAAAGTGTTTGGGGAACGTTTGTCGACAGCCAGGAAGTCTGGATCGGGGGGAAATCGAAAACCGGAAGCCGCTGAGACGACAAAGAGAGTTGCCGGTAGTTTCAAGCGAAACCCTAACCTCTCTCTCCGAGATGCCGCAAATAAGCTGGGTGTATCGTCTACAACCGTGCATCGAGCCAAAAAACGAGCCGGACTATCGACTTACAAGAAGGTAGTGACTCCAAATCGCGATGATAAACAAAATACGACGGCCAAAGCGCGATCCCGGAGGCTGTACACGACGATGCTGACGAAGTTTGACTGCGTGGTAATGGACGACGAAACCTACGTCAAAGCCGACTACAAGCAGCTTCCGGGACAGGAGTTTTATACGGCAAAAGGAAGGGGAAAGGTAGCAGATGTTTTCAAGCACATGAAACTGTCAAAGTTCGCAAAGAAATATCTGGTTTGGCAAGCCATCTGTACCTGTGGCTTGAAAAGCAGCATTTTCATAGCTTCCGGGACTGTCAACCAAGAAATTTACGTGAAAGAGTGTTTGAATAAACGTCTGCTGCCTTTCCTGAAGAAACACGGTTGTTCCGTACTGTTTTGGCCGGATTTGGCATCTTGCCATTACGGTAAAAAGGCCATGGAGTGGTACGCCGCCAACAACGTGCAGGTGGTTCCCAAGGACAAGAACCCTCCCAACACGCCAGAGCTCCGCCCAATTGAGAAATACTGGGCTATTGTCAAGCGGAACCTAAAGAAGACCAAACAAACTGCTAAGGGCGAGCAGCAGTTCAAGGCAAACTGGCTTTCTGCGGCGAAGAAGGTGGACAAGGTGGCTGTACAAAATCTGATGGCAGGGGTCAAGCGTAAGGCCCGGCAATTCAGATTTGGAGAAGCGGAAGCCTAACTGAATATTTTTCCTGAATTTTATACTAATTGAACTTGAAAAAGAAATTTAATTTGATTTTTTAAATAAACGATTTCACCGATTTACACGCGTTTTCCCTTGACCAAATTTTGACCGTATCACCCTTTAGTGACCAAGAATCCTCGGCTCTGTAAAGTTAATTCGGTTGAGCCTTATCAAATAAATTAATAATAAATAAAAAAACAAAATTGATTTCAACGATGTCTCCACAAAGTAACCTTTATATCTCAGCATCTATAAGAACTAGAAAGTGTTAGTCTTCAGCAAAGTTGTTCACAGTAATGTTCTCTACAGCTTCGCCGAACACAATTATTTTGTATCTCATCATACTAAAAAAATAAATTTTGCATCTCGCTTTTAGATGGATTAATCTTTAATTTTCTTTTACCATAAGAAGGAGTGTTGAAACCCGAGAAACTTCTCAGAAGACACCTAGTACCTTTAATCATCCATTTCAGCGTAAATAAAAAAGCGCGTGTTTTGATACCCTTGGCACCACTGTGCGATCCGATTGTGGTGGTGTGAATTCTACTCCAACAGTTTCAGGGAAGCAGTGAAGCTTAAAAAGTATTGCGAATTGCGTTATTCGATTTGTTGGATCGTATCGTTGGAAGGAGATTCTTTAATTCCCGTGGATTTCGCGTAAGTGCCTCTGCTAACGGGTCCACCCCTCCGTTTTTGGCCCTTCATACAATACAGCCATATTGTGAATTCAGATCGGTAGCTCAAATTGATCTGGCTATTAAGTGGAGCTGCATACAAGACAAGATCTTCGAAGGGATGGGGGCTACCTTACATACATACATACATACATAGTGATTGAATATGGAAACTTTGGTGCTAAAACGTGTCATGAATTTAACGTAAAATTATTCATGAAATCGGTGGTTGAGACAGAGACAGGCTGAAGCTCAATTTGCAGCAACCCTAACCTAACCGACAAATTATACTATTAACTTTTCGGGGGTTATACGGCCTGGCATTTTGAAGTTTGATTTATCATCCAAATCTACTGTCTCATAACGAAAATAGGATCAATGACGGTTTAGGCGTGCTGAATTGTATTTTTCTTGTATCCTAAATCTTGCCTAGAAAATAAGTATAGGAACACTGCCTAAATTGACGCAAAACATTTCTTTAAACAAATTTTCCAACAGTAGAAAAAGTTCGATCAATGCATAGTATCAGAGCACAAGTAAAACGAATAAATGCTTGCTTTCACTTACAGATGATTAAAAATGGATCGAAAATCGAAGAAGAAAACGAACCAAGAAAACTACGAAAATGGTGCTGGCATCTCCTTTTCCAAATTCCTCACAACCAGGAAGTAATCTTCCGCAGCAATGCGATCCAAGCAGGAACCAAACCATGGTTTAAGACGTAGACTGTAAACCTCGAAGAAAGTGAAACAAACCGAAGTGTTTTTCGTCTGCTTCCGCGCGCTTGCAGCCGTCTGCCCTTAGAAAACGCAACCCGAGACGACATAATCTAATTTACTCTTCTTGCGGAAGGCAACCCGCCCGCGAAAGGAGTAGCAGTATAAATAGTCTATGTATGACATGGTTGGAATCGAGTCGCCCTCGAGATTCGGTAGAGAAGACCCGAAGCATCTGGACAAGTTGTCCCGTGAACCCCGTGAAGCCAAGGATTCTATCGCGTTCCAACTTAGTGCCTCAGAAAACATCCTGAAGGATAAGAAGTTATCTCAGTTTTATTCGTAAAAAGTGAGAATACAGTGAAAGATGTTGGGAGAACCGTCAGCACCGATGGCTTTTTCGTGGAGTGCTGCTTCGGCGGCGGCGATCAGCAACTTGACCGTGGTCGATAGGGTTCCAGCGGAGATGTTACACTTGGTCGATGCCCACTGGTATCAATTTCCACCGTTGAATCCGCTGTGGTACTCAATCCTTGGGTTTGCCATTTTTGTGCTTGCATGTGTTTCGATTTGCGGTAACGGAATGGTTATGTACATCTTTATAACCACCAAATCGCTACGCAGTCCGTCGAACATGTTCGTGATCAACTTGGCATTCTCCGATTTCCTGATGATGTTCACAATGGCGCCACCGATGGTGATCAACTCCTATAACGAAACCTGGAGCTTTGGACCAATGGCTTGTCAGGTCTACGCATTGCTGGGATCATTGTTCGGTTGTGTCTCAATCTGGAGTATGACCATGATTGCCTACGATCGTTACGTCGTGATCGTGAAAGGTCTCTCAGCTAAACCAATGACTTTCAACGGATCGCTCGTGAAGATTATGCTCGTGTGGCTCAACTCGCTCTTCTGGACTTTGGCTCCTATGTTCGGTTGGAGCCGATACGTACCAGAGGGCAACATGACCGCCTGTGGAACGGATTATCTTTCCCAAGATATGGTCAGCGTTTCCTACATCATCGCGTATTCATTCTTTGTGTACTGGCTCCCACTGTTGATGATCATCTACTCCTATACATTCATCCTGAAGGTAATGCTGTAGCATAAATAACAGTCCACTAGTTTGTTGATCATCGAACTTCTTTATTTATCGTTAACAGGTCGTTGCCGAGCACGAGAAGAACATGCGAGAGCAGGCTAAGAAAATGAACGTTGCCTCACTCAGATCTTCGGATGCCGCAAAGCAGAGCGCTGAAATCAAGCTGGCCAAGGTCGCCCTCGTTACTATCTCGCTGTGGTTCATGGCATGGACTCCGTATTTAGTCATCAACTATGCCGGCATCTTCCAGACCGCTCCGATCAGCCCATTGGCCACCATCTGGGGATCGCTGTTCGCGAAGGCCAATGCCGTGTACAATCCAATCATCTATGGCATCAGTCATCCGAAGTACCGTGCTGCCCTGTACAAGAGATTCCCATCGTTGTCGTGCACGCCGGAAGTCGTAGGCGATGATCAGTCGGTCGCCTCTGGAGGTACGGTTGCATCCGACACTACGAACAATGCTTAAGTCATCCTCGAATTAGTTTTCATCAGTCAAACAACAAGACTTTGCGCGTTAACCACTTGACATGTATGTTATAAGCTCATTTTTTTTTAGTTGTTAGTTTAGTGCCATGGAAGAGACCTAATGAGAGTTAATGTCTCTTGTTCCTGTTTCCTGTAACACTGACAGATGATCTCCCGGGAAAAGACTTATGCACTGAGGTAGCAGCAGGCATAGATTGTAGTAATAAACATAGATATTTACTAACAATTGCTTGTTTTGAATTGATGTTTCAATGTGTTCCTGAGGGGTGAGTTTTAACCAGAGTTTAATGATGACGCATGGTGTAACTCCCTAGTCTGAGCATAGCATTAGGCTTGTCTTTGTTTTACGCTTCTTATGCGAGGGTTATACATGAGAGCCTGTGCCTGAGAGCTTGAATTTGTGTATTGTGTGGCAACCATAAAGATTACCGAGAAAATTTCCAATCCTAAAAGTGCTCTAGACCGGACCGGGAATCGAACCCGCCACTTCCGGCTTCGTAACACCGTGCCTAAATTGACTAGGCTTTCTGAGGTTTTACTAGGTGCCGTACACAAATTACGCAACGCTTCTAGTGGGATGGTAATATTTTCAGGATGCGTGACAACTTCATATATTCCCTTGACACTGTAGTCATAATTGCCCAGGAATTCGCATGATTCCTTTGGATTTATCCTATGAATTCCTTCTTCAAATTCCTTTGAAATGCTTATGGAAATTCCCTGAAATTCTTCTAAGATTATCATTTGAATTCCATTTCCTATGAATTTTCTTCAGAACTCGTTTAGAACCCTCTTCAGGATTCTCTTAAACACTCCTCCGATTTCCATGGACTTCCCCTCAGAATACCTCTTCACGATTCCCATGTAATTCATTCTCAATTTTTTTGTATTACTGTTTCTTATTTAGTGAAAACATTCCTGGCGAAGAAAGTTAATTCTTCGGTGCACAAGTCAGTTATATTTATATGTCATGATTATCTGGAATTTTTTAAACCATCTAAATATTATTAACCCGTGTACCGAAGAATGCGATCGTGAAAATGAGCTTTATTTAAAAAGTGCTGGAAGTTAGTTTCGATTGATGCGTCATCAATAATATGAAGAACCACCTTCTAGATCAACGTGAAAAAGGAACATAACAGGCAAACTCGAACAATGACTATAAACACTTATTAATCATGGATTAGTTTGACGTGGATATGCTTTAAATCGAGGACATGGTTTACGGAAGCCGATTATAGTTTTTATTTCACCCCTTCGTATGTTCTCGCGTACACAATCACAGGCGTCACATGGTGCCTCTGAAAGAAAATAAGTATCGCTGGAACACGCACCAACCGACAGCTTAGATTCCCCACTTTCATTTTTTTTCCGCAAGGAAACGATTCTAATTGAAAGGTCCCGTTATTTATACCTTTCGAAGAGTGAGAGCACTCTCCCAAAGGCGTGCCCCTTTTTAGTAAAAATTGGATTCCCTAGCAACAAAATTAAGTAATGACACCGATAATGACCATGTATCCGAAACCTAGTCTTAATTCACCTCAAACTAAAGTACATCGAAAAGAAGATTAACAATAACATAGATGAAGAGACTAATGCAGCGGATACACTTTCATCACAATCTATGCACATGAGCTTTATTTGTATAATAAATTATGAGCAAATCCAAACACTATACAAGTGTGACCATGGATGTTCTCATAATTTATTATACAAGTAATGCTCCTGCTCATAGTTGGTCATACAAGTGTATCCGCGGCATAACTAACTCATTTTTTTTTCCTTATTTCAAGATCATCCTCGGTCTAGGTCTAGGCTTAGATAATTAAAACATAGATTTGCCACTTCGGAAAATAAACTGGCTACAAAAATGTGGCGCCTGACTGAGAAAGGCGTTCAATGGGTGAACTATTTTTTGGCAACATACGGGGGTACAAAATTGAAAACAGTCATTTTGGATGCGTTACAAAATTGAAAGATTTTGAACGATAATAACTCAACCGTCTCTCGAAAGATTTACGAGATATTGGCATCAATCGATTGGAAATATTTCTAGCAATTTGCTGAATGTTTCAAAACTATTGAAAAAAAACCAGAATGATCTGGAAACTATTGAAAAATGGTTAAAAGTAAACCATTGTCTAAAGATGGTGAAAATCGATTGATTTTTTTATATTCTTATACTTTCTCCAACCGAGACATCAAATGCGAGTATCTGACACCTCTGATATTTTCTGTTCTACTATATAAGCGTCCAACAAGGTCGCCCGTTCCATCATTGTCTATCCGATCGTCGACCCAGCAGCAGAGCAGCAGAGCAGCAGAGCAGCAGTACCAGAGCAGCGGAAGCAGAGCAACGGCAGCAGAGCCTGGGGTACTGGGGTGTGGGAACGCTGGAAGGGGAGATGCTGTCTGTCTTCGAACTACCAACATCATTCCAAAGCTCCTCCAGGGCGACAGAGTAGAGCAAACCCAACAAAACGGCCCTTTTCAGGGCCACCAAACTTTCGCAAAAGAGTTATTAAGGAATATTCCTAAAATATAATATACAAATTAAGTACAACACATAACAGACGTTATCCAACGCCAACCCTGCGGTCGTATCTAGTATATGTACAACCCTTCCAACTTTTTTTTCTCCCTGCGCATTTATAACCTTGCACGCTAAGATTAATTTACTTAGATTGCACAAAGAAATTATCTTGATTGGGTGCATAGCGAACAAATCCAAATGGTGTTTATATATGATTTATTTTTATACAAAATTGACATAAATTTTCCCGTGTTTTGGTTCGTCCAGTTTACGCCCAATTTGAGTAAACATAATCTATATACGACTTATTTAGTCATATTGTGCAGAGTAATTTGTGATTAACGTGTATATCTACATTTGCGTGGAGTACCGATTTCTATCTGGAACAGCAGTGATTCATACTAGATATCAAAATTGGGTTTCGACGGTGGGAGTTTCAAAATTGTACCAGAGCTGCTTCCAGTTCAAGTTCAAAAATGTTTCACAAGGTTCTAGTGAAAAACAGGTATTTCCCTAGCTG
The DNA here is from genome assembly GCF_037179485.1 of Ochlerotatus camptorhynchus. Lineage (NCBI taxonomy): Eukaryota > Metazoa > Arthropoda > Insecta > Diptera > Culicidae > Ochlerotatus > Ochlerotatus camptorhynchus. The sequence goes on along the minus strand of NW_027040604.1, from coordinate 2,837,883 downwards.
TTGTTTTTTTGATGAACATTTGAATGATATTTTCTTGGGTTCCAGCTCAAGAGACTTGGAGAAATGGATTAACGTCTGTGGTGTCACAAAATTCTCGAAAGAGTCGGTTATTTGCAGCGATCACTCCCAAGATGACGACTTCATTATTTCGCTTTGCAAAACTTAGGAATTAGCAATAATTGATGTCTATTAATTCTCAATAATATATTATAAACTTTTCTTATCTGTAGACTGCTACCGACAGCGGTTGCGTCTTCAAATCGGAACGTTGCGAGCCAAATTTCACGTTTAGATGGCATTAATGGCGATGGCGATGGATGCTGACTTTCAATTTAGCGAGTCTGAATCGGAATGTATAGAGATTGATGATATTCATGACAATATAGCTGCACATTATCAATATTATTGACAATATTTCTCCACCACTTAAGATTGAACACAGCTAATAAAAAGCAAAACAAAACCGATGTGACTTATAGTATAGCATTTTGTTATCTTCTAGAATGTTACTTCAATTTTTGAGTAATTTATTTGAGTGGTGAAAATTTTTGATTAAGGGGGATATACACTCAGATTAAAAGAAAATAACTTTTTTACGTCTTGTTCAAATTGATAAACATCTATGGAAACATTGTAGATAAAGTCATTTTAAGAAAATTTGTCAAGCACGACTGTTTTCTATCGCTCAAGTGGACGAAGTTATAGGGTGAAAATGAAGTACAAACGGTAGTACCAACAATCAATACGAAACTAACTGTTTTAAATTGGCTCACTACTTGACTAGCCTATTGGTCCCAAGCAAATCGATTAACGTACCCCATTCTAGTTGAAATGCTGGTACTACACTATGTTTGTTTTGATTCTCTATGAAATTTTGACTGATAAAATGAGGGGTTCGTGGATTTTCTCATGTTTCGAGGGGTGCATCGATTAGCTTGGGACCGAAGATAGTACCAGCGCTGAGCCAAAAAGTTGAGCACGTTTCTTCGGGACCTACTAGTCTTAGAGTTAACTCTATGGTAGTACCCCCTTAAAATCTGTTTTTGACCATAACTTTTTTGTTGAATTTTCCATTTTTTTTTAAATGTTCTACAAAGTTGTAACTACTTTAACCCTCCGTTACTCGCGGATAATAGGGAAAATGTAAATGGAAACCGCGAAAACTGTGACCATACTACGTGGGATATCAAGATTCTGACAAGATAGAAAGTTACTGCCTCTGACAAAGTTGTTCAGGAGATCATAACCTAGTCGTTGGCGGACACTAGTTCAGAATTTTCTCACTACGTAGCGCTAGTATACATGTGAAATTCTCGCATGTGATATATCTCGAGATCCTGACCAGATAAAAAGCTACTGCCTTTCACAAAGTTTTTCAGGAGATGAAAGCCTATTGCTTGGTGCTCAATAGTTCAGAATTTGCTCACTACGCGACGCTAGTATACACGTGAAATTCTCATATAAAATATCTCGAGTTCACAACCAGATAGAAAGGTACTGTCTTCGGCATAGTTGTTCAGGATGTCAAGGCTTTTTCGCAGGTGGACAGTAGTTCAAAGTTTTCTCACTTTGCGGCGCTACTATAGATGTGAAACTCTTGCATATAAAATATCTCTAGATTCTGACCAGATAGAAAGTAAATGTATTCGGCAAAGTTTTTCAGAAAGTCAAGATCTTTTGGTTGGGTGACAATAGTTTAGAATTTTCTCACTATGCGGTGCTAGTATATACGTGCCTTTCTCCCATATTCAATAGCTCGAGATCTTGATCAGCTAGAAAGTTGCTGTCTTCGGCAAAGTTGTTCAGAGGGTCAAGACTTTTTGGCTGGTAAACAGTAGTTAATAATTTTCTCACCACGTGGCGTTAGTATACATGTACACTTCTCGCATATGCTATATCTCGAGATCCTGATCAGATAGAAAGTTGTTCAGGAGGTCAAGGTCTTTTGGCTGGTGGACAGTAGTTCAGAATTTTCCCACTTCATGATGCTAGTATACATGTGAAATTCTCGCATATAAAATATCTTAAAAATAACTTTGTTGTAGACAGTAACTTTCTATATGATTAGGATCTCGAGATATAGCATATTCGAGAAGTGTACATCTATGCCACGTGGTGACAAAATTCTTAACTACTGTTTACCAGCCAAAAATGCTTTGACCTTCTGAACAACTTTGTCGAAGACAGTAACTTTCTATCTGGTCAGGATCTCGAGATATTTTATATGAGAATTTCACGATTATACTAGCGACGTGTAGTGATAAAATTCTGAACTACTGTCCACCAGCCAAAACTACTTGACACTCTGAACAAGTTTGCCGAAGACAGTAACAGTAACACGTAGTGAGAATTTTCTGAACTACTCCACCAACGAAAAGATCTGGACTTCCTGAAAAACTTTGCCGAAGACAGTAACTTTTTATATGATAAGGATCTAGGAATATTTTATAGAATTTTACATGTATACTAGTGCTGCGAAGTGAGAAAACGCTGAACTACTGTCCACCAACGAAAAGGCCTTGACCTTCTGAACAACTTTGTCGACGACAGTAATTTTCTATCTGGTCATGATCTCGAGATATATCACATGCGATAATTTCACATGTGTTCTAGCGCTACGTAGTGAGGAAATTCTGAACTACTCTCCACCAGCAAAAAGATTATGATCTCTAGAACAACTTTGCCGAAGACAGTAATTTTCTATCTGGTCAGGATCTCGAGATTTTCCATGCTGTAGCCAATTAAGTCAAATCCCACGTAGTACGGACACCGTTTACGCGGTTTCCATTCACATTTTCTCTATTACCCGCATTTTTGTAGGTTAACTGTGATAAAATTTTAGCTTGTTTAGTTAAAAACAAGGTTTTTAATGAATACCCGTTGGTTTCATATCGATTGGTAGCTCGGCTGCAAAATGGCAATGGAAAACTCACACTGTTGTACAAAGTACAACACGCGATTACTCGTGTTATAAAAGTTGGCGCGAGTAACGGAGGGTTAAAAATGCACATTTTTTCCTAAAGGAAGCAAATCGCTGTCTCATCGTATAGATTCGCCATTTTGACTTTGGAAGTAAGTTTCAACAAAAGCGCTGTCCAATCCATATAAAATCATTAGTTTCCACAGTGTTTGTGAGTTGAGGATTTCTGCAAAAAAAAATGTTTCACTATCGCTTTCCCTAATCAAATTGTTATGGTCATTTTGCTTAATGACGTGTTCGGGGTATCATCCAAACCATTTGTTGAGTAGTTCTATTATTTGGGTTATTGTTATTTTTTTGTATAAAAATTTCACTGTGAAAACGAATGGGGGAAAAATATCGTGACATTTTCCCCACATCATTTCGATGACATTTACCACCTCTGCCCTAGACACCATTTTGCTATCTCTACTTACATTTTTTTTCATCTCCCTGCTAAGTGGATTAATCACGAAACAGTTAAATTTAATAGAATGAGCTAATCATGACACTGTCTAAAATAAAACACACGTTTTAGCGCTTTTAAACCAATGCACAATGGAGATTCAGGTGGCCAATAATCCAAAATTGTCTCCTCGGTGGTCAGATGGGCTGACTCTGTTGGTTTCCAGCTTTCCGCCGGCAAGAGCGTGAGCTGCCATATATGTACCACCAGGCATCGCAACAATGGACAGCCCATCATGATTAAAAATCAAGCAATATCGACCAAAAACACCGTGAGGGTCTTGGGAGTGCTCCTCGATCGGAATTTATACTTTGAGCCGCACTTCCAACAAGTAAAGGAGGACTGTCGCAGTCGGTCCAACCTAATTAAGACCATCTCCCGCCTCCACCGATCCAACAATCGCGAAATCCGCTTCCGCGTTGCTCGAGCCATCATCGACAGTCGCCTACTGTACGGTGTGGAGATTACATGCCTTGCCGCCGAGAACGCCGTCCAGATACGTTCGAACAGTCTCCGGTCGGAACCTGTTGGGCGATGGATCCCCGGCAGCAGCCGCCCTCATCACCTTCCTAAAGGAGGCGAACCTTTACCACAATATCTGAGTGTTCCTTGTTTGTATTTCCGTTTTGTTGGCCCTTTTGGCAGTTTTCTACACCTTTTCATTATAAATGTACCACAGCCAAGATTGGGAATCTCCTTCTGAGAACCCAATTTTTTTTTCTTTCTCATTTTTTCAATCTTAAGAGATGAACTAGCCATATGGCTAAAAATCTCTATAATAAAGGGAAAAAAATTGATTATCTCCGATTCGTGATTTGCGTTTGACAATCGGTAGTAAACTATTCAACGGAGAAACCCCCAGAAGATCAGTTATCTAGACAGTGATTTCCCGTTTTTGGCAACATGGCTTAATCAGCTAATTTTTTCCTAAAATGTTGTGCTTTCTGGACAATTTTTCATGAAATTCTAAGTAGTGAGGATCCCCAAAGGATGGTCAAGAAATATAGAAATAGATTAAAGCCTTAAATAGATTTTCTAGCAAGCAAAGAATACAAAAATCATGTGTTGCCAAAAATGGGAAGGAACTGTACTTACCGAGATACAGGCAATAAAGTCGGACAGTTACCGATTTATGTAAAAAATCAGTAATACATTCAATCTCATGTTTTCCCTGTGTTGAATAGATCTTTTCCTGCGTTTGAATATGTTCCTGAGAGCGTATATTATTAGCTTTTGAATAATCTACTACACAAAAAAAGTTTATCGAAGTTTATATTCGGGACAACCCTAGTAAAATACCATAAACAAACGATAACTTAAATGATAGAACTATTCTACAGATGGTTTGGATGATACCCCTAACATGTCGTTAAGCTAAATATCAAAATTATTATGTTTAAACCCTTACGATTATCCTTAGGATACCTAGATTGTTGTCTAAAATCTAGCTACAACTTTAAAAACAAACATTTAAACTGCTTCTTGGCCTTTAGTAATGTACAAAAAGGCAAAATACTTGCATTATTTAACATATGGACGGAAAGCTGAATATTTGGTCTTAAATTATTTTCGAAGTATTTCTCATCCCTGGGCATTGGGGTGCTTCATTTTACAGAAAGTATTAAATTTCATATAGGACACCCTCCAGTTCGATTCATAACCCCAAAAATAATTAAGATGGATGAAGGTCTAGAGGTCGCGCAAAATGGACCACCCTAGTGCACATCGGCCCTAGTGGTCGGAGCCTTAATCTTTTGACAGCAGTTTGTTTATTATACTTTGACGATTTACTGGTAAAGATTTCTTCAATTCAGATGCTATAGTAATTTTAATACTTTTACTAACTAGGAACCAGATCAAGAGGGATTCTTCTGGTGATCCTGCAGCATAATTTTTTTTTTTTTTTCATGTTCCATGGTCTATAACTTTGAAACGTGTTGATCAAATTTCATGAAATTTTCACCACTTGCTAGTCAAATTGTAATAAAAGAAATGTAGCCAACAATATCTGGGGCCTCCCTTAGCTCAGTCGGTAAAGGCGGAGTTACAAAGCAAGACCATGCTGGAGGTGGCTGGATTCAATTCCCGGTCCGGTCTAGGAATTTTTCGGGTTGGAAAATTTTTCGACTTCCCTGGGCATAGAAGTATGATTGGACTTGCCACACAATCATACCAATGCAAAAATGGTAGAGGCATCGAAAGCTCTCAATTAATAACTGTGGAAGTGCATCTAGAACACTAAGTTGAGAGCACGCAATAAGCTAATATGCGATATGCAATAAGCTTGAAATGTGAAGAAGAAGAAGAAGAAGAAGAAGAAGCCAACAATATCTGGCTCCGACTACTTAGTATTTTTTTTTTTTAATAAGGACATTTTACATCCCGCGATGCACTTAGTACTGGAATTTATACTAGAATGGAGTACGTTAATCGATTTGCTTGGGACCAATAGGCTAGTCAAGTAGTGAGTCAATTTAAAATCGTTAGTTTCTTATTGATTGTTGCTATTAATATCAATGAGCTTACCGAGGTGAAGCAATCGGTTAAGTTGTGTGAGTGAAACCCCTGTCCGATACAACCAGTTAGTGACGTCACTAATTGCGTTTACGTTGATTTTTTGGTTTACTAATACAACAATATTTCACGATCTGCTTCACCTCTCTCTGCACCTCATTGTATTAATATAGCGACTATATTTTGCACTACACTGCTGTAGTGAAAGTAAAATTCAAAACGATACAAATGTCCTGCGCCCCAACGCTCAACCAGCTGTTTGACATATTTATCAAGAATTCCACTTGTAGTATGCTCAAAGCTAACTACATCCTTGGAATAGCACAGACAAACATACATAACTCTCGTAGGTTGTTCATCGAATAAGTATTTAACGGTCAACTTAAATGTTTCTTAGTTGGTAGTACCGCCACCTGTAGTAAATTGTCTTGCGTTTGACGTTTACACTCTATCGCCATCTGTTGATCGTACTGCCCGTCACAGTTAGCTCAACAGATGCGCCGATGCACTATGGGCAAAAATGGGTCCAAAATTACCCAAAATTCAATATCTCAACAGCACGCTGAATTCCGGCCATGAAAAACAACTTTTCCGAAGGGAAATCGTCCGGGGAATCGATTGCACGTGGTTTCATAGACCGGAGAGCCTTGAAGGTATGTGTTTTGCACCATTTCGTCCCATTTTCCCCTACTTTTTGGAGGAAATGTTTTTTCACAGCTCTGTTTTTCGTAAAACATAAGCACTTTATGCATGGTTTTAGAATACTAGGTCTTTAAACAACAGTTCATGAGATATTAGGGGAATACGGGGTACACTTTATAGGGGAGTAAGGGATAAAAGTGAACCCTCGCTAAATTTATTTTTATTCATAAAAATGTTAAACGATGCGATTGTTTGAATGACCCAAAGGTTGCCTGCAATAATAAGTTTTTTTTTCGAAATTTTAAGGTTAATTGGGGTTAAATAAGTTTTAATTTACTGCTATCTGTTTTAAAAGAGTTTTCACTTTTTTTTGTCTGTATACAGCAAAACGATATAGTGGTTCTCAGATTTTTTTTTTTAAAGTGGTAGTTTTGTTCCTTATCGCAATATATTAGACCCGTATTATTTATTTTGTCATTAGGGTGACTATTTATATATTAGAACATTAAAAAAAACGATTCTTTTCAAAAATTTATAACTTTTGAAATGTTTGGCCGATGACGGAACTCAAAATACCAAATGAAAGTTAAAGGGTGATACGGTCAAAATTTGGTCAAGGGAAAACGCGTGTAAATCGGTGAAATCGTTTATTTAAAAAATCAAATTAAATTTCTTTTTCAAGTTCAATTAGTATAAAATTCAGGAAAAATATTCAGTTAGGCTTCCGCTTTTCCAAATCCGAATTGCCGGGCCTTACGCTTGATCCCTGCCATCAGATTTTGTACAGCCACCTTGTCCACCTTCTTCGCCGCAGAAAGCCAGTTTGCCTTGAACTGCTGCTCGTTCGTGGCAGTTTTTTTGGTCTTCTTTAGGTTCCGCTTGACAATAGCCCAGTATTTCTCAATTGGGCGGAGCTCTGGCGTGTTGGGAGGGTTCTTGTCCTTGGGAACCACCAGCACGTTGTTGGCGGCGTACCACTCCATGGCCTTTTTACCGTAATGGCAAGATGCCAAATCCGGCCAAAACAGTACGGAACAACCGTGTTTCTTCAGGAAAGGCAGCAGACGTTTATTCAAACACTCTTTCACGTAAATTTCTTGGTTGACAGTCCCGAAAGCTATGAAAATGCTACTTTTCAAGCCACAGGTACAGATGGCTTGCCAAACCAGATATTTCTTTGCGAACTTTGACAGTTTCATGAGCTTGAAAACATCTGCTACCTTTCCCCTTCCTTTTGCCATATAAAACTCCTGTCCCGGAAGCTGCTTGTAGTCGGCTTTGACGTAGGTTTCGTCGTCCATTACCACGCAGTCAAACTTCGTGAGCATCGTCGTGTACAGCCTCCGGGATCGCGCTTTGGCCGTCGTATTTTGTTTATCATCGCGATTTGGAGTCACTACCTTCTTGTAAGTCGATAGTCCGGCTCGTTTTTTGGCTCGATGCACGGTTGTAGACGATACACCCAGCTTATTTGCGGCATCTCGGAGAGAGAGGTAAGGGTTTCGCTTGAAACTACCGGCAACTCTCTTTGTCGTCTCAGCGGCTTCCGGTTTTCGATTTCCCCCCGATCCAGACTTCCTGGCTGTCGACAAACGTTCCCCAAATACTTTAATTACATTTGTAACGGTTGATTTGGCAACTTTTAGCGATTTTGCCAACTTTGCGTGCGAGTAGCTCGGATTTTCGCGATGCGCGAGCAAAATTTTGATACGCTGCTCTTCTTGCTTGGACGGCATTTTGACAACTGAAGAGTGAATTCCAAAATCAAAATAGGAGCAACATTCTACACACACACACCTTCAAAATGAGGGGTGTTCAGGTTTTTTAAATGCAAAATTAAAAGAAATACGTCAAGTTGATATTGACCAAATTTTGACCGTATCACCCTTTAATAAAAAGTATTTTTCAGAAAAAAAAATTATGATATTAAATAAAAATAAATTTAGCGAGGGTTCACTTTTACCCCTTACTCCCCTATAAAGTGTACCCCGTATTCCCCTAATATCTCATGGACTGTTGTTTAAAGACATAGTATTCTAAAACCATGCATAAAGTGCTTATGTTTTACGAAAAATAGAGCTGTGAAAAAACATTTCCTCCAAAAAGTAGGGGAAAATGGGACAAAATGGTCCAAAACACATACCTTCAAGGTCGATTGAGCCTGTACAAATAAAGTAATTAATAAAAAAAAAAAAACATACCTTCAAGGCTCTCCGGTCTATGAGACCACGTGCAATCGATTCCCCGGATGATTTCCCTTCGGAAAAGTTGTTTTTCATGACCGGAATTCAGCGTGCTGTTGAGATATTGAACTTTGGGTAATTTTGGACCCATTTTTGCCCATAGTTCGATGTTTGGTAGTGTAGTAATCATACGCAAATGGTCCGACAGATATAGGTACTTAAAACCAAAATTGTAGTGATGATAGATGATAGTGGTTTACCACCCATTCTAAGTCCAATAGCAGTGAGCTCTCTTTTCTGTTTGTCTTGATCAAGCTTAATAACCCCTGATTGTCCTCAATATGTCGCTGTATGACGGAAGAGATGAACTAGCCTATGGCTAAAAATCTCTATAATAAAGAAAAAAAAAAAAAGCAACATGATCGCACAATTGGTCAAAAAGACGAGCCCCCTAACAGGAAGATTTCCCAATGAGTGGGGAGAAGAGCCCGCCCTTTGTCCACGAAATTTTATCAACAGGGAATTGGCATTCCCACTCTCCCCGTCCAAATCCCTTCAATCGGGTGCCCTGTTGGACCGTCCCTTCCCTTTCGTATATGTATTCAAATGTTTATGTTATGTAAATGTTATATATAATGAATCATCACTTATGCGAGTCGATTGTTATGATTATTGTCAAAAATGCTTACATTTCGATGAAGATGATGCTACCTATTTTACCTTTTATGTGATACTTATCATCACAGAATCCAACTTTGAATCGTAGGCCAGGTTCATTAACAATACACTTATTCCGAGAAATGTCTCATGGTACCACTCATCCTGTATAGTCATCTTCTTCTTCTTCAGGTTCGCTCACCACCCAGAATGAACGCTCGGTGCGGTTTGTACACGGCGAATGAGAACGACCCAAATTTGAGTTTAGTTCACTCATAATCGCCAAAAGTGCAGGAACTCAGCGATGGGTAAATTTGCCTCATGTTTTCCCAGGTTTTTCCAGGGAAAAATTCCCGAATTTGAGAAAAGTAAAGATTAGGTTCACTCAGTCTATTCGTACTACTCCGAGACTGAATAAAATTTTCGTCAATTTCCTCATTTTCCGGCAGATTTTTTAGGTTTTCCACAGGAAACCATGAGACAAATTTTACTCATCGCTGAGTTCCTGCACTTTTGGCGATTATGAACGAACTAAGCTCAAATTTGGGTCGTTCTCATTCGCCGTGTAACAAGCTTGGGAAAATTCATTCACTCGCGCGAGCACCACAGAATCAAAATAGCCATCCTCACCTACAAACAGATTGCCGAACGAGTGTAAATTCTTCCTTGGTTGACTCTGCAGCTCGACTCAGAACTGACAGCAGTAGAAGGAAAGAAAGATAAACTGAAAGGCAGCCGACATTTTTTCTGTACCGAGGGAGAACCAGATTGAATGCTCAAGATCCGAATGCTAACGATTTAAATAGCCGAGTCATATTGTTTTTGGCTCACTGATTTAAATCAGTTGAATTGGCCACAGCAGTTTTACGGTATTTGCTTGACGCTTATGTTTATGTGTCACAGTATAACCGTTTTCTCCATATTAACAGTCAGTGTTGGCATAATCAGAAATCAATTGATATTTTTCCGCTCTTATGGGCTCGCAATATCACGCGTGATATTGGAACAAAATATCATGCTTGATATTGATTTTACAAGCTCCTTTGATATTGCGAGACTAGTCACAATGTGCAAACATCAAGCTGAGAGTTGACTCGACACAAAAATGATTCTATTGCACATCGTTTTCTTAGAAAGAGAAAGCATAGTTTGCTATCTGTTTTAATCTTTACCGATAGCAGACGCGAAGGGACTGCTGCTGCAAGCCGTCGTAATGGAAGTTTCGGTTGCATTCGGGTGTAAAACAAAAATCATTTAACTCAATCACACCACAGTTTGGTGAGATTTGAAGTTGGTAAGTTTTGTTAGCTTGATATTCCGAGCTGCGATATCACAGCTTGCAAAATCAACCGCAGTTGTTTGCTTGTTGATTTTTGTCTACGAAAATCAAGCGTGATCTTGGGCGTTGGTGAGATTTGATTTTTTTATATTTTCCCAACACTGTATAACAGCAATTTAAATGTGTCAATGTATGTTTAAAGCTAGAAAATAAAAAGTGATTCTTTCTGCAAAATTCTCATTCAGCTCACTCGGCAGAATGCAATCATAAAAAGCTCAGCATGGCAAAAATAATAAAAGAGAAATCTTCCACACTACTACACTCAGAATCATTCATGTTACGCTCAGCTGTCTGTTTTGGTCAATTCTGCAATGCGAATACGAACGAAATCAGTGCGGCTCGCACAAGTTGCTGTTCGTTTCTGATGTTGTATGCGTTTGAGTAAGTAGTAAATGCGAAATTAATCGATTTTTCCCATGCTTGGTTAGTAATATCAAATAGTAGTACATGCAAACGAAAAAGAAATACAACCAGGATTAGTTTTTTAAAGTATTAGTTTCATCTGAATACCCAACTAATCATATCGTATCTCAGTGACATTGACTCACTGTGAACCTACATTTAAAGTTATTTTGTAATTATATGGTTACTTTGACTCAAATGAAATGTTGTGCAAGTACCACAAGTTCAACAACGCCCAGCTATGGACAGCTCAATGCTTATCCATTTTACTCTTTGAATCAGCGAACACCAACATGATTATCTGCTAGGAAACACCAAAGAATATATAGAGGTAAAGCTCAAAAATATAGTTGTAACTGATAGGGGAAATGGCTCTAATGTTGGCCTATGGACCTAAGATTGGGCCCATCGCTAAAAATCTGCTATTTATCAATTTTATCTAGATGAGCGCGTCATTGGGACGGTCATTATCTTTATTTTTGGTCGCTATTGAAAATTTAATCGATTGCTGAATTTTCGTATGGGCCCAAATTAGGGGCATTTTGGCCGACATTACATCCATTTCCCCTAGTACTTTGCGGTAATGTGGGCCATCTGAATGGTTCATCGGTCCCTCAAGCTGAAGCGATACATTCCTCAATGTTTCAACTTTATTCTAAGGTAAACTTAATATTATCACCCATATGCCCGTACACACCCGAAACCCATTCCCCCACAAAATCGAATAAAAAGGTTAATGTATGGTAAACACGCCCGAACATTAACGAGAATATGGGTATACATCTTCACTATCGCAACTACGTTTTTTTAAGATTTATTATAGCGATTTTTAAAGTATCGCAACTACGGGTAATCATCGAAAGTCCTTGCATTTAACTCAGGCACTTTTGAGCCAACTGCAATCACCCTCTCATACTCGAAATGTGCCACGACCAACCTGGCACAACGATGCCCTATACGCTCTTTGATCAAAGCGCAGGGCTTAATACCAAAATTGTAGTAATCTAGAACCTGTTACATTTTATTCGTACATTACTACATTACTCGTACATTTATAACAATAGGTCTTATGTGCAATGCATTGGTCACCTCAATAATCAGAGAACCGGTTATAAAAATATTGCTTTAAGCTTTCGCAATTTGCTGGACATTCAGCTAACAATTTCACAAATCTTCAAACTTTAGAAATTGACTAATCGTAAGTCAGCAAAATGAAGAATAATTACTATGCAATCGTCAAATCAACAAATGCTATAATATTTCTTTACCGAACATCAAAACTGCGAAAGTGTGTATGCAAAAACAAAAGGTTAAATAATCACCGTCAAACATGCCACCGATTCCAAACAATATGATCGAAAAAAAAAAACAAAATTGGCGATAGAAAACAGGAACAGCATAATCATGACATTCTTCGTTTTCACTAGTAGAGGTATCTGGTTCGATCCGGTGTAAGATTACGCCCGTCATCACCCGAAAACCGGTTCTGTTTTCTGGATGCCCGGTGATCATCTTACGTCATTAGAACTTCAAATAAATAACCAGAACCATTCTACCACCTCAGAAGAATGCATGTTAGTTTCGTCAGAGAATTTTGCGTAGAGCTTATCAATAGACCTAATCCAAATTGATTGGTGAAACAAATGCTAGCGGCGGTAGTACCTACATGTATTCGTACAAATGCTCTCACGTGGTGAGTCCGCACATGTCTATTTACATGCAGTTATGTTTCTGAGAGGATTAACGTATGAAATTATGAACAAAAATATATCCATCCTGAATCGTTCCCTAATCGAATTACGACATTTTTCGGAGAGCTGGTTCAAGTATAAAAGACTTACATATCGTCAAGTTCCTTCGAGTTGTTCCTTGGTACAACATCAAACCATTGCTCTTTTGAGTAGATTTAGTGTCGCTAAAATCTATCACATCAGTTCGAAGTAGTTCGCCCTAAATAAGCGATTTTCTTCGGCTTCATTCAAGTTCAAGTGTGCTTATTGTTAGTGTGTCAATCGTGCTTCAAGGAAGAGAGTTGTCACCATGGCTGCATTCGCGGAACCTCATTTCCAGGCTTGGGTCCAAAGCGCGGTCGCCAATCTGACCGTGGTGGATAAAGTCCCAGCGGATATGCTGCACCTAGTAGATGCCCACTGGTATCAGTTCCCACCGTTAAACCCGCTATGGCACTCGATTCTCGGAATCGCCATCTTTATACTGTGCTTCATTTCCTTAGCCGGAAATGGTTGCGTAGTCTACGTCTTCACCTGCACCAGGACACTCCGAACCCCCTCCAACCTGCTAGTGGTCAATCTGGCCTTCTCGGATTTCCTGATGATGTTTACGATGGGACCGCCAATGGTGTTCAACTGTTACAACGAAACCTGGTTTCTGGGACCGTTCGCTTGCGAATTGTATGGCATGTTCGGATCATTGTTCGGTTGTGTCTCAATCTGGAGCATGACACTGATTGCCTTCGATCGTTACAATGTTATCGTCAAGGGTCTCTCGGCTAAGCCGTTGACCAACAATGGAGCTCTGCTGCAGATCCTCTTCGTGTGGGCATCTTCCCTTGCCTGGACACTCGCTCCATTATTCGGATGGAACCGATATGTCCCAGAAGGTAACATGACCGCTTGTGGAACTGATTATCTCACCGACACCTTGCTCAGCCGCTCATACATTCTGGTGTACTCGATTTTCTGTTACTTTGCACCATTGCTGTTGATCATCTACTCGTACATCTTTATCATCAAGGTAAATATTTCCCGTTATGGTTAACGTAATAAACTCTAATCAACGTCCCGTTTACCTTTCCGCATAAACAGGCCGTTTCTGCTCACGAGAAAAACATGCGCGAACAAGCCAAGAAGATGAACGTTGCCTCACTTCGATCACAGGAGAATCAGAGTACCAGCACTGAAATGAAGCTGGCCAAGGTAGCCCTGGTCACCATCTCACTGTGGTTCATGGCATGGACTCCGTATCTGATCATCAACTACACCGGTATCTTCAAGACTGCCCCAATCACCCCACTGGCCACCATCTGGGGATCGTTGTTTGCCAAGGCTAACGCCGTCTACAACCCGATTGTATACGGCATTAGTCATCCGAAATACCGTGCGGCTCTGTACCAGAAGTTCCCAGGACTGTCCTGTACAGATTCCACCGACGACAGCAAATCAGTGAATTCTGGCACTACGACCATGATCACAGAAGAAAAGCCATCAGCCTAAATTGCCATCAGCATATTCCTAGGTTCAGGAATTTTTAAACGAAACATTGTAAAGATCTCACTAGAGTTTCTTTCGTTAGGTTTTAGTTTATATTATTTAATAAATAAAGCAAGATCTCTTTTAAAACAAAGAGCAAAAATAAATTGAATGTTTAACATCTGACGGGTTTAAGCCAAATGCTACACAAATCACAACAACGCCTTGGAACTCACTTTCTGATACTGCTATTTATCCTTCTTTGCTAAGGGACGAGCCAGGCGTAGTGGTTAGCATCCTTGCCTTTCACAGTAAAGGTCACTAGTTCAAATCTCATTCCCGGACAAGTTACGGATGGCCTAAAATGTGATGAAGAAAATTAAAATACATCCTCGCACCTAATGGGGTCAATACACACTGGCTTTACAACCTGGTCAGGTTGGTACACGCTTGAATTGTGTGTAGGGTGGTTAAGAACTGTTAAGTATATAAAACGGACACTCTCTTTCAGCAACATCTTTTTTGTTCGTCTACTTAACTTGATGCTTTCTTGCGCAAGTATGAAGGTCTGCTTATAAGCAATATTGAAAAAATAATACACAATATATTTGAAATAGCATGCAATTTTAACGACATGTTAAATAACATGTACTCTAAAATGCAATATATTTTCTCACGACATATCATACTAGAACACCTGATTGAAGTTGGTTTTGCTTGTGAACGGACGTCAAGTTTAGCTTCCATAATTTGGTTTTTGATCCGGTTAAAATTTTCTTATTCGGCCGAGCATACGATTGCCAGTTTCAAATAGTGCGGAATTCAATCATTAGTGGAAATATGGTGAAATTATAACAGTAACTCAACGAATTCCCAAAGATATACTAAGTCTACGTCCCTGTCAATTACACGCAGCTTATGAACCGATCATCAAAACACCCACCGACCCACGATGTCCCAATTACATTTGTTACATTGCTTTAATGGGCAGTTTATTAGACGGCAGAGCCAAACCTCCAGAGCACAACAGCAAGAGATTAGAATTAGTGTTTGGTAGATCTTACACTACTGTAAGGCACCTTCGAAAAGTGAACTATCCACGTTAAAGGCCCACGCACATTAGATCCGGATCGGACGCGTTGCGGCAAAGTGACAGCTCAACGCAACGCAAACGAATCTAATATGGGTGACCTTTAAGGGTTTAATAACAAATATTATAGTATTAAGTCTGGTCAAGTAAACCTAAAGCAAGCTGACAAGGCATTTAGTATGAACATGAACTAATTCGGTTTATCTGTCTGGTAGATCTTGTATGAAGGTCCCATATGTGTTTTTGTCAGAAATTAGTTAACCATTAGAATCGATTGTAAACTACTTCAAATTTACATTGTCCACAAAAGTTCCATGTTTTGTTCAGATAATGTCGTTAAAATTACCAAAACTTGGTTGTCCCATCCATAACAGTGGATAAATATATTTTCAACAGCGTTTTTCTCGGTTTGCTTTACTCTGAGTTCCGTTTTTGCTGCGAGTAACTCAATGTACCTCAAAATTAGCGAAACAATTTTCTAGAATTTGTTCAATGCAGAGTTGTAACAGGTTGTATTGGCTATCAAAAGCACCAGCTAGCGAGTTATTAACAAAAGAGAAAATCGACGAAGAGAATCGAACATCGAGTTTACGCCCTTATGCATGCTCACTGTCGATATATTAGACGTCAGTCTTGTTAAATAAAATTCTCGCGTCACTTTTCAATAGGCCCTTTCTGTATTGATCGATTCTCTTCATCGACGTTCTCTTTGGATCATCACGGCCGTGTCAAGATATTTCCGGATATTTTGGACACCCAGATCGATGGGAAGACGCAACAATCTAGCATCTAATACGACAAAGACGACAGGAAATGTTTTTGTAGTAGAGTTATTTACGAAAGAGAGAGTCGATGAAGAGAATTGAGAATTGAGTGAATGTAGATTGGTCTATTTGAAATCGAAGTAGGTAACCTGAATGACACGACGAGAGCGGGATGATCAGCATCTAGACTGATCAGTGGCCGGTAATGCAAACGTCCATTTCGGTTAGGAAAAGTGTTTACTTGACTAAACCCGTGTAAGTAAAATCCGTCCAAAAGAGTACAGCAAGCCACCGGCATATGCAATAGCAGTGAGTCAATGAATGGTGTGCCGTAGTTGGTAAAGCGCCACTGTAAACCAGCTTGGTTGTAGTCGCAAATGGTAGTGTGGGAGATCGGGGACTCAATCGAGACCTAACTATGGTGCTCACGGATGATGTTTTGTGGAAATTTCACGACAATGCAGAGCTGTTCCAGCAGACTGGAAATGGACGAGGTACTAAGGTAGCTGGTTAGTCTAGTTGAGACAGCAGTCAGAACGCCTCCATCGCGCGATCTTTGACTGTGCAGGGGAGATCGGTCACTTGAAGACGGAATAAAGTGATCCGAAGTTGCGATGCATAGATCCGGTCATTCAGTCCCGTTTCCGTCAGTACAAATAAATCATATTCAACCTCCTCAACAGCTAAGAAACACGAGTCGATTTTAGTCCTCAGCCCACGTACGTTTTGATTTTTTTTTTATTCGTGGGCCATTCGAGGAGTGATCCCGGGAGCTGGACACCGTAGGAAATTTAGGACCGAAAGTTCAGAATCGCAACCATACTCGCCTGGAGTTGTAGGCCGGAAGTCCCGATTTTTGTTGTTGTTTTGCTTGATAACAGCTTTTAGACTTCGCACCTTCATATGTTGCTCACTGAGCAATGTGAGTTACTCGAGGTGCCTCAAAAGCAACTCTGAAATTTCTCATGATTAGGAGCTGTCTTGCCCCCTGGTTTGCTGTTCTTTCAGACGGGACTGATATGCTTTTATGCGTAGTATAGTGGGGGCACATATATGTTAAGTTTTCCAACGTTCCGGTCCTTATTGGACCTCCTTCAGGGACCGACATGTGGGTATTTTCACTGTATTGGCCTGCAGAGCAACAACGAAACGTACGGTACGAGATGCCTTCGTATCATCCATTTATCGGATTCAGAAGCATCGTGTCTACATCTCCAGTTTAAACAGACCCGATGCTTCTGAAGTATCTTGCCCCTTAACTGCCACACAGTAGGCCTGGCCATTTTGATGTGCTTTGAGCATCTATGATGTGTAACATGTATTCAATAGACAAGAAAAATTATTGAGGTATATCCATCATTTTTCAGAATGCTTTCAAGAACTGGCTGTGTTTGTGTTAGATTAGATTAGATTAGATTATAATGTTTTAAAGACAAGGATTTCATCCTGTATTCATACAAAAAAAACATGTTCAATTAAACAACAAGTGCCACCGAAATTCTTTCCGTGGAATGCAGAAATCACATGACATTTTTCATAAATAGATATGAGTTTGTATACAAGAAATGTTATGAATAAAAATTTATAAGTAGCATAGCATAGCATAAACCAGGTTGCACAATGTCGTAGGTGGTACGAGCTCCAAACTGTTGTTAAGAAGGAGACCCACCTTCATCCAATTTGTAATTAATTACTACCTCTTAGATAAAGGATGTGTCTCCCTACAACAGACCAGAGCTGTCCTGGCCACGTCCTTGCATCTGGTGGGGAAAGGGGAGGAATATTAGTCCGACATTTACTTAAGAGAAATGCAGAGAACTCTACGACCCCTCATAAGTGTCACGGGAAGAGTGGATATTTGTTAGTAGGAAGGGTAAGCCATAGGATACGCCCAGCCGGCGTTGCTGGCAATCGTTATATCAAACATTTAATAAATAGAAGCTGGTAGTAGTTTATCTGTCCGTTGTTGCTGCCCATTACCTAAACATATTATTCAAAACTTCATATTTTGGAATTAAGAAACGTTAGCAGCTCGATCGTGTTGCTCCTTTGCGCCTGAAAATGTTTGTTGATCCTAAACAGATGCACAATTCATTCTGATCGATAGGAGGTTTTCATGTGAGGTTATTAATATTATGTGGAATCATAAATTAGAATGAAGATTCGCCCTTGGCCTAACTCTCACTATCTGGCAGTGACATTATGGATAAAATCTGCCTGCAATAATTTCTTATGTAGGCAAGAAGCTTGAACCCGGGAGTTAGAAGGTGACAGCTCTACCGCAGCTACAATAGCTCATTTGAAGAACGCAAGCATTCCGAAGCTATTTTCAAACATGATAAGCCCCGCTCCAATACATTATCGATGCCAATATACACCATTGATAATGTACTGAAACTTTCAATCAAGCAGTAGTGCAATACTTGATTGACGCGTATTTAGTAAGTTTTGGAATGATCGTTTTTAATTAGATGGATATTTCCTATCGAGGACAGAGGAACGAAAAGGTATATAAACTTAGCTGAGCGTAACTACGCGTAGGTTAGAACAGTCGGCACCACATGCAACGGATAAGAATTTGAAAAATTTTACTTAATGCACTTTTCAACAACACTTCTGTTCTTTCAAATTAACACTTTTTAAAAAAGAAATTGTAAATTTATAGCATTTTCACTAGAACGAAAACGACGCAGCAAAACAAAAACACGTCATTTTTGCAGCACGGCCTACTTCGATCATCTGTTATGAATAAAAATTTATAAGTATATAAATTATAGGTTATAAATCTTAAGAAAGAAACTGCCATGATTGATCAATCAATTTCAATTATTTTAGGTCACGAGATAGAATTATTTCTAGATTTTTATTTATTGCAACATAGTCATACCCACCCCCAACCGGAAAATGTAAGATTCTACCTACTATAGATTTGCATAAAAACATGCAGAATTTGAAATGTTTCACCGCATGGACAGATTCTGTAATGTGGTCGTCGAAAGGTTTTTTAAATAATTTAATAATTTTTCGACCAAAGTTTGTTCTAAGAAAAATGCAAAGGATGTAAAAAATCCAACCTTACATTTGATGTTCATGCCATTTGTGTGCATTTACAAATTTAGTCTATATTTTCTAGAGCAGCTAAGTTTACAGTCATCGATATATCGTTCCGTTTTTCATTCCGGATTGTAAGTCACCGATCGTTTAAGTCACTTGTTTAGTTGCTCCCAGGAAAGAGCTGATTGTCATCGTTCCACGAAAATCCCGCTAACGTTGTTGCGGTAAAATCCCAACGACTGAAAACCACAATTGCACATAAATAAATCAAATCAGCTGTATCTGCATATTAAATATAAACATTAAATGAAACCGAGAACCGGATAAATAATGCAACCAATGTAAACTCTGTCAATATTTACTCCGTCTGATTTACGGCTCATAATTATTATTGGTGTTCTTCCGCTTGTTGTTACGTGTGCCAGTGCTAATTGAAAGTACAAATATTAAACAGATACGACAATTCCAAACATGCGTAAAATACCCCTACCGAATGATTCTAACAGATCGCCCAACGTAGCCAGTGAACAAATTCCCCAGCAATCAATTAATAAACGGTATTTTCCCACCACCACTGACCATCCGTCATCGTTGGTTGTTAGCACGACGACGACAACGACCGTTCAACTATTTGTTTCAATTTCAATGAATCGTAGCAACCCGTGTGGGAGGGATGCATGCATGCATTGCCTTGACGGCGATCATCAACACTTCACAGCGCATGCATTGCCGTAGTCGAGGCCGCAGCAGGCTGAACTGAAATGCTTTTTTGCATGCTGATTATGGTCCATCATACATCAACCGAAAAAATAAACACGAGTCTTTTGTTTTGCATTATGGTGGTAATCTCTAATGCGTGTATTAATTCCGGATCGAGTTTGATACGCCGAAGTCATGTTCACTTCGGAGTGAATCAAGCCGATTCTGGGCATTCATTTGGTGTAATGTACATACAGGGCCGGTATTGTACGTTAAAACCGGTTGGAGCTTACAATACCTTCATGGTCCATGGGCTGATGGTAAACTGGAACAGTGTGGGAGCAGTACTGATGCTGCTGTCTATATTGGTAAGTAGGAATACGTAACGTGTTTATCGTTATCTATCAGCAATTTTCGGTGAAATCTTACCTGTTATGATGGCAGCAACACATGTTCCAAAGGTCGCGTGAGGGCTAGTTCAAAAAATTGTCAGGGGTTGTAGATTTTATCACTTTTGCGGACAACTCATATTGTGGCTCTGAAAAATTGTATTTAAACAATGAAGTGCAACTTTACTAGTTTTTGAAATAAATGATATGTAAATGCATGGAAATAAAACATTTTATAAAAATCATGTGAGTTATAATTTAGTAAAAGTGAGCATTTTAGAATTAAACTGAAATGGCTGAATACACTTATAACTGGTATTCTGTCATTTCAGTGTTCACGTTTACCACTCGAACCGAGGATCAAACGGATCAAACTCACAATGTTTTTATGTTAGTTGACGTTTTGTGTGACAAATGCACATCTTTTACCGTTTAATGAATAACTGTTGCTCCTTTGTGGGTCACACCTACTTATTAATGGGTACTTTTTTACTCATTGAATTATTTAAGACATTTTTCTTATAAATTGGTGAAATTCTACTCATTAATGCATTATTTTGTGATTCGAGCTCGGATTTAAATACAATATGAATTCACGCATTTTGTTCGAATTCGGCATAATAAAAATACACGATAATTCGACATTGCATGAAAAATTCGGAAAATATGTACAATAAGTACATATTTTCGAATTTTTTATGCAATTTTAAATTATTGTGTATTTTTATTATTCGTCGAATATTTGTGTATTTTTTCTGAATTTTGTATGTTTTTAGCATTAAATATGTTTAATGCTTAATTTGTTTTAGTAATGACGAGTAATGTTAATGTTTGTGTATTTTTTTTTTCATTCACGTATTTTCGATTCATTACTCGAGGGCAGTGAATTGCCTCTCGACTGTGTATACATATACAGTGTTTCTTTTGGACTTCATTGGCAAATCCAGTATGAAATTTGAGTAAGTTTATTTAAAAGAATCGATTTGTTATGTTCTTTAACTATTTGTTTGTCTTGCTTCTGCGTAAAGTTTACGATTTACATAGTTGAAGACGCTAATTTTAAATAACAGACTAAAGTGGTAATTTGTATACGATAGATGAGGAGATGAAAGTATATAGTTGATAGTTCCGTTAGAGTACGACAGTGTTATAATTATATATATAGAGAGTAGAACGCGAGCAAGGAGAACTTTGAGGAAGGTACAAATCGGGTTGATCTCTCTTTACCAAACTACCCCGTTGGAGAGAGATGGTGAGGGGTATCCCCCCAAAAAATCCCCCGCCCCGCCACCACTGGCAAAAAGAGATGATCATCGATTTGCTAATGTACCGACGATGTGTTTCTATCTATTTTACCGCACTCAAGTTGTTATGAAATTACAGCTATTGTTACCTCTACCACGGTATGTGCTCCTGTCATCGTCGACTTGACGATCTCGAGGAGACACGGGTAGGGTAGGTGCTTTTTGCCAGTGGTGGCGGGGAATGGATAACGGACTGGTTGAAGTCATACCTGACTGGTCGTAAAGCATTCGTCCAGGTAAACTCTGCACGTTCCAAAGCATTCGAAATATCTGGAGATCCTCAGGGTAGCTTGTTAGGCCCTCTTATCTTCGTCCTCTTCATAAACGATCTGTGCCTTCGTATGTCGTCCGGGAAAGCTGTTCATAGTAATCAAGTCCACACAGGATTGTGCGGCTCTACAAATGGACATCGACATGCTTTCACAATAATGGTATAGGCGTAAACATCAACAAGTGCCAGGTAATCACGTCCAGTCGTGGCTGGTCGCCCATTTTTCACGTTTACTCCATCGATACAACCCCTCTGGAACGTGTTCAGTCCATTCGCGATTTGGGTGTTATAATTGACCACAAACTGAGGTTCAATGATCATATTGCTACCATAACAGCTTAAACTTTCTCTGTTCTCGGATTCATCCGTGACAACGCTTCGCAATTCACTGACGTTTATGCGTTGAAAGCACTGTTCTGCGCGTTGGTGCGTAGTATTCTCCGATTTGGGCACCTTATCATACAGCTCAAGTGATCCGTATTAAACGGGTACAAAAACAATTCGTGCGATTCGCTCTGCGTCATCTTCCGTGGAACGATCCTGTTCATCTTCCTAAGTATGCAGGACGCTGTCAACTTATTGACCTTCAGTTGCTATCAGCAAGACGCTTCCAGACACAGCGGATGTTCATATTTGACCTTATAAAGAACAACTTCGATTGCTCGGACCTACTTCAGCAAGTTTCCTTCAATGTGCTCCATCGTCAAACATAGAAATTCGGTCTTAATTACTGTTCCACGACATAGGACTAGTTACGGGTACAACAGCCCATTTAGCTCCTGCCTCAAGGCTTTTAGCAACATTAATGACTGTTTTGACTTTAGTGTTACTGAAAATTATTTGAAAAATAGCATTAGGAACGTAGGTTAGGGGCTGTTCATAAACTACGTAGACAGTTTAGGGGGGGGGGGACTGACGATAACCCATGGCCCATACAAATTTTATTTTTTTTATGGACAATTGTCTACGCAGGGGGAGGTCTCCGTAGTTTATGAACAGCCCCTTAGTAGTAGTCTATGCGACATAGTCGAAGGCGAATGACAATAAATATTTATAATCTGACATCGTGGTCTTAATGAAACATTCTTAATCCTAGTTCAATTAAATATATGCAGGGATCGTAAACGTTGTTTAAAAGTGTGTATAGACATATTTAAATCAAAAACATGATACCCTTCCTAGTATTCCTCAGAGTTGGTTGGATTAGTTGTCGTGACCGCAATATTCGTTTCATCCATCTTACGACGATTCGCCAGCGGTTCGATACTCAGCAATGCACAACGATGCTCAGGCGGTAGGTTTACTGGGTCACGCCAATGTAGACGTCGTAGTGCAGACCGGACAAATTTACGGTGCAGAGATTCGACCATATAACCGATGAAAATTCTAGTATTGATAAAACTAGAAAGCAATAAAGAGCACGCAAGCAAATTGGACCATTGAAGTCTATCCCTATCGGTTATCTTAGTCAACAACAGCTGAATATTGCATCTTGAACGTGATCCAACAACACTCCACTCAAGTTCCTGTCCATCGATCGTGTGGAGTTGTACAGGCTTTTTGCGCCGCCAATACGATATGATGCAACACTTAGATACACTCACTCTGCTGAAAACGCCTAATCGAAGTAACTTGGAAAGAAGAATATCGTGGTTTACGGTGTCAAAAGCAGCCTTTATGTCGGTGTATCAGCCTGAGCTCCATCGTTCATTGTGCCGTTGCAAAAAGACGTAAATTCACACAGATTGCTGTCCACGGATCGTTTGGGGTAGAATCCGTGTTGAGAGGCACTGTACTGTACTAGGAACAGTACTTCATTGACGATGATTACGAGGCACTAAGATCCAGTTGTCAAGGAAGTTATCCCACGGTAGTTCAAAATATCTGACTTACCGCCTTTCTTGTGCACTGAATGCATATGGGGAATCTTCCAAGCAGAAGGAAACCATTGTTGCTGCAATGATTGATTGAAAATTACTTGAAGAGGAGCTACCAAAAGTGCACTACACTTTTTGAATACACGCAAAGGAATACCATCCGAGCCAGGTTGATAAGACTGCTTGAGTTTCTGCAGACCTGATTTAACCGTCGATGTGTTGATGTTGAATACATCAAGATCCACCGCGTCTCTTGGTACCAGATCAGCTACAACTATCTCCTCCATCGTTGGCATGCGATTCTCAAACACGGTAGCAAATTGTTGAGAGAAAAGTTCGCACTTTGCTTCTGCAACGAGCATAAACATCTCCTAAGTACATCGAAGTCGACAATCCGCTCTCCTTACGTTTTGAATTCACAAAGCTCCAAAACCGTTTCGGGTTTCGCCGAAGATTATCTTGTCTCCGTCTAAAGTACATTTTGTGCAAAAAACGACTGTAGCCACGGTAGATTCGACTAGCTTTGTCAAACTGGTGCTTTAGATACAAACATCGTTGACGACAATATCGCTGCGCCGTCGACGCAGGGTGCGAAGATGCGCATTGGACCAGGCATAATTCCTTGGGTGCCTTTTATGCGGTACAGTTTGAATGATTCAATTGTGCAGAATACGATTGAAGGAGCTGACGGTACTATCGACGTGATGGCTTTGGTATACTTCAGACAGGCTTCCAGTGCGCGTATCATCGCTTGTGAGACGCACGAACAATAATCTCGCATTCATGGTCGAGTCGTGCACATGAGATGTATTTTTCTCTATATCACGATCATCCAATACGTCGCATCTCACATGCTCATAAAAGTTGTGCGACACACGACTTGGTAGCGCAATACATTTCCTAAAGGGTGTGTTTCATTGTACTAAATCGCATGCGACGTCTCATGAGACGAAGCTCATGAGATTATCTCACAAGATCTTCTCATGTACGTAGTTGTGCGTTGTGCTTTTAGATTTATATGCGAGAACAGTTTTACTTGGGTATGCTGATGGCACTATCATTTCTGATGCGATATTTCATATCTGATACATGATAAGATATCTGATACATGATCGCGTACAACTAAATAGTGGGTCATGTTTGTGTCCCGATATTATGTTATTTCGATTTATTTTGAGGTCCCCAATGAATGTGCCTAATTTCATGGATTCATGGAAAAATACATGAGAATCAGAATGAAAATAAACTTTTTTTTTATCAACAACTTAAAAATCAGGTAGGTATATATTGGGAAAACCACGTAAACAAATTTTTTTTTTTACTCTAAAAAAAGGTTATGATTCATAAAATAAGCAATATTTTCTTCTTCTTCTTTGGCATTAACATCCCAATCTCAAATGAAGTTACACCTTCTTTGACCAAGCTCTCTACAAATAAATAAGTAAGTGCTTCCTTATTTATTTGTAGAGAGCTTTCTATACCTGTAGGGTAGAACAGGGGATAAATGTACCCCGGGGAAAGCACCCGATTTAGTTTTTCATAGCTATTCCACTCTTAATTCTGGGATTGTTAGTGCAAAAAAAACCAGTTTAAGCACTAATATAGCACTGTGACTTGTCAAATTTATGAATTAAAAATTGCCCCGGTGTGCATGTTGGGCTTTTTCCCCGACCATTTTTGCATGCGTATATTGTGTCGTGTGACAGATATATGATATGCTGATACTCTATGCCTGGGAGTCGGGAAATTTTCCAACCCCGAAAAAATCCAAATAAAATTGATCATAGTTCGCCACAATTTGAGTTGTCAGATTGCAGTTTTGTGAAATGGAAGTGGAAAAATGTGCACTCATTGTTTTAAAAGTTTTGTTATTTTCCAACGCTAACGGTTTTTTGAAGATTAAACCAAAAATTAAGATTCTTTTGGGACCAGTACAACGAGAAATGAAAGTTCAGTTTAAAATAGGATAAGAGTAAGTTACAGTCGTTTCCCAAACTAATGTTAAATTTTATAGCTTAAGTGATTTTAAATAATGACAAGCGACATTTGAAGATTCACGTTTTCCAAGGATTAAAATATTGCATCAGCTGCCCATAAACTGCGAAGACTCCTTTTTTTGCTGTCCTAAACCATCCCTTGCCTCGCGTAGGCAGTTTTTTCGATACCCCATAGTTTTTAGTTTATTAATAGGCCTATACCGTACTCGGGTAAACAAGCCTTTACCCGTGAGACTAGTCCATAAAAAAGCAAAAAATCTCAGTGAATACCTTGTATCTGCAGCCACTTAAGCAGTATTATACGCTCGTCATTGTGTCCGACTTGGATTTAATTTCCCAGGAGTAAAGAACCTATCATCATCGTGGCAAGGGCGTAGCCAGGTTTCGAGCTAGGGAGGGGCGAAAAAAAAATTACCATGGAAAATTTGGCCGAATGCCATTTCACCGCACGCCATTTCCTCGAAAGCCTTTGTGTTGCCGAGTTTAGGGGGGGCAGTCGACCCCCCCCCCCTGCCCCTATCTGGCTACGCCTATGCATCGCGGTAAATAAAAATCCGATTATAATGGTGGAAGAGCAGCCGACAACAACGAAAAATTCATTGAAGAACTTTTTTCTAACGTGACTCCTTTGGGCAATAGGTATACGCCAGACCTTTACTCCATTGAACCGCAGGATTCAAAATCTTTAGAAGCTCCATCATGCTACACACTTTGATTTTTTGCCGAGATGGGCAACACCGAGCAGCTCGGTATTTTATTTTGCTGGATCTCAGCGAAAAACTTGCCGAGATTCAGCAAAATTTATCTTTGTTTGCTCAGATCTCGGAAAAATTCCCGTTTGTTAGCTGAATCTCTGAGATCCAGCGAAATAAAATGCCAAGCTACTCGGTAGTGCCCATCTCGGCGAAAAAATCTAAGTCTGTAGTATCATGCATTTGGTATTTGCCTCATACGATGTGCAATACGTGACGTGATTCGAGTAACTATCAATAAGTACTTGAATTACCGTTTTCATTGCAGCAACCAAGCAACTTAATTTGTTTTTGACTGCTTTCTAGTACAGGAATCTCCCAAACGGTGGATTGTGCAGTTCCCCCAGTCAATCGAGTACATTTTATTGTTTGTGATTAGTTTCAATCATGCTGATACTAGTATCCTACAAAAATCCGCTCAATATGTTGGATGACTGCCGAGACATAGCGGTGGGTAGACTGCACTTCTCACCGTGCTATTCAGGGGATTTAATAGATAGGGTTAGGGAACTACTCTCAGACCTGAGTTATATTGCCACAGAGTACCTATGAATGGGAAACAGCCACGGTAGCAAAAATTCTTCAAATGCAGTACTGCCAACAGGATAACACCACCATGATGCCACCATGGATTGGATTGCAAGATAGAATTTATATTTGTTTTAATAGTTAGTCATACGATTATTATATGCACAAAAGAGCACAAGGTTATTTGTCACGAAGGGTCACTGTGATCAACCGGTATTCAAAGAGCCACTTTCGGTAACATACAATTATATTTGATTCAACGTAGAGAGTTCAAATAGTTATCCCTAAATACTTAATAATCAGAGTGACAAGCCTGCAAACTATGTACCAATGTTGTGACACAGCACGACTGTTCCTTTTTCCGAGACGCGAGTGCTGTGCACAAAAGCATTAACTATAAGTTTGCAGGTTTGGTACTCTGATAGTTAAATGGGAGTTTGGTAAAACGGATCACTGCAAAGAGCCAATGACCTCTTCTGCCACGCTTAAACAGGGATCTCTAAACCAAATGACGCAATAAAAAAAAAGAAGAGTTGCATTGCTCTCTGTTTCATAACTGTTTAAAAATTAGTTTGGCAAATAGGGATATAGAGTAGAATTTTTTAAATCAAACCTCTGAATGCAATCGGTTTTGTTCATCATCATGAGTCTCATATCTTTGTAACTGTTTAAGCCAGTGGTAGGTATTTGGGTTATTTTGAATTATCGTGTTGTTTATACGCAGAATGGAATAAAAATATAAGGGAGGGTGACGTTGGTGGGTGGTGTATTTGCCTTATTTTTATTGAAAATGAAGCACATATTAAACGCATGGGGCGTTAACTTTAGATTATCAATATCCCAAACAGCTCTCAAAACTTAGTTATATGCATGTATGTATTTTGCCTCTCTGATTCCTGATAAGGCCTTTATTAAAAAAAAAACATTTCATTTGAAGTATAACATTCAGATCATGACACTCATTCAAAGATACGTTTCTTATTAAGTTTTACTAAAATCAACCTTCTTCAAAAGGTCAGAGTTAAGCCGAATGAGTACACACTTAGATTTTTTGGCCGGTATTTTATTTTGCTGGATCTCAGTGAAATACTTGCCGAGATTCAGCTAACAAATGGGAATTTTGCCGAGATATCAGCTAACAAACAATTTTTTTCCTGAATCTCGGCAAGTTTTTCACTAAAATCCAGTAAAATAAAATACCGAGCTGCTCGGTGGTGCCCATCTGGGCAAAAAAAATCTAAGTGTGTAGAATATTGTTCAGTGTCTCCTCCTTTAATTGAGCTCTAAACTAAGTTAGCACCATCGGCAGAGCACTGAAAGTGTGTTCAACGCTAACTTGCGAGCACGGGATCGCAAGCATGGTGGAAACTAAGGAAAACAAACTTGGTTTGTTAGCTTTCGATCCAAATAAGATAAATCGTTCAGCTCGTCGATTACTTCGGATTCCTCTTTATTGTTGATTGCATCATCCAAGGATTGCAAATATGCCTCAAATGCATCGTTTGCAACATCTCTCTGTTGAGATGTTGATGCTAATGGAGTTCTACCGGAAAGATCTTGTAAATTGGACCAGGTTTGCATCAAGAAATCCTATTGAATTGACAAAAGAGCATATTAATCGCAATTAACGTATAATCACATTTCACTTACCACACATAATTTGGGATTAATTTGCTTGGA
This sequence comes from Ochlerotatus camptorhynchus, assembly GCF_037179485.1. Lineage (NCBI taxonomy): Eukaryota > Metazoa > Arthropoda > Insecta > Diptera > Culicidae > Ochlerotatus > Ochlerotatus camptorhynchus. Next base: position 2,809,107 of record NW_027040604.1, on the reverse strand, counting down.
TTAGCATTAGCATTAGCATAAGCATCGAAAAAGTTGCACAATATCGTAAGTGGTACGAATTCAAAACTATTAAGAGCAAGACGGATATCTATTACTGGACAGATAGTTAGTAGGAAATAATTACTATCTCCCAGATAAAGACATATCCCGCTCCCATAGTTACTGATTGTCCTGGCCACGTCCTAACAACTGGGATAGGAAATGTATGTTAGTCTAACATTTACTTAAGAGAGATGCAGAGAACTCTACGACCCCTCATAAATGTAATAAATGTCGGGAATTTAGGCATTATGTTAATAGGGAAGGTAAGCCATAGGATCCATCCAGTCAGTGTTGCTGGCAAATGTAGTTTTTATTTTAATAAATGTTGAAATTGCTGCCCAGAGCGTCTGCTGGAAGATAAAGTATTGCGTTCGAAATTCCTACACAAAAATTTTTTTTTTGTATGAGAATTTCGTTTTGAACGAAATACAGGATTGGGGTGAAGGTTGCTGAAATAAAATGAAGATATAACATAATGAAGTCACCATCGTTGTCACACCCGTAGCTAATTAAAAGGAAGGAATTATGTAGATGTTTTATCATTTTTTTATGGATTGAGGGGAAGAGGAGTGAAAATAATTTTACTTCCTCTTCTCCCTGCTTGGATGTGTAAATATTCATTCCCAGGAAATTGAAACTGATTCAGTAACACACATTTTTTTCAAATGGTAGCCTTGCTGTTTATTTTATTTTATTTGTCATTTCAAAGCCGTATAGAGACGTCGCATTGAGATGTCTCATTTGGATGTCTCACTGAGACGTCTCATATATTTATCTCACTATATTCCACATGCATACATTGCGAGGGAAAAGAGATGAGACAAAAACTTGTGAGGTGCACGACAAAAATATGTGCGTGTGACGTGTCCCTCTCACAATAACAGTGTCGCGTCACCTCAGCTTGTGTTGCTCCTGGCGAGACAAAGAGAAATGTGACAACCAGTTTCACAGCTCACTGTCGCATATATGTGTGCATGAGATTTTCGGAAGCCTGCTTCAGATCAATCAACTTGCGACAGCAGTTACATCAAGTCAAGACCAACAATTGAAATGGCCTTAACTCCATTTTGTAAACAAACCTTGTAAGGCCATTTTCTCGCGAACCGAAGTCCGCAAAGGCAAACCAACATAATGAACAGGTAGGAGAAATTCTCCTCTACCCGATTGTGGTTTAGGTTTGCGAATGAAGGTTTCGGTTCGCGAGAAAATGGCCTTACAAGGTTTGTTTACAAAATGGAGTTAAGGCAATTTCAATTGTTGGTCTTGAAGTTATCATAGTCCCCTCGATGAAAGTCACGCTCAGAAAGGTCAACATCTTCATGAAATTACATAGGAGGCACACAAACCACAGAGAAAGAGAGAGCTGGATGATAGCGATCGATTGGCACAACTTCTTCAGCAGCTAATGTTACGATACCGTTAGTCATAATTGATCTAGTACTTGGTCAGAACAGTCTCGAATTAAATTACGCTGCCTCAATCCAAGAAATGCCATACTACCTATCTAGAAGAATTTGACTGGCCATTGAAGTCTGTGATCAGCGAAGGCGTATCCACTGCACTAACTTTTATCTGGCGGCATGTACAGTGCACCAACTTCCATTCTTCACTTTTCCAGACAACACGCTGCGGACAAAAATGTGACTAGCAAGTATTACACAAGAAAAGATCAATTTTAAATCGGAGTTGGTTGGAAAAGCTAACATGAAGCTTTAGTGTGAAAATTTATTAGCTAGAGAATGATCTTTAGAAGAGTGTAGGTGGATAGTTCCGTTAGAGTACGGCAGTATGAAAATTGAATAGAAGTTGAAAATGAGCGAAGGGCCATTAATGCGACAGTTTTTGAGGTTAGACGCACATCTTTTGCCTAACCCGTACGATGTACGCGGAGACTTGAAGTATGTCTTCAAGTCTACACTGCCGGTAATCGCAACTCAGTCCCATCTGTAAATAGCGAAAATGAGAAAACAGCGCGCAAAGATTTTACATGTTTTCTCGTTTTACGCTTATTTCGGATGGATAACTTTGACAACGAGCTTTCTTATAGAATCCATCTATATTTAATCAAACACATTAAAAAAAAGCAAAAGAAACATTTTGGATGCCCAAAATCTGACTGGGACCGACTTGCGGTTACATTGCATATAAATCAGAAAAGTAACCGCAAGTCAGTCACATCGCTATAGCGACGCTGTTTCAGTTCAACATGAGCGACGATTTTTGAGCGTGTTCTGACAGCGACTGTATCTTTTGATTATTCGTGGCGTTTGAAAAGTTTGAAAAATGTCAGTGCTCAATTATCTTTCGATGTACGGAACGGATGAAAGCTCGTCTAGTGAATTGTCTGATGAAGAGTTTTATGGTTTTGGTGACCGTAAAGAAAAATTTGTGGATAAATCCAGAGCTTCCGTTGTTGCACTTGCAGCTTCGGCGGAACACAAAGCCAGTGGCTTTGAAAATCCATCCGAGCTTCGAGAAGCCATCTTAGATAGCTACCCGAATGAGTTCATTGATTCAGATGGAAGTTTTTTTGATGGAGAGGAATCTTCGACAGGGGCTACGAAAGTTAAAAAGCGAACGAAGAAAGAAATCCAGAAGGAAGATTCTGCTAAGAAGAGGCGCAAGTCTCATGGCATAAAACCAATAGACTGCAAATGCCAAAAATAATGCGCAAAGAAAATCGGCAAGGATGACAGGATCCAAATTCATGGACGATTCTGGGATTTGGATGCTTCTGAACAAGCTGCATTTCTTAGAGAGACAGTTCAGCTGGCGCCTTTGAAACGACGAGTTAAAAATCAGTTCATTCTGGAGGAACCAAAGAAGAAAAAAAGCTTCATATTCCATTTAACGGATAGCAATATCGAGCGTGTTGAAGTTTGCCGAAAGTTCTATTTAAACACAATCGGGTACAGCGATAATTGCGGGTAAGAAATATAGTTTTTTAACGTAGACATTTGTATCTATGATATATTTATTTATTTTAGAAATGTCGTGTACCGATGCGTCGATGGTGATGAGGATGGAAACCGAAGATTGTCACAGCGAGGGAAGCACAGCCGGGATACGACTAAGAGAGATTCGGTAGTGGCGCACATCAACTCCTTCAACCCAACCATTTCACATTACAGACGTGAGCATGCACCCAACAGACTCTATTTACCGTCCGACTTGACTGAAAAAGCAATGTTCGAGCACTACCTCAATACAGAAAACTTTCCAAAAGTTAGCTACCCATTCTATTGCCGTATGTTGAAGGAGATGAACATTTCCTTGGTCAAGTTGGGTCACGAAGAATGTGAGCTATGCACTACTGCTACTCAGCATCAAAAAACATCAGAACATGTCCCATCAGCCACTCTTGAATCCTCGGCCGAAACTAAGTCTTGTTCGATTTGCGAAAGATATATCCAGCACTTGCGTTCGGCAGCTATGTCGCGAGATGCGTACCGAAAAGATGGCGATGATGTGAAACCCGGTTGCGCCGTGCTTTCTGTTGATTTACAAAAGGTGAGTAAAATATGATCGACAAATAAAATTATACATTTCAGTATATTAACCACAGTAAATGTGTTTTCTAGGTGATACAACTACCAAGGCTTGATGGATTTAAGAGCATTGTATTTTCTCAACGTTTGTTGGCTTACAACGAAACTTTTGCATCGGTGGGAAAATACGCAAAGATTCTTCCTGTGATAACATGTCTATGGGATTAGTCGACTGCAGGACGTCACGCTACCGATATAACTAGCTGTTTCCACCAAGTAATCGAGCGATTCAACAACTATGAGGAAATAATTTTCTGGCTGGACAACTGCAGCGCCCAAAACAAAAATTGGAATATGTTCCAACACATGATACTTTTGCTGAATTCTAATGCTGTTAGTGTTAGAAAAGTTTCCTTCAAGTTTTTCGAAACTGGACATACGTTTATGGCTGCAGATAGCGTACATGCTGCCATCGAAAAAAGCATGCGCAATAGTAAACCAGCTCAAACATTTCCAGATTTTTCAGCATTGGTCGAAAAGGCCAAAAAAAAAACGTGGAGGTAATGAACATGAAGTTCAGCGACTTTTTCTGCACGACCATAAACACCAGCCAGTACGTAATTAATCAGTGCAAACCTCGACCGTATATTGAAAATATAAAATACATTATTTTCAAGAAAGGAAGCTTCGAGCTTTCTTACAGCAATGCTGTCGACGGAAGCAAACCGATGAATCGATGTACCCTATTCTCGAAAAAGCAAATGAAGCAGATTCAGTGTGACGGATTTCTTTTGGAAAACACCTTGAAACGGCAGGCTTCGCCCAAAGGAATAGCTGCAGACAGAAAAGCTGCTTTGCTTAAAGTTATTGCACCACTCATCAACGCCGACAGCAAATCGTACTGGACTGATTTGCCAGAGCAGCATTCTTCTTAACCGGATATATGACAACTAGTCGTAAATGCATAGAAACGCTTCGAAAACTTTCAGCGGAGATGCTTTTCTATTCAATTGTTATCAAACATTATCATTACTTAATAAACAAACCTAAAAACAAAGTTATGACGTTGTTCTCTTGATTATTTCGTGAAATTCGTTTTTTTTTTTCCAATGGGACTGACTTGCGGTTACTTTCCACTATGGGACAGTTTGATTTGGTGTTGTTTTCCACTTTTCTAGAACAAACTTACTTTTTTGAATAGCATAGCTGAAAATACATGAAAAGTTAAGCTAAATGACGACCCTAACTCAAAATTGATAAAAATGCAGATGGGACTGACTTGCGGTTGCCGGCAGTAACAGGTAAAAGATGTGCGTCCTCCTTCTGCTCATAACTGACTGCGGCTGTGGAATAGTTCTAGCGACGTTTCATCACTACCTAAAGCCCCACGTTTGCGAGAAACGTCGCTAGAACTATTCCACAGCCGCAGTCAGTTATGAGCAGAAGGAGGACGCACATCTTTTGCCTGTAGACTTGAAGACATATTTCAAGTCTCCGCGTACATCGTACGGGTTAGGCAAAAGATGTGCGTCTAACTTCAAAAACTGTCGCATTAATGGCCCTTCGCTCATTTTCAACTTCTATTCAATTTTCATACTACCGTACTCTAACGGAACTATCCACCTACACTCTTCTAAAGATCATTCTCTAGCTAATAAATTTTCACACTAAAGCTTCATGTTAGCATTTCCAACCAACTCTGAAAACGCTAACTTCACATATGAAGACACATAAAAACACTTTGTATTTTAAATCGTTTGTAACGGCGTTAAAAGCTGAATTAAATACAACATTCTAACTATTTACAAATGCTGCAGTAATCAGTTTAGAGCTAAACGCAAATCGCACTTATTTTAAATTCACTCTTGGTCCAACATTACCACTGATCTGGTAACACTAGTGTCCATCTTTCCAATGATGTAAAGATTCAGACCAGCCCTGGGACCTGGTAGCCTAATCCAACTACCTCAAGGTTTCACCAGTGCCCAGGGATGTGCTCATAATTTATTATGCACATAATGCTCATGTTCATAGTTTGTGATACAAATGTAATCGCGGCATAAATTAAACACTTGACACGTGACTTTCCGCGATAACATTTGAACTCGTGATCTTCTCCGTGAGACACATGGGTTCTAACCATTACGCGAGTTCGTATTCAACATTATTGAACGGCAAAAACCAATTTTTGCCGGCGCCGGTGGTTGAGTAGAAAGTGTTACTGCTTTCCCACCCCAGTAGGTCTAGGTTCAATCTCAGCCGAGGTCGTTTGGAGTTTTCTGGGGCCAAACATCTTTAGTCACGTCTTCCTTTAGAAGGGAAGTAAAGCCATTGGTCCCAGCCCATGTGCTGATAGGTTCGATATATAGGGTCCAGGTGTGGAGTCGCCACCCTGGCTTCGGTGGTTGAACTCGTTTACGGAGCAAAAACTGACGGAAAATAAACAAAATAAAAAATTGAAGATTTATTGGAAAACGACGGGACAATCCCAAACACCCGAAAAAAACAGTAGTGTCTCCTTCAGTGTGATACGTTTGGTCAGCCTAGCCAGTCATAAGCACCACAGAGCACTAGTAAAGGGTTGGTGGAGCACAAAGTGCAATTCTGAGCACGAAATGACGAGCGTTATTTTTGAAAAGGCCGCATTTTTCTTGTAACTGATGTTTAGCGCTAAGTGCTTCTACAATGCAACTTACATTTCCGATAAAACATCGACAATAGCATGACCATCTGAGTCAACATGAAATCCCACTTTTCTATCCCGCAACAAGCACGTCATCATTATATTTTGTCATCATCCAACCGTTACGCCGGACATCAGCGGCACGATCTGTACCCACACATGAGAGTAGGTTTTATTCGCATAATCCACGCCAATTGCTATCCATCCACCGATCGAGCGATGTTTATACCCAAAAGCAATCGCGCTAAAGAGAACAACAAACATTCAGCAAAGTTAGCGCAGTGGAACAAGATCACATTTACGGTTTTCCTTCCCTTAGCTACGGTTAGTTTTATCCATACCGGGTCGATCGTCTTTCGTACAGACAGATAACAGATAAGTGCACGCGCATAATTTCTAAATGTTATTGCAGAAACACTCTAAGGTCGATTGGATCGTTATCGGGCTTAAATGCGGGGGTGGCTAAGCAGCTCGACATATACCCAGAGGGGCTCGTTACTTGCCACCGAACTAGTGTTGTGGAGATCCGTTTGTTTACATTGGAAATTGGCAACGTCGGCCGGTGGTCTTCACCAAAATCGTTTGAAATCGGCGACTTCCTTATAGTCGGCCGATTTCGGCCAATCGCGCAATGAGAATAATTGATTATTTCTACACGAATGGGGGTACACGAAAAGTGTTAACCAAACATAGGACAAAACTCATCTCACCACGGTGAGATTGGGAGGATACAGTTGAAGTGCGTCCGAGAATCAGTATCATTCGAACAGCCGTCGAGGCGAAAAGGAACTGCTTGCTGCACCAACCTGAGAACATACCGGAAGAAATTCAAAAAAACCAAACCGAAGAGAAGCACTTGCTAGACGTTATATTACATTAACCCAAATTCGAACTCACACGAGGACGGTGAAATGTGCAAGGAGTTTTGCTAGCGACATGGAAGCCAAGTAAGTACTTGAAGGGATCCACCAAGGTCAACCGAGTGTTGATGGGGTGTAGTAAACCACTTTCGGAAAAAGTCGTTAAGGATGTTCAACTTGTAAGCGAAAGGAAACACGTGAACGAGTCAATTGAGGAAATCTATAATCCAATTATTACGAAGTGCCAAGTTGTGTGGAATATTAATGTTTACTTTTTTTGTCATGTGCCATGCAATGGCGATGTGCGGCCAAAAACTAATGAACATGCAGAAATGGTCGAGCGCTGTTGGGTTGTTGTATATGTAGTAGAAATCCTACTGTAGGATGCAAATGAATGTATGGGAAAAAAGTGACCATCGAATATATAAACTGTTTATTGGCTCGAAAAAGATCCAAAAATTGCAAAATTGCTCAATCGGACATGATTTAGAGGTGTGCCGGAAAGCGGTCGAAGAATGAACTTTTTTCATCTGAAAAATCTCCCAAGGTACATTAAATTTCAGTAATCGATCATTTTTTGTTGATGCCAAAATACTCGAGATCTGGTGATTTCGGCAAAAAACAAGTTTGACAAAAATCAACTTTCTGTGACTTAGAATTTTTCGTGAATTTGATACGTGATATGGAGGAACATTGATGAATTGGTTAATAAAATGGTTCATAATTATTTCCAAACTTCTTGTATATTAGCCCTGTTCATTTTAACAGAAATATTCGGTATGCACCGGGTCAACCGTGATTTCTATTTGTCCTGTTAATTTGAACTTATGTTCAAATTTTCAGCAAAATCGGTGATGATTTAGAGGTATTTTAAGGTATTTTCAAGGTAATTTTATGTTTTTAAGGTAATTTACGGCTTATAATATTTGTATCTCGAGACTCAAACAACGAAAACTTCTGTAACAATAGCAAAGCTTATTGTGTTATCTACAAACTTTGTGACCAAAGGTTGACTATTCAAAGTGATTTTATTGAAGTTTGACTTAGTTTTATGCTCGAAGATATCTTAAAACGTGAAGAATTTTAAAATATTTGTTCTACGAACTTTCCACCCTTATGATATAAAAATGTGTAGTCTACGTCATAATGCTTCTTATACTGTTCTAGAAATTTCGTTCAAACATAGTTTTCGTGTAGATTCCATAGATTGAGAGATAAAAAATTCAGAAAAGAGGCCGTTATAGCTAAAATTCACAAGACAACAGAGCCAATAAAAGTTTCAACTAGATTGACAGAACAAAGTTGCATTGCTTTTCAATGACGACCGATGACTGTTTCATTGATAGATGATATTTTTAGAAATATGAATCCTCAGTAGACGTGTTTTTTTGTCAAAGACAAGTGTCACTCGAGCCATCCAAAATGTTCGTTATTTTATAAATTGCTGTTATGCGTCGTGTGACACTTGCCTTTGGTTACAAAGTTTGTAGATAACACAATAAGCTTTGCTATGAAAGTTGTTACAGTAGTTTTCGTTGTTTCAGTACAGATAAACAGACGTAACTCTTCATTGTGTATCTTCGTTCACGGATTTAACGGTTGATTTGAATATTACCAGTTCCGCGAACTACTCGCCGTAGCGCTGGCTTTGGATCACTTTGACGTATCTATATATTCTATTGCACTTTCATGCAATATTGTTTGCGAGTTAGCGAGCAAGCTTGTTTTCCGCGAGAAGCCCGAGAGATGTCGTTATCGAGGTCCTATGTTTGAGATACTATGCTTCCAAGAAAAACTTTTTCAAAGAGTTACGTTTCAGTCTCGAGATACATATTTTAATAACCGTAAATAATAAACCGTAAATTACCTTAAAAACATAAAATTAACTTGAAGCACCAAAACCAAAACCAAACACATAGCTGATCTTGTGATATAATGTGTAAAAAAGTCTAAAATTTCAAGGAAAAATATGAAAACATATTGCGGCCTCTATCAAACCATAAAAAAAAACAAATACAATCAATGTTTTTCAATACAAAATCTCGTATTTTTTAATATAATTATATTTTTTCCTAAAAATTATTTTTAATTACCTTTCATTTGATATTTTGATCTTTGGAATCAGCCAGTGGGCTACCCTAACATGGATATGGTCACCCTAATGACAAAATTAAAAAAACGTGTCTAACAAAACTACCTATTTTTACGAAAATCTGAGAACCACTTTATCGTTTTGCTTTGGAATGACTGATATAGTATATTATATTAGAAATATTGAGATAATTGTGAACAATTATCAATTTATCAATATTCCATATTCTCGATCCTACTCACGAAAAAATCCTAAGATCGAGAAAGTCAATTTTAGCAATAAAAAAAATTCAGAGCGGCACCAGATCTCGACTTCCATGCAATTTGATGTCAGTTGGCATCGAAAAACAATTTCCAAAATTTCATATATTCCCTGCCTTGTAATATTTTTCAGATGAAAAAAGTACAATCTTTGACCGCACCGCAAATCATGCCAGATTGAGCCCAAATTTCGCATAGGGTTTATTTTTTTCGAGCCAATAAACATGTTGTACATGGTTCAATTGTAAAATTCAACATTACCGTTTTCATTGGTACCCTAACAGGTAGTCTGTGATGGATAACGATTTTCGACAATTCGCAATCGTCAACAGTGCGCTTACATAACAAAGTTCATAATGTAAAACTGCGAAAATAGAAAATCATACGAGCATACGCGCACCACTTTCGAGACTTCATGTCGCAATCGTGTCGTTAAGGTTTTGGGTAAATACTGTGGCGTGATCTTACTCAAGATAAAACAAAGATCCCATCTAGAAAGTGAAGGTGGTGCTGGAAAATTAGTACATTCATAATTCTGAAACCGAGGGCGACCGGATTTTTTGATCAAACAGCACGCGTAGCGAAAAAAGTTCCATCAGACTATGGTATCCGATTGTGTTTCTTAACAATTAGATCGATTGCTATTTATAGCGGTCAGCCATCAACGGCTCAGAATATTGATCCGCTCTAACTGAGGGTGAATTTCCTATAGCTGAAACTGGAAAAACCCAACAACTTTACTTTACATGCATGAAGCTTATTTTAATTGGAAATACATTACGACGTACGGAGGGATATTTGTTCTACGCTAGCTGTCCACGGGCCTCCCTTAGCTCAGTCGGTAAAGCAAGACCATGCTGGAGGTGGCTGGGTTCGATTCCCAGTCCGGTCAGGAATTTTTCGGGTTTGAAAATTTCTCGACTTCCCTGGGCATAGAAGTATGATTGGACTTGCCACACAATTATACCAATTCCAAAAATGGTACAGGCATCGAAAGCTCTCAATTAATAACTGTGAAAGTGCATCTAGAACGCACTAAGTTGACAGCACGCAATAAGCTAAAAAATGCTATAAGCATTAAGCTTGAAATGCGAAGAAGAAGAAGAAGCTGTCCAAAAGTCGATTTCTCAAAATAAGCCAAAACAGATTCTGAATGCATTTCATAATACCTTATTATTATTTCATAATAGCGTACCTTACTCCAAAACATGACTCCGCCCATTTTTGACCAAACTATTTTGTTATCCTTGAATAATAAGATGTATGTGACAAGTTAGCGTGGTTAAATATTTTTGGCCAGTTAGAATTAATAAATACCCCACTGTGCGACACTGGGTAAAGCCCCAGTTTGGGATTTGATATTTCAAGATAGAGCTGGAATACGGGCGTTACAGCTTTTGTAAACAATGACTTCTTTCGATGATTTCTTGAAAGTCAAGACTCGCCCACTCAAATAACCATCACCATCAGGTTGGGGAAGACTTCCCCTACCCGGCGATAATGTTGGTTTGCGTGGGCGTTGAATTCCTAGAAATCTCGCGTAACATTTGAATAGGGCCTATGATCAAAATGTAAACAAACCGATTTTTGATACCATTCTGTAGCACTGGTAAATAGCTACCAGTCGTATAGGAATGTTCCGCATTATCGATAAAAATCATTAAAAATAACTTGATTTTAAAAACGGCCGATCCACGAAATTTTTCCAATAATTTATGCTAAAACGGCCTAAGGGCCTGTTCATAAACTACGTAGACAGTTTTTTGGGATTATTGACCCCCCCCCCCTCCCCCTGCGTAGACAATTGTCCATACAAAAAAATTAAAATTTGTATGGGCCGTGGATAATTGTCAACCCCCCCCCCTAAACTGTCTACGTAGTTTATGGACAGCCCCTAACCTCGGGCCTAACATATTTTTTTTTCGTTCGATGAGGTTCCATTCATAAGCCTAGCGACGTAGAAGGGCCGATGATTGAAAAATTTCAAATCAAAGCTAGGCCCTACTGCATGAGGCAGGGCTGATGATTTATTTGACGTTAAGAAAAGGCTTAGCAAAGGGCCTACAATTTATGATGACAAGTACAATGGCTTAACAAAAAGGGCCTAACCATTTAAAGATTCACAAAAAGGCTTATTACTGTGATATTAAATTTTTATCGATTTTCATGTATTTTTGAAAACGTTTCGCATGTTTTGGATGTTGTGTACTGAGATATAGTTACTATTGTTATTGTGAACAATATAAATGCCTAAAATACTTCAATTTATTTATATAGGAATTAAATACTGGCAGAAAAATTTACAATTCATTTTCTGGATTGTTTACATTTTGGACATAGGCCCTTTTCAAATGTTACGCGAGAAATCATCGAGAGAAGTAATTGTTTACAAAAGCTGTTACGCCCCTATTCAAGCTCTATCTAGATTTGTTTCTTTATTGTTGATGCAACCTGTTTGATCTTGGATCGACTTATGACGCAAAGTTTGCTTGAGAATCAGCTGGATGATATGCCGCCATGTTATTGAAACTAGAGTCGGTGTATAATGAGTCACGCCAAGAGAAAAACAGTTGAACTCGCATCACGGTTTTCGAAAGAATCCCTTTCTTTTAACTTGGCAACAGAGGACTTCTGCATCAACTTCAAATGACTTCTAGCAAGGAAAAAAAATTAACGGCTGTAGTAAATCATTATATCAGTGATTTTGTCGAATTATCTTAAGGCAAAATAGTAGAAATTGTCATTACTGATCATTACAAAACGTATCGCATGACAAATGTAATGCTCACTGCGTGTATATGAGCATTTCTTCGGTTATATTTAATATTTAATTGCAATACCTTTCGTGGACCTTTCATAGCATCGTAATGCTTGTTTACTTTGCACGATAGGTAGCCGGTTTGACAGTTCAATAGGTAGACTTGGCTTCACTCTTGGCGTGACTCATTATACACCGACTCTAATTGAAACCAACATCTGAAACGTCACAATTCAAGTGTGACCTGCAAAAATGGCGTGACTGGATTGTCTTATTTTTATCAAATGAAATTATTTTCTCTTTTATGCCATATAAATGGTTCAATTTGTGGTAGAAAATCAGAAAATAATGCTTTATGAATTCTAAGCTTATTTTTCACAAAATGTAAAGCAAAAATATTAAGAAAAATCTGAGAGAAATTCTGACTTGAATCTTCTATTGGTTTACAAATTATGAGCTGTAAGTGGGGCCAACAATTCGCGGGCCCGCGGCTATGTTAGCTCTTGTCAAGGCAAGGCAAACAAGATAGGGTTGCCACCTACACAGCAAAAAAATAATTTTGATATCACATCAAAGTGGATGCACTACAATCATGTCGAAAATTTCATGTAATTTTTATGACCATATAAATAAACAAATGCAGTAAAAGCAGCGTAATGTCAGTTCATGCATTGTATTAATGATAATTTTGTCCTTTTTAGCAAGTAATATTACACCATATTTTCGACATGATTGTAGTGCATCCACTTTGACCTGATATCAAAATTATTTTTTTGCTGTGTAGCTGTTGAGAAAACACTGAAAATATGACGTTCTTTTGTGCGGTCGTGTGATATGAGAACGCATAAAAATATAGAAATTAGTGACGTTTAAAGCACGCACACTACCGGGTGCATCGCCGTGTAAAGTTGTTTATTGTTTTCCTCTGACTAACCATAAAAATGTATGAAATTAGATCTGACAAAATGAGTTTGACAGCGATTTGTTATGTATTTTCCTCGGATTTTAACTAATACGCTCTCCCATATCGCACTAATACAACCGGACATGAAAATCTATATAGAACCTAAGCCCGTTTCGGTCTGTACTTTTGGCTGAAACAATGTACCAAATTAAATCAAGCTGAACATTGCATTAGGTCCTAAGTAACATTGATCGATTCTCTTCGTCAACTTTCTCTTTCGTTAATAACTTGAGCTCATAACCGTTTCTTGTTGTGTTTGTTGTATTAGATCAAGAGCAAATTTTCATTATGTCGTAAGTAACATTCGCACCGATCCGAGAAAAATAAAGTTTTGTTTTGATGACCGAAAAGTTATTCCTATTTCCAATTAAACACATATAATCTCATAGTGACAGCAATGTTTAACATATTTAGCCGGGTTTTAATCATACAAAGGCAAATCGCTAGCTTTCATGCTAAGAAATACTGGTTTTTGAGTCAAAAGTTATTATACGTCGTTTGGTGGCCCCTATTGTTACTTAAGTCAAAGTGTATTTACCAGGATATTCGGGAGAATTATCAATTACGTCTCCTTACGTGCAGCCCATTCATCATTTTAGGACCACCAAAATCATCTTAGCAACAAACAGTTCGATTTATTCACTTTAATAATGAGAAAGCGAAACGACGAAAGCACACTTTTCACGGGTTTCTCAGCGCTGTTACTTAAGTCAAACGGCATCTCCATAGAAATTGGGTGACTTAAGTAACATCGAAAACTATTTTGATCGGAAGGTGATTACGTCAAAAAGCAATTTGACTGGTAAATAAATTTAAAAATGGGATTTGATCCTATATTCGGACAGTATATAGTGTAATAGCAGGAGAATCGATTGACACAGATAGTGAATTTTATGCTATGAACCATGCCCAAACACTATGGATTTGAATTGTGACACACTTGGATTCTATGTGCCTCATATGGTGATATCAATATTTTTATCGACTTCTACTTCTATAAACAAAACTGCCAGAGGCCAGATCTGTCACATCTTTTTTTAATGGATCTGATTTGGGTTTCGATCATGGACTGTTGGAGTGTGCTGCTGCCTGAGTCTTTGTTCGATTTGTTCTCATATATGAGGCGGGTTGATAGGATAAAGTCAAAACTCTTGATTTCTATGTTTAACTTTCTGAGCAAGCAATTCACATCGTATTGAAATGCAAAACACTTTAAATCCATCTGTTTTGAACAGTAGTGTGATTCAATGTGCTATACACTTGAATAGATAGTGATTGATTTTCAACATTTCAAAGTTTGAAACACCAGAAATTAACGTGTATAACACATTGAACCAAGGTGAAATACACTTAAAGGAAATGTGATTGTGCATTTAAAAAATCAAGTGTTTAAACACTTCGATCAAACGTGTGCAATTTTTCGAGTGTAAAATCTGCGTACACTGAACGAAAACATCCGCAATACTTCGACTGATTATTGTATTGCTCGAGCCCTTTAACAATACGCTGTCGAATTTCGGATGATTTCCTTATGGTTGAATTCGTCATCAACTGATGAGCATCCATATGACTGTCCTCCAAATGAAGGATGATTTTTATTTGAAAACATACAGGGCTCAGAGGACAACAATTTAAGGATAGGATGACTTGCAAATGCTTTAGATTAGATTAATTAAATCCATTGTTTACATTTCCCTATTGAACAGCCATAAACAACCATTCATCATGGATACAAAAATTACTTGTTGGTAGAGGAAACATCCTCCGCGACGAAATAGATAATCTATACGGTTTCCACGCTTTACCATTGTTCATACCACCTCTGATAGCGATGGCTATGCTTCCAGCTCGTTTGTCTGCTCAGAGCAGCAAATGACGTACGATAGAATTATTTACATCATCGTTTTGAATGATTTGCCTTAAGGGGCTGAACCAATACCAAATGCATTTCAATTTAAGATGAATATCATTTTGCAGAAAGCATTACGCACTCCAACAGAAGGCCCTATTCCTTCTCGTAACAATTTTCATTCTGTATTCGAGAGGAAAATCATCTGATTTCAAAACAACCGTCATCCGGTTCCAGCTATCATTCGAAAAGGCGATTTCAATGTTTCGATTTGAATGGTCTGAGGTTTCATTCGAACAGAGGACGGTGGTTTGGTACATTGTAGCATAGCAGCAGCCACACGATGATTGATGAGTGAGGAGACGGAAGTGTGAAGATCGTTCTCGAGTTAGATTTGGTGCGTACGGGGGTTTGATATCCTACACGTCATTAGCCAAATACTTCATGCCACTTATACCTCATACAGACTATGGCTTATATCATGTACATAATATAGACTGTCTTGCAATGATCTAGTTTTCTCGGGGAATCCTATGTATGAGTGCTCATTGCAAGACACCCTATATTACATGATATAAGCCGTAGTCTGTACGGGGTATTAGAGAAGATGCATAAATGACGTAGCATTTTAGGGTAACCAGCCATATATAAACATACGCTACAAGGGAGAGGGGGACCAAAGTTGGTGCTTCGTGAAACGTAAACAAACGTTAAACGTGGTCCCCGTAGTATAATTGGTAATGCGTTCGTGTACTGAGCGGGATAATGTGGATTCAAATACCACCGGTTATTTTAATTTTTACAATAAATTACTAAGACATTTTGGGTATTTTATCCATAAAAAAAAACCTTTTTTTTTCTCTTTAACTATTTGTTTTACATTACTTCTGCGTGAAGTCAGCGATTTACATAGTTGAAGATGCTAATTGCAAATAACAGACTAGAGTCGTAATTTTTTTTTTATTGTTTATTGTTTATTGAAAAATTCAACTGACAAATACTGTATAAATGAATAAAACTTAAACTAAATAGTTACGGTCAACGGTACGGAAAAGGCCAAGTAGCCGATGACGAAACACGTCAGCTGATACATTGAAGTCGAACATATAAAAAAAGTTGTTGAATTGCCGGCTGATTGCTCGAATTGGCTCGTGTTGTGTATAATTCCGGCTCCGTGGTTCCAAAAACAGAAAGTCGCGTTGACGAAGAGACCTCTCAGGGGCATACATATTTAGTTGTGACAGCAGTGTTGGGCAGTCAATGTCACCTGTAAGCAGCTTTCCAGCGAACATAGCTTGAGCGACCGTCCGTCTCACCTCTAATGGCTCGATTCCCAGGAGACGGCAACGCTCCTCGTACGGTGGCAAGTTCGTTGGGTCACGCCAGTTGAGGAAACGAAGAGCATATCTCACAAACTTGCGTTGAACGGATTCAATTCTAGTGATCCAGCTAGCATGGAAAGGGCACCAAACAACTGAACTTGACTCCAATAAGGATCGCACAAGCGAGCAGTAAAGTGACCTGAGACATAGCGGGTCACGAAACTCGTCGGCAATTTTGAAAATAAAGCCCAATTGTCGATTAGCTCTGGAGATGATGTCAGTGTAGTGGATTCTGAAAGTGAGTCTGCAGTCCAAGGTAACTCCGAGATCCTTTATGTGCTCTACACGAGCAAGACAGCGTCCGTAGAGAACATAGTCAAACATGATTGGTTCAATTTTTCGGTGATATGAAATAATGTTACATTTTTCTATGCTTAGACTCATCAAATTTCTTGAGCACCAGTCAGCAAAAATACCTAACATATTCTGGAGATCCCAGCAGTCCGAGAGGCTTTTAATAATTTTGTAGATTTTCGTATCGTCTGCATAGAAAACGCGGCATCCTAATGGTATCAGCAAGGCGACATCGTTTAAAAAGATCGAAAATAGTAGCGGTCCTAGGTTACTGCCTTGCGGGACTCCCGAGTTGTTTGAGAAAACATCCGATTCCGACGCGCCATTTATGCATCTTCCCTAATTTATACGATAGATGAGGAGATTAAAGTATAGAGTTGAGAGATCGTCAAGTCGACGATGACAGGAGCACATATCGTGGTAGAGGTAACATTAGCTGCAATTTCCAAACCTATGACTGGATGCCTTCCTTCATATAACAACTTGAGTGCGGTAAAAATCGATAGAACTGTTTCAAACACATCGTCGGTACTTGAGCGTGTCGATGATCATCTCTTTTTGCCAGTGGTGGCGGGAGGAGGGAGAATACCCCTCACCATCCCTCTCCAACGGGGGAGTTTGGTAAAGATAGATGATCAAACCGATTTGTACCTTCCTAAAGTTGTCCTTGCTTGCTTTCTACTCTCTATATAAACAATTTCACACTGCCGTACTCGTACGGAACTATCAACTTAATACTTTCATCTCCTCATCTATCGTATAAAAATTACCACTCTAGTCTGTTATTTGAAATTAGCATAATCAACTATATATTTTTCTCAACAACTTTGCCTCAGACGCCATTACGATCAAAAGAGCCGTTTCCATGCAATATTTTTTTGAACAATTTCAATTTTACAAGATCCAAAAAGGCCGAATTTGAGCAAAATTATAAATCATTGTCCATAACAAGCCATTATGAAAAGTTTCATGCAAATCGGAGAAGGTAGATTTTTTTCCGATTCGTCATTTTGCGTTGAACTGCTCCAATGATGGATTACGTCACGTGTGTAAAAAAGTTACGGAGCCTTGGAAGCTATCCAGACTTCAAGAACCCCTTGATGGTTTCAGAAGTTATTGTAGTTTTGAATGTTACAAATTCTTTGACTTCCGGCAGTTTCAGAAATGATTCAGTATAGTAGACAGAGTTAATTGTGAAATAACTAATAGAATTTCCCGCCGTTTCTAGGGAAAGTTAAAGGAATCAATTAGCTTAGTTAGTTCTTATTAACGCAAACATTCTTTCGCATTTATACATGTATATTAGACAAGTTTATACCCCCGGGTAAACTTGATGCATTAATATGCTAAAGAAAGATGCATAAATGACGTAGCATTTTAGGGTGCCCTGTGAAAATAGTAAACATTTAGTTAGGGGAGGTGCATAAATGGCGTCTCATTTTAGAGTGACCAGTAATGAAGAAAATACCGCTTCAAGTTTTTGTTTTAATAACTTTATTATTGAGTATTTTAGCACTTGGCTAGTTCATCTCATATACGCTACAAGGGTGCTTCATGAAAAACGTTTGTTTACGTTTGATGAAACACCAACGTTTAACGTTTGTTAACGTTTCATGAAGCACCAACTTTGGTTCCCATCCTTGTAGCGTATTTTTCTACATGGCTGGTCACTCTAAAATGAGACGTCATTTATGCATGTTCCCCAAATCAATTTGCACTACTCACTCAGTCTCTTATCACTCATTTACTTCTCATCCATCCACTTCTCACGTCCTGGCCTATAATTTACTTACTCATATAGCGAACTTGTTTTTAATTCAGTTCCAGCTTGGATCGTCAAACGTCAGTGTGAACGTTTGTCTTTGTAAGCTGGCTCGGGGTAAGATTGGCACTGACAATATGCTCGGGTTCGCACGGGTTGGAACTGGTTCCACTCTGGATAATAAACAAATTCGCTAATAGTCTCATTATCTCACTTTCCTTTTGCCATTCTCAGTCAGTCAATCCAAGAGAAAAAGAACTAGATCAGCTTTACACGTTTATAAATATCTGGATCAACAATAGACGAGGGCCCATCAGCATTTATAAACAAACCGTTCCAAAGCCCATTCCTCACAAATCGAAGGCCGCCCACACAAACCAACACCATCATCGTGTAGGTAGAAGTTTCCCCTATCCGATGATGGTTTGGTTTGGGAGGGGGTGTCTTCGCTTTGTAAGTAAAGGGCTTTGGAACGGTTTGTTTACAAATGCTGATAGGCCCTTTTCTATTGTTGATCCAGATATATTCCTAGTTGAATATCCCTGAAGGGAGACGTGCTGTCAAATCCGCCTACTGATCATTTATGTAAACAAACCGTGTATCCATCCTCTTCTCACTTCCTGGCGCATAATTCACTTACCTAAACACTACACGATAACCGCCAAAACCTCTTTTATAACTATAAAGTACGCAATGGTGAAGGAAAACGGAACTACTCATAAAATGATTAAAATGTATGCATTTATGAGTAATTGCTAGTACAAAACTAATAAAAGTTTTTAATTTATGATACTCATAAAAGGAGTAAACAATACACATATTTTATGGGTAGTTCCTTTTTCCCTCGAACATGAATACTTTATAGCCTAAATTAAGTTCTTCGTTTGCGTATTTTGCGGTTTCCGCGGAGGGTGGTTTTTCGGTATTTTTGGCGTTGGCAGAAGTTTTGTTTAAAACACAAATCTAAAAAGTCTTAAACATACAAATCTTGCGTCACTTTTCAAATAGACTAATAATGTAACATATCCACCATTTTGAGAAAATCGAAGTTGAAGTTCGACAGATTATTATTTAACCTGTTTAGAAACAATACATTTTGCAATACTATTTTTAATATAGTCAGTGAATAATAACGTTGAAAATTCAGTAGAAACGTTAAAATCGCAATTTTGATTTGAATTTCATGCTACAATATAGCAAAAACCACAGAGAACGTTTTGACTAGTCAAGTTGTACATCGGGCACGTTACATTGGACGATTTTTCTCAATGACATAATCAATTAGTGTTACATTGGACGATTTGTTCTACATGATACTAGATTCCCTTTCACAGATGTCATAGTAGAGTACCTAACTTTAGATTGGCCCCGCCTTTAGAAAATGAGCACCAATCATGTTAGGCAGTCCGAATGACCGAAGTAACAAACATGTATCCATCATTTCAAACTGTATATTGGACAATTTTTGACCTATGATTATCTTAAATAAATGAAAGTAAATTTGGATGGATGTTTTTGTATCACATACAATGATATAAGAGCAATAGTTTGTATCGCTTAACTCGATTTGTTTACATTTGTTACATTGGTCTATTTGAAAAGTGACGCGAGAAATGTGATAGAGAGTAAGAGTGATAGATAAAGTGAACTATGGGCCTTATTATGTAAGCCGAATCGAGCGTTAGTTCTGATCACTGGTTTAATTTAATATTACCTCTGTGACCAGAAGTGACGCTTGACTCAACATTCATAATAAGGTTCTATGTCAAATGGATCTGTTGTTAGCTGTGAAAAACTGTATTATTTTTTACAAACCTGAGCTTAAAGAGCATTAAAGTACAATACAATGCAAAGCGAACAATCGACAAGAATAAAAATATCATCTTGTTTAATCCCAACAAGTTCGTGCCTAAAAATAGGAAGATTTGCGCATCATCCTCCCTGCTCCATCGAGGTGAAGTGTTGGTGCAATCACAGACAAACAGACGTAACTCTTCATTGTGTATCTTCGTTCATGCATTTAACGGTTGATTTGAATATTATCAGTTCCGCGAACTACTCGCCGCAGCGCTGGCATCGGATCACTTTGACGTTTCTATAAATTCATAGAACTTTTATGCAATATTGTTTACGAGTTAGCGAGCAAGCTTGATTTCCACGAGAAGCCAGAGAGATGTCGTTACTGAGGTTATATGTTTTGAGATACTATGTTTTCAAGAGCAAGTTTTTCAAAGAGTTACGTCTGTTTGTCTGTGGTGCAATTGCCAATGGCACTTTTTATATGGCTCTCTTCTTCCCGCGATTCGACGTTCGATTACGATTACACTTTTAGCAGCCTTCTACACCTTTCAAGGGCAAACTGCACGTAAGCACTCAGCGCGCATATCCACGTCGCAAAATCCCTCAGCAGAACTGGGACCTGCATCAATGAATATAAGTAATCAATATATAATCATCATAAAGCGACTGAACTTGGATTAGACCAAGGCAAAGCAAATAAAAACACTCATAATAAACCGATGTCACAAGTTGATTTGTATATTTATTGCCCGGAAGGATCGATACCTCGCTACGATGCAACCGGTCGGCGCATCGGCTAGTAAGTTGGTATGTGTCCACAATAGCCATCCATCGACTGCATGCATACCGTTTAAAAATGTGTCGCGCCTTTTCGCTCAATGGACACAAGTTTAAGGTCGTTCACTATCCACATGGCGGCGCATGCTACCGAAGCTATTAATGCGTGATCAATCTGTAGGTAGGTAATAAGGATGAACACTGCCGCAGAATAACGGAACGTGCATGCCATTTAAATGTTATAGATTCGAATTTTCAATTGTTGAATTTGGAGCATTTCCGATCGTCATCATAACGCTCGCTAAATGCCCACACAAACAGTACCAAGTGATACATTCCTTATTATGTTCGCTGAACTCACCACAATCAAATTAGCACCCGACCTGATGGATCATAGGTGTGAAGATCATTTGCCGTCATCGTCGGTGGTTCCTCGAAAACTAAATCAATCACCGTCAAAGTGATCACATGTTTCCCCTCGGGGGAATTTGTTTAAAATATGAAATACCGATTTCTCGATTACTTTCTCGAAGGGACGTATCAGCTTTTGTAAACAGTGCATTTGATAGTCGGTTTGGCGTAACTGATTGGTCGGGTGAATGTATAGAAACGTGAGAATTTTTACAACAGAGAATCTAATTTCTTGTATTTTGACCGTCGACTGCGTCGCCCATAGTGAAATAGTTTTTGCACGGTCGTTTTCGCGAGAAAAGAACACGTCACAGACAAAAAGAAGCCAGTTCTCTCCTCTTCCTCTTTGATTAAAGCTGGGTTTAGACAGGGCAAGTCAATTGATCAAGTCAGTTGAATTCAACTGACTTGAACGCGAATTGAACGTGTAAACCATGCCATTCAACTGACTTGATCAACTCACTTGAATTGAAAAAAGTTGAACCAGGCTCAACTTTTCAAGTCAATTGAATTCAACTGAGTTGATCATTTGACTTGCCTAGTCTAAACCCAGCATTATGCTGGGTTTAGACTAGGCAAGTCAAATGATCAAGTCAGTTGAATTCAACTGACTTGAACGCGAATTGAACGTGTAAACCATGCCATTCAACTGACTTGATCAACTCACTTGAATTGAAAAAAGTTGAACCAGGCTCAACTTTTCAAGCCAATTGAATTCAACTGAGTTGATCATTTGACTTGCCCTGTCTAAACCCAGCTTAATTCCAACTCTTCCAGTCGAAGTAGACAGCAGCCAACGTTTGCTTTTTCAAAGGGACGTATTTTGTAAACAAAGATTCAAACGCCAATTTGTCAAAACTCTAAGTACCCCCACGCAAACTAACAACGCTATCTTGTTGAGGAAACATTACCCTCTCTGATGTAGGTGCTAAGAGTTTCGACAAATCTATATTTGAATCTTGGTCTACAAAAGCACATACGTCCCTTTGAGAACGTAATCGAGAAATATTTAGAAAAAAATGGAATGAGGGATGAACTAGGCCAGATCGCTTCATTTTAATCATTGCGGCAAGGAACTGTTCAAATATGACGTCCATTCTTGAGGGATGGGTTTAAGAATTTGGGACAGTTTTGTCCGGTACTGTACACGTCTGTGAATTGCTTGTTGAGTGCAACTGCTTGATATAATTCATTTAAATCTTTTTCCTTTGCAGGAAAGAACATCTGCATAACCCGGAACTGACTGACAGTTTCGGTGACTATTGGAAGTTGGGTAAATCAAAACATGATAAGAAATATAACGATTTCCACGAACTGCAGGCCGACTTCAAGGAACTGCGCTTTAAGAATAAAGCTAAAACCAAGAAAATGATGAGCAAAGGCCGCAGAAGAAAGAGACGCAAGAAATCGAAATTCCACTTTGAAGGAGAAACATTCAAAGATCCGGATCCGTATCAGCTGGCGGTCCGGAAAACGCAGTATGGAAAACAAAGTAACAAATTTGTTTTCGAAGGCGAAACATTTAAAGATCCAGACCCGTACGGTTTGGCCATTCGGAAGAGCTCTGGCAGCAGCATTAGTGACAAGGATGTACGGTCCGAATACATGACCCAGTTGCATCACGCACATCCTGGCCTGGTTCATGGTAGTACAGAGTATTGCAACAGGACTGCGTATGTTGGAAAGCTGACCGATGACGAAGACGAAGCGGATAGCTGCAATTACGACGATGAGGGCGGATGCTTTAATCGGGCAGCTTTGGCACAATTTCTGGCAGTTGGGGTGAAGAACGTGCTGCTTCTTGGGTACGGAATGACCTTGGGCTTTCCAACCATCGTCATTCCGGCCATTCAAGGAGGTGAAGGTCGTGGACCTAGT
Source organism: Ochlerotatus camptorhynchus (assembly GCF_037179485.1). Classification (NCBI taxonomy): domain Eukaryota; kingdom Metazoa; phylum Arthropoda; class Insecta; order Diptera; family Culicidae; genus Ochlerotatus; species Ochlerotatus camptorhynchus. The sequence goes on along the minus strand of NW_027040604.1, from coordinate 2,785,807 downwards.
ATGGAAAAGGGTTTTACACTCAGTAAAGAGGAAATATCCTGGCTCAGTTCGATTAATCTCATCTGCGTACCGTTGGGATGTGTGTTCTCCGGAATGCTAACTCAACCGATTGGAAGACGACGAGCTATGCAGGTTTGTACGTTTGATTGATCCGAGTAAGTTTCGTACTAAACAAAACGATCATTGCAGATAGTTAACATTCCGATGTTCATTGCATGGATTCTATTCCACCTGGCTGAAGACGTACATTTCCTGTATTGCGGTCTGGCTCTGGCCGGCTTCAGTGGCGGCCTGTCCGAAGCACCGGTATATACAACTGATAACGCAAATGTATTAATATTATAAATCACTTAAAGATTCCCTTTTCTGCAGGTTCTCACTTACGTAGCTGAAATCACTCAACCACGATTCCGAGGTATGCTAGCCGCTACGGGATCAACGTGCGTTATTCTCGGTGTACTGATTCAGTTCCTCATGGGCAGTTTCCTACGGTGGCGAACCGTAGCCCTGTGCAGTGCCTGTCTTCCGATTATCTCGTTCACTCTGCTGTTCATCGTTCCCGAAAGTCCCGTATGGTTGGCCGGAAAGGGCAAACTTCAGGAAGCTAAGCAGGCACTGGCCTGGCTTCGGGGATGGGTGCCGGAGGAACGTATAGAGCAAGAATTCAAAGAATTACAGACACACCTAGAGAAAAATGTAGAACTTCATAAGCATGACACTCTAGTGAAAAAGGTGAAACTGTACACTAGCCGACCGTTCCTGAAACCGTTTGCTCTCATCAGTCTGTGTTTCTTCATAGGGCACTTCTCCGGGATGACAACGCTGCAAACCTACGCTGTACAGGTAAGCTTTGTGGCGGACCATGGGGGGAACACCAAACTTCGACTTCAATTCATCGTTTGCAATCACCGACTTCTAGTTGTCTAGGATCTGATATGGTAGTTGCATCAGTGTTAGATATAGTAAACAACCGTTGCTATGTTAAGTAATCGCATTTATTTTACAAAGCAGTAGTGCAGCGGGACCCACTAAAAACTGGTGCATTATATGTTCAAAAACGCGATAGCATCTATGAAATTAATTGGAGTTTGACTGAAAAATTCAAATACAGTCAACTCTCTATAACTTGTTATTGGAAGGGACCGTCGAGTTGTAGAATTATCAATTTATAGCATATGATAACAAATTTTATTCATCCATAATTTCAAGAATAATCGCGAAATATTCCATCTACTGTAATAACTGGCCTCAAGGGGGAGAGGGTCCCAAGTTGGTGCTTCATCAAATGTAATTACACGTTTAACGCATCTTCCCTAAGCTTCCGGCCTCCACGCTCTTTATTGCTGGAATGCTAACTTTTCATCTAACACACTATCTAAGTGACATACACTACCCATAATCGCTTATCAGTCCCATCTTTGCTTGATTTCCTATCCATATGGGACTGATGTGCGATTATCGGCAGTACACTACGTGATCAACTGCTAATTGAGTTTCCCGATACATTCTAATACAACCTAATAATATCATCAACTATCTTTATCGAAATACGTATGTTTAATTCATATCTCATTTTCAAACCACAGATTTTCCACACGCTGAAGGCACCCATCGACAAGTACTACGCAACGACACTGCTAGGAGCAGCAGAACTGCTCGGGACCCTGTTCTGCGTTGGCCTAGTGCGATACAGTGGCAAACGTCCGCTGGTGTTCGTATCAACCATCGGTTGCGCCATCTGCTTTTTCTCAGTGGCAAGCTATGCCTATGTCCTACACATGATTCCCGGACCTTCGGTGAACAACGTTGTGGCCAATGTTTCAGCCATCAAAACAGATACCCGGGTTATACCGTTGAACCATACGGAAGTCCTTTCGATCATACAGGATGACCACTTGGCTGCCTTGGTTCAAAACTTCACCAACGACACTTCCAGCATGCAAGATCGCAACGGCTCCGCCGTTATCAGATACAACAACCTAAACTTTACACCCTTTTACATAAACGGTTCGTATGACGATACCGTCAACAAAGACATCCGCTACGGCGAATACGTCCGGACAGTATTTCCCAAAGATGTTCTAGTCAAAATTCCAAATGCCAACGAAAACAAGTATCTATGGTTACCGCTGACGCTCCTGTTGGGAAGTGCTTTCCTAACTCACATGGGAATACGATTGATACCATGGATGCTGATTGGTGAACTGTTTGCACCGTCCATTCGAAGTGGAGCTTCTGGAATTGCCGGTGGAACGGGATACATTTTTGGATTCCTCGCAAATAAATTTTTCCTAAGGATGCTAGCTGCTTTCACCCTGCCTGGCACATTTTGGATGTATTCCGCAATCACTATCATCGGTGCCATAATACTGTACTACTATCTTCCGGAGACGGAGGGAAAGAGCCTTATCGAAATAGAGCAATACTTTGCAGTGAAACGAAAGGACAGCATTCATTTAGATTTGGAAGCAGAATTAAGTCCTCCAAAACCGAAATCGAGATACTCGGTGGCTTCAATTGCCATGCCACCTCCACCTCTTCCACCACGATCGCATCCTTTGAAAGACGACCTGGGACGAATTCGTAAAACCTCTCACATTGCACAAACGCGGAAGATTTCCGAAACGTCGGCCCATGCACGTAAAATATCGGATGTATCCAGGAAGATATCAACTACCTCTTCAATACACTCGGCTCAATCTTACACGATGACTGAAGGTCCGAAGCCAATCTCGGCGATGATCGAATACTACCGTCAAATTTCTGCTGGAAGGAACCCCCTTTCATTACCTCCCGTTGCAGCATCCGTCGACCAATCGACGCTGATTTCAGCTCCTCAATCAAAAACCATAGCGATAACACAGCCGGCAAAACCTCAATCCACGGATCATAGCTCATCAACTCAGCAGCGGTACAGAAAAATATCGGAAACGAAACGCAAAATTAGCAGCATACTCAACCCAGTACTGGAAGTTCCATCACATATAACACCCGTAGAGCAAGCGTCCAAACCCATGCACTACAACCCGCGCCCAATACGTAAACCTGTACTAGCGTTGGATGGTTTCGACGTTCGGAACTGGGAGAGCAATATTAAGTTCGAGGAAATGCTCCGCAAGCGACGGAAGAACGATGATTGGAATGATGTAGAGCCACAGCAATCGGGCACTTCCGTCAGTCAACATGACCTGAGGCAGTTGGAACAGCACATTCAGCAGCGCGATGCTCATATTATGGCTATGGATCGACGAAAGAGTAGACAGAAGTCGGGAAGTTTGAAAAAGCTAACCAACGGGTATTCCAATCCGGCTTTCGAAGGCAGCAATGAGGATGATGTGCATGAAACTAAAATGTAACGGGAGAGCTTCCTGTGGGGTAGAGTTGTTGATATGTTTATAGAATCTGAATAAAGAGGAGAGTATTAATTAATGGTTATTTATCTTGAAGAAATAAAAGAACTAACTTATTTGAACAAATGATCTTCTGGATGTTGGGATCATGCTAATAAAACATCACAATACGTAAAACAAACGTGAACAAACAGTGACTTTCATTGATTGGAAACATATAGCTGCAATTTTTCGTTGATTGCGGTTACCACTTCGAGAAACTTTATAAGCTCACAAACAATCATGCTTCTTGAAAATAAAACAAATAATGAAAATGATCCTATAAATTTATTCTCGAAAAATATGTATGAATTGAATAAGCAAAGCAAGGATCAAATCTAACCTCCATTTCCTCACTCTGTATTCTTTTGTCTACCATGATTTTTTTAAACAAATATTATTTACTAAAGTTGATATTAGATGCAGATCGCAAAATGGTGATAAGAACGAAAAAAATTCAAAGTCACGGGAAATTGACAGGTTTTATAAGTCAAACACCAGGTCAAACACATACTTTTCAAACTCAACAAAACTTCTTTTTATAGCAAGTGAGAGGAAGTAAACCTGGTAATAAGTACACGATAGTAGTGAAACTTTGAGAAACGATTCTATAGGGAATGTACTTTTCTATTTTAGAGCAAAACATGAAAATTAGTCACATCAAAATATCGAATTTCGACCAACCTGTACTCCACTGTGCACACTGGCACAATTCCCCCACGTATTTAAGGTTATTTGAGTTCACCTTCCATAAACAAACTATGGCTCATTCACAACATCTGAAAATCCCTGCTCATAAATTCCACGATCTTTCATCTCAAAGCGCCATCTGAGCTTCATTGATAACGAGTCAATCGGGAAAACAATCTGTCTGGGGATTGCTGAAGCAGATTGAAAATCCGATAGGATTAACCAAAGACCTGCGCTTGCACATTGACAACGAATAGATTGCGTTTGAGCGACTATAAAATGGAACAAACTTTCTAGCTAGAGCATCAAAGTCAATCACGACTCAGTGCATTCCACAGTTAACACACTAAGTGATAGTTTCAAAACTATAAAACCAAACAAAATGAAATTCTTTGCTGTTTTCGCTCTTATCGCCAGCGCCATCGCTGCCGTGAGTTGTGCGCCGCAGTTTGGATTTGGAGCATCCGGTGCAGGAGCCCAAGCAGCATCCCAAGGAATGGGAATGGGAGGCTTTCCCGGCATGGGCATGGGAGGCGGCATGAGTGCTTCGAACGCTAACGCTGGTGCTCAAAGCGTGGGCATGGGAGGATTCCCCGGTATGGGCGGTGGCATGAGTTCTTCAAACGCCAACGCTGGTGCCCAAGGCGTGGGCATGGGAGGACCTTTTGGCGGAATGGGATCATCGATGGCGAATGCAGGAGCCCAAGGAATGGGTCAAGGATTCGGCGGATAAACCTTCGTTGGTTTGGTAGAGACCCCCCCAGGTGTTCAAGTCTAACAACTTCTGCAAAAGCTACTCTAGTCATCGAATGGAGACGTTGTAGATGAAAAATCGAAAACTAATTTATACAGACAGTCTAGAAATCACATTCAATTATAACTCTTAAGTCAAATAAAAAAAATATATTACTATAGAAAACGGCTTTCTAACTTGACGATAATTCTTCGAAATAAATCAATCAAGAAATGCTACAAATTAGACAAGACTTAATTGAATATCGATGAATCTACAAAACCTCTTGGAATTATGAACTCGCATGAATCCAAATATTTTTTCTACGTATGAAGACCCTAAATATTGTATCTTTATGTTTGAAAAAGTATATATAACAATATATCAATACCAGAGACCTAAGCCGAATAAACTCACTTAATCTCACTCATATATCTTACGCACCCCTAGTGATGCATAGGGCCAACGTGAAAGATTTCCATCCTGGACGGTTGCTCGCTTATGCCTTGACCTGGGCACAGGTACGATTCCCGTCGATTTCCTTTGTTTGCTTGTTGAGGCTCCGCCACCATGCACCCCTGGGTCTGTCCCTGCTGCGATGTCCTGACGGGTTCCAATCCAGCGCTTGCTTGCAGATTTCGTTTCCGCTCCTTCGAAGTGTGGCCGACCCACCTCCACTTACGATCTCGAATTAATGTTGATATCTGCTTCTGATAACATCGAGGATGGAGCTCAACATTCGAGATCCAGTTGTTAGGCCATCAGGCACGAATTATATGACGGAGGCATCGGTTGATGAAGAGCTGCAGTTTTTGAGTGTACTCCGCTGATGCACACCAAGTCTCGATGGCGCATACCTTCACAGATTACACGTTTGAATTGAATTTTGGAGCGTTGACTTATCTGGTAAGATCTCCATACATTCCATAATATAATAGGATAACATTATTATAAAAAAAAATCAATATCGCTCCACCCGGATCACCCCTATCGGATGTGATTTACACTGAAAAATACGAAAAAAGTTAAAGCAGGGAGGTAGGGTAGGGAGACCCGACGACGAGAAAGAAGCGTTCTATGCGCAGCTGGAGCAGGTGTACGACGGCTGTTCGCAACGGGACGTCAAAATCGTCATCGGTGACATGAAGACTCAGGTAGGACGGGAGGCAATGTATAGACCGGCAATCGTGCCAAACAGCCTGCATGCCGTATCGAACGACAACGGCCAACGATGCGTGAACTTTGCAGCCTCCCGGGGTATGGTAGTTCGAAGTACCTTTTTCCCTCGCAAGGATATCCACAAAGCCACCTGGAGATCACCTGACCAACACACAGAAAACCAAATCGATCACGTTCTAATCGACGGGAAATTCTTCTCCGACATTATCAACGTCCGCACGTACCGCAGTGCGAACATAGATTCGGACCACTACCTAGTTGCAGTATGCATGCGCTAAAAACTCTCGACGGTGCATAACACCCGTCGAAGTCGAACGCTGCGACCCAACATTGAGCAACTACGGGACGTCGGAGCTGCCCAGAACTACGCGCAGCAGCTGGAAGTTGCACTACCCACGGAAGAGCAGCTTGGCGCAGCTTCTCTTGAAGATGGCTGGAGGGACATCCGTTGAGCCATAGGTCGTACTGCTGCAGCGGCACTAGGTTCTGCAATCCCGGACCGAAGAAATGACTGGTTTTTACGGCGAATGCAAACTGTTAGTAGAGGAGAAGAATGCAGCACGGGCGAGAATGCTGCAACACCGCACGAGATTGAATGTGGAGCGATACAGACAAGCGCGGAACAGACAAAACTCGGTTTTCCGAAGGAAGAAGCGTCAGCAGGAAGATCGAGATCGCGAGGCGATGGAAAATCTGTACCGCGTAAACGACACACGGAAGTTCTACGAGAAGCTAAATAGTTCGCGCAAAGGCTACGTGCCGCAAGCCGATATGTGCAAGGACTTGGACGGTAACCTTCTCACGAACGAGTGTGAGGTGATTGAGAGGTGGAAGCAGTACTATGACGAGCACCTCAACGGTGAAGCAGCAGAAAACGAAGGTGGCACGGCAACAGACCTTGGAGCACGCACAGAAGACGACAGGCTACCGGCCCCTGATCTTCAAGAAGTTGAGGAGGAGATCGGTCGGCTGAAGAACAACAAAGCAACTGGTGTAGATCAACTACCAAGTGAGCTATTGAAATACGGTGGTGAAGCACTGGCTAGAGCGCTGCACTGGGTAATTGCCAAGATTTGGGAGGAGATATTACCGGAGGAGGAGATATTACCGGAGGAGTGGATGGAAGGTGTCGTATGCCCAATCTACAAAAAGAGCGACAAGTTGGATTGCTGCAACTACCGCGCGATCACACTGCTGAGCACCGCCTACAAGGTACTCTCCCAAATTCTATGCCGCCGTCTGTCACCATATGCAAGAGAGTTCGTGGGGCAATACCAGGCGGGATTCATGAGTGCCCGCGCTACCACGGACCAAATTTTCGCGATTCGGCAGGTTCTGCAGAAATGCCGCGAATACAACGTGCCCACACATCATTTGTTCATCGATTTCAAATCCGCATACGACACAATCGATCGAGATCAGCTATGGCAGATTATGAACGAGTACGGATTTCCGGATAAACTGACGCGATTGGTCAAGGCGACGATGGATCGAGTGATGTGCGTTGTTCGAGTATCGGGGACACTCTCGAGTTCCTTTGAATCTCGAAGGGGGTTACGGCAGGGTGATGGACTTTCGTGTCTGCTGTTCAACATCGCGTTAGAAGGTGTGATCAGAAGAGCTGGGATAGACACGAGTGGCACTATATTCAGGAAGTCCATCCAGCTCCTTGGTTTCGCCGATGGCATTGACATTATGGCACGGAACTTTGAGATGATGGTGGAAACGTACATCAGACTGAAGGCTGAAGCTAGACGGATTGGACTTGCCATCAACGCATCAAAGACAAAATACATGAAAGCAAGAGGTTCTAGGGAAGACAATGTTAGCCTCCCACCCCGAGTTCAGATTGACGGTGACGAAATCGAGGTGGTCGATGAGTTCGTGTATTTGGGCTCACTGGTGACCGCCGAAAATGATACCAGCAGAGAAATTCAAAGACGCATTATGGCAGGGAATCGTGCCTACTTTGGACTCCGGAGGACGCTCCGGTCGAAGAAAATTCGCCGCCGCACGAAGTTGACTGTCTACAAGACGCTGATTAGACCGGTGGTCCTTTACGGCCACGAGACCTGGACTATGCTCGTGGAGGACCAACGCGCCCTTGGTGTTTTCGAACGGAAGGTGTTGCGTACCATCTACGGTGGAGTGCAGATGGATGACGGAACGTGGAGGAGGCGAATGAACCACGAATTGCACCAGCTGCTGGGAGAACCATCCATCGTCCACATTGCAAAAATTGGGTGACTACGGTGGGCTGGGCACGTCGTAAGAATGCCGCACGATGACCCAGTAAAAATGGTTCTAGAAAGCGACCTAACAGGAACAAGAAGAAGAGGCGCACAGCGGGCAAGGTGGATCGACCAAGTAGAAGGTGACCTGCGGACCCTTCGCAGACTACGAGGCTGGCAAACTGTGGCCATGGATCGAGTAGAGTGGAGACGACTTCTTCGGACAGCAGAGGACAACAAGGCCTTAGCCTGATTGGTAAGGTAAGGTATCTCTTGATTGTGAACAACATAGAAAAAGTCACAAGGTTCTAGGACATTTTTTATAATGTGGCCACTTTATCGGTCGTTCCAGATCCTCCTTTAGGCTAGTAAAGTTTCCCTGAGGGCGTATATAGTGTCTTTACACGATATATACTTAGTACTATCAATTTACAATAATATACGTTAAGTAAAGTGTAAAATTATGTCGATAGATAGTGGCATTTCCTACTTTACCGAGAACTCGGATTGATCCCGGCCCTCTATCTCGGTACGCAAAAGTCTCCACCAATCGATTCAGCAGAGTTTTTCCTTTGAGAATATGTATAACATGTTGACTGAAACCATTTGGCAGCCGAGATATTCAATTTAGTCGCGGTTTTGTCAATGTTTGCCCACTGTGCGACGGCTAGAACACTTCACGCTATTTTGAGGCTACTCAGTGACTGGGTGGTTTTTGCATGCTGTATGGAGTTGTCAAAAAATGAGTAAACTGATTTTGCTCTGATGAGTGATATCTACCCAGATTCTGGGTAAATGGTTCTGATATAAATCATTTCGGTTAGTAATGCCAGCAAGAAACGAAGACGAGGCAAGGGATCCGGACGTATTACTCCCAAGGATTTGAACAAAGGACAGGTGCCTGGTTTCGGTAAGGCCAACATTGTATGGCCAGGATTGTCAGCGCCGATTATTCGAGGTCGCGAGCTTGTCCAACAGCAGCAGCTTCCGGAAGATAAGGAGCGGGAAGCCAAGCTCAAGAAGATTCGCGATGAGATGGTGAACGTCAAACGGATGAAGCTCAGTCCCCTTGAGCGAGGTTGGCCTGGATATAAAATGCCTAGCCGTAGTATAAGACCGCCGTATGCAGTTGGAGAGGACCAGTTTGAAGGATTCGACACCAAATGTTTAGAACTGAAGACCGTTGACAATATGAAGGGCAATCTTAGTCGGAAGAGACGCGTTTCAGCAATGACAGTGACAGGAAACGACGACGGTTTGGCAGGATTCGGATTCATCAAGACCATCGATATTAAGGCAGCGTTGCGACAGGCAAAAAATCGTGCCGGTCAGAAATTGATGTATTTCGAGCTGTGCAATGGTCATACTGTTTTCCACGACTTCTATAGTGCTTTTGGTACGACAGATATTTTCGTCGAGCGTAAACCGGCGTAAAGGCCGTTTGCGAAGTGATAGAAATGAAGGATCTTCGGACAAAATGCGAGGGCTCGACTAATGTGATCAAGGCATTCTTCATTGGTTTGTTGCAAAAAAGGAATCATCAGCAAATTGCAGAATCCAAATGCACGTCGTTGACCTTCGTCCGGAGAATGGTATTTTTCCGAAAATGGTCGCAAGTCCAACCGCTTGCCGAACCCAGGATGAATTATAGAAAGCAATAAAATCCTTGCCTTTACACAATTCTGCATGGATGGCAAGGTTCAACTGAAGAAGAAGAAGTTGCCTCCACACCAAGTACCGATCCTACGAAATTTATCTGAAAAAGGGGGAGTATATGCGGAATCAAGATAAGGTGCGACAGAGACTGCTGAGACGAGAGAGATCCGCAGTTTCTTAACCAACAAGAACAAGTATGCGGAGTACAAGATGGAACCAGCACCGGAGGACAAATAGAAATTATTGTTGTAAGGTTGCGATTAGGAGCGCATGTGAAGAAATGGTTTTCGATTGCAAAAGGAATTATAATATTCATAATTTAATTTTTTTTTAATTTTCTTCCCGGTCGAAAAAATGTAGGGTAAATGTTGGCTTCGGCACCCATTGACTGTTTTCGGTAACCTAAATTTAAACGTTAATTTCACTATGTTTTCCCATCAACGCACTTCCCTGAATGTGTCCAAACGATTGTTTAGCCTTTCAGCTTCAATCTGATTATATTTGAACGATCGAGCAATCCAGTAATGCTACATTTTTCTTCAAATAAAGCATACGCACTACAAAGTGGGGTTGATTTCGAGTTGCCGATAATAGAACAGCTGGTTAACACGCAGTTCTAATGGGAAGGTTGCCGAAGAAAAAGAGGCTGCCGACAATAGTCACACTCACCTGAGAAGTTTGGAGCGTTGTAAAAACGCTTTCAAAACGTTTTGAAAAATTCTGCCGATTGGAATGGATAGAGAAGCAAGCAGCAGATGAATGTAAACAAACAGACACATCATATATGTGCGTGACGCTGAGAAAATGCTAGTAGAAGTGCAGACGCTGCTTAGATTGACGAGAATACGTAAATTCCCCTATATGCAAAGCATTCATTAGGGCGTTGAGTAAAAGCATGTTTACTCATTTTTGAGTAACTTCCATTTTGGCTGAACTGAGTGATTTTCGACTCAAAAATGAGTAGCATCGAAATAGCGTGCGACGCAACTATGACGTCCAGCCGGAAACGAGCCGGAAACGACCGATGACATGATGTCTGAAGTGATTTCTTGGGCCAGTGAGCAACATGTGTCAGTATCCAGACAGGTGAGTAACCTCATTAGACTCCGCAACACCATTCGTAAGCAGTACCAGCGTACGGGGCTGCCTAACCTGACGACCAATTGCAACCGTTTAAACAAAATCATCCAAGCCAGGATGGTGGATCTCAGAAATAACGATTTTGCAAACAAGATTCGCTCTCTCCCAGATTGTACTAAGCCGTTCTGGAAAATTTCAAAGATTTAAAAAATAAGCCTCCCCTTTCCTCTCTTGATCAGAATCCATCCTTACTCATAATCCCAGTTGATAAGGCCAATGCTCTTGGTCAACACTTTGTGAATTCACATAGCCTTGGCCAAGCCATGGTGAGTCCCCACGAGCCTGCAGTATCGGAGGCAATGTCTAGAGTCACTGCCACCCCCGTAGTTGTCCTTGAAGAAAGTAGAATATCGGCTGTTGAGGTGATAGCAGCTATTAAATCAAGCAAGTCTATGGAGTGGTCAACCTCGAGTTGAAAAACTTGAGTGTTGACTTCTTCGAGCACCTTACAAGGGTCTCCAATAAGTGTTTGGAGCTTGGCTACTTCCCTGCATGCTGGAAGTTAGCCAAAGTCATTCCAATTCACAATCCTGGCAAAGACCCTATCAGTGCCAAAAGGTATCGCCCCATCAGCCTCTTGTCATCCATCTCGAAGCTATTCGAAAAGTTGATACTCAGCCGTCTGCTGGTTTTTTTCAAATCATAATAACATCTTTCTCAAAGAGCAATTCGGATTTAGGAAAGGCCACTATCCACCAACTCGCACGGGTTACTAACGTCATCAAGCGGAACAAGTCCGTTTCCAATACATCTGCCATGGCATTGTTGAACGTTTAGAAGCCGTTCGACAATGTCTGGTATGATGACCTAGTGTACAAGATGCATCGATACAACTACCCGATCTTCCTTGTTAAGATCATCAAAGACTACTTTGCGGGCAGATCATTCCAGGTCTTCTTGAACAATTCTCCTTCTGATACGTTCAACGTTGATGCTGGGGTTCCCCAGGGTAGCCTCCTTGGTTCTATCCTATTCAACATCTTCACGTCAAATGTTCCTTCCCTTCCGGGTGGGTGGTATTTTGTCAATTGGGTCGAACGATCCGTGCTCTGACGAGAAAACTTTAATCAGGCCTTGATGTTCTGTCCGACTATCTCAAAAGCTGGAAGATTTGTATCAATGCAGCTAAAACACAGACCTTAATATTTCCGCAGCTCCAATTCACCTCGGCTTGTCCCGCTTGGTAACTTGAAAGTCCCCCTTAATAATACTCCCATTGAAGTCGTCTACCTTGATAACAACTTGCTGTCCCGTGCCCATGTGGACAAAACATCCACCAAGTGCAACATCTTCATTAGGTCGCTCTACCCACTTATCAACAGAAAGTCCACGCTTTACCTTAAAAAACAAGCATGAGTACGGAACGCAAATCTGGGAGAGCTGTGCTAAGTGCCATCACCTTAAACTTCAAAGGATCCAGAATAAGATCCTTAGGATGGTCCTCCACCGCCTGGCTGGTCTCGAAAGGTTTAGAGACGCCTGTCAAAGATCAAATCACCAGATCATACGCGATCTTGTGAATTGGGTTAAGTTATTAGTAGTTAGGTAGGATATCAAATTCTTTTTTTTTAATTCAAACAAAACGCAACTCAAAGAGGTATCCTGTAAACTATTTGAAAAACGTAAACACGTAAATTAGAATAACAAATCAAACAAAGATGAAGAGCCGTTCAGGTTAATTAATTAGAATGTACGGACAATGTAAAATCATAATCAATGTAAAATAAACGTAATTTTACTACAAGAATAAATCGAATGTTTTCGTCAGTCTTCAATCGCCTGTCGATCTCTGAAGATCCGAACTCCTTTAAAGCTAGTGCTTTCATCAAGTTGAAACTTAGATTCACCGAAATGACTAGATCTACGATTTAGAGAGAAAATCAGTCCTCGATCTTAATCACAAGTTTAAACTTGATGCTAAAGGCACTCCTTTTTATCCTATTAAGATGCTAAACCGCGCTATTGTAAATGGCTCTCGATTTAGAGCAATCCAACTAAAATGCTTAAAACTAATTTCACTCTCTTGAAGGTAACTCATTCTTTGAAACACGAGCACTATTAAACAATCTTACTGAAATACTCGTAAGTTTGGCCATTCGGTCTAATGACATTCAACCTAATGAGCCAGCATCACGGGGAATATAATTAATAATAATCAAATAGATTCAAATATCTCAATCTACAATCAAGCCTAGGGGCAACCCTAATAAAAATTGTATGGTTAATTTGCTTAACGACGTGTTCTGGGTATCATCCAAACCATTTGTGGAATAGTTCAATGATTTGGGTTATCGTTCGTTTATGGTTATTTTTTATTAGGGAAGACATAAGCAATTTCTGAGTTGCTTTTGATGCACCTCGAGTAACTCACATTCCTCAGTAAGAAAGATCACTGTCATTTGCTTTCCCACTTTTCGCATCACAGTAACATATGAAGGAGCACCTTCATGCGAAGCCGAAAATCTGCTGTCAATCAAAACAAAAATAAAAAAACATTTTTACAGAACTCAATAACTCAGCGAAACTCGGAGACACTTGAATTGATTGATTTGATTATCCCGCATCATATCTGCTTAATAACCTTCGTTCAACCCTTACCAACTGTGAACGTGAAAGGAACCTATTGCCCGCATAAACAATAACCATAAGATGCGCCTAACCGCCAATTCGGGATATCATCCCAATTTTATGTGGTATGGTCGCACCATCTAAGATATCATCAGTATATGGTACACGTTTATTAGGGTGCTCCCTAGCTGTATTACACTTCCGGAGAACTTTGAGTTTTGGGCGTAATTGATGTTGTACACAAACACGTCAATCGCCGATTTCTCGCGAATTGAAGCTCAATCTAAAAAAATTAACAGCACAAACAGGTAGAGGAATGATTCGTCTATCATTTGGAATAGTTTGTTTACGAGAAATCGTCAATTGACTTGTTTGTTTACAAAAGCAATTACACCCAAATCACAAAGTTCCCCGAACTTACCAAGGGCGAATGCTTGTCCGGCTTGATATGGTGGAAAAACTCGATCTGCCTGACCAAATATTCAAAATCCGGCAAATTACGTACCCCGCATGTACTACAATACTCGTCGAAGCAATCCCGTTCCCATGGCTTGGCAAATTGCCGCTGGATGAAACTGCGAACCGAGCTCTGAATTACCACTGTGCCGTTCTACTGTCGGTGGACATCCATGCTTCCTCTTATGCTTCTGTTGTGCCTTCCGGATGATCGTGATACGATCCCGTTTCTGCGATACACCACCGTGATTTTGCTGCCGCCGTCGATGGCAGTCTCCTTTAAGCTGGGCTTAGACTAGGCAAGTCAAATGATCAACTCAGTTGAATTCAACTGGCTTGAACAGTTGAGCCTAGTTCAACTTTTTTTCAATTCAAATGAGTTGATCAAGTCAGTTGAATGACATGGTTTACACGTTCAATTCGCATTCAAGTCAGTTGAATTCAACTGACTTGATCAATTGACTTGCCCTGTCTAAACCCAGCTTTAAAATAGAACATCACTGCATAAGTGTGTTGGTGTGTTCTTCGGTTTTTCGTTGGGTAAGTCCATAGCAACCCAGGTGTAGAATTTGTTGTTCGTCTCCATCTATTTTATGAACAGCGCAGACGATATCGAGTGATTGGTAGCGATCTTGTGAACTTGATCACGTTTCATGACGATCCTGTACTTACTGTCTTAACATGGCCGTGGAAATGCAAAGAGAAAGTCGACGAAGATAATCTGTCAGCTTAATTTATTCTTCGTCTTCCTGACCGGTTTTCACTTCGATTTCGTCCGGTTGATCGTTGATGGGTTTGAAGTCCGAACGAAGATCACACTCACCGGAAACATTGGTAATGGTTACTTCAACGTCCTTCTCCTCTTCGGCTTCGGAAATGACGGCGGCTGCTCTGGCTGAACATTCCCACCGGGGAGATGTTTTCTTAATCGGAAACTGTAGCGGCGGATTTTATTGGAGGGGCCACAGTTGGAATATTCCTCACCACGCTATGTTTGATGTGCTGTGATGGAATCTCCACGCTGTAGCTAACTTGCATGGTGCTAACGAGAAGGAGATCGGAGTTAGTTATTACCATTTTCAATGGGACTGCTGTTACGACTACTGGATCAATCGATGCTGATAGGATCGTTGCATTATAGGTGAAATTCCAGATGTTTAGAAGAATAGCTGTTTGGAGAGCTTGTTTCATCAGCGATGATCCTTTTGAAGTGACAACTGGGACTGGCTGCTGAGGAGGAAGAACAACTGCTGAAAGCTAGCTGGAACTGCAGTTGTTCACAAGCTTCAGTTGTCTGCGGTGCCAAGTGCGCAAAACAGTCAGGTTTAATGAATCATTTTCATATGAATATGAACTGCCATCTGCCTCATCATTCACTGCTTCGTGAGAGTCTGAATAATTGAGAGGTAAACGAGTCACTGACAGCCGAACACTCAGTCAGTAAGTAGCTCAATCAGCACGTTTATTCTTCCGTGATGGTACCCAATACTTGTTTTCAATGACTGAGCGTACATTTTCTATAGAACAAATTCTCAATTGCATGCTCTGTGAGCGAAAGCATGCGGTGTAATTCGCCTGTTCATGAGTGACTGAATGCTTTTGTTGGCTATTTCATTGCCGGTCTGGACAGAGCAATGAATTGAATAGTGCAGTGCTTTCACACTCAGTCTAAGCAGTCAATAATTTTACGCACTGGCGGTGGAATTGATTTTCCTCAACCCCTGAATAGATAGTGCGAATCTATATATTTGATGTTTTGCTGTTGTACTTGTTGTGGACATTAGCACATCCTTGTCCTTAAACTTGTTGAGGACCCCTTGTCTTGCCTCAAAAGTTATCCTTTTTAAAGTACTGATCTTCACAACATAAAGGACACCATTACGGTGCATTAGATTTGATCTAATTATACCCAGTTCTATTTGTCCAACGCTTCCAGCTGGGTGAGGGATAGAGGATGACACACACCTCGATAATTTTTAATTTTTCCATGCCCGGATATACATTTTTTTTTAATCGATTTTTA
The DNA here is from genome assembly GCF_037179485.1 of Ochlerotatus camptorhynchus. Lineage (NCBI taxonomy): Eukaryota > Metazoa > Arthropoda > Insecta > Diptera > Culicidae > Ochlerotatus > Ochlerotatus camptorhynchus. Next base: position 2,769,742 of record NW_027040604.1, on the reverse strand, counting down.
AATATTTTAAGCAATTTTTCAATAACCCAGGATATCAAAAATCGCGCGACAATGATTTCACAAAATTAGGTTGAACTTTCATAAATCCATGTTGAAAAAGGGCGTGGTGCATCAGAGTAGAGTTAAGACAACAACATTCTCATAGTAGAATCTAGCGAATTTGATAATTCTTTGGTATAAGATTGATTTTGCCCTTGGATCGGCTTCAGAGGAAGGTCATCGCAAGAACAGTCTCTCCACATTCCATTCCATACAATTTATAATTGAAAAAAAAATAAAATATAAAACAAAAATCACCTACATACCTTACTCGTACTCGCACAGATGGCCACACTTGGGACACTTTGGATTATTCGCAAACCAGTGCTTCAGGTGCTGCAGGTGTCCCCCGTGGGAACAACCCTGGCACCAGGCGTACAAGCCTCGAACCACTCCGTTGCAAACGCTACACTTGGAACTCTGCACCGAGCGGCACTTGGCACAGTACCATCCAACGGCAGTCAGCAGCGGCCTTCCGCAATCGCCACAGTTCGTGTGCATGGTAGTTGATTGTTGATTCATTTCCGAAACCGACCGGATCCAACTCAGGTTGATGATCTGCGTAGCTTCGTTCCACAGCTGATGGCGATGCAATAGTTCAACATAGGACAGAAGCCAATTTTCGTGGATGCATTCATCAATCTGAAGACTGTGCCGACGGTCGCCGAGGGCAATCAAGATGCAGGTAGATGTTTGGACGTCTCCAATTTCCGTCTGCAGGGTCAGGCAATCGGCTAGTACCTGGTGCGGTTCCCAAAGGGGTGGATTGATTGGATTACTGTCGGATATTTTGAGGAAAGAGGGCAAATTCGGAGGCGGAGAGCTTTCCTGCGTGCTATCCGCACGAAGTTCCTTCCTCGGACGGGCTTGGTGAAGGTCATGAGCGTTCATCAGATTCGACGACGGGAAAGTGTAATCCTTGATGAGGTCATGCGGTCCCGTGTACAGGAAACCATCCCGGAAGCCTTTGATGCAGTTTACGTTATCAAAAGTGAGCTCCGTTTCTCCGAACACGAAATCGCAACAGTTGGGTTCAATGTCAACCGATAGTAGTTGACCTTTGCCGGAAAGAAGCGTGGTTAAATCGCTTTTGGGATTTAAAAATTCCAGGAAATCATCGGCGTTACTCGCGACCGGACCTGTACTGCCAAGGTTAGGATTGCTTCCCAATTTGTCATCGCCAGCCCTTCCTGAGCTCGATTGGTTTGAATTTTGTGCCATGAGACGATTGGAGTGACTTTGACTTGCGTTCGAGTTACGCTGCTCTAGCTTTAGATTTGCAATCGAGGTGTATGCGTACAGCTGACTGATGAAGTTCCACAGGAAACTAACATTCGTTTTGCCATATTTCTTCGCTACTGACGCATTGTGTGCGCAAATTTCAGCAAGCGAGGCTCCTGTTAGGATGTACTCCCTCGCGCAACCCTTGAGAGCATGATAGTCTTTCAACAAAGAGGTTTTGGTGACATCTTTGGAACTAGGAGAATGCACCTTCGTTAGGAAGTGGTACAAGCTGGACTTTGCCAGATGGAACTGATCCGTCGAGGGAGGGGTCTTCTGTCTGCTACCCAGGAGACTTGTTTTCTGTACAGGAGGTGGCGTCGGAGGACCAACCAACTTCATTTTGTACGCATACAGCAGGTCTCCTTTGAAGTTGAAACTAGCTCCCTGTGGGTTCGCCTTTATCGCCGGACGTGAGGCATCCTTGAACACGTGCTTGAATATGGTGGAGTCTTTGCTGGTGGAGAGAAGAATGTGCGAATCGTTCCCTTTGAAAGCGATACCGGTGGTGACGTTTGAATGCTCATTGAACGAGGCGTACGGGATGAACGGTCGCCGGACGTCCCAAATGTAGATGCTGTAGTCTACCACAAGGGCGCAGCTGGCGATGTGGTACATCTTGTCCGGGCGCCAGCGCACCCGACCAACAACGGCGATCGTGTGGATGCTGTACTCTAGCGAGACGTTCTTTGGATTCTCCAGCGAGGAATTTTTCGGATTGGTGTTCCAAATCTACAGAAAAGAAATACGAAAATTAGAATCGGTGTTTGAGAATTTGGACAATATGGGAGCCATACCTTAATTTGCTTATCTCTGCTTCCGGTGGCCAACCATTGCTGTTGAGGATGCCAGTCGCACGTGTAGATTGGTCCACTGTGCGCCGTAAACTGCGACGTACAGCGATCGTTTTTGCGAATATCCCACAGTTGAACTGTTCAAAGAAATCTTCTTAGTAAAAAATAACTAGGTGCAATTTTGCGACGCAACTTACCAGTTCCGTTCTCTGATACAGCGGCGAACGTATTGGGAGCATGTGGACTGAACTTCACATCCCGGACGCTTTCCGAATTGCTGAAGTATGTATTGATTGCCGTCTTATCAACTCGCAAATCAAAGCATTTTATGGTGCCGTCCTGGGAGCCGGAAATCAGGTAATTCGATTCCGTCCCGTGGAATGCCACCGAGTGAGCCGTCCGCTCGTGTTCATTATACACCAGCAACTGTTTCTGGCGACCAAATTTCGACAAATCCCACACCGACACAACACCGTTGGTGGCTGCCGTGGCCAGGATGTTCGAGTCCAGAGAGCTCCACGCAACATCATTCGACGAGTAGCTGAGGTTCTGGTTCTTCCCGCCACGCATATTGCAAACCTCCGTGAAGCCATCGTTTTCGATGGAAAACACTTTCAGCAGGCTTCGGCCCGCCACGGCAATCTGCGTGCTCTCCCGGTTCAAAGCGAGCGCATTCGCGTGTCCATCCTGGCAGATCCGAATCGAACACGTCCGTTCGTCGTTCATGGTTCCAGATTTGGACGAAATTTCACTGATTAAACAACACTTATTTGCCTCAAAACTTGATGAAATAAACCGCCGATTGCCATATATGCGTATTGTTGTTGTTGTTGCGATTTTTTATCAACAGCTGATTGCGTGACACTTTTTCCACGAGCTGCACCCACTGAAAACTTGATGGGTAGGCTTTGATGTTTGAATCAAGTAATGCCAAAGGTGAGTAATTAATAGATTAAGTTTACCCAGATTGAGCGTACCTTTTGCTATTTTGAGTCGAATTCGACTCAATGTTGAGTTACTTCCATTGGTAAGCTCGAAAAAGAGAAGATACCAATTCGATATCTATACCTGTCAAAGCGCGCGCAAGTTATTTGTTTGGTTTTTATTTACCCCATTAATTCGTGGTTATTCCCGATTTCAATCGTTTAAAATCCTGCGGAGCGCAAACATCATGACCACAATAGACCTGGAAGATCCTGATTTGGTGCTGGCCCGCCAACTCCAGGACCAATTCGACCGTGAGGCAGTGGAGATTAGTTCCGGCGAAGAAGAAGCAGCAAACCGATCCGACCACCTATTGGCCGTGGAATTACAACAGCGCTACAACGATGAAGCCTTCGAGGTATCAGATGATGACGGCGATGATGTCATTCTCGCGGCAGAAATTCCGCCGATAGCGTCCGGTAGTGGAACGGCACGATCTCCGAAACGCAGTTTTTCGGTGGCTCTGGAAGAGGAAGTAAATGGCGATGAGAATTCCGGGCCGGAAGTGAAAATAATCCGAGCGAAACGGGAGGATTTGAATACGGATGAGTACTTTATCGAAGATCTACAGACGTACGTTGACCCTGAGAATAATTTCGATTGGAAGTTTGTCGAGGTGATGCCGAACATTAAAAGAATTTTTGCCCGATTGGACGAATTATTTTTCCAATCGCGTTTCAAACCAAAAGGCTTTAATGTGATTTGGAGTCATTCGATTGGCCAGCATTGTACCAACAGGAACTTTAATGATGTTGACGGCCGGTATACGATTGCTCTAAATGAGTCTCTTCTTACATTGAGACCAAGGATCGAAATTATCAGCGTTTTGCTCGTAAGATGAACGGTACTTTCAAGACAGTAAGGTTTATCTAAACATTCCTTCTTTTTAGCATGAAATGATTCACGCATACCTCAAACTGGAAAACGTCCAGGAAACGAACAGTGGTCATGGTGCAAACTTCCGGAAGATGATGATCTTCCTCAATCAGATGATGCAGACAACTATTTCCTTCAGTCATCGTTTAACCAATATCAACACACTATGCAGGACGCAATGGTATCGCTGTACCGGTATCTGCCACAACTATAACCCATTTCAAGGCATTGTTCGCTCTACAGAAGGAGATCCTGGTCTTCAAAATGAATGGTGGCGAGCTCATGCGGAAACCTGCGGTGGTACGTTCTACAAAATATACGAAATGAGTCGAATCGTCGATGGCGAGGTATCCACTCGGTATGCAGTAAACGTCAAGTATATGAAGCCCAAACGGGAGAACATTAGAGGTCGATTCAAGACTCGCCTGCCGCCAAAGGAGTCCATCGACTTGACTAGTGACCAACCGCTGGTGATTCCAACAGTAACCGAAACGGTTTCGCTAGACGATGAGGGGTCAAGCATCGAGGATACCAAGGCTGCGGACAAATTCATTCAGTGCTTCAACCGCTCGGTAGCCCTAACGCGAGACACATACGACATGCAGTGCCCGATCTGTCAGGAAAAGATCAAACGGAAACTGTTTGGCGATCACATCGACGGCTGCAAGGGCATCATTGAACATATCAACTGGAAACGTCCCGGAGCAAGAATGGTTCAGGATGGCATACTAGAGCATCGTACAGGTTTGCACATGCCTTACCATCCTCCAAGTAGCGATGCAAGGCCTCTCGGAACATCATCTACCATCGGCGACTATCAGCGAATCAAGAGGCAGCGCTTTCTTTAGATACTCGATGTCGATAGAGGGATCTGGTGTGGTTTTTAGTGATCTAAATTGTTCCTGAAGAACTTATTCTTTTATTATATCGTAATGCTATGACTACCTTAATTGAAATATAATTTTGTACTATGTACTACGTTACTATGCATCATAGACAGAAAGAAACATTCCTATCAGATTAAATCCTCATCAAAACATAGCTACCAATACTACCATATATAGTACCGCTACACGTGGGCAGCGTGCCTAAACATCTGATCAGCTGATTTATGCCGGCCGCCAGCAGCATAATGCTCATTCGTAAAAAAATATAAACAAAAACAGCGTCCGACGCACGACAGACATCCAGCGAAAAAAGTACGGCCTTCCCACTTTGATCGACAAAGATGCAAATTTTGTCGACGAAAGTGTCCACTGACAAATTGAAATCGATGCCGGTTTTTTCAAAACAAACCCTTCGGAAATGGATCCACACTGAAACAAATGTCTGTAGTGGGACACACGCAAATGATGTACCACGGTATGCAATTAAAGGCTGCACCAAGTGTGCTCGGGTTGAATTGTGCAGAACAAAAACAGTTGGTGAATATTAGCATTGAAACTGTTTGTACAGAGGTCATTTCATTGATCGTGTAATCATTAGACCCCTACGCTAGTAATATTTACGCACTGGTAATTAATCTTAGGTATTGAACTTCTTTATTTTTTTTAAAGCTCGAATTCATTAGTGCAGCTTGCCAACACGTTTCTTAAGCTGCTGTTGTTTTCAAATAAGTCGATTTTGCAATGTTGTGGCCTCTGGGGAAAAAAATACTGAACAATAATTTTTTGCAAAAACTTCTCGCATATGAAGAAAATCGATAGAGGTGTCACTCAGTCTATTAATTACACTAGACAAAAATTAATTATTTTATTCATGTGTTACATTTATGCATATTTGCCAAAACTTCAGTCTTATACATTCCATTAGGTCTTATAAGAAGGCATAAATAGGGATGTGTGCCTATTTAAACATTTCATTTGACACATGATCTTCATAAACTTTTTTTTAAAAGGCATCTGCTTATTAGTTGCCTTATACATTTTATGAATAATCAGCAATATAAATTTGCCAAAGGGTATAAGGGGTTTTATATCCGTGTAAATCCGAAAAAAAAATTTAAATAAAACAACGAAATTACAATGATTTTCTCTGTTGAATTTCGACTACCCTAATAAACGGACACCATACACTAACGATATCATAGATGGTACGACCATACCTCATAAAGTTGGGATGATATCCCGAATTGGTGGTTAGGCGCTTCTTATGGTTATTGTTTCTGCGGGTATATATTAAAATTTATTGTGAAGTTGATATACGGGAGAAAAAAACATCAATTTTTAACGATACAATGCTCAAACAATGAAAATTAATGTGATGAGATCAAAATTGTTCGAGAAAAATCAGCTTTTTTAGTGTTAAGATGCTTAACAACAACCCTTTTTTACTGTAAATTTCTCAAATACCATGATTTGCATTGTTGTGAACCATGAATTTCGTTGTGGTTTTATGGTAGTCGACAAAAATGTCAAATGTTTTGACAATAATATTATGGTTACAATGACAATACTCGCCATTGTTTTTTTATGGGTATATACTCCTAGACTGAGTAAAATTTTCATGAATGTTCTTCATATTCTCCATATTCTCCATATTCGTGTTCATATTTTTCCTATTTAAGTGAAAAATGTTATGAAACACAGTTGTAGCTCGCTTACAAGATTTTGAATGCCAGATGTGCCATATTTTTACGATCGTTACGTAATCGCAGGTTGATCCCCGGGCACACTTTTCGATTAATCATCACTGAAAAGTGCGACTCATTTCATGTGAGTGCAGATTTTTTCACAAAGGAAAACCAAGATGGCTGCACATTCAGGAGGAGTAGATTGGGCTGCGATTTTAAAGCCCTTTTTAAGCAGTTCAAGTGAAAATATCGGTAAAAATGATACGCTCAATTTGGTGAAGACGATCATCCAAAGGTGGGTAGCTAGTTAGTTTCTGGTGGAGTGTGTTTTCCGTCGAATTATGGCACTTTGAAAATTGGGACTCGAAACTTTCCACAATGGCTGCCATCATGTCCCCATTACATAGCGCCGTGTACTATTTTTGCAATGCAATCATGCGGATATTGATTTGTTTTTCTTGTGACGTTTTATAGTGAAAATGAAATTCTGGATCACGATGCCGGCCACAAGCAGTTCTTCGACAGCTTTGTCGTGCTGGCAGCTGAAAATCTCACCAACCAGGTCACGTCACGTAAGTATTTTTTTTTTCTTTTCCCGACCTTCATATTTTTATCGATTTTTGTGCCGCTATTAGCTATTTTTGTTTGTTGTGTAACAAAATTTAATTTCTCATTTTTCCTAATTGCAGTATCTCAAACACAACTGCCTCAAATTGTGGAGGCAGCAGCCGTTCTTATTCGATACATCCTACAACACCTGGACACGCAGGCACCGAATAAACCCAGCATTCTGCTGATGGCGCTGAAGGTGCTCTGTGAAGGACGCAAGGATTCCGAACATCCGACGAGCGGCACATCCGCTTCGTCGATCATTCCCGCATCCGGGATGAAGTATCTCAAGTATCCGGAAATGCACGGCAAATCGCCCTCAGTAGGCAGCGTTGGCAGTCCTTCCGGTGTGGTTGTCAGTTCCGGAGGAAGTAGCTCGGAGAAGGAAAGCCCCAAAAGCGAAATGAAGCGATCGCGGTCGGATTTGTCCACCGTAATTTTGCAACAACTTACGACACCGCTTGGTGCCGGCGTGTTTACATTTGCGACACTCAGCGAAGAGCAGATCGATTGTACTGTGAGTACTTGTACTATGTTACTACATCACCGAATCCGTTTTTTTCATGCGACGTTTTTAATTTTTAGGATCTCTTCATAAAATCTAATATTCAATGTTTACAAGCTGCCAACGGAGGCGATTTACTATTCAAATGGTGCACCAATTCGCTAACGACACTGGCAAAGTACCGTGCCAAGTATGAGGAATGTACCGTGCAAGGAAAACCATTGTATCTACCAATTACGACTGTGGAGGCAGGTGCCGTCAAGGCAAACCTCTCCCAAATCGAATCAGACATCTCTAACCTTTTGCTCGCGGGTTCGCTTCCACTTGTCGAATCGCTGACGCCGACAAAGATTACACTTCTGTCACAATGCGCCATGTCCGCTCTTTACTGTGCAGTACTGACTTCGACGGCCAACAGCGTACTAGCCATGGCCGCCAGTGGATCACAGAAAAGTGCTTCATCCACCCAGCTCCAGCAGAAGGAGCAACAGTCATCCAGCGCCCAGAAGGAAAGTGACGAGGAGGAAGACTACGCCCGAATGATAGTAGATCGGGCGCTTGAAATATTCACTAAAATTGGAAGCATTTTAAAAAGTTCCACTCGAACTCACATCTATCAGAACCACGTCTGTATGGGAGCCTGGCTATTGATATCCGCAATACAAGGAACGATGGGTGCATCCGGTAATCCCAGTGGAAGTACTATTCAGCAAACGGCTTCGGTCAAAACTTCCGAGGAAAGTATGAAAGGAAGAAGCCCATTGAAAACATTGGACGTTCCGCAGATGGCCTCCACGGCAGCTCCAACACCTGCTCTGAGAGTAAATCTATTCAAAGTTCAGCAAGGATTCGGGGTCCTCAATGCGGCGATTGCTCGTCATAGCATTACTCTGCTGACCGAGCTAATCGATGACCTCAAGATTGATTCCCGCTCGGATGATGAGGAGTATAGCAGCATCGAGTCGGCTGGTTTTGACATCCTCGGACAGTATTCATCTATCCAACGGGTTGTCCGGGTGCTTAACAGTGCCACGCTACAGCAGCTTATGACCTTCCTAGCGACCGTATCCTACAGAAAAGCATGCACGCTGCGTAGAATCAACACCAAGAACACAAATGAGGGCGAACCCATGAGCTACAGCGATTCGACAACATACTACAACGATACATTCTCCTGCTCGGAAGAAAGTGAACCGGAAGAGGAGGACAGCGATAGTTATCTAGGGCTTTGGTTCAAAGAAACACTTTCACCGGAAGCTAACGAGGAAATGACAGAGTCCCAAGAGCAGGATAAGAAAGACGAGAAACGTCACGGAAGCAACCTGGTCCCGGCCAAGGACGAACCGCACGAATATCTTAATTTGAGCTCGTTGATTTTCAACTTTTTTGATGCATCCCTTGGAGGACAACACGTCTATCTGAATCGTTACGTTAGAACCGGCCTCAGCGAGCAACAGATGGTTCTCCTCGCCAACATCCTTCGTGATTTGGATCGTGATTCAGCGCGTGGCGAACCGGAAAATTCCGGATGTCTTCAGTGGCAAAATTCTATGGTCAAATTCTCCGGATCCGTGGGGCGCTATCTGCACAATTTGATTTCCAATACTCTGCTGAATGAGTCACTGCAATCGGCATTGCTGCTGCACCTAGGAGTTTCTCCGTGGACACAAGATTCCAACATATGGCCCCTCCAAGTGTACTCCAGAACACTGGCCGTACTCGTGCAGATTCTACTGTTGAAACCTTCACAGGAAAAAGAAGCCGCTTGTCTGTCAGTTTGGCACCGTTTGGTCAACACTCTTGTGGAAGGCGTCTGCTCGAATCAAACGATCCCGAACGAGTCGGAAATAGAGGATCTCAACGTTGAGCACGCTCAACTCCTGCTATTCCTGTTCCATTCGCTCAACCTAATGCAGAAGAAATCGATCCTGCTCCTGACGGCCGGCGGTGTCATCCGGTGCTCCGAGGTATGCCGCACGGTTACTCCGGAAAAGCCGCTACGTGACCATCAAATCATGCTCCTATCCAGATTGCTACTATTTCTGGAATACCTCATGAAGCACCTGTACAACCCTCCAAACGTTTTGCTGGAGCAGGTCCGTTGGAATCTATTCAGCGTGTTCACACTGGACTCCGAACAGAAGATTGCTGATCTTATCAACTACAAAACCAAAATGATGTCGTTCTGTCGCAAGGATATCGAAGACAAACATCGGAAGCTGGTAAACGAATATAGCGTTGGAGGTGTCAAACCGAAGTTCTACTCGTTGACCACAGTCGATACCAAGATTCAGCAGGAGTTCAAACTAGATGGTCTGGCATGGAATTTTATCCTGTGCACACCGGACAAGCTCAAGTATCCATGGCTAATCGATGCACTTATCGACATTCTTAGTATCACGGACATGTGCTTGGCGAAGATCCCCTTCCAAACGCTCTGCGCGGTTCACTACTGCTTCAGTCTATGCTGGAAGCTATTGCTCGGACTGCCACCCTCAACGCAACACGTAGAAGCACTTATGCAGGAAAAGGTACCCAATTTGCATTCGCTGCTGTGGTCGATCCGCTGTCTGCATCCGATCACCCACTCGCACTATTTGATTGTGAACAGTTTGGTCAAGCAGGTAAGTCTTATGCAAAATATCCTATTCCTATAAATATATATTAAACCTCATATTTTCAGGGCATGTACACACAATCGGCAGAAGCACTGTGGAACCGCCTAACGGATCACGTATCGGACGTGAAATATAGCTTGAAGCTGACGGTGATGGGACTGGACTCTTTTGTCAGTTCATTTGCTCCAGATCAGCCTCGATTGTCCAAAATCATCCTTTTGGACGGGTTAGTGTCCCATATATATGCCATTTGTTGGGCTGAAAAGGAAGGTGTCAACATAAAAACCAAATCGACCACCAACAGCAGCAGTTCGTCAAGTAGCAGCACCAGCAGCAGCAGCTCAACTAGCAGCAACAGCAGTTCAACTTCGACTAGCTCCAACGCTAGTGACTCTAGCGTGACCAGCGGCGGACAGCAACAACTCACCGTCAACACAGGAACTCCTGCTACTGCCGATGCATCAACCACCACCGGTCCAGGCTTGGAAACGGTCAAGATGGCATCGCGAAATGATCTTACTCGTAATCTGATGTCCAAGCTGATGGAAGTACTGGAGATTGTGAAGGAGGCGACCTATAAAACCATGTTCCAAAATTTGAGCGGGCAGATTCCATCCTCACTAATCGAGCCGCTGATCGCAATCTGTGGTTCAAAGAACACTTTTTGTCAGGACTTGTCGACCCAGCTGGTCGCATTGATCACCGGCCAAGATAAGGACGTAATCTCGGTAGAATGGCGCAAGAACCTGTCCATAGCAAGCGAGGATAACTTTACCAGCGGATCGTTCCCGGTAGAAGTGCACACTTTGACCGTAATAGATGGTCACCTGACGGAAACATCAAAGCACTTGACCTACTCGATTCTGTTGTCTCTGAAGCACGCACTCAAATCGTGCATCAATCTCATCTACTACATGCTACCGAACTATGACGACAAGCAACTCGATGACGAACTGAAGGAAATACTGATTCCGATGATTTTCGATCTTCGAGCAGAATACCTGTACGATGTGGTTAACAAGTGCCTGGAATCACTTCTGGGTGGTGACTCAAACTCGGAAACCTACCAACTGTTGGCGTACTCGAACATTCTTCGCCACAGTTATCAGTTCCTGATCGAATATTCCGAACTATCTGCCCAAGGACAAACGGTAAACATAGACGAAACTGTCCTTCACAACATTATCAAATTCTGGGAATCCATGCTGGACAAAACCATCGGACTGAAAGCTATGCGTGAATTCTTCTACGAAAGCAAGAAGGGTAATCTGGTTCAGATCCTACTTTCTTTCACCGGAACCAGCCTTTCGCAAAAGTATTCCACTAAAGTCCTCCAATTCTTTGAGAAGCTGTTCGCCGCTTCCGAAAAACTCGATGCCCAATTCGACGAAGAAGAAGTGTGCAACTGTATCAGCGAGTTGGTAAATGCCGATGCGGCAAAACTGAAGAGTTGGCTGAGCCACATTCTGCTCGGTCCTAGGGGAGCTAGTTTGACCGCCGGAGGTTCGAATGCATCGAGCAACGTCCCTACGCCTACTAACATGGCGACCGTCTCGGCAATTCCCAGCATTACAGATCAGTTGGCTGTTTCGGCCACTTCGGACAACAACACCGGCAACAATGCATCCGTAGGAGGCGATCCGGATGCGATGGACATCGATTACGAGTGTATGGCAATGCCATGGCAAAGGGAGAATAGTCGTACCGGAAATGATACCGTGGATGAAGCTTTGGAGAAAAATGGAAAACTACTGCAGGCGTTGGTGAAGTATATTGTAGCGGAGAACAGAATTGCTCCGTCAGTTTCGGAAGCCCTCTTCCAGGCGTTGATTCAGATTGGGCATAATCTGTTGTGCCCTGTTCAGGAAGCCATCGAATTTGCTGATCTGTTGCAAGTGATGATCACACTAGCTGATGCTGGGAAAGGCCGCGGTCATGCTATGCTGTTTACTGCGGCTATCGATTGGTTGGAGATTTCCAAGAACCAGGTCCTGGAAGGTAAAACGGGCAGGAGTGGATCGAAGGCTGCGGTTCAATTGGAAAATGTGACTGCAATTTTGAAGTACATGAGCGACTTGTTACTCGGTTTGGGAGCGAACGGAAGCCGTTCGATTAATCCTCCGTGGGACGAAGAGTCGCCACTGGACGCTGAAGACATTCTAGATGATTTGGGAGGTGATGATGATGATAGTGCAGTAGAAGATTCCGACGAAGATAGCCTCAGCAATAAGCTGTGCACATTCTCGATCACCCAGAAAGACTTCATGAACCAACATTGGTACTATTGTCATACATGCAAGATGGTCGACGGCGTTGGAGTATGTTCGGTTTGTGCCCGAGTATGCCATAAGAACCACGATATCAGTTATGCCAAGTATGGAAACTTCTTCTGTGACTGTGGTGCAAAGGAAGACGGATCTTGTCAAGCACTGTCACGCCGCAGCAATTCTGGACACGGTGAAGATTCGATCTTGGGATCCGCTTTGCCAAGATCGTCCGAAGCAGATTCGGTGTTGTTGACGAGCTCCCTGAGACGTAGAGCTTCCAGTCCCACTAGTCAACTGAATCAATCCGGAAACAGTCAAATGTCGGAAAAGGAACAACTGCTTGCAAAGATTATTGAAAGCTCCAAGGAAGCCTTGAGTAGCCCGGATCAATGGAAGGTCGTTGTACGTTGCATTTTGACTTTCTTCAACTCTCTGATGCCCAGTATTAAAGATCACTGCGCCAAATATTCTACGGTAGGCTGCCATCTCCGTGCCCGCAACGCACTGGAACGTCTACATCAACCAGAAAAATCCTACTCATTCAGTGATCAGATAATGGTCGCCACCCTGGGTTCACAGGAAGGAGCATTCGAGAATGTCCGTATGAACTTCTCCGGCGAACAAGGGCAAACCATAAAACAACTGTTGTCCTCGAATCTAGTTCGTCGCGTTGCACTTTGCTGTTTGGCCTCACCGCATGGCAAACGCCAACAACTGGCTGTTTCGCACGAGAAAGGCAAAGTAACCATCCTGCAACTATCCGCCCTGTTGAAGCAAGCGGATGCAGCCAAGAAAAAGCTGACCCTCACGAGACTAGCTTCAGCGCCGATTCCGTGCACCGTTCTGTCGCTAGCGTCCAATCCCGCCAATGAAGATTTCCTCGCAGTTTGCGGTTTAAAAGAATGTCATATCTTAACGTTTACCAGCACCGGAACTACCAACGAACACATTGTTCTGACACCGCAACTTGAAACCGGAAACTTTATCAAACGAGCCATTTGGCTACCCTGCTCGCAGACCAAACTGGCCCTGGTGACAGCAGATTTCGTCAAGATCTACGATCTAGCGGAGGATAGCTACAGCCCACAGTACTATTTCCTGGTCCCAAGTGGCAAAATTAGGGATTGTACCTTCGTCCATCAGGAAGACACCTACTACATGTTGATCATGTCGTCGCACGGGTATATCTACACCCAACCGCTTAGCGACGAGAGTCTTGCCAAACATGGTCCATTCTACGTCACCAGCACTTTAGAACTCGACCATCCCTCCATCACTGACGATAACGGTCAAATCCTGGCTGGAGGTGTATCGATCTACTATTCCCACGTACTGCAGATGCTCTTCTTCAGTTACGTAGCCGGACGCAACTTTATGGCTCCATTGGCCAACGTAAACCAAGGTGTCAAGTGTGTCATCAACCTTATTTGCAATCCTGCATCGAAGGTATTCTCCAAGTCCTTAACTCAGCCACTCTGCCAATGGACAGAAATTCCCGGACATCCGGGTCTCATTTGCGCCATGATGCAGAACCTTAACAATCCCGTCATATTCATGATCAAGCCGGACGGTTATGTTGCTCAGGAAATCAAAGCGCAGAATGCAAAGGCCAAGATCATGGACATGGTGGCCATTCGTCATTCGGTGTCCGGTGTGGAAAAGACAACGTTAATTCTGCTCTGCGAGGATGGTAGTCTGCGCATTTATGCAGCTCACCCGGAGAACACCGGCTACTGGTTGTCGCCGGAGATTCAACCAATCGGACACCAATTCCAGACGGGAGCCTGTTCAAAATCTCGCAAGTCGAAAAAATCCAGTAAGCAGAGTAGTGGCGGCCAAGTGACCGGTAAGAGTGGCAGCGGATCAGCCCCGACGTTCCCGATCGATTTCTTCGAACATTGCACCCTGATGAACGAGGTCGAGTATGGAGGAAACGACCTGTTGCAAATCTACAACACTCAACATCTGAAGCATCGGCTCAATTCGACCGGACTGTACGTTACATCGACGCGGGCCAATGGATTCACGCTCGACGTTATCAACAATGATCCTAATATGGTCATAACGGGTAAGATAAGAGTTCGGTTCTTTTTTTTACGGGGAAAGTGTTGTGAATGATAGAAAGTTTTAAAATTGCCTTCGCAAACCTGCTAGGTGGTGAGGTGATTCCCGCGAAAAGGATGTTATAAGTTTTGCTTACAAAAGCTGATACGCTCTTTTCAATTGTTGGTCGAGCAATGTCAAAGAAAAGACTGCACTGCACCAAAAAATCATCCTCTATGTGTATAAATCCTCGGACCATTCAAATCGAAATCGCTTTTGCGAATGATAACTGGAACCGGATGACGATTGTAGTCGGATGATATTCCTTTCGAATATATGAACCGCTTGCTGAAAGAATGATTGTTATCCCAAATTGAAATGGATATGGCAAATCATTGAAAATAATGATGCAAATAATTCAATCGTATACGTCATTTGCTGAAAAAAATAATTACAAAAAAGAAGGAAATCGAATGAAAAACCATTGCTACACGCAGAAAATTGGATTTTTGTTTCAGGGCCTAATGTATTTTGTTATTGATTCAAACATATTGTATCACTATTTCAACGAAACATATTTTTGAATCAACAAAATGGTTTTTAGAATCAACAAACAGATTATTGACTCTACAACCGGTTTGTAGATTCCAAAATATTTTTCTTTGAACTAACCGAATAATATATTTGAATCAATACCAAAAATATATTAGGCCCTGAGCCAAAAATATATCCATTTGAATTTGAAAATCATTTCTCTGTGTGTAGGGTAATGTAAATTTTTCTAATGATTGTTTCATGCTTCAATACTAATTATCTTTCTCTGGTGAAAACTACAGGGTGGTGTCTTTTACCTGTTTTGAGTTAGGGTAGGACGGGGTAAGATGAGCACCCCTTATGTTTTCTTCAAAAATCTTATTTTTCTAGAAAATGCCCATTGATGATTCAAAGCTTCAACGTTCCAAAAATATTATAGAAACATTCAGCAATTATCAAGAAATTAAAGCAAATGTGTACTCACTTTGTTATAAGAATCCACCATCTAAAAAAAAAAAATACTTTCGCCATTATACTAGAATTGTTTTTTGTTATTTTAACCTACCGGATCGATCAAAAACGATCCTTAAACATGTGTCTTATTACTATAAGTGGCAATTAAATTATTTAATAAGTCACACAATCACAGCAAAATATTCTCCCAATTTTCTTTTTTCGTCTTCCATCTAGTACAACTTTTTCAATACTGCACGTATCGAGACGAATTTTTTTTCGAAACATTCCAAAACTGACCACTAGAGGCACTGCTATAGAATAAATAAAGTGTCCGGATTCTAAGTGGACCAGACTTTAAACTGTTATTGTGTTTCATAAAATTCTGAGATCCATTTGTTGTTCCGCCCATTTTGCCTGGTACTAAAATAAAAAATCCCCAACACTGTAAAAATACACTAGATGTTCTCTAAAATATGTTTACTTTCACATAGCGGATCGACAGCATTCGCTAACTAAAATGCATTTAATGTGTCTAATCTGCTGTCAAATGCTTCTAAAATGCATCGTTCATCCTCGTGTTCGTCTGTTTCATCGTGAAATTTTGAAATGAATATTTTATGAAATGAAACATTTGACAGAAATTATAGCCTAGCGGCGCCGGTGGTGTAGTGGTAAGCGTGATTACCTCTCATCCCAGCAGGCCTGGGTTCAATCCCAGTCGGCGCCGCCGGGATGTTCTGAGGCATAACATCTCTGATCACGCCTTCCTTCGGAAGGGAAGTAAAGCCGTTGGTCCCCGGTTCATGAGTTGATGGGTCGATAGGTAGGGTCCAGGTGTGGGAGCTGCCATCCTGGCGTCGGTAGCATTGGTGCTCAGCACGGAAAACAAGATCGACGAAAAACAAACCAAGGAAAAAAAAAATTATAGCCAGAAGACCGTTTTCTGACCACCCGGTAGCAGAATCGATGTGGTGATGGCATATTTCCTGTATGCTCATGATCTCTAGGTCTACTTTCAGGAATTGGCCATTTTCCCGGTGAATCTGAATTTCCGCAGAGCAACTTTGCTTGCCAGGTTTTTTTTCCGTTCCGGCTGGCCAACCACAGGTCCAATCAGATTTCTTACTTACCTTACCAATCAGGCTAAGGCCTTGTTGTCCTCTGCTGTCCGAAGAAGTCGTCTTCACTCTACTCGATCCATGGCCACAGTTCGCCAGCCTCGTAGTCTGCGAAGGGTCACCTTCTACTTGGTCGATCCACCTTGCCCGCTGCGCGCCTCTTCTTCTTGTTCCTGTTGGATCGCTTACTAGAACCATTTTCACTGGTTCGTCGTGCGGCATTATTACGGCGTGTTCAGCCCACCGTAGTCGCCCAATTTTTGCAATGTGGACGATGGATGGTTCTCCCAGCAGCTGGTGCAATTCGTGGTTCATTCGCCTCCTCCAGGTTCCGTCATTCATCTGCAATCCACCGTAGATGGTACGAAACACCTTCCGTTCGAAAACACCAAGGGCGCGTTGGTCCTCCACGAGCATAGTCCAGGTCTCGTGGCCGTAGAGAACCACTGGACTAATCAGCGTCTTGTAGACAGTCAACTTCGTGCGGCGGCGAATTTTATTCGACCGGAGCGTCCTCCGGAGTCCAAAGTATGCACGATTCCCTGCCATAATGCGTCTTTGAATTTCTCTGCTGGTATCATTTTCGGCGGTCACCAGTGAGCCCAAATACACGAACTCATCGACCACCTCGATTTCGTCACCGTCAATCTGAACCCGGGGTAGGAGGCTAACATTGTCTTCCCTAGAACCTCTTCCTTTCATGTATTTTGTCTTTGATGCGTTGAACAAATAATGTGTGGGCATGTTGTATTCGCGGCATTTCTGCAGAACCTGCCGAATCGCGAAAATTTGGTCCGTGGTAGCGCGGGCACCAATGAATCCCGCCTGGTATTGCCCCACGAACTCTCTTGCAAATGGTGACAGGCGGCGGCATAGAATTTGGGAGAGTACCTTGTAGGCGGCGCTCAGCAGTGTGATCGCGCGGTGCAGCAATCCAACTTTGCCGGACTATTGCGCGAACTATTTAGCTTCTCATAGAACTTCCGTGTGTCGTTTACGCGGTACAGATTTTCCATCGCCTCGCGATCTCGGTCTTCCTGCTGACGCTTCTTCCTTCGGAAAACCGAGTTTTGTCTGTATCGCTCCACATTCAATCTCGTGCGGTGTTGCAGCATTCTCGCCCGTGCTACATTCTTCTCCTCTACTAACAGTTTGCATTCGCCGTCAAACCAGTCATTTCTTCGGTCCGGGATTGCAGTACCTAGTGCCGCTGCAGCAGTACTACCTATGGCGGAACGGATATGCCTCCAGCCATCTTCAAGAGAAGCTGCGTCAAGCTGCTCTTCCGTGCGTAGTGCAACTTCCAGCTGCTGCGCGTAGTTCTGAACAGCTCCGACGTCCCGTAGTTGCTCAATGTTGGGTCGCAGCGTTCGACTTCGACGGGTGTTATGCACCGTCGAGAGTTTTGAGCGCATGCATACTGCAACTAGGTAGTGGTCCGAATCTATGTTCGCACTGCGGTACGTGCGGACGTTGATAATGTCGGAGAAGAATTCCCCGTCGATTAGAACGTGATCGATTTGGTTTTCTGTGTGTTGGTCAGGTGATCTCCAGGTGGCTTTGTGGATATCCTTGCGGGGGAAAAAGGTACTTCGAACTACCATACCCCGAGAGGCTGCAAAGTTCACGCATCGTTGGCCGTTGTCGTTCGATACGGCATGCAGGCAGTTTGGCCTTATTGCCGGTCTATACATTGCCTCCCGTCCTACCTGAGCGTTCATGTCACCGATGACGATTTTGACGTCCCGTTGCGAACAGCCGTCGTACACCTGCTCCAGCTGGGCAGTGCACGTTGATGATGCTGTAGTTGAAGAAACGGCCCTTAATCCTCAACTTGCACATCCTCGCGTTGATCGGCTGCCAACCAATCACGCGTTGGCGCATATTACCCAGCACTACAAAGCCAGTTCCCGGACAATCGGATTGCTACCTGGTACCGAAAAATTGTCTCTTCTAGAAAAGATTGACAGTTTCTTATGGGATTTTTCGGTGGTGTGAAAGGATAGTACCATAGAGGTAACTCTAAGACTAGATGGTCCCGAAATAACGTACTCAACTTTTTGGCTCAGCTCTGGTACTATCTTCGGTCCCAAGCTAGTCGAATCACCCCTCGAAACATAGGAAAATCCAATAACCCCTCATTTTATCTGTCAAACTTTCATAGCGAATCATAACAAACATTGTGTAGTACTAGAATTTTGACTAGAATGGGGTACGTTAATCGATTTGCTTGGGACTAATAGGCTAGTCAAGTAGTGAGCCAATTTAGAATCGTTAGTTTCGTATTTTTTGTTGATAGTACGAAGTCCTTCATGTTTCACGCATAGTCTGACGCGAGGTCTGACGTTTGTTTATGGATTTTACCATAGAAGTAAAGAGCTACAGAGTCGCCGTGTACGCCAATACCATTCGAATGGTGGCTGAATCATAACTATGTATTGAATTGGATTGTCGAGAACCATCCATGTCAACCGTGAATCGACCGAATCGACACAGTTTGCAGCCTTGGTACTTTGGGGATGTTTTGATGGCTTGGGGTTCTGTCAGTTAACTGAATCTTCTTTCAGTTAGTGGAAGTTCAGTTAAAAGTCTTCCAGTTTGCGAACGTCTAGTGTACTTATCTTGGTATTATATCTGTATTGTTTTCTTCTTAACAATAAGTGAAGAGAAAGGCTCCTAGAATTCGATTGCTATTATTAAAGGACGCAAGTGAATCTCTTTCCATTCAATGATAGGAGGATGTTTTGGTTCAGTTATGCTTTGATGGCGCAATCAACTTTGTATTTTGACGCGAATGTGAGAAAGACACGAGTACCTCTTTGCGGCTAAAAAGTAATAACCTTATAGTCCATTAGAAAGTTTGAAGGAGCTCAGTCACGTGTTATCATTCAGCGACTAAATTCTCCGCACACCAAGCTACCGAATTAAACATGTTGCTAACATTTAATCTATTGCAGGTATCCGCATTTCGATCGGCTCACAAGACATCAGCAAGGCTCCACAAAACGTCACTATCCTCGGTCGGGTCGTACCTACCGTGGCAACACGTGCACGCTGGTTCGATATTCCACTGACCCGGGAAGAGAGTCTTCAGAGTGACAAAAAGCTGAGCATTCTGTTTGGACCATCACAGGATGCCGAAAATATCACCATCCTAGACAGTATCAAGATCTATGGCAAAACGAAAGACGTCTTCGGTTGGCCGGAAGAGTCGGAAGACGGAGGATCTTCGCAGTTGAACTCAGCCACCCAGACCCCAGGTCAGATGGCTAGCTCTCTGAATGGTGCGGACAATGGAGACGGTAATGGAGGTTCGGGAATGATGATCACCCCACTGGATAAAATGGTCTCCACAATGCTACAAGTGCTGGACAGTGGATTGTCCCTGCTGGGTGGACCAAACAGTGAAGATAACTGCAAACAGACTGCGGTCGATGTGTCCACCTCGTTGGTTCTCTTTCCAACGTCCAACATGGTTCAACTGGACGCTCGCAACGTGCTAGTCACTTGCCACCCAAGCAAGACAGCTTATCATGCTTATAAGGATAAGGAGATTCTTGCCGATATCAACGCTCAGTTGAAAAAGATGGCCGATGCGAGAGACTACAAGTTTATTGATCCGGAAGCATTCTACCGAGTGGTTCTGATGACACGTGGCATCGCCATCCAGCGACCCCAAGCCCTAACCAAGATCTGTTCCGAGAATCAGTTCCCAATCTTGCAACAGCTGATGCAACTGATGAAAGATTTGTACAAAATCACACCGGCTTACGAAGAACCTCTCGCAATCGTAAAGCAAGGTCTATCGCATGTGGAAGCTGTCGTCTACTCGCTGGTGGAAATCATCTATGCATTTGCGCTTTCCGATAGCGAAATGATTGAATCGATGGCCAAATTCTTCGTTGAACTGCTCCTTGATCCTGCACCGATCATCAGCCACAGTGCAAAACAGGCGATGATTCGTCTTCTCCGGCCGAAAATCCGTCGGCGTAAGGTTCTCATCGAAAGCCCTCCTGTCTGCTCAACCCCAACCCCATCGACTGTGACTTCGGTTTTGGTTGGACCGTCCACCTCGTCCGGTCCATCCTCTTCAACTGGAGGTGTCGGTGGAGCGGCAGTTTCTGCTGCAGCAGCTATTGCTGCTGGGGGATCTGCTGGAAATGAAGACTTTGCTGGTGCAATGCAGGAAGTGGACGCCATAGAATCGCTTGGATTGGAACCATCCGGTGGAAATCAGGCCTTGGCATCGTTGGAAGCTCTTCTGGGAGTTGGTTTCCCACATTTGTTGGAAGCACAAGACACAGATGACGAAGCCATTATGGAGATTGCCATTGCATTGAGCTTGCAGGACAACGAGACGGATCTAGCTGCTTTGCAACAGAGCATCGCACAGTACCAGGGCAGAAATCGCAATCAAGCTCAAGGTTTACCTGCGGCCATTGCAGGTGGTTCATCGTTCAACGTTGAATCGAACACATCCGGTGGTGGCTCTGATGATGACGAAATATCCAACGTAGCTACCGAGGGATCTACTTTGAGGACATCTCCTGCCGGTGAGCATCCCGGAAGTGGAAGTGGTGGCTCAGAAAGTGGATGTAGTGGAGTTGAGAGCATTGGCGGAACATCAGGAAGAAGCTCAACCTACGAAGAACAACCCAATCCTTCACCTCCGAGAACTTCTGGAGTTGACCAAATTCCGCCCCAACCGGTGGCTCCTCCTGAAACCGAAGAAGCTGGAGGTGAGAATGCTTGCAAGTTGCACATCCTGAGATACTCGATCCTAAACAAACTGGTCGACAACTTTATTACGCTGGACACAGTCAACGGCTCACAATGTATTCCGTTCATGCAAGTTATTCTAATGCTAACTTCGGATTTGGACGGAAGTCAGGAAGCTGACCAGCAGGTTATGAACCGGTTGTTGCAGGCACTGATCGATCGTTTGGAGATTCCGACGACCAAAACCTACCAGATGTCGGGCCGTACATCGAAAACTGAAGTTCAACTAATCATCCTTCGCCTGGTTGGGGTCCTCATGGGTAAGGTGAAGTCAAAATCATCGTCATCGTCAGCTGCCATTGGATCCGCCGTGAGCCAAACCGTTCTGGACAATGCTACGTTTGTAGCTCAAGCAACGGCCAACGCACTTATGAAGAACAATGCGATCCCTTACTGTCTGATGATAATGGAGTCGTTCCTCCCTCACTGGAAGAACGTTGCCAACAATGAGGAGCTTTTATCTGGAACCAGTTCTGCCAATACAACCACGGGTCCAGTTATAACTACACCTGGTGGAGCTCCTACCAATAGTCTGCTGAAGGCAACTTTGTACGGACTCTCTCCGGATATGCAGCCCTTCTTTGCCCGTCAGTACGTCAAGGGTTGCACTGACGTGTTCGAATTGTATCCGCAGGTTCTTACAGAAATGGCAGTTCGTTTACCCTACCAGATTCTCAAACTGTCATCGGGTCATCCATCGTCTCACGATTGGTACCATTTGCTGTGTGAGTACATGACCAACACCCTCTGTGAGTACATGATGTACATGCAGTCTCCTGTTCTACGCCGCCAAGTCCGCAAGCTGCTGTTGTACATCTGCGGGAACAAGGAAAAATATCGTCAACTGCGCGATTTACACTCCCTGGACACCCACATGAAGGCCGTGAAGGAATGTTGTGATGGCAGTGCTCCACCAATTTCATCCATAGGCTCAAGCACCAGCGCTATTTTGAGCTACGATGCGCTCGTAGAGCTGACCGAACACTTCCGAGCCTGTCAGGAGATTGCCTCGATTCGCACCGGAAATTGGCAAAAGTTCTGCGTTCGAAATTCAGATATTCTACCATCGCTGTTGAACATCAGCTGCTGCCAGCTAGAGGAGGGTGTTTCTTCGATCATCCTACAACTTCTGCAATCAGCGATTTGCAATACCCAAGGCAGCAAGCAGGATTCTGGATCAGCTTCATCGACGAGCATGAAAATATCAGTGCTGAAAGAACGCAAGGATCGCGACAAGTCAGAGGAATCGGATACGGCAACGGAATCCAAGTTCGATCCGGCGCAATGCGTTGCTCTGGTGACTCAAATCTTCAACCAAGTGCCGTTCCATAATCTGACCAAATTCATTCGTAGCTTCTTGCTGGAAACAAATTCCACCGCTATCCGTTGGCAAGCTCATAGCTTAGTTTATGCTTTCTACGAGAACAGCAACGAAGCGAACAAAGAACTTCTACTGCAATGCTTGTGGGGACTGTGGCCATTGTTGCCGGCATATGGAAAACGGACTGCTCAGTTTGTGGATCTACTCGGATTCCTCACCCTCAACACTAAATCCTTGAGCGACAAGCTGCCGGACTACACTGCGCAAGCCGTTTCCGTACTTCGTCAACAAAACGAACTACTTTCCAAACATCCTAATGCTCCGATCTACACAGCGCTTGGCCACGTTCTTGAATTGGAAGGCTTCTATCTGGAATCGGAACCGTGTCTGGTTTGCAATAATCCTGAAGTTCCTTTCTCAAACATCAAACTGTCAACGATCAAGGTCGATTCTAAATTTACAACCACTACGACGATTGTCAAGCTGGTCCAAAGCCACACAATCTCGAAGATTATTCTCCGTATTGCCGACCTGAAGCGAGCCAAGATGGTACGTACAATCAACATCTACTACAATAACCGCACGGTCCAAGCCGTGGTGGAGCTCAAAAATCGTCCCTCGATGTGGCACAAGGCTCGTAAGGTGACTCTCCAGTCCGGCCAGACGGATGTCAAGATTGATTTCTCTCTGCCGATAACAGCGTGCAACTTGATGATTGAGTACGCCGATTTCTACGAAACAGTGAGCGGATCCAGCGAGAGTCTGCAGTGTCCACGTTGCAGTGCCGTCGTGGCAGCGAATCCTGGCGTCTGTGGCAACTGCGGTGAAAACGTGTTCCAGTGTCACAAATGCCGCGCCATCAACTACGACGAGAAGGATCCGTTCCTGTGTCATTCGTGCGGCTTCTGCAAGTATGCCAAGTTTGACTACAGCATCTTCGGTCGAGCCTGCTGTGCCGTTGATCCGATCGAGTCGGCTGAAGATCGCACCAAAACGGTACAGACGATCCATGCGTCGTTGGAGAAGGCTGATCGTTCGTACAAAACGCTTCAGAACAATAAGCAAATATTGGAACTTTTGGTCCAAAAGGTGGCCGAACATAAACTGGATCGTACGTTGGATGAAACACTGATCGGTTCAGTCGTTGGATCGTCCCAGGTGAACAAGGTGATCCAACTATTGGCGCAGAAGTACTGCGTTGAATCCAAGTCGACGTTCGAGGAGTTGAGCAAGATCATTCAAAAAGTGCAGGCTTGCAGAAGGTAGGTTTTTTTTTTTTTTGGTTGACATTAGAGTGACCTCATTATGATATTTTACAGAGAACTAGTAGCGTATGATCGAAGCCAGATGGATTCGCCGGGTGGTGGTTCTTTAGCCGTTGGATCGACGTCGGATAGAGCCGTGGCTCTTAACAAGTGCTACGGTTGTGCATTGGCTTCAACCGAACAATGTTTGACCTTGCTGAGAGCAATGGCTTCCAATATGCCATGTCGTGTGGGGCTTTGCAATCAGGGATTGGTTCAAGAACTTGCTATGAACAATCTGCGTCGTGGAACCAACCAAATCCAAGATGAAGTTCGCCAGCTGCTTTGCCTGTTGACTCGTGATCTACAGGACGCTACTGCCGACCTATGCCAACTGTTGCAGGACCGTGTTAAGATGGCCCTCAGTGGCACGGTTCCGTTGGCCAACTTAGATTCGGCCGTGCGTCACGAGATGGCCCTGTTGGAAGCAATGACAGCCCAGGATGATTCGTGTTGGGAGTTGAAGCTGAAGACAGTGATTGAACTGTTTTTGCAAGCGTCAAGGTATGTTTTTTTTTCGGAACGAACAATTTGCTTCAATGATGTGCCCTTCTTGAGCAAACAATCATCGGTCGGAAGTGTTAATTATGTCTTGCCCTGACTTTTATATTTTGTTTTTACTACACAGAGACGTACGTGGTCCGGCAGTGGCCGTCATCCAACCGTGTCTGCGCATTGTGCAATCGTTAATGTGTCCACCATTGCCGACGAGCAAGACGAACAAAGATCTGACAACCCAGGAGCTCTGTACCGTACAGCCCAATGAAGGGCTCACCGTAAGCTACGAGAAGTGGATTTCCGGTGACCCGCAGCACTCGTTCGCCGCTTGGAAGGCCCGTATGCCACCGATAACGGGTACAGCTACACCTCGCGCCGAGGATAGTACCATTCAGTTGGCACAAACGGCTGGATCGGCATCCGGAGAGGGAGCAGTAACTACTCCAATAAGCAGTTTCCGTTCGGCTCTGGAGCAGAAACGTAGCCGTTACAGGAATGCCTATCTGTTCGACAAGTACGGCAAACGTTGGCGTCAGAAGGTTCTCAACAAGGGTGTTAATGCAGTTCCGCTGGAACTAACTGCTGCGTGGTTGCAACCGGTTCTGTTCAACACCAATTCTCGCCTAGGTCGACAGTTGGCTTGCGCATTGGTTACTTCCTTGAGTAGAACACCGGAGCGAAAGCGGGAGATTCTTGATTTGCTGACTGGTTTCCTGAAAAATATCGGCGAATGTGGTGAAGCCAGTGCTGAGTTCATTGCTCTCTATCGCATTCTAGCAGATGAAACCCCGTGGCGTCAGTATCTTGCGTTGAAGGGAGTGCTATCGTTGATTGCGGATCTTTTGACGGTGGAGATCGAGAAGATTCATCGTCTGGAGGAGACGACACTTTCATCGGATCTGGCGCAGGGTTATGCTTTGAGGCAACTGGTAGAAATGATGGCGATGTTCTTGGACAATCCACCCATCAGAAAAGCCTTCAAGGGCAAGCTGCTGGGATCGGTCTTGCAAGGCTATTTGAACTTAAGGAAGCTGGTGGTGCAGAGGACTCGTTTGATTGATGATGCTCAGGAGAAGCTGCTGGAGATGCTGGAAGAGATGACTACTGGAACGGAGGAGGAAACTGCGGCGTTCATGGCGGTTTGTATTGATACTGTTCGAAAGACACCAACTTCGGATGTAAAAACGCCGGTGTTTATGTTCGAACGTCTGTGCTCTATCATCCATCCCGAGGAGAACGATGTTGGGGAATTCTTCTTGACTCTAGAGAAGGATCCCCAGCAGGAGGACTTCTTGCAAGGAAGAATGTTGGGTAATCCGTACCCTTCGAACGAAGCCGGACTGGGTCCGTTGATGAGAGATGTCAAAAATAAGATTTGCATTGACTGTGAGCTGGTGGCGCTGCTCGATGACGATAACGGAATGGAACTGTTGGTACACAACAAGATCATCAGTTTGGATTTGCCGGTAAAGGAGGTCTACAAGAAAGTTTGGCTGCAGGAAGGTGGAGAACGTGACGCGATGAGAATTGTCTATCGCATGCGTGGTCTACTGGGAGATGCCACGGAGGAATTTATCGAGACGCTGAACGCCAAGAGTCAGGAGGAAGTGGATAACGAGCAGCTCTATCGCATGGCCAACGTTCTATCGGACTGTGATGGTTTGAAGGTGATGCTTGATCGTATCGGCAGTCTCCAGAATGTTTCAAGATCGAGAACTCTTTTGCAAGTTTTGTTGAAGCTCTTCCTTCTCAGTGTGAAAGTTCGTCGCTGCCAGGAAGTTCTATGTCAACCGGAACTTGGAGCAATCAACACACTTCTCAAAGTGCTTCAGCTGTGTCTTCAGAGTGAAAATGACGCTCAACAATCGGCAGTAACGGAACAGCTGCTCGAAATTATGGAAACAATCCTCTCCAAGGCCGCTTCGGATACTCTCGATTCGTTCCTACAATTTTCGCTAACCTTCGGAGGACCGGAATACGTTCAAGCTCTGCTGTCCTGTACCAACTGCGCAAACGTTCGCAACAACCCGTCGGTTCTGCGCCATCTCATTCGAGTTCTGGCTGCTCTCGTTTATGGCAACGACATCAAGATGGCTTTGTTGTGCGAACATTTCAAGGAAGTTTTCGATTTTAACAAGTTTGATGCCGATCGTTCCCCGGAAGACGAGTTCAAGATGGAGTTGTTCTGCGTTCTGACCACTGGAATCGAGCATAATTCAATCGGTGGTATTCTGAAGGATTACATCATGAGTCTAGGCATTGTAGATAAGGCTCTGGAGTATATTAGAAGTCACGCTCCCTGTGTCAAGCCAACCTTGCTGAGGACGGACTCCGATGAACTGAAGGAGTTCATTTCCCGTGCTTCATTGAAATATATCCTGCGGTTCCTGACTGGTTTGGCTACGAAACATGAAGCAACCCAGTTGGCAGTTGCCAAGGACATAATCCCAATCATTCACCGTTTGGAGCAAGTTTCGAGTGACGAGCATGTAGGATCTCTGGCTGAGAATCTTCTGGAGGCCCTATGTACGGAACTAGCAACGGCTAAACGTGTTCAGGAAGTTCGCGATTTCACTCGAGCCGAGAAGAAACGCCTAGCGATGGCTACCCGGGAGAAACAACTGGATGCTCTGGGTATGCGGACCAATGACAAGGGACAAGTTACAGCCAAGGGTGCAATTCTATCGCAGATTGAGAAGCTCCGCGAAGAAACTGGTTTGGCTTGTTTCATCTGCCGTGAAGGCTACGCTTGTCAACCGAATAAAGTACTTGGTATCTACACTTTCACTAAGCGTGCAAACGTCGAGGAGTTTGAAATGAAGCAGAAGAAGACCGTCGGATATACCACGGTAACTCATTTCAACATCGTTCACGTCGATTGCCACATGTCGGCCATTAGACTGGCTCGAAGCCGTGATGAATGGGAAAGCGCATCGTTGCAAAATGCTAACACCCGATGCAACGGACTGCTCCCACTGTGGGGCCCAGATGTCAGCGAATCGTCTTTCTCGTCCTGCATGGCCCGCCACAACAATTACATGCAGGAATCAACCCAACGCTGTGAAATCACCTTCAGTAGCTCAATCCATGATCTGAAACTGCTATTGCTGCGCTTCGCTCAAGAAAAAAGCTTCCATGAAGATGCCGGAGGTGGTGGCCCGCAGTCCAACATGCACCTAGTTTCCTATTTGTTGTTCTACAGTCTGTACACGCTTCTTTCGTCGCGTTCTTATTCACGCGAAGAAATGATCCTATCCGCATTCATTAACAACAAGCCATCAGACCGTTGGCTGGAATGCGCCTATGAGTCGGAAGGTCCGCTCTACCTGATCGCCATGTCGCTAGCATTGCACACCCCGGGAATATGGAATCGTAACAAGTTGGCACACCTGAAGCGGATGATTGCCATTGGCCATGCCCGTCACGTCAGTCCGAACAGCATTTGCAAGTTTGTGGCCCCGAACGACAAGTCCCAGAAGGATTACAACGTCTACAAACCGTATCTGCTGATGTGGGGTCTGGTGGATTTGATCTACAAGAACTTCTTCCGCACGGTGACGACGCCGAAGGACGAGGACTGGCCGATTTCGTTGTTCGATTACATCCGTCGCAACGATGAGGCAATGCTGAAGAACGCAGACAGCACGTTGGAGACGTTCACCGAGGAGTACGCACCGTGCACTTCGTTTGCTGAGTTTTGTGATGTGGCTGGTGAGTGTTGATAGAGGTTCACGTCGATCATGGTGTTTGTTAAATCAAGTGATTTTTTTTGTAGGTCTCTTGGGTGACATCGAGAATCCGGATGGCTGGATAGACGAACTGTTGCAGTCGCTGCCTTCACCGGGATCGGCATCTACGGCTTCGGGGACAGCTTCGACGGCTACTACTGGAAGCAGTACTGCTGGTGGTTCTTCTTCGAACGCTTGAGTTTGGCCGTGGATTGTCTCCAACGACGACGATGATGATGATTGGTGATGGTAGAACCTACCCGATTGAATTAACAACAACCATACAAGTTTGATTCTATTATCTTAATCTAATGTATTTTGTGGCTAAAAGCATATTTCAAAAATAAATTTAATAATGCACTGAATTAGTAGCGAAGCTTAATCTACATAAAATAATAAGCACACATACTAGAAAGCAAAGCAGTACTGAATATCTATATTATGACAGTGTGATTAATCAATTTCATGTTCTATTTCAATAAATATTCACAGCAATTGAAAATCGGCGTGTTTTATTTGCTTTATCCTGAACAATCATACTTGTACCAAAAAGCCGCACGAGTTCAGTCGTAGTCGAACCGATAATTGAAATAAGCGGACAAAATTAAATTGAGCCAACTTCAAGCCACTCCCAGTCGCCAATGATCCGAGGTAAACAAATTCTTCCACAACCTAGAACTCATCTCCGTCGATTATCACACTTCTGTCTATGCGAGCTGTATCGCGATCGGTTCCTCCAGCCAACGGATACATAGTCTTCAACTTATTCACCTTAAATCCAACCTTTTCTGGTTACGTTTCAACCTGGATGTACTGCTTTCCAACCGCCTCGAACGTTCTTCCGACAATGTCCACGTTGTCAGCGGAGCAAATGAACTGGTTGGATTTAGATTGTCACCCCTATTCGCTTTTAGAAATCCGTTTCGAACGGAATACAGACTAGGGGTGTGAACCCGCACGTTTCGTATTCACCAAATGTTGGAACAGGGGGCAGGAAGGACCAGCGCCTCGTTGAAGTCCTTTGTGTGTTTTAAATGAGTCCGATAAGAAACTTGATATCCTCACACAGCTGATCATTTTTCAGGGAAAACCATTCTCGTCCATAACTCTTCACGGTCAATAGTATCGTAAGCGGCCTTGATATCCGCGACACTTGAAATACATGGTTTGGCAGGTCGTTGATAAGACAATTAACTCGGAAGACGGAGTCTCTATATGCGAATACAGGTCGGACTAAATTATTGATAACTGACTTTCTTCACTTCATTTCTTGTAAACCATTCAATCGCGCAAATAACACCAACAACGATCAGAGGGAACGGAGGGTTTCTCACGGAAGAAACATCCAATTACATTCAGTTATATCCTAGAAGGTGTTGACGTACATCGTACAAACTATAATTCGTATGGTGCTATCAATGGGCTACAAAGAGTTTTCAATCGTGTTGCTTCCTTATTTGATTTTCACTTGGCACGCGAGACGCTGCGTCGGAGATTCCGTGATATATTTTTAAGAACTAGGAATTAAGTTGGACTTCACGGCCTTTGCAGCTTGTTACTTCTTGACTATATTGTATTTCCTAGTATTGCTTAATCCATCATTAGGACTAAGCCCAGTCTGTTGATGTAGAACCAAATAAACAAATATCCATGATCTGGCAAATCATTTATTGACAGGAACATCGTCCCGAGCCGTGACCAAGTATTCATCCGAACCCTCGTCATATTTGATTTTTATTTTATTTGAGAAAATCCAGAACACGTGAGCTAATCCATATTATCTTGAAACGTGCGAAAGTTTCTTTCTAACTTTTATGACAACCAACCCATTGGTGGGAAATTGATTAATTTCAAAATAAAGTAAATAGACAAATTTCAAACTAAGAACAAAATAACAAAATCTATATATTTCTTATCAGTCGTCTGATTCGTACAGAAATTCAAGGAGATACGAAGCTTAAACAGTATTTAAAGTCAAGTCAGATTGAACAATGTGAAAATTCGAATTTACCATTGTTCGTCGGCGTCATCATTCGATCCATTGGTTGTTCCTTCTCCTCCTCTTCCTCCAAGATCCAGCCTACGGATGATTTTTTCATCGAACGAGGAATCTTGATCGTCATACTGCTGCTGCTGTTGTGGTTTCCTACGGTTTCCAACCGGCCCGGTTTTGGGACCGAAACTATTCATCCGGCGATTTACGTTAGGCTCGGCGGTCCCCAAAATTACCGATCCGTTGGAAAATTGCACATTGGCAAGACTAAATCCGGCTGGAATTATGTTGAGCGCAGACGAATTGCCGTTTGCTGGCGCTTTGGATGTGTTAGCTTCTTCAGGGTTTTGATGGGTTCCTGCCCGTCGTCGCAGTTTTATCTTGTGTAAAGCAGGGGCCACGTCCGCCATAGATTTGTCGTATATGCTATCCTGCGGTTTGCGGGGGTTAGGATTATTGTTTTTGGAATTTTGCTTCCATTTATTCCGGTGCATCGCAGTATCGTGTTCTTCTTCGGAATCTTCGTCAATCAATTCTCTATAGGCAAGCTCATACCGGCGTCGGGGTTTTCCTTGCAGCTCTGAAGATTCAGGCAACGGGGGATTAGTGAACTCCGAGACCTCAGGACTGGTGAATACAACCGACGAGGAGGCTGTATTACGCATGTCCCACTCGAGGACTTTTTTGCGAGCCTGTTCGATGAGAAACTTATCCTGGAAGCGCATCCTTTCAGATTCGAATGCTTCTGTCGTCGTGGAGTACTCCGTGCGAAAAGTGTTGGTGTGATATTTCATATTCTCACGATACTCGTTATCTTCCGACCGACGCATATCCAATGTTCGCAACAGGGGAAATTCTAAAAGTGGAATACATGATATTCGGCATTTAAACCCTGACTTGTAATTGTGTTGATGTAACTGCACAAACTTACTGTTGTAAAATTCATCCTTGTCGACAACCATCACAATTTTTCCGGCGACCTTTTCCAACAATGCAATCGCATCGTTTGACACGTTCTTATGGGATATGATCTGCATTGACCCGAAATGAATATCTACTCCCCCCCTTTTGTAGTGGTGAAGAATGCTAAACTTCATCGCTACGGCATCATCAATCAAGTTTTGGAAAGCAATAGCAACACCTGATGCCCAGTTTTCGACAATCTTGTGAACGGAACGACCCTCCAAATAATCATAGCTCTGAAAATATTCACCATAGTCAATCAAAAGAAATCGCAAGTAAAAATCATCTCCACTCTACCGTTTCCGCCGGAAGTATTCCCTCCAGACCGCCGTGCTTCACGCTGCTGGGCATCTTGGCGAATTTAGCCGGCAGCGGCTTGATGTACCGGACACCTGTCTTGATCGGAACGCCCTCATCGATGGCCCACAGGTTGCAAATCACTTGTCCTCCAAGTTCCTCCTGGATATCATCGACGACAGCTCGGGTCCAGCGTCCCAGCTGGAAATAGAACACCGCTACCAGTTCTCCCACTTGGTTTGGTTTGTAAACGCCGGAAGTGATGTTGCCTCTTCCGAAGTTTGTCTCGCAGAACTCGATCAGCTCCAGCTGGAATTTCTGCTCTTCCGCATTGTAAAGGTAGGCGGACTCGCTTTTGAACCAAAAATTGTGTGGATTGATGTAGTGGGTAACCCGGATGAGGTCTTTGTCGTGATCCTCTTGAGACATGGCTGAATCGATACCAACCAGGCACTACTAATCGATGCTAGTAAATTGGAAATTTACCAACAAAAAAAATGTGAACTTTCGAATAAAAAAAATACTGCACTTCTGAACCCTCTTAGTTCTGAACCACTCTCAGAACTTTTTGTTTGCAAGCCAAACGAGCTCGAGCTAAGTGTTGGACTGATGGCAATGAGCACGGTAACCGCAAAATACGCAATAATGACTACAAAGTAAGCATTTTCGAGGGAGACTGGGACTACTCATTAAATGAGTAAAAATATTACCCATTTATGAGTATTTGTTACTCAAAAATGAATACTTACTACTTATTTTTGTAGTTGTAATTACTCATAAATGGGTAAAATTTTACTCATTTTATGGGTAGTCCCAGTTTCCCTCGAAAATGCTTACTTTGTAGTCATTATTGGGTATTTTGCGGTTACCGTGAGGTCTATAGTGATGGACTGATGGCAATGAGGTCTATACAGGTGTGGCACAAGAGGGTATTATTTGTTGGATTACACGCTTACTTCAGCTTACTCACCGGGTGAGTTGATAGTACTCAATTTCGTCGGATGCATTCTGAAGGGGGACGTGCTTCCAAATCAGCCTATTGTCAACAATCAATACGAAACTAATTAATTGGTTTTTCCTATGTTTCGAGGGATGAATCGATTAGCTTGGGACCAAAGAGAGTACCAGAGCTGAGCCAAAAAGTTGAGCACGTTATTTCGGGACCTTCTAGTCTTCACGGATACGAATTTTGTTCATTTAAATTAAAAATATACATGTTTATACCTTTATACTCTAACCATATGAATTATTCAAAGTAAATTGAAAGGATGTTAGAAACTAAAATATGTATGTTTGAATTAAATTCAAAAGCATGTTTATTTCAACAATATCGAAACACAAATTGTATTTGACAGCATCTGTCACTGACGTGTTTGTGTTTGACTGACAATGATCGGTTTCTGTACGTGGCGAATAAGAATGGAATCGGTGGGACCTGGCCAAGCGGGAATGTTTGACGGTGATAAAGGCGCAGAAGACCAAGCAGAAAACGAGATCAAGAGCTGGACGGAGCGACACTGGAGCTGGTGACTCTTCACAGAACAGGGGTTTTCCGGAAGATCACCCATCATTCATGGTGAAGGACTGGTCTCTGGATGAAGGACTGATGTGATTGCATCCGGATCATAAGACGACGATAATGCATGTATAAGCGCATGATTGGTGATTTAACCTAATCGAGCACTTTTATTTGTTTCATCCGAAAATAATTTATAATAATAAATAGAAAATCACGCTAAACATTAAGTACGATTAATATAAACATCAAAATCATGTTTAAAATAAAAATATTTATTTTTGATTATAAAGCTTTCACGTTTATTTTCAACACAAATATTTTCAAAATAAACGTAGCATGACTTTTATTTTAAACATTGATGTCACAGGACTTTAAACAGAAAATACGTTTGAAATCAATCTAATTTATTTTTGTGGCCAGAACAAACTGAATTTATGTTTATATTTACCTCAAATATCTTTATTTCGATAATATTTTTTTCTGCGTGAAGTAACGCACATATGCATAATTCTTATGGGCGGGGTTCCATCGCACTTATGAGCCAACCGGTGAACACTTGTGTTTATTTCAGTTACCGTGTGGACGTAATTTGTGATGAGCCCCGGTCCCTTTCAAATTGTATCATTATTTATGTACGGTCCATATATTTGAAATGACGTTTCACATTCATCTAGTGATGGCCGATTTTCACCCACGCCTACGCGTGCTAAAACGTCAACGCTCTGCCACCCTCCGAAAGTATTGTTACTCTCGCTCACCGTACTACAAACGACTGTTCAATTTTGCGAGTCGTAGTTATCGAAATTACAATCGTTTTCTCTATAATCGACACGTGAGGCGCACGGAAGCGAACCTTCGCACGAATCCGAAAAGTTTTTGGTCGTTTGTCAACTCCAAACGGAAGGAATCCGGGTTGCCTTGTTCCATGTTTCTCGGGAATGACTCGGCTAATAGTGAAAGAGAAAAATGCGACTTGTTTGCTCGTCATTTCAAGCAAGTGTTCAACGATTTCTCCGCTTCGCCAAAACAAGTGCTGGATGCTGCTGTTGGGATGCCACGTGATGTGTTTAGTTTCGTTATTCCGCGCATTTCAGAAGACATGGTGATTGCCGCAACACGCAGACTGAAGCTATCGTTCGCCTCTGGACCTGACGGCATTCCGTCATCAGTTCTAAAACGTTGTGTAGCCAATCTCTGCCTTCCACTTGCGAGGCTATGCAATCTCTCGGCACAGCAATGTGAGTTCCCCTGCCGCTGGAAACTTTCTTATTTGTTCCCAGTGCACAAAAAAGGAGATAAACGGAATATCATAAATTATCGTGGAATCACCTCCCTGTGTGCCTGCTCAAAACTGTTCGAGATAATCATAAATGGTGCTCTGTTCGCACGCTGCAAAAATTATATCGATACAGAACAACACGGTTTCTACCCGAAGCGCTCCGTGTCCACGAACCTGGTGCAGTTCACTTCTAACTGTCTGCGATGCATGGATTCAGGATGGCAAGTCGATACTGCGTATATGGATCTAAAAGCTGCATTTGACACGGTGGACCATAATATCTTGCTGACCAAGCTGGAGATACTTGGCATCTCGTCAACTGCTGTGGATTGGTTCAGATCTTACTTGGTGAATCGCTATGTACATGTCAAGATTGCCGCGTCGGAATCGGATGTTTTCTCAAACAACTCGGGAGTCCCGCAAGGCACACGGATAGAAATCTCCTTATACCTTTTGGCAAATTTCCATTGCTGATTATTCATAAATTGTATAAGTCGACTAATAACCCGAATAGAAATTGTAATGTAGGAAACATCAGCAGACATCTTCATTACATTAAATTTTAACGTGTATTGCTGTAACCTTAATGTATTCAGACTTAATGTAAGCAGACGCCTTGCAAAAAGTTAATAAAGATCATGTGTCAAATGAAATGTATAAGCGGTCACACATACCTTTTATGCATTCTAATAGGACTTATGTGGTTTGTCTTATGGAATGTATAAGGCTGATGCTTTGGCAAAAATGTATAAGTGAAACACATGAATTAAATAATTGATTTTCGTTTCGTGCAGTAACCTAGGACCGCTACTATTTTCGATCTTTTTAAACGATGTCGCCTTGCTGATACCATTAGGATGCCGCGTTTTCTATGCAGACGATACGAAAATCTACAAAATTATTAAAAGCCTCTCGGACTGCTGGGATCTCCAGAATATGTTAGGTATTTTTGCTGACTGGGGCTCAAGAAATTTGATGAGTCTAAGCATAGAAAAATTTAACATTATTTCATATCACCGAAAAATAGAACCAATCATGTTTGACTATGTTCTCTACGGACGCTGTCTTGCTCGTGTAGAGCACATAAAGGATCTCGGCGTTACCTTGGACTGCAGACTCACTTTCAGAATCCACTACAATGACATCATCTCCAGAGCTAATCGACAATTGGGCTTTATTTTCAAAATTGCCGACGAGTTTCGTGACCCGCTATGTCTCAGGTCACTTTACTGCTCGCTTGTGCGATCATTATTGGAGTCAAGTTCAGTTGTTTGGTGCCCTTTCCATGCTAGCTGGATCACTAGAATTGAATCCGTTCAACGCAAGTTTGTGAGATATGCTCTTCGTTTCCTCAACTGGCGTGACCCAACGAACTTGCCACCGTACGAGGAGCGTTGCCGACTCTTGGGAATCGAGCCATTAGAGGTGAGACGGACGGTCGCTCAAGCTATGTTCGCTGGAAAGCTGCTTACAGGTGACATTGACTGCCCAACACTGCTGTCACAGCTAAATATGTATGCCCCTGAGAGGTCTCTTCGTCAACGCGACTTTCTGTTTTTGGAACCACGGAGCCGGAATTATACACAACACGAGCCAATTCGAACAATCAGCCGGCAATTCAACAACTTTTTTTATATGTTCGACTTCAATGTATCAGCTGACGTGTTTCGTCATCGGCTACTTGGCCTTTTCCGTACCGTTGACCGTAACTATTTAGTTTAAGTTTTATTCATTTAGACAGTATTTGTCAGTTGAATTTTTCAATAAACAACAATAAACAATAAACAATTCGAATTATCGATTAATCGATTAACGAACCAAAAAGTAAAATATTTGCAATCGGTTATCCCGAAAAAAAATAACAACAAAAATACATTAAAAAACAATGTAACAATAAGACGAAAATTATTGTCTTAACAATGATTTATATTGTTACGTCTACAATAAATTTACCTTGATTTATGTTGTACAAAACAATAAATTTCATGGTAAATGGAAAATTTACAATAAAAAAGGGGGGTTGTTAAGTATCTTAACAATGAAATTTTCGTGATTTTCCCATATAATTTTTTTTCAATAACATTATATATTATTGTTATTTTACTGTTGGTTGGCGAATTTATTTATTAAAAAAAATAACAGTGTACTTTAGAGTGTATGTGTTGGCTTGACAGATCTACTTTATCGACTTTAAAAATAAATCGAAAAAATAAAACTTTGCCCCGGAAGGGAAGAGGGTGGTATATCTGTTACGGGTGGTCCTTTTTTTTACTGGTTATGGATCGATTCAATCAGATTTATTTTTATTGTTCGTGAAGTAACCCACAATGAAAATACACCAATATTTAATGTAACAACAATTTTTATTGTAATAGAGTTGTTCATTATTGTTCATGATCGAATCATGTTAACAATAAAATAAATGAAAAAAACGATAAAAATCATTGTAACAACATTTTATTATGTACATTCATTGTACAGCTAGGTAGCAGTTTTGCCGTTTTCGGAAGAGTACAACATTATAACAATCATTTTTATTGTCGACAATAAATATTAATGTTAGAGCATTGTTTCCACTGAAAATTTCACTGTAATTTTTTTTTCGGGATATCATGCCGATATAAGCATTAACTTTTCCAGAGGATCATCACCGATCGTTTCAAACATGTGCTGCAACTCTTTGGTGGAAAAATGCTCGGAAAAATGGCAGCACAGCGAACAAAAAAAAAAATCGATTAGTTGTTAATCGAGTAATTAAAAAATGGGACACCTCTGATTTTGGTGTGTTTGTTTTGATAAAAATGAGCGCAAAATTTCATCTCTACCGAGGGGGCAGCAAAA
Source organism: Ochlerotatus camptorhynchus (assembly GCF_037179485.1). NCBI lineage: Eukaryota > Metazoa > Arthropoda > Insecta > Diptera > Culicidae > Ochlerotatus > Ochlerotatus camptorhynchus. Next base: position 2,732,524 of record NW_027040604.1, on the reverse strand, counting down.
CCACAAAATTACCTTGAATACGAGGGGTATTCAATGGATGAAAGGGACCGAGAAAGAGGACACTAAAATAGAAAGTTTTTCTTCCGACAGTTTCATCTTAGTATTCATCTTTGTATGAGCGGCGCGTTTCGACCGTCACCAAATGAGAATTTAACATAAGCGCGACAATTATAAATATTTTCCATTGGATATGTGATTTATTCTTTGAGTGCACAAAAGTCTATTTTCACCATTTTCACCGAGAGGGTTTGACTCACTAAACCCACTTTTGTGCTGAAATGAGCAGTTTCGACTCAATTTTGAGTTATTGCAAATTACCGTGTATGATGTCAAAAAATCAAAACAAAAGCGTGGTGTCCGAAGAAAAAAAGTCGTTACTTATTTCAGAATTTACATAAATTTTATTACTGGTTTATATTAGATGAAAATTAGTGAATGAAAACCATACTAACTAAAACGGAGTATAGCTGAAATTGCCATGCCTCTATACCCGAAGTATGCAACAGCTCTTACGCGAATTGCGCTCCAACGCGAAGCTGCCCGTGCCTACAGCCAGCAACGAGAATCCGATGCCATTTTCTTTGCCACTGAAGCCCTCTGCGCTGGAATCCACCGACGGTTCGACGACGATAGTAGAAAGCTGACCCAAAACGGTAGAATTTTCCAGTCCTGAATAGCCTTCAATAAAGTTCATTAATTTGTGTAAATATTTCAGATAACATATTGTCCAAGTTAGTTAACGATCTCAATGTAAATGAAAATGATCCAACGGATATTGATCCAGCTGCGGGATTCGTAAACCTCCACCAGCATTGTCAGCAGCTTCCGGAAGAGTGGACCGTGTTCCAGATCAGCAAATGTTATACACCCCGATGGAATTTGCTCACCCATCAGCAAATGCTAGAAGAGAATACACATGTGGAGATTATTCTGCTGAAATATCCCAATTCGGAAACTCTGAACGGAAAACCATTGTTGATACGATTGGATCCGCCGGACAGTTCAGATTTCTTTTCGGTGCTGTCGTCGATTCCGGCGGAGGTGAAATCTTTCCTTGAAGAAGAGGTTAACTCCGGTTCCCGACGACAAGAAGAAATTGAAAATCATATCGGCGGCATAATCGATCGTCTGACCGCCTGGCTGGGGCCATGGATTGTACTTTTTAGTGGAAAATTCACCTCCCCTCGAGATCAAAGATTTGAAGCGGAAATCTTCAACCGGGTGGAGGACTTCTGCATCACGAACAAGTATAGCAAACGGGATCAGGTGCTGATTTCCCTAGTCGCCAGACGTATGGATCTGCTTGATTTGAAAACGATCTATCGTTTCTGCTGCGAAATGGTTAAAGACGAGGATGGGCTCAAGGATTTGTATCACCTTCTCACAGAGCTGAAGGATGACAAGTTTGATCTACTGCAGAGTTTCAGCTGTTTTCCTTGTTTGATGGTGGTGGATGAACTTGTCGATAGTTATCCCTGGGAAATGATGAATACCAGCCAGGAGTTTGGTCGATTTGGGTCCGTTCGGTTGTTGATGCAGCTGTTCGAGGCTCATGAGGCTGGAATCAAAAATGGCTATTTGAGGGTGCCGGTGAAGACCTATCACAGTATTATCAATCCGGGTGCGCTGTGAGAAATGTGGACAGTTTTGAAGATGTGTAAATAATTTTCAATTATTCCAATGCTTTGCAGATAACAACCTAGCTAAGATGAGCGTTCGTTTGCAGGCATTCTACAAAGAATGGTATCAAGATTTTAAACTCACTATTGATAGTCCACCGAGTGATATTGAATTTAGCAGTATACTGCGAGAGGTCGACGTCATGATGTGAGTATTTTTTTTCTAATGCATGCTTGAAATTGAAATAGTATACAGTACTTTTACACTCCGGTAGTTACAATGGTCATGGTACCGGGCTTCAGTTTATAGATGGGGAAACTATTCTACAGCAGGACATTAGAAGCCTAATCTTCCTATTCGGGTGCGACTCGGTTCGATTGTTTCCCAGTGGCATCTTTCGCGAAATGGCCGGTAGTCACCTGTACTACAACATTGCCCGATGTCCTGCGGTGGTCGGAGCGCTGTGGGCATTGACCGATTACTTCACCGATTACTACTCGATTCTATTGGTTGGTCAGTGGATTCCGACTCGCAATCCCAAATATCGCGAACATTCCGTTTTTGATTTGGATTCGTCTGCATTCAAGTATGGGACGTTGCGTAAGTTAAGCTGTGCTGTGTCAATCAACTGTAAACTTAAGACTGAGAATATATTGTTGCAGAACTAACGAAAAAATCACAATCCAAACCTGGTTGCGACAACTTGTTGGCGCTGATGGCACAGTTTCGACGGCGCAGCTGGCTCCCAAAGCGTATCCGATGTGCAATGGTCTGCCGTGGTTTACCGGTGTTGAATTCTACGTTCTAAAAAGGTACGTGATAAACTGCTTAAAACTAGACGAAACTGCGATATAAATGATTTGTTTTGATACTTGCCGCTCTTCCATACAAGGAATGGAACAAAAGAAATCCCTTTCTTCCGAAAAGTGTTATTTTTAGACCGCCAGCAAGAGTCCTATACGAAAGTAAGCATGTTTTGGTTTTTTTTTACGCCAAATCAGTGCAAAGATATCACGCAGCTACCTCTAGCCGGTTTCTCGGCCATTCGCGTATCTGATTACCGTCAATTGGATAATGGAATGAGAATTCTCGCTTAAGCGATCATTCTGATTCAATTTACGACAGATGTAGATCTCACGGCACGGTTCCTTTTCCCTTCGGAATAATCTCCTCGGAGTTGAAGAATGAGCGCGTGTTCTCCAGAAGAGGGTGCTGCTGGATCACATACATACGAAAACATTCGGCGATTAGGCCTCAGTCTAGTCTGAGCGGTCGATCGCAGCGGTCGGATATGGTAGTGCGCGAATTGATTGGATCAAAAGTGAAGTGTACAACAGTCAGGAATTATTCAAGGTGAATTATTTATTCCACAAGTGATACCTAGTGTATATTATGGACTGTTCAAATACTTAAGATTAAGGCAATAGCAGTGATTCAATGGGATTGAGAAAATGGAAGGCTTTTTAGTGCTCATGAAGAAGAATTGAAATATACTAGTACATAATCGAATAATTGTGATTAGAATTCCTACGGAATTTTGAGGATAATTTGAAAAAAAAATCTTGGGATAACAGTGTTATATCAAAGAAAATCACCAACGTAGTACTGGGGCGAAATACGTGGCAATTTCGGGAAATCCAAACTGATTCCCCCTACACTGAATCAATATATAATTCTAGGTTCAAATGATTCTTGCCTCACTCAAGCCCTAATCCTAATTCAGATAATTTTAAGACGAGCACATTGACAGGTCACGGAGTCTTTGTTAAAATAACTTTAAAACAAAAAAATCGCATTCCCGAAAACCATTCGAAAAAGGGGCTTTTCCCGTCATTTTGACACTATTACTTAAGTATACTAAATACGTGCTGGATTTCGAAACTTCACGTTTCAAAATCTGGAAGTGTGTTTACAATACCATTGTCCATATGCCAACGGTAGTGTTTACATGCGGAGTTTATTGTATGTGAGAATGACCTCGGAATGGATGTGAATTACCAGGCATTTTGAAATGGGTTGCTGAATCTACAGTAGAGTTATCACGTTCTAACTAACGGACTAAAGTTGAATTCAATTGATTGTTGCTAGCTAATTTCTTCCTATAGTATTTGGCATATTGATTTATAATCAGATAGATCTCACGGAATTCCGCCTCGGAAATAGCACCGCTTTGTTCACTCGCGGTATTCTTAAAAAAAATCGAACACAACATCGTTAATGACACGTGAAAATTTTAAAAGCAATCCTGTGAAAAATTTCAAAGGAATCAATTTTGATTAAAAACATAGAAAATTTTTGGAGAAAAAATTAAGACTCGGGAGAAATTAGTCTCATGCTAAGAAAAGTGTCCATGGTTAAGAAAAATCTTCAGAATTCCGGGGATTTCAAATTGCTAGTGGGTGCTACACACTAAGTGGGCACCTGGCCTAAGCTTCGTCCTTGTTATATTTACATTTGAGGCGTTTCCAACGGATGGCAATGACCTCACTCACAACAACACGTATGATGATGATCCATTACTTGCACCACAGAGTCTGACTCATTTCGTAGCATTCCTCGGCGCTACCGGGCACAGGTTATCCAAATTGATACATGACCTATAATAAGAATAAGCTGCTCGCCATCGTAACAAGCCATTGATCCTGCTATTGCAAGTTGGAAGTTGCATTATCAAGGAATTATCATTCCACAGAACGTAGAACATCCTCGCCGAGACGAAATGAAACTAAAGCTGAAGGCATCGGTAGTGCTGTGTCTGGTAATACTGCTCGTTCTGGTGGACGATGCTAATGCCCGACGTGGTCGTGCCCGAGGACGCACCAAGTCAAGGGTAAGTCAATCAAATTATGTACCAGTATGTATACGCACAAGTCCCATGTGAGCTGAGCGCATCGGTTTTGAAAAAAAAAACGTTTCGAAAGAGATAGGTGTGCTCTATTACTTGGAGTGGTTTGATTTCATACGGCTGTAGTAGAAGAAATTCTTATAACCGGCGTATCATCCCCTTTAAATGCGGTTGGGAGATGATCAACTAAGTGGAAAATTGCCAGCGCTAGGTTCAATGGGTCGGCCGGCAAAGGGTAAATCCAAATCCCATCTGCAGCGCACATGTGGCTTGTGTTCGTTTGAAGGAATAGCCATTGTTATTTACTTATTCACTACATGTTTAATAATGAATGATGCTGTTATATCTTTCCTTTTATGTTTATTTCCAGATGCAAATCGGTTTGCCAATTACGGGAAAGTACCGAGATCCGGAATCCGATCAATATTACAACAACAATAATGTGAGCGAAATATTGCATTTGATATTGAATCCACTAGATCACTAGACAGTATTCATTTATGTATCCAGGATTGAGCGTAATATGCAGCTTTGTAACATTCAGTGGCACATTTCCGTTAAATCGTTAATCGTTCATCAACGGCGTTAATTTTCTGTTGACGAATCAGCGTTTTCGTTAAATATGATAACGAATTGAATTGATTGATCGTTAAATTGTGCATCGTTGAATCATTCGTTGATTTTATGTTTATGGATTAATATACGAGGATTAAATCTATGCAGGATATACTGTATAAAGAAAGAGAGAGAGAGAGAGAAGGATTAGTAAGTTCCATTTAATTCCACTACCTTATTTGCTTATCCTTGACAGATACGCGTATTTCGTCTACAATGTGCAGACTTTTTCAGTGTCTTGTACTAATACTCGCCTAATACTCGCAGTCGAGTATTATTAGTACAAGACACTGAAGAAGTCTGCACATTGTAGACGAAATACGCGATACTTCTCTCTCTCTCTCTCTTTATACAGGTATTCCACTAAGACGCCCACATTCATCAGGATTCACGATATACTGATTAAAAGGCGTTGAAAGACGATAACTTCTATGAATGCTTGAAAATAAACCAAAAACTCTTTAGAAATAGTGCAAACATACTACATACATTCCGGACATGAACAAAAGAGTTCTCTTTTGTTTGTGTCTGGTATAAATGTAGTTTGTCACACTATTTCAAAAAGTTATAGAACTTACAAAAAAATACGGCGACTGGCTACTTGAGCCTCTTTCGTTTTTATGTCGGGCTTTTAACAATTATTCAGGCAAGTACGGAATAATTTTTCCGTGACGGCATTTTCAAATGGAATCCACGGAATTAGACTCAAGCAAAAAATGAAATTAGTGTCTATATTCCTTGCATGTGATATTCTATTATTTACTTAACGATCCTGCGCACCTCCAGGGGTGCAAAGGGCCTTTGTGAAGGATTTCCATCCTGGGCGATTACTAGCTTTGGCCTTGACCTGTGCCAAGGTCAAATTTCGGTCAACGTTCTTAATTTCACTGTTTAGGCTCCGCCGCCACGAGCCTCTGGGTCTGCCTCTGCTGCGATGTCCTGCTGGATTCCAGTCCAGTGCTTGCTTACAGATTTCGTTTCCGCTCCGTCGTAGTGTGTGCCCAACCCACCTCCACTTCCGTTCACGAATTTCTGTCTCTATCGGCTTCTGATGGCACAAACGATGAAGCTCGGAATTTGAGATCCAATTGTGGGGCCACCAGGCACGAATTATGTACCGCAGGCATCACTGGCGTATAACAGCACAGACTTCACGTTCGAGTTAAAAATTCGGAATTTGGTGCGTCGACTGATCTGATTCGCTCTCCATACATTTCGCAAACGGACAAAACCATGGTTCGGTACACGGTCAACGGCTCCTACCATGATCTCATTGATTACGATGAGGAACAGTAGCGGTGATAATATACATCCTTGCCTCACACCCGCGATTACCCGAATCGGGTCAGACAAAGCTCCGTTGTGCAACACTCTGCACGAGAAAGCCTCGTACTGCGCTTCGATGAGGTTGACGATCTTATCAGGAACTCCCTTGCGTCTCAGAGCGCCCCACAAGTTTTCCTGGTTTAGTCGGTCGAAAGCTTTTTCGTTGTCAATGAATACCAAGTACAGGGACTCTTGGAACTCATTGACCTGCTCCAGGATGATGCGGAGCGTGACAATATGGTCCACACAGGATCTTCCAGCACGGAATCCTGTCTGCTGTCGTCGGAGAGTTGCGTCGATCTTCTCCTGTATCCGATTGAGGATAACTTTACACAGAACTTTGAGAACAATACACAGTAACATGATGCCTCGCCATTTGTCGCATACAGTTGGGGACTTTTACCAAGACGCCCTGCATCCAGTCGGCCGGAAAAGTCGCGATGTCCCAATGTTGATGCAACATTTGTGAGGATAGCATGGGGTCAGCTTTGAGCATCTCTGCTGATATGCGATCGACCCCCGGGGTGTTGTTGGACTTCATACTTCGGATGGCTGCTTCTATCTCCTGCAACGATGGAGCTTCAGTGTTGACGCGAGTAACGCGCCTCACCCTTGGCGGATCATGCCGAGATGGTGATGGTTGGTTGACCGCTGAAACTTCGAGAAGTTGTTCAAAGTGCTCAAACCAACGATTCAACTGGTCAGTGGGGTCGGTGAGCAACAGTCCAGTCGCGTCTTTCACAGGCATCCTTGGGTTCATCCTTGCCCCGCTCAGGCGTCGTGAAACATCACAGAGGAGGCGGATATCACCAGTTGTTGCGGCTTTCTCTCCTTCATCCCCTTCATAGCTTGTCCCGTATACAGGAGCGCTTAACTTCCCTCTCTAGAGCCGAATACCGCAGACGCGCCTCGTTCTTGGCTCCTCGGGTCCTTGCTCGCTCTATCGCGGCCTTTGCTTCTCGATCTTCCTCCAGGTTTCATCTGTGATCCACTCCTTCCTCTGAGTGTGCAGATCCTCCGCTGAGAAAACTCCGTCGAAATTATTTGGAATCTCCGCTTGAAGCATCAGAAATCGCCACCGAAACCGTGTGGAACCTCGTCCGCCATGAACGCAAGAGAATGCCATCGAAATTTTGTTTTTTCGTATTTTTTTATTGATTATACTGTATGTAATTGTAATTGTTATTTATTTAATGAAACGTAATTCGTAAATTACGTAATTTAGTCAAACGATGAACAAGAAAAACTTTCCTAGAATCTGCGTTTGCAGCGTTCTAGAACCGTCTCCAAAAGAATTCATGCAGAACCTCCTCCACCGAGAACGAGAGAAAATCCCGTTGGCAGCATCCAAACTCTTCACTGGCCGAAGCTCCCCCGAAGACAATGCGTGGAAACACCGTCCACCGAAATCGTGTGGATAGACGATTTTTCTTTTAATGTTTTGTTTGTATATCTTGCTTTGTTTTGACGTTCACATCCCACTGAATGGTTGATGTAAACGATGGAAATTAAATGCATTGTTTTAAATTAAATACATCGTCAATAAGCATTTTAAAAGTGAGACGCACCTAGTTTCGGACCCTTGTTCTGAATCTGGCAACGATTATTCTCTCATTGATGAGCGCTGCCTGTGTTTGGGCGCTAAGCAGAACGCCAACTCCACGATGTCGCGGAGTGTTTTCACCTCGCATAACAGAATATAAAAGTACCTGTCCCGAAGGCAGCTTGTGTTCTCCAAAGTTCGGCCAGCGGACTTCAGGATTTCTAGCTTCATACGGTGGGCCTCACTGGCGAGTTGTGTCAGTTTACCCTGTTGGGCTAGCGTCAGTACATTCCATGTTCCAATTATTGTCCGTTGTTTAGCGCTAAAAGTCGTTGCCATAAAATCAGTTCGTAATCTTTCACCATAGGTTTCTGTAACAATTTGAAGGTTTCGGAGACAGTAGGTGGTTGACCTAAGGTCTCCTATCCGCCGTGATGGGACTGCCATCTTGGGTATAGCTTTCGGGGAGAAGCATTTTGTATTCAGCCGCTGGATGCCAGTCAGACGCTGTTTGAGCCGCCCTAACATGGAGAACAGACGCTCGGGTTTTGTAAGCCACATCCTCCGAAAAGGATGCAGCTCCCCTTCCCTGTCAGCAAACGACCAAAGTTCCCACCGGGGTTGGTTACCCGATCTTCCCTAAGGTTACTTGTACCCCAGCCGGCGCCGCGGAGAGGAAGGGATAGGAGTTACTGGGCAAGAGGCTAAGGACCACTTTCACTCGCGTGACGGGTCTATTTTATAACCTTCAATTACGCAAAGTACCGGTGGTACGCATTATCCCAGTAATTTGCCAGCCATATTCTATTGTAATTCACCTTATATCAGGGCTGATAGCGAAGGGGCCTCATAGCCTAGTCAGTAACGGCACGGTATTACCATAGAGGTAACTCTAAGACCACTGGGTCCCGAAGAAAATCATTATTATTTTTGGCTCACTCAGTACCAGAACAACGGTCCCAAGCAGTCCCAAGCTATTTCACTCACCCCTGCATGTTCTGCATGAATCTACACACCCCTGATGTTATCTGTCAAACTTTCATAGCGAATCAAAACAAACATAGTGTAGTAATAGAATTTCAACTAGAATAGGGTACGTTAATCGTTTGCTTGGGACCAATAGGCTACTAAAGTGGTGAGCCAATTTAAAATCGTTAGTTTCGTATTGATTGTTGGTATTACCAAGCCGGAGGCGGTGGGTTCGATTCCCGGTCCGGTCGAGGGAATCTTTCGGTTTGGAAATTTTCTCGACTTCCCTGGGCCATAGAGTATCATTGTGCTTGCCATGGGCATCGAAAGCTCTCAATTAATAACTGTGGAAGTGCATTTAGAACACTAAGTTGAGAGCACGCAATAAGCTAATATGCGCTAAGCAATAAGCTTGAAATACGAACAACAACAAGAAGAAGAAGAAGCAGAGCTGGTCACTTCAAGCCAGTCATTAAAAAGTCTCCTTTTTTAAGGCCAAGTCACTAAAGTCACTTTTTCTCGTAATCAGTCACTATTTCCAACTTTTTCAGCGTGAATTTATTTCAAGATTGATCATTCTTTGCTTTGTGACGTTTAATCGTCTTTCTCTACCTACAGGGTGTCTACTTATTTTTCTAAATAAAATTACCTAAGTTTGTCAGGTTTTTCCATACCCAGACAACCAGAAATCGTATAACAATGTACACACAGTATCGTAAATTGCTACAGTTTAAGTCAAAATCGCATATAAGAATGGCATACCTCGCATTATGTTTAAGTTAAATCGTATAGAATGCAAATTTCCGACTTATATGCGATGACTCATTTTTCCGTCGTACTGTATCACAAATTTAATCGGATTACATCGTAAGACTTTTCAAAATGGATTTGTTATTACAGATCAAATCGCATATGATGTTAAATCAACTCGTTTAAAATTAAACGAAAATATGCACGTATATGGCCTCCACTTTTGTACGTATAAGCCATTTATTTGCATTCTATACGAATTGTTCGTTTGTATATATGTTTGTATATCACGAAAACAACTTTGAATATACGTGCATTCTGGTTGTCTGGGTAACTTTAACGGATAAATTCCAGGCTTATAATAAGAAAGCTATTTTTTTAAATGCGTCAAAAATATGCTATTTTTGTGGAGATCAAGAACAACAGCAACTAACCCAAACATTTTTAAGACATGGCAATCAGTTTTTAAGAAACAGCTTTACAATCAAATCCATTGAATGCTGAAGTTTAACACTTACTTAATTTCTTTTTTTATAAAGTAAAAAAAAAAAATCTAAAAAAATTCAATGTCTCTACATTTCTTATTCCATGTACAAGTTCAAAATATTGAAAATTTTCAAAGTGCCTGAATTAAGGAAAACAATAAATGATTTATTTCAAGTTCGTAATTACCTTTATGAATGATTAGAGATCTTCATTGCAGCCCCATTAACTTCACAACAATTGTAGGAACTTTGGAGAAGTTCTGAGGAATGAAAGGAAATGCTGAGAATTTCAGTGAAGCTTCATAAACAAACTGCGGGAACAAAAGAGAAGTTAACACGCTGAAAATATGGGGAAGACCTCAAAGCGATTATTTTAGTATCCGGAAATGTTCAGGAACTTTTCTGATGTTCCTAGAATTTCAGAGAATTTCACAAGGAGCGAACTTGAGAATTGAGGTGCGAACTTGAGGCGTATTGTGCTATTTTTAAAGAAGTTGTAAGCTCCTCAGAAAAGCTAGATCTACACGGAAAATAACTTTGTTGTCAAAATTATCATATTAGAGTTTTTTTTAAACATTATTTTTGAGATTTTTAGCCGTGGGCTAGTTCATCTCGTCCATAAAAGGTGGGGCCTCAGAAGGAGAACCCTCAATAGAGTAGTTTTTTACAGTGTTTACTTCAACCGAAAATTGGTTCCTGGCTCGATCGTACATTTACACAACATATTAAAGACACAACATTAAAATCTGAATAAGACAGAGCTCCACACCGGGGGAACCGGAAGGGCCCCCACCAGGCAGAAATGTCCCAACAGCCGAAAGGAATTAAAAAAGACTAAAATACAATGAAGCTACTGCTGCCAGTTGTGGTAGATAGAGTTGATATGGAATAATAATAATGAAATAAATAAAAACTTGAGAGGTGAGTCAAGTAATGAAACACTCAATTTGAGTTAAACTAAATTAGAGAGGAGCGTGGCAGAAGTGATAATAGAGAGATGCGAACAAAATCTCATGCTTAGTGAGGGGAAATTCTGACACAGCACGGAGGTATAAAAAACGAGCTACCTAAGCTCGTAGAGGTCATCCAGCCATGGGTAAGAAATCGCGCGGTAACGCGAGTGCCGGTTTACCGGGAAAACAGACTCTCCCAGGAGACGGCGCGACCACCGAGCCAGCCCAGAAGAAGCAGAAGAAAAACCCATTGCCCATCCCGACAGGCGTTGCGGACCCGCAGCCGGGGCCTCCCGGAACTAAACGACCCAGACCTGAAGACAGCAGCGCCACCGTATCAGCAGCAAAAAAGCTGCTGAGCAACAATCCGTTCTCCGCCCTGCAGAACGGAGCCCAGCCGCAGTCGGACCCTGAGACGGTGCCGAAAAAAGTTAAGTTGCCACCCTTCTATGTGAAGGGCTTCCCTCCCGGGCTATGGGAGCAGCTGGATTTCTACATTAAGCAGGGCCTTCGCTGCACCATTCAACGGTGCACGGAAGGCTACAAACTGATGGTCCCGGCCGAAAAACACTTCAACGCAGTTCAGACCCTCTTGGACAGAATGAAGCTGGAGTACTTCTCCCACGATATCGAGGCCACCAAGCCGCTGAAAGTGGTGCTGCGCGGGCTCCACGACATGGACACCACCACCTTAATGGACGAGATTAAGGCGAACGGCCTCAAGCCGGTCGAAGTCCACAAGATGACCCGCAGCAAGGCCATCAAGTATCGTGACCAGCTCTACCTGATCCATCTGGAGAAGAACTCCACAACCGTGAAGGATCTCCAGACGACACGCACACTGTTCCACATCGTAGTGAAGTGGGAGCGGTATAAACCCATCCACCGTGGCGTCACTCAGTGCTCGAACTGCCTATTGTTCGGGCACGGCACCAGGAATTGCCGCATGGCCAGCCGCTGCATCAAATGCGGCAAAAACCACAAGATCGACAACTGCGACAGCATCGAGGAAGCCACTCCCACATGCGCCAACTGCGGTGCCGCCCACAAGGCCACGAGTAAGGCCTGTCCGAAGCGGGCCGAATACGCCGAGATCCGGAAGAAGGCCTCGTCCAACAGCCAGCCCGGTCGCAAGAAGGTTCCAGAAAACAACGCGCAGAACTTTCCTCCGTTATCACCGGTCCAATCACGGCCAATTCCAGTGTTGCCGCCGCTCCCGCTCAACCAACAGTTGGCTGCCGCTGCAGTACCCGGTCAAGCCTCCGGGCCATCGACGGATCCCCCTGCTCCGGGATTGGCCGGTACAACCGGTGAAGCTACAGACGATTCTCCGCTGTCAACGGATGAGATCGTCACACTGTTGGCCCAGGCCATCATCATCAAGCGCACCTGCGCAACAAGAACACAACAGCTCCAAGCTATCATCTCCTTCGTTGCTAATTATGGACCGTGAACCCATAAAGATCGCCAACTGGAACGCTCGCTCCGTAGGGGCGAAAAACATTGAGCTTGCAGACTTCCTCCGCAAGCACGACATCGACGTGGGCCTTCTCACCGAGACCCACCTCAAGACCGGTGACAGCTTCTGGCTGCCCGACCACAGCATTGTCCGGCTTGATCGCACCAGCTCCAGGGGGGGCGGTGTCGCGGTCATCATCAAGAAAGGCATCAAGTACTGCACCCTACCCCACTACCGCACTTCCATCATCGAGGCCGTCGGCGTTGAGGTGGAAACATCGACCGGAAACGTCCGGTTCATCGTTGTCTACTGCCCCCGGCAATGTACCGTTAGCAATGGTACAGCACAGCAGTTCAAGAACGACCTTGCCATCATAACCCACACCAATGCCCGCTTTGTAATCGGAGGGGACCTGAACGCCCGGCACGAGGCCTGGCGGAACTACCAGCAGAACCAGAACGGCCGCCTGCTATTCGACCATTCCCAGCATGGTCTCTATTCCGTCTGGTTTCCGGACGAACCAACCTTCACATCACCCACGGGCAACCCATCGACGCTGGACCTGTTCTTGGCAAACACCAGATTAGCCAAGCCGGTTGCCGTCAACGACCTGAGTTCGGACCACCAACCGGTGCTGACCGAGCTGGGCTACAACGTGGCCCCTGCACCGTGCCAGCGGAAGGACTACCATCGAGTCAACTGGGTCCAGTTTCGACGCGTGGTCGACCGCCACATCTACGACAACCCACCGCTCGACACAGTGGAGGACATCGACCGGGCCCTGGAGGGTCTCCATCAAGCCATATCCGTGGCTGACGAAGAGTGCGTTCGACGAGTTCCTGTGAGGGGTAAGTTTCAAGCAATTGATTCCCACACCAAACTCTTGATTCGGCTCAGAAATGTTCGTAGACGCCAGTTTCAGCGGACTGGGGATCTGCAGCGTAAATACGAAATGGTCGATCTGAATCGGCAGATCGCTTCCAGAATGGTCTCAATCCGGAACGAGAGTTTCGGGCGGCTCGTTCAGAACCTGGACGACCGTTCCAGACCATTCTGGAAGGTTGCCAAGGTGCTGAAGTCTCACCCCAAGCCCATTCCACCACTTAGAGTCAATGACGAACGGCTTATCACCAACGAAGAGAAGGCCAATGCAATTGGGGAGCACATTGCCCAGTCGCATTTGCTTGGCTCTACAATCCCAAGTCCACTCGAGAACCAGGTTGTGCAGTGCGTCCAGACGTTAGATGCCTCCCCTTGTGCCGTCCCTCCAGAAGAACGGATTACAGAGGAACAAATTTGCTCAGCGCTGAAACACAGTACGAACATGAAGGCTCCCGGGTTTGACGGAATATTCAACCTAGAGTTGAAAAATCTCAGCGCGAGGGTGCACTCGCTGCTGGCTGCCATCCTCAACAGATGCTTGGAGCTGCACTACTTTCCAAGCATCTGGAAGGTGGCAAAAATCATCCCGATCCGCAAACCTGGGAAAGACCCTTCACTACACACTTAGAAAAAATTACCGACTTCGGTAATTCATTTACCGAATTCTCAACAGCTGAACGGTCGGTAATGTTTTCGGTAATCGAGAACATTACCGAAAAATCTGTAAACTGAATCAGCAAAATTAGCTGTCAAATTTACCGAACGATCGGTAACGTTTACCGAAAAAATAAGCATGATTTGTAATCGACTTTACCGGAGAACTGTAATTTTGAAGTCGATATGGAAAATGAAATTTACCGAAAGATCTGTAGTTTTTTAAAAGGTTACCGACTCAACTGTAATTCGCTTAAATATTGTTTCAAGGTATTTTCTTGGTTTTATCAATTGAATTAAATATTTTTTCCTTATCCTTTATTTTATTTTATTCTTACGGATATGCTTTTCGTAAATCTAAAAACCCAAAACTTACTCGTAGCGCTGGCGGTCACTGCAATCCATGCAAATATTTGGCTCCAGTTGTGGTCAATGTATTAAAGTTGAAAATTGCTGCCGGTATAAAATTTCTCTTCTTATATGGTCATTGATATGTCGGTGCAGTCCGGTAACATAGCCTGGTACTTGCGACCGACAGAAAAAATCGGCCATCTGTAACAATGGGTGTTTATTTAGATAACGAAATACCATCACTTACGGAAAATATCTACGATTTGCTCATCTTTATGCGTTGCAGCTGGTCCATAAAAGCCTCCATCATTTCACTTTTTGTTTTTCATAACATTTTCCACTTACACACTTTTTTTTAAAGGTCGAAAACACATTACGGCGGATTTGACGTTTCTCGCTGTGAAAGCTACCGAACTCGGTAATGGAACGCTTTGTTTACCGAAACTTCAGTAAAATATTTCACCGAAGTCAGTGATTAAGCTGATTTACAGATCTACCGGTATTTTTGTTTACCGTTTTCGTTGAATTGAAATGAAATCACCGAAATTCGGTAATTTTTTTTACAGTTTTCAGTAATATAGCGAGAAAATACCGAAACATCTGTAATTTTTAGGATTACCGATCTAAGACGGTAATTTTATTTACCGAACTCAGGGTCTCTGTTTAAGTGTGTACCGTCAAGCTACAGACCGATTAGCCTGCTCTCAGCGCTGAGCAAGCTGTTCGAAAAATTGATCCTCAGCCGACTAAACAAGTTTGTGGAGGAACATGACATTCTTCTTCCGGAACAGTTCGGGTTCCGCAAGGGGCATTCCACTAATCATCAGCTAGTGCGGGTGATGAATAACATCCGAAGTAACAAAGCTGTATCCAAGTCCACAGCCATGGCCTTGTTAGAAGTCGAAAAGGCGTTTGACAATGTCTGGCACGACGGACTTATATACAAGCTTTGTAACTCCAACTTTCCACCATATCTTGTGAAAATCACCCGTAACTATCTCCAGCAAAGGTCGTTCAGGGTGTCGTTGAATAGTTCCCTTTCGGGACAATTTCCGATCCCAGCAGGTGTTCCGCAAGGGAGTCTGCTGGGACCACTGCTTTACAGCATCTACACGTCGGACATCCCTCCTCTAGGAGACGGTTGCGTGTTCTTTCTGTTCGCAGATGACACCGCGATAGCCGTCAAGGGTAGGATGCCTCGTGAAATTACGAACAAGCTGCAACGATGCCTTGACACCTTTACTGATTATGCCACCACGTGGAAAATCAAAATCAACGCCTCGAAAACCCAAGCGATCATGTTCCTTCACAGACAATCACCAAAACTTAAACCGTCTCCCTCCTGTACCGTAATAATGGATGGTACAAGGGTCGAGTGGTCCACTGATGTTACTTATCTCGGGATGTTGTTCGATGAGAAGCTCCTGTTCCGCTCGCACATAGAGAAAACCCTAGTTAAGTGCTCCGCCTTGGTTAGGTGTTTGTATCCGCTCATTTGCCGCAGATCCCGCCTCTCAAGGCAAAACAAACTGGCTGTTTACAAACAGATCATAGCCCCCGCGATCTTCTATGCCGCCCCGGTGTGGGAATCGTGCGCTCAGACCCACAGGAACAAAATCCAGGTTGCACAGAATAGAGTGTTGAGGATGATCCTAGATCGTCCATTCGACACAAGAATAGCAGACCTCCATCAAGAGGCAGAAATTCCCAAAGTAGATTCCAAAATTGATGATATGACAACTAAATTTATTCAAAAATGCAATCTTTCTGAACATGCTTTAATAAGCAATTTGTACATAGTAGGTTAAGTGTATATAGTAGAGTAGGTTAGTTTTAAGCTGTAAATAGTAGTATTAAGTAGTTTCTCTTCAAATTCTAAAAACAAAACAAACCAATCCCACCAAAGTGGTCGACCGTGTACTAAGTCTAGGACTAATTCTGTAAAACAAATTTTGAATTTTGCCCATACCTAAAGATGAAGAAAGCAATTAAATCACTTAGTAAAAATTTATATGGTAATCGTCCAAGTTAAACTAAAATAAAGATCATTTAAACTAAAAAAAACTCGTAGAGGTCATTCTTGTAACTAACTTTGGAAGCAACGGAGACCAAATAGCAGCAGGAGCAGCAGCAGTACTGGAAGCAGATCAGCCGAAATTCGTGTAGCCGTGACCGAGACTGGAAACCTCGGTCCGGTCACGACACCAGTGTGGAGGGATCATCACCCAGCATGTCGCGTATGCTATTTGGAAGCCCGTGGAATTCCCGCAGGTTCTGATACTGCGGGCATACGCATAGAATGTTCTCGATTGAGGCTGGAGCTCTACAACCGTCGCAAGTCCTGTGAAACGGCATTCCATCGAAATTGTGCAAGATCTTGGTGTGACCGGTCATCAAACGCGACGCTATCTTCTGGTCCCGCTGGTTCAACTGTTCTGTCCATTTCCTCGTCGTCCCTTTGTTCGGTCTGATGAAGAGAGAGCGGTTTTGGGCCCACTCTGCGTCCCAAGCTTTCCGTACTTTGCTCACGATCCAGCGCTTGACATCCTGTAACGGTACTCCGTTGATATAGCGAGGGGCAGATGGTCCTGCCCCAGCCAGAAAGTCAGCTTAAGAGTTGCCTGGTATTCCGCAGTGCCCGGAACCCAGCAGAATACCGTGTTTGGTGGCGCGGACTTCATCGTCGCTTGTACCCAGGGATGAGTCGGGGCCTCGGATGTCAGGGCTTGTATGACGCTGTGTGAATCCGTGAGGACCCGGATCGGTCGGGCGGAGAGCGTTGTAGCAGCGATGAAGATGGCAGCAGCTTCAGCAGAGAAGACAGAACATTGCGGCGGTAAGCTGCATCTGGTTGGTGTGATGTTTCGGTGAGTGTGCGTGAGGTATTTTTCGTCTAACATTTCAGCTACAGTCCTTTTCATGGCCACGGAATTGTCTTCGGCTTTGAACCTGTCCTTAATCCGGCTTTCGATTTTTGGCAATGGTGTTTGCCAGCATTTGTCGCCATACTAGTGGACCCCACTGTGGGAAGATCTTCGTTGGCAGCCGTGCGGAGGAGTCTGTTCCCCTCGTCGAGGAGGAAGATCCCTTGATTTCCGGATGTTTTCGAGATGAAAGCAGGGGCTTTGGTTGCGATACTTTAGGTTATACGGAAGCGGAAAGGCAGGATGCCTGCGTCGATGCATGCAGCGTCAGCAGGTGTGGATGGCAGCAGGCCAGAGACAATCCGGACGTAGGTGTTGTAGACTGGTACTAACGTAGCTAAAAGCTTATACGTTGCGATGCAGGTCATCTTCAACGCATATAGAAGGCGACTGTCGATAATTGCGGCGACTGTTCGATCTCTTCTGGTCCGGATAAGATTCACTCAGCTGCGGCAATTGTTCTTGACTGCATTGAAATGCTGTTGAAAGTTGATGAATCGGTCAACGAGAACTCCCAGAACTCGGATAGCGGTATGGACCGCTAATTCTGTGTCGAGAAGGGCAGACATGGCACCTGATGCTTTTAGAGGCTGATAATTCAAAGCCTACTGAGTGGGCCCACCTGGCGACGGCGGAGACTCTCATCCTTGTACGTACTGGCGTGGGTCCGGTGGTGACGATGAGGATGTCGTCGGCGTAGACGAACACATATATGTTTCTCGGTAGTTGACGGAAGACTCCGTTCATCGCCATGAGGAACAGGGTAACGGCGATAACCGATCCTTGTGGGACACCCGTTTCCTCGGGGAAAAGCCGGGGATTTAATGTTGCCGACTGTGACTCGGAATGAGCGGTTGGAGAAGAAGTTATGGATGAAGTGAACGATGGGTCCGTTAAGACCCCAGTCGATTAGTTGCTTAAGGACGAGGGGCATTCGATATATCGAGCGATAATATCTCGGTGTGCAGACCACTGTCGTAGGCGTTCTTGAGAACTTCCCCTAGGGTTGCGAAATAGATGGACATTCCGAAACCTTGTCGGAAAGCGTGCTGTCGGTGATCAAGGAAATTTCCAGCTTCGAGGTGTTGCTTCAGTCTTCGATTGACCATACGCTCTAGGTTTTTGGCCAAACAACATGTTAGCGCTATTGAACGGAACTTGCTGACTTCACGGGTGGCTACCCCGGCTTTCGGGATGGGAACTACCAAGCTTAAATTCCATACTGCTGGGTACCCGTTTGTGAGAATTTTAATATCACATCCAAGAGGATGCACACAAATAAACAAATGCAGTAAAAGCAACGTTATGTCAGTTCATGCACTGTATTAATGATAATTTTGTCCTTTTTGGGAAGTAATATTACACCATATTTTCGACATAATTAAAGTGCATCCACTTTGACGTGATATTAAAAGATTTTTTTTTGCTGTGAAGAGGTCTAGTATCCGTAGCTATCCTGGTACCGGTAGCCTCTTGAGTAGAGGATATCCGATTTCGTCGGGTTCCGCCGACCTCCCGTTGCTGCAGCGAAGGGCATGCTGCAGTTCCTGCCAAGAGAAAGCTTGGTTTATACCGGTACTGGCGGTGTCGGGGGGTACTATGAAGCATGCGATGGATGCGGTCGATGGCTTGGTTTTCTGCTTGAACTTGTTGTCATACTTGTCAATTGTTGCGAGCTCGGCGAAGTAGGTACCTAGTTCATCAGCTACCGTTTTCGGATCGGTAACCGTGGAACCATTTACCTGGACGTGAAGTGGTGTCGTGCGTCGTTTCCCACTAAGGGCGTTGATTCGCTGCCAGAGATCGGCCGAGGATTACGATGCGTTCATCCCTTTCAGGAACTCCATTCAGCTGGATCGCTTGGCATCACGGATTTCTTGTCGGCATTGCACACTGGGCCAAGAATGCAACCTAGCGGAGCAAAATTAATACGTCCTCGATGTTCTTGGAGATGATAGCGGTGCGGAAATGAAATATGTATTAGGGAAAACACATCAATCACAGAATCACGACGAGCAACTGAATCCGATCAGCGGTTGAGGGCAGCCTTGATAGCAAGCTGCTTGCGGGGAGCCTTCCACCACCACTCACCACACGCGGTCATTGAATTAACAGCGTTTGTTGAGACCCGATGGAATTCAATTTTGAAATCTGTGTTAGGGAAAGCGCTTTTCGCAGGCAATCGGTGACCTTATGATCATAGCAACACTTGCACATTTGTGCAATTTTCAATAGTGATGTTTTGAAAAATGATAAATCCTTAATTTTAACAGATTCGTTATAAAATTTCCTATCGATTTGCGTATTCAGAATTAAAATCCATGATCTCTGGATCAAAATCAGACCACTTTCATAACGCGACTTTGGATTCTGAAATTACACTGCCAATGTTGCCTATATGGTATGTTAGACTTTAACCTTAACAAATGTCAAAAACATACTCTCTAACAAATTATTGGTGTAAAACGTTTTGTCGTGATGGTTTAGTAATGCTGAGCTATTAGGGTGTTCAACACGGATGAGGCTGGCGAGCTGTATGTTGTTTGGAGCAAGAGTGACGCGCTTGGGATAGATGACCCCCAGCGACTCACAAATAAACTGATTTCGATCCATAGCGGTGCGGCTTCTTTCCCCTTCTATGGATGCTCATGTGGGCTCTGCAGCTCGCTGATTGCAGACTGCCTTTCGTTGTGTACTGGAGAACAATGTTCAACGTCACACGCCGAAAACACTGCTGCTACTGATGCTGCTGCTGCTGACACCGACGACCGGACACCACCACACATGGTGATTGAATGAGCACCGTTCAGTGAGACAGGATCGAATTCGATTTTTAAATCTGTGTTAGGCAATGCGCTGTTTGCAGGCAATCGGTGATAATTTTGATCACTATTGCAATAGATGGACATTATTATATATTTCAATGGTGACCTATTTAAAATTAATAAAGTATTCATTTTTGCAGATTGGTAGATACATTCCCAATCGTTTGGCTTATTTAGAATGAAAATCCATCTGCTATGGACAAACTTATATGTGGTCAAAACCTGACCTCTTTTCGTAATGCGGTTGATTTTGGTTTTTTTTTAAATTGCACCCCCAATATGTTGCCGAAAGACGTAATCCTACGTCAAAAAATGCGAGAACTTTTATCAAACATCTAGGAATTCCAGAGAACTTCTAATAAATTTAGATATTTTTAGATAATTTCATGATACTCAGCGAAGTTCCAAGTACTTACATGACGATCAGATAGCTTCAGAAAAATCCCATTAACTTAAGCAAATTTGCAGCGACTTACAAGGAGTTCCGTGGAACTATGGAATATTCCAAGAAATATATGATTGATCCGAAAACGTCAGAAGCGTCAAGGAATTATCAATATATATATATAAGAAAATTTGCCGGATTATTAAACAAATTTAGAAAACTTCAGGTTAGCATAGATAAGTTTAGGGAAAATTAGTGGGCGTTTATAATGGTTATAATACTTAAGGAAAATTTTCGAAACTTCAAAGCAAATCAATTAATTTCAGCAAAGTTGCAGGTTCTTATAAAAATATTGATAAATTCAGAACAATCTAGAGAACTTTAAAGAAATCCAGTAAAAGTTTAGACAATTTTCATAACACAAGGAAAGTCTAGACTATTTGAGAAGTTTTAAATTAATGCCGATAATTTAAGAGAAATTTCATGAACTTCACAAAAATCTTATGAACTTCGGTGAAAATCATAGAACTATATAAATTATTTCGTTCTAATTCCATGAAAATTGCGGGAGCACAAAAGTTCCAGAAATTTAGAAAAACTTCGAAATCTTCGCAGAAGGACAGTGATCTTCAGATACATTTCGAGAACTTCATGGAGCTTAAGGCGACATCCACGGAGTTCAGTAATTTTTATGAACATTAGTAAAATGCGGGAGCATTTGAATGAAGTTTAGTAAGCTCCGAAATTATTAAGAATTTCAGAGGGAGGTCAGTTCCGTTAGTTTCAGAAAATTTGTGGGAAATTAAAAGCAGGACTTTAACTTCAGAGACAATAAAAAGTTAACTGATGTCTTCGCATAAGTTCAGAAGTTCACTGAAACGTAAACATTTTTAGGACGGTTCAATTAAATTCAGTGCAGTACAACAAGCTTCATGAGAATTGCAAAAACTTAAGTTTTGAGAATTTAAGAAAAGAACAGCGGTTCCGTTAACATTAGAGAACTCTCATAAATTTTAAATAAGTTTAGAGAAATTAAGCGAATTATTAAACCTTTAGAGGAGATCCATAATCGTTAGAAAAATTAAGGAAGCTTTAAGAATTTTATGAGAAGTATTGTGAGCATCAGGCTAGTTTCTCAAACTACAAAAGACTTCAAGGAAGTTCCAATAACTTCTGGAAAAATTAAGTAACTTTCAAGTACTTCTGAAGACCTCAGAATAGTCCACTCCATATTCGACGGAGATTTCCATTGAAATGTTCCTCAAAATTTTGATGAAGCTTTCCTCCGAATTCAATTTTCTTTTCGTTTTCCTCGGAATTACCTTATAATTCTCCACAATAAGAAAGCCCTTGGAAAGATTCTCCGAATATTCATTGAATTCATTTTAGATTTCATTTTGAATCTCACTCCTTCCCTTGGGATTCTACTCACATTGAAAGTCTCATAAGAATTCATTTGCATTTCTCCTCAAAAATTCCTTAAATTTCTTCTCATAATTTGTTTGGCAAACGCTCCTGAATTTATTTTCCGAATTCCTTTGAAGTTATTCTCAGATTTAATTGTAATCCTCCTTTTAATATTTTCATAAAAAAATCCAAGGACTAATGCTCCGGATTTCCTCCCACAATCTTTATGAAATTGGAATTTTCCTCTGAAGTTCACAGGAATTGTGCTCCTCAGAAATTCCTAAGAGTTTTCATTAAAATTTACTTTTAATTCAATTCAGGGTTTCTTGAAGTTCTACTCAAAACTATCAGGCTTCACATGAAGTCTAAAAAATTTCAGAACTACCTTGAAAGCTGATTGCATTTGATGTTTTTCTGAAAGATTTTTTGCCCCAGAACTCCCTTGGAATGAGGTCATACGATGCGAGATGTTTCATCCATTTAATGAATTCTGAAGCATCGTGTTTAAATCATTGATTTAAACAGACCCGATGCTGCTGAATCATCTTGTCCCTTAAATGATGCACAGTAGGCCTGGCCGTTTTGATATATTTTGCACAACTCTGATGTGCAACATATACCAAATAGACAAGACAATTGGTGGAAGGTATATCTAGCATTTTCCAGAATGCTTTTATGAACTGGCTGTATTAGTGTTAGATAAGATTAGATTAGATTAGAAGATCAATCAACATTGGGATCAAAGTTTAAGACTATAACTTGTACACTCATCAAAACTGCATCATTCAATTCATCTATGGATCCCAGAATGTTTCTAGACAGTGACAACTATCGCAATTTTTACATTCCCGGGAAAGTCACTGTTGGTTTGTTTTAAGCAGAGAAGTGATAACTTTATTCATTGAGTTTACCATCGTTCAACGTCCAGTAATCAGCATGTCGTGCATAGCAGATTTAATCCTATTTAATCATCGATAAATCCTGATGGTTAGAAAGAACCGGAACAGCAAAGTTTAAAAGTAGAATGGATTTTATTTAACGACTAGCTTGAGTGGAGTCTTGAACAGGAATGAAAAGTTTTTCACCGTTGTTTATTTAAGAAAACTTAGGTTGCTAGAGGTGACGTTCGGTCTCCAAGGAGGTGATCAGCACACTGCGTTACCGATTTACTCCAACACCCCCCCCTGAATCGGTCAGTCCTAGGAGGGTCCTCAGTTCGCGGAAACGTCCAGGTTCCAGGGGCTTGGTGAACGTGTCCGCTATTTGGTTTGCTGTATCAATTGCTTCGATTTGAAGTCTTCCTTGTGCCACATGGTCGCGCAAAAAATGGTGCTTTACATCGATGTGCTTGACACGCTTGCTTTCAGTGTTTGTGGCCATTGCAATGCACCCACGGTTGTCTTCGTACACCTTGAATGCCGTGTCCGGTCGAACTTGCTTCAGGTCTTCAAGGTTTCCGTGCAGCCACAGCCCTTCGGAGGCCGCGGCACTTAAAGCTGCATACTCGGCTTCACACGACGACAGTGCAACGGTTTGTTGCTTGCGGCTTGCCCAAGACACGGTGTTCCCAAAGACCTTAAAGACGAAGCCACTAACGGATTTCCTATCCTCAGCATCCGATGCCCAGTCAGCGTCTGCGTACCCGACAAGTGCCTCGGCGTCGTCGTTTTGCTTGTACTGGAGCTTCAAGTTCTTCGTTCCCTTCACGTAACGGATCACTCTCTTCAGGGCTTCCCAGTGGGCCTCATCAGGTTGAACTTGGAAGCGCCCTAGGTATCCAACAGCGTAGCATATGTCCGGTCGAACACACAGCATCGTATACATCAGGCTGCCCAGCAATTGACGGTATGGATGCGACACAGGATTCGCAGCTTGTGGTGGCAGGAAACAGCCTTTCTCCATTGGGGTTTTGACATGGTTACAGTCTTGCATGCCGAACTTCGTCAGCACACGGTCCACAGCAGCTTCTTGCGCCAGGTACATGCATCCGGTGGCGCGGTCGTATCGGATCTTCATTCCAAGGAAATGATTAACCACGCCGCAATCCGTCATCTGGAGCTTCTTGGAAAGAGCACGCTTGATCTCCTTCACCAGGTCCAGTCGATCGCCAGCAATGAGCAAATCGTCCACGTAGATGATTATGTATACCCCCCCTCGATCGTCGATCCTGGTATATAGACAGTAATCATGCCGGGAACGGGTAAAGCCGAAATCCAGTAGAAGGTCGTTTAGCTTGTTGTTCCAACAGCGGGGGCTTTGCTTGAGTCCGTACAGCGATCGATCCAGCTTGCAAACGAAGTTCGGCGGTGCTGCAACTCCTTCGGGTATGGCC
Organism: Ochlerotatus camptorhynchus; assembly: GCF_037179485.1. NCBI lineage: Eukaryota > Metazoa > Arthropoda > Insecta > Diptera > Culicidae > Ochlerotatus > Ochlerotatus camptorhynchus. Next base: position 2,708,199 of record NW_027040604.1, on the reverse strand, counting down.
ATGTAGACGTCTTCTTCAAGCTCACCGTAGAGGAATGCGGTCTTCACATCGAGTTGGTGAACGTGCATCCTTCGGTGGGTTGCTACAGCAAGAACGGTTCGTATCGTGGCTAACTTTGCTACGGGGGAATATGTTTCGTTGTAGTCGACTCCGGGCTTCTGTTGGAATCCCTTCGCCACCAAGCGCGCCTTGTAACGGATCGGTTCGCCATGCTCGTCCGGCTTGATTCGGAAGACCCATTTCGATTTGAGCGGAACCACACCAGCAGGGCATCTCACCAATCGCCAAGCATGGTTGTCCGCTAGCGACTGCAGTTCCTCACGGACCGCTTGCTGCCAAAGAGCTTCGTCGGCTCGTCCAGCGATCTCCTTGTACGCCTCCGGGACATCGAAGATCGAACGCTCGGCCTCATCTCGTCCAACGGAACTGTCAAATAGTACATCGGAAACGTTATGGGGAACATCTGCAGAATGGGATTGCGCGGCAGTGAAAATTTTTCCAACCAGAAATTCTTTCAACTTACCGGGGAGTCTGCGCTCCCGTTCGCTGCGCCTCGGGGTTTCCATTTCGAGGTTTGAACCACGGTCTAGTTGCGAAGGGAGCGCTCCGGTTTCTTCAACACCGTCGTCTTCAACCTCGCCTTCTTCATCATCAGTCAGGATGTCGTCATGTTGAGCCACCAGCGGCTCATCGGGTTGAACGGACTGTTCAGGGGTTTGCACGTCTTCCTCATCTTGATCCTCGAACTCGTACGGAGCAACAACCAAAGGAGTTTCGTCACGGATCTGGGTGGCAAACGGAAAACTGTTTTCATCGAACTTGACATCTCTGGCTAGGAATAACTGCTTCTTCTCTTTGTTCCACAGGCGGTAGGCGTTCGGCGCATAGCCGATCATCACAGCAGGCTTGCTTTTCGGAACCAGTTTCTTCCTCTGTGCCGTGGACACCCAAGCAAATGCTTTACAGCCGAACACACGTAGTTTACTAACGTCCGGCTTGTGACCAGTCCACATTTCCGCAGGAGTCTTCCAATCAGATACCGCGGTGGTTGGACTTCTGTTCGTCAGGTATACCGCCGCTAGAACCGCTTCATTCCACAGATTCTTCGGAGTTTGGGCTTCAATCAGCATTGCACGCACCTTTTCGACGATTGTCCGATTGAACCGTTCGGACACTCCATTCTGCTGTGGTGTGTATGCTGCGGTTGGCTCGACTTGGATCCCCTTGGAAACGTACCAATCACGCTGGTCATTGGAGCAATACTCGCGCCCTTGGTCGACAGTCAGCTTCGACATCGAATGTCCCAGAGCGGCACTCGCCATGGCCTCGTACTCTCGAAACTTCTGGAACACCTCGGACTTCTTCTTGATGGGATATACTACTGCAAAGTGCGTGTAATCATCAATAAAGGTGACGAAGTACCGAGAATCATCCCAAGCCGCTGGTGTAATTGGACCGCACACATCGGAGTGCACTCGTTCTAGAGAGGTCTTGTAGCACGGACTCTAGTACCCGTGAATGGTTCTCGGCACTGCTTTCCGAGAACACAAACTTCACAAAAATCCAATTTATCTGGTTTCTCGGGAATACCTGTTACCATGCCATGCTTCGCGAGTGTCTGCAAACTCTTGCTCCCCAAATGAGCCAGTCGACGATGCCACAGGTTACCAGTCACAGCTCCACACATGTTGACCGCCACCGTATCGACACGGAGATCGAGCTCGTAAAAATCGCCCCGCATGGGACATCTCGCAATCAGGTCACGACCTTGCTTCATGATCGCTTCCTTTTTCGTGAATGTGACATCAAGATCCGCTTTTGCCATCTTCTTCACAGATAGCAAGTTCGCTCGAAGATCTGGTACGAAGAGGACGTTCTTCAAGCTGATATAGTTACCTTCCTTGTTGACGCCGTTGATCGTGCCACTGTGCCGGGAAATCAGGGATTGATCATCCTTCGCCACGTTTATGACGACAGGGTGCTTCAGCTTCGTGAGGTCGGCGAAACAGTGCTTCACATTCACAAGGTGGTCCGAGGCTCCGGAATCCAGCTTAAAGGAAACTGCTCCCTCGTCCTTTGTTTGGGAGCATCTCCCGGTCATAAAAGCCACCGCCTTACCTCCAGCAGCAGCGTTAGCTTCAGCGCGCCCATCTGTCTTCAACTTCACACGACAGTCCTTGGCCTTGTGCCCCTTCTTCTGGCAACGGTTACACTTTCCGGTGAACTTACCAGGCTTCTGCTTCGATCCTTGGAATGCTGCAGGTTTCTCTTGGCAGGAATCCGCTGCCCGGTCGGTTTTCTTGAGCTCCTAGGTAAGAAGGCGCTCGCGAACAACATACAGTTTTAGGTTTTCCTCACCTAGATTTTCCAGTGCCGTAACCAACGGATCGAACGACTCGGGAAGGGTAGCAAACAGCTGGGACACAATATCGTTCTCTTCAAGCTTCGCTCCGTCCAGCTTCAGTTGTCGGATCAGCTCTTCGAAGGTTTTCAGGTGATCTTTCACAGACGAACCTTCCATCATTCGTAGCTTCGCAAGTTGCTTCCTGACGAATGTCTGCGACGAGACGGACTTCTTGGCGTAGGCGGATTCAAGGTTCATCCACATCTCCTTGGACGTCTCCTTGTCCCGCACCAAATGCAGCAAATCGTCATGAACAAATGACGTCAGCAGGAACGCCGCCTTACCGTCATCTTCCTGGAACTTCGTGAGCTCGGCCGCTTCCATCGGAGGATCCTTCTTGATGATATCCAACAGCTTCACGGACTTCAGATACTTCTCCACTCGAAATTGCCAATTGTCGAAACCGGTGCCCGAGAACTGCGGGATCCCGTGGACCAAATCCTTGCGTGAGTCGCCCATAACCTCTTGATGGTTAGAAAGAACCGGAACAGCAAAGTTTAAAAGTAGAATGGATTTTATTTAACGACTAGCTTGAGTGGAGTCTTGAACAGGAATGAAAAGTTTTTCACCGTTGTTTATTTAAGAAAACTTAGGTTGCTAGGGGTGACGTTCGGTCTCCAAGGAGGTGATCAGCACACTGCGTTACCGATTTACTCCAACAATAAACATAATATCAACGAATGATATAACGAAGCACAATTTCTCATATTTAACGGAAACGTTAATTCGTTATCATGGGGCCTCCCTTAGCTCAGTCGGTAAAGCTGCAGCTACAAAGCAAGACCATGCTGGAGGTGGCTCGGTTCGATTCCCTTTCCGGTCTGCACATTTTTCGGGTTGGAAAATCTGTCGACTTTCCTGGGCATAGAGTATGGTACAGGCATCGAAAGCTCTCAATTAATAACTGTGGAAGTGCATCTAGAACACTAAGTTGAGAGCACGCAATAAGCTAATATGCAATAAGGAATAAGCTTGAAATGCGAAGAAGAAGAATTCGTTATCTTAAAATTAACGCCGTTGATGAACGGTTAACAATTTAACGATAATGTGCCCACCACTGAGTTTTAGTAGGGTGGCGATTCTGCCCCACTTTTCCCTAATCCATCAAGCGTCTCCATGATATCACTCGTTTAGAGGTATTGAATATGAATGGAAAAATCCTTATTTATTAAATGAGCAAAAGAAATTGTAATTCAGCAACAGAAGCAGCCATCGTGATGGAACACAAAACTGACCAAAAGGTAATCCTTTTCAGGGCGCCAAAATCACACTTGCCTCGCACTTTGACTATGAATACGTTCTGGGCCACAAAATAGCGTTCCTGTGCGTAGCTCGCGGCACACCCAGGCCGACGATCACGTGGTTCAAGGATGGAGTGGAGATCTTCAGTCACCTTTATCTGCATGTGCGTACTAATCTAATCAATCTTCACTGATGGTAGAAAATTGCTAACATCCCTCTCAATTGCAGGTTCACGAGTGGTACATTGGGAAGGACAAGGTAAAATCCAAGATAGAGATAGACCCCGCCACCCAGATGGACGCCGGAGTGTACGAATGCACGGCAGACAATATGTACTCGATCGACCGGAGGAGTTTCAAGACGGATTTCTCGATTGCGTTCGATTAATGCTCGATCGCCCTGTGCCATGGACTGTGTTTCTAGTGATAGATTACTACTGTAAAGATTAAGGCTATGTGGTGGTGTTACGGTTCTTATTGCTTCCGTTTGTTAGACAGATTCAAAGCTTAACTAATCAGAGCAGCACATTTTTTTAGGTGTCTCACAAGGTCAATTTGCTGCCCGAAAATAAGAGAGAAAGAGAGACAAAAATACATATCAATAATATAAGGAAATGCTCCGGATGTCGTAGATCCCTTGATTCCGATTGTCCTCGTTTGTTCACACCCATACGCGAACGTTGTTGTCCCAACTGCAGGACGCCATTGCCATTCCGTTCGGAGCCATGCAAATCGATGTGACGCGGTTCTCGTGGCCGCTCAGGGTGCCTAAAGTGGAAGATTTCCAAGACGCTCAATTCAATGAAGGATGTTAAACAAAAAAAACACACTATTGTGGCTTACCATTATGCTGTCCCTTCATGGTGTCCCAAATGTGGACGTTGTTGTCGTCTGATCCACACAGAATGTATCGTCCGCTCAGAGATAATGCTGTGGAGAGGGAGGAAGGGAGTAGGTGTAGTTGGTAACAAAGCAGATTGTACTTTATTCTATAGGTTAATTCGGTCGTTCTCAACCCTTCATTGATTGCTATATAGCTTTGTGGAGTACTTCAATCATGTGATGCACTACTTAAGGTAGGGCAGGTATTGTGTATGCATCGGAATAAATAAGGTAATAAATCACAATCCTGTGAAAGCCACCAGCAGAAGCTGTCAAAGGAAATTAAATTTCAACAATTTCAATTTAATATAAGAGTTCCTAATTTGTATGATCGTGTTATTTTACAATTTGTATAGGTAAGAATATGTGCATATCAACATTCTATGCAGAGTCTCTAAGTGGATATTATTTGGACAGATCAACTGCGAATATGAGTGAAACTAATTCAACTTCGTTCGCTGGGATTCGTAGTCGGCAATCACGAGTTCCAAATTTAACATTTCATTCGGGATCTGAGATCTTTTGTAACATGATCGCGAATAATGGTTTGATTCATTTCTGCTCTCAACTATTACTGTTCTTGGAACACTTCCACAGTTAGTAATTGCATAATGATACTCAATGAAAACATTTCCAACTCGAAATATCTTCTTCTTCTTCGTCGGATTTCAAGCTTATTGCTTACTAGCATATTGCGTGCTCTCATCTTAGATGCACTTCTACAGTTATTAATTTAGAGCCTTCAATGCCTGTACAATTTTTGCATTAGTGTAATTGTGTGGCAAGTACAATCGTTTTTCAAACCCGAAAAAAAATCCAGGGGGCACTCCTCACCATCGCTCATCAACGGATGAATCTGGTAAAGGGAATGCTCAACCCGATTCGTACCTTCCTCAAATTGTCCTTTGCTCGCTTTCTACTTTCTATATACAATTTTGATACTACCGTACTATTACGGAACTATCAACTGTACACTTTCATCTCTGCATTTATCGTATAAAATGTCTTAGGTCCAGTTAGGGTTTGGGTTCCCCAAAGGTACCTAGAACTTGTCCGGATGTTACCAATGTTATTTATCAAATGATGGGCACTTAATATAACTTCCATTGAACTAGGTTTTGAATTCTGGTGTGATTTAAGGTGTCGCATGATAAGTTTTGGATCAAGTCAGAAACAGGTTATTTCCCTGGGGGTACCTTGAACATGTCCAGATATGACCAATGTGGTCCTGGGTATTTCATATAGCTACAATTGAACTTGGTTTTGAATTCTCATACTCATTTCTCTTCATTCTCATCACTTCAACTAATTTTGGCTTAAGTTAGAAACTGGTCACTTTTCCGAGAGAACCCGGAACATGTCTGAATGTGGTCCATAAAATCCACACATTCGTTGTGCATAGAACAACTGTTCACTAATAATTCCTTACCGCACGATGTGAATCCACTGCTCTTGTTTGGAGGTTCGTAGTGTCCAATCTGCTGGTCAGACCTGAAATCGAACAATCGAGCCGTCTTGTCCTCCGATCCGGTAGCAAATCCAAATCCACTTGGGTGGTACTGCAAGTAGTATTTATGATTGTCAAACATGTGCCTTGCGAAGTACCTGTCTGTATCATCTACCAAAGCCAACTTACGGAAACACTATTGACGTCCGCTTCATGGCCAAAGAATGTTTGCTTCGGCGTCGATTCTCGTACATCCCACAGCTTACAGGTGCGATCGACCGAACCGGTTACATAGGTATTCTTGTCTGGGCTGAGCGAAATCGACACCACGTCACCGGCGTGGGCATCAAACTCGGACGTCTTCTTGCCCACTTGCAGATCCCATACGCAGCTAAAAAAGAAAATCTCCCATCATTCAAAGAACGCTCCAAACTCTCCAATCACTACTTACATCTTCATATCACCCGATCCTGTTAGCACATGGGTGTCGTCCAAAAAGCGGCACGAACTCAAGAAACCCTCGTAGCCAGCCAACTCACGAACGATTTTTGCATTACCCTGGGCATCGCGGTTGTTCAGATCGTAAACTGTACACATGTTGTCCATGCCGCCACAGGCGACGAAATTGCCCGAATCCGCGTACGCCACACTCATGACCCATGCCGACCGGAGGGGAATTACCTGCACCTTGTTGCCAGTCCAGGTGTCCCAGATGATCAGTTTGCCATCCAGCGATCCGGTGACGCAGTGGCGCGAGTCACCGGCAAAGTGTACCGAGTTGACCTTGTTGATATGACCTTTGAGATACTTCTTCGTGCTGATGCGTACCTTTGGCGCATCGCCCATATCCGAACATTTGTCCTGGAGGGTGCAATCGGCCGCTTTCTTTTGTTCTTCCTGTTGAGGTCGGAATGAAGGAAAATTATCGTAATTGGATCGAGCGGTATGGTTTGCTCTATTGAATTAGTTGGTATCAGCGCGAGACGCAAAGTGAAATAGCTCATACTAGAATCCCACCATGTGCCTCGGGAAGCACGTGACTAGTGTAAGGTTCCCTCTTTGGATATTAGATGTGAGCTTCCAAAGGTAACATCATATTTGTCTGCATGTCAAACGGACAATCGATCAGTTGATTCGAGTAGTGTAACACGACATTTACACATAATGCAAGCAACGGTTAAGATTGATGAAGGTTTACAGGTCGTGCAAATGGTTTGATCACAGACAAACAGACGTAACTCTTTCTCCTCAATAGCCGTACATTTGACGTTCAATTTAAATATTATTAGTTGGGCGAATCCCTCACCCTCAGCGAATCACTTTGAAGTTTCTATATCTAGCTTGCGTGTAACATCTGCGTATCCTGATGAATATGGGCGTCTTACTGGAATACCTGTATAAAGAGATAGAGAGGAGGGTTAGTAATTTCCGTTTAATTCCACTACCTTATTTGTTTATCCTTGACGATACGCGTATTTCGTCTACAATGTGCTGACTTCTTCAGTGGTTTGTACTAATACTCGACTAATACTTGCAGTCGAGTATAATTAGTACAAGACACTGAAGAAGTCTGCATATTGTAGACGAAATACGCGTATCGTCAAGGGAAAGCAAATAAGGTTGTGAAATTAAATGGAAATTACTAATCCTTCTCACTCTCTCTGTTTACGTAGTTAATGAACAGCCCCTTAGTGTGATGATATATTTAAGGAATTATTCAAAGAGTTACGTCTGTGTGTATGTGGTTTGAAGTTCGTATGGGGATTACTACACTCTAAAAAATCACCACGTCCGATTTGCGTGAAATATCACGTACCTGATCTGTATTTAGAAAATCTCAAATGTTACGTGACGTTAGTAACTTTGACCTACATTACACGTCATGTCCACTAAAAATGTTGGTAAAATTGCCCGTTTATTCACGCAGATTAAGTGTATTTGTGTTTGTGTGTTTGGGACTTCGATATTTCCGCGAAAAGAGATTTACGTGATTTTCAGGTACGCAATAAAATCAATATGGCGTCACCGGGCGTGGTGGAGCTTGCTGCAGATGTTGGACGGTAATTAGATTCTTTAACATTAATTTATTTATGATTATATGTGGCCTTTTCTAGTTTTATAATTTCAGACGGTGACATCATTTTGAGTCTGCAAACAGGTGTTAATATTTTGTCAGAAATAAAACTCATACACGTTTCTACCTTATAATAATCAATTAGTCAATATTTTACAACTGTATGTATATATCTATGTATTAATTTAAACACGTGAAATTTATATCTTCCCGATAAAATTGCATAATATTGACTGTTTCTTCATATAGGGGAAACGCTCCTATAGTTGCGGTACGTTAGAAGCGTTAGGTTCCTATAGTTGTGTATGGAGTCTCCATACACAACTATAGGAACCTAACGCTTCTAACGTACCGCAACTATAGGAGCGTTTACCCTACTTTCCATTATTATCATTAAAATTTCACGTACAAATTACATGAAAAACATTTTAAATAAAACGGAATGTCACGTAAAAGTTACCAGATATCCAGTAGGTTTCACCCCGATTTCACGTTAGCAGTACGTGGAAATCAGGTTTTATTTACCTGACTAATCAACGCAGTTAATTGAAGCTGAATTTTCATCGGCAACGTGCAATTCCGGTAAAAGTAACGTGAAAAATAGGGTGGACGAAAACAACCTATGTTTTCACGTCAATCGGACGCGAAAATTTTTCAGAGTGTATGGAAGCAGTTTAAATCTTACAAAATATCGCCCTAACTTTGGTTCTAGTTGACCAAACACTGTAAAAATTTAATAAGTGGTTCCTACGACGCGATGCGGCGTGACTTGTCGATTCAGCAACGAATTGAAGTGAAAGTGTAAAAAACGAAGGAGACAGATTCTGAATCATTGTAGAGGCTGTTCATAAACTACGTAGACAGATTAGGGAGGGGGGAATTTAAAAAAAATGTATGGACAATTGTCTACGCAGGGGGAAAAAATACGGTCTACGTAGTTAATGAACAACCCCCTATCCGTCAATTTAAACAAAACTTTGTTTCAAATTAAATGAAATAATGAACCGAAAAAAACGAAATAGCCTGTAGCAAAGTCGTATCTGACAGGAAGCATATGTTCATCGTGACTCAATGACAAGTAGCTGAATATATGACACGAACATGATCGAAAAAAATAGAATGTGTGGTGAGCAAGGGTTATTCAACTCTGCACACCAAAATCTGTGCCAGTTTTGGCAGTGCCGAAAGTTGTGCCAAGCGTTTTGCCGATTATCCCGAAGTAGGCCGAAGATTGTGTTTACATTTTCAATTTCTTTAATTCGTGACCATGATTCATGGCAAATATTAAGCTTCATTATTAATAGAATGAGAGCAGATTGGGCAGTGGAAGAGGAACTGAAAGCAATACAACCTATTCGACCCGCACACAAGAAGCGAACGATATATGAAATTTTCACCATCTGCCAGTAAAATGCTCCCCGCCCAAATCAAACCCAGAACTCGAACGGACGAAAGTTCACTCCCACCTTAGAAACAACATCCTGGAAACAGTTCTGATGGATTCAGAACTACGCAACCTCGAAGACATCGCCAAGCCTATAGTATCGCAGATTATGATGTCTACTACCATCACCCAATTAGACACGTTCAAGCCTATCAAGTTCACAATCCTTTGCAGTGAAAACCATCAAATCAAGACCAACAATTAAAATGGCCTTAACTCCATTTTGTAAACAAACCTTGTAAGGCCATTTTCTCGCGAACCGAAACCTACATTTTCAAACCTAAACCACAATCGGGTAGAGGAGAATTTCTCCTACCTGTCCATTATGTTGGTTTGCCTTTTCGGACTTCGGTTCGCGAGAAAATGGCCTTACAAGGTTTGTTTACAAAATGGAGTTAAGGCCATTTCAGTTGTCGGTCTTGAAATGTCCCCCCACTTCATATCTGTCATGCCTCGGAAATGCTACATGATCCAGATAAACTTCGCATCTGCAGTTCAACTGAGATTAAGCAAGGCCACCCATCGCACCGCGTCCTTTTGAGACGAACTAGTGCAACAGAAGAATGCAGATTAGATCGTTGATGATGGGGTGTACTCACGGAATAGAATGTAATTGCATTTTTGATTGCATTGATCTGTTCCTAAAAGTCCTATACTGTTTCGCTAAGGCAATCGTCCAGATCTGATGGAATATTTGAGGTTAATACGTATCGACATCCCCCAATAAGTACTGGGACTTGTATGAACATCCCTATAAAGTCCTGTGAATTTCCCATCAAAGTCCATACCAATTGAAACCAATGGCTGCCAAGGATACCTAAGGAAAAACGTAGGAGGAAACGATAAAATTTTCATCCCGGAAGACTCTTGGCAAGACCGGGATTCAAACCTGGCCGAAATACAAAACCCATCACCCACACCCCCTATGATGTGGTTGATTTTTTCTTTGTCGTTCGTTCTGCATAACAACCTTGTAAAACAAAACAAAAATCCTCCGCAGCTGGCACAATATTGTCGTCGTTCAGAGGATTGTAGTCCATTCAGTTCGCCGATTGCATTTCGCACCGTACCGTCGTATTGGATGATCTTACAGGTATTTGACCAACCATTGCTGGAAGGAAACCCACTTTGGCCATCTTGACTGTCGTATCGACCCTCTCGACCGACCATGGTGTGGAAGAACCAAGGGGTAGGTCACTCCGCACACCAATCTTGGGTCAACAATTTTCTCTGTGTTTCGCAAGTATACCGCTGGTGTGCCGATTCTGCCGTCAGTGCCGGGCATAGAGTAAGCTGCGATTTTTCAAAACATACGAATATATTTGGCAATCCAGTATTTCTGACAGCTTGAATGTTTAGGTTTGCAATCGCAACGGCCCCAATAAGGCTCGATAAGGATTTCTTCTACCGACAAATAAAACGCCTCTACACCAGCTGGACGGTGTAGACGAGGAAACCATCCACAGCAAATCAACCTCGTTGAAGATCTGGCTGCGAGTTGATCGAGATACGATTACGGTGCTGTGCGAAAAGTCAATCTTTTTTCTGACCAGCAAGAAGAAGGTCGATTTCCTGAAGTAGATCGAGAAGAACGGTTGGTTCGGGAAAGAACGACAAAGACGATTAAGGGATCCAACCATGGCAAAAACGTTGGACGTCTTCTCCAAGGAAAACTTCCCGGGGGAATTCTGTGAATCGTGGCGAGCCTTCACCAAGGACAAGAGCTTCGACACGGTGGACATCAGCGTCCCAATCGCGTACATCATGCCCTCCAAGGAGGACTCCGAGGTTATCACCATCGGTAGACGTATTGAACAAGTACCTCAAGGATCACATCATGGAGATTATAGATGCTGATAAGAAAGTAAAACATATCAAACTGTCGGAGGGTGTCGAGCAGGCACTGACGGACAAAAGGTACGTCTTCAGTTGGACATGTGCTACCCGGTGATTATCCAGTCGGGTGGCAATTACAGCTTGAAGTTCAGTTAGCGTTCAGTACATTCAGCGACAAGAACTATCTGCACTTTGGATCTATCATCTGTGCTCTGGGGGTGCGCGTTACAAGTCCTACTAACGTTGCTGGTCAACCCGACGATTCAGAAGCACTACACCTTACTGCTCAATCTGGAAGAGGAACTGCTGAAGGTGATGATTCCGGACAAGAAGGTCTCGGATGTTTTCGACGTCGGAATGGTTTATGCCAAGCTAAGACGTTCGGTTTCACCATCGGGTTGAAGTTCCGGGAGAATGCGATCGTAGGATGTACCTGAACAAGTGAAGTTCAGTTTAAAAATTGTAAGTTAATTAGGTTGAGTTGAAGCAATACAAATTCCGTGTAATTGTGCCGTGAAAATTAGTTCGGCATTGTTCAAATGAGTTTGGTTTGGTAGACGACCAATTGACCGATTACTTTTCACGGAACCTAATTAGCTTACAAAAATCGAAAATCATTTATTTCATTCCTGATGAATGTGGGCGTCTTAGTGGAATACCTGTATAATGAGAGAGAGAAGGATTAGTATTTTCCATTTAATTCCACTACTTTATTTGCTTATCCTTGACAGATACGCGTATTTCGTCTACAATGTGCAGACTTCTTCAGTGTCTTGTACTAATACTCGACCAGTCGAGTATTAGTACAAGACACTGAAGAAGTCTGCACATTGTAGACGAAATACGCGTATCTGTCAAGGATAAGCAAATAAAGTAGTGGAATTAAATGGAAAATACTAATCCTTCTCTCTCTCATTATTTATTTCATTCGTATCCGAAAATAAAACTACTCTTTTACTTCATTCAAATTTAAACCGAAATCTCACTTAAAATTTACATAGGGTTAACTACCCCATTTCCAGCCTATTAAGCACAACCCCAACTTAGTCTTTCTTTATCTACCGCAGTTTAGCACCAAACGGAATGTTATTATTACTGATGGCTTCCAAATTTATTTACCTTTCCGTACGTAACGTAAGATTTCATAAAGAGAAACCAATCGTTGAGATATTGTCTAACACTACTTCTTGACGCCAAACTCGGCCTACGGATTCTAAACTCGGCCTTACGCATTTAGGCCTATTCTACGCGGCGTGTGAGGTGACGTGACAGTGAAGTGATGGTGAAGTGACAATTGTCACCTCGGGTGAGGTGACTCTCCATGCAAATCAAATGGAGAGTCACCTCACCCGAGGTGACAATTGTCACTTCACTAGTGAGAGTGAGTCACCTCACCTCACACGCTGCGCAGAATAGGCCAAATTGAAACGCAATTGAAACGCCAATGAATTCACTTCGGCCTATCAGATGAAGATACTAATTGATTCGGTCGGAGCACTTCTTTTGTTTTTGAGAATAATGGGTGCAAACCTTCATATCCCGCGTTCTCATTGACTTCGTTCGGTAGCTTATTAACTAAAGTATAATACCAAACGCATTATTGACTTGTTAACTCTGAAATCATGGATTTATTTGATGTTTTCTGTTCGATAGGTCCAAAATGTTCTACCCTACGTCGAATCGGTGGTAAGGCCATAGTTGTTACCCTTCACAATCATATCCATCGTTGCCCCAGTAGTTGGAGCAGTAGTTCTCGAATAGCCAGTAATCTGCTTCTTTGAGTTTTCCGTATCCAACCGCCACCACTGCATAATCCAATGCATCCAAATTGCTCTTGAATTCCGGTTCGTAGTAAACTGCATTTGCGTAGTAGCGGAAAGACTTGTAACCGGCATCGATAGAAATCGACAGCCCTAGGAAGCCTACATTTCGAATTTAAATGTGAACTGAGAAGTGAATTTCTGGTCTCAGTTTCTCTAGTATATTTTATTAGAGTATGTTTCTGAAATACACAGTCAAACAGCACGTAATGTTGTGAACAACTTCAATGACAGCTGTCCAGCAGTGCTCCCATTCTATTCAATGAACAGTTCAATGCCTACGAGATTGTGCCGATGGATGTGCCTAAACTGCGCCGAATCTACTATCGGCACACAGTGATGAATGACTTACCCCTTGGGAAGAACACTGTTGGCGTAAAGCTATTCTGGACGAAACCACGAGCCGCTGGAATTTTTGCTTCAAATCGGATGAGATAAACTTATAGCGGATTCGTTTATTATCGGGGTTAACACCAGTTCCAACCCAGTGCGAAACCGAACTTTTTGTCAGTGTGAACCTCAACCTGAGCTTGGTTTTAAAAACAAACGAGCAAACTGGCGTTTGTCAGTAAACAAGCAAACCCAATCTTGATACCCGATCCAGGTTGGAACTGAATAATAAACGAATTCGCTATTAGTTTCATGATGCAGACAGATGCAGGCAATACTCACACCATTTTTCCTTGGAATCCAAACCCAATGCAGTAAACAAAGAAGTCAACCTTAGCAACGATTGGAAAAACGTCAACCCTCGATAGTGATGCCGTTTTATATTATGTTGATTGTATCCTTCTTGTCAACGTTTGTCCTAAAGCGCCGAATAGTGTGCCATGCTGTGTTTCGGCACAGTGTGCAGAGTTGATTACCCCTTGGTGGTGAGTTCATTTTCTATTTGTTTCGAAAAATGTTTGACCCTGTCTATGGACGAGTGCACGGATCGATTTGAGTTCACTCACTAAACTCTAAACCTTCATCAATCATCACCATTTGTTGCACAGGCGCATATCTTGAGATTATATGAATCAGACTGGCGGCCCGAGCAAAGTCCAGCATCAAAATGACAGCAAATTGAAATCAAGTTTTAATATCAACATCAAACTGAAATCCTAATTTGATTTCAGTTTATGCAATTCACAAATTTTATACCAAATTTTGTTTTCATTTTGCTGTACAATTACTCTTCAAAAATACGTTGTTGCGGGTTTGTTTTCATTGCTTTAGCATAACATCAAATTTGTCTGCGAATGACGAGATTGGTCCATACGGATGCAGCCACACCACGCAATCGAACTGTTTGATTGAGGAGCAGTGTCGGAGTCGGGCGAGAACCATACCGGTAACTCATTCGTTGGAAGGATTTCGCTGCAATCAACACATACCACTGACGAAGAAGAGAAGACCATCAGATCAACAAAGATCAATACGGAGAGCACCAGTCTGCATCTACCACAGCTCGCGATCGGTCATCGGAGGGCAAACCTCCGCACGTTGAAGTTAAAAATAAATGTTGAATGTTTTGATTAGTCTAATGTAGAAATTGTAGTTCATTTAAATAAAGTGTAGCCTTTTAATGTAAAATGTGTGTTACCTTGTGAAATAAGAGTGTCCACGAAGTGACTATAAGAGGTCCAGGATAGTTCTGCCTTTTTCTGCGGAGTAAAACGGTTCATCAACGACTGGTCAAGCGATGCAGTGACTTTGGCAAGGTCGCTCAAGGACGAACTGCACGGAATTATTGAAGGTATCCCAACATAAATTGGTCCTTCGAGCCGGATTTCAACTACCGGTGAGTCAACGGTTGGGATATTAGAGGACATCGCCATTGCATCGGAAGAGTCATCCAAGAAGTGCCATTGTGTCCTTCTGAAAGGATTTGCGCCATCGAGGTAGGCCATTATCACCCTACCTGAAAGAGATCTACGCCATCGCAGGTGGTCCACATAAAGGACCTTCGTCATCATCAGACGACGTCAATACGCTGATCGCCATCACGATCGTGACTGGTTTGGCACATCCAGTCTCAGTGCGCCATTGCACTTGGACATCGTAATCAATAGGCACTTATTGGCATGGCAATGGCCGATTGAAGTAACTGTTTGCAACGAGGTGCTTTCGCATTTTGCTGATATTTTCGGACGCAAGAAAGATCTTCAGGGCTACGTAGTTCAACCTTAGTGTTGATCTACCATCGTTCAGGTAGGTTGAACAGGTGTATGTCCGGCCGAAGCCAATCTTCATTTATCTAACATCAACAATTCGACCATTTCTTCACTTTCCAACGGATAATCGACCGGTGTGCTAAATGGTGAGCCAGCTAACAGGGAGCCATCGCGACATATCTGCAGACCATTCGAATACTACTAGTGGCGAATCGGTAGTCAGGGATTGGCTAAGGAGCTAATGAAGAGGAACAACGAAGCTACACCACGACATTACGAAACCATACGGGCTTGGGCAACACCCATCGAACCTTTCGGCCAGGTAAACTTATACATATTTAGATATATGCCCAGCCGTAGCTGGTTTTATCGTTGATGCTGCACCACAGAATAAATTTTACCTTTTTTGATGAAATTTGGCTAAATTTCCTTACGGAGGCAATCCCTATGCTCAAGGGCTTCATTGGACGAAGCTTTGAGTCGTTGTTGAGTCGTACAGCGCCATCTTTAGACTCTCCAGGTGAGGCTAAAGTATATGTCCTGCCGTCGCAGGCATTCTGTCGATACTACATTGCTGTTTTTCCCTCTGTTGCACTGGATATTCCTCTTTGAGACAACTTGCTACTCTGTTGCTGTACATCGAAGGTGTTTTTCGAACTTGGCTGTTGGCGTTCTTTGTAATTCTCTAGGTGAGCTTTACGGTATATGTACAGCCGAAGATTGGGTTTTTGAATACTACATCCGCTCTTTTCTACCCTTTTGTCATTCACTGGATCGTTTTGGAGTCTGACGCTGCTGACATTCGCTAAAAGGCACAACAATTTTCGATTTGGTTCTGATCGGTTGAGGGGCACCGCTGTTTAGTCTCACAGGTGAGCTGAACAGTATATGTTCACCGAAGCGGGCCAATTCTTGAAACTACATCCACGTTTTCTCTCGCTTTTTGGAAAACATACTGCGTCGGCAAGATTCAACAATGGCAACCAAGGGATCAAGACAACTGAAGTCTCTTACGACGAAGCTCAGAGGTCTTCGCACTTCGTTCAGCAACATTAGACGGTTTGTTAGTGAGTTTAAGGAAGGGACAACAGCAAGTCAGATCAATGTTCGTATTGGTCGTCTCGATGAGTTGTGGGAATCCATTAATGAGACTTCTTGGGAGATAGAATCTCATGAAGATTTTGAAGACAACGAAGCATTTCATAAGGAACAGGAAGAGTCTGAAACCCGTTTCTACGATGTCAAATCTTTCCTGATGGATAAGGCGAACGAATTGCAAGAGATTCCCTCCCAAAATCAATCTATTCGGGGAGGCGATGCTACTTTGCATGGTGCGGTTGATCATGTCCGTCTTCCGCAAATAAAGCTTCAGAGTTTCGATGGGAACATAGATGAGTGGTTGAGCTTCAGAGACATCTACACTTCTCTGATTCATCACAAAACCGATTTGCCGCCAGTTGAGAAATTCCACTATCTCAAAGGATGTCTGGTAGGAGAGGCAAAGGCTCTGGTTGATCCGCTACAGATCACTTCGAACAATTATCAGCTAGCATGGGATACGCTGCTAAAGCGTTACAATAATAGCAAGCTCTTGAGGAAAAGACAAATCCAGGCGTTGCTAAAACTGCCGTCTCTCGTCAAGGAATCCGTTGATGAACTACACAAATTGGTGGAAGGATTCGATAGAGCTACTCGGAACTTAGATCAGGTACTCGAACCTGCTGATTACAAGGACTTGCTATTAGTGGAGCTCCTCAGTTCTCGTCTCGATCCAGCTACGCGACGAGGGTGGGAGGAATTTACGTCTACCAAGGAAAGGGATACATTCAAGGACTTAATGGATTTCCTCCAACGGCGAATCCAGATCCTTGAATCGCTACCAGTGAAATCGGAAGCCAAGCGTGATTCTACATCACAGGAAAGGCGGAAACCTGTCTACCAGAAGGTTAGCCACAATGCTACTCAGTCCAACAGTGCACAATGTCCGTCCTGCTCAGAAACTCATGGATTACACATCTGTCCAGACTTCGTAAAGATGTCGTTATCCAGTAGGGAGTCTTTTCTGCGTAGTCATTCTCTTTGCCGAAACTGCCTAAAACGAGGTCATATCGCAAGAGATTGCTCATCGAGATAGTCTTGCCGAAAGTGTAAGGCCAGACACCATACGATTATGTGTTTCAAGCCAGACGGAGTCAGCTCGAACCAGAGGTCGTCCGGAAGTGAAGTTTCGGGTGAAGGCGCTAAGCAAAACTTAGCTGCTGCAGATTCTCAGGTGTTGAATGCTGCTTCAACAAAATCGGTGTCATCTAATGTGGCAAAGATTACGTCATCCCAGGTGCTCTTGGCTACAGCAATAGTCATCATTGAGGATAATCAAGGATCCCGCTATCCAGCTCGTGCCCTATTAGACTCTGGTTCGGAATGTAATTTTATTTCGGAAGATCTGAATAAGTTGATGAAGGTCGCTAGCATCAAGGTCGATATCGCTATTCAAGGTGTTGGACAGACGAACACGAGAGTCACCCGACGGATTCAAGCTACGGTCAAGTCTCGGATTTCGTCGTATTCTCGTTCTATGGATTTCCTAGTATTGCCAAAGGTCACAGCATGTTTGCCTACTGCCACGGTACAGACTAACAGATGGGAGGTACCGAAAGGAATCGAACTTGCGGATCCAGAATTCTTTCAGTCAAGAAAGGTGGATTTGGTGTTAGGAATCCAAGCATTCTTCAGCTTCTTCCAATCTGGACGGGAGATTCCATTGGGCAACGGACTGCCTACACTCACTGAATCGGTTTTCGGATGGGTGATGTCCGGAGAAATCAGTAGATCAGCGGAAGGTTCAAGATTCTCGTGTAATCTCGCAATATTTGACAATATGGAGGAACTATTGTCTCGTTTTTGGTCCTGCGAGGAGGTGGGAGCCGTCAATAACTATTCTCCAGAGGAAACGCGCTGCGAGGAGCAGTTTGGGCGTACCGTGCGAAGGGAAGCAGATGGTCGATATACGGTAACTCTTCCTAAAAACGAGCGAATCTTGGAACAGCTGGGGGAATCAAAGGACATAGCGCTGAAACGTCTACGAAGTGTAGAAAGAAGATTATCGAGGGATCCAAATTTGAAAAAACAGTATTATGACTTCATGGAGGAATATGTCAAACTTGGTCATATGAAGGAAGTCGTGGATACGAACGAAGAGGTGGTGAAACGAGTCTTCCTACCCCATCATCCAGTGATCAAGGAGTCGAGCACAACAACCAAGGTCAGGGTGGTGTTTGATGCATCCTGCAAAACATCAACGGGCGTCTCCCTAAACGATGCGCTGTTTACAGGACCGATTGTGCAGCAAGAGCTGAGGTCGATCATCCTTCGAAGCAGGTTCCGCCAGGTTATACTTGTTTTGTTATCAACAGGAAAAATCGATATCAAATTGAGTTTTCAGTTTGCTCTCACTGATAGCAGAAATAGATTTCAATTTGATGTCACAGGAAGATTTTTTTGCTCTCAATTTTAATATTTTAACCGTTAAAACGACCAAAACGACAACAACCTGAACAATCATTATCAGCGAAATCACAACATCAAATTTAGATTTCAATTTGATCTCAGACTGTGCTCGGGGGGTGGCCTTAATTATTGCAAACAACCCAAGCTATAATTTCACGGTCTTGTGTAAAGAAAGAGAGATGGACTATCAGTCCTCATCGTGCTCTCTTGCCGTGCGGATCTATTTGCTTTTTGCTGAAGGAAGTGTTACTGCTACCTAAAGCTACAACAAATTTAAACAGCACTTTTCAGTGCTCAATCTGTAAAATTTCTACTTTGTTTGACTCTTATTCCTCTTCGATCCTTGTTTAGACCCTACACGAGGTAATCCTGCTTGGCCATCGATTTGGAAAATTCTTCTTCGATCCTTCGGATCCTTATAGTAATCTGCTTGGAAGTCGATTTGGAGCGCAAAAGAAAAGGGCAACGGCTTGGTCCCCCTTCTGATGAAATTCAATTGAGCAATCAATTTGATGTGCTTACGGATGATGAGAATGATCAAACATCCAGGCAAAATTCCATTAAACATGTCATGCTTAATGTCAAAAAGGAAAAGGCTCCCCCCTATTGTTGTAATCACTTCCGATTGCCATGCTCTTCGCAAGGAACTTTTGAACTTCGTTCAATTTAAGTTTTCTTTAACCTTGGACGGATTCAAACGTCTTCTCAACTACCTTACTAAAAAGCAACACGCATTTTTTACTTACAGCACCAAAACTGAACGTCTGTTCAAGGTTGTCTTGAAAGGTGTGTCAAGTGGTTAATCTCTGGATCAGATCAAAGATGAATTGACTAAATTACTTGGAATTGAGCCTGTCATAGTAATCAAAATGAAAATGAAATCCCGTCCTGGCGATTCACTCAACGGGATTTTCAATGATTTTTATTTAGTTCACTTCAAGTCTAGTGAACTTAACAACCTTAAGGCCTTAGAAAAAGCTAGCTTTATGCTCCATGTCCGAGTGAAGTGGAAACACTTCAGGAAGACTGGAGGAAATTTCCAAAACCTCACCCTGTGCCGTAAGTGCCATGGATGGGGTCACGGAACAAACAATTGCTACATGCCAACTAAATGCACGAATTGTGGTGATTCCTCTCACACAAAGGACGACTGTCCTGTGAAGGAAGATCCTGAGAAATTTAAATGTTACACCGAAAAATCATTTTTTTGGGAATTTAAGACTCGCGATCCTACAATCTTGTTCTAAGTGACAGGTAGAAAACGCTCCACGTTCTCTATGAGGTACTAATTCCACTACTGCTAACAATCAGCGAGGAACAAATTTTACATTCGTACCTATACAGTACAATCATAGAGGTAACTATAAGACTAGTAGGCCTCGAAGAAACGTGCTCAACTTTTCGGCTCAGCTCTTGTACTATCTTCGGTCCCAAGCTAATCGATTCACCCCTCGAAACCTAGGAAAATCCACTTACCCTTCATTTTATCTGTCAAACTTTCATAGCGAATCAAAACAAACATAGTGTTGTACTAGAATTTTGGCTAGAATGGGGTACGTAATCGATTTGCTTGGGACCAATAGGCTAGTCAAGTAGTGAGCCAATTTAAAATCGCGGGTAGAAACCGAAATCAAAATTCTAGCCAACATAATTCTAACGGAAATTGTGATGATTTTGACTTAAGTAGCATTACTGCTCCTAAAATGGAATTTTTAATAGGAATCATTAATCGGCATGATTACTGATATGCTAAAGCTAACTCCATGTTTGATGCTATTCAAACTGGAGTTAAATTAGCGAACAACGAAATTCAGTAATGGATTTTAAATCATTAAATATTTTGAATTGGAATGCTCGATCTCTTAAAGGCAATGAAGATGAGATGAGAGAAAGAAGGATTAGTAATTTCCATTTAATTCCACTACCTTATTTGCTTATCCTTGACAGATACGCGTATTTCGTCTACAATGAGCAGACTTCTTCAGTGTCTTGTACTAATGCGCGTATCCGTCAATGATAAGCAAATAAGGTAGTGGAATTAAATGGAAATTACTAATCCTTCTCTCTCTCATTATACAGATATTCCACTAAGACGCCCGCATTCATCAGGAAGATGAGATATTTAACTTTTTGGGAGTTCATAACCATATCGCCGTTATAACTGAAACGTTCCTTAAACCTGACCATAAGGTTAAAGTGGACGCAAATTATTTCATCCATAGAAATGATCGTCTTGATGGAGCCTGTGGTGGGGTTGCCATCATTGTTCATATATCAGTTTTTTCTTCATTTGAAACAAAAGTTTTTGAAACTTTGGGAGTTACTATTGAAACATAATTTGGACAACTTAGGTTTGTAGCTATTTGCCATTCCAATGGTCAGCAAAAGAATTTTCTCAATGGTGACCTTCAGGAACTTACCCACTCATGGAATAATGCTCAAAGTAATTGCAATGGTAATATTTTGTTTGGTGATTGTTCTGCAGGTTATTACACTCTTCAATATCCAAACAGCCCAACATGCTTTTCTTCAGCTCAACTATTGATTTCGTCTTAGCTGATTCATGTTAACTTTGTAGCCAATTGGTTACCCATGCTGACTTCGGTTCTGATCATCTTCCAGTAACTTTTGAAATATCCCAAGAAATAATTTTAATCCCAACGGCTCTACTTTCAATTACCATAGAGCTGATTGTGAGCAATAATGAACATTTATGGAATATAACTTCGATCCAAATATTTCTAACAATAAGTAACAATTTAGTAATATTTTCTAACAATAAGTAACAATTTTCTCTACCGAGGCTAAAGATTTAAATAGCCGAGTGCGATATTTTTTGGCTCATTGATTTAAATCAGTTGAATTGACCACAGCACTTTTACAGTATGTTCCTATCACGTCAAACTTGGTAAAATCCTTAGGGTGTCCATTAGACTGATGCAAAATTTGACTTTTTCGCTCCACAGTGCTTAAATGGTTTCAAATCGGGTCCTGATTAGCCTTCCAAAGTTACAACTCATTTGGTTAGAAACAGACAGCGCACAAGCCATTTGAAGTTTACATATAAATTACTATAGGAAATCTCAACTTTTTGTTCATTGCCTTCTTGTCTTTTTTCATATTGAACTGCGAATCAGTTTGATAGCCATTCTTATAGAAAATTTTCTCAGCTACAACTTTGCTGAAAATCGTTTCTATGTAAAACGAGACAGGAAAAAGTTATTAATTATTTAAGAGATTGGTAAACTTATGACATGATCAAGCAGCTGCTCTGTAGGCAACACTGTATTTTGCAGTGTGACATAGTAGTTATGATTTGTGTGTCCTATTCAACGCCCCAGAAACACCAATGTTGCCTGCTGAGCAGTTGATTGAGCATGATCATAAGACATCAGCGCATTGGACCATTGATAACATTCGATCCTTGCATTTAATCAAAAAGCGGTCTTGAGCAAAGTTGTAGCTGGGAAAATTTCCTACAAGTACAGTTGAAAACTTTTGAAGCAGACCGATAAAGTGAATTATTAGATAGACATGAACAAAAATCTTGGTTTTACCATAGTAATTCCCATACAAACTTCAAATGGTTTGTGCCATCTCAGTTTCTCACCAAATGGTTTCAAATTTTGAGAGGTTAGTCAAGATCCGATTTGGAATCGTTTAAGTATTGTGGAGCGAAAATTTCAAATTTTGCATCACTCTAGTGTCCATAATGCGAAAATTTTGCATTTTGATATGGAGATCAATAGCATTAAACTATCCATTAAACAGGATTTTCCGTTAGCATTCTATAATAAAAAGTAATGAAAGAGCCCCAAAAGAGCGATCCATCGCTGATTACACGTACCTTCATTTTAGCAATCAAATCATTGACTTCCTTCTTCAAGGCGGTCACCTCCGGATCATCCTTAGGAGCCATTGTGTGTCTGTATGTTCAGTAGAAAATATCTTCACCACACAAATTCACTACGTATAAATGAGTTCCGAGTTGCGACTTCTGCCAGAAATATTCCACAAAATTGAATCACCGAAAAATAGGAAAAATCAACCACTCGATTATCAGCCTGTAGCTGAGCTATTGGTTGAACAAAAAAACGGTGCAGCTGACCACGGCTTACAACAGATACGAACTGGCCCGTCCAAGCGTGGGTTGCCAGGACCGTCAGGAATCAGCGCTCGTCGTTCGGACTATTGCTAATTAAATTTGCTACTTTACTGTGGAAAACCGTGTGTGCTTCCCCATCCAATCGCTATTTCCCAATATACAGGGCTGTGGGGCCAACTTCAAAACACTTGCTTTGTGCAATATTGAAAGGCAATTGTTTGCAGTTTATAAGAATCGTGGTTCCTCCATGTACCCAGACCTCCCCTACTGGTAACCATTTTCCTGGATTATTTTTTGCGCCATCGTTTTACGCTTTCCGCGTGTTTCTTTGTCATCTGCTAGGAATCCACGTCCACCACGCCTAATATCGTCGATCGATGTGCAGGACACTTGGTAGGTTTCGCCCTCCGCGTCGTTGTTGTTTTTGGTGCTACTTTTGTCTAGTTCGACAGAGTTCGCGAACAGAAGAACGTCCTTCGCAAAGGCATATTCGTATGCGGAACGAAGCAACACATGGATGTCTGTGGGTTGTTTTCCAAAAATGGAATAGAACGTGTTTTCCACGCTCCGCATGCTTCCCACTTAGTTTCGTGTTACACCACCACGCACTATGGAAATGCTACTTATGCGGGTGTGTCTTTGTGATCGATTTTGGGTATGCGACATTCGATAATAATAATTTAATTTAATAGGTTACGATTCCCTCGGGAAACATCCTTTCTGTTGTGGTCGGAGGCTCGTAACATTGTTGAATTCTTTTTGTTCTATCAAACTACAGTCGCATGTGAGAAGTATTGTCATGATAATTCATCTTATATTGCTATGTCAAAAGATATGTTCACTTCGGACTTTAAATTTTGCTGTGAATGAAGAAAACTGTTTATCTAACAAAATGGCACATTAAACAGTACGAAAGAAATGCAGATCTGATTTATATGGAACGCTCCCTTAAGTATACTATAACTAGACGACGTTGACGAGAAACGCTAAGTAGTTTCATTTGACTTGTGCACTCGCTTGACGCTGGCGGAAAGGCCGACGTTCATGGATCGATAAACGAAATCATAATGTAACGCGTTCCTTTGGTAGTTAAAAGTCCTTCGTGGAAATGAGTCAACCGACCCGGGTGCATCAACATCCAACCCTTGCGAGTATCCGTTACCGAGCAGTTATACCTGAGAACGAACCAAATGCTTGATGTGAATTTTTTCTTGCATACAAATTCATGAACCATATTACCTTAAGAAATAACAGCCGCCTCCTTCGTAATCGATTCCGGCATTGTTCAGAGCTATGTTTATCGTATAGGTAGATGAATCATGGTGAGGCCTCAAAGAAGGCTGCTCATCTGGTCGGTATCGTACGACAAAGTTCATCAACGATCTCGGAGGCTGTAACAAACGTATTCATTTTGTAGAAATTCTCCACACATTTTTTTTCCAAAACTACACTTACATCGTGAAAGTATCCGATAAACACCTTCTCCTGCAGTGGTTTTACGTACAACTGCAGGAACTTCAGCCACACCTGTTCCAGCCCAACCTGGTTCATGTGAATGTCCCGCGTCGGAACCGCTTCGTAGCCACCCTGTAGACGTTTGTCGCTGTGCGTTCCATCGGACCACTGTCCAAAAGCTTCGACAATATCCCTCAGATGATCACAAAACTTCTCCGTCGCGATCGCAAGCCAGTATACATCCGGACAGGGCTGCGTCTGTACGTAATCCTTTTCCAGCTGTTGGTAATACTCCGGCGAAATGTACTTCTTCTCCCAATCGTATTTGTTATTGAACAGTTGATAGAAATCCGGATGAGTCTTGGTCGTATCGTAGTAATCGCTATCGATCAGATGACCGTATTCTTCCACGTTGATCACGTGCATGAAGATCCCCTTGTATCGCATATGCCAACAGAATGCCATATCCGGATCGGTACCTTGTAGCTCGAAGCTGAGTTGCGGTAATACTGATGCCTTCACCAGGTAAACAGTAGAGACGAACGGAACATTCCACTGGCCCAGGATCTTCCTACTGACGATATCCATATAGTCGCTTGAACGTGCATAGAAGCCCTGGTTGCTTAGCGCTCCCCAGAAATTGCTCCATACCTTCTCCGGACGATTCAACATGGGGCTTATGATGTTCCTATTCTGCACCATCAATTTACGCAGGGTTTCCGGATTGTCAATGTGACCATCCGCGTCGACTACGAATAGATAATCGCATTTCTTTTTAAGGCACTGATTGACAGCTAGCGACCGTCCGGCCAGCTCTTCATAATCGTCAGTGTAGTCAACCATACGGAACGAGCGGTAGTTATCTTTGTACTTTTCTAAAAACGCATCGATCGTTGGCTTATGGTAGTCGACATTGTTGTGGATGAAAATATCAATTTTCGAGCCTGGATAGTTGATATCGGCGATAGCCTCGAACCATTCTTCGATGAATGGAGTAGCTTTCTCGATGAAAAGTGCCATCAAAACCGTCGGTAGGTTGTCCTCATTCAACTTGATGAGATCTTCGGTGACCGTTTTGCACTCTCCGTCGACGAAAGCCCCCGCCAGATAGTTTGCATACCCGTTCAGAACAATCTTGCTCGGTCCATTGCCGTGAACGACGTATGGAATCGTGGAATACTCCGTATTCTTCAAGTACGCTACCTTGGAGTCTTCAGTCAAGGCTAAAACAACCTGTTCTTCCACTCCGTTCAAATTCTGAAGCAAAGCCGCCGTGTGATCCAGCTTTATGTTCAGGTCACTTCGCAGTTGTTCGTTCAGATACACCTTGGTATAGTACAGCTGATCATCGTCCGTATCCTTGACCGGAGTCTTCAGCATTCGATACACCTTGGAGGCGTACCCCATGAACATGCCCGAATTCAGGAACCGTGTACCTCTGCCCTCCAGCACTGGATACTTGCTCTTCAGTTCCTCATCTGGCCAGCAGAATCCTTCCGAACCGAACAGGATCGATGTGTTGAATGTTTGGAACTTTTCGACGATTTTGTCCATGGTGGACAAAAATAGCACATCGTAACTATCGGTAAACAGTACCATCCGATCGTCGTCCGCTTTATACGGTTTCAGTGCGTCCCGGAGCAGGTTGATCTTGTAGCCTCCTCCCAGTTTGGTCATGTCACCACCGAGCCATGGTTTTCCCATACCGAGGGTGGTTACCTGCATGCGTAGATTTTTTTTATTCCGGTGTTGATATTTGTTGCAAAATACATACCTCAATCCCGTAGTACTTCGCTGAACGAATGTATCGCAGATATCCCTCCGTCTCATTGCTGGCAACCGTAAATACTAGAGGGGATTTTTCTGGAAATGATTTGTAGAAAAGAGAGAAAAAGTTGAAACCAATGGCACGTAATTCAAATGTAAGAGAGGGTTTCTAAAATGATCGCTGTATTATGTTTCTTACGAGAAATGTAACAAGCAAATTTATTCCAAAGTTAATATAAAATTATGTTTCGACTCAAATGTATGAGACAGTAACTAATTTGGAAAGTTAGTTTTCATACGACCACATTACAGAATCTGTATATCTGTTATCTTTATTCACTGGCAACTGCAGATGTTGGGGAGGGGGGCAAGAGGAGGCACGTGCTCTTTATATTATAGACAGTGTAGACTATTTTCACTATTTTCGATGACAAACACATGTTGTCTATTATACTAACTAAATTGACCACTTTGTGTCAAGCAATTTTTTCAAGATATTTTTAGTCGTATGTATTTTCTCTGATATTTTAAATTTTACTGAGTAACGGAATAAAAAATGGACCATTAAAGGCACGAAAAAATCCGGACACATTAAAAACGCTGCCATTAAGGCATTTTTGGAAGAAAAAATTCAGAATTTCACTGGATCAAGCTAAGAGAGTATAGAATCACAGTAGGCAGTGGTTGTCTGGTTAAGTTCATTTGTTTACATCATGGCTTCACGCTCGAAACGAAAATCTGCTCCTGGCAGTTTTCGATCAAATTCCTGGGTAGGAACTGTATACCTTGGTTGATCGGAAGAGTGCCCCGGAAGAATGTAAAATCAAAAAGAAGTCGAAATTTCCCAAAAAGTCAGGCAAACAATCTGCAGTTGTGGGCTGAAAACCGAGACTTTCGTTACTTCTGGGACCTTGAACCAGAAAATTTACCAGAAGGTGTGTCTACGGCCCGGACTTGGCAAGTTGCCACTACTCAAATTCCACCAAGCAGTGGTACAGCGAAAATGCTGTCACAGTGATTCCCAAGGAGACAGCTAATACTCCGGAACTAAGGCCAATTGAGGAACACTGGTCAATTGTGAAGCACATGCTGAAGAAAAAAGGTGAAACTGCATTTGGCCTGAAGAATTTCAAGCGGAAATGGAATTTGGCAGCCAAACAAATGGGAACAGGGCTCGTGCAAAAGATGATGGGCCGTGTACGAAGAAAAGTTCGAGCAATGGCTTATGATAAGAAGAAAGACAGAAACAATGGTCTTACAATCAGCATAATACCTACTAATGTTTAGTTGTTATATTGGAACTATGAAAATAAAACGCATTTTTAAACCTCAACAAGATTTTCGTGCCGGATTTTTTCGTGTTCAACTTTTAAATTGAAGTATTGTTATCTATCAACAAATAATACGACGAAGCTTTAATAAAATAAAACGACCATGGGTTGGATTGGCTCTAGGATTAGACATAGTTAGGAGCTAAATTAAAACAGTTAAAAACAAATTACGGATCATCTTAAACATATCTTTAATAACGATACACTGCAAATCTCAATTTTCACCCCAACAAGAACATTTAAGGCCCAACCGCAATGTGGGCGGAAGCGGAACGGAAACGGAAAGTTTGACAGTTGTTCAAAAATGACATCAAGATACCTAACCGAAGTCGATTTGGTTCTAACTAGTTTTCAATCCGACAAGTAGGCTTACTCAGATAGGGTATTTCCGCTGCCGCTGTCATTGCGCTTGGGCCTTTAGAGTTGCTAGTGGGTTTGAGGAAATATCATTTTGCCTATTATTTTATTTGTCTTCACGTTTCTCTCTCTCTTTTTATCTTATACGGCTCTAGCAAAGTCCAGCACCACCTTTATTCCAGTACCACAATCGACGTGCACTGAAAAAAGTTTTCATATAGTTTCCATTGGGAACGCACATGATATTTTTCCAATAACAAAATTAATGATTTTTATATGAATTTCACATAACGTTCATACGATCACATGAATTGTATGTGATAAATCTCATAAACTTCATTGGACACATAAGGTTCATGTGATTTTGTGGTGCGATTCCCAATTATGAGAACACATGAAAGTTATGTGAAATTCTAATGAATATTTTCCATTGGAAATGTGATTTATTTTTTGAGTGTACTAGATTAAAGAAGTACCACGGTACTACAATCATGTCCCTGTAACCGGCCACTTTATTTGTCCGAGGACTAGATCGAGGTTCAACACTCTACAGTATGTTGAATCGATGGACCCTTATTACCTAGAGACTCAAACAGTTTTAGAAAAAGATCGATTTTTGCAAATACTTGGATTGTTTAAACCAATAATATCTAAAAATTCATGCTAAAAATCCAAATGTTTGCACACTATTCGAAAGGAAAACATTAGGGCTTTCATTTGACATGTTTAGAACTATTGACAATCATATTGAATTTGGGCGTTATTTTTTTTATTTATGATGGAGTAATTTGTTTTTTAGTTTCTCAATTGGAGGGAGGTAGGGGGATTAGGGGCATAATGAGCACCTGATGTTGATTGTACGGCTCTAGCAAAGTCCAGCCCCTAAATGACAGCAAATCGAAATCAAATTTTGCTATCAGCATCAAACTGAAATCATAGTTGGATTCAGAGGTTGAAACTGTTGACGTTTTTTACGACACTCGCTTCGTTGTCATGCGCGACAGTCTGTTTTTATTCGTACTATCATGCTCTACCGTCGTCTCTCTCACACAACACAACCGGTAGAATAACATTCGAACAAAAAGAAAATGATCAAATAACTATCAAATGATATGAGTGATTTTGTTCTAATTCCTCAGTTTGGTGTAAATTAAACCATTTCTGATCAGAAATGTTATTCCTAGGACATCATAGATTGATTTTTTTCAGAATTCACTCAAGCACAACATCAGCAGCTCTTATAATGAGAGAAACTAAAATACATACATTCGTGACGGTCTTCGGTGACAGTGTCGTATGACAGAGCCTGTCAAATGACATTTGAGTTTGGTACTGTACTATGATAGCTTGTTTTGCAAGTGTCGGAGGCAAAGGCAGTCGATTATCACAGAAAATGTGTCGACTACCGTGACCGCTTACAAGACTGGTTGGATTTCAGTTTTCGCAATTGACAAATTTGGTTTTCATTTTGCTGTACATTTGCTCTTCAACAATATGTTGTTGTGGTTTTGTTTTTATTGCCTTACAAAACATCAAATTGAATACCGACTTGTTTTGTTATCAACAGGAAAAATGCACATCAAATTTAGTTTTCAGTTTGCACTGAATCAATTAGTTTCAAGGACTCCTTACAGCAATAGCAACTCCTCCTCCCCCGGAGCTGGTTCGATCTAGTCTTAGAAGCCGGAAGTCAGGAAGGTAGACGTTTACCTCCGGTTTCAGGTGGGTTTCGGTGATAACGGCAATGTCGATGTTTTGTTTGTTGAGGAAGTCAATGAACTCGATGAAGAGCAAGATCATTGAGCAAGCGTTCTTGATGGTTTCACGGTCCATAATTGTCGATGAAACGTGATGCAGCAAGAATCTGCTCGGTTCTGGTTCTGCAGGAGCGCTTGATGATGATTGCTTCTGCCATGATGGTAATAAGTTCCTCTGTTGTGAGTAGCTCTTCGTTTTCATGCGATGGTAGGGCATCATCTCGACGCCACGATAGACCCGGGGGAGGGGACGAAACCGTTGCCACAAAGGACTGACGGCTTGGATTAGCCGGATGGTTTGGCACCTCAGCAGTTGGTGGGACCGATGCAGCAGCAGCAGCCAAACGGTTGTTGAGCGGTAGTGGCGGAAGAATTGGAAACGGACGCCGTTGGCTAATGGCGGGGAAATTCTGCTCATTGCGTGCCGGTACCTTTTTCCGACCCGGCTGTTTCTGCGTGGAGGACCTTTTGCGGATTTCCATGAATTCCGCACGCTTCGGACAAGACGGCGCATTGTGGATCGGCGTTCTCCATGCTCTCACATTCTTCGGGTTCGTGTTGTTTGCCACATTCGTTGCAGCGATGAGCCATGTGGCAATTTTTGGTCCCATGCTTAAACATGAGGCAGTTTGAGCATTGGGTGACGTTACGGGGGCGAGGTTGGTAGCGTTCCCACTTAACCAGGATGTGGAAAAGCGCCCGAATACACTGCAGGTCCTTCAAACACGTTGTGTTTCGCTCAAGGTGGACCAAATATAGCTGGTCACGGTACTTGCGAGGCCTTAGGCCGTTCTTCTTCAGCTCATCCGACAGCGCGGCGATTTCCATACCGGGCAGACCACGCACGACCACCTTGAGCGGCTTGTCCTCCTCGATGTCGTGAGAGAAATACTCCCATTTTTTCTGCTTCAGCAGCACTTCAACGGCCTTGTAGTCCTTCCTTGCAGGTACCATCAGCATGATGCCTTCAGAGCACAGGCGCATGGTGCACTTCAAGAAGCCTTTCTCGATGTAGTACTCGATGTTTTCCCGAAGTCCAGGCGGGAATCCCTTGACAAAAAAGGGTGGTAGTTTCTCCTTCTTCTTTATTTCCGGTTCATCACCATTTTCCAGAATGGCGTACCGGTTGTTGGACAGCAGCTTTTTCGAGGCCGACTGAGCGTTGGCGATTTCCTGACGGGAACGCTTCCCGGACGCGCTAGCAACCGCATCACCACGCGGCGGTTTTCCCATACTGGGATCGAACGATGTTTCACTTATCACCGCGAAAGGGAGACGCGAACGGACTGTCACAAAACTAATACTCAAGAGAGAGATCGGACGAAACCGGACTGGACTGCTTGACGATCAAGCAGTGAATGATGATATGCTTGTATATCAAAATCAAGATGATATGTATGTGAAATAGATTGGATGAGCGATTAGAAAGAGCGAAAGACAATGATTCGAATATCAAAAGATTATTGGTATAGGCCTTTTCAATGCATCACTAACGTAGAGTGCGCCACGCGAGTTCCAGAGGAAACATTAACCTGACTTTCCACTGTAAATCATGTTTTGGACCATCTCAGATGAATAAATTTATCCGGAAAAGTGAGAAATTGTTCCGAAGTTTCTGCTCTCACAACATTTTTTTTGACGTTCTCCAATTTACCACCAGAGGTTGAATCGGTCGCTTGTTTCTAATAAAAAGCCGTATAGAGCTCCGTCAACTCAAAATACATTCAGTATCTGGTGGATGTTTTCATTCAGTGTCAATTTGCCGCGGTTTATACCCCGTTCACCAATCGAGCAAATCACGACCAACAACAGAACAGAGCACATCAGCTTTTGCGAACAAAACTTCGGAAACCCTTTTCTCGTGACTCAACACACTTAGAAATTATCGCCGACTTCGGTAATTTTTACCGAAATCTGAACAGCTGAACTGTTCGGTAAAATTTATGCAATTAAATTCAATTGCTTTTCAGGTATTTTGAAACTAAATCTCCTCTAAGCTGACAAGATTTGATCATTTAAACAAGGTTGAAAATGTTTTGAAATTATTTTCAAATTCAATAGCCTTTAAAATGAAGGTCCAAGTTTTACCGAACGTTCAGCAGATCTGATTTCGGTAAAATTTACCGAACACGAAAACAAAATCCTAGTGTGAAGGCTCGCCAACGCAAACTAATGCCATATTTGGGTTGAGGAAAGTTTCCCCTATCCGATGATGCCGGTAATTTCGTTCGATTGGAGAGGAAAGAATAATCAACGTTTTGTTTATAATAGTTGATAGTACCTTTTCAATTGTTGGTCTAAAATATATTGAATTGGTTCCGCTTTTTGATCAATCGAAATTCTATCCGCCAGACTATGTTCACATTACAGATTATTACGGGGTATTACACGCTATTTTATAAATGAACAAAGTCGATCGAATTCATGTTGATGTTGTCCATTTGTCAATTTGTCGCTCCCAACATAGTTTACCCATTTTTGGGTAGGTTCAGTTTTGTCTGATCTGAGTGAATTCTACGCAAATTTGGTCAATTCCAGTACCACAACCGACGTACTAGATTAAAGGAGTACCACGGTACTAAAATCATTTCTGTAAATGGTATTATCAGTGCGAAACCGAACTTTTTTCAGTGTGAACCTCAAACTGAGGTAGGTTTTAAAAACAAACGATCAAACTTACGTTTGTCAGAAAACAAACAGAACCAATCTTGGTAGGTTAGTGAACTACTTCGGCCTAATCGCCCATTTTGGGCCTATCGAGCAGCAAACTTCAAATAAGTCCATGATTTCAGAGTAAACAAGTCAATTATGCGTTTGGTACGATACTTTAGTTAATAACGACGTCAATGAAAACGCGTGATATGAAGGTTTGCACCAGGGAAGTGGCACCCCTATCTCTACTAATAACAAGTAGCCGTAGCAAGCATAACCGCGGGCCCACGCTTGCTTTGTTTTAACCTTTTTATGCTGCCTACGATCAAATCACAGACAAACAGACGTAACACTCACAATCACACACTTCGCAAATAACGTTTTAGTAAGGAATATGCTCGCATTTGTCTTGGTGAAGCCACTGATGCGTTAAGCAAGTCTCCTTACGTAGAACTTGTCAGTGCCCACAGTTAGCGCTCAACTTCCGAGCCGAACAGACGCATGTGTCGTTATCGTCTACGGAAGCTTCTTGCCGACTATTTTTCGAGCGATTCCTAATACGAAAGTGAGTGAGTGAGTGATCAATGTTAGTTTCGCGTCGCGTGTGGATGCTACCGCGTGCAAATGTCCGCGATAAAACGCCGCGAAAACACATTTCGCATCGACTATGCGAATGTGCCGAAGAAGCCATCGTCCGAGGAGGTCCACCAGTTCGTCGGTGCGACGCTGAGGATCTGAGCTGAGGATCGACGGGTAAGTGTACAAACTACGTCTGATGATGGAGGATGGAGCGGTAGTGGTGAGGCTCTTTAATCTGTCCGAAGCTGTCACGAACGATAAAATTGCCAAGTTTCTAGGCGCGTACGGGGAGGTACTCTCAATCCGAGAGGAGCTAGCAGACGAGAAACACTTTTTTCCTGGTCTGCCGACCGGGGTCCGGATCGCTCGGATGACTATTAAAAAGGGCATAGCATCCTACGTCACAATTGACGGAGAAACGACACTCGTGTCGTACTACGGCCAGCAGCAAACCTGCCGGTACTGCTGCGAGTATATCCACAACGGTATCTCGTGTGTGCAGAACAAAAAACTGCTGATCCAAAAACTGGCAGCAACCGGCTCCTCGTATGCGGACGCACTAAAAAACAAGCCGAAACCAATCGTCCCAAACCCACTAGCTCCAAAGCCACCCGCCCCGAAGCCGCCCGCCCTGAAGCCGCTCGCCCCAAAGCCAGTTGTTCCAAAGCCACATGCCCCGAAGCCACTTGGTGCTGCACCGAAGCCGGGAGGTCAAAAACAGCCAACACTAACAGATGTACAATCGTGCCCAAGTGATACCACGAGCCCTTCTGCTGGTACAGAGCCGATCGATGTCGATTTCGACGACTTTCTGAAACCAGCAGACGTGCAGCAGGAAGAAGATGACAACAGTACATGGACGAAAGTTGCCCGCAAATCAGCTTCGCATCCAAAAAGCGACGGCAACGAGACCGATTCGTCAACGTCCAGTAGGCGCTCACGAAGGCTGACGAGCAAAAAAATGCGCTGCGATGATGGCAACAACTCGCACGACAAAGACCCCCACCATTAAAACATCCTCTTCACCAGCTATAACATCGCAACGGTAAACGTGAACACCATCACGAATACAACTAAAATAAACGCACTTCGAACGTTTGTCCGAACGATGGAGCTCGATATCGTTTTTCTCCAGGAGATGGAAAACGAGCAGCTCACTCTGCCTGGTTTCAACGTAATTGCCAACGTTGACCACACGAGACGAGGCACCGCCATCGCACTGAAAGAACACATACAGTTCTCGCATGTGGAGAGGAGCCTGGATGGACGCCTTGTTGCAGTGCGCGTCCACGATACCACACTTTGCTGTGTTTACGCTCCATCTGGAACAGCACTCCGCGCCCAGAGAGAGAGATTTTTCAATAACACGATCGCCTACTACCTCCGTCACCACACCGAAAACGTAATTCTCGCAGGTGACTTCAATTGTGTTCTGCGGCAGTGCGACGCAACAGGATACAATATGAGTCCGTCACTCCAAGCCACAATTCAACAATTGCAGCTTCACGACGTGTGGCTAAAGCTGCGCCCGAGAGACTCTGGTCACACCTATATTACTGCAAACTCTTCTTCCAGACTAGATCGCATATATGTAAACAGTGGACTGTGTGAACAGCTGCGCACTGTTAATACTCACGTGTGTTCATTCACGGATCACATGGCTGTTACACTGCGAGTGTGTTTGCCACATCTCGGGCAAGCACAAGGGCGCGGGTTTTGGGCACTTCGTCCCCATCTTCTCACCGACGAAAACGTGGCGGAGCTCCAGACACGATGGCAGTTTTGGACTCGCCAAAGACGCAATTACCGAAGCTGGATGGAGTGGTGGCTGGCGTGTGGTAAGCCAAAAATTGCTAGTTTCTTCCGCTGGAAATCCAAAGAAGCATACGACGAATTTCATCATGCGCAGCAGTCGCTTCACGACCAGCTGCGACGGGCCTACGACGGCTACTACCAAAATCCGGCAATGCTAGCAACCATCAACCGACTCAAGGGAAAGATGCTCGCTCTACAGAGAGGTTTCACGCAAGCCTTTGTACGTATACACGAGCAAATCGTAGCAGGAGAACCGCTCTCCGTGTTCCAGCTTGGCGAAAGGAGAAGGAAAAGAACAACGATAACACGACTGGATGGCGAACAAGGTGAGATCCTGGACAACTCACAATCCATTCAAGATCACGTACATCGATATTTCGCCGACTTATATTCGGAGCCAGGCGGAGATGCAGCTCAGCCCGAGGATTTTCAGTGCGACCAGATTGTTCCAGAAAACGATGTTTCGAACGAGGCATGTATGGACACAATTACTACGGCGGACATATGGACTGCGATTAAATCCAGCGCATCCAAAAAGTCACCAGGGCCAGACGGAATTCCGAAAGAATTTTACCTTCGAACATTCAACGTCATTCATCGCGAGCTCAATCTGCTGCTAAACGAGGCGCTATCGTCAAATTTTCCATCGGAATTTGTTGACGGTGTCATCGTTCTAGTGAAGAAGAGGGGATCCGGTAACACTGTTGGCTCTTACCGCCCCATCTCGCTTCTCAACTTCGACTACAAGCTGCTCTCCCGTATACTGAAGGCGCGCCTAGAAAATGTTATGACAACACACCGAATACTGAGCAACGCTCAAAAGTGTTCGAACGCACACAACAACATCTTTCAGGCCACGCTGGCTTTGAAGGACAGGATCGCTCAACTGACGGCTCGTAAACAGGTTGGAAAATTAATCTCTTTCGATCTGGACCACGCGTTCGATCGGGTGAGGCACTCATTCCTCTTCGAGAATATGCGCTCCCTCGGCATTAACAACCGGCTCGTGGACTTGCTCTCGCGGATTTCAGCTCTATCCTCTTCCCGCCTGTTGATAAACGGGCACCTGACGACATCGTTCCCCATACAGCGATCAGTGAGGCAAGGGGATCCCATTTCGATGCATTTGTTTGTGTTGTATTTACACCCACTAGTTGAGTCCCTCGAGCGAGTGTGCGACACCGACTTGCTCGTGGCATATGCGGATGATATTAGTGTCATCACCACATCGGCGAGCAAAATCGAAGCAATGCGTGAACTATTTGATCGTTTCGGGAGAGTGTCTGGAGCGGTACTCAATCTTCACAAGACGACGTCCATTGATGTCGGCTTCATCAATGGGAATCCGATTCAAGCAAACTGGATGAGGACCGAAAATAAGATCAAAATACTGGGTGTGATCTTTGCCAATTCTATACGGCTCATGATCACCCTAAACTGGGACATGCTGGTGGGGAAAATAGCGCATCAAGTGTGGCTACATTCACTGCGCACGCTAACCCTTCATCAAAAGGTGATTCTCCTTAACACGTCATCACGGCCAAGATTTGGTACTTGTCATCCGTATTGCCGCTATACTGTGTACACATGGCCAAAATAACCGCCACCATGGGGACATTTTTGTGGAGAA
Organism: Ochlerotatus camptorhynchus; assembly: GCF_037179485.1. Taxonomy (NCBI): domain Eukaryota; kingdom Metazoa; phylum Arthropoda; class Insecta; order Diptera; family Culicidae; genus Ochlerotatus; species Ochlerotatus camptorhynchus. The sequence goes on along the minus strand of NW_027040604.1, from coordinate 2,671,937 downwards.
GACAGCCAGCGCGTGTACCAATCCAACAACTGGCTAGACCACGCGATCAAGGAGGACTAAAGCTGCAGCTGCCGGCGCTGAAATCCAAAGCATTGCTGATAAACCGCCATCTCCAGGAGATCGGTTCCATTCCCTTTTACAATTCCTTCCTCACCCGTACAAATCCTCACCCACCCCCTGCAGATCTTCCTTGCCTCAAAACAATCCTGCAAACTTACCCTCGTTTGCCACCTCAAATCCAACAAAACCCTTCCTCCGATCAAATTCATAGTTTTTACCTCGGCCAAACGAACCAACCGAGAGTAGAAATACGCCACCCTACAGTGAATTGGAGACGCGTGTGGCTCAACATCGGAAGTAGGATGCTGTCATCAACCCAGCGTAGTAACTGGTACCTACTTGTGAACGAAAAACTCGAGCACCGACAGTTGTGGCACACCATTCGGCGCGCGGATAGTCAACAGTGCATACACTGCAATGCAGCCACAGAAACACTGAAACACAAGCTGAGTGAGTGTCCACGAGTGACTGCGGCGTGGACGCATTTGCAGAGCATATTGACGACATACCTAGGCAGCCAGAGGAGGCTCTCTTTCGATGAACTCATGCACCCAGTTTTGGGAAGTGTAGGCAGAAGACAAAAAAATGAAATATTAAAACTTTGTATTAATTATGTCACCTTTGTCATGAATTGTGATAATGTAGTAGACGTAGGCGAACTAGATTTTTATCTGCAAGTTGAAATGTAATTAATTCCTATGCAATTAGTTTTAAACAAAATCAACAAAAATAAACTAAATTTTATGTAAAAAAAAAAAAAAGTGGTGCCATTTCTTTTTCAGATCAATTTAGTAGATGTCAGCTCTTGAAAACGATAAGAGGGAACACACACGGAATTTATTTTATAACTTGATCTACTTGTCATGAAAATTTGTGCCATTGAAATCAAATCAAAATAGGCGTAGCAAAATAGATTGTCTTTGAGATTGTCCAGTGTGCAGTGATAAAATGTACTTTTCTGTTCTGTATTATGTTATGCCATTAAACATTTTGACTAAAAACTTGGTTAATGATATCAATATTGATTTGTGTATATTCAATGAATGAATTTAAAATACGATGTACCATTGAATATGATAGCTGGAAACGACAGTTTGTCATAAAATACTTCACGCAAGATTTCAATACCGCCTTGAGTATTCTTGTTCAACTGTAAGAAAAACATCATCAAACTGCTTGGCTCCCAATGACAGTTCGTGACAGCTTGATTCTGGCTCCTTTTGACGTTCATATTTTTCGCGTCTGCGTCTCCCGCCCAGCTAAGGACCTAATGCACTAATGCAATGTCCAGCTTGAGTGGACATCCCCGTGCACTTTGTGCACCTTTCCAACAAACATTGCAAGCAGGCTTACTCATTCAAAAATAAACTTCTTCAGCTAAAAGCTGGCTATTCTGCTATTATTCAGCTCACATTGTTTATTGCGTTGTTGTCATTTGTGACACATCTCAATCATAAGAATCTTGAAAAATGTCACATCAGCGGATCAATCCACGCACATCACGCTCCTTCGTTTTGCAGGACATCGATGAAATCTGCATCAATCTTCGGTCTATTTAATCTCGCGACAGCAAAGCAGAATCTTTCTGCACACCTTAAATAAAGCTTGATAGACGTGACAGAATCTATCGTGATTTTTCGCAACACTGGTTTACATACTTTTTTACTCACTCACTCACACTTTATTCTCTCATTGATTTCATTCGCCTACAAACTCATTTACTTACGTTTTCACTCATTCGTTCATTCTGTGAGTAGAAACTTTAAACCACAGACAAACAGACATAACACTCGCAAGTTGTTCATCGAACAAGCATTTAACGGTCAATTTAAAAGTGTCGTAGTTGGTAGTACCGCCACCTATGGCGCGCATAGTCATTTCCCTTGAGTTTGACGTTTACACACTACCGCCATCTGTTCAGCGTACTACCCACCACAGTGTACTCAACAGATGGCGGTAATGTTTTAACGACGATGTTTCACAGTGAGAAATATACAATGTGTTATGTCTGTTTGTCTGTGTTTAAACCATTCATTTATTATCTTATTTTGTCACCCCTCGTTGGCACACCTATTCTTGCACTAACTCACTCACTCACCCATTCTCACTCATTCACCCTCTCACAGTAGATATGCCTCTAGTTCACTTGGAAACCTCTATATTATACTATCGAAAACATTGTCGCCGATAATGATAAAGAGAACCCCTTACCCCGCAGCTAGTTTAATAAAGCTTCGTTTAAATGTTGTTACATTGTCATTCATTTCAATGTTGTCAGACACTGTTCTTGAGTGTTTGAATGGACGCCATGAGTCGCCGTCGATTGCGCTGATTGTTCCATCACATCAGTTAACGGTCTTTTTCGTTTTCTTCGTCGTGAACCTCTAGCCTTATTTCCGGGTTATAAATTTTCCCGACTTGCCAGGGCACATAGAGTATCGTTCTGCGTGCCACGTATTTGTTTACGAATGCAAAACTACTAGCAGGCTTTGAATTGAATACTCTCAATTAACAATTGCAGGATTGCTGGAAGAGCAGTTGAGTTGAGGACTGGCGTGGATTGTTATCTGCGTACAGATTTTCAATGATTCATAAAGTTTCGTTAAAATTTGAGTTTTACATGTTTGACGATATATCATAAAAAGATCATCAAACTGACTACGAATGCTAAAAGGATGAGTTTTTAATTTCATTAATTTTTTTTGGGTGTGGGAAGTCTACCAAACTTCCGCATTAGATTAGTGCAAATGTGTTATATTCATAAAAGCCAAACGCAAATAAGTTACCCTCGTTTAGTTTGTGAAAAATCTGTTATATTCATTTAGCTACACGCGGATAAACTCAACACGTTTAAATGTTTATGCATAGACGCGACTCTATAGTCATGCATGTACGAATACTCATCCCTATGCCAGCACATGTGGTATACCCAATCCTACTGCAGACTGCACCGAAATGATCTCACTATTTCTTATAGTCAGTCAATCACCCGCACACACCATCAAGTGCAGCGATCGTACCGAAACCGAGAGCAGCGTTTGTTTATAGATCACAGAATCCGTACCGACCGACCGACGACGACGACGACGACGGCAACATATGGCAGCAGTAGCACCGCGTACGTGATTTGTCTTATTTCCAGCTTGACGGAATTGTTATATATGGTGCGTAGGAAGGTGGTGGTACATATGGCCGGGTGTGATGGTAGAAGTAGGACACAGAGTTGTTAATGTTTATTTTACATGCTTTCACATTAACGGCTATGAGGAGAACGGAAGCATTTCCACACTCGGCATATTTTTTTTTTCATTCCTTCGGGACTCGAACAGCTTATAGCTGAACGTGCTAATGAAATCGCTTATCATCGGGTCGCATCTGGTTTTTAGATTGTGCTACGCGAAGTTAAAATTTGAACAGGCTTTTAAACGTTCAGAAGAACGTTGATAGGAACTCAATGGATTGACATAGTTTATAAATCATTTAATTACTACTTTAGCATGGGATCTTAATTTTTGGACACGTCATTTTATATTCTAAATGGAATGTACGTGATGAACTTTACAATTTTGACTTTTTGTATGAATTAAGAAGAATTAAAATCGCCATGTTGCTGAAATCAAGATCCCACTGTAATACTGATCATTTTCAACTTACCTTCTCCCACGCACCGGTGACATAGTCCGATGATGAACAATGCCACAAACTGCACTAAAACTATTCTGGAACACATTTCGACTTGATTTGCTTACAATGCTAGGACATTTATTCACAGGACCGTGTCAAATTCCTTTGAAAACACTATCGCAACCGTGTGAAATGGCCGCTCCTACCGACGCCTATAGCGAGAAAGAGATTGAATCCTTCCAGCACGAAGACTACGACGATCCGTTCTTCCAGAATGTACTCACTCGATTGAAATCGCCAGACGCTGCCGCCAGCCAGTGTCGAACGAAAGAAGAAATTGTACACGATCTCTGTAATACTAATTAAAACTGCAAGCCACAGCAACAGTACCACACATTGTCGGTTGATGGAATAAAATAATAAATACACCAATTTTGAGAACGTTTGTTAGTGCGTTGTATGTAAATACAAGCGAGAACGCTACTATGTATGCTATTGCACAGAAGGGGTTGAGATTATGAATGGCAGGAACATAGCAGAGAAAGACAAAAACAGCATAAGGATGACATTTTGCGTCATGCGCTGTTCCACTTTCAGTGCTGTCCCTGTGGGTGGTGGATTGTATGCTATGTTGTATGCGAGAGGCGATCACTTGAGGCGCATTTCGTCGGGTGGTGAATTTCTGGAACCATGCGGTAGCTAAAAGATTGTTGTAATATTTGAATTGAAAACTTATAAGTTCTCCGTATAGTTTATACTGTCATTAATCGAAAAATAGACGCTGACCAATTCAAAATATTTGTATAACCTAGCTAAGATAACCTCAAAATATGACTAGCAAAAAATACATGTTCGATTTCAATTTGATTTGATTCTTTTGTCGTTTGTGATTTCAAAATTTGTCTCGGTATGCTGACAGCTAAGCACCGGATGTAAAGGATCGGTACAGGAGTGGATCGGTTTGAGCTCAAATTCAACAGGAGCGACTACTATTACTACCGGGAACGTTCTCCGTTTGCGAACTTTTGCCACATTTGCTGTATCGAACATTTGCCGCAATCAAATATTGGCCAAAAATTAGTTTTGAACACTGTTCCTAAAACACCGTTCCAGCTACGAATGAACTGAAAATTCATCAAAGCAGCAGAAGAGAAAGTTGTAAACCTTGAGCTAGGGATCCTGTGTATGGAATTATTTCGATTCCAAATGCTTGGAGTTTTGAGATCACAAAAAAAGATCCATCCGCTCAAATATAACTCAAACGCTTATTAATGTCTATTTATCATATAAAAACTATTTCAAAACATGTTTTAAATTTGCTCCAGCATGCTGCTCTCCATGTTAAATTTCATACCACTTTACTGAAAAAAACATCAGTTTCAGTCAACTGTAAATTAAATTTATAAGGATCCCGAAATGACATAAAAGAAGATCCACCAGCGAAAGAAATATTAAGTCGTCTGAGTTAAATTGGCACACCCCTCGTATTTCATGGTTTGGCATTTCATTGTTTATATGCATCACAAAAGTCTGCTGCGTAGAACTCTGAAGTGGAAATCGTGGTACAGTTCAGAAGATCTATTTGAAGTATTAATTGATTGGGAGTGTTGCTGATCAATCTGGAAGTGGACAAAAACGGAAAAGTTATTCACGAACAGACACCAGAATAATCCATGAGATTAAACAAGATTCACGCATCACTATCCGCGCAGTGAAAAAAGTAGAAGGGTCTGTGCCTAGGGGCACGAACGGAAGCTTGACGTAGGACCAATAGTGGACAGAATAAATGTGAAGAGCATTTAGTTGTTTTAATTGATCAATTATCTATTGTCTCAACTCTTTCCGTTTTTGAATTGTAGGCGTACCAAATTTGTAGTAGTTTTTTTTTTTCAAAGAGAACGTTGATTAAGAGAATCAATCAAAATCACTTGCACCCTGCTTCCAAGTTTGGTTACAAGATTACAATTCTCTAGAGAGCATTTTGTGTGGTCGTTGGGGGCTTGTGGTTCTGAATATGGACAAACAAGCACAGATAAATTCTATTCCAACTCTTTACTGATGTAAGCTTGATGGCCATGAGAAAAGGGCCGTTTATTGAAGAGGACATCCATGTCCACTTACGCTTGGCGTGTTTAGTGTAGGTGGCAGCATCACGGACCTCATTTTCCAGGAACACCTTCAGCACACCTCGTAGATCAGACCGGAGATACGTTTGACACCACCACGGCGAACCAGACGACCGGTGGCGGTTATCTCAAAGAACTTTGCGATGAGGCTTGGCGCCTCCTTTACCAGACCTTTTCCTCCTTTGCCACGACCAGTCAATAGATGCTTATTAGGTGTGAAGGAGTGGACTAGCCACCACCTTCCTACTGCTGCTATTGCTGTTCACCACGCCGTCTGAAGCGAAAATGAGCTAATGCCATACAGCAGCGCTCTTTTATATCTTTTCAGGTTAAAGCAGAATGATGTGCAACCAAGTGGTATAAAAGCTACAAAGACTCCTCCCATTATGAGAAGTTTGCTATCAAGTAGCGACACTGGCTGTTTTCCTTTTTCGTACACGGCGAATGAAAATGACCCAAAATTTGAGTTTAGTTCACTCATAATCGCCAAAAGTGCAGGAACTCGGCGATGAGTAAATTTGTCTCATGATTTCCTGTGGAAAACCTAAAAGTCTGCCATAAAATGAGGAAATTGACGAAAATTTTATTCAGTCTCGGAGTAGTACCAATGGACTGAGTGAATCCAAGCTTTACTTTTCTCAAATTCGGGAATTTTTACCTGGAAAATTCTGGAAAAACCTGCGAAAACATGAGGCAAATTTACTCATCGCTGAGTTCCTGCACTTTATTTCTTATTTCTGAGATAACTAAACTCAAATTTGGGTCATTCTCATTCGCCGTGATATCACCTTGAAAGATATCGGTGCCGGTGGTTAGCGTGATTACCTCTCACCCCAGCAGGCCTGGGTCCAATCTCAGTCGGCGCCACCGGCATGTTCTAAGGCATAACATCTCTGATCACGCCTTCCTTCGGATGGGAAGTAAAGCCGTTGGTCCCCGGTTCATGAGTTGATGGGTCGATAGGTAGGGTCCAGGTGTGGGAGCTGCCTTCCTGGCACGTCGGTAGCATTGGTGCTCAGCACGGAAAACAAATCTGGCGTCACTTTTCAATAGGTCCTATCTACATTGATCGATTCTCTTCATCGACACTCTCTTTCGTAAATAACTCGGCTTCACAAATGTTTCCTGTCGTCTTCGTCGAATTAGATGCTAGATTGTTGCTTCTTCCATCGAAAATATCCGGCCGTGGCGATTCAAAGTTGATCAAGGTTGATCAAAATAATTTGTACCCCTGCTTCCAGTTTGATTACATGAGCATTTTGTGTGGTCGTTGGTTCTGAATATGGACAAACAGGCAGATGAATTCTATTCCTACTCTTTACTGTAATAAGCTTGGTGGCCCTTAAAAGAGCCGTTTTGTTGCCAAAGTTGGTGATGATTTAACCTCCGAAACCAAACAGAGTGCGTCTCTGTCACTTCAAAACGTAGATGACATCCATGGCCACTTACGCTTGGCGTGTTTAGTGTAGGTGACAGCATCACGGATCTCATTTTTCAGAAACACCTTCAGCACACCTCATAAATCAGACCGGAGATACGTCAGACACCACCACGGCGAGCCAGACGACGGATGGTGGTTATCTCGAAGAATTTGCGTTTGGTTCTAAATATGGCGATGAGTGTGCAAAATATTACGCAATTCCATCCTCCCTATTCGCACGCGCCCGAGGATCGGAGGCGAATGCTACTTCGACTTGTTTTGTCTACTTACTACTCTCTGATGACTGTGCTGGGGAAGCAGCATATGCATGTAGGTAATTGGTGGATTTGTTAGTCAATTCGACGCTTTTGGACAATGCTGGACATTTACCAGTTTTTCAATAGTTTCTTGTTTGGAAATCAACATTCGGAAGCATTGTTATCGATGCGTAGCCATATTTCTGATCGATTGGTGATAAAATCATTGAAATTGGACCAGGGGCAGCTGAGTTATTAACGTTCAAAATCTTTCTTAATTTGTTACGTGTTCCATTTTCGGTTTTCACAAAGTGTACCCCCATATAGAAATCAAAGACGTAGTCCTACGTCAAAAGGCTGAATCTGTCGATTTCTGATCAAACCATTTGTCGACGTATTGCTGAACATGGTTTGAAGAGCAATTTTACTCGAAAGCTACCAACCTACGAAGCTAATGTTCGCAAGGAAACACATTAACAAGCCGCTGGAGTTCTGGAAAATTGTTGTTTGGTCGGATGAATCAAAGTTCAAGCAACAACGTCGAAGAGTATGGCGGAAAAGCGACGAGGTGCTGTACAGGAGAGACATCTTCATCCACCCATGAAACACGGCGGAGGAAATGTTATGGTTTGAGGCTGTTGCTCATGGTTTGCTGTAGGGAATCTGACCCAAATCCTTGGTCTAATGACCGCAGATGGGTATATCGATATTCATTGTGAAAATTTGAACCCTATCGAAACTCTTTGGGCTATCCTCGATAGTTGTGTGGAGAAAACCGGTGTTACCAGCAAACAAACATATTTTGCAGCACTGCATAAGGCCTTGGACAGTTTTAATCTTCAGCAGCTCAAAAAACTTTGTGGAAAGCATGTCAAAGCGGTGGCAGTTGATCACTGAATCGAAGGAAGGTCAAATTGACTATCAGTGATTAGTTTTGGGCTGGTTTTATTTGAATATTTTTGTCAAACAGAGAGTGGATCTATTTTTATGTCATACCAATGAAAATAACATAGGGGTAACGGCTCTAATGTTGGCCTATCTTTTTTTCTGCCGGTCACTGTATATTTGTAAGAATAATTTCAAAACACGGAATTTGGAATTCCCGAAACCTTCACTGTTCGGATCAATAAAGTACTATTTTTTGCAGCAGTCGATTTGTAGACAACAGCTCAAAACTAAAATATATATTATGATTTAGCCACAGACAAACAGACGTAACACTTCATTGTGTATCTTAGTTCATGCATTTAACGGTTGATTTGAATATTATCAGTTCCGCGAACTACTCGCCGCAGCGCTGGCATCGGATCACGTTGACGTTTCTATACATTCTATAGAACTTTTATGCAATATTGTTTGCGAGCTAGCGAGCAAGCTTGTTTTCCGCGAGAAGTCCGAGAGATGTCGTTACTGAGGTCTAATGTTTTGAGATACTATGTTTTCAAGAAAAACTTTTTCAAATAGTTACGTCTGTTTGTCTGTGATTTAGCTACCGCACTTTTCATACTTTTTCCTACATCAATAGTTTTCCCTTGCAATAATGTTACCAATGTTCTGTTTTTTACTGCTCTCATCACCTTTATCTTTAATTTTCACCCACTTTTTCCTCTATCTAATTCGCTGTATTTAGCTACTTTTACTAAATTAAACTGATCAAATTTAATAATTTCCACATCCAGAATCACTTTTCTCCGAATTAATGTACTAATGTTTTAATTCTGTTTTCCTCTTCGTTTCTATCCAGCTGCTGTTGACAGCTACACTCAGGTCCACATTCTCCCTCTCTGCGCATGTTTTATGTCGTTTTCGTTTTTGCGGTGTAGCACTGGTGTAGTGTAAGCAGGAATAAGCGCGAGCCTTTGACAGCTTAACATCATTTGTTTGTAAACAAAGGAGCACTCTATACCCTAAAATATTTCGGTGTACGGCAGTGTAGCACCGGTGTAGCTACACCGCAAAAACGAAAACGACATTAGTCGCCAGCTATGACGTCACAGGTGCCTCAACAGCCCCCCACCGTAACACCGCTCCCTATCTCAGGCACCGCGAGCTTAGCGACCGGTCGTCGGTAGACTCCTTTAGATGTACGGACCACCGCCTGCCTGGTCCTGCCGTCGACTCCTCGCTCCACTTCTACCACTATCGCTCGTACCCAGCACTTCCGGTTGTTGTCATCCGCTATGAAGACTATCTCACCAACTTCCAACGGATGTTGTTCACTGTACCACTTCGTACGCCGGTTGAGGTGCGGAAGATACTCGACTAGCCCACAGGCGATTAGCTAGTATCTGCGAACGCTCGTGGCTGTCTCGTAGTGCTTTGGCTTCGTCGCTAGGTGGCACGATACATTCAGTTTCGCTTTCCGGTTGCCCCTTGAGAAAACTGTTCGGAGTTAACGATTCAACATTTCCTACGTCTTGTGGAACGTATGTCAGTGGCCTGGAATTAATCATATCCTCGGCCTCAGCCAAGGTCGTGACCAGCACTTCATCCGTTGATTTACGGCCATCGTCCAATACCTTCATCGCCTCCTTTACTGATCAGACCAGCCGTCCCCACACTCCACCGAAATGTGGCGCCGAAGGTGGGTTGAAATTCCACCGTGTTCGTGAACTCGCTAACGCTTCCGAACAATCTGTTTCTATTCTCTTCACAATCTCCTTACTCGCACCAACAAAATTTGTTCCGTTGTCAGAGAAATATTCAACAGGAACTCCCCGTCGACAAACGAAACGTCGGATAGCCATCAGACACGCCTGCGTAGAGAGACTGTGAACCACTTCCAAATGAATAGCCCGTGTTCCAAAGCACGTAAACAACAAACCCCTATCGCTTCTCTGTATGCCGCCCAACGACAACGATGATCGGGCCAAAAAGGTCCACTCCGGTGTAACTGAACGGTCGAAGGAAAGGAGTCGTACCATAGAGGTAACTCTAAGACTAGAAGGTCCCGAAATGACGTGCTCAACTTTTTGGCTCAGCTCTGGTACTCTCTTCGGTCCCAAGCTAATCGATTCACCCCTCGAAACATAGGAAAATCCACGAACCCCTCATTTTATCTGTCAAATCTTCATAGCAAATCAAAACAAACATTGCGTAGTACTAGAATTTCGACTAGAATGGGATACGTTAATCGTTTGCTTGGGACCAATAGGCTAGTCGAGTAGTGAGCCAATTTAAAATCGTTAGTTTCGTATTGATTGTTGGTCGTACACTAGTTTGGAAGAGGGGCCATCCTCGGAATCATCGGCTTACATTTGAATACCTTGCACCATACACATTGTCTCGTCACTTTGTCGAGTTCTCTGCGGACATCAGGGATGTAAAAACGTTGCCTCAGCTCGTTCACCACAGTCTCCTTGTTAGCGTGACCGAACAACTGATGGTAGTATTCGATCAACTTGACTGTTACGGGGTGGCCTCTTGGAAGAATCACCGGAAACTGTAGCTCGAACGGAACGAAATCTCCCATTTGTACTCGATCATCCATTCACATTACACCGTATTTGTCCAACACCGGAGATAGCTTGAAAAGCGGGCTGGACCGCTCTATTACTCCATTCTTCCCTTCTTGGCATCTTTTCAAAACTCTCACTTCGTCAGCAAACAAACCTTCCTGCGCCATTTTCCACAGAAAACGCTCCGCCGCCTGATACTCCTCTCTTGATAACGATCGCGCCGTCACTGCTGCGGGCCGTTGAACTATCCGAGATCGTAAATCGACAGGTAATAACTCAATCGCCGATCCCATCTGCTTCCTACGATGTTCCATATCGATATATGCGGCTACAGTCAATCAACGCCATTGTGCTTTCGACATTGTGAGACATGCAACTCGCGCGAATCTCCTCCTGCACGTTAGGCCGTGGTGGCTCTGGATGTGGCCACTTATCGTCCGTTTCGTATAGGAACCTCGGACCAGTAAACCATGGGCCAGTCGAGTCGATCTTGATCCCATCTTTCCACTTCGTCAGGTCATCCGCTATGTTCCGCCTTGTACGCACCCAGCACCATTCCGACGGACTCGTTTTGCTTAGTATTTCGCCGATTCTGTAAGCAACGTACTGGAATCCGTCCAAAAAAAATGTGCTTTTGACCGAAAAGCTGTGGTTCACCTCGATGGTTTCAGCCAACTTCGCTCCTAGTACTGGCGCCATCAGCTCCAAACGTGGAACCGAAAACTGTCTTAGTGGAGCTACCTTAGACTTAGCTTGCACCAAGGAACAAAGGGGACATCCATCTACTAGCATACGGAAATATGCCTCACAACCGTACTCACTGGCGTCTACGAAAACGTGAAGTTGTAACGATTCATAGTCCAGAGATCTACCACCATCAAAATAGTGACGAGGAATTTCACCTGCTCGACATCTGGCAACAGCGCTGTCCAGCGCTGCCACTTCTCGAAGCTACCATCGTCGATTGGCGTATCCCAGTCGCAGCCCATACGCCATAGGTCTTGTATTAATATCTTCCCGTGGATGGTGAACAGGGTCATCAGGCCCAATGGATCGAACAAACTCATTACTATACGTAACACGATCCGCTTGGTAGGTCGCTTGTCGTCAGACAGATAAGGCTGCAGCTTCAGGGCGAACGTGAACACATCGGCTTCGGAGTCCCAGACGATACCCAGCACCCTCTCATACCCCGTGGTCTCGTCAGAATTGAAGTGGACAATTTGCTTCGTGTTTGACTCACCTAGCTGCTGAAGTACTTCTTCGGAGTTGGATACCCAGTTCCGGATTTCAAATCCGCCCTTGAAGTGGACGTATTGAACCTCGCTCGCCTTTTACACCGCTTCCGCAACAGTCTCCGTGGTGTCGAAGTAATCGTCGACGTAATGACGGTTAACGATCGCATTAACAGCTTCCGGTAATTGCTGGTATTACGATCCTTCACAAAAAGCGCCTGACCTGGTGAACACGTCGCTCCGAATATCGCACAGTCCATCACGTAGATCTTCCCGCCGTGCATGAACCACAACGCTTGTTTGTCTTCCGTCTTCAAAGCTTCAACCCATTTTCAAAGCCTAAATAGGAATTGCCCCTGGTAAATGCCTTGGCAAATGGGAATAGTTGAACATAATCCGATCTGTTAAATCCGCATTCTGAAACAAATCAGCGCCAGGTATCTCTCCTTAAACAACGAATAAATTAGATTTAAAATATCACCAATTAGAACAAAGTCTGCTTTGATGAAGCGGGCAATGAAAAAATAAAAAAAATGCCCCCAATGCAACTGTCATGATTACCCGGGTTTTGTCAAAAATGTAAATATTATTGAAGTGTATCGATGAATTTTCGATCAGTATTTGGTTAGGGTTATTGGTTTAAAATTGAATTACTACTAAACTTGTTTTTGAATCATTTTCGGTTTAATATAGAACCTTAATATGCGGACGTTCTTAAAGGAAACTGCTGCCTCTACGCGTTATTCCAGGAAATTGTGGTTAGCATACATTGCTTATAATGATGGTAACTTAACTCATTACATTTCATCTTTGGTATCGGTACCAACATGTTCGATCTGCAAAAAACAAGTTTCACAAATAAGCTGTTGTTGGACGATGAGGACATAAGCACTATGGTCCGCAATTTAAAAATTAGCATCTATGATCCAAGTTAAAACCGGTGCAAGAAAGAAGTGCTTTCAGAAGTAATACGAAGCTTTAGACCCAAGTGCATGTTTAAAAAATATTTTCGTAATCTAAGAAGACTGTTTTTAAGTTATTAATGGGGAGGTGAGTCAGTTTTGGCATTAATTAGTGTAGCAAGTTATACCATTAAATTGAAGTTTAATCCATTCTGAATAGTAAAATGATGTGGATTGGGTTTAATTTGTACCACAATTGCCTTTATAATTAATTATAGACTTATACTTTTATATATATACCACAGACAAACAGACATAACACATTCAATATTTCTCACTGTAAAACATCGTAGTTAAAACATTACCGCCATCTGTTGAGTACACTGTGGTGGGTAGTACGCTGAACAGATGGCGGTAGTGTGGAAACGTCAAACGCAAGGGAATTGACTATGCGCGCCACAGGTGGCGGTACTACCAACTAAGATACTTTTAAATTGACCGATAAATGCTTGTTCGATGTACATCTTGCGAGTGTTATGTCTGTTTGTCTGTGTATATACTTAACGATTTAGGTTAGCGACTGAAAGTCAATTTTTATTTGTTATATGCGACAGTTAGAAGATACTGAGAGGTTAGCACATATCATCGGCAAGAGACGTGCGTGTGAGAAAATTTGCGAAAAAATCTAAGGGCACCGGTGGGATTCGAACCCACAATTCCCATTCAGTACACGGGTGCATTGCCAATTATACAACGGTGGACCTATGGTCTACGGATGTATTTGGCTAATGACATATGAGTTTCGAATCCGTTTCCCTCCCTTAGTCTTCTTGCGCAAGCGTTCTCAATACACAACAATCGTCTATTACCGACGATATGTGCTTGTACCGCAACCACTCACACAGTATCTTCTAACTGTCGTATATATACTTATATTATATACTATGAGCACCCGTTTAGACATCAGATGTCAATGTTGCTTTATTGGCCGTAGGAATGCTTTAGTTTTTGGCCACTGATTAGTTAGTTAGTTAGTTAGTTAGTTAGTTAGTTAGTTAGTTAGTTAGTTAGTTAGTTAGTTAGTTAGTTAGTTAGTTAGTTAGTTAGTTAGTTAGTTAGTTAGTTAGTTAGTTAGTTAGTTAGTTAGTTAGTTAGTTAGTTAGTTAGTTAGTTAGTTAGTTAGTTAGTTAGTTAGTTAGTTAGTTAGTTAGTTAGTTAGTTAGTTAGTTAGTTAGTTAGTTAGTTAGTTAGTTAGTTAGTTAGTTAGTTAGTTAGTTAGTTAGTTAGTTAGTTAGTTAGTTAGTTAGTTAGTTAGTTAGTTAGTTAGTTAGTTAGTTAGTTAGTTAGTTAGTTAGTTAGTTAGTTAGTTAGTTAGTTAGTTAGTTAGTTAGTTAGTTAGTTAGTTAGTTAGTTAGTTAGTTAGTTAGTTAGTTAGTTAGTTAGTTAGTTAGTTAGTTAGTTAGTTAGTTAGTTAGTTAGTTAGTTAGTTAGTTAGTTAGTTAGTTAGTTAGTTAGTTAGTTAGTTAGTTAGTTAGTTAGTTAGTTAGTTAGTTAGTTAGTTAGTTAGTTAGTTAGTTAGTTAGTTAGTTAGTTAGTTAGTTAGTTAGTTAGTTAGTTAGTTAGTTAGTTAGTTAGTTAGTTAGTTAGTTAGTTAGTTAGTTAGTTAGTTAGTTAGTTAGTTAGTTAGTTAGTTAGTTAGTTAGTTAGTTAGTTAGTTAGTTAGTTAGTTAGTTAGTTAGTTAGTTAGTTAGTTAGTTAGTTAGTTAGTTAGTTAGTTAGTTAGTTAGTTAGTTAGTTAGTTAGTTAGTTAGTTAGTTAGTTAGTTAGTTAGTTAGTTAGTTAGTTAGTTAGTTAGTTAGTTAGTTAGTTAGTAAGTTAGTTAGTTAGTTAGTTAGTTAGTTAGTTAGTTAGTTAGTTAGTTAGTTAGTTAGTTAGTTAGTTAGTTAGTTAGTTAGTTAGTTAGTTAGTTAGTTAGTTAGTTAGTTATCTTTATTAAGGAGACTTTCATCCGAACGCTGGTTCGTCTCCGGCAGTGATTAGTTCAGCAAAGCATTCTCTCATTGCAAATAGGTGTAATGAAATCCCGCTGATTTTAAAACCTGATTTTTTGTGTGTGAGACCTCCGAATTTGTTCACTAGGTCACTATTTTTTTAATTTAAGATTTCTTAAACAATTTCGGAGATCAACCTCTCACTTTTCACAATTGAGTCTAATGACCAACCCAATCAACACAGAATAAAAAAAAATAACAAAATTCTATTATTGTGACGTTCTATTCTCTACTTTTTGAGAGAACTTTAATGGTAGTTTCTAGGGTAGTTTAAACAGCAGCCTATAGTGAACAAGCAGCATTTACCAGGGTCAAGTTTTTGGCATAAAATCTTCGTTAGATTATTTTTGCCTCCCAAAGTTGAAAAGTGTCGTTTTTCGACACTGTTTAATGACCTACTTTTCTAAACTAAAATACCAGTGCCGGAAAGAACTACTTTTCAGCACGCCGTGCCGAAAAATTCTACTTTTCGACACTTTTTACATGCCATGTATAATCCAGTTTATCTTTTCTCATTTTTCTGCTTACGCAGGTTGCCCCGTTTTGTCCTTTCATTAGGGTGTTGAAATACGATATAATTATGTAGGTATGTTACATCTTCGTGGCCAACCCTACCAGGAAAATATACGACGATGTCATCATGATATGAGGAAAATATACGACGATGTCATCATGATATGATCAGCAGACACTTTTATGTCAAAAACAATATTTATTGGTCTTAACGGTTTTGGGAAAAATATTGACACTTTGATTGACCTTTTGTAACACACTCTGATGATATTATATTCAACCGCCGAATCCGAATCCTTGGACTGCCGACCATTTCCAAAAGTGCAAGTTAATTATAGAAGACAGCTCCGTTCGTTACTGCAGGGAGTATGCAAGGACAATCGTGTGGTCCAATACAGCAAGGTGGCTGGTTGAGGTTCACCGTCGGAACCAGTAACCCACAGGGCTGGCTCAACACTGGATACTGTGGGGCACAGCTTACGGCAGCAATGATGCTTGCAATAAGAATAAAGATAGTGAACAACTTCATTTTGTTTAATTATTTAACGGGCTAAAACTTGATCACTTGAAGAATGATTTTCACTCTGAGGTAGAATTGATTCTGATATACAAAATTGTATGTGGTCATTCTTTTATAGCATCTCGATGCGGATGCGATTAATTGTGTCTGTTGTGCATGAAATGTTGCAGCGGTGCATTACCTGTGTTGATAACAGTGCCAGTATCGTTTTCTGGTTCCAAGAAAGTCAGTTATCGAAAAGAATGTTTTGCATCAAGAATATTTAAACAAAGAAGTAGTGAGGGTTTGCTACGCCCTAATGTTACTGTTGAGATTAATTAACCTAGATTTTGTAACAAATTAATTAAATGTTTGTTTGTTAGTAGGTTAGTGAAGTAAATAATTATAAATGTTAGTAAATGTTTATGCTAAAAATTGATAAATACTCCGGAGTAGCTAATAATAAGGACATAATTTGTTAACACACTTCACACCACAACACACACTACACAACAGTATGAAGTGAGCCAACAAGGGAAAACAAGAGTTGCCACAGATCGAGGGGGGCGACACATCTAAATCTCAATTCTAGATGCTGAAAAAATCTCGCATAAATCTTCGAAAAATCTTCTTTCATTTCTCGCATCTACTTGCAGGAAATCTTCAAAATCGTGATAAATCTTCTTTCTATCTACTCAGCGTACGCGCAGCTAGCCACAGCAAAACACAATATTTCCTGCATCGTAGATAGAGTCGCCCCCCTCGCCACAGATACCGGAACTGGACACGTCAAAAAGGGAACATGAACAAAGGATATGGAAAAAGGAGGGTCAAGCATCCGGGTAATAACTTGATAAGCGTCTTTCTTATCCAGAGCTTCGAAGCGTTAAGTTTGCTATCCTCCATAAAAAAATCAGAGATAAAGTTAAAGATAAAGAAGTTTATTTGAAATCACCGTTACCAAATTAGATTTGGAAGTTAAATAGGAATCAGGTATGGAGTAAAAGGACATAGCACAAAACAGAATAAAGTAAAAAAAAATACCCGGTAGCCCTCCTAATACCCACCCTGGGACGTTCTTTCCTTAGGACCCATTATTAACCGCCTGAATTGTCCAGAAAGTTATCCGCCATTCCGGCGTGCGATTGTATTCTAGCGCCGACGTCTGAAGGCGACATTCCCGCATTTTGAACTTGCATCCGGCCGCATCGTGAGACACTATCCACATACACACACACACAGTAAGTCGAAATAAAATACTAATTACTAAGAGAGAAATTGCTTTCAATTCCTTGATCGAACAATCTGTATATACCTACAGCCGACCCTGAAGGATCCTCTTTCATGCTCGAGCTAAAGCCATCACAAAAGAGGTTGTTGTAGAACCCACCCTCAGTGATCCCCGTTGGCTAGACCAGGGATCGAGGGCCTAGGGAAGTGGTCCGTCTGACCGCTTTTAACACTTAGCGTAGCATTTTTTCGGATTCTAAAGCGACGTGTTAAAATCTTAGATTTATACAGACCCGATGTTTCTGAATCATCTTTCCCCTTAAATGCCGCACAGTGCCGATCGTTTTGATATTTGTTGCGCATCTCTGATGTGTAACATATATCAAATAGGCAAGAAAGATGATGGAGGTATACCCAACATGGTGCTTTCAAGAACTGGCTGTGTTGGCATTAGATTAGATTACGCTAGATATTTTTCTTTAAAATTCTCTTGAAATATTCCTCAGAATTCCTTTACAAAACCTTTTAAAATATCCATGGATTTCTTCTAAGAATTGCCATAGAGTTCTGTTCAGAATTCTCCCATAACCGACATAGGAACTCCTTATATTTTTTCTCTAAATTACCTTCAAACTATACTCAGATTCAGATTCTTTTTGATTTCGAATCAGAATTTCTTCAGAATCATCCTCAGAAATTTTCGACAAAATTTCGTTCGATTTTTTATCAATTTTTTTTTTCGAATAATCCTTAGAATATCTTAATCAAAGCTACTTTGGCATTCCGCTCAAAACTGCTTCTAATACTCTAGGAATTCTATTCAACATTCTCTAAGTAATTCCTCCTTGGAATGCTTAAAACACAAGTCTTATAAGGTTCTTAAACTTACAAAAAATTTCAGTAATCTAAAGATTTATTTTTATACGGAATTAGCGGCGAAGAGCGCGACTCTATATGCCAATACATTAAATGAAAATGGAATAAACTTCGTGGCAAAATTGCATAGAAGAAACTCTCTGAATACGCCGTTTTGGCTTGTCGCCCTTGGTGGGGTTAATTCTCGCCACTTCCTTAGTATGTGTTCAATTTTGGATACACTTCTCCAATGTTTTAAGATCTTTTGATGCGATCAGATAATCAGGGTTGCAATTGATAAAAATTATAGAAAGGATATATTCTACAGCTGTCATACTCCCTACATTCAGTGTGAATCCAACCTGGGACGGGACTTGACATTCGGGTAGCGATTTCAAGACAAAATTTTACCTTTATTTTTTTCGAACTGATTAAACAATTCGGAAAGTGTCGTCATTTTCATGATTCGCTAAGGGCGCAGCAAACCCTCACTACGTCTTTGTTGAAATATTTTTGATTTTTTTTTTTTTTTTTCCTTTGGTTTGTTTTTTTCGTCGATCTTGTTTTCCGTGCTGAGCACCAATGCTACCGACGTGCCAGGAAGGCAGCTCCCACACCTGGACCCTACCTATCGACCCATCAACTCATGAACCGGGGACCAACGGCTTTACTTCCCATCCGAAGGAAGGCGTGATCAGAGATGTTATGCCTCAGAACATCCCGGCGGCGCCGACTGGGATTGAACCCAGGCCTGCTGGGGTGAGAGGTAATCACACTTACCACTACACCACCGGTACCGTTGAAATATTTTTGATGCAAAACATTATTTTTGATAACTGAAATTCTTGGAACCAGAAAACGATACTGGCACTGTTATCAACACCGGTAATGCACCGCTGCAACATTTCATGCACAACATACACAATTCATCGCATCGAGACGCTATAAAAGAATGACCACATACAATGTTGTGTTTCAGAATCAATTCTACCTCAGAGTGAAAATCATCCTTCAAGTGATCCTGTTAAATAATTAAACAAAATGAAGTTGTTCACTATCTTTATTCTTATTGCAAGCATCATTGCTGCCGTAAGCTGTGCCCCACAGTATCCAGTGTTGAGCCAGCCCTGTGGGTTACTGGTTCCGACGGTGAACCTCAACCAGCCACCTTGCTGTATTGGACCACACGATTGTCCTTGCATACTCCCTGCAGTAACGAACGGAGCTGTCTTCTATAATTAACTTGCACTTTTGGAAATGGTCGACAGTCCAAGGATTCGGATTCGGTGGATGAATATATCATCAGAGTGTGTTACAAAAGGTCAATCAAAGTGTCAATATTTTTCCCAAAACCGTTAAGACAAATAAATATTGTTTTTGACATAAAAGTGTCTGCTGATCATATCATGATGACATCGTCGTATATTTTGCTGGTAGGGTTGGCCACGAAGATGTAACATACATAATTACAAACATTAATGTTCACTAACCGTTATGTAGCCGTTTTTGGGTGACGATGTTGATGACGACCTGTGTAAGGAGAAAAATGAGAAATGAAGTTTAGTGTACTAATTCCGTGTTGAAAAGAAATGGTAAACTGGATTATGCTTGGCATGTGAGTTGTGATACCGATAGTACCTGTATCGGTTTTACCTGTAATATAGGATGATTATTCGATACCGGCACTCAAAATACCGTCTTAAAGTAAAAAAAAAAATCGGCACTTAGTGCTGATAAATAGTTCTTCACGCACTTCTGTTTTAGTTAGGACAAGTATGCCATTTTAGTACTCAAAGCAGTGTCGAAAAGCGACACCTTTCAGCACTGAGTGTCAAAAATAATTTTACGAAAAACTTGACCCTGATAAATGCTGCTGGTTTACTATAAGCTGCTGTAAAAACAACCATTATAGCATTATAGAATTTTGTTATTTTTTTATTCTGTTTTGATTGGAAACAAATCACAAACAAGAAATTTACATCAGAAATTGTTTTATAAACCTTAAATTTAAAAAAAAAGCAGAGGTCTAGTGCACAAACTCCGAAGTCTTACAACAATAAAAGGGCCAGCATGAACCTTCAATATTTTGGGACTCGAAAACATTATTTGGATATGCATTAATTTTGAAGAAATTTTCAGGAATCTAAGACAAAGAGTCTCAACATGTCGGTTATTAGGATTCCAGATTTTAAATGTTCGAGAGATTTTCAGATTTGAAAACAGAGATGAAGGTTGGGTTATGCCATGAAATAATTTTCCGGATTCAGGATCAAGATTAATAATCAATCAATAATGAAATTTGGAGGAGAATTCCTTCGAGGATTCCTAGAGAATATCGGGGACATTTAGGGGAGAATTCCTACACCCAACCGGGGGATGTAAGATTTGCTTACAATTATGTGGGATTCATCATCAGAGGATGTTAGTGGAGACCGCATGAACAGTGGATGCGATATACCGAGCTGCAGTCCAATGTAGGAAACTGGAGAAAGAAAAATGTGGAGTGTATTAGTGAGTGAAATTAATCGTGTCAAAAAAATTGCCGACTCAGGGACTCGACCCACGAACGTTGCGATTATCAGACCTGTGCTTTATCCACTGCTCTCTCCATGCTTCGGGATATGGATAGGCTAAAAGCAAACAAGTAGGCTCATTTCCTCGCATACTCAACTTCGTTTGTTTTTCTGCTGGAGAGATTCGAGGCAAGTTTGTGCGTCGTTCTACCATGTTATACATAACAATCAAGGCAAATGCTTGCTTGTGTAGGTGAAAGCATACACAGAACACGGAATAAAAAAAGATAAAAAATTATTGCATCGTCTGACAACTTCTGACATTCGTTGCGATGTTCATGAACAAAGGATGATAGGAAATGGAACTAACATGCATTGTAATAAATTTTTGTTTTGCGTGTAGAAATTTATATGTACTGAAACTTATTCAAGTTATCCAAGGGCGTAGCCAGGTTTATAGCTAGGGATGGGCGATAAAAAATACTATGGAAAATTTGGCCAAATGCCATTTGACCGTATGCCCCCCTCTGGCTACGCCTATGAAGCTGTCTAAGCAACTCTTATTAGATCATATGTCATATATATCATGATCATATGCCATATGACCTATAGTCATAGGTCATATGGTTTTATTGCTTAATAAACGTGTTATACGAGATAACAATAAATAATTGGGAACTCTTATGAAACTTCTACGTTGTTCAAACGTTAAATAATAGCTTCCAGAGTTGAACAAGAATGTAGTTGATTTTGTCATTTGGTTAAAAGCTTAAAAAACTGCTTACAGCACTTTTGAATGATTGTTTGCATTTGGTTTAACTATGTTCTTCATAAGATCCACGATAACTTTTATAGCACCTCAGTTAAATCGATTGACAAGAGCTTAATAGAACGTGTTATAAAAGCAATAATGATGCATGATAGTGGTTTACCACCCATTGTAGCACGGAAACTAAGTCCGACAGCAGTGGGCTCTCCTCTCTGTTTGTCTTGATCAAGCTTAATAACCTCTGATTGTCCTCAACATGTCGCTGTATGAAGGGCCAAAAACGGATTGGGTAGATCGATAGGCAAAGTCGCCTATACGCATCTACGGAACAAGAGAATCTCCTTCCAGCAACTTGATCAGCCAATTGGTCAGAAAGACAAGCCCCCAAACAGGAAGATGCCCCAATGAGTGGGGAGAAGAGCCCGCCCTTTATCCACGAAATGTTATCAACAGGGAGTTGTCATTCCCACTCTCCCCGTCCAAATCGCTTCAATCGGGTGCCCTGTTGGACCGTCCCTTCCCTTTTATTTATGTATTTTAATGTATAAACGAGTTGATTGTAATGATTATTGTCAATAATACTTACATTTCGATGAAAACCGTGATACTTATCATTACAGAAACCAATTTTGAATCGTAGACCATGTCGTTCAACAATCCACTCGTTCCGAGACGGGGCTCTGTGATAAAGCCATCTTCTTCATCATGTTCGCTCGTCACCCGGAATGCAAATGAAAAGAGATACAACCAGGATTAGTTTTTTTTTTTTTTGCAATAGTCCTTGTTACACATTTTCTGTCTTATCCTTTTTTCTTCCAGTGTTTATAATTTCCTTTTCTCGATCTTCTTCCTCTGTCGATACACCATCTGAAATTTCGCTATACTCATTATTATAAATTTCTTCCACTTTCTTTTTAATTTTTCTTTGTCCTTAGCTAGTTCTTCCCATTCTTCTATATTAAGTTCTTCATATCTATCAAAGTCCTGATTTAATGATTTCCTCCAAGTAAGGCTTGGTCTACCCTCTTTTTTCTTGTTGAATTTGAATCTATACGCTAATTGCAGTGGATGATTCATCTCTCTTCTTCTGATATGTCCAAAATAACTTATTCTGCCTACCCTAACTCGTCTATTTATTGTTTTTCCTGTTAAAATTTTTCTTGCATTAAATTTCATATTACTTGGTTTTTTACAGCTATTAAAAATGTTCCTTAGAATATTTTTTTTCGTAGTTTGCTAGTGCCACCCTGTTTTTCTTTGTTAATACCGCTACCTTAGTTCCGTATAATAACGCTGGCGCCAAAACTGTATTATATATAAGCTTTCCTAATTCCCAGCTCGGATGAAATCTTGTACAAAAATCTACTACTAATCTTGAAGTTTTCAAAGCGTTTATAGATCTATGCCTATTGGTTAATTTTCTGTTTAGGGTAGCTGTCAGACAAACTCCTAAATACTTAATATATTCACTAGTTTTAAAAGCAGTTCCATTAAGCATTAATTCGTTTGGCTGTACTGCTTTGTCATTTGGGTATCTAACTAAAATTTGACTTTTCTCCCTATTGATTTTAAGACCTACTTTGGATAGCTCCTCTTCTAGTACGTTAAGAATATTCTCTAACTCATTTATACTTCTTTCTATTATTAATATGTCATCGGCAAATGCTAAAATTGGCCGGCGCCGGTGGTGTAGTGGTAAGCGTGACTGCTTTCTAACACCCCAACGCGTCTGGGTTCAATCTCAGCCGAGCTCGGTGGGATTTTTCTGAGGCATAAAAATCTCTGGTCACGTCCTTCGGAAGGGAAGTAAAGCCGGTGGTCCCGGCCCATGTGTGGTTGTTGAATGGGTGCAATATCCTACGCAGGTGTGGAAGCTGCCTTCCTGCACATTCGATTGCCGTTAATGGATGGCAATCGATGTCCGTCGGTGATTGGCACTAGATTGCGGAACAGAGACCGACGTTAAATAAAGGAATGAAGAAATGCTAAAATTATCAGCAGTTTTAAACAATCTACATCTATCAATTCTAATTCAGGAATATCTCTTGCAACGTTTTTAAGAACATCTTGTATTAAATAATTAAAAAGTTGAGGTGACAGGGGACATCCTTGTTTAATTCCCTTACCTCTTTTGAACTCTTTAGAAAATTGGTTTTGCCATAAAACTCTAGTGAGTTCATTCTTAACACATAATAACACCCTGTCAACTAATCTAGATGGAACATTTAAATTAAGTACAAATTGCTAATCCTCTTGCCTTATTAATATGGTTGCCTTCCACCATCCAAGTGAAATTCGCTGTGTGTATTTGATTCCCTAGGGTGTTTGCTTCCTGCAATACTGCTACATCTACTCCATATGCATCTAACGTACCGTCAATTTCGGTCCATTTGGTTAATGTTTTGCACCCTCTTACATTCCAACTAGCAATTTTTATTCCTATGCTCCTTTCTACTGGTTTGCTTTCAACCGAATATTCAGAATTATTTCGATTTCTTTCATTCTTTTGTTTGAAAATTGCTGGTTCTCTTACTTTATTCATTTCACTTGCACACCTACTTAAAGGCTTACTTCTATCATTTTGGTTTCTCTTATCGATAACTACCTGAGTGGGAGTTATAGTTGAAACATTTTCTATTTTTCTATCAATTATACTGTCGTAGTGGTTTTGGACTACTCCTCCTGTATAAAATAGTCTAAGCTGTTTCCTTCCACTCTGAGCTTCTCCGAACTCCACTCTGATCTAGCACTTTAATTTCTACCTCAAAAATTTCTGCTAGTACCACTATTGCTTCTTGTCCTAACCAATACCCATTTTGGTTCAACTTCTCCAACGCCGCTTCAAAATTTCCTTCCAATTCAATGTATTCTGCTAGGTACACTTCAAAACGTTCCCTGTTTATCTTAATGTAATAAACTATAATATAACGAAGCTTTGCTACATTGTAATCTGACATATAGTATTCGTTTTTCACTCTTCCAAGCTGGTCCAACACAGCTCTTAACAGACAATTCCCATCTCTATCTATCTTTTTAATCTTAAGAACTTCCTTAGATGATTGTTAGCTAAAATTGTAAAACTCTTCTTTTGTTTTAGTCAAGTATCTGTCTTCCGCTAATTCAAATGCCTGATTATTAGAACTATGCTTGAAATGAGGTCTTGTAATTACCGCACAAAATTCCATCTCACTATCTTTCTCCACTATTTCCAAAATATAGGGCTCTGACTTCCTCATTCTCTCTGTGACTCCAAACACGATTTCTTTCTCCTCCTTAACTATGACTATTTCTTTCGTCAACCTCACAGCTTATCTGTTTATTAAGTGATCCTGTTTCAAACATTCGTCGTCATAAAAGTTAATGCTTGTTATTTCATCAAAAATTTGTGAATTAATATTTTCTGAACCCTAACTTCCTCATCACACCATTCTTTCCTCTTATGTTTCAATTTGAGCACTTTTAAAAGACCATTTTTAAGCACTTCAAACACTAATCTTTTGTTGTTTTCATTTCTCGAACAACTATCTTCACTGTTATCTTCCAGAATAACTTCACCATTATTTTCATTCTCAATCGGTAAGTTATTCACATCACTTTCACTCATCACGTCCGTTAACTTTCCCTTATCACTTCGTTTTATAATTGCCACTTTCGGTTCCTTTTCACTTTGAAGTGGAATACTTTTCTTTTTTTTACGCTTCAGTACTTCCAAAACACTTGTCACTTCACCATTTACAGATACCCAAAACTGCAATTTCCCAAACGTTGAGTTTCTGCTATCTCTACCATATAATTTGTTTCCTCCCTCCTCAAAAAATATTTCACCTTCACATTCGAGAATCAAAGCTAAAGCCCATGAAATTGCAGGACCAAATTCTGCCGTGCCTTTCTCTACCTCCTTTAGGTGGAGGCGAACCAGCCCAAGGCTGAAAGCCTCATTAATAAAGTTAAAGAAGAAGAAGTAACTCCTTTAAATATTCGTTTAGATGATCCTTGTATTCAGATTCGGGGAAATTATTCAGACCACTGAAAAACAAAAACTCCGATTTATGGCTTTGAAAGAAATCCGTCAAAATTAAATTAAACTCCATTATCTCTTTCTCCGAGTAGCAACCTCTTCCCGCTCTATAGCAAATTTGATCTAATACGATCCGTCCCATATTATTTTTACTCTGATCGCGACTGAAGGTTAATATTTTATCCCCTCCCCAGTCAATTATTACCTTCTTGTTTTCCATACCGAAGATTCCAAATATTCCAGTTCCCACTGACTTCCTTGCACTTTTCCACTGTAATATTCTTATTCCACCACAGCTCTTTTTTATCACAGCACTTTTCCTTCAGCTTGTGCCTCAGCTTGTGCGAACGTGTTATAAAAGCAATAATACTCCAAAAAAAACTTCTTTTATGCAACACTACCCAACAAACACTGGATGCTCAAAAAGAGCAAATTTAGGCAAAAATATGTTTCTTCCGCTTAGAAATGGCTTATTCAGCCTTTAATCAGCTCAAATTGTTTGTTGGGTATGTATTGAGTTAAACACGATCATGAAAAACAGTTTCAATGACTATCACTAAACACCCATTATTCAACTGCACTACAACTTACAAAACAGGTTGTACTGAAACTTATACAAGTTATCTAAGCAACTCTTTTCAGAACAGTGCTTCCAGATATGTTTGTTAAGCTTTTATTCAATTATTGTAAAGCCGTTTTACAACGCCTAATCAATTTTGATGAGGTTGTTGTTTAATGACCTATAAAACTTTGTTTCAGCATGGGTTATACCAGTGCGCCGCCGACGCTTTTGCGCACGCCACCGCCGACGACGATTTCGATTCGGCGCGCCGCCGTGATGATTTTTTGATATGTCTACAATGTAATTTATTTATTAATAATTTATATTTTGGAAGACTTGTTTTTCTCCAACCATTGCACAAAACACACACAAAGATTATAAATTTAGCCATAGCATAGCAAGCGACACCTTAAACTACAAGGGAATTCGATAAAAATCTAAAGGCAGTAATATCGAGTTTGGCCAAATGTTACATATCAAATCACGAAAAAAATCCAAACCACCTGTTTGATGTAAGTCACAAATCTCTGCTATGTTTTTTAAGCTTTATTAGCGAGATTTTCACCTCATTGGATAGTTCATGTCGTAATCTCGACTAGTGACTAAAGTAGCCGGACTGCCAATATCTGCACAAACATTGAGCATTCATCCAAATAACATGGATAGAGTCATAATTTTCCTTCTTATTCTTACTGGCTTTATCACTTCTTACGCGAGAGTTTTGCCTACTTTCTACTTAGTGTTCTTCAAGTACTTTCACTCTAAGCGGGGGAGAGGTAGCTCATCGATTCTTCCGGTTCGCCTCCTAGCATCGTGCTATAAGGTACCAGGCGATAACCAGGGTAGTTGATCGATAGCTCGATGATGTCATTTTGTTGGCGTCTGCAATGGGAAATTCTCATAGCAGGCGTTGACGATGGGGCGTTGTCGAATAGCAACTATCGTGGTAACTCACCGATTACCTGTCGATCTGCCAAATTTGGAAAGGCGTCTGCATTGAATTGTCTCATTAAATAATATTCCGCCCACTATATCACAAGAAATTGCGAGTAGCTGAGTGGAATGGAGATAAGTTAAGCATTGGGTACAGGAGCAAGTCTCCCCTGGGTGGTGCCAAAAGATGAGCGCAATAGAATCATCAAGTTGCCATAAGGCACGGAATGAGACTATTGCATGGCTGGGTAGTCAAAGTCTACTACTACAGTGGCCTGCTTACTGAGCAGAAAAACGCGGTCCCAGGTCCTTACATATCAAAGAGATTTATGGTAAAATCGCTTGTGTATCGTGTATTGCGAAAAACGTTGTTGTCGTTGGTTCCGGGTTTGAATGGATACACAAATTTGAGCAACGGTATTATGTGATATGAGGGGCTCGGTGGCCTTAAAGCAACTGTTTTTGCTTACTGAGCAGAACATCATGAGTCTAATATCAGGCCCATCCACATTCAAGATTCGTCAATCGTTTTATTTGTTAATATGACTACATGGTAATAACAGCAACTCGGTGATTAAAAAGGTGCTCGTCTGCCTAGT
The DNA here is from genome assembly GCF_037179485.1 of Ochlerotatus camptorhynchus. Taxonomy (NCBI): domain Eukaryota; kingdom Metazoa; phylum Arthropoda; class Insecta; order Diptera; family Culicidae; genus Ochlerotatus; species Ochlerotatus camptorhynchus. The sequence goes on along the minus strand of NW_027040604.1, from coordinate 2,644,313 downwards.
GGCAAACGTTTTTGCTTACTGAGCAGAAGACCGTGGGTTTAGTCCCAAGCTCCTTCGCGTTATATGATCGTTAGGACATCAATTCAGCTTATCGTTTACCAAAACGAACCCTGCTGCAAACCCAACCCTCTTATCCAACATCCCAGTGATTCCTCGTGGAAGTGCAGAGGTGTTCTCGGTTTCCATCAAAGCGAGTGTCATGTCAACACAATCCTTCCCATTCCTTTCTTGACCTGTGTTCGGGCGCGGCCGGCGCAGGTATTGCCTAATTTAAGATCACCAGTTTTTACACATTGAGGATGATTGCTAGTCCCAAGCATCGTCTATTGGTTCTCTGTGTAATTACAGCTGATCTGGCAGTAACAGAGTAGCAACCGTGGGCGGTCAATCAAGCTCAAGCTCAAGCTCAAGCTCAAGCTCAAGCTCAAGCTCTTCAAGCACTTTCACTCTAAGCTCATGAACATCGATTTTTTTTTTAAATCAGCCAGATTTTCTAGACCAGGCTGTTAATCAAACCCACCACCTTCGGTTTTTTGATACCGCCATAATTGACTAGGCAACTTCTCTGGTTCGTCTCTGTACCTGTAGCCAGAACGAGGGAAAAGCAACTGGTGAGAAAATTCAATGAACGAGGGATGCTCCATTTGCACATCAATGCTTGGGAATGTGGATGATAGAGGGTGCTAGTGTGCATGCAAAATACGCTTGACGATCTTTTAAGAAGAATTTTCTTTTGAGAGTTATGTCTGTTTGTCTGTGGTAGACACATTTGTGAAAAGGGCGCAATTTTCCCGCCCTCTGTTCAACTTTTGGTTGGCTGGGGACGTAGTGGTTAGCATCGATGCTGTGGTAGATGTTGCCTCTCACGATAAAGGTCACGAGTCCATGTCCCATCCCCGGATAAGTCACGAATGGCCTATAAAAGTGACTATAATAAAAAACCAAACTTTTGCTTGGCGGGTGCCACCCGTCAGTCATCCAAGTTTGGAGTCGAGCAGTGTGATTGTCTTGCAGCCTTTTCTTAAATTGAGCCCTTGAAATAACCTGTGCTGTAAAACAAGTTCCACACCACTTTTCTGCACATGCCAATTACTGTCCAGCCCATCATTTCTTTCCATTCAAGATGTGTTGCATAAATTTTACCACATGACCAACGAAGGATTTACTATACTGAAATTAAATTTTCCCTTTTCCCCTCGTACAGCCCGTCACCAACCTGTACAAAGATCGAGTGCTACACACGACATGAGCCCAAAATCGGCAACATAAAGGTTAGTGATAATTCCTTTCATGTGCTGTCATTATATTGTATTTAAAATCGGATTCGCTACTTACTTAATGTTATTGTGACTTATCAGTTTAATTATGCATGCATCATCTTCGGGGCCAATGACGTCATCAGTAACTGATCAGTAGACACATATATGATGAAAAATACTTTAATTGTGTTTTTGAAAAAAAAAAATCGACACTCTAGTTAACCTTCTGTTCTGCACTCACACTCATTTATCCGCCAAATCCGAATCCTTGCGCACCGGCATTTGCCGCCGATCCGGACATGCCACCTCCCATGTGACCGAATCCACCACCCTGGCCGAAGCTCTGGGCTCCGGCGTTGGCCGCCGAACCGGACATTCCACCTCCGTGATGTCCACCACCCATTCCGAAGCTTTGGGAACCGGCGTTAGCAGCCGATCCGGACATGCCACCTCCCATGTGACCAAACCCACCTCCCTGGCCGAAACTCTGGGCTGCAGCATTGGATGTCGAACCGCTCATTCCTCCTCCGTGATGTCCACCACCCATGCCAAAGCTTTGGGAGCCAGCGTTGGCAGCCGATCCGGACGATCCGAATCCAAACTGTGGGGCGCAGCTAACGGAAGCGATGATGCTTGCAATCAGAACAAAGACTGCGAATGACTTCATTTTATTTTTTGATTAATTGGAAGCCTAGAGCTTGAACACTTGATGGGAATTTTTGACTCTGAGGTAGAATTGAATATGATGCTTGACTTTCTGTTCCAGCAATCTTTTATAGTCCCGCAAACATTCGTTGCGATTAATTATCGCCGCTGTACGTTTGATGGAGGCCGGTTATCAGCTGTTAGCAGGACCGGCGTTGCTTGGTAGGACTGCCGCTTTCCTGTTTCAATGGTTCAATGCGTGTGGTGACTTTATGAGTTTCGGGTTTTTTTTCTTCATCCAGACGTAAACGCATTACAAACATACAGGGATTTCCGTCGCTGGGATTCCCAGTGTCCATGAATGTCCACGGAATCTATGGAATAATATGGTAAAGTCGGTCCCATACTCTGTAACGCAAACCAATGGTGGCAATGAAATGTCACATTCAATTCGAAATAATTGAATAATTCATCAGTGTGGTTGACGGTAGACATCGCAACCATGTGGATGTATTTAGGAGCAATAGCCTGATACAAAATTTGAAATTCGTTTAGTTGGCGCACTGCCAGTCGGCTTTGAAATCGATAGAGAAAGTTTTTCACTTTTTTTCAGTTTCTTGTCTGTTTTCTTCTACTGCTGTCAGTGCTGAGTCTATTGTGCAGAGACATGGATTAATTTAATACCCCGTTCACATTACAGCCTATATCACGTAATATAGTCTGTCTTACAAAGAGCACGCATACATAGGATTTCCAGTGCTCATTGCAAGACACCGTATATCACGTGATATACGCTGTAATGTGAACGGGGTATAAGCTGTCAGTTTTAATCTCGTCTCTACTGACAGCATGGCGCCACCTTCCTACGGGCAAAAAGCTACTCAAAAAAAAATGTATGGAGATTTGAACCTTTTTCCAAAAATATCGATTTTAGAAGCGAAACGAGATGGCCAGGTCCATCTTCTTGGGAACCACTGTGACGCCATTATCGCTGTAACAATGTTTGGTGTAATATTGTCGTTCAAGTTGGACACCGGAAAACCTACACGCGACATTCGATTTTACCCTCGTTCGTCGGACATAGTGCGCTGAATAGCGCATCATTGTGCGAATACAGCGCACTATGTCCAACGTTATGTTTAACGTACAGAACGATAGTAAATTCAATTGGCGCGTGTGGGATTTCCGGTTTTCAACTGAAACGATAATATGAGTAGTGGAAGCTTGCCAAGTTCGACAAGAATAGACAATCCACCTCATGCTGCTCCAGAATAGACAATCCACCTCATGCTGCTCCAGAAATGGCAGTAGTCTCTTCAGTAGGCACTCCTCCTGGTAAATTTGCTGGTCCCAGAAGTAACGAAAGTTTCGAATTTATTGGGGAATTTCGACTTCTTTTTGATTTTACATTCTTCCGGGGCACTCTTCCGGTCAACCGAGGTATAAAATTCCTGCTCAAGAATTTGATCGAAAACTGCCAGGAGTAGATAGACCAGGATTTTCGTTTCAAGCGTGCTTTCTTCGGTGAAGCCATGATGTAAACAAATGAACTTATCCTGACAACCAATGCCTACTGTGATTCTATACACTCTTAGCTGGATTTAGTTGAATTTTTGGGCAACTTTTACTCATCAAATGCCTTATTGGTACAACAGCAATTGTATCTGTAGTTGAGTTAAATATTAACTAAAAGAAAGTCGATGAAGAGAGTCGATCTATGCAGATAAATTTTTTAGTAATGTTTATCTAGACATTACATCTTGCGTAACATTTGAAAACGACACCAAAGCTTATGTAAAAAAAAGTTGTAAGTTCCTTTACACGAGAACCGAAGTACGCCCACGCAAACCAACAAGATCATCGGTTAAGGGAAATTCTAGTACACTGAACGAAAACATCCGCAATACTTCAACTGGATTGATGATTGATTTATGGTTAAATTCGTCATCAACTGATGAGCATCCATATGACTGTCATCCAAATAAAGGATGATGTTTATTTAAAAATTGGTTGTAAATCATGCAAGGCTCAGAGGACAACAATTTAAGAATAGTATGTATTGCAAACCAAACAAACAATTCAGAGTCACAAATAAGCATATATATTGAATAAATGCTGTATTTATTGCAGCATACAATGTGCAATGCCCAATAAAACGAGTTGTCGAATTATGTGCTGAAAAACGTCCATTGAAATCGATAGATGAACCTTTATTCCGCTGTTTGCAATGAGGTGATTAATTTACTTTATAAGCTTTGACTGTCTTCCCGATTCTACACCAGAAGTTTCCCAACAAACAATCGTCTATTGGAGAAATGACTTCTTGACGATTTTATTCAACTATATGCTTAATAATAATTGCATTATTTTTAAAAATAACTTCTGTTCAGGCTTTGTTCACACAAATCTGGAGAATTTATTCAACCACAACACATTGAACTTTTGGTGGTGTTGTATAAAGTATGTCGAGAAGCTGTTATTCGACTTATATGAGTTGTAACAGAGCTTATTCGATAATATTTTTGATTATTCAGCGTTTATTAGACACCACTGCTTCCTTAAAACAGTGATGCTCTCTGTACACACGCTTGATTCTCATATGAAGGTAACGTTTAATTAGACATTATTATACATTTATTAAACGATTAATTCAACTGTGGGAAAATTAACCCGAAAATAAGAGGGACGCGGGGACAGGGAATGGTGTGTTTTCTTAAGTGATTGTTTTCATTATTTGTGACGTGGCTCGCACTACACAGATATTAGAAAATTTATTAAATACTTATACATGTCGTTGCATGGGATTCGAACCATGTACCTTTCGATTATCAGCCGAAAACATTTATTAGACGTCTAATAAAGTATGCTATCAATTGAAAACAGTCGAATTAAAGCGTCAATCTCAATGTATGTGCAAATTACACTTATTCAGTTTGTTATTAGATCAAACTTCTGGCGTTGAATTGGGAAGACAGTCAACGTATATAAAGCTTTTAATAAGAAAATTAATCAGATCAGAGCAAGCAGTGGAATAAATGTGCATCTATCGACCTCAATAAGCTTTTTTCAGCACATAATTCGACAACTCATTTTATTCAGAATTGTACACTGTAATACAGCATTTATTAAATACATATGCTTATTTGTGACTCTGAATTGTTTGTTGGGATTGATCTTATAACAAACTGAATAAAGGTAATTTGCAATTGATTTAATAACATGCTTTATTAGACGTCTAATAAATGTTTTCTAGCTCCATTATTAGATTTCTTTGCATCGATTTACAATATTGCTGAATGAAGATGAATACAGTCAGCATAATAGCTCTTATACCACTATACGTCCATGTTTTAATAGCATGCATTGTAAATGCTTTATAAATGACGTATTAGATTCATTATTGCACAACACTGGTTCAGCTTAACAACAAGATGAAATCAGTGGAAAACTGGTTACCGTCTCCGCTTTCCAAGTAGAAGCTCGCGAGTTCAATCCCAGCCTCAACCTCAATTCACTTTTACTAATTCTTTTTCACTATTTAATTTCACTATCACTTTAAACTATAACAGATACGTATTTCGTTTACTACTTGCAAATTTCAACAGTGTCTAGTCATAGTCACACTGAAGAAGTTTGCAGTTGTAAACGAAATACGTATCTGTTATAGTTTAAAGTGATAGTGAAAGTGAATTAGTGAAAGTGAATTAGTAAGAGTGAATTAGTGAAAGTGAAAATGATGCAATAGTAGTAGAATTAAAAGGAAAACAACGTAATCAATCACTCAAATTAAATTTTAATAACTCACATTTTTACAACGCAGTAAACAACTATAATAATGTGAGTCCAACCTGAAAGAGTCACGACCGGACAGTGAATCTAATAAAACTTTTTTCCTTCATTAACTATTAACAATAAGACTAACTCTATCTGAAGACTTCCTCTAACTCTTTCAATACTTATTCTTTATAATTATGTTTTCACTGGAAAAGTCTATGACGGAGAAAAGGACTAAGTAACTACGAATAAATTTATGATCAACTTATAATCTTTTTCGTTTGGGAATTTCGAAGAATGTTTGTCTTAAGCAGTGTTTTCCAAAGTAAAATATGTATTATTCTTAATGTCTGTTTTGTTACAAATGAATATGATTTCTAGACGGTATATATAAATAAGTTAATGATTTAATTTTTATCTACTATCACTTCATTTGATGACTAGCTTCTACAGAAGTTGCTGATTTGAACACCTGGGGGTCGCTGCCAAACCAACGAAGGCTTATCCACCGAATCCTTGACCCATTCCTTGGGCTCCTGCATTCGCCATCGATGATCCCATTCCGCCGAAAGGTCCTCCCATGCCCATGCCTTGGGCACCAGCATTAGCGTTCGAAGCACTCATGCCACCGCCCATACCGGGGAATCCTCCCATGCCCGTGCTCTGGGCACCAGCGTTAGCGTTGGAAGCACTCATGCCGCCTCCCATGCCAGGAAAGCCTCCCATTCCCATTCCTTGGGACGCAGCTTGGGCTCCTGCACCGGACGTTCCGAATCCAAACTGCGGAGCACAACTCACAGCCAAGGTTGCAAATACTCATTTCAGCTAAAATAATGTTTTTCGGAATAATAAAACCAAAAGATGGTATGATGTCATGTTTTACTTGTAACTTACAAGAAGAGGTTACAAAGTATGCGTTTGAAACATAAAACCTGTAAATTTTGCTTTCTATGAGTCACAATCAGCGATTTTCTGATCGCTGAGTGAGTGAGTGAGTGAGTGAGTGAGTTTGTGAAAAATCGGTGATTGTGACTCTCATGAAGTGAAATAAACAGGTTTAATATGTCAAACACATTCTTTGCAACCTCTTCTTGTATCCTACCAATTCAAAATTTGACCATGGCATCTAATTATTTCATAATTTAGAAAAACATTGTTTTAGCTGAAATGAGTATTTACAACCTTGCTCACAGCAGCGATGGCACTGGCGATAAGAGCGAAAATAGCGAAGAATTTCATTTTTATACTTTTGAAACTATCACTTGGTTTGTTAACTGTGGATTGCACTGAGTCGTGATTGACTTTGATGCTTTAACTAGAAATCTCGTACCATTTTATAGTCGCTCAAAAGCAATCTATTTGATGTTAATGTGTGAGCGCAGGCCTCTGGTTAATCCTATCGGATATTTAATCTATTTGAGTAAACCCCAGACAGATTGTTTTCCCGATTGGTTTGTTATCAATGAAGCTCGGAGGGGGGTTTGAGATGAGAGATGGTGGAATTTATAAGCAAGAGTTATAAATGTTGTGAATATGAGTGATATCGGCATAATCTATGAACTCAAATAATGTTATTTAAAAGACGAAATTCGTTCAATTTTTGATTTTATATAGAAGTCAAAAGTGAAATCCAATTAACAAATGGTTTTAAAGGGAGCAGCCATAAATGACATAGCACATTGTATGACCAATTTTATACTCACCCCTTCCCGCTCAAATCCTACGTCATTTATGCATGTTCCCAAATTGGGGTGGAAAATAGCTTATCTAAATGAATAAGGTTATTTTAGTCACAACATGGGCGTAGTCAGAAGGGTTGCGGGACAAATGGTCGAAAAACAAAACGTCGAAAACGTCAAATGACAAAACATCGAATGGCAAAAAGTCGAAGGGACAAAAGATCAAATGATGATAAGGGGGACAAAAGCTCGAATGGACACATTATCGAATGATTCAAAACGGGACAAAAAGTCGAAAGGACAAAAGGTCGAATTGCGTTGTGTTTGTAAAGGAGTAATTCGTAAATTGCATACTGTCATGTATCTACTTTAACGGTCTTATGCTGATTGCATGAGGAAAACTATTAAAATAGCTCTCCAATCAAAGTTCAAAACAAGGAAAGCATGACAATTACCATTACCGATCACGTCCATCTTCTCCATTACGGGGAACAGAAGGATACTGTTGGTGTAACATCTACTTAACGACTCTCTGACGCCCCCATATTATAATCTGGTGGATAAAATTTCGGGAGCTAATTGAGCTGTCAAATAGCGGAACCAATCGAGCAAATCACGACCAACAACATAAAAGAAGTGGGACCATCATCATCATCATCATCAAAAGAGCACATCAGCTATTGCGAACAAAACTTCGAAAACTCTTTTCTCGTGACTCAAGACTCGCCTACGCAAACTAACACCATCTTTGGGTTGGGAAAAGTTTCCAGTTTCCCCTATCCGATGATGCTAGTAATTTGCGTTCGATTGGCGAGGAAAGAATAATCAACGTTGTGTTTATAAAAGATGATTGTACCTTTTCAATTGTTGTTCTACAATATATTGAATTAACCACTTTATTCGAGCAGTCAAAATGACGTTTACTACCACTCGAACTTTGAAATAAAACATTATTTTGAGATTTTTTCTTCTAGTACCTCGAGAAAAGTAGCCAACATTTGTGCGTTTCATAAAAAATATAAATTATTTGGACCAGTTTTGTGAAATCGCTCGTAGAAAGTCACGCCAAAACTGCTTGACAAAGTGGTCAATTGGTTCTGCTTTTTGATGGATCGAAATTCTTTCCGCCAGACTATAAATATAGCGACTGTACCCCATATATGCTACGGAGTTGGATAGTTGGGTAAGCGATTAGTCAGGATTCGCTTAAGCAACCAATGCGACCAAAATAATTGTTTTATTTTGAAGGAGCTTGGGCGTAAACCCACGATCTTCTACTCAGTAAGCAAAAGCTGTAGCTACCAAGCTATTCGAGCTTCTTAATGTGAGTTTTATGGCATTATTTGATCTGTAATTAGTCGACCTCCTCGTGATTCCTAAGCTTAAGTTCAATTGATCTCCCAAATGAATCAGCATCTCCTTGATCTTGATATTTAGAAAATCCGTTTCCCCTTGCTAACTTCGGGAAGAAGTGCATCGGAATAAACGCACTGGCATTGCCCAGTGTCACTATGAACCTCCTGATGTTGGCCCACTTGACCTACAATCCTCTTCAGTTCCACGTTTCCAATCAGCTCAAACTGCTACCGATAAACTGCACTTTTAATACACTCTCAGATCCAATACTTCCAATACGAAAGTCAAAAGTACAAAAGGTCAAATAAACAAAAAGTCAAATGGTCGAATGGACAGAAGGTCGAATGATGATAAGGGGGAAAAAGCTCGAATGGTTCAAAGGGACTAAAGTTCAAACGGCTTTAAAGAGAGGGAAAAGGTCGAACGGCCCAAAGAGGAGCAAAAATAAGAATAGACTAAACGTTGAATTATAACAAAAGGTCGAATGATCCAAAGAGAGACAAAAGGTCGAATGGACAAAAGTCGAATGGTTCAATGCCGTGACCAGGATTTTGTTCCAGAGAACCGACGCGGTGTCGGTAGGACCATATTTGAGTCTACGGACAAAGGACTTACGCCATCATTACAACTTGGTGCATTGATTCGTCCGACAAAGGACATACGCCATTACTCCATCATTGCGACTTGGTGCATTGACTCGGAGTATAAAAGACGTACGCCATGACATTGCTTGGTTGGCGTCAGCTTGGAAGTACTGTTTTAGTAGCCGGTAGATACACAGCATACAAGGCCTGTTTGACAGACTTACAAGGTGTAACCGTTGGTTTCTTAAATCGATTTGCATTAGCTTCGCCAAGTGCACCACCTCCTTTAAAAACACCTTGCCTTATGCAAAGTAGTGCTGCCACCTATGTGTCAGTAGACGGTGTTCATTCAGTAGTCGACCGTATTAGACTTTCACTATTCTTACACTGTAAATGCAGCATAAAAAAGGAACATGATTCACGAATGAATAATATTGGTTTTGTCAAAAAAAGGAAGCCCCAAGAACCTTCTAGATACCGCCGTAAAACCAATTCTTTCTTTCTGGCTCAAGACTTCGAGATAGTTAGTAGTGCGGGCGTGTTCTTAAAAATCGAGTTAGTTGTCCGAAGTGAAAAGTGTGATTTTTGAGTAATATTTAATTCTTTTATTTTAGGAAAGTTAGTAGTGTGTAGTAAGGGAGTTAGTGTTTCGTGTAATAGTAGTGTTAGTAGTGTGTAATAAGGTAAAGAGTTAGTTATTTGTTAGTAGTGTATAAACTAATTGTTAGTGTTACCTTATTTAGGGTTCTGTGTAAAACAAAGCCAACGTGGTCCCTTTCCGTTAAGCGGGTCTTACACGTTGAAGATCGGAAAAAGGTAAAGTTTTGTATGGTTAAGATTTCCAATTCGACGCGGAAATTATGGTGTATGTGTGTGGTTGGGACTAATGCCTGTTTTAATAGGCCTGACTAGGCCTTTTTCCGTCCGTTGTGCACAAATCGGACATTTATTTCCAGTTCTACTCCCAACTTGGACACACGTGAATGCTATACGATTCCCGGAGCCAGAAATCAACCCTGCGTGTACTCCCTTGGAGACAACGGCAGAAGCGGGAAATTCTCGACGTCCAAGTTGTGGATCCACGTTCTTTATCAAAATGGCGATGCAATAGACAATAAGTCCATTATAGTCAGATCGACGCATGGTCAGGGAAACCATTGCTGTGGTCATTGTTTGTAGCCATTCAAGGACGCCATCATAACGCCTAAAACCACCGTAAGCCACCATCACCGTAAGCCACCATCACCGAAAGCCACCATCACCATCACCACCGAAACCGTAAGTCACCATCATCACTACCACCACAGTCCCACCACCAAAACCGTAAGTCGCGCTGGTCTAATTATTAAAACACAAATTAGCATGCAAGAACAGAATAGTACGAAGACAAAACACATAAGTTAGTTGACATGTATAGTAAAAAGGAAACAGATAAAACACGTGATCACGTAGGATTTTGTATGTTGTAAACCATCAAAATAAATGTTCAAGTATCGAGGCATGATTTCTAAATAACACATTACAGCTTTGTTGATTTATTAAGAAGTAGATATTTCTAGAATTTCACACATTTCTGAGTTATTCGTGTTTCGACGATGAAAATTCACACAATGCTGGAATTTCCCACCCCTTGCTTTCTGAAATCTTTCCGAGGTTAGATTTGGTGAAACTAATGTATCTAGTTGGATTCAACCCTGATGAACCTTTTAGCGTTCATGTTGTTCATGTTTCTTCTTTATGCTAGAAGGTGCAGTGTCAGAGAGAGTAAACATAAAACGACCCTGTGAGCTTTCCTTTATTCGTTTGTATTGAAGGAGGGTATAGAAAGGAGTAACAAAGGTGAGTACCTGGCCAACAAGTTCCAATAAGTCTTCACCCCTACCTGGTTACTTTTTTTTTTGCTCCTCTCGGCACTCCTCTCGGCGTGGACTTGGTGGTGGAGAACGGCTGGACGGAACTTAATTCGACCTGGATCGAGATTGGATTGTAAAGCAAATCCATCAGGTCAGAATCTAACCGTTGACGACTCGACGGTGTTCGGGGGCTTTTCGACTATTTGGATGGTGCGACTTGGACTTCACCGGTGCATTTGGAACAATTGAAGTTGCTACGACCTATACTTAATTCAAGGCCTACAGACAGGCTCACAAAGTGAGTATCTGTCTTTTTGGTGGGTCGGAAGGTGCTCCACTTGGACTATATTTGCAGTATCGGCTCTGGACGGTGAATCTATAATTAGTTGCTGGTACTCCGAAGACTTAAACCTTGGCTGATACTGGTGATCGGTGTTTTGGATTGGTCGGAGAATTGTAAGCAGGTTCCAGAGAGACAATTTGTACAAGGCCTATTTGACAGGCTCAACAGGTGAGTACCTGTCCAAATACGTAAATCTCTCTTGGAAAGGCTCTTCGCTTTGTCCCGTATATTCACAGGACATTTCCTGATTCTTCGACGCTCTGCCATCATCTTCTATGGTACTCATTATGGGGAAGAAACTGAAGCCCAAAATCCACGTGAGGGACAGTATTGTAGACTTACGGCAAAGTTCATATCCAGCCACCAAACTAGGAAGATCAATTACTTATCATCCTATTAATCTGTAGTGTTGTAGTTTTAATGTAGAGTGCAATAAATGTAGTATCCGTGAAATAAAGTGTTTTGCAGTAAAAACAACAATCAATACGAAACTAACGATTTTAAATTGGCTCACCACGTGACTAGCCTATTGGTCCCAAGCAAAGCGACTAACGTACCCCATTCTAGTATAAATTCCAGTACTACACTATGTTTGTTTTGATTTGCTATGAAAGTTTGACTGACAGATAAAATGAGGGGTTAGTGGATTTTCGTATGTTTTGAGGGGTGAATCGATTAGCTTGGGACCGAAGATAGTACCAAAGCTGAGCCAAAAAGTTGAGCTCGTTTCTTCGGGACCTTCTGGTCTTAGAGCTACCTCTATGGTAAAAATCTGTGAATGCATCTGGAGTGCCTGGAAAATAGACATTTATATTCCGGAACACGTATACACTTACTGGGGAGCAGACTAAACAGCAAAAAAAAAAATGTAATATCGATCAATGTAGTTCAAGCTGATGAATGAAATAATGATGTAATAGCAAAAAGCAGATACAATTTTACATCAATGGATGTAATTTTGTTCGCAAAATCGATGTACATCGTGCAACGTTATATTACACAACCGATGGATTGACCTGGTTGCAGCAGTTTGGATGTAATATTCAACAACTTTTGTTTCTGTTTACTGGAAATTCTCAACCTACCGGAAACAGCGATACGATCACAGGAATCTCTGGTGAAACACTTAGTAAAGGTCGCAACATTGGGATAAAAGGTCAAACAACCCAAAGAGAGACAAAAGGTCGAATGGCCCAAAGAGGAACAACAAAATTCAAATAGACTAAACGTCGAATGGTGACAAATGATCGAATGATTCAAAGAGAGACAAAGTCGAATGGAAACAAGCTCAGATAATTAGAAGGGAGACAAAAGGTTGAATCGTTCAAAGAGGGACAAAAGGTCGAATGGTTCTTGGAACCAAATTTTGTTCATTTAAATAAAAAATAATAATATTAATTTGGCAGAATTTAGCTGCAGCTATTCCTCGGAATTCAACCAAAAACGGCCAACATGCGACGAAACCGAAGTCATGGATCCGGAGACCCACCTAGACAAGTGGCCAATTAAAACTCCAGATCGAAAAAAAACCAGTGGAACCCAACAATGTCAACGTCACTCCGTCGTATATGATGCCGATCCCCATATAACCCCTTTTCCACGCAAGACGGCGAAAGAAAAAACGAATATCCGAAATGAATTCTAAATCCATTCTGTTTCTCCCCCCTTTCCCCTGGCACCAAACATAGAAAGAAATACTAAAATAATTTTAAAATACAGCTAATCCAAACCATAGAAAATCGATATAGTGTTATTCAGAATTTTATAAAATTTGGTAGTTTTGTTTCTTATCACAAAATATTAGACCCATATTTTATTTTATTTTGTCATTAGGGTGACAATTTACATGTTAGGGTGGTCTAAAAAATCGATTTTTGTTTGATATTTTTTCAATTTTTTTTTATTTAAACATTAATTTAATGACTCATTCGACCTAGTGACCTTTTCGGCTGGACTCCTCATCTCTGTTTCGAAATCTGGCTAGGGTAAAAAACTACTTTTGAACATCATACAATTATCAGTTTGAAACGCAATTGACACATATAATTTAACAATTTGAATTGTCGATACACAACATACGCCTATTCTGGAGCCGAGAAGATTTCGGGTTTATGATAAGATCCATTTTATACTGTTGATATCCATCTACGGCCAGTAGCGTAGCAAAAACATGAAATAATTATTCACAACATTTGTAATTCCTTGCGGACAGAGTTATTTGTTTTCTACCATTGCTGCAAGTTGCCCCAATCGAGATTAATTGATAACGAATCTACTAGGACAGTCTGGGTATTACTCAAGTAGACTGAATAACCGATTGCGAATGCACATCAAAAACAAACGCATTGCACTTGAGTGTGTATAAAAATGCCGCTGATTTCAAACCAAAGCATCACATTCATTTACGATTCAGTGCAGTCTACAGTTCAAACAATTAAAAGACCTTCTGCTAAGTTTAACGATACAAAGATGAAATCGTTCGCTGTGTTCGCTATCTTTGCCAGTACCATCGCCATCGTAAGCTGTGCCCCACAGTTTGGAATGGGAGCATCCGGAGCTGGAGCCCAGGCTGCATCCCAAGGAATGGGAATGGGTGGAGGCTTCCCTGGTATGGGAATGGTCATGAGTGGTTCATCCGCCAACGCCGCTTCCCAATCGATGGGTCACGGAGCATTCCCTGGAGGCATGGGAATGAGCGGTTCATCGGCCAACGCAGGTTCACAGAGCGTTAGCCAGGGTGGATTCCCCGGAATGGGAATGAGTGCTTCCGGTGCCAACGCTGCAGCACAAAGCATGGGACAAGGCAGTCCTTTTGGAGGATTTGGAGGATCAATGGCCAACGCAGGAGCCGGTGCCCAGGGCATGGGAAATCCTGGGGGTCCAGCATTCGGTGGATAGACTTACTCTTCTTATGAAATGTGTTATTAATATTTATTTTAATTATTTACTGTGCAACAAAGGTAGAAAAGAAGAAAAATCTTCAGGACTGATTATGTTAACAGCACTGTAACAACTGTTGATAGCTCTCGAAATAAAAGGACGATATGAAAAATAAACAAAAGTATTTTCTTTTCAAATGCACAACCTTGTTAACTTCATTCTTAACTTAACATTCACTCAATCACTGATGCAATTAGCAAGAATCTTGAATTATGAATACTCTCATAAGCTTCAGGTCCCTTTCAACCTGCAAAATATCACTTTTATTGATTTAAGAGTTCTTTATCTCCTTCACTCTTTCTAATGTTGTCACAAACCGAAGAGCAAAAAAACCCCCTGTTGGGAATGGGAACTTAATGTTGAGTAAAATCATGATTACTTACTTTTATACTTCAAATACAATTCATATACCCCGCATGAACACATTCACATATCAAATGGATATATCTAAAATGAATTCACATTTCCAGAATCAACAAAAATACTTCTTTGATATTGGCACGTATTTAGTGATAAAAATTATAGTTGCAATTTATATGGAAAAAATAATTATATTGATCGTAAATTAATTTAGCTGAGCGTTCCAGGGTGTTATTTAGAACAAACGGCACCTCATTCCACGGAACAGGAAGGAGTTGATTCTACATTCACCTCATATCACTGATCACTGCGACAAATACTAGGGACGCATGGGATTTGATAATTATCACTTGAAACACTTTTAATACCTCTTCGGTGCTTTCAATTAAATTTTTATAGTCCAAAATTTTTATTTATGCAAGAGCAAAAACGACGTTGCAAAACAAAATCACGTCATTTTTGCAGTGCGGCCTACTCTGATCTTTTTTTTCATTTAGGAAGGACGTAATGTTGTATTTTTATTATTATTCTCTTACAAAAGAGCAAACAGGTTTCAGAAGCATATCTAACTTAAGCATGTAAAAAGCAATTATAAAGCATTTAAATGTTCAATGTTAATCATACTAATTCAAGTAAAACCCAATAGGAATAAAAACAACTTAGTGCATAAGTATGTGTTTGAAGACATGTTTAAATTAGTGCTGGTTAACTAGCGCTGATGAGCCAGCTTCTAGCAAAAATGGTCATCAGCATGATGAAGGGTGGTCACTGAATTTAAGAAATCACTTTCCGGTCAGCCAACACCATTTCATGTATTTTTTTTTTTTGACATTTCCTCTGTAACCACATCGGAGGGCCTGCCGCTGCGGACTTGATCGGTAGTGGAGTTGCGGCCACCACGAAATACTCGAAACCAATATCTGACGAAGCATTAGCCCCATAATATTTATCCAACTTTTCTTTTGTTTCCTTCGCCGTTTTGCTTCTCAAAAAATAATGTGTTATGCGAGAACGAAAATCGTTTTTATCCATACTCAACATGATGCCAAACACGTCAACAACAATCAGCTGTCAAAACTAAACTAAAGACAGTATCGTCACAGACAAACAGACATAACACATTGAATATTTCTCACTGTAAAACATCGTCGCTAAAACATAACCGCCATCTGTTGAGTACACTGTACTACCAAATTCAAACATGTACCATGATTGAAGAAAGCGATTCAAGGGCCATTGTTATGTTAGGCAACGTTCGGTTGGAACAATTCCACTTTGTGCGGTTCGATAGTCTGGAAAATATTTTAAAGAAACAAGGTGCCACTAGAGTGGTCTTGCAATTTATGCTTCTTGAAATTTGGATATAGCTAAACGGTTCTGGAAACTTGATAACATGTGAGATACATATGTCACACCATTTTTCATGCTATCTCGATGTTTTACCTCTGGTGATATTTCTCATATGACAGTATTTTTCAGATCGTCTATCACCTCCGAGTTGCAACCCCGTTGATCTCATTTACGACTGTTGGTATTTTCGTGAGATTTGTTTGCCGATTTGCACGCACTCTATCAATGAGATTTGAGAATGATTTTCCTGACAGTGATTGGTACATCAAATTACAAGGAAATTATATTGACACTAAGATCCAAAGATCAAGCGCTTTGAAAATTATATTGACACTAATAACATACAAAAAATCCATTCTATTGACTAGCAACCCGCAGGAGAATGGCAGTGCAAAGATTAAATTATCTACATCACTCTTCGGGGAATTCCTAAACATGCATCAACATAACTTCTATTTAGGCTACACCGTTGGAAATTCCCCCGTAAAGAGATGCATGCGAGACTGATTGATAACGAGTGAATACAGGAAAATAGCATGGGAATTCCGATGATACCATTAGTACGATCCACCGACTGTATTGATAGCACATCATCAACAAACTCATGCAGTTTAAACGACTATAAAAGATCGATCCTTTTCAAACTGGAGTATCAAAGTCAATCGCGATTCAGTGCAATCCACAATTCATATACTAACTGATAGTTTCAAAGCTATAAATTGTTACCAACAACTTGGGAACAATAGTCTGGTTCAAGGCAAGGCACACAAGGAGATTAGTTGAGGTTAGGGTTAGGTCCTTTTTTCATTAGTTTAGATTTGTTAGTATATATATATAGAAATAATTATTTGAATTCAATATTTTCCCTTGGCACATTTTCATTTGTAAATAAATTATACCTAACATAAATATAAACCGTTCAATTAGTTACCCAGCCCACTATATTAATGTTTGTAAATCTTTGCATGCAGATAACTGTGAATAAATAAATAAATAAATAAAAACAATAAAAATGTAAATAAAAAAACAAAAGACGGCAAAGTCCGCATTAATATTACCTAGTTTAAAATCTACTAACCCCTCGAAAACGGCTCACATCTTATCCGTTCGATTACATGTCATTTATGCATCTAAAATGTTGGCATCACGGATCACCGGAAAATTAGAAGAGGAGAGTAAGAAAGAGAGAGAGAAAGGAAGAAAAGGGAGAGAGAGGGGAGATGATGAAGGAGTTTTGCTAAAGCCGGCAGAAAGTGGTAGACCGTCCAAGAGTTTGGATCAAAAATATATAAAGAAAAACTAAGAACGGAAGATAAGTAGGAAAGTGGTTCAAGGATAGTGCTTGTCAACCTGAGGCCCAAAGGACATCATTGGGAGACCGAAGCCTGGGTTCAATTCCTCCAGCAGAGACCTCCGACGAGTGTTGGCCTTGGAGAAACCGTGTGGAAAGTGGTACCAAGGAGACCCCCCCCGGAGACTAAATACCCGCAAACGGAGACGGTGACAATAGTTCCCACGTGCGCTCTAACCACGATCCAGGAAAAAGTGAGTTGGGGATCGGCGAGTCCCGCGCTGGTGTCTAGCGAGTATCCGCCATTGCTACGACACACGCAACGGGCGAGCAGTAGCCAAAGCTGTGGCGGTGAGGGTCTGGTAAGGTCTGGCGGGTCCGCCCCCGCTTGCCAGTGCCCAAAATCCAATGTGCTACTGCCCCGTCTGCGAGCGCGTGGAACGTCGGTTATTCAAACCTTACTCTGTCGGAGCATCGAGAAGGTACGCCGAGCTACGGATCTACGCAACGACATCGGTAACCTAGCGGCGGAGTTCCCCCCATGGAGACCAGGATCATGGGTGCTGATTGGAGTAGCTGACCACCCTATCATCAGAGGTAACCAAACTACAAAATCCCTTTCTCTCTCTCCCTCTACGCATGGGCCCCACCGTTTCCTGATCGGCCGCAACGACCCCCCCTTATGATGTATCTTTTAAATTGAAAATTATATAATGAATAAGCTTATTTTCTGTGTTTGTGCCTTTTTTTTCTTGAGAGACTGTCTTGGTGTCCTGTATTGTTCCGCCTATTATTCTCATGTTGATTGGTTGTATGTGTGATGTCCTCCCGAAGCAAGTGAATGTAGCCGACCCTGAAAAGAAACCCATTAGCACTGAGCTAGCCGTAAATAACAATTGGCGATCCAACCAAACAAAAAAAAAATATTCTTGCTGCAAGAACATTTTTCTACTTGCTCCGGGAGACTCACGATTCTCCCTCCTATTCATCGTGATTGTATCGTGGTGTTACGTTAGCGTATTGGTTCAACGAGAAAGCATTAAACTCTGTTTGATCCACTTTGAGTCAACATTTCCATTGTAAATACGACGCATAAGATCTCTAATTTATATTACTATTTTTCCATTGATTGCTAACGGTTTATTTCAGAAATAAGTGAATTTTAAAATTAGAAATAAGTGAATTGAAAAACAAGGAATAAGTGAATTGAAATTTAGGATTAAGTGGAATTAAATTGAACTGAAAATTGCATTAAAACTATTTAGTTAATTAAGCGGAAGTTATTAGTAATTAAGTGATTTGAATTGAATTGATTTTTTTTCTGCATATAGCTTTTCTTCTTATTGATAAACAGTAGAAATGGCAAATGAACTTGATTTAGTCGTTGAAAAGTTAAAGCAACTATATTGTGACATTCGGGTAGATCATTTAAATGAAGATGAGTTAGATTTTGAGCTTGAAGTCAGGGATATTGTTTTCAATAATAACGAGTCAATCTCAAGGAAAAGAAGAGCGCTAAGAGAGACGTTAAAGAATGAAAAATCAGAGGAAAATCCAAAAAAATCGCTCAAGCAAAATCCGGTTATGGACTTTCGTGTTTGTGTGGCAAAGTTTAATGAGATCGATGAGACGATTCGGATTTCATCCAAGGGTGTGCCACCTAGATGTCAGTCTAGATTGTTGCATATAGGTAGTCGGTTGATTCTTTTAGAAGATTATATTAGCCCAGAGGATGGAATCGAAATCGGTAGAATGCAAGAAGCGGTTCTGTCTCGGTTAAATAGATATTTCTATGGAAAGCGGACAGTTCTAACAAACGAGTTGGAGGACAATGATTTGGGCAACCTTTTTGATGAAACAGGAAATCCATTGGTGGAGACTACTGTTTTGTCACCAGTAGGGAATGTAAAAAAAACCCCCTCACCGGAGAAGAAAATGAGATTATGGATTCTTTACTCAGGTTAGGCTTGTTGGACCCTGATAATCCGGAAGGAATACAGGCCGGTGATGTGAAGAAAGCACTTATAACACTAGAGCAGGAACTTTATTCACTCCGGAGTTTTAGGGAAGTTCAATCTGCTTTCCGGGAGAATCATTATCAGACTTCACAGGTCACGACTAGTTCAAACCACACAATACCGAGTTGTACCACCACCTATACGGGTACTATTCCGAAACATTCGGTTCCGACTGTTGTCAGTACAGGGTGGTATCCTTTGAGGACAATTCCTCCGGTGTCTTCTTCGGTTCCTAGGATCAGTTTTTCCACAAATTCAACATCAAGTAGCTCGATACCTCGCGTCGTATCCTCGGTCAATTCGAACCCATACTTTGGACCAGTACCAGTTCCGGATGTTTCGCAGTCCGTGACAGTTACTTCAGCAGGGTATCCTTTGGTGACAACAGCTGGACCGTGGCCGGGATATTATCCAGGGGTACCAATCGGACAGGGATACACAGCTCCTCCTACCACTACTGGACAGTATATTGCGCCAATATGGAATCAATTTCCCTACTCAATACAGCCTCCGGTTACACAGCCTATTATAAGCCGAGAGAATGTTCAGCAATCTCAGGTTGGTTCTTCTTATCCTGTAGCAGGACAAAGTCAGGTACCTCCACCATCTTGGTACCCTTTTCCAGTTGACGTTCCGCGAGGTAACTATAGTCATAAATCGTTACCGGTTTCGAAGTGGAAACTGGAGAAATACGCGGGTACTGACCAGGGACTCAAACTCAATGAATTTTTGGGTCTAGTTTCGCAACTAGCCTTATCAGAACGGACTTCTGAGGCTGAGCTATTTGATTCAGCGTTTCATCTGTTTTGTGGGCCAGCACTCAACTGGTATATGACAATGCGTTCCTCAGGACGACTGGCCAGCTGGACACATCTAGTCCATGAGCTTCGAAGAACATTCGCTCATCCGGAATTAGATTCATTGGTACGGACAAGGATTTACCAAAGGCGCCAGCAACGGAATGAAACATTCCAGGAGTATTATTACGATATGGAGAGAATGTTTAGGTCCATGATCGTACCCATGAGCGATGTGGAACAGCTGGACATCCTCAAAAGGAATATGAGATCGGACTATAAGAAAACGCTTCTTTGGAAGCCAATCTTTAGTCTTCCAGATCTTCTAGAAGCAGGGCACGTGATTGATGCGTCAAACTTTTCACTGTATGTTAAAGTATTCGGAAATGAGAAATCCACCAATGCAGTTACGGAATATCAACCAGGAAGAGGTGATCCCAGGAATTCCAACAACCGTCCTCCTTTCAAATCAAACCAGCAGGGATCAAATCATTACAAGCCTAAAGAAGGAAATCCCAAAAAGAAGGAAGAAATGGAGGGTAAAAAGCCGAACAATCCTCCATTATCAGGTCTCCCAAAGCAACCTGATCCGAAGGAAGGTCCTTCTAAACCTACAAGAACATTAGAAACCCTTATTGAAGCACATCGACCTCCTCGTAGCTATGAATGTCTTTATTGTCGACAAACAAATCATTCTTTAGAACAGTGTAGGAATTACAAAGGTTCCCTTTGCTTGGTTTGTGGATTCAAAGGATTTGAAACTCAAAATTGTCCCTACTGCCGAAAAAACGGCTTGCAGACGGTCCAAAATCGCAGACCGTCGACCACATCCGCGTAAACCCAGTGCCGTCAGATTTCTATCCTCCGGAATTTTGGGAACCTGTTCAGAGAGATCTATATACGGATGAGGAATCTCAGGTTCTCAACATTTCCTTAGTCGACACCCACGATAACAGACCTTATGCAAAAATCAAAATCTACGGCATGCCTTCTAAAGGGTTATTGGACTCTGGTAGCCAACTTACCCTAATCAGTGAAAAAGTCTTTCTCAAGTTAAACAACCAGAAGCTTAAAGCTTTAGACCGTCCTACAGTGATTCGTTCCGCAAATGGGTCAGAATTAGAAGTTCTAGGTCAATTGTCCATTCCTTTCAATTTTGCTGGGCTTATCAAGATAATTCAAACCTTAGTAGTCAGAACTTTGTCGGCTGACTGCATACTCGGCATGGACTTTTGGCGGAAATTTCGAATCTGGCCAACCGTTAAGGATTGTGCCACAGTAGATGAAGAGACTCTTCTCAGGGCCGAATCAGATCAAATTACTTTCAGTGATTCTGAACTCGTCCAGCTTGAAGAAATTAAAAAGCTGTTTCAAGGGGCGTGCTCAGATAGGTTGACCATGACACCTCTAATCCCACACCATATTGAAATAGCGGACGAATGGAAGGGAAAACCTCCTGTTCGCCAGTATCCATACACACTTTCCCCAAAGGTACAACAAAAAGTCGGGGCAGAGTTAGAGCGAATGTTATCGATTGGTATAATCGAGAGGGCTCACTCTGATTGGTGTTCGAATGTTGTACCGGTTATTAAACCAACTGGGAAGGTTCGCCTCTGCTTAGATGCTCGTAAAGTAAACGAAAGAACGATTCGTGATGCGTATCCCTTGCCTCATCCAGGCCGGATTCTCGGTCAACTCCCCAGGGCCAAATACCTGAGTACAATTGACTTGTCCGAAGCCTTTCTCCAAATTCCTTTGGAGAAAAGTTCTAGGCGGTATACTGCATTTAGTGTTCAAGGCAAGGGAATGTTTCAGTTTACGAGGTTGCCTTTCGGCTTAGTGAATAGCCCGGCTACTTTATCACGATTAATGGACCGCGTCCTTGGGCATGGTGAGTTAGAGCCGAACGTCTTCGTATACCTTGACGATATAGTCATCGTATCGGAGACGTTCGAGCATCACATGCACCTCCTTCATGAAGTAGCTAAGCGCCTGACAGAGGCAAACCTTTCCATCAATATCGAAAAGTCAAAATTCGGAGTTAATGAATTGCCATTTCTAGGGTACCTTTTATCAACAGAAGGCCTCCGGGCCAACCCAGAAAAGGTCCGAGCAATAGTGGATTACGAAAGACCAACATCGGTCACAAAACTACGTAGGTTCTTAGGGATGGCAAATTATTATCGCCGATTTATAGACGACTTCAGTGGAGTTACCTCTGCATTAACAGACCTTCTGAAAACCAAGTCGAAGGTTTTAAGCTGGACTGAGGCCGCTGAAGAAGCCTTCAATTTAATCAAGGAGAAGCTTATTTCAGCACCGATCCTCGCCTGCCCTGATTTCTCACAAGAATTCACTATACAGACAGATGCCAGTGACGTTGCAGTTGCCGGGATTCTTACGCAGATTCAGGGTAGTTTTGAAAGGGTGATAGCCTTCTATTCACATAAGCTGACAACTCCGCAAAAAAATTATCATGCTTGTGAAAAAGAAGCGCTAGCGGCTCTTCTTTCCATTGAAGCCTTCAGAGGCTATATCGAGGGCTCACATTTTACGGTGATCACTGATTCCGCCGCCCTAACACACATCCTGACGGCTAAATGGAAAACTGCATCTCGTTGTAGTAGGTGGTGCCTGCATTTACAACAATTTGATATGACTATTCGCCATCGGCGGGGAAAAGAGAATGTTGTGGCAGACGCGCTCTCCCGCAGTGTTGCTGCTGTTTTTGCTGATCCAGGTGCTGTGGCTATAGGAGATGAAAATGCGGTTACTACTGTTTTCCCGTCCACTTCCATGATATTTAACAAACCGAACCCAAACCCAATTGAATCAGCTCAGGCTTGGTATGAAAATTTGCTCGAAAAGGTTTCTGAGCAACCAGATGAACATGTCGATTTTCAGGTACGTGAAGGTGTGTTGTTCAAATACGTATCAAACCCCAGTGATGTGCATGACGATCGATTCGATTGGAAAATAGTTCCACAACCGAGCGATCGAGCAGGGATTATCAAAGAATGTCACGATAATTCCATGCATCCTGGAACTGACCGCACTCTCAGCAGAATTCGATTGCGCTACTTTTGGCCAAGGATGGTAATTGACGTACGGGAGTACGTGAATAAATGTACCATATGCAAGGAAACTAAGGCTCCCAACATAGCCCTAGCACCCTCGTTAGGAGAACAACGGATCACTACTCACCCATGGCAGATCATAGCCCTAGACTTCATAGGTCCACTTCCCAGAAGTCGAAAACAGAATCAATACATTTTGTCCGTCGTCGATTTGTTTAGCAAATGGATCATGCTAGTCCCCTTCCGCAAGATAGATAGTCAGAGCCTCTGCAAAGCTTTAAGGGATCAATGGTTTTACCGTAACTCAGTCCCCGAAGTGGTGATTACTGATAATGCTTCGTGCTTTTTGTCCCGAGAATTTCGCTTGATGTGTACGCAGTTCGACATTAGGCACTGGCTCAATTCTAAATACCACTCGCAGGCTAACCCTGTGGAGAGGGTAAATAGAACAGTAAACGTAGCCATACGAACTTACGTTAAAACCGATCAAAAACTGTGGGATACCAAGTTGTCCTAAATAGAAACAGTGCTCAACACTTCGGTGCATTCAGCGACTGACTTGACTCCATTCTTCACGACGCACGGATACGAAATGTTGTTGAAGGGATCAGACCATCAGTACGGCTATGAGGACCCACCACTATCTACAGCTGATCGTGAAAAGCGTCAGACTGAAATATTTAGTAATATCACTAGCGTGCACAGGAATCTTGTTAAGGAGGGGCATTTTTTATATGGTGCATTTAATCTGGGGATGGGGGAGTACTCCAAAGTATGTGGTGGATGGTGCTGTCCACCTCCCACTATTTTGCTACTGTTCAATTTAGCTAATTTAATTATTGTTTGCTCCGGTGGTGGTTCATCCTCTTTAACGCAAACTGCTTTCAGACAGCCAATGGAAATATGCAATTCAATCCCATCGTCGATGTCGATGATGATCGGTTCGTCAAATGGTTGCGATATTAGGACTTTAACCGAAATGATACATTTGCTGCAACGTTGTTGCCTTGGTGGTTGGGTTCAGCTGAAGTCACGTCAGATGGTGGTGATAGCACCGACAAACCGACATGAATGACCAATAAGAATCGCATTCTCCTTTCACATGCACACTGCTTCGACAAGTACAAGGTTTAAACAGTGCGCATAGCAGTGAGCAAACAGTATATTGCTCTTGATCAATCCAATCTTGATCGGTGGTGTTGAGTACTTGGCACTGATGAAGTCTTCAAGAAGTAGATGAAATACGCGTATCTGTCAAAAGATAAGCAATTATAACGGAATGAAAATGAAATAAACCAACACACTCAAAGCTCTTCATAAAAGTATATGGTTGTTTTTGTCCTTGCACTTGGCTTGTACTTCAGCAGTGCTGCCAGCCATTGTGCTGGCACTGTCAAAACATACTGCCATCACCTGCTCCCAAAAAATCTGCATCGCTGTCAGGACCTCAGCAATAGTATTGAAGATGGTCGTCGCGTCTGTTTTCAACACCCGTCTCACAACCACCGAATGTTTCCGTCGGTCAATTCGGCGTTATCAATATACGGGAAATGGATGTAATGTCGGTCTAAATGCCCCTAATTTGGGCCCATAGATAAATTCAGCAATCGACTAAATTTTCAATAGCGACCAAAAATATCCATTGGTACCGTCCCAATGACGCATTCATCTAGATAAAATTAATAAATAGCAGACTTATACCCACTTTTCAATTAGGGAATCCAAAAGCATCTTCAACCTTTGTACAGTTGCGAAAAAGTCCATCCTCAGAATACCTTGAGGTTCTTTTCGAAATTTTTAGAACTCTATGAGCTCTTTTGAAATTCTTCTCAGAATTCCACTGGAATTATTTTTAGAACTCTTCTTGACGTTTACTCAGAACACCTTGAAACTGAAATTCCCTTAGAGTTTCAGAAGAATTTCCTCAGTAGTTTCAGAAATTTTTCCCGGAATGAACTTGAGATTATCCTCGGAATTCACTTTAAATTTTGCGTAAAATCCCTTTGGAATTTCACTCAAAATCTAATTTTTCTCGGAATTCTTTTCAGAATTATCTTGGAACTATCTGCAGGATTCACTAGAAATTATTCACAGACTTTTCTTGGAATACTCCCCAAAAATCTTTTGGAACTGTCCTCAGAATTCAATATCCTTAAGGTTCTTCTCGGATTTTTTTAGAACTCTCCTAAGAGCTCTTTTTAAATTCTTCTCAGAAATCCACTAGAATTATATTTAGAACTCTTCATGTTTTTTCCTCAGAACACCTTAAACCTGAAATTCGTTTAGAGTTTCAGAAATTTTTCCCGGAATGAGCTTGAGATTATCCTCGGAATTCACTTTAAATTTTGCGTAAAATCCCTTTGGAATCACTCCAAATTTGATTTTCCCGGTATTCTTTTCGAAATTATCTTGGAACAATCTGCAGGATGCACTACAAATTAACCGCAGAATTTTCTTTGAACTCTACCCAGAAATATTTTAAAACTGTTAAAGAATTCAATATCCTTGAGGTTCTTCTCGGAATATTTTAGACCTTTTTTTCTCAGAACACCTTGGAACAGAAATTCCCCTAAAGTTTCAGAAGAATTTCCTCTGAGTTCTCCAGAAATTCTTTCTAAAATGAGCTTGAAATTATCCTCGGAATTTCCTTAAAATTTTCCCCAACATACCTTTGTAATTTCATTCAAAATTCGATTCTCTCTGTATTCTTTTCGAAATTATCTTGGAACTATCTGCAAGAATCACTAGAAATCATTCGCAGAATTTTCATGCAATCATCCCCAGAAATCTTTTCTTTTGGAACAATCCTCAGAATTCAATACCCTTGAGGTTCTTCTCGGAAGTCAAGTTTAAGTTGTCCGTCCATCCACCAAAAGGTTGTAGTTTTTCTACCAGAAATGTTCAATAAAGCTTGCCCCTCCATTCACCAGAACTGTGCAATTTTTACGTAAGGAATTTTCAATTCAGCTTGACCCTCTATTAGACTAATGCAAAATTTGAAATTTTCACTCCACAGTGTTCAAACGGTTCCAAATCGGGTCCTGATTAGCCTCCGAAAGTTTAAAATTATTTGATAAGAAACTGACTTGGCACAAACCATTTGAAGTTTATATGGAAATTACTATGGGAAAACAAAACTTTTTGTTCATCGTTTTCTAGCCTTTTTACATATGGTACTGTTAACAAATTCTATTACTATTTTTATGGGAATTTTTATCAGTTACAACTTTGCAGAAAATCGTTTTTCAGCCAAACGTCAAATTAAATAGTTATTAATTGTTTAAGAGATTGACAATCTTATGGTAAGATTAAGCAACTGTATTGTGGGCAACACTGTATTCTGCAGTGTGACATAGTAGCCATGATTTTTGTCCTCTATTCTACGCGCCATAAACACCAATGTTGCCTGCTGAACAGTTGATTGAGCATAATCATAAGACATCAGTGACATGAATCATTAATAATTTTTGTTCCTTAAATTTGATCGAAAAGTGGTCTTCAACAAAGTTGTAGCTGAGAAAAATTTTAACAAGCTCAGCTATAATTTTCTAAAGTAGAGTAAACTGGTGAATTTTGAGATAGATATGAACTGAAATTATGGTTTCTCCATAGTAATTCCCATATAAACTTCAAATGGTTTGTGCCAAGTCAGTTTCTAACTAAATGAGTTCAAATTTTGGGAGGCTAATCAAGGCCCAAGTTGGAACTGTTTGAGCACTGTGGAGCGAAAATTTCAAATTTTGCATCAGTCTACCCTCCATGCAGCAGAGTGTTGCAAATTTTACACCAGAAATTTTCAATACAAACTTGTTCCCAGAAAATTTCATTTGACCAGAACGATACAAATTTTCCATCGTTAATGTTTAATAAAAATTGCTTCTCCAATCTTCTGATTGGTGCAGATTTCCTTTTTTCATTTTCCACTAGTAATTTTCAATATAGCTTGGTTCTCCTATCATCAGAATGTTGCAGGTTTTCCACCAAATAAAGCTTGCCCCTATTTTCAGTAAAGCAGCTTCCCTTCAATCATCAGTGCAAATCAATGGTGCAAATTAAACACCAGAAATTGTTATTAAAGTATGTTTCTCTATTCAGCAGAAGGATGCAAATTTAAGACCAAAAATTTTCCGAAAAGCTTGCCCATCCGTTCATTGTTGTGCGGCAGATTATCCACCAGATATTTTCAATTTAGCTTAATTTTAAATAAAGCTTGTGCCTTCATTTACCAGACCAGTGCAAGATTTCCACCAGAAATTTTCTGTTCATTTCATTTATCAGAGCGATGCAAATTTTGCACCTGAATGTTTCAATAAATCATGCTCCTCCATTCATCAGAACGGTGCACCGAAAATTGTCAGTGAAGTTTGTTTCACCATGCACCTTTGTGGGTCAATTTTCAGGCTTTACCTTTTCATGCACCATAATGGTGCAAATTTTCCACCATAAATTTTCAATAAAGCTTACATTCATCAGAACGATGCAAATTATGCACCAGAAAAATGAATAAACCTTGCTTCTACATTCACATGTTGCGAACTTTGTACCAGAAATTTTCAGTTAAATGTGCAGTTGCAGATTTTTAGCGTGATTCAATTAATTCATTACGATTAGTCATTCATTTTGATTAGTCCCTCCATGTTATTCAGTTTGACTAGTCCCTCCATGCACCACCTTGATGATATTGTTACAACAGAAATATTCAATAAAACGCTTTTTCTTTGATTTACCACCTCGAAGTTTAATTTTTTTTAACCTTAAATTTGCCCTCTTGTTTTAACCCTCCATTAGCCACCTTGAAAAAAAATTACACCAAAATTTTAATGTACCGGTGCGGTGCAATTTTTCGACCAAAAAAATTCATTCAAGTCTGTCCCTTCATGCACCTTTGTGGTGCAATTTTCAGGCACCATCTCAAAGGATTGACGCAATACAAGGTTTTCATTTACCTTCAAATCAAGTTCAGGTTATTTAACCTTCAAATCAAGTTATTTTATATCATAATTTTGTATATGTGAAAATATTTTTATTTTTAAAAGGGTGGGCAATCGCCCCACCTTGCCCCACCCTGTGCACGCCAGTGAGTAATATTAAAAAATTAGTTCAGGAAAATCTCCAAAAAGCCCATCAGGAAGGCCTTAAACGATATGATCTTCGTCATAGAGCGTATGGAAAAGCACTAGAAGTAGGTCAAATGGTTTATAGGCGCAATATGAAGCAGTCTAGTGCTATTGAAAACTACAATGCTAAATATGGGCCTCAATACCTACCAGCTAAAATAGTACGGAAAATTGGTTCATCGTCCTATGAAATCACAGATCTCGATGGTAAATCATTAGGTGTTTGGCCAGCCGTACATTTGAAACCCGGATAGAATTCACTTCATCAACTGATAAGCACCTACGGCGAAGGATCATCGCTCTCTGAAATCAGAACCCAACCCCAACTCGACCTATATCCTGTATCTCTCTAGGTCATTGACCTCAGCCGGTGCAGCCTGCAGAAAATAATAGAATTTGTCTGGTATACAATCGTTTCCTCTCCCAAACAACTCAATTGCAGCGATGAAACTGGAAGAAAGCGTAGATAGCCCCACGGCTTCGTAGCCACAAAATTCCAACGAGCAGCAATAATTCTTCCTCCAACTAAATAAGAATTTTCAAAGAAATTTGTTCGTTCTCCGATAACTCGATGCGTTGTTAGCCGTACCATAATAACTTTTCTGTTTGTTTCTGTTTCGGATTTCCTTTCACAGGTGTTCGAAACCGTGCGTTCACCTGCAAAAGTTTGACAGGTAGCTAAATGGCTCAAATCTCTAATTCGAAGATAGATATGCTATAATTATGCTTGTTTTATGGTACCCGAGGGACCAGCTGTTTTGACGAAAACAGCTTGGCCCTAGACTTAAAACAGACGAAAAACTGTTTCTTTCCACGAGAAAGATTAACTTTGTTTACATCCCTGTTTATTAATACCAAAACCAAGGTGATCATCGTTGAGGTAGTTATTTAGCCTCTTCGATCTTTTAGAAGACAGATGAAGTCTTCTAACATAGGAAATCTATGAAGATGGTACAAGTCTTCTAGGATAATTAAAGTAGATTAAAATAATAAGTTGAGTTAGGGTTAATAAAGAAATGATTGTGGAAAGCATGAGTGTTGAATGAATGTAATGAGAAGGGTACCCAATTGAATGAGAGTCTGAATGAGAGTGTGTTTGAGATAAGTGAATAAATATTGTTTATTAATAAGAAGAAAAGAGCTTCCATTATAAGCTGAATGAAACAAAACGAACAAGGAACTGCAGGAAATGAAACAACAAAATCAATGAATAACCGAGCAAAAGAAAAAAATAGAAGTTATAAGAGAGCATCTGGAATGCAGTTGGTATTTATAATAGAAACAAATCATTAAAACATAGGATCCGGAGAATTGTATACTCACAGAACTGATAGTTTGCGTGAAACATCGATCCATGACACGAAAAATTACCAACCTAGGCTAGTTTGGTAATTTTTTATGGGAGGTGGGATGATTGTTACCAACAACTTGGGAACAATAGTCTGGTTCAAGGCAAGGCACACAAGGAGATTAGTTGAGGTTAGGGTTAGGTCCTTTTTTTCATTAGTTTAGATTTGTTAGTATATATATATAGAAATAATTATTTGAATTCAATATTTTCCCTTGGCACATTTTCATTTGTAAATAAATTATACCTAACATAAATATAAACCGTTCAATTAGTTACCCAGCCCACTATATTAATGTTTGTAAATCTTTGCATGCAGATAACTGTGAATAAATAAATAAATAAATAAAAACAATAAAAATGTAAATAAAAAAACAAAAGACGGCAAAGTCCGCATTAATATTACCTAGTTTAAAATCTACTAACCCCTCGAAAACGGCTCACATCTTATCCGTTCGATTACATGTCATTTATGCATCTAAAATGTTGGCATCACGGATCACCGGAAAATTAGAAGAGGAGAGTAAGAAAGAGAGAGAGAAAGGAAGAAAAGGGAGAGAGAGGGGAGATGATGAAGGAGTTTTGCTAAAGCCGGCAGAAAGTGGTAGACCGTCCAAGAGTTTGGATCAAAAATATATAAAGAAAAACTAAGAACGGAAGATAAGTAGGAAAGTGGTTCAAGGATAGTGCTTGTCAACCTGAGGCCCAAAGGACATCATTGGGAGACCGAAGCCTGGGTTCAATTCCTCCAGCAGAGACCTCCGACGAGTGTTGGCCTTGGAGAAACCGTGTGGAAAGTGGTACCAAGGAGACCCCCCCCGGAGACTAAATACCCGCAAACGGAGACGGTGACAATAGTTCCCACGTGCGCTCTAACCACGATCCAGGAAAAAGTGAGTTGGGGATCGGCGAGTCCCGCGCTGGTGTCTAGCGAGTATCCGCCATTGCTACGACACACGCAACGGGCGAGCAGTAGCCAAAGCTGTGGCGGTGAGGGTCTGGTAAGGTCTGGCGGGTCCGCCCCCGCTTGCCAGTGCCCAAAATCCAATGTGCTACTGCCCCGTCTGCGAGCGCGTGGAACGTCGGTTATTCAAACCTTACTCTGTCGGAGCATCGAGAAGGTACGCCGAGCTACGGATCTACGCAACGACATCGGTAACCTAGCGGCGGAGTTCCCCCCATGGAGACCAGGATCATGGGTGCTGATTGGAGTAGCTGACCACCCTATCATCAGAGGTAACCAAACTACAAAATCCCTTTCTCTCTCTCCCTCTACGCATGGGCCCCACCGTTTCCTGATCGGCCGCAACGACCCCCCCTTATGATGTATCTTTTAAATTGAAAATTATATAATGAATAAGCTTATTTTCTGTGTTTGTGCCTTTTTTTTCTTGAGAGACTGTCTTGGTGTCCTGTATTGTTCCGCCTATTATTCTCATGTTGATTGGTTGTATGTGTGATGTCCTCCCGAAGCAAGTGAATGTAGCCGACCCTGAAAAGAAACCCATTAGCACTGAGCTAGCCGTAAATAACAAAATCCAGACAAAATGAAATTCTTCGCTGTTTTCGCTCTTATCGCCAGTGCCATCGCTGCCGTGAGTTGTGCACCACAGTTTGGATTCGGAACGTCCGGTGCAGGAGCCCAAGCTGCGTCCCAAGGAATGGGAATGGGAGGCTTTCCTGGCATGGGAGGCGGCATGAGTGCTTCCAACGCTAATGCTGGAGCCCAGAGCACGGGCATGGGAGGATTCCCCGGTATGGGCGGTGGCATGAGTGCTTCGAATGCTAACGCTGGTGCCCAAGGCATGGGCATGGGAGGTCCATTCGGCGGAATGGGATCATCGATGGCGAATGCAGGAGCCCAAGGAATGGGTCAAGGATTCGGTGGCTAAACCTTCGCTGGTTTGGCAGAGATTCCCAGGTGTTCAAATCAGCAATTTCTGCAAAGGCTACTCTAGTCATCGAATGGAGATGGTGTAGATGATAAAAAAGAAACTAATGTATACATACAGTCTAGAAATTATATTCAATTGTAACACATAAGTCTGAAAAAAAAAACATATTTTGCTTTAGAAAACGGTTGTCTAACTTGACGATAATTCTTCGAAAGTCAGAACGGCTATAACCTTAAATTGATACTTAGTTGTTTGTCCCTTATTTTGTAATGTTGGCTTCGATTCCCTGTCTGTTCGAAGATATTTTCGGGTTGGAAATGTTCAAGACTTCACTGGGCATATCGAGTAGGATTGTGCTTGCCAAACATTATTTGTATAATTGTAAACATGGTTGGATGTTCTCAATTAAAAACTGTAACCTGTGGTGTGTCTGTCTGTCTGAGATTAGTGAGATTGTCGCGATTAGTGTTTCGTATTTTATGTATAACAATATGCCAAGGAAAGGTTTGAATACAAGCTACCAACACCACCCATCGCCCACAAAATCACCCACTGGACAGTTCACAGCCACACCACTAAACGACAGGAAGATCCTCTACCTACCACCAGATGGTACTATTTACTGGATTTGGAGGCCATTAGGAGGTGGCATAATGGGGCCATGATGAGGCGAAATAGGGTGGAAGGACGATGCCTCATCGAGGAGGAAAGGAGGAAGGAGGAGAAAAGAATAGATCAGCCGCCATCGTTGAAAATTATTTGATTGGCGATACTCAACAGTGAGACTTCGTAAAGCAAGTTCAAGCATGTTTGAAATTCAGTAAGAACCGAGGACGTGAAAGAAATGAAGAAGGAGAGTGAGGTGCAGACCAGGCATGGAAAATCATTTACATTCATTTCATGCATTCATTTACATTCATTTGCCTCTAACTTTTTTCATCAACAGCATTCCGCAAAATGATGTACAGAGCTTAAGTAGGTTTTGTTATTAACTACAACTCTGTATCTCTTATGCATCACGAATTAGAGCGGGCAAAACTTGTTACTGTTTTTCAGTGAATGTAAAATACATTCACTGAAAAACAGTAGTGGATTTTGTTCGCTCTGGTTCGTCATGCATAAGAGATACGGATTTGAGTTGTTAACAAAAGTAGCTAATAACAAAACCTACAAAAGCTCCATACATTATTTTGTGGAATTCTGTTGATGAAAAAAGTTAGGGGCAAATGAATCTAAATAAATGCACGAAATGAATGCAAATGATTTTCCATGCCTGTGCAGAACCATGCAGGACCCCGTAGTTTACCGCTGGAAAATCATCCACGGCGTGGTCAGACCCCGTAGTGTCCGTCATTCGGCATACGGCGTGGTTAGACACGGAGCATCTTCCGATACGAAGGTATCCGGGAATACAAACCAACGGCCCATCGACCGTTAGACGCCACGAGTTTAGTGAGGATAGAGAGAGAGAGAGAGATCGAAGAGCCGTCGCGAAAAGTACCGAAGTACGCGCCCGGCTTGCGAACCAAGTCGAGGGTTCAAAGTCGAAGGAAAGGAACCGACTGGACTGTGAAAAGTGCCCAGAAGGAACCAGAGGAAAGTGAAGGAGTGGCTGTGGAAGGACCAACAGCGGGCCTGCGCTGAAGAACAAGAAAAACCTTAAGCGAAACGAGGTAGGAACTAGCCAATAAGAAAGTGGGACTAAAGTGGGAAGAATAAAGGTACCTGGAGCTAAACAAGTGTTGTGTGTGTTGAATATTTGAGCGCTTCCTTGGCCGCGATATTCGAGCGCGCATGCCGACCCTGAGGTTGTGTAGAGGGGGGTCTCATTAGTGCTGGGCAGGGAGTACCCCATCCCAAGTAACATTGAAAGTTTTATCGAGTTTTTATAGTATTCTACAAGTCTAAATCAGGATCTACAGAACCCTCATAAAACCCAAATTGATACTTGGGCTGTTACAAAACTGTGAAAGTGCTTAAATTAACGCTGAAGACAGGCATTAAGTTCCAGTTAAGACGTAAAATTGACGATAAATTGATAAGTTGACATATTGAAATTCATCATTATTCACCACAGTGTAGGCAAACTGATGAGTAGAAAATAACATTGCACTGGCGTAAAAAGTTACTTCACTCGAGAGCGAGACTAAACCTTCTCGAGAATTGTCTCCAGCGCCATCTCTGGGCAGAGGGCCACCTTACCTAAAACTGAAAATCACTTGAGAGAACTTTGGTGCCTCGCCGCCAAAAAGTCATGTCAATTTCGGTGCTCTGAGAGCGGCATATGTAAGTGGGCATTATGAAAGTTCAGTTCAGTTAAAACAGGGTGTCGACCACTTGAAAAAAAAACCTGGAAAATGAGTGAATATCAGGGAATTTATTTTAAGACCTCGAAAATCAGGGAATTTCATTCAAATTCAGGGAAATCTTTCTTAGTCACAGACAGTTATTAAAAAGTATGACTGACTTCGCCAGTTTTAAGCAACTTAATTACTCGGTGTATGATGGTTGTTTATGTCAAATTTTATACAGAGATGTGAACTTGTGGTTGCTCAATGCTTAATGTTGCATTTTCGCAAATTGAGCAAAAATTACTCAAATAAAAGGATAATTTGTTGTGTTTGGGCCTAACCATCAAATAGGTATGTGCGACTCTTAACACTCCGAACACGAAGTCTCCGGTTAAAATGTGTAACGGAAAACTTGCAATGTTTGAAAAATCATAGCTCTGCCATTAATTGGAGAATTTCAAATTTATTGATGCCATTTGAAATTACAGACTTCGTTTAAAGATTCATTCGGTTTCAATAGATTTAAAATCTTATGATAAATTGCTGAGCAATGATTTTTCAAACATTGCCAAATTGGAGTTATAAATTTACCGAAGGTATCGTGTTCGGAATGCTAAGGTATGTTACACCTAATTGTGTCTGACAAAATTTAACCTTCGAGTAGATTGATGCGTCTGCTCGATCCAGCTGTGTCCAACAAAAAGTCAATCCTTTGAGCACATAGGTGCGCCTTTGAGTAAATTCAAGAATAGCAAAGCTTGAGAATTCTCGGTCTGCATTGTAAATCTGGTCAGCTCGGAAAATAAGCTTCTCAGTGAAGATTTAGTATTGTGATGTTGCTGCTAATTGAGGTTGAGATGGAATTAACTAACAAGTTTTTACGATTTCCGACCAAAAGAATCCGTCCGCGTTTGGTTAATGTGCAGACTTCTAATATATACTCGACACTAACTTCTAATATATACTCGACACTCGAGTATTAGTACAAGACACTGAAGAAGTCTGCACATTGTAGACGAAATACGCGTATCTGTCAAGGATAAGCAAATAAAGTAGTGGAATTAAATGGAAAATACTAATCCTTCTCTCTCTCATTATACAGGTATTCCACTAAGACGCCCACATTCATCAGGATATAAAAAGGTGCTAAAAGGATATGATTAAAGACACATGTTCATATGTAATATGTAGGAAAACTGGATGAATTACTGTTCCTAGCGTTGAGTTCGGAAACAGTTAGAACAGGACTTCTAAGTGTGAGAAAATTGCCATGCTAAGGACCTCTTCTCGTATCATGGAGCAAATCGAGGTAAGAAACGGATCTTGAACATGCTGAAAACATTGAGCGATTAAGCATGTCTTTTTTGTAGATTTATATCGAAATTCTTGTAGTTTTCGCCACGCATCGCTATCAATCATATTAACATCCCGGTTACTGCTTGAATTGATTACCTGGCGCTTACCACGTTTAAAATTTGTAAATTTAGAAAATTGCGGTGCCTTCCCGTTTTTGGCTACACGCAATTTTTGTCTTTTTTGAAATCTATAAAATGTATCGAATTCAATTTGAAATTGTACTGAACCACGCTTCATGGGTGGTTTGAGGTCCATGGGGTATTCCATGCATTTTTTTTCCAGAAAAAACTAGTACATATCGGAGGAAAGTAACAACTGATCGTCGCTGAGGTCGTGTTGCCAAAAGCGGGTTAACACTGGGCCTTAAAACGGGTGTCACTTCACGGTGAATACGAAGTGTAGTGACACCTTTTCACTCACGGTGAAGTGTTTTCCATTTGATTTTCCAGGCAATCGCTTCACCGTGAGTGACAAGTGGTCACTTCACTTCGTTTTCATTTTATTTTATTTATTTAATTAAAATCTTCAACATAATGTTGTACAGATATTTTCTAGGCTAGGTGTCGAATTCTATGTCTGTAAGTAGACTTACTAATGTTAAAATCATAAACATCAAACGTTTCATTAAACACACGACAGCACAAAGTCCACGGTTCGTTGAATCCATAGTTGGTCCGATGGGTAGATTGCCACAGAAGCGTGCAGTGTTCGGAAAATAATTCTCAAATCTCATTCATTGAGCCATCCTGCAAGAATAAACTCGCGTGCGAATGCGGCAAACAAAATTCACGCTTGAGATTCTCATGCATATTCACGCACTCGCACTCATAACGCCGAAAAATCATTCCAGCTTTAAACTCATAAAAACCACTCAAACGTCAATTGTTATCATGCCTATGCATGTTGTGTTAGTTTTCCAACCCCTGATCCACAAACAATAGTAATAACAACGAATAACGCCAAAATATAAAGCAATGAATTTTTGAACCTGTAAACTCATCGGTGATTTTTGCAACGTTGAATTATGCAAGGCAAAACTCATAGGCGCATAAACTCATGCATGAGATTTGAGTTTTTGAGTTTTTCCGAACACTGGAAGCGTGTAACTACGTAGAACTCTTTGAGGAGCATTGATGTAGATTTGGCTCACAAGAGAGTTGCAATCCACGTCACCGTTAAGCAATCCAAACACGAAGAGTCGCTGAAGTAGTTTCCTCCTTACTGCCAACGTGTCCAGGTCAATCAGCCTGCACCGTTCTTCGTAAGGCGGCAAATTTACCGAATCGTTCCAGGGCAGAACACCTAAAGCGTATCTTACGAAGTTTCGCTGAATGGCCTCGATTCTGTTAGCTTGAATAGCGTGAAAGGGTGCCCACACAACAACAGCATACTCTAGAAGACTGCGGACGAGAGCACAGTATAGTGATTTCAGCGCGTAGATGTCCTGGAATGCGTTTGTGTTTCGTTTCAAGAAACCTAATGTGGCGAATGCTTTAGCAGTTATCATGGAGATGTGCTCATTGAATCTTACTTTAGAGTCGATGATAACACCCAAATCCTTAACTGAAGAAATGAAGAACAATGGATGTAATGTCGGCCTAAATGCCCCTAATTTGGGCCCATACATAAATTCAGCAATCGACTAAATTTTCAATAGCGACCAAGGATATCCATTTGTACCGTCCCAATGACGCGTTCATCTAGATAACATTGATAAATAGCTGATTTTTAGCGATGGGCCCAATCTCAGATCCATTGGCCAACATTAGAGCCATTTCTCCTATCAGGGAATTTGGTTTTCATGATTGAGGCGACACCCTGTTAAAGGAACGAGAAATTCAATTCAATCAAACGCACTTTTCGTCGAATTACGTATGTTTCGTATTCGCAACACGTAATTTCAAATAACATGTTTATTTACGTTCCATGATTGACGTAAAAGATGAATGTGTTTCCGGATTCTAATTAGACCTTGGTCACTTCTGACCACCTAAATAGGGAAAATGGCTCTAATGTTGCCCTATGGACCTAAGATTGGGCCCATCGCTAAAAATCAGCTATTTATCAATGTTATCTAGATGAACGCGTCATTGGGACGGTACAAATGGATATCCTTGGTCGCTATTGAAAATTTAGTCGATTGCTGAATTTATGTATGGGCCCAAATTAGGAGCATTTAGGCCGACATTACATCCATTTCCCCTACTATGAAAAAATCCATGAACTGCATCCAAAGAAGCTCACTTAAGATCACCGATTCTATGCCGATATAACTCGCCAATAACAGTCTTCCATAAACAAAATATGCCGGATTCACGCTGTTTATAAACTTCGTCATCTTTTGCCTCAAAGAGCCATCCTTAATTGATAACAAACCAATCGGGAAAGTAAACTGGGAATTGCACAAGTAGATTGAAACTCCGATAGGATTAATCACAGTTCAGCGCATGCACATTAGCAACAAATTGATTGCCTATAAGCGACTATAAAACGATTTTGCTATTCAATGCAATCCACAGCTCACATGCTAAGTGATATTCACATAACTATAATAACAACATAATAAAATGAAATTCGTCGCTGTCTTAGCACTTATCGCCAGCGCAATCGCTGCCGTGTGTTGTGCACCGCAGTTTGGATCCGGTGCAGGAGCTGCATCCCAAGGAGTCGCAATGGGAGGCTTCCCTGGCATAGCAGGAGGCACAGGTGCCACAGGTATGGGCATTGGAGGATTCCCCGGCATGGATGGTGGCATGGGACGACCCTTCGGCAGACCGGAAATACAGACGGCATGGGCTCCTGCTGCTCCTGGTGGTGGATAAACCATTGTTGATCTGTTAGACACCCCGGTGTTTTAAGCTCTAGTCGGCGATTGGATGTGTTATGGACGAAAGAATAGATAAGAATTGTGTATCAAACTAAAATAAGGTGCAATGTAATACTGCATGATTTATCACGCTCCTTTTGCATTGCATGACATTTAATGAAAATATACCCTACTTTATCGAACTGTGCATGTATAGTGTACTCATGCGATGTAGCAAATCATTTTTTGCAACTGAAAAGAGTGTCGAAAAGTAGTACTTGGCGGTGCCGGTGGTGTATTTAGCATGTCGACGTCAGGTGTATGTCGGTGGTGATGTCAAATTACCGTAGGATCTTGGTTTTTGTGTTAGGGATGGTTATTTTCACGCGTTTTCTATGGTGAAAATTTTCGACTCTTTCCTACGGTAGCCGTCCGATTTTCGTTTCAAAAAGTAGAAGGGTCTGTGCCTAAGGGCACGAACGGAA
The DNA here is from genome assembly GCF_037179485.1 of Ochlerotatus camptorhynchus. Taxonomy (NCBI): domain Eukaryota; kingdom Metazoa; phylum Arthropoda; class Insecta; order Diptera; family Culicidae; genus Ochlerotatus; species Ochlerotatus camptorhynchus. Next base: position 2,605,689 of record NW_027040604.1, on the reverse strand, counting down.
GCAGACGTAGGACCGCTAGTGGACGGAACAAATGTGAAGAGCATTTAGTTCTTTTAATTGATCGATCATCTATTATCGTAACTCTTTCCGTTTTTGAATTAAAGGCGTACCGAATTTGTAGTAATTTTTATCAAAGAGAAAGTTGATGAAGAGAATCGATCAAAATCACTTGCACCCCTGCTTCCAAGTTTGGTTACAAGATTACAACTCTGGAGAATCCTGATGAATATGGGCGTCTTAGTGGAATACCTGTATAATGAGAGAGAGAAGGATTAGTATTTTCCATTTAATTCCACTACTTTATTTGCTTATCCTTGACAGATACGCGTATTTCATCTACAATGTGCAGACTTCTTCAGTTGTCTTGTACTAATACTCGACTATAGGATAAGCAAATAAAGTAGTGGAATTAAATGGAAAATACTAATCCTTCTCTCTCTCATTAAACTCTGGAGAGCATTTTGTGTGGTCGTTGGGGGCGTGTGGTTCTAAATATGGACACACAGGCACAGATAAATTCTATTCCAACTCTTTGCGGCAATAAACTTGTTGGCCCTGAAAAGGGCCATTTTGTTGTCAAAATTGGTGATGATTTAACCTCCGAAACCGTACCAAGTACGTCGCTTCAAACGTAGACGACATCCATGGCTGCTTACACTTGGCGTGTTCAGAGTAGGTGACAGCATCACGGATCACATTTTCCAAGAACACCTTCAGCAAACCTCGTGTTTTCTCGTAGATCATACCGGAGATACGTTTGACACCGCCACGGCGAGCCAGACGACGGATGGCGTTTATCACGAAGAATCTTCCGATGACGCTTGGCGCCTTCTTTACCGAGACCTTTTCCTCCTTTGCCAGTCATTTTTGCTTGTTAGGTCGAAGAGTGCACTACCTAACCTGCCACCACCTTCCTACTGCTGCCTGCTCACTGTAACTAGTGTAACTCTACTGTCTGTTCCCGGTAAGTTCTAGAGACCTCTCGAGCTGGGTCTCAAGGTCGGCTTACTACTGGGCAATCGGTTGGGCTACGCGACCAAACGTGCAGAATACTGTCAAATGATTAACGTTATGGAACAAATGCAACTGTGGTTCAAGGTGGAAACAATTTATTGAGGACAACTATTGTTTGAGAGGGTTGGTTTATACTACTAGTATTGTGGGTGTGGGTGTAAAGTGGGTGTTTTATTCTTGAAAAACGTACCGGTACTGCTGATGAGGATGACTGATGCTGAAGATGGACGGCTTCGGCGACGTTGGACGGGCGCTCGCTGGACTCACTGTGCTACGAATTCTGCCAGATTCGGTGTGGCGATCGTGGTCAAAATTGGCTGAGTGGCGGTGTGAGGAAGCGGTTTCGTTGGCGCATGAAACTACTATAGGTCCTCCCAGGCCCAGGCGTCTTCCCTCATAGACTTACATCGGCAGAGCCCAGGCAAGGCCGGAGTGACTCTACCGAGAGGGGAACGTCTCCTTGGCGGTTAGGGAGGGTTCCCGAGACAAATTCCTTCTAGCCGATTATTTGTGGTCTGGCTTGAGGAAGGCTAGTTCCTTTGCTTTTAGACCTAGCGGCCCCTAGAGACTACTAAGCCGAATCACGTGCGCGTCGGTTGATCTTGTCAACGGACAAAAGGGCGGTGTGTACCAAACGGTAATACAAAAGGTCCTGAATTGAGCTGTGGTGCAGCAAACTGTCACACTCGAATATTACCACTCACTACTGGCTATTTCAAGCACTTTAACTGTTCAACACCTTTCACCCGTGAACGCAAACAATTCCCTACTAACAAATTGACAATATTTTAATACATAATCTTCTAATAATCCTACTAACCAACACCAAATAACTTATAAAAACGTGACAGTACATTAAACAATTAAGCACGAATTAAAAATCATACAAATCTTGTAACAAACGGTTACATCACCGAAGCGAAAATGAGTTGAGGTTGGACAGCAGCGCTCTTTTATATATTTTCAGGTTCAAGCAGAATAATGTGCAACCAAGTGGTACTCGATTATGACGACTTATGACGGAAGAACGTTTATTTCACGAAAACAGGGATAAAATTATCAATTTTTATTTGTACATTGGACCATGACATTACCACTTTTTCAATAATTCTTTACTATTGATAAGTAGAAATATTTCTGATCGATTGGTGATAAAATTATTGAAATTGGTCCAGGGGCAGCTGATTTATTAATGTTCAAAATATTTCATAATGTTGTCACATGTTCCATTTTCGGTTTTTATAAAGTATGCCCCCATATAAAAATCACAGACGTAGTCCTAGGTCAAAGTGACATCAAATTCATGAAACCACCAATATTTATATCTAGGTTCATATTAATGGTAGTTTTAAGCATGGAATAGTGGCTCCACTTTGTCGACGGAATTAGGTGGGAAATATATCAGCATGCACTTTTCATCCACCGACCGGATCTTGTTCTTCATGCGCCATTCGTCGAATTTCTTGTAAGCACGTTCATATAGAGCCTTGGACTTATTTGGAAGAAGGCCAGTCTTAGCAGCATCTGCTGCTGGATGTCCGAATCAAAATCGCTCATCTTCTGATCTTGATTATTTATGACAGTCATATTTCACGACCTACTTGATCGGATAGTTTGGTTTTCAACATGAACGTTCATATCCAGTTGCATTTTATGCAGGCAAAAAAAAATAATCTCAAACGATATTTTTCGACGATGCAAAAAATGATGTATGCTACTCGATCTTTTCAGCGCTCGTCGTAATTATCTAAAAATAATTTAATGAAAATTTAATCAGATTGAAAAAGACTAAGAAATCGGTAGGATACATGCAGCGATGTGTTTTGATGGGTAAATTCAGTGAAATTAACATTTAAATTTTGGCTGCCGAAAACAGTAAATGGGTGCCCAAACCGTAGTTTACCCTATTTCTTTAAATTCTCTTTAAATCCTCCTTAAAATTCACCTTCTAACCAAATCGATAAAAACTGGGAATTAACCGGGAATTGGATTCTATGTCAGAATCTTCTGACCCAGATTTTTTAGGAAATAATAATCTAAGTTCACTGTGAAAACTCCTCTATGAAATCTTTTCGGGAATCTCTTTAAATTCTTTCAAAATCCTTATAAATGCTTGTAGCAATTTCCTTAAACTATCTTCGGCGAAGTATTTTTTCAGTTATATTCAGCATTAGATTCGCTTGGAGTTATTACCGATATCCCATCACACCGAAAAAACACTGAGACGTAAATCAATAAAATATTTACCAACTAATTTTACACGTGACAGAATCCATCTTTGACATAAAGTATGAGACGTAAACAAGCATGTCATGTAAAATTAAGTGCTCCGAGACTGAATAGTTCGTTACTCGACGAAAGTAGGTTTTGGCTCAATTTTATGTCAAAATTTACGCTCGTATATGTCAGTCCCAGGGCACCTAAATTTACATGATTTTTTCTAAGTGTAAGTCTTTCTAACCACGTTTCGTAAACACAGAAATTATTAAAAACTGTTTAAGTTGCGTTATGTGATAGTGTCATCAGCGATAGAATAATTGTTTTTTTTCAGAATTATCGAAGTGTATAATTTTACGTATTTATTATTATTATTTACATTCGGCTAGCTATCTAATTTGAACATCTGAAGGACTCTGCCAAACGAACGAAGGTTTATCCACCGAATCCTTGACCCATTCCTTGGGCTCCTGCATTCGCCATCGATGATCCCATTCCGCCGAAAGGTCCTCCCATGCCCATGCCTTGGGCACCAGCATTAGCGTTCGAAGCACTCATGCCACCGCCCATACCGGGGAATCCTCCCATGCCCGTGCTCTGGGCACCAGCATTAGCGTTGGAAGCACTCATACCGCCTCCCATGCCAGGAAAGCCTCCCATTCCCATTCCTTGGGACGCAGCTTGGGCTCCTGCACCGGACGTTCCGAAACCAAACTGCGGCGCACAACTCACGGCAGCGATGGCACTGGCGATAAGAGCGAAAACAGCGAAGAATTTCATTTTGTATGGATTTATAATTTTGAAACTATCACTTAGTGTATGAACTGTGGATTGCACTGAATCGCGATTGACTTTGATACTCCAGTTGGAAAAGGATCGATCATTTATAGTCGTTTGAACTGCATGAGTTTATTGATGATGTGCTATCAATACAGTCGGTGGATCGTACTAATGGTAACATCGGAATTCCCATGCTATTTTCCTGCATTCACTCGTTATCAATCAGTCTCACATGCATCTCTTTACGGGGGAATTTCCAACGGTGTAGCCTAGAAATTATGTTGATGCATGTTTAGGAATTCCCCGAAGAGTGATGTAGATAATTTAATCTTTGCACTACCATTCTCCTGCGGGTTTCTAGTCAATAGAATGGATTTTTTGTATGTGATTAGTGTAATCTAATATGATGTACCAGTCATTGTTAGGAAAATCATTCTCAAATCCCATTCATTGAGTCGCGTGCAGATTGGCAAACAAATCTCACGAAAATATACCAACAGCCGTATATGAGATCAACGAGCTTGCAACTCGGAGGTGATCATATGAGAAATATCACAAATAAGAGAGGTAAAACATCGAGATAGCATGAAAAATGGTGAGACATGTGCATTTCACATGTCATCAAATTCCAGAACCGTTTAGTTATATCCAAATTTGAAGAGGCATAAATTGCAAGACCACACTAGTGGCACCTTGTTTCTTTAAAATATTTTCCCAGGCTATCGAACCGCACAAAGTGGAATTGTTCCAACCGAACGTTGCCTAACATAACAATGGTCCTTGAATCGTTTTCTTCAAATAGTTCTTGCACAACAATCATGGTACATGTTTAAATTTGGTGGCACCGAGAAAACATGGCGTGTGTCTTAGAAGCTCGTTTCATTGTTGTAATAATAAAAAATTCTTCTTCAACATTTCAAAAGGGCGAAACTGGTTTCGTAGACAATTGATTTAGCCATAGATTTCTCGCGAATAGAAGCTGCTGTGCTACTACAAACAGGGAGTAGCAATTTCAAATTTGTATGTTTTGTGGAAGCTGACATTTGAACCTTTAAAGTTTCGCGCTAAGGCTTCCTTAGAGTATCACCATAGAGGCAACTCTAAGACCAGAAGGTCCTGAAGAAACGTGCTCAACTTTTTAGCTCAGCTCTGGTACTATTTTCGGTCCCAAGCTAATCGATGCATCCCTCGAAACATAGGAAAATCCACGAACCCCTCATTGTATCTGTCAAACTTTCATAGCGAATCAAAACAAACATAGTGTAGTACTAGAATTTCGACTAGAATGGGGTACGTTAATCGATTTGCTTGGTACCAATAGGCTAGTCAAGTAGTGAGCCAATTTAAAATCGTAAGTTTCCACCAGTTGGTATCACCTTAACGTACCCCATTCTAGTCGAAATTCTAGTACTACACTATGTTTGTTTTGATTTGCTATGAAAGTTTGACAGATAAAATGGGGGCTTCGTGGATTTTCCTATGTTTCGATTAGCTTGGGACCGAAAAGAGTACCAGAGCTGAGCCAAAAAGTTGAGCACGTTTCTTCGGGACCTTCTGGTCTTAGAGTTACCTCTATGGTTTTATCACTTCTGCAGGCACTCTTTCTGGTAAATCTCCTTGTTGACTGTGCCTGTAGTGACGAAAGATTTACTTTTTCGACCAGACGTGCAATTTGCTTGCTAAATAAGTTTTTTTTTTTTGGGAAATTTCGGTGCCTTCTTCGTTCTGAAATACTCAGCTGTAGCATTTTTGGCCATAGCAGAATAGAAAGCCGACCCTGGAATCTGCTTGAAATGCTCCAGGATATAAGTTTCATCGCCCATAACAACACATGAAATCTTCGCCAAATATTCGCAGTACAAACGTCGAGTCCGTGGTTTTGCTGTCAATTTCTTTTTCTCGTTGCGATTTCTGTTTTTACCTTCAATACCAAACGCTGTTTTGATTTTTGGACAAAACCAGGTGACATTCCTATTTTACGAGCCACCGTACGAACAGAGAGATTCGGGTTTTCTCTCAATATCCTCTTCACCTTTCAGTCCATGACAGGATCAGCACGTCCAATATTTTTATCATTTCTCGATTTCCTCTCGTTCGTCCAACGTTCCGAAAATGATTTGAGCACACCGTGAACAGTGGATCCAATTTTTTTGCAAGTTCCTGTATTGACAAGTCAGAATTTGCATTTCGTCCATACAAAACCACTCGCGCATGTGTTTTTTTTCATTCGCTGCCATCTTGAACACTAAGCTGGGAATGTAAACACCAATCATAGTCTTTTTCATCGATGACTCCCAGCTGTACCTCAGCGAATTTTTTCACTCGTACGTGCAATATTTCAAAAGTTACAGTGATTGGAAGGTGTCCGGATTAATATGGATCAAGAATTTTGGGTATTTTTTTTATACACCGGTCAAGCAGTTTCGAGGTTATTTTTTTATTTTTATTGATTTTTATGAAAGTCTACTTTTCTTAATGTTCTAAACTAGAAGAAACAATGTCGAGAATTTATATAATATCGACATTTAATCTATAGCATAATAAGACGTCTTTAGGCACTACAAATTGGCCAAGAGTTCAGAGATTTTTCCTTGACCACAGGGATCTTCATAAAACTTCAAGGACTTCTAAAAAGTTCAGGGAACATCGTAGACATTAGCAAACTCTAGGATAAATTCTGGGAACTTCATAGCGCTTCAGAAAAATTCGAAAAAACTAAGGGAGCTCTGGAAAGTTTTGGGATTTTCATAAAAGTTAATCATTATTTAATTTCAGGGAACCTCATTATTGTTCTTCATATAATTTGTAACCAGTGGTGTGTCTGTCTGTCTAAGATTGTTGAGATTGTCACGAATTTAGTGTTTCGATTTAGGATGCCAGAAAAGGATTCAAATATTACACTGTACACAAACATCATCCTCTGATCGAATGAAACCTCAGACCATTCAAAACAAAAGACCGAAATCGCTTTTTCGAATGATAGCTGCAACCGGATGACGGTTGTTTTGAAATCAGATGATTTTCCTCTCGAATACTGGATGAAACTTGTTATGAGAAGGGATATAGCCTTCAGTTGAAATGCGTAATGCTCTCTGCAGAATGACTGTCATACTAAATGGAAATGCATATGGTATTGGTTCAGCCCCATAACGCAAATCATTCAAAACGATGATGAAAATAATTCTATCGAACGTCATTTGCTGATCTGAGCTGACAAACGAGGTGGAAGCATATGCATCGCTATCAGAGCTGTTACGAACAAAATTAAAGGATGAAAACCAATGTTTGACTAATTCGTCGTGGAGGAGGTTTTCTCCACCACGAAATTTTTTGTATCCATGATGGAATGGCTTATTATGGCTATTCAGTATGGAATTGTACATAATCAAATTATAAATCTAATTAAAAGCACTTGCATGTCACACTATTCTTAAATGTTTGTCCTCTGAGTGCCGTATGTTTTATAGCTAATTTTCAAACGAAAATCATCCTGTATTAGGATGACAGTCATATGGATGTTCATCATCTGACGACGAATTCAACCATAAGGAAATCATTCGAAATTCGAATGCATATTGTTAAAGGGCTCGAGCAATGCAATAATCATTCGAAGTATTGCGGATGTTTTGGTTCAGTGTAGTGCCAATACCGCCCACCACCCACTGGATAGCACGCAACCATTCCACGAAGTTCCGCTACTCACAGCCAGATGCCGCTGACAGCAGCATTGGGAGGCTATCGGGTGGTGATGTAAAGGGGGCCATGATGGGGCGAAATTGGGCTGAAGGAAAATTGATCAACGATCGAGAGCGCAACGAATTCAGCCGCCATCGTTGCTAGCGAATTTCCTGGCAAAAGTCAAAAATTGTAGTCGAAAACAAAGCTAGACAAACCCAAAACGAATATGATACCTATACATTAGACTGATGCAAAATTTGAAATTTTCGCTCCACAGTGCTTAAACAGTTCCAAATTGGGTCCTGCTTAGCCTCCCAAAATTTGAACTACTTTAGTAAGAAACTGACTTGGCACAAACCATTTCAAGTTTATATGGGAATTACTATGGGAAAACTTATGTTTTTGTTCATATATATCTAACAATTCACCACATCACTATGCTTTTAAAAATGATAGCAGTGATTGTAGCAAATTTTCTCTGCTACAACTTTGTTCAAAACTACTTTTCAATCAAATGTAAGGAACAAAAGTTATTAATGATTTAATTCACTGATGTCTTATGATTATGCTCATTCAACTGTTCAGCAAGCAACATTGGTGTTTCTGGTCAGAAGAATAGAGCATAAATATCATGGCTACTATGTCACACTACAGAATACAGTGTTGCCCACAGAACAGCTGCTTGACCATGCCATAAGATTATCAATCTCTTAAACAATTAATAACAATTTAATTTTACATTTGGCTGAAAAACGACATTCCGCAAAGTTGTAGCTTAGAAAATTTTGCATAGTAATTATAGAAATTTTCAAAAAAAGCAGTATGGAAAATGGGTAGAAGGCAATGAACAAAAATTTTGGTTTTCCCATAGTAATTTCCATATAAACTTCGAATAGTTTGTGCCAAGTCAGTTTCCTGCCAAATGAGTTTTTAATTTTGGGAGGCTAATCAGGACCTGATTTGAAACCGTTTGAGCACTGTGGAGCGAAAATTTCAAATTTTGCATCAGTCTACTATACATCTATACATAGCGAAAGATCGTTATTCGAAAAGGGAAATAAAGTGATTAGTCTGCACGAGTCTTGAGACGTGAAACTCGATCAGAAGTGAAGGAGGATATAATGAATATAAAATATCCAGGACCCCGTAGTTTGCCGTTAGAATTCATCTACTGCGGTCAAACCCCGTAGTGTTCGTTGTATTCGACCTACTGCGGTCAAACCTCAAAGTTACCGTACAAATACAACCGTATTCCGATCCATGCTAGAATCAGCCGCGTTCACTAGTCCGCGTTCATCGCCATTTTGGATCTGCCTTGAGCGTCGTGGACTTGTTATACCGTTCGCGAACGGCTCGGCAAACGGTACCGTGGAAGCACCCGTAGTAGGAGAGGAGAGTGAAGTGGTAAGAGGTGAGTCGACTGGGCAAACCACAGACAGTCGAAACCGAGGGACGAAGAACAGAAGCAAAAGAAAGGAGAAAGTGAAATTGAAGGTGTAGCGGAACGGAGGAGAAGGGGGGCCTCATCGACGACGGAAGACGAAGGATGAACTAGTGAAGGCTAAGGTAATAAAAGAGACCTGTGTGAAAGTTCATCGGGGTGTGTTAAAAGTATTTAAGTGTTATCTTGGCCGTGACAGTCACACGTGTATGCCGACCTTGAGGCAGTGTAGAGGGGGGTCTCATTAGTGCTGGGCAGGGGAAAACCCCGCCTGTTACAAATTTCAGGATACTTTTTGAAGCCTGATGAGCTTGGAATAGTTCAGTGAATTACGTACAAGGGCAAGAAATTCCATACGTGGAACTTCGCGGAAAATCAACGAGAAACGTTGAAGTGCAGCAAACTTTTAAGAGGATTTGGAAATTTCGTAGCATTTTGAGAAGCTGTATAAAACTTCATATCAGTGCAGGGAACTATGTAGAATATCTAAAAATGTTCCAAAGATCTTCAGAGATCCTCGCTTCAGTTTAGGAAACTTCGTTGCAACTTTCCAGATGTTCAAAAATATTTGTAAATGATGGCATTTTTAGAAGCTGTATAAAACTTCATATAAGTGCAGGAAATTTTGTAGAAGATCTAAAAATAGTTCCAAAGTCTTCAGAGATCTTTGCTTCAGTTTAGGGAACTTCGTTGCAACTTTCCAGATGTTCAAGTAACCAGAAGTAATCGTAAAATTAAGAGAGATGAAAAAATGTGAAATTTGCAATAAATTATGGAACTTCGTAGAAGTTGAGTAAATTTTGTAAAACTTAAGGGAGTTTTGTAGTGATTAAGGGAACGTAGTATGACTTTCAGAATATTCTTTCAGACATACTTCCTGAACAGTAGGTAATGTTCAAAAGATCTCCAGAGTAACGAAGGTGTTAGAAAAGTTCATTGGATATTTTTTTCAAGACTTCTGGTTGATTAAGCTCTGAAGATCTCCCATTCTGGACCACTGTGCATTGTAACAAAGCATATGTATCACAAACTATACGAAGAAAAAAAACAACTCAAAATTGAGATAGAAAGTACTTAAAATTAAGTACTTCTCTAATACTACTGTTTTGGATTCATGTTCTCATTGATAAGTACTTTTAACTTAATTTTGAAGTATAACCAAAACAGTTACTTTTACATCAATGCGCGATTTTAAGTTGTTTTGTGTTTCGGGCTCTTAAAGTATCCAAAATGAAATTTTGCCATTATACTTCGTTTAGGATGAAAAACCGCAAAGTGCGCCATATTTATTTCGGCTATGTCATCTGCCCAAAGTTGCTCGTTCATAAATAGTTAAAAGGGAAATTGGTGAAATTTATATTTAGTGTTGCGAAGAGGAGAAAGGTAAGTTCTAAATGGTTCTAGGTTCTACTCAGTGCTCACACGGCTGTCAACATAAGCAGACCACTCTCGATGTGTGTCACACGATCGTCTGTTTACTCAGCAGCAACCATTATGTTGTCTTCCTCATTGTTCTTCATCAGCAGTTCTTTAAGTCGATGCGTCGTCGACTTTGGAAAGCAACCGTTTAGTGATGAGCGTATGAGTGCTGACCACGTTTTGCGTCCATTGCTGCAATGGAAGTGCTCTGCCCCCTATTGGCGATACTGCCATACAAAGAAAAGGAGGAGGCTTTTTGGATAGCGGAAGATAAAGTGTTTATTGTGTTGCACCTTTTGACTATAGTTTTAAGATATTTTGTATAGTGAACAAGAATCCTCGGCTCTGCACAGTTAATTCGATTGAGCCTTATCAAATACATTAATAAACAAATAAACAAAAATGGTTCTACTGAACAGTCTGTGAGAGATTTCCCGGAAAGTGTCAGAAATTAACCTTAATTGCTTCTTAGGTCCTCGGGCTAAAAAATATCAGATAAGATTCGTGCGAATTTGAGGGCGAAATGGGCTTGGCCAGCTACCGATGACTCCAAAATTGATGATAACCATAAAACAGCATCCGAAGGCAGTGGAAGTATAAAGATAATGACATTTTAGTTTTTCGATCCAGTTTTGCAGGTAGATTAATTTTGCCTCCTTTTTCAATTTATTCCAAAACAACAGAGTAATTAGGCTGAGGTTGATGAGTCTACTACGTTTTCCTCAGGCTTGATGGAGCCTCGCTCGCGAGTTTGAAATGAGCCAAGCGTATCATTTCAGGCATAACATTTGATAACGGCACAAAAGCATTTGTAAACAAACTTTCTAAAGCCCTTTACACGCTAACCAAAGTACGCCCACGCAAACCAATACCACTTTCGGAAAGGTGTAGGTTTGTGTGAGCGTACTTTGGTTCGCGTGTAAAGGACCTTAGAAAGTTTGTTTACAAATACTTTTGTGCCGTTATCAAATGTTAAGCCTGATTTTTCTGTGGAGTAGAATGCCTACTGGCAAATCATTCCACAGAGCTTCAGAGCTTGTGAGTGAAGGGGGATAAAATGAGAGTGAGGTTTGCTGCCATTCATGTTCATGTTTTCTATCACAACATCCTCTCACTGAAGTTCACTCTCCCTCTCTCTCTAGGAGTTTTTGTTTAATTCTTCCATATTCCTACCGCCACTCATTCGAGGTGAGGGCTGGCTAAACTCGCAGGACAAGAGTGTTTTAAAACCTCCAGTGAGTTTGAGAAGTTTCAGCAAGCCTGGTTTTCCTCGAGTACACCAGCCGGAACAAGGGAATGGATCCTACTACCCAACGCAATGGATCTGGTAGTTCGTGTTTTACTACTTTTTCAGGGTTATGGATTGATTTTATTATTATAAGCTCGATTATAAGGATAGATAAAACCAAACATACAACTTATTCTAAGTGCTCAATATTAATATGGAAAGCAATTGAAAAATCCCTTTTTTGATATTATTAAAAGCCGATGTGGAGTAGTTTCTACCCAACATTCACTCTTCCTTAAATAGTAAAATAGCAAAATACTCAAATTTGGATTCTTCGTAAAGAACTCAATTTTGACTGGTTTCACTTAGGTGTCAAGAGTACAAAAGACTTAACTTTGAGTTATTTCATTTCTAGCAACTTAGTTGAACTATGTTTAAAGAACATGGATTTATAGTTTTACGAGAATTCTCTACACCATAGAATTTGGACGATGTAGATCAACAATCAACAAGTTTCAACTTAAATCAACAGGGATCAAGAAAACGGATACTACTTACATAACGTATTACGTAATTTAGAGCGCATTTGTGAACTTGGAACAACACTGTCGATGTTATCAGCCAGAAACTTAACCTTGGACGATCTTTACTGCCTTGTGGCATATACGGCAAATTAATCAGTAGATTTGTTGTTTACAAACTTGCTTTGACAGTCTGATTACACACATTTTCTACCATTTTATTTGTCACTTGTAATTTGTGATTTGAAGGCTAATTTCCATAAATAAAAAAAAGTTCTTAAGCATCTTTCATAAATCTGATCATTTGAAGAATTTGAATGGTTTGTCATCATTGTTTGTAGCTATGATCAAAAATACATGTAAATTTAGTTGTATAAATAATAAATATCGTATATTATCCACGTGTTACATTAACAGGCACGAGTTGTTTCCCCACTGATGCCATCAGCAGTGTTAACACAGAAACACACACCTTAAAATACCAGTCGAATTAAGCTAATAACCGTTGTTACTCCACACCGCAAGCCTATCCACCGATACCTTGTCCCATGCTTTGGGCACCAGCGTTGGCCATCGATCCACCGAATCCACCGAAAGGGGATCCCTGGCCGAAGCTCTGCGCACCAGCGTTAGCAGCTGAAGCACTCATTCCCATGCCTCCATGGGGTCCTCCGTGGCCCATTGACTGCGAATGTGCGTTGGCATGGGCAGCCGATCCCGACATTCCCATGCCATGGGGGTAAAATCCTCCTCCCATTCCCATTCCTTGGGAGGCAGCCTGTGCTCCTGCTCCGGAGGCACCCATTCCAAGCTGTGGGGCACAGCTAACGGTAGCGATAACGCAGGCAATCAGGACAAACACAGCGAACGAATTCATTTTTGTACTTTTAATGTAAGATTACTATCACTTGCTAGAAGCTTGGAAGGTGGATTGAACTAAATGAAGACTGCAATTGACTCTGATGCACCGGTTCGGACTTGATGAATCTTTTATACTGGTTTGTTGTTTTGGAATCATTCGCATTGAAACGATCATGCATCGATCCACGATTGGCACGTTATCAGTGGGATTGCATCAGTATGTGTCGGGGAACTCCCATGTGAATTTACCGTTGGGATTTTTACATCAAATATTTAGTAAACAGTAAATTTTTCTGAGGTGCACTTTCAGATGATAAGAACTCTCTATCATTGCAGGGACTAGTGGACTGGGAATTTTGAGTTACGTGTTGATTGCTGGGGAATGTTTCATATGGTTTATCAAACTGTCTTCGAAGGAATTCCACTACATATTTCACTAAATAATTAATTCCATCATTCGAGCAGATTAAATAGCGTTTTCTACCACATGAGAAATGTTTATTTATAATTTCTCAAAAATATCTACAATTTATCATTTCATTTTCATTTTATTTTTCTTTTTCTGGTACAAGGTTTTCCTAAAACTACTCGACTAAGTTAATTGAACAAACGTGGAAAAGGGTTAAATAGCTTTGAAAATGCTTATTTAGCTATAATTGATCCTACATCAAATAGAAGGATAGTAAAAAAAAAACGATTAGATTTATTCAAAAAGATTTACAAAGAATAACCCTGATAGCAATGGCAAAACTTGATTCAAATAGTCTAGACTTCAAAATTTCAACGAAATATTTCTGGAACTCCCAGTAATTTTGAATCTTGAAATTTGATTGACATGTCTTCTAGATTTTGTAGTTTTTTTAACGATTATCTATCATAATTTTACAAAGGAAGTTAAACACTTCTTTCGCCTATGCAAGCTATGAAGCTGCAGGCATTGAAACTCCTCAAAACAGGTAACAGAACGATCACTGGATCGGTCCTACTACATAACATACATAGACTATAATTTGAGTCTCCATCATAAACAAGGTGATCGATTCTTGCTCTCCCACTGGAGATAATACTAAACTTCCGACGGCAACAGCGGAAAACCGGAACACCGCACCAACGAGTGGAATTCCATTGAACATACACTTGAAAATATCCAAGGGGTATTCAACTCTGCACACCAAAATCTGTGCCAAGAGTTTTGGCAGTGCCGAAAGTTGTGCCAAGCGTTGTGCCGATCATTCCGAAGTAGGCCGAAGTGTATAAATCAAGGTGTCAATATCCCATGAGCTTGGCAACCCTGAAGTTAGACTTTTGTGATTGTGTTTACATTTTCAATTTCTTTAATTCGTGACCATGGTTCATGGCAAATGTTAAGCTTCATTCTCATTAGATTGAAAGCGGAATGGGCAGTGAGGAACCAGAAGCAATAAATCTATTCGACTGGTCCACAAGAAACGGACGGTGGACGAAATTTTCACCTGCTGCCATTAAAATGCTCCCCGACATAATCAAACCCAGAACTCGAACGGTCGAAAGTTCACTCCCACCTTAGAAACAGTTCTGATCGAATCAAAACTACGCAACCTCGAAGACATCACCATCGTATCGCAGATTAGGATGGCCATTTACTTAAGTTCAAGCATATCAAGTTCACGATCCTTGGCAGTGAAAACCATCAAATGTCCCCCCACTTCATATCTGTCATGCCTCGGAAATGATGCACGATCCAGATAAATTTCGCATCTGCAGTTCAACTGTACCCTGTGCACGCCCATGAGATCTTGCCGAACAGCAATTTACTTGGTGTCGTCATGCATCATGGACTTTTGAGATTAAGCAAGGCCGTATAATTGATTGATTGGTAGGCCACCCATCGCACCGGGTTCTTTTGAGACGAACTAGTGCAACAGAAGACTGCAGATTAGATCGTTGATGATGGGGTGTACTCACGGAATAGAATGTAAGTAATTGCATTTTTGATTGCATTGATCTGTTCCTAAAAGTCCTATACTGTTTCGCTAGGGCAATCGTCCAGATCTGATGGAATATTTGGGGTTAATACGTATCGACATCCCCCAATAAGTACTGGGACTTGTATGGACATCCCTATAAAGTCCTGTGGATTTCCCATCGAAGTCCATACCAATTGAAACCAATGACTGGCAAGGATACCTAAGGAAAAACGTAGGAGGAAACGATACAATTTTCATCCCGGAAGACTCTTCGCAAGACCAGGATTCAAGCCTGGCCCCCTATGATGTGGTTTTTTCTTTATCGTTCGTTCTGCATAACAACCTTGTAAAATAAAACAAAAAACTTCCGCAGCTGGCACAATATTGTCGTCGTTCAGAGGATTGTTGTCCATTCAGTTCGCCGATTGCATTTCGCACCGTACCGTCGTATTGGATGATCTTACAGGCATTTGACCAACCGTTGCTGGAGGGAACCCACTTTGGCCATCTTGACTGTCGTATCGACCCGAGATGTTTTTAAGACAGATGGGCAGGAACTCACGGTCTCCCAGTGTTGGTGAGTTCTTTGCCGTTAATGTTCATGAAAAGTTCACAGAAATTCAAAACAAAAATTTTTATCTGCGGATTTGGACAGTTTTTGACCTGTTTCATACGACCGGAAGGTGTATGCTGGTTACAAATGCCGTGCCAAACTGATTTCCTGCGCAGTTAATCAATCTTTGATGTGAATTTCCCTGATAAACACGAGGAGCATTTCTTATAACAAAACTTGCCATAACAAAATGGGCGATTCATTTTAGTAAACAAACTAACACTTCTTCCGACTGTGGTACCTCTCTTAGTCGCCTGGGTATCGACCCTCTCGACCGACCATGGTGTGGAAGAACTCTGTTGGCGTGAAGCTATTGTGGACGAAACCACGAGCTGCTAGAATTTTTGCTATGAATCGGATGAGATAAACTTAGGTTCACTAAGACTTAAGCGAACTAAAACCTTGTTTGAAGGGAACATTAAGGGACACTTACATATATTAAAACTAATTCGAATCAATCCATTAGTTACAGTCAGTAATGATTGGATGGAGACAAAATTCAATTTTAGTCGACTGTTCAATGTGGTACAACCAGACCGCTCTCTCTGGAGTGCGGGAGGACCACAAATCCGCCCAGAATCAGTTGTATTCTTTACTGATGGATCAAAACAAAATGATAAAGTGGGAGCTGGTGTGACAGGTCCTGGTGTTAATATTTCAGTTTCCATGGGTGGATGGCCAACCGTTTTTCAGGCTGAAATTCAAGCCATATTAGAATGCACTATTGTGTGTTTAAAGCGAAAATATAAACATGCAAATCTATGCATCTTTTCTGATAGCCAAGCAGCTTTGAATGCTTTAAAATCATTTACATGTACTTCCAAGTTAGTATGGGAATGCATTCAGTTACTTCAACAGTTGTCTAATAACAATACAGTAAATCTCTACTGGGTGCCAGGACACTGTGGAGTAGAAGGTAATGAAAAGGCTGATGAACTAGCCAGGCAAGGATCATCCAAACAATTTCTAGGACCTGAACCATTCTGTGGGGTCTCTCCAAGCTCCATCAAGATGGAATTAAGGAACTGGAAAAAGATGATGATAGATTGTAATTGGAATAATACTGTCACAGCCCGACAATCAAGAAAGTTTGTGATGCCAAATGCATCAAACACCCAAAAACTCCTTAGCCTCTCAAAGAAAGACCTATTTACTTACATAGGACTAATTACAGGGCACTGTCCAGCCAAATATCATCTAAGACTAATTAAAAAAGTTGATGATGATATTTGTCGGTTTTGTAACGAGGAAACAGAAACCTCCGAACATTTATTGTGCAACTGTGCAGCACTTCTTAACAGAAGGGAAAAGTTCTTTGATAAGGGACTACTACAGCCCTTTGAAATATGGTGTTCATCTCCTAGTAAGGTAGTGCGTTTCATACGACACATAATTCCTTGCTGGGAATATACCTAAAGTTAGGCGTTGATGGTTACTTCTAATAGTAGTTTTTCACCCTAATAAGGTTAACAAAAAACCGGGGAATATACTACAATAGATCAAATAAATGGTCGCAGTGGTAATGTACCCAACAAAAAAAAAAAAAAAAAAAAAAAAAAAAAAAAAAAAAAAAAAAAAAAAAAAACTTAGGTTCATAGCGTAGACAGATACAGGCAACACTCACAGCATTTTTCTTTGGAATCCGAACCCAATGCAGTAAACAAAGAAGTCACCTTAGCAACGATTGGAAAAAAACGTCAACTCTCGACAGTGGTGCCGTTTAATATTATGTAGGTTGTATCCTACTTGTCAACGTTTGTCCAAAAGTGCCGAATAGTGTGCCATGCTGTGTTTCGGCACAGTGTGCAGAGTTGATTACCCCTTGGAAATATCCTTCGTTTATCCATAAGATTCTGCAGTCGCTCACTTTTCTAAAATATGTTATCGAGTGGCAGAGCCTCCAGCTAAAAATTGAAAAAAAAACGAGATGAAAAGGTGAACAATTTGACCACACTTTGTTCGTGTCCGTTTAGAAGCAGGACACACTTGGATCGCAAGGATCCCACGTGTTTTTTTCATTCGTCAGTTCCAAATTCGTTCAGATTTAAACTTGATGCCAGTTCCTAAAGTATGAAATCGAACTTTTTGCCAGTGTGAACCTCACTGACGTTTGTCGGAAACTAAGCAGACCCAATCTTGATACCCGATCCAGGTTGGGACTGAATAATAAACGAATTAGCTATTAGATAGTTCACTGAAATTAATATTTCATTCATGAATCCCATGTTAATCCAACTGATGAATGCCTACAAACAAAAAAACCTGGCGATCCGCACCAGTTCATGAAAGTCGTGGATGGTCCCTTGCGAAACCACGCGGTTCAAAGGTTTTTCAAAATACGGTTTAGATTAAATGTTCTAATTTCGTCGTCACGCTGGTTCTTGATTATATATATAAAAAATATTTCAGGATTCATAAAAAAATCTGGAAATAAATTTTCTTGTACTCTCGAAAACTTTTCACGTGATATCAATTTTCATCAAGTTTAAGAAAATATATCTAGAACAACTGGCTACATTTGGCTAAGGATGAAAAAAAATACAGTTCTGATCAGGCATGGAAAATCATTTGCATTTATTTCATACATTCATTTACATTCATTGGCCTCTAACTTTTTTCATCAACAGCATTCCGCAAAATGATGTATAGAGCTTTCGTAGGTTTTGTTATTAGCTACAACTTTTGCTCATAACTCAAATCTGTATCTCTTATGCATCACGAACTAAAGCGGGCAGAACTTGTTACTGTTTTTCAGTGAATGTAAAATACATTCACTGAAAAACGGTAGTGATTTCTGTTCGCTCTGGTTCGTAATACATAAGAGATCCGGATTTGACTTGTTAACAAAAGTTGTAGCTAATAACAAAACCTACAAAAAGTCCATACATCATTTTGCGGAATGCTATTGAAGAAAAAAGTTAGAGGCAAATGAATGTAAATGAATGCACGAAATGAACGCAAATGATTTTCCATGCCTGGTTCTGATTATCATTATCAACATATTTAAAGGGTGAAACTGCTGTTGTAAATAATGGATTTAACCATCAATTTCTCACGAATAAAAGCTCACATATCCATTCTAACAAACATATGATATAAAGGGAAAAAGAGGATTACCCAACTAACAATTTTTCACAATGTAAACGCTTTACTCATTTCATTTATACAGTCTCAAGCTGTATTCAAACGTTATACGATATGAGGAAACCTTTACTCAACCTCTATACAAGCAAATCTGGCGAACTTAGTCAGCTACTTATGGCTGTTGGAACGGTCGGGAGAAGCTCTTATTGCATATCCATTAACGCTTCTATACAGCTGTTATCCTGCTGTTTAGTTGTGTGTGAACTTGAAAGGCGCTTATTCAACCTTTTCCCGGTTATCCAATAATCACTACACAGCTTTCTCTTGAAGCCGGGTTAAATACTGTTTACGCTTTTTTATGAAGGAATTTATTGAGTTTATTTTGCTGGGAATCAAATTAATCGAAATTAGTTACAAATCATCACCAAATTATTTACCCTGCACCGGAACCTGGAATCGAACTCGAGACGACCTAATTGGCAAACCTTGATACTACCAACTGTGCTACGCCAACACTTTGAACTTATGTAAACAAATCAACACTCCCTTCTACAACAAAATCGCTGAGTAGAGGCTTTATAATAGTACACATGAATCTTTTTTCTCGACTAGTTATAAAAGAACAGAGTAAAAGCTGTAAAACTGCACACGTCTAAAAATAAACCTAGTTGACTGTGAAAAAACTTCCGAAGTTGCTCTAACACAGTTTATAAGCTGAGTACAGGTTGTTTAGTTGTTGAAAAAGCACTTTTGATGTTTATGTTATTCAGCAAGAGTGGTTGGTTGTGTAGAAGCCATCAAATGAGTAATATATATTCACTTTGTTAGCTTTATTTTGCAGCTACAAGTTGAAAGTTGGGTAGTGTGTGTATAGAAGTGACATTAGCGCTTATTGGCTGATGTTATTCAGTGTGACTGACAAATTGAATAATGGTTGTGAGAAAGTTGAGTAAACACTCTCCACAACTATTTTGCTAGCTTTTGCTTGTAGTTGTATCTGCAGCTTCCTTTCCTACTTTACAGCACAACGCTGGAAAAGTTGGCTTACAAAGCTGAAAATGTTAGTTGGGTAGTAATTTACTACCTTGAGTGCTTATCTTTGCCGTCATCAAAACCATATGATATCAAGTACACGGTAACTTGATAATACCCATTTGTGAGTATAATTCCATATAAGTCGAGATATAAGTTAACGCACATTTCGGAAAAAAGTTGCTGTACGCATTTATGAGTAACTTTTCCTCGCAAATACGAAACTTTTACTCGCTTTGTGTATTAGATAAATAATTTACCCATTTATAAAGTTACCGTGTAGCGGTGCCAGTGGTGTAGTGGTAAGCTTTATTACCTCTCACCCCAGCAGGCCTGGGTTCAATCCCAGTCGGCATTGCCGGGATGTTCTTAGGCATAACATCTATGATCACGCCTTCCTTTGGAAGGGAAATAAAGCCGTTGGTCCCCGGTTCATGAGTCGTTGGGTTTATAGATAGGGTCCAGGTGTGAGAGCTGCCTCCCTGGCGTCGGTAGCATTGGTGCTCAACACGGAAAACAAATTAAGGAAAAAAAGTTACCGTGTAGGGGAATGTTTGCTCTTTCAGTTCATATATCCAGTATTTTACGATCGATTGTGGCCGCCATAATCTTGCTGAGTTTCTGGTAGGGAACATAAGATTTGAAGTTTGGGTTGTGTCGTTTGACGTGTAAACGATTAGATTTGAACGTTTATACGTCAAACGACACAACCCAAACGTCAAATCATATGTTCCCTACCAAAAACTCAACCAGATTGTGGCGGCCATAAGCACTCGTAAAATACTGGATAATTAGTTTGCAAAAGCTGT
Organism: Ochlerotatus camptorhynchus; assembly: GCF_037179485.1. Taxonomy (NCBI): domain Eukaryota; kingdom Metazoa; phylum Arthropoda; class Insecta; order Diptera; family Culicidae; genus Ochlerotatus; species Ochlerotatus camptorhynchus. Next base: position 2,585,046 of record NW_027040604.1, on the reverse strand, counting down.
TTCGCCCTAATGAAATATTGCCAACGATATATTCTCCGTCCCGGAGCATCTATCTGGTTTCATTGCTAGAACCGAAGATCTTTATCTTGCACATAACTTACAGTCATACCTACTCACAACGTCACACGCATCCGTTGAGAACAGGTTTTCATCAAAACAACAGCGGAAAGATTATTTTGTTTTTGCATCTTCCCCAGCGAGATGATTGGAAATTTTTTATTAGAATTTATTACCTGATTAATCGAATGGGTTGTTTACGAAGAAGACATGATGAAAATCAAAACGAAACCGTTGAACTTTACATACAAGCTCGTGAAACTGGCATATCTCAGAATGTGTACCTTTTTTTATGAATAGAGAAAGCTTGGATGCCAACTACGCTATTCTGATCACTTCCTCCTTTTATGGCAAACTTGAATAAGTAGGGGAAAGGTTGAATGTATTTGAACAAAATTCAATGTTCCACATTTGAAGATTTGGGGCTTGAAAATAACTGTAACGGACCCCCGTTAATATGGACGACACTTTGTGCTTATTAACGGGGTTCTTTTTTAATTTGAACGCCTAGTAGGGTAAACTACCCCATTCCCGGCCTATTAAGCACAACCCGGACTTCTTATTCTTCTTCTTCTTCTTCTTCTTCGCATTTCATGCTTAATGCTTACCGCATTTTAGCTTATTGCGTGCTCTCAACTTAGTGTTCTAGATGCACTTCCACAGTTATTAATTGAGAGCTTTCGATGCCTGTATCATTTTTGCATTAGTATAATTGTGTGGCAAGTACAATCATACTCTATGCCCAGGGAAGTCGAGAAATTTTCCAACCCGAAAAATTCCTAGACAGGACCGGGAATCGAACCCAGCCACCTCCAGCATTGTCTTGCTTTGTAGCTGCGCCTTTACTGACTGAGCTAAGGGAGGCCCACAACCCAGACTTAGTCTTTCTAAATTTAGCGGAGTTTAGCAGCAAATGGAATGTTATTATTACAGATGACTTCCTAATTTATCTACCTTTCCATATGTACCGTTAGTTCTGATAAGGGGTCGCGAAATATTTTTTTTATTGTTGAAAATGCAAAACTGCTTCTGGCGGCTCAACTCGGCCTACGGGTTTTCTTGGGCCTATTAGCCATTGAAACGCCATTGGGATTCTCTTTGGCCTATCGAACGGAAAGAAAAGCTAATTTGCGTGCATGAATTTTGTACACTTCAAGTGCGCCTTTTGTTTTCGAGATCTTAATTTAACTTTTTTCGTCTTGCAGCTATTGAATAGAAGCATCGTACAAAACGTGTGTTTTACACATTCACGCCGCAATCATACACTCAAAATAATTGTCACGTCAAAGCTACGTGAAAAATATGTGGATTTTTCCATCGCACTTTTCACGAAAAACTTAAGTGATTTTCATGTAGCGATGAAGGCATCCATTCCCACCCTTTCCACTGGAGTTTCACGTAAATATTACGTTACTTTTTAGTATTATCTACGAAACCTTTCAGTGAATTTTAAATGAAATTATGATACAATTTATGTTAAAATCTAATCAAAAGTAATAACATTTTTGATGAATTTAGTCTTCTTTATAAGAATTACTGTGATGATTACTGTGAATGTAAAGTAAATGTTGCAATAATTGCAATGATTTTTACTTAGCAATTATTTCAAGCATTAAATGCTATATGAATATTACGCAATTATTGAAACGTTATCAGGATTAGAAAAAGCCGTTATTTTGTACAATGTTTATTATTATAATGACAATGAACACTTATTGACTATTTCAGGCATAACATTTGATAACGGCACAAAAGCATTTGTAAACAAACTTTCTAATGCCATTTACACGCGAACCAAAGTACGTAAACGAATACCACATTCAGAAAGGTGATAATTGCCCCTATCCGATGATGTTGTTGGTTTGCGTGGGCGTACTTTGGTTCGCTTGTAAAGGGCCTTAGAAAGTTTGTTTACAAATGCTCTTGTGCCGTTATCAAATGTTATGCCTGATTTCACAGTGGTTTAGAATTATCTATATTAAACCTATTTTTGACACGGAAGAAGTAATATATCGTCCAAAATCTGCAACAAATGACCGGCGATCTCTAAATCACTTAACAGTTCTTATTCTTACAGTGCGTTTTGTACGGTGGCCATGTTGGTTATTTTTCCATACGTGTGAAACACGTAGAAAGTACGTGAAAGTAGAACTGTCATTATCGGCAGGATGATGTTCCCAACGTATGTGATTTTCACGTAAGTGTTATTGATTAACAAGGTGGATGTGAAATGTATTTCAGATAAAATTCAGATGCTAACAACTAAATTCTACTTGTGTCAGGTAGCCTCACAACCAACAATACTTTTATAGATCTACGTGATTTTTCACGTAATTTTGACGTGACAATTATTTTGAGTGTAGATTTATATTTGATGTTTTCTGCTTGATATTCCCAAAACGGGCGATTAGGCCGAAGTAGTGCTCTACCCTAACCTTTCGACCATCAGAAAAGAAAGTTTCTTGTAGCCTTATTTGCTGTTTCGTTTTGATTCTACGTTCCGTTTCACATCGTTCAATTTCGTTTTACTCTATTCCATGTGCTAGATGGCGTTTGAGCATTTTTTAGTGTTCAGAAGAAGAACGGTCAGATTACCGGTGGTCCACTGTATATGCCATAGCCTTTATACCCCGTACAGACTAGAGAGTGTCTAGTATAAGAGAGGAGCGGACTGGCTGGTTTTGAGTCAAACGAATTGTCAAAGCCAGAGCCAATCGAGCAGCGCCTATCTTGATTGCATTGGCGGTGTTGCTAGAAAGCGCTGTGGCATAGGTTGCCAAGCCAGTCTGTTTTTAATTCTTTCCTCTCTTATACTAGACCCTCTCTAGCTTATATCATGTAATATAGGCTGTCTTGACACGCCAGTTACCTTGGAATCGAAGCGTGCCCTACTTCTAACATTTTCCGATTGTCAAATTGATCGTCTATGTTTTTTTGTTGTTGTGTATTTCACGATTTTTGGCAGGAGGCGCTGTGCCACTTGATAACCTTTTTCTAGAAAAGTTCGCGATTGCATGATAACTCCAGGAGAACTTCAGGTATATTTTCAACGGAATTCAGGTCAGGTGATGTTTTGTGTACTTTTAGAGTAGGAGTGAAACCACGATCGTGTTGTGGAGTTTCATTGCCAGTTTACATTCGACAGGATGTGATTATGGGTATAATAGGAGGCATATGGTGAGACCTTTCGATTACTGTTATGTTTACATTATATATACATATCAAGGGGTTGGTCACTCCGCACAGTGTGCCAAGCCAACAACAGATATGGGCTGTCTTGGGCACACTCGTTGGCACTGTTTGGCACCCATAGTTTGACATTTTTATGATCTTTAATGTTTCTGGCAGCACTGCCCTATATGTGCGTCAAACGTTTGATAATCATAGTTGTTGACACAATCCAATTTTTGGAAACCGCAACCGTGAATTTCCACTAAGTCGCGTCTAAAAACACATAGTCAGCGCACATCCTAATGCCTGTCGGAAGCCGTACATCATGCCACGCGAGAATCTGCATTCTCACATTCGGACCATCATAACGATAACAACGATAACAACACCCCACTCAACCAATCCCACATTCCAAACAGCACCGGTTGTGATTTGAAAAAAAAGATCCTCCACGAAATCTAATTGGCCTACACTCAAAAAATGATTGTAATTGGCCTACACTCAAAATGTGATTTTCACATAGCTTTCCTTTGATCACATAGCAGAAAATCACACCACAAAATCACATGAATATTATGAGGTCCATGGAATTCATATGAAAAATAATATAAAATTAATGTGATCGCATAAATGTTATGTGAAATTCAGAGGAATTCCATTAATTTTGATTATGGATGAAAATCATGTGGGTTTCCAATGGAAGCTACATGAAAACTATTCTCGGTGTATTCCTCGGCAAATATTGTATCCCGTATCCGGATCCGGATGCATGATACCCTCCAGCTCCGTAATCAAATTCGTTACGCAGAGCTACAAACCCGTCCACAACTGATTGTGGACTAATTTCCGGGAGATCAATGCCCAAACCAAAACATTGTAGTACCTTCCAACTGAAGCTGCTCGTCGTGATTGGAAGCTGTTATTTTTTGCCTGATTGCTTCCCTCCACTGCTGCTCCTTCACCAGCCATTCCCTTGTACAGGCATACAAAGCACACGGTAAGAAAAAAGTACCCAACGGAAAGTTCACTTTTACCTACTTTTGACTAGTTAGTCTCCTTTTCTCCTCTTAATGTTGTCAAAAACGGAGGAGCAAAACCACCCAACAGGGGTAGTAAAGTGTGGGAACCCAACGTTGAGTATAATCATATTTACCTGTTGTTGGGTACAACTAACTTACTTTTGGTTAAAAAGCCAGTGGAAAATTCCATACGAACTTCACACAAGTAAATGAAAATTACTTTGAGCCGCTTTACCTACTTTTGGGTTCCTGCACTATAGTGCCGAGATGAGTGAAAAGAACTTAATTTTGGGTACTTTTTTCTAACCGTGCACACTTGAGGCACACTCAGAAAAAAGTTACCGATGATATGTGCTCTCAATATCTTCTAACTTTCTCATGTGCAAAATGAGTGTGTAGGGTAGAGTGCCCACTAGACTGGCCCACATTTATATGGGAGAAATTTTTTATTATTTTTTTCAACGGGTCAACCCCTAGATTTGTGTCATTATGTGAGAAAATCACTCTCTGAAAATTTCAGCTCATTCGGATGTAACACGAGCTGGCGCTTTTGATTCAAAATGTATGTGGGGATTTTGGAATGGAATGCATGGAGAAATAATATTCCATCACTCTCTCGTGCATAAAACTGGTTCAGCAAACTCGATTAAGCTCAGAATATCAGCACATGTAGCTTAAACTACAAGGAACAACTTTGCTGAACACAGCATCACGATTCATGTTAGTATTATGGACTTACTTACTTAAGTGTCCTGAGCGCCATCCCTGGCGCAAAGGGCCAACGTGAAAGATCTCCATCCTGGGCGATTGTTTGCTTTCGCCTTGACCTGGGCCCAGGTCAAATTCCGGTCGACTTGCTTAATCTCCTTGTTTAGGCTTCGCCGCCATGAGCCCCTGGGTCTGCCTCTGCTGCGATGTCCGGCTGGATTCCAATCCAGCGCTTGTTTGCAGATTTCATTTCCGCTCTTCCGTAGAGTGTGGCCAACCCACCTCCACTTACGTTCCCGAATTTCTGTCGATATCGGCTTCTGGTGACACCGTCGATGGAGCTCGGCATTCGAAATCCAGTTGTGAGGCCACCAAGCACGAATTATATACCGCAGGCATCGGTTGATGAACACCTGCAGCTTCTGTGTGATCTCCGCTGATACGCACCATGTTTCGCTAGCGTACAGCAGTACAGATTTCACGTTAGAGTTGAAAATTCGGATCTTCGTGCGGAGACTAATCTGATTTGACTTCCAGATGTTTCGTAAACTCGCAAAAGCAGCCCTTGCCTTCTTGATCCGTGCACCTATGTCACTCTTGGTTCCGCCGTCCGACGCTATCTGGCTGCCAAGATATTGGAAACTTTCAACCTTCTCCACTTCCTGACCAGCTACCGTAAAATTGGATGGATTTCCCGTGTTGATATCCAACGATTTAGTCTTGCTGACGTTGATGTTGAGACCTGCCGCTGAGGAGCGTTCGGCGAGATCGTCGAGCTTACTCTGCATGTCAGAACGCCGTTGTGATACTAAAGCAACGTCATCCGCCAAATCTAGGTCGTTTAGATGCTCCATTGTAATAGGCTGCCAGAGCAACCCACGGTTCGGCACACGGTCGATCGCACCAACCATTATCTCGTCGATTACGATGAGGAACAGTAGCGGTGATAGAATACATCCTTGCCTCACTCCAACGACTACCCGAATAGAGTCAGATAGGGCTCCGTTGTGCAGCACCCTGCACGTGAAAGCCTCATACTGAGCTTCGATGAGGTTGACGATTTTATCCGGAACTCCCTTGCGCCTTAGGGCGCCCCACAGGTTTTCGTGGTTGAGTCGGTCGAAAGCTTTTTCGTAGTCAATGAAAACCAAGTAAAGGGACTCTTGGAATTCGTTGACCTGCTCCAAGATTATGCGGAGTGAGACAATATGGTCCACACAGGATCTTCCAGCACGGAATCCCGCCTGCTGCCGTCGGAGAGTCGCGTCGATCTTCTCCTGTATCCGGTTGAGGATAACTTTGCATAGAACTTTGAGAACACAACACAGTAACATAATGCCACGCCAGTTATCGCATACAGTTGGGTCCCCCTTCTTTGGGACCTTCACTAAGACGCCCTGCATCCAGTCAGCCGGAAAAGTCGCGGTGTCCCAGATATTGCAGAATAGTTGATGCAACATTTGTGCAGATAGCATGGGGTCAGCTTTGAGCATCTCTGCTGATATGCGATCGACCCCGGGAGCCTTGTTGGATTTCATGGTTCGGATAGCAGCTTCGATCTCCGGTAGGGATGGCGCCTCAGAATTGACGCGAGTGATGCGTCGCACTCTTGGCGGTTCATGCCGAGATGTTGATGGCTGGTTGACCGACGAAACTTGTAGAAGCTGTTCGAAGTGTTCAAACCAGCGTTTCAGCTGATCAGTGGGGTCGGTGAGCAACTGACCAGTCGCGTCCTTCACTGGCATCCTAGGATTCATCCTTGCTCCACTCAGGCGTCGTGAGATATCGTAGAGGAGACGGATATCGCCTGTTGCTGCGGCTTTCTCACCTTCATCGGCCAGGGAGTCCACCCACGCTCGCTTATCCCGCCTACACGAGCGCTTCACTTCCTTCTCGAGAGCCGAATACAGTTGGCGGGCCTGGTTCTTCGCTCCTCTGGTTCTCGCCCGCTCTATCGCGGCTTTTGCATTTCTCCGCTCCTCTATCTTCCTCCAGGTGTCATCCGTGATCCACTCCTTTCTCTGAGCGCGCAGCTCGCCCAGGTTGTTTTCACTCGTTTCAGTAAAGGCATCCTTGATCGCCGTCCATTGCTCTTCTACGCTGCCACCATCAGGAATATCCGCAGCTCTGGTCTCCAGTTCCTCGACGAATGACCTTTTTACTGCTGGGTCTTCCAATCGGCGTGTGTTGAATCGCCGTCCGAGCCGTACCTCCCGCCGCTGGACCCGCGCGATACGAAGGCGGATCTCTCCAACGAGGAGATGGTGGTCAGACGCGATGTCGGCACTGCGTTTGTTCCGAACGTCAAGAAGGCTCCTTCTCCATTTTCGGCTGATGCAGATGTGGTCGATTTGATTTTCGGTATGTCCATCACGGGAAACCCACGTGACTTTGTGCACTGGTCGATGGGGGAAGAGCGAACCCCCGATCACCATGTCGTTATTGCCACAAAACTCTGCCAACAGCTCACCGTTTTCGCTCATTTCGCCAAGACCATGGTGCCCCATGACACGCTCATAATCCGTGTTGTCGGAGCCGATCTTCGCATTGAAGTCGCCGATGTAGATCTTGATGTCACCTCTCGGAATTTTATCCACGACTGCATTCAGTTGACTGTAAAAGTTCTCTTTGTCCTGTAACTCGGCAGCATCGGTTGGCGCATAACATTGGATTATGGTTAGGTTACGAACCCGCGTTCTGAATCTGGCAACGATTATCCTCTCATTGATAGGTTCCCACTTGATGAGCGCCGCATTTGCTTGGGCGCTAAGCAGGAAACCAACTCCACGGTGGCGGGGAGCGTTTTCACCTCGAATACCAGAATAGAGTAGTACCTGTCCCGACGGCAGCTTGTGTTCTCCAAAGTTTGGCCAACGGACTTCGCTTAGTCCCAGGATTTCGAGCTTCATGCGTCGAGCCTCGCTGGCGAGTTGTGCCAGCTTCCCCTGTTGGGCTAGCGTTAGTACATTCCATGTTCCAATTCTTGTCCGTTGTTTTGCGCTAAAAGTCGTTGCCGTAATATCAGTCCGTGATCTTTCTCTATTGGTTTCTGTAACAGTTGTAAAGTTTCGGGGACAGTAGGTAGTTAGCCTAAGGTCTCCTATCCGCCGTGATGGGGCTGCCATCTTGGGTATAGCTTTCGGGGATAAGCATTTCTTGTTTTAGCCACTGGATGCCAGGCAGACGCTGTTTGAGCCGCACCTCCATGGTGGACAGACGCTCAGTTATTGTGTAGATGGGGCTGCCATCTTAGATTTAGCTGACACAATACAGCATTTCTTATTCAGCCGCTGGATGCCAGTCAGACGCTGTTTGAGCCGCACCTCCATGGTGAACAGACGCTCAGGCCGTGTAGGCCGAACCCGCTAGGGGCCCCCTTCCCTGTCAGCATATGACCAAAGCTCCCACCGGGGTTGGTTACCCGATCTTCGCTAAGGTTGCTCATATCCCAGGAGACACCACGAGGAGGTAGGGATAGGAGTTACTGGGTAAGAGGCTAATGGACCACTAATGGGGTCTATTTTATCCTTCAAGTACTCGCGGTACTGGTGGTACGCATTACCCAGTCGTTTGCCCCGCTGGCCAATGGCCAGCGGTGATGAAAAGAATATGATACTTTTACATCATCCCTTAGTATTATGTAGATATTAATCAATTATTTGCATTCTCTCGTATATTGCAACAAAATACAAGCAACTTATGCAACGTATCAACTAGATTACCTTTAAAAATTAAAATTCATATTTTCCACAGGCCAACATAGAGACTCGTGCCTTTTGTTGTGATAACCACTATTTGAACGTTTCAGCTCTTTTTGACGTTACACGGGCTGGCGCTTTTGGTTTAATGGGATAATGGGATTTTGGTCATATACAAAATGCTCATATACATTCAAAAACGAATATCTCAATAAAACTAACTGGATCCATAATGAAATCTTCAGCAAAATTGTTACTCATTAACTGAACTATAAGTTTTGAAAATCTGAATCAAATCGAGAATATGGAAACTTTTGTATGATCAAAAGAGTGTATTTCATCCAAATTCTTCATACAAAATTCAAACTAAAAGCGCCAGCTCATCTGATGAGCTGAAACTTTCAGAGAAAATTTTTCTCACCTAAAGGCACAAATCTAGAGGTTCGCACGTGGAAAATTAGAACTTTTATTTTTGTGGGCCAGTTTAGTGCCCACCCCTTGATACATATTCAGCCATTCCATAGTGGTTCTTAGAATTTCGTGAAAAAAATGTAGTTTTATTCCTTATCGCAAAATATGAGACCCGTATTTTTATTTTGTCATTAGGGTGACCATTTCCATGCTACGGAAGGTCGGAAATATCGATTGACTTTGAGAAAAAATATAATGATATTATAAAATTGGGATTTTGTGTTGACGAACATTGATTGTATTTATTGTTTATGGTTTGCATGGTTTGTAGACAGAGGGCGCAGTATGTTTTAAATATTTTTCCTTGAAAATTTAGGCTTTTTTACACAACATATTAAAACAATCAGCGGTTTTTTTTTTCGTGTTTGAGTAATATTTTTTTATGTTATCAAGTTTTGGGATTTCGCTCAATACTCCTATGCGACTAGACTACCATGCGTCTCCATTGATACATAGCTCATATAATCTAAGTCATAAGTGTAATACAATTTACATTATAGACAAAAATCCCAGGTACCATGTGGGGTTTATATACTAACCGAAATCATTCAAAATTTTCTTTTTGTATGTGGTGGACATATTTTGAATATTTTTTACATGTATACGGATCTCGATACAGTAAGCATGAAAAAATCAAAGGTCAACAGTCATGATAACCTGAGACGTCGATATGTGCATCGCAGCTCGCATCCCAAGAAGCGATTGTTTCTATTTTCTGAGATTTGATTTTACTGATTTTTTGTGATTTTTTTCAAGAAATACCATTATGTGTAAAAGTGTTAAGTTAAACTATTTTTTTTTTAAATAAATTAAAATATTTTTTTAAATTTTGAATCATAGTCTAGAATTTGTTTTAGTCCTTCAGTTTTGATGACACACACCGTAAATTTCCTGTATTTTTTTATCTTACGTCTTCTTATTCTTCGTCTTCTTCACATTTCAAGCTTATTGCTTATCGCATATTAGCGAATTGCGTGCTGTCAACTTAGTATTCTAACTGCACTTCCACAGTTATTAATTGAGAGCTTTTGATGCCTCAGCTCATAGCTCAGTCGGTAAAGGCACAGCTACAAAGCAAGACCATGCTGGAGGTGGCTGGGTTCGATTCCCGGTCCGGTCTAGGAATTTTTCGGGTTGGAAAATTTCTCGACTTCCCTGGGCATAGAAGTGTGATTGGACTTGCCACACAATTATACCAATGCAAAAATGGTACAGGCATCGAAAGCTATCAATTAATGGAAGTGCATCTAGAACACTAAGTTGAGAGCACGCAATAAGCTAATATGCGATATGCAATAAGCTTGAAATGCGAAGAAGAAGAAGAATATGATGCCTGTACTATTTTCGCATTAGTATAATTCTGTGGCAAGTGTAATCAAACTCTATGCCCAGGGAAGTCGACAAATTTTACAACCCGAAAAATTCCTAGACCGGATCGGGAATCAAAATCAGCCTGTTGGTCTTGCTTTGTAGCTGCACCTTTACAGACTGAGCTAAGGAATGCCCCATATTACGGTGTATCCGTATTTGTTTATACCGGAATTGTAGATTATCAGTTAAAGGATGATATGGTTTCTGAACTCATAACTTTTAAAAGAGTATTTAAGCAATGAAAGTTTTTAAAAGACTGGTTGAAAATTGCTCCAATTTTACCATATTAAAATAAATCACGCGTATTGTCGTCATCGAGAGGCTTCAGCAGCGCACGTGTAAGCGCCGAAATTCCGGCATCTAAATTAAGATTCAAATATAAACCAAAGCGACGAACCCTGTCCCGTGTCACTGCAACGTTCTTTCATCATAAAACAATCGTCATACAAATAAAAAGCTACAGATTGGTGTGACATGAGTATTTTCAAATTAACATAAATTTTATTGCCTACATCGATCATCACAATCCGCCGAACCCGAAACAAATAGCTTTGTTTGTATTCCACAATCGGTCCAATTTGCATAATTTTCAACGGCGGCTCATTTTTTTTTTGCCCGTAACGGTTCAATCCGAACGTGAATTAGTATGCCCGTGGCGTCAATCTCAAGCGTGTTCCAATAATCATTGACCGTGAACGTGTAATTAGTCATCATTTCCACCTTCCTGTGACTTTAAGGATATCCTATTTAGTGAACACCGATCTGATGACCACCTCCCTGAGTGAAGGATTGAGCGGCAGCATTGGCAGCCGATCCGCTCAGACCACCACCATGTCCACCCTGAGTGAACGACTGGGTTCCAGCATTGGCAGCCGATCCGCTCAGACCACCACCATGTCCTCCCTGAGTGAACGACTGGGTTCCAGCATTGGCAGCCGATCCGCTCAGACCACCACCATGTCCTCCCTGAGTGAATGATTGGGTTCCAGCATTGGAAGCCGATCCGCTCAGACCACCTCCGAATCCTCCCTGATGGAACGGCTGAGATCCTCCGAATCCACCGAAGCCACCACCTTGGGTGAACGATTGAGCACCAGCGTTGGCAGCGCTACCAGACAAACCACCACCGTGGCCTCCCTGATTAAACGACTGGGTTCCAGCATTGGCGGCTGAACCGCTCAGGCCACCTCCGAAACCTGGGAAGCCACCACCCTGGGTGAAAGATTGAGATCCAGCATTGGCAGCCGATCCCGAGACACCTCCGAATTGTCCACCGAATCCTGGGAATCCCCCACCCTGGTTGAAGGACTGAGCTGCAGCGTTAGCAGCGCTTCCCGAACTTCCAAATCCAAATCCACCATTGGCCGACCGGGCCACACGAACTGGAGCCTCCTCCAAGAAGATCACTGTAATTTCACAAAAAAAAAATCAGTGGATTTGCAAAATCAAATCCAATAACTACACTCAATTACCATAAGGGGCACAACTGGCCACGGCCAGCATCGATGCCAAAGCGGCAGCACACACGAAAGATTTCATGTTGACAAAACTCAACAAGAGGTTTCCTTTAGCGATATATACGTCGAGAACTTAGGCTTGACAATGATACCCTGCTAGAACTGGATACGCGTATTTATATATCTGTTAAAATTCCGTTTTACTACTCTGGGGTGACGAGCCACACCTCTTCTTCCACTGCTGCTCCACACATCTCTTCGATGGACGGCCACTTCTTCAGCAACCGATCGGCCGTGAATCTGTGGGACATTTTGCGCCTGTGTATAGAACCGAAGGAAGAAGACACAAGAAAATGAATCAAAATCCAGTTTTGAATAGGGTCAATCCAGACGGCAGAATTGTCGGTGATTTTCAGCGCTGCATCACCAACGACATTAACGTTAATTACCCATCTTTAGCATGTTGTTTATAGCTGACTATTTGGATATTCAAGCGATTATTGCATCAATTTGGTTCGTTTTATGACTATTTATTGAAATTGATTAGGAATAACATCTACAATAGAATTAAAACTTTCCATTCGCTCATGCGGTGGACAGCTCTATTCCGTGAAAAGTTGATCTTCTTGTTACTTGTTCTTGATAAAAAAAAATTATGCGAAAAAAAATCTTCCTTCGAGTTTAGCATGCGCATAATGATGAACGACCAATTTTATAAAGCGATTCTAATAAAATTAATGATCTTTTTTTTTGCGAATATGGTTAAATCGAAGATAGTTTGTTGGCACACTTTCTTCGGAGGGTATGTTTTTGCTTTCATAAAATAAATTCAACATTCGAGCGAGTCAATATTTGAACGTTAGTTAGACAGGTAATTTGATGCGATGATCTACTATCGGAGATCACCCAAGACACCGGTCACAAAGCATTACACAGTGGGCCAGATATCCAATCAATTTTAATAATTAATTAATAAATTAATAATCTATTTACAGAAACAGATAATTCAGAGCCCATCCGCATAGATGGCATCAAAATAATCTTTTCACTCTGGCATTTTAAAGACTTGACGCCTTGAGCAAAGTTGTTCACCGTATCAAAATAAACAACTCAATTAGAGACGTCAAAATGCCACAGCCTACTGTTGTTAAATTATTGGACAACATTAAAAATTAGCGAAAAAAATGTTTTCTGATTCGTTTAAGATTTTCTCCCTTACTCGATATTTTCCATAACTCGATGATTTACAAAGTCCCTTCAATTTTTCAACCATCACTCGCTACCTAACTCGATATATCCCCAACTCGATGCCTCCTTTACTCGATGGGTTTTGATTCACTTTTTTCACCTCCCTTAATAGATTTGATATTATTATTTTCGATAATTTTAGTATTAGTCGTAGCATTAGAATTGATCATGGTGATTCAAAATTAATCTACTAAGGATTTATTCCTAAGGTGAATTTTCAGTTAAAAAATAAAAAATGTATTGTACTTGCCAGAATAACGAATAAACTATTAATATTATCTCTAATTGCATATCAAAGTGTCACAGCCAACTAGATAATCGAATTATTGACTAGCATGAGGAAATTTAGAAGTTTTGATTATTTTCTGATGCTCTGCAGCTCAATAGCTCCTTAAGTCGATAATCCCTTGAATATTGCGTAACGGATAGTAGACTGTATTTTCATTGCTCGCCATGTAAGATAATATGTTCAAGGTTCTTAAAAATAATTTCATTCGTTTTTAGCACTAGTTATTAAAAGGTTCAATTTACTTTGGTGCATTTTCGAAAAAAAGCAGTTTTTTTCGACGCATTATTTCAGATTGCAAAAAGCTCGCAAAATTTTGTGTATAATAGCAAAATGAATAGAATGATGCGAGCTTTTTAAAAAAAAACTGAAATAGAAAATTGGACCTTAAAATACAAAAATCTTCTACAGTATGTTGAACCCAGTATGGACCCCTCGTTAACTAGAGGCTCGAACAGGTTAAGACATTTTTTTTTTGCAAAACCTTAGATGACTTAAAACAGTGCACAGTGGTCTAGAATGTAAATTTAGGTGAATGATATGTTTCGAGCCTGAAATTGAAACTTTACACTAAAAGTCTCTTCTACAAAGTTGTTCCTTATATTTAGGCCCTCATTTTTATGACAATGGTGATTCTAGGGTGGTTCTTATTATCATTAAAATAAAAAATCTAACTTTTTTGTTTGAAGAAATTACGGTATACTTTCTTCGGCAAAGTTACAGCTGAGCTAATTTCCAGCAACCAAGTTTAAAAAAACTTTTTTCTTGAATTGAGTTAGGTTTTTTTTTTTTTTTTTCTTTATTAGAGAGATTTTTAGCCTAAGGCTAGTTCATCTCTTTTAAAAATTACAAAAAAGAATTGGGACCTCAAAAGGAGGATCCCAATCTTGGCAAGTGGGCATTTAGCTTAATTATATAAAATATTGTAAAACACTACCAAAAGGGCCAACGAATTCAAAAGCACAAACAGAAAACACTCAAATGTTGTAAAAAAGATTCGCCTCCTTCAGGAAGGCGATGAGGGCGTCTGCTGCCGGGGACTCGTCGCCAAGCAGACTTTGTATGCTGGTTCCCTCCAGACCGAAGGCAACCCGAAGGTCCTCGAGCTCCACACAGTTGATGAGGATGTGTTCTACGGAGGCTGGCACTCCGCAGGTTTCGCAGGTTCTCCGGAACGGTGTTCCTCCGAAATTATGGGAGGCCCTGCTATGCCCGGTGCGCAGCCTGGACACCACTTGCTGCTCCTTGAGGCTCGGTCGATCCTTCCAGGGATCGGTGGTCGCCTTGATTTTTCGTAGTTGGTGAGTTCGATTGTTCCTCCACTCGTTGTCCCACGCTCTCCGAACCGTCCGCTTGATCCATTTTTTGATGTCCTGGAACGGAACATTGTCAGAGAACCTGGGTCCGATGGGGCCTGAGCCGGCGAGGTGGTCGGCGATCACGTTCCCCTGGATGCCACAGTGCCCGGGTACCCACATGTATACGGTGTTGGGCGGCGCATGCGTTACCGTCCCTTGTATCCACGGATGCTTTGGTGCTTCATCGGTTAGGGCCATTATTGCGCTTTGTGAGTCGGTAACGATGAGGATCGGCCGATTGGCCGGAAGGGAGGTTGCTTGAAAGACGGCCGCTGCCTCAGCGGAACACCGAGCACTGGGCCGGAAGTGAATTGCTGACGACCAAACTATCTCCTGAAACCCCCATTCCCACTCCGCTGCTGGAGAGCGAGCCATCAGTGTACCTGATTTCGTGATCTTGATAGTGCGCCCCGAGAGTTTCAACGACTGTCCGGCGCAAAGCCAGTGTATTGTCTCCTGCCCTGAAGCGGTCCTTGATTCGGCTGTCGATTCTGATCTGATGTGATTGCCAACTTTTGTCTCCGTGCCAGTGGACCCTGGCCACTGGAGGGAGATCTACGTCGGCGACCGTGCGGAGGAGTCGGTTCGCCTCGTCGAGGAGAAAGATCCTGCTGTTTCCCGACGTTTTAGCGAGGAAGGCAGCGGCTTTGGTAGCGGTAGCTGCGGTGTAGACGAGCCGAAAAGGCAGAATACCGGCTTCCACGCACGCGGCGTCGGCCGGGGTGGAGGGCAGGAGACCGGAGACTGTCCTTACGTATCCGTTGTAGACCGGTTCCAAGATTTGGACGGCTTTCTCGGCGGCAAGGCACGTTAGTTCTACGCCGTACAATAGGCGACTGTCGATGATGGCTCGGGCTACCCGGAAGCGGATTTCACGGTTGTTGGATCGGTGGGGGCGGGAGATGGTCTTCATCAGGTTGGATCGACTACAACAGTCCTTCTTCACCTGTTGGAAGTGCGGCTCAAGGGATAGGTTCCGATCGAGGAGCACTCCCAGGACCCTTATTGTGTTTTTGGTCGGTATCGCTTGCTGTTTGATCATGATGGGCTGTCCGTTGTTCCGATGCCGGGTGGTGCATATATGGCAGCGCACGCTCTTGCCGGCGGAAAGCTGGAACCCAACGGAGTCAGCCCATCTGACCACCGAGGAGACTGCCGCTTGCGCCCTTAATTTCGTCCTCTGCCGGGTGGGGCCCACCGTTACAATGAGGACGTCATCCGCGTAGACGAAAATATATATGTTCCTGGGTAGCTTGTCGAAGACCCCGTTCATGGCCACCAGGAAGAGGGTGACCGCGATGATCGAACCCTGTGGTACTCCGGTTTCTTCGCTGAACCTTCTAGATTGGACGTTTCCGACCGACACCCGAAAAGATCGGTCGGTCAGAAAGTTTCGGACGAAGTGTAGGATGCGTCCTTTTAGTCCCCATTCGGCTAACTTCTTCATTACTGCTGGTGTCCACGTTCTGTTGAATGCTTTGGAGATGTCCAGCGAGACGATCTCCGTATGATGGCCTTGGTCCTGTGCCTCCTTCAGGACTTCTCCAAGAGTGGCGAAGTAGGTGGAGGTACCGTACCCTTGCCTGAAGGCATGCTGTCGATGGTCAAGCAGTCCCTTAGACTCCAGGTATTGCTTGAGCCTTCTGTTGACCATCCGCTCCAAGACTTTGGGCCATGCAGCAGGTCAGCGCGATGGGGCGAAATCCTGTGACGTCCTTGGTCCCTATATTTGTTTTGGGGATCGGGATCACGAGACTTTCCCTCCATTCGTCCGGGTATTCTTCGTTGGTCCATAGCTGGTTGTAGAGTTCGAGCAATTGTGTTTTCCCTTCGAACGGTAGATGCTTCAGCAGTGGGTATCCGATTTCATCCGGTCCAGCCGAGTTTCCGTTGCTCCGGCTAAGAGCGAACGAGAATTCTTCCCAGGAGAATGGTTGGTTGATCGGTAGGTCGTCGTTGTCTGTGGGAATTCCGAAAGTGGGCACCGAGGACAGCGAAGGACCGACTCGTCGTTGGAAACTTTCGCTGTACTCCGCGATTCCTGATAGTTTGGCGAAGTAGTTTCCCAGTTCATCTGCTACGGCGTTTGGTTCGGTGATGGTAACGGTGTCGGCTTGCACTTGTAGCGGCGAGTTGGGATGTGTGTTAGGATGTCTCTAAAAAAAACAGTTGTTTTGCTCTAGTTTTTTTTATTTCAAATTTCTCAGCAAAGGTGTCTTCAAATAACTTTTAGATCTTTAGAAAACGCAACTTTTTGCTGCACAAAGCTTGTCAATACCTTTCGCCGATCAAGAGTTATTGACGTTTTTTAGAGACACCCTAACTCAATTCAAGAAAATAGCTCTAAATTGGTCAATTTAAGAGATACAAACTTTTTAACTAAGTTGCTGGAAATTAGCTCAGCTGTAACTTTGCCGAAGAGTGAATACCTTAATTTCTTCAAACAAAAAAGTTAGATTTTTTACTTTAATGATAATAAGAACCACCCTAGAATGCATTGTCATAAAAATGAGGGCCTAAATATAAGGAACAACTTTGTAGAAGAGACTTTTAGTCTAAAGTTTCAATTTCAGGCTCAAAATATATCATTCCACCTAAATCTGCATTCTGGACCACTGTGCAGTGTATTTCTAAAAATTCTTGCATAAAATCTTTATGTTTACATTCCATTCGAAAGTGCACGTCAGGGCTTTCATTTAACTTATTTATAATTGTTGGCGGTTACTTTGAATGAAGAGCTTTTTGAGTGGGTTGATTTATTTCCTTTTAATTCAGTTATAATTGCTTATCTTTTGACAGATACGCGTATTTCGTCTACTACTTGCGTGTATCTGTCAAAAGGTAAGCAATTATAACGGATTTAAAAGGAAATAAATCAACACACTCAAAAAGCTCCTGATAAAGAGATACCGTTTAGAGGCTCCAAAAAATTTAAAAGATTGAACTTTGACTATATGTTTTTAGTATTACTTCTACGTGAAGTCAACGATTTACCTAGTTGAAGATGCTAATTTCAAATAACAGACTGTAGTGGTAATTTTTATACGATAGATGGAGTAGCATCTTCAACTATGTAAATCATTGACTTCACGTAGAAGTAATACATATAGTCAAAGTACATAACTCTGGATGGGAGCATACCATCAATTACTGTCAATGGTCGAAAGGTACAGTAGCAACACCTACCCCACCCGTGTCCCCTCGAGATCGTCAAGTCGACGATGACAGGAGCACATATCGTGGTAGGGGTAAACAATAGTTGCAATTTCCAAACCTACGACTGGATGCCTTCCTTCGAATAACAATTGAAGTGCGGTAAAAAATCGGTAGAACTGTTTCAAACACACAGTTGGTACTTGAGCGGGTCGGTTTTCATCTCTTTTTGCCAGTGGTGGCGGGGGGGGGGGGCACCCCTCACCATCCCTCTCCAAAGGGGGAGTTTGGTAAAGAGAGATGAAAAAACCGATGTGTACCTTCCTTAAAAGTTGTCCTAGCTCTCTATTCTAATATCTATATGCAATCTTCACACTGCCGTACTCTAACGGAACTATCAACTCTTTGCTTTCATCTACTCCATCTATCGTATAAAAATTACCACTACAGTCTGTTATTTGAAATTAGCATCTTCAACTATTAAAAGATTGGTTACTATCTGTTTCTTTGGTAACAAAACACGCTGAAAACGACGCAGAAATCATCGCCATACAAATTCCTATGGCGACGATTTCTGCGTCGTTTTCGGCGTGTTTTGTTACCAAAGAAACAGATAATATACTGAAGTTAGGCGCCATATTATATGTTTTAAAAGAAATTAGTTTTTCGTAGGCTTACCTCGCACTATTCAATTAAAAACAAAGCAGGCCATTTGAAAGCTCGGACTTTTTCCTATAAGATACATGTCAAATTATGATGGAGCCAGAGTGGCCAGATTATTTTTTTCATTATCGGTAGCTTCTCAAAACTTTTATCGGTAGTTATCGGTAGGTCGACTTAAGAAGGCTTTCCCGATACTTGAAACTTTTGTGAGCTCCAGAACAATACAGTATCCTTCAGATCTTCTGCTTCAAACGTGTCGAAATCAATTTTTCTATTTTTCTATTTTCTATTAAAAATCTGTGATTCTCGGTAGGAAAAGTGAAAAATCGGTAGTTTTGAACCTTTCGGCTGTGAATCGGTAGGCACCCCGAAAATTGGTAGAACTACCGATAAATCGGTGCCACCCTGGATGGAGCACTACGTTTTTCGTATGGAAACAGAATAAATAAAAACAAATTATCACAAATCAGTGTTCCCTCGGCTGTCGACAGAAGCAGACCACCCTCAATGTGTTGTGTGGTTCTCCTCATTGTTCTTCATCAGCAGTTCTTTCGGTCGATGGGTCGTCGACTTTCGTGATGAATGTGTGAGTGCTGACCACGTGTTGCGTCCATTGCTGCAATGTAATCGCTCTGACCGTCGTTGGCGAATCGGTCATACAATGAAACCACTGGAAGCGGCTCCCGTTCTGGTGGATGAGGCTTACTGGATAGCGGAAGATAAAATGTTTATTGTGTTGTACCTTTTGGCTATAGGTTTAAAATGTATTGTATAGTAAACAAGAATCCTCGGCTCTGTAAAGTTAATTCGGTTGAGTCTTATCAAATAAATTAATAAAAAAAAAAATCATCACAAATTGTATGGGATCATATCCCAACTAACAATTTTAGCTGCAGACAAGCCTTTACAGGCAAAATTTGTTGCCTGTTAATTTTTGCCTGTATAAGCTGGTCTGCAGCTAAAATTGTCTGTTGGGGTTACCTATTCTTTCTTTTTCTGCTGGTTCCTTACGATCAACAAATTTCTCCATAATAATCTGATATGCATCCTATAGGAAACAGTCTCAGATTTCAAATAGCAAGCTTAGTTTATAAATTGGTGGGAGATAAGCTTATGCAAAACTAAATCAATCAATTCAATATAGCCGTAACTCAAGTCTTTCAGCGGCACCGGTGGTGTAGTGGTAAGCGTTACTGCCTCTCACTCCAAAGGAGTTGGGTTCAATCTCAATCAGCACCATTGGGATTTTCTGATGCATAAAACCTCTGTTCATGCCTTCCTTCGGAGGGGAAGTAAAGCCGTTGGTCCCGGTCCATGAGTTTTAGGGCGATAGTGTTACCGTTTGGGTAGTTTACCCTATATCACCAGCACTGAGCGATGACAGTGAGTGTGAGTATCGGCAATCCATACTGCTATTAAGTATGAACGAGTAAGGCCGACTGTTGCTATCAATATGCTATTGAGTTATTAATTATATTAAGCTATTTATTTAACTGTTATACAGAAAGTTATTTTTTATATATCTAATGTTCTATGTTATAAAACTTAATTTATTAAAAACAAATGAAAATGTGTAAAAGATAGCAAAACAGATAAAAAATACCACTCCAAAGAAACGGTCAAATTTAAATTATCAGAACACAATTTGTTAAACATAAGGTACACTTCCCATACAGACACCACAAACAGGATCGGATAATCGAAGAGGGAAATACAGTATGACGGGTGGAAACAGGGAGTATGGTAAAATAGAAGAAAATCGAGGTTACTACTGGGTCAGATCGAATGGGCAAGTTCTTTTCCACTTCAGCTCTTCTCGAAGGAGGTTTGGAGCATAGTTCGCAGATAAAAGTCAAAGTGTTTAAACAAGTGATAATTCAAGTCGAAGTGACTTTCCAGTTAAATTAAATGGAAAAAAAAACTCGGGAACGCGTTTATCAAAAGAATCAGGTAACATACCTAACCCAACTGCCCAGAAGTTTGCCTATAATAAGACCTTCCATTGTTTTACACCCAAGGACCCATTGTCCTTAGTTTAAGTCTCCGCTGTTCACCGTCGATCAACCGACGCTGTCTAGACCGTCGGAGCGGTCAACCAAGCGAGCGTCGGGAGACACGAAATCGCGATGATGGTAGTTGGAAAACGGCAGCTGGTGATACCCAGTGCCCAGCACGAGGTTCCGTGCAGTCATTCCATACCACCCACCCAAGCAATAAATTGGGTTTTATGAGGGTTCTGTAGACCATGATTTAGACTTGTAGAATGCTATAAAACCACGATAAAACTTGCAATGTTGCTTGGGCAGCGATCCACGAACCAGCATGCCGGCCGTCAATTCACACACACACACACGCACACACCTTATTATTCGTAAGTAACATAAAAAAATCTAAAACCTAATTAAAAAGTGCATATCAGAAGACCGAGTAGAGTGCGCCCTGATCAGCCTCACCATCCCACCCTTTGTCGAGAGTCGACCTGGGGAAGATTCGTGAGCTAAGCCAACAAAAAAAGGCTGGTGGAAAGCCCACCCCGTTGGCCCCCGTGGCTCTAGACCAGGGACCTGGAGCATTGCCATAATAGAGAGCTCTGCTCCTACAGAAGTAACAATAGGTAGGGTCCAGGTGTGAGATTGAAGGAAAACAAATCAAGGAATCGTTTTTTACACAGCTTTTTTTTACGACGATTTTCGAAATAACGCGGTTTTTTTTTTAATGGCACGGTTTTGTACGATGATTTTGACGTAGGATTACGTCTTTCGGCAACATATTGGGGGTGCCATTTCAAAAAACTAAACTCGACTGCGTTACGAAAAGTGGTCAGGCTTTGAAAACTTAAACTCTGTCAATAAACGGATGGATTTTAATTCTAAACAAACCAATCGATTGGAAATTTTTCTACGAATCTGTTAAAATGAACACTGTATCGATTTTCAATAGGTAACTATTGAAAATTACACAAATGTCCAACTGCTGCAATGGTGATCAAAATTATCACCGATTGCCTGCAAAAAGTGTCTTCTCTGACACACATTTCCAAATCGAATTCCATCCGGGTCTCCGAAAGTGGACCCTACACGTTTGCTCTTATTAACAATAATCGTATTGTCAATACATTCGATATTGACGTCAATACATCGGTATTGACAATAATTCTGTATTCACATAATCAATATTATTGTCCATAATTCCTCTTCGCGTCAATATACATGTGGGGTTCGCTGAACGGTACTTATTCAATCACCGCGTGTGGTGAGTGGTGGTTAGACTGATGCAAAATTTGACTTTTTCGCTCCACAGTGCTTAAATGGTTTCAAATCGGGTCCTGATAAGCCTTCCAAAGTTACAACTCATTTGGTTAGAAACAGACTTCGCACAAGCCATTTGAAGTTTACATGTAAATTACTATGGGAAATCTCAACTTTTTGTTCATTGCCTTCTAGTCTTTTTCCATATTGAGCTGCGAAATAGTTCGATAGCTATTCTTATAGAAAATTTTCTCAGCTACATCTTTGCTGAAGATCGTTTCTATGTAAAACGCGAACGGAAAAAAGTTATTAATTATTTAAGAGATTGGTAAACTTATGACATGATCAAGCAGCTGCTCTGTAGGCAACATTGTATTTTGCAGTGTGACATAGTAGCCATGTTTTTGTGTACGCCCCAGAAACACCAATGTTGCCTGCTGAGCAGTTGATTGAGCATGATCATAAGACATCAGCGCATTGAACCATTGATAACTTTCGATCCTTGCATTTGATCAAAAAGTGGTCTTCAGCAAAGTTGTAGCTGGGAAAATTTCCTACAAGCACAGTTGAAAGCTTTTGAAGCAGACCGATATGGTGAATTATTAGATCGACATGAACAAAAATCTTGGTTTTCCCATAGTATGTCCCATACAAACTTCAAATGGTTTGTGCCATCTCAGTTTCTCACCAAATGGGTTCAAATTTTGAGAGGTTAGTCAGGATCCGATTTGGAATCGTTTAAGTATTGTGGAGCGAAAATTTCAAATTTTGCATCACTCTAGTGGTGGTGTCTGGTGGTTTTTCTCCAGTACACAACGCAAGTGCAAGCAGCTAGCTATTAAGGCTGCCCTCAAGAAGTCAAGAGCCCTAGATTCACCGAAGAAGGAGGAAGAAGCCACACCGCTACTGGTCGGATTCAGTTGCTCGTTGTGAGCCGTTGTGGGCCACCTATGCCAAGCGCATCACCTTCGTTCCAAACAACATACAGCTCGCCAGCCTCATCCGTGTTGAACACCCTAATAACTCAGCATTACTCAACCATCACGACAACGGTTCTTTTCAGGACCACCATAAATTATTGTTGTTTAAGAGTTCATTTTCATTGACGAAATTTCTCCAATAAATTTTCGCTTTTCTTTATTATCTATTGAATAAACCGAAAATTACGTGCGTTTTGTGAACGAAAATGCGTAACTTTGTCATCAGAAAATGAGGCGTTTCCGTGATGGGCAAACGTGGTTTTTTGAACACAGTTGCCGAATATTGATAGGGAGCACGTACTTCTACGTCAAATCTACGGTCGTGTCTTGGATACAACCACTTACTTTTTTAAATAACGCGGTTAAAGAGCTAAACAATGGACTTGACCAAAAAACAAACTAGGAAGTGTGCATCGAGTGGGTTCATCGGACAATATGGCTACATATTTTTGGAACGGGAACGACGTGTATTTAGAGGCCAGTAATCGATGATTGACATCATTTTTAAATCCAAGATGGCGACTTCCGGTCTCCAAAAAACTGTCGAATACCCTACAATATGGGTATTTCCGAAACGGGGACGACGCGAAGAAGAAACTGGATATCGGTGAAAAACTGTCAACGAGCCTACTATATGCACAGTTAGTTTTTTTTTCTACCGAGCTCGGCTGTGTAAATCTCGGCAAAAAAAAAGTGTCACTGAGATCTCAGCAAAAGTGACATTTGATTGCTGGGTCTCGGATAATGCTTAGCTGAGATCTCAGCAAAAACTTTTTTTCCCGAGATTTGCACAGCCCAGCTCGGTAGAAAAACTAAGTGTGTGGATATTTTCAGGACGAAGATGACGCGTAAAGGCCGGAAATCGATCATGGACGTTATATTGGAATCCAAATGGCGACTTTCGTTTTGAAAAAAAAAAACACTATCGAATATCCGGTTTAAGAAAAACTGTCGAATAGCCAACAGTATGGGGACGACGTGAAGAAATCGGAAAGTAATCAAGATGGCGTCTTCCGGTTTGTCGGCTTGTGACAAACTATCAGATTTCATACGATTTTTTTTTCTGAACTGGGACGACGTGTAGAGGCCAGAAATCGGTGGATGATGTCATTTTGGAATAGAAGATGGCTATTTCTGGTTTGTGATGAAATTTCGAATACCCTACAATGGGGCTGTCTCATTTCGCCGAAATAAGATGCTGGTGCATGGCCAAACGACTAGCGGGTCAATATTTACTAAACCAAATGACTAGCGGGTTGAAATTTCCAATATTCACTTGAAGAAAATACTAAAATCTCGAAAGAATAGCTCATGCTCACAATATCTCATCCTAAAAATGTAATATTTTGATTTTTCACAAACTACTGTGAGTTGTAGTTTGTCGAAATGTTTTTTTAGACATTCGTTCTTACGTAAAATTTTATTTTTCGGAGCAGGTCCTCCTCCAGCTAGACACAACATTGCTCGACCTTCTGCTGCTTTTTGTTCATAGGTTTCCTCTACTTACTTAATCAAGTTTTCGATGCATTTAGGGGAAATCCTTCCGAATGCTTGACAAAAGGTGATGGGGAAATATCCTTCGGAGTGTGGAACGCTAGGGCCTAAATTTTCTTGCAATACGGTTGCAGCTATGTGGTCGGATGCAGAAAAAAAGTGAAACCAAGCCTGCCCGTGTTTCCATAAGTTTTGGCACAAATGGAAATAACCTAGGGGCATCCCACTCTAAACTTTAGTACTAGTATGTTTAAATTTCTCATAAGTATTCATAAGTATTTTTAAGTATTTTTAATCTTGCATAATTTTCATCGTAGTTACCGGTTGCTAATGTTGTTGTTTGTTGTTGTAAGCCCCATCAATTGTATAGTTTTCGTCACTTATGAAATGAAATTAATTCTTGTTTTAATCTATTTTAATTGCAATAAAATCATGATAATTGGTATATGTATTCCAATTATGCTTATCTAATAGTGTAAAAAAATCGTGTGATATTCGAATTACTGGTGGTTTGAGTAGCGAGATTCTATCTCTCTAGTTTTGAGTAGACTTTCCAGTGCGCTATTGTAGGATCTAAGCAACCATTGGTTTTGTAACAACCTTAAAGCATGAGAATAAATATAGTGCCTGGAAAAAGACTTTAACTTCAAGGAAATCGTAGCGATCGGTCGTACCCACGAGTCTGTTCAAATACAGATGAGTGATTTGGACAATCGGAACGGAAACTTACAAAAAGTCAGCGCTGTCGAAACGGAGGCCAATGAAGAGTCAATTTTGAAGGTACGCTCCAAACTCGGAGGACCAAGGCGGTTCAGATGTTTCCGATGCAATGGCAGACATGATTCGAAAGATCCATCGTGTCCAGCCAAATCACTCGAATGCAGAAGTTGTGGTCAAGTGGGACACTTTTCCCGCTGCTGTTTTCTAAAAAGGAAGAAGACCAACGGACAACCGTCCCAGTACAATCGTTTCGGAGCTTCCCGTAAACAAAACCGATTCGTACGAGAAGTATCTGTAGATGGAACCGAGCGCAACTCAGATGTAGTTGATCTTTTCCATCTAGGAGCAGGAAAGAAGCTGGTACCAGTATCTGTTGGAGGAGTTTGTTTGAAGTTCGTGATTGACACAGGAGCAGACGAAGACGTTTTAAGCGAAGCGGATTGGGCTACGTTGAAACGCGTTGGGTTTGAAGCATACTCTATCAGGAGAGGAAGCAGCAAAGTATTCAATGCTTATGGGATAAATACACCGTTGAAAGTGCTTGGTGAAGTCGACGCAGAAGCTATGATCGACGGTCGGAGATCCATTTTGAAAAGCTGCATAAGGAACTGTATGCTTGATTGAGATTGCATTTGTCTGACAAAAATTCAAGAATTCTGCTGAAGAAAATGGCTGACCATTATCGCAAACAACTTCAATAGGATAGCCGAACCTTGCAAAAATTTCCCTCATTTTAGTGACTGTTACTTTTGCTGTCATTGAAGTAAGTATAGCAACTTCAACGTACCGGGAGTAGTAGTCTGTCGCTACAAGCAAATGGTAACCGCCAGGAATTTCCATGAAATCCACCGCTATTTTCTTCCACGGTCCGTTAGGCATCTCGGTTCTTGTTATAGGAAGTGTATCAGGTTCTGTTACAAGCGTACATCTTGTGCAAGATTGGACGAATTTCTCTACCATAGAGTCCATCCTAGTCCACCATACTTTAGATCGTAGTCGACGTTTCATTGCTGCAATTCCAAGTTGAGGTTCGTGTGCAAGCTTCAAAATTTGGGTTTGTAGGATTCGAGGAATTACAATTCTTTGATCTTTCATCAATAAATGTCCATCACTGGTGAAGCATCCCGACATCTTTGCATAACGCATTAATGTTCTAGGCCAACGTCGAGAAGGGTACGGTAACCATTTAATCAGTTCTTGCAGTTCTTCATCTGAGTTTGTGGCAGTTACAATTTCCTGAAGGGTTATTGCCAACGGGCAAGTATCACTAGCTATCATTCGTACGGTTCTTTCTGATTCTTCATCAAAGCTAGGTCCATTATCTGGTACAGATTGGCAGAGTCGTGACAGCGGGTCAGCGATGTTATTCTTTCCTGGACGGTACATTACTTTGAAATCGTAGGACATCAGGCGCAACTTCCATCGTTCAATACTTGGTGACGGCTTCAGACGATCTCCAAAAATCACGACTAACGGCTTATGGTCCGTAACCAGATGGAAAAACTTCCCGTAAAGATAATAGTGAAACTTTTTACAAGCCCATACTAATGCTAAAGCTTCTCGCTCAGTCTGCGCATACTTCTGTTCTGTCGGAGTGAGAGTTTTAGACGCATAACAGATCACACGATTGCGATTATCTTTCCCTTTTTGTACCAAAACAGCACCAAGGCCAACAGGACTCCCATCGGCAATAACATAAGTTTCATCGTCAACATTATAGAATCCAAGGGTATTTTTGTTAAGTAGAATCATCTTAATTTGCTCGAATGCTTGTTGGTGTACTGGTTTCCATTCGAAGTTTATGCCTTTCCTTGTGAGCTGATTTAGGGGGTGTGTAATGGTTGCCATATTTGGAACATGTCGATGAACGAAATTAACCAAACCAAGCAGACTTCGAACTGCTTCTGCGGACTTGGGGACTTGTAATTTTTCGATAGCTTCCAGTTTTTCTTGAGAAATTGAAATTCCTTGTGTAGAAATGTGATAACCCAAGAAGTCTATTTCCCTATTGCCTGTGATAACTTTGTCAGCATTCAGTAGTATCTTGTACTGCTTCAATCTGTTATACACCATCAAAGTTCTTTCACGAAGCTCAGATTCGTTTCTAGCGGGGATCAGAATGTCATCGATGAAAATAATAAGCCATGGAAGATCAGCAAAAATCGTCTCCATAACTTTTTGAAACAACTCAGGAGCAGCAGAAAGTCCAAACATGAGCCTTTTATAACGGAATAAACCAAGGGGGGAAATGAAGGTGGTGATGTATCGACAATCTTCTCGAAGAAGAACATGATGGAAAGCTTGTCGAATGTCAAGTTTAGTGAAAATTTGATTTCCTCCGATTTTCTTCGTTATTTGCTCGAGTGTTGGAAGGGGATGGACTTCTCTAACTATTGCTTTGTTAGCCTCCCGGAGATCTACAATAAGTCTAACAAAGTTTTCACCGTCGGAATTGATGTTTGGGTGGAACATTCGGGATAAAATACCAGGAAACTCAAGACCAGTCAATGAAACTGAAGCAAGAGAAAACGATAAGAAGGCGAAAGAAAAAGGAAGAATGTATGCGGATTCAAAAAGGAGAGTTAAGCAATGCAATATCGATGTTGGAGATTATGTGATTGTGAAAAATTTTGTCAAGAAAAATAAGCTAACAACCACTTTCAACCCCGAACCTCATCTTGTGATACAACGCGACGGATCACGGCTCCACTTGAAGAACATTAAAAGCAGTGTGATCTCCAATCGACACGTGAACCACACCAAACGAATCCTAAATGCGAATCCCATGATGAAACAGGAGAATGACGCAGATAATCATAAAACCTTTGAGGGCACACAAGAAGAAGATGACATGGGATCAGCCATTCCAACTGCTGCTGAACGTACTACGAATCCAACGGAACAACCCTCTACCAGCCAAACTACTACGGAACCTCAGATGGTCTCACGATGCGATGGTCGAAAACGCCCTTTTGAGACTAGCCGAGCTACCAGCAAGCGCTCGAAACATGTACCTAAATACTTAGCAGATTACAAACTTTGAATA
This sequence comes from Ochlerotatus camptorhynchus, assembly GCF_037179485.1. Taxonomy (NCBI): domain Eukaryota; kingdom Metazoa; phylum Arthropoda; class Insecta; order Diptera; family Culicidae; genus Ochlerotatus; species Ochlerotatus camptorhynchus. The sequence continues at coordinate 2,556,898 of NW_027040604.1, read as the reverse complement.
TATTAAATTTTTAAAATATTAAACGTAAGGAGGGAATGTAGGATCTAAGCAACCATTGGTTTTGTAACAACCTTAAAGCATGAGAATAAATATTAATTATCAGTTGTACCTCGGACCGAACCAGACGTTTCTACAGCTATCATGAATTTGAACTCCTTTACAGAGCTGTTTTAGATTCCCAAGAAAATAAGGAACCGTTGATTGACATGGCAGACCTTTGTTCTTAGCTATGCCTACACAGGTCAAGGATACGAGGGTGATGGGTTGTAACGGTTGACGTTTTTTACTATACTCGCTTCGCTGTCGTGCGCGACAGTCTGGTTGTATTCGTACTCTCATGCTCTACCGTCGTCTCTCTTACACAACACAAACGGTAGAACAACATTCGAGCAAAAAGAAAATTATCAAATAACTATCATATGACATGTGTGATTTCATTCTAATTCCTCAATTTGGTGTAAATTATACCATATCTGATGAGAAATGTTATTACTAAGACATCGTTTCTTGCTATTTTCAGAATTCACACAAGCACAACATCAGCAGCTCAGCGACAGTGTATATGACAGAGCCTGTCTTATGACATTTTAGTTTGGTACTGTCATTTGATAGCTTGTTTTGCAAGTGTCACAAGCAAAGGCAGTCAATTATCATAGTAAATGTGTCGACTACGGTGACCGCTTACAAGACTGACCAGGGTTACGCTGCGTATTTGGCTGTCGAACTACGACGATGAAGCGAACCTTTTAAAGTAGGAAATTGTACTGATTGCAATACGCTTTTCGGGGAACATACATCGGAAAACGGAGTTACTTTAGACTGGTGAAATAGTTTAATTAGCATTTTGCTAGTAGTCGATGTTTTCATTTGAGCATAAATTTTCTAGTTTTAGTAATTGGACCACCAACGACAAGGTGCTGGTGATTGAGGATTTCAAAAACACTAGCATCGTTATCATTCTGATCCGTAGTGGCAAATAGATTATCCCGGTTGAATCGAAGCGTTTCATGCGAGACATATACAGCTCGATCGTTCCAGAACGCGACACGTAAAATAAGTTGATTGGTTGGTTGTTTTTCTTTAAAAGTTTGAACAATCGATACTTATTTATTCACATGTCATGTGTTAAAATAAATTGATTAATTTTAAGTTTTACAATCGTTGCTGTTAGCTAATAGAATCAGTAGTTATTTTATGTTAAGGGTAGAAGCAGTAGTAGTCGCCTGGTCAAAGATTGTATCGAAATAAATTTCGTTATTAATGAAAAAATAAAAAAAAATAAAATTTATAATAGGACCACTACGGTCAAAAACTGGAACACTTTCCCTACAGTAGGGTAGCTCAAAATATTGATTTTGCTCCACCCCACTCAATTCTAAATCAGGTCCTACACTGGCCCTTTGAATTACTATGGGAAAAGTGAACTTCTCATTGTGCTAGCCGTTTTCCATACCCAACCAACACATGTCTATCATAATAAGTTGCTGCAACTTAATTGTGACTGAAATAAGTTACAGACAAGTAACGACAAATGTTCAGTGACAAGTGTGCTGCTAGGGTCATGATTTACGGGTAACCTTTCTATATGTTCTTATGTGAAATTCATCAGTTACAACTTTGCTGATGACCACTTTTTGATTTCACTTCAAGATAATTTGATATTAATGTATTTCTAAACCTAAAACTTTCTGATCAGTGTTCGGACAATCATTCTCAAATCTCATTCATGATATTTGATAATGTGCGAATATGGCAAACAAAACTCATGCTTGAGATTCTCATGCATATTCACGCACTCATACTCACAACGCTGAAAAATCATTCCAGCTTAAAACTCAGAGAAAGCACTTAAACGTCAATTGATAGCATGTTGTGTTAGTTTTCCATCCCCTCAAAAACAATAGTTATAACAATTGTTGGCGTCAAAATATAAAGCAATAAATTTTTGAGCTTGAAAACTCATCCGTGATTTTTGTACTGTTGAATTTTGCAAGGCAAAACTCATAGACACATAAACTCAAACGCTTTGAACACTGTTTCTGGTATGATCAATCGACTGCTTTCAGGGTAACACTGCAACATGGACCTATGACATAGTAGCCTGGATTTGTTTGCCTTATTCTACGCGCCAAGTATACACCAATGTTGCCCGCTGAGAAGTTGATGGAGCATGTGAGAATAATCATTTTTATGGCATTTACCAGCTTTGGTCAGATTAGACACTATTCAGTCAATTTTCGTCAAACGAGATTATAATTAATTCTGCAGGATATTTTTCGATTTTTACCACAGTCCTCTTAATGTAGTTTTGCAAATTTATTTAACTTAATTCTTGCACTGAAAACGAAGCTAACTCAGAGTGTGTGTCCCTATTACTCAGTTGTGAGTCACTTTTACTCATTCGTAAGGAGAAATTTCTAAAAGCGTAGGTCACTCAAAGCATGAGTACCCTACCCCTTTTACAAATGTCTCCATACGAATGAGTTCAAGTGACTTACTCTCTGAGTATGGTTCGTTTTCAGTGTGGAAGACAAACCTGAAAGTGGTTAGCATCCATGCCTCTCACACTGGACGTCATTAGTTCAAATCTAATCTCAGACCGAGGGGGACGACTCTATCTACGATGCAGGAAAGATTTTGTTTTGGTGTGGTTAGCTGTGCACACGCTGAGTAGAGAGAAAGAAGAATGATGCCAGTAGATGCGAGAAATGAAAGAAGATTTTTCGTAGATTGATTTGCTAGTTTGAGATTTTTCGAGCATCTAGAATTGAGATTTAGATGTGACGCCCTCCTCATCCCAGACAAGTTCCGTATGAACTAAAAATGTGCAAAGGTGATTATAATGCAAAGGATAAGACAAAAATCCACAGATTGGGAATTGGATCACAGAAAAATCGCATTTAAAACCCTGTTTTGAGTCGTGATAGTTTTTTTTATTTAAATTTCCCATGTAATGTTTCCATGTGAATCATTTGTATCACATTTGATCACATTTGATTATCTTTGCTTGCAGAGCTTATTATCGATGTCATGATGATAGCAGCTCGCTTATAGAATTTACGTGTGTGTGTCACTGATTCGTAGTTTAAAATAGTTGGTAGCTAATTTAAACTAAATTTTACTAATATTAAGCCAAAACACAAAATCCTCATGAATTCCTTTAGACAAGCTCCGGTTACATTCGCGCGGGTTAATAAAGTTGTCATGTCAGTTACAGTTGTCTAACCGCTGAACGACTGAGCACCGGCATTGGCAGCGGAACCGCTGAATCCACCGAATCCACCGGTGAAGCTCTGGGCCCCAGCATTGGCAGCACTGCCACTTAATCCTAATATAGAAAATCAATTAGTGCCTGGACATTCAATTCTACAGCGAGGCAAAAATTACCTGGGAATCCGAATCCACCACCCTGGCTGAAGGACTGCGAGGCTGCATTTGCAGAGCTTCCGGACAAACCACCGCCTCCAAATCCTCCAAATCCTCCGAACCCGCTGCTGAAGCTCTGGGCAGCGGCGTTGGCTGCACTACCGCTGAATTGAGCTGAACGGGCCACTCGGGTCAATGGCATTTCCACTGGGACCAAGTACGCAACTGTAATTCAAGAAATCGATAGAATTTGTTTACAATCACACAACACATTCATTCTCCGTCGTTTTGGCAACACTGGTCACTCTAATCCTTTCTTCCTCACTCACTTTGATATGGAGCACAGTTGGCCATTACCACAACGGTGGCCAGAACAGCAGCAGCAAAGATGGTCTTCATTTTGGTTTTGGTTTTTTTTTTCACAATGCCGCGAATGAAACGAAAGCTTGATCTGCACGCTATCACTAGTAAGTTGACAATGATATCGGACCATCTTGAGCCTGGGTGCTTTATATATCGAAAGGTGGGAAATTCCGTGACAGGGCGTAAGACAATACCAGTTTCAGTATGTGAAAGATGCTTATTTCTTCGGGATGATAATAAAACTGTCCCCACCTTTCGTAGTGGACTGAACTTTTTGGATATCGGTCCCAATCTGGAGGATGACTTGTTTCTCGGACAGATGAATGGGGAAGTGGTAAATGGAAAGGGGTGGTGCGTATGTGTTTCCGAATTGGGGATTTTTTTTTCGTTTCGCTGCATGTGCAAATCGGTTTTATCAATGTTTGCTGGATATATTTACCAAGCTAAGTGATTTTTTATTGCGATTGAAATTTGGAGCTCAAGAGTGACCTGCTGTCTCGCTTCAGTTTAGGGGATTTTCGAATTACACATAGTTTGTCCCAAATGGAAAATCAAAGCTCAAGATGATTGGCGTAAGTTTATGATTACTTGATGTCGGAATCATGTTGTGCCCTTATACGTTCAAGAGTAGTTATTTCCATTGGTGAAGATTACGTTTAAATTCATGCAATTCAATTGCTGAAAAAGGGGGTTTATGAGTTATCAGACATTTTTGTTTTATAAACTGGTCAGCTCCAATTAGCGTGTCATAAAATTGAACAAATTATGTCATCAAGAATGGCCATAAATATACATTCTGCATATTTGTCTACATCCAATTCAAATAACAGTACTGTTGACATACTTGGTAGTGTTGTTTTACTGATACATATATCCTAGGGTTGGGGCCTCAGAGAGCCTAGTCAAGGCACGGTATTACCAAACCGGAGTCGGTGGGTTCAATTCCCGGTTTTTCGATTGGGTCGATCTTTCGGGTTGGAAATTTTCTCGACTTCCCTGATCATAGAATAGCATTATGCTTAGCTCGCAATGTAAAAATTCATGCAATGGTTGACATAGAAAGCTAACAATGAATAACTGAGGAAGTGCTTTTAAAGAAAACTAATGGATTATCCATAAGCTTGGGGTATGGTAGGAATAAATGTATGGTTTTTGACACTAACTGACATCCGATCCACCAGCCTGGCAACACAAGATATCCCGTCGAAAGGATATTCTTAACGCAAGCTAACGAACACGGAACAAATTCTAAGAAAAAACATAAAAATCCAAGAAAATCAGTTTTTTTTTTCATAAATTCCTGAGAAAATTAAGCGCCATAAAGGTATCCCTATCGGTTGGATGTATATCTACCACAACAGAGTGATGCAAAATTTGAAATTGTCGCTCCACAGTGCTTGAACGGTTCCGAAACGGGTCCCAATCATTCCCCAAAATTTGATCCCATTTAGTTAAAAACTGACAGTGCTCACTCAGTATAAATGTATGAAAATTAATCTTGATTTAATTTCAAATGTAATTGAATAAATTCTACCGCAAAACAATATCGAATACAGTTTTCCATTTAAAAAAACGTAATTTATAAAAACAAGATATCTAATTTTAAATTGGTTTCATTATAGTTTAATTTTACAAGAGAGGTTTCAATTTCACTGAAAAACACTTTCAGTCTTCCATAATAAACGATATAAATTTACATGCGCTCAACGTAAATTTTGACGTTTATCGTTTTGTTTTGATGCGCGAGCCGTACCGGTCATGATTGGAGCAGCATGCGTTGAGGAAAAAAGCATATCTTCAGGTAACCGATAGAATTGTAGGATTGTAGGTGCAAGTGCCTCATAAACACTAATTTGATTTTTTTTTCAGATAGAAATATTCATCGATGACCCGTACGAAGCAGACCACTGGAAATCATGCTGAAGAAATGCCCTCCACAAAGCAGCTGCAAAACGCATCACGTGAAAAAGCTCTCAAGCCTTCAAAACATAGAGTTTTCGATCTAATTTCCGTCCTACTAAGCACAACCCGCGCTTTACCTCTCTTTTCTGAACGAGTTTAAACAAAAAATGGAATATTTCTGTCAAAGATGACTTGCAAATTTATTCACCTTTCCATACGTACATAGGATTTGATAAAGAGTCACAAATTGTTAAGATATTGTCTAAAATCTAACACTGCTTCTTGATTCTAAATTCGTTCTACGAGTTTCAATTCCGTCCTAACGCATTGAAACGCCATTAGATTTTCTTCGTCCTACGGATAAACGTAGAAAAAGGGGATTCGCTAGGAGTGCTTCTTTTGTTTTGAGAACAATGAGCGTAAATATTCATACAATGCGCTCTAACAGGATTGCTGTTGTAGCTAATGAACTAACGCATCGGAACAAACCTATTATTAATTGGTGCACGGTGAAATCATTGATATTATTGATCTTTTCTGATCGATAGACCGGAAATGGGCGATTACGACGAAGTAGCGCTCTACCCTATTTGTTTTTTTTTCGGTTCTCGACCGTGATGGAAATTAGAAATACTCAGAGGGAGAGATAGGTGGAATAAATTTTCTTGCAACCCTTGCTAGAAGCTAGCATTTCAAATTACTTTTATATTTGATGCGATTTACGTGCAAAATAATAATTGATACATCGCAATATTTTGCACATTTCTTGGTGCCATTCATTAACCAACGAAGATAAATTAATCAATAGAGTTAGAATATTGTTTTTGATTCCAAAAACTAGTTGAATTTGAGAAGCACACAAAACATAGAGGCGATTGAATTTCTGTTCGATTGCAATACTCTCAATTTTTTTCTAATAAGAATAAGAAATCCTCGGAAAAAATCTAATTGAAATGTTCGATTGGCTCAGATTTTGACAGTTCATTTGGATCTAAACATTCTCTCCGCCCATCCATCCATCCGTACACTGAACCAAATTGTCCACACATGAATGTATGATTATTGCTTCACTTGAGCCCCATACGGATTATTTTTCTATTTAAGAAAGATTATCATTCTCTGATTCAGCTTTCAAAGCACAGAAGAACTGAATAGCATCAATTCTAAAACAGGATGATTTTCATTATGCACACTGTAAACCATCAGTTCTAAATCAGCATGATTATCATCCATTCTTAGGAAGACTTGCAATGAACAAACCGTATGATTAACATTGAGAATGATACGGACTCGTCATACAGTTTCAAAATAAATTGTCATGAAATGTTCAAATGAAATATAAGTGCAATCTGAATGAAAAATATATAAAAAGAAGAAATCTTATTTTACAGTTTAAAAATTGTGATCATACCAAAATATATCTGTTCTAAATCGTTGGAACAGTAAATTAATGTTGTAAATTAAACGCTTTTGTTTTACAAGTTGGACAATAGTGTTATTCATTTATTTGATATATTTTTCTGCGAAACATAACTTTTCTTCCCATTTCTTCTAATGTAAAAGGAGGGCCATCGAAAATTGTCATTACATTGTTTTGATACAGCGCTCCGTTGACAAAATTGCAATATCTATTACTTGTGTGCCTTAGATTGTACATATTTTTAATTATTTCAGACAGCACATCTTCGGTTTAGAGAAATTTTCTGATTTGAAACTCTACGTTCATTAAGATTAAATGTGTAGTTTTGATGTTCGTGTCACTTCCTGCTTCATCGATACTACCGTTTTTAGCAATAAATACTCTCGGTTCACTGAAAAGGTCCACCTCTATAAGAAACTTAAAGAACTTGTGCTCTGTATCAATGAAATCAAACATTGAAGACATGTTTTGTAGATAAACGTCTGTAATATACTGTGTTTGTGGGTCACATGCCTGCAAAGGTACTATCATGTACTATGAAGCGGATCAGGTTTTCAAGGTGACTATATAATTTCTTGACGCTAGTCTGGACATCAAAAACATCCTTCAGTGTTATGTTGCGTCGGTTGTGGAGGTCAAGCACGAAGTTCAGTGCCATGTGGTCAATGTTTTGTAATGACTGAAGAATCTCACAGCTAGCGGAAGTCGTTGGTCTCCTTGGGAAGGTACTCCTGCATCTGATTCCTAGGATTGGAAAGATATGTATTATTAATGATGTTCAAAAACTTGAGGAAAAGTGGAGTCGGTCGAAATATTTGGTGAGGGTTTTGGAACAGTTTTTTTTTTCTCTCGATGTTTTCCATTAAAAAAAACCTCGCTATAGATGGTTCCATCGTGATATCCACCACAAACAAAAAGATCATCATCGCTTACCGGTCTCCTGGCTGGTCTTCCCGTCCGCCGGATAGTGTTATTCCGAATTCTTTGGTGGTCTCTCGTCCTACAACAGTTCCTTTCCGACAGAAAAAAAAAACCACACCACACCTTGCACCGGACAACAATTCAGCAGTAGCATCAAGGCAGGATCAGCCAGCGCCAGCTTCTACGGGGCAGCCATGGCAGGTGGACAATTTTATTCTTCGCTCCCTGTCCGTCCGTACCCTAGCCGTTCACTTTGCAATCGGAATTGCTTGTTAGCTTCTAGCTGCTTTTTATCTTGTTCCGTCCGTCCGTCGGACGAAACCCCACGCACACCACACACACACTCTCGGAAGCTCACGGATAGGAAAAAAAATAACCAGCCAAAAAGCAGCGGAGAAAGGCTAGCACTGCGGTAGCAGCAGCCCGAAAGAATCTTTTCCCGATCGGAAATGCACCTTTTCTGCGGTCACACTTGGCACCAGCTGCTTCCCGTGGCTTCCGGCAGTAACTTTGCACCACTTTGCGACAGTTTTTCACTAATTTTCACCAATTTTTCGATCACTGGGAGCCACCAAAAACTGCGAATGTTGCCCCTTTGCTCAGTGCGCGTTCATCCAGCTGCGAATATAAAATGGCGAAGCCAAAACGCAACGGAAAACTGGAACGATATGAAAATGAATTGCATGACAGTTGTTGTATGATTTTCGTCATGGGGCTAACTTGGATGATTTTACTTCATTTCTGTTCTTGAATTCATTTTTTGTTAATACCTTTCAAAATTTGAACAGTACTTCATTAAGTGGTTGATGTTAGTTTCTTTTATGATATTTATGATGAATCATCCCATTTAATGTCAATTATCAGTCAATCGGGTATCTCATATTATTTTCGATGTTAAAGAAATCGGATAGCTCTGAATGATTAATCATGCAATGACGACATGGTAAATTCGCTCAGTGTAGCCATCCATGCCAACTGTGCCATTTTGTTGCTTAGGAATATTCAGCGATCCATGACAGAATAAAAAATAGACAAGTTTTAGTTACTGTGAATAAATCTAAATAAACCATAATGATAGAATAATCCGTAAACATTTATAATAAAATAAATAGTTTTTCCTAACCTCAAAATATCATCACATGACCCAAGGTTACATGCAGATTGAATTTTACATGGCATGTAAATTTAAGCTATGAATGAACACGATGCGTAATTTTGAAAACTGATCTAAAAATACGTTACATATAATGCGGTCTATAGAGAAATTATATTGTATCGATATTTAACCGATGGCAAAACAAGACGTCTGCAGGCTCTAACAATTGGCCCTTAGTCCAGGAATTTTTATTAAACTTCTGAGAACTTCGTAAAACTTCAAGGACTTCAGAGGATCAGGAAACATCGTAGAAATTGAGAAAACTTAGTAGAAATTCTAGCAACTTCATAGATATTTAGAAAAAATCGTAGAAACAAGGAACTAGGAAAAGTTCTGAAAACAGCGTAGAAGTGGAAAATTTATTTATGTTTGGAAAAGTTCTAAAAACAGCGGAAAATTTATTTATGTTTGAGTTAAGTGACGAACCAGCCAGTGCCTGAAAGTCACTCTAATAAAGAAAAAAAAATATGCTCGAGTTAAGGGAACATTATTTTACTTCAACGAAATTCATTATTGATCGGGAACCTCTATATAATTGCAGGGCACTTTTTTGAAGCCTCATGGACTTGCAGTTGAGGAATTTACGTATAAATTCAAGAAATTTCGTTCGTGCAACTTCGTGAAAAATCAACGAGAAACGTAGAAGTGCAGCAAAATTTGTAGAAGTTTTGCGAATTTCGTAGCATTTTGAGGACCTGCTTAGAACTTCATATGAGTGTAAGGAGTTTTGAACAAGTTCAAGGAATTTTGTAGAAGATCTAAAAATAGTTTAATAAACATCTAAGAACTTCAGGAATCCTCGCTTCTGTTTAGGGACGAAGTTTGTCAGAGATCTTACTTCAAAAAATCTCCATGAACTTCTTGGGGGTTGGAACTTCATTAAATTTCAAGGAACTTTCCAGATATTTGTAGATGATAGGTGTCTTTCAAAAGTGCAAAGATGTTCAGAGATGGAATTGAGAGAGATGGAAAAAATATGGAATTTGGAATAAATTCAGCGAATTTCGTCGAAGTTGGGGAAATTGTGTAAAACTTAAGGGAAACGTTGCATAAGTTACAGGATATTCTTTCAGACATCCTTCCTAGATAGCAGGAAATATTCAAAAGATCTTCATATAGACGAAGATATAAGTATAGTTAGATAGCTTTTCAAGATTTCAGGTAGGTCAAGTTCTGTGGATCTCCAACTGTTTAAAAATTCAAATATTCTTTTAATACTGCAGGTTGTTCAGGATGTATTCAAAAGTTTTCCAGCTAATTGAATCTGATTGAATTTTGAATGATGAATCTAGAGTTTATGGACATGTGCCTTGGTGATTTAGCTATGTTGTGATGAATTAGCACTATACTATTCCTTTAAATTGTTCTAAATTCAAAATAAATTACATTTAATTTTAACCTAAGTGCTCCAGCTACTACCGTAACTTACCAGCCTTAATTGTTATGATATATATCTAAGTGTTTTTCCATTGTTCCTGCCTTGGCAACTCAGTATTTTAAATAGGTTTTCTAAACCTGCATGTCAGTATAACAATTGACATCTTAGAGCTAAAACCTAAAACTAAATCAATCTAAGTATAAAAGGAATTAATAGTTGCAATTGACGATTGCAACGATTTTTGTCTGGACTTATTAATTATTTTGTTAGACATTTGTTCTAAAGTCTCAACATTTGAAATTCTATTTACCTCGGTAGTACTGTACCAGGGAGGCACCTTCCCCCAAAATTCTTTTATACTCATCTTCAAAGGTTCACGGAATGCTTCTTTTTCTTCCTCGCATTTCAAGCTTATTGCGTATGGCATATTAGCTTATTGCGTGCTCTCAACTTAATGTTCTAGATGCACTTCCACAGTTATTAATTGAGAGCTTTCGATGCCTGTACCATTTTTGCATTAGTATAATTGTGTGGCAAGTTCAATCATACTTCTATGCCCAGGGAAGTCGAGAAATTTTCCAACCCGAAAAATTCCTAGACTGGACCGGGAATCGAACCCAGCCACCTCCAGCATGGTCTTGCTTTGTAGCTGTGCCTTTACCGACTGAGCTAAGGGAGGTCCCGGAATGCTATCCTTTGGAATTTCCGGGATTTACTTGGAGATGTCACCAGAACTCTCTTAGAATTCTTCTCAGAACACATTTTGAATACTTCAACTATTTATGTTTGTATTACTTCTGCGTGAAGTTAACGATTTTACATAATTTAAGATGCCAAGTTTCAAATAACAGACTTGAAATGGTCATTTTATACGATAGATTAGGAGATGAAAGTATAGAGTTGATAGTTCCGTTAGAGTACGGCAGTGTGAAAAATGTATATAGAGAGTAGAAAGCGAGCAAGGACAACTTTGAGGAATGCATGAATCGGGTTAATTATCTCCTTTACCAAACTCCCCTGTTGGGGAGGGATGGTGAGGGGTATCTCCCCCCGCCATAACTGGCAAAAGAGATGATCACCGATTTGCTCTTGTACCGACGATGTGTTTGAATCAGAAACCGCACTCAAGTCGTTATCTGAAGGAAGGCATCTAGTCGTAGGTTTGCAAATTGCAGCTATTGTTACCTCTTTTTACCTGTAGTGGCGGGGGGAGGGAGGGTGGATTCCCCTCACCATGCCTCTCCTTGGTAAAGAGAGATGATCAACCCGATTCGTACCTTCCTCAAAGTTGTCCTTGCTCGCTTTCTACTCTCTATATACAATTTTTACACTGCCGTACTCTAGTGGAACTATCAACTCTATACTTTCATCACCTCATCTATCGTATAAAATTGTAACGTTTTTGTTGTGCACACAACGAACAGCAGCTTAAGCGCCACTCTCTGACTAGAGAGACTGCTGACGCGTTTTCCGGTCCGGCTATGAGACTCGGTCTGAGGGCGAGTTTAAGTGGCTCAAACACTATGGTTTCCCTAGCTTACCCAAACGGGAAACAAAATATGCGGAAAGGAAGGAACAAACTCTTAATATTACTGTAGTTAGGATGAAGCTTCACAATCCACTAGGCGAAGAAGCATTTGTATTTTCAGGGAACTTCTCATAGTTAAAACAATATTTACATTGGTCTGGGGAAGGTTCCTAAATTTGAGCTCAAATTATCTATTCTAAACTTACAGTTTCGAGGCTATTGTCTTCTGCCCTTACTACAGCACTGTGGACGCCGTTCCGATGAACAAATAATGCTGCGACGTTGCTCGATGCGTAGTGATCACGATGCGACAAAGGCGGTGTTCTACGACGAGGAAAAGTTGCAGAGCGATCGCTTGGTGGGAGTCGGCGAATGTGACGTAGCAGTGTCGAAAAACGAGAGGCCGACGCTCAACCACACTTGGCTTAGTGGGAGTCAGCAAGATTCCGATTCTATCAATGGGTCGACTTGCGCTCGATTTCCAATAGCGTTCACGAGCGGTCGATTCACTCGACGGATGAGTGGCAGTGACGGAAAGCGTGGATCACTGGGTGGGGTTATCTGATGAACTAGGGCTCGACAAATCGTCCACCCTCTGGGGTCACGAACGGATGGAAACCACCGGTTATCTCACGATCCACGGTAATCACGTGATAACTTCCTATGCACTCGTCGAGGATTCGTAGAATATATAAAAAAAACCCTTCGTTGAAGGGAAAACTACCCCGCAACGAAATTAATCTCTGCAATTCTCATACACCACGCGATAACACATACCTGCGTTTTTTTCTTCTCACAATTAATTGTCGGATTTCGACGGTTTATAATGAGTAATGAACTAGAAAAGACTACAATAACTATCAATTTAAGTATTTCACTTGTAATCTAATATCTCTGCTCACCTCACTTTTCAAATAAATTGGTACAGTTCAACTGGTATTAAGCAATAGACACGTCTGATTAGAATGCGTAGCTTCACGAAAGTGATTGTGTGGCTAATTGAAAACGCCTGATCAAGGTCCAGGCTAATTGCGTCGCAGAAAATTCAATATACATTTGTTGGCGGAACAATTGCTCAAACGCCGTGATGATCTGGAAAAGCCCGATCAAGAGGTTTTTCCATCGCATTCCCGCCTACAGTACAAGCCGCGCTATTATTTGAGATCCATATCTCTGAGTGTGAGCCATCTCACTACGCTGGCACTCATACTCCAAACATCCGGTTTGCTACCTGTGTCTGCGTAAGTGAGAGAATTCTAATTGAGTGGAGCCATAAAAAAACAATCGTTACACGCACGCCGCACTTTATCTAGTGGTTGAAAGATGGCACCGCCACATGCTGTCAGATGGAGTTACAACAGTGTAGTCCACATGGACTGTTACATTCGCCCATACTAAAAAATAATAAAAATTTTGAAATAATAATTTCAAAATTTTTATTAACTATTTTCTACAAAAAAAAAACAAATTATTTGGTACCGAATATTTTTTTACAACGAACCGAATTCATTTGATTTGGTTTTCAAACAACTTTGATCTCTTGAATTTACTGTTGGAATTAAATAAAAGGTTAACTATGTTGATCCTTTTCTGCTTATTACCAATTCTTACTCTGCCAACTGAACAATCCATTTATCTGATTCATTCCTTATATAAAATGACCGATGACTTCAGACATATCTGAAAAACTGTCAACTTGTCAACCGACTAACTCCTGTAATTTCAGGAAAACATTTTTCTCTTGCACTAATTGATCCGAATAACTCCAATTTACCAATTGGAAAACAAATCCTAATTTACGCTAACCGAAAAACATTCACGCCCTATTTTCAATCTAAAGTCAACATAGTCACCCTATTGTCATACGTTACGCTATTTCATGAAAAAAAAACAAAATGATGTGAGAGCCGAGAAGTGCTGTTAATAACTGTCAACGCTTGGTCATGAAAACAAAGAAAACTGAAAAATAAGTTGGTAAGTATTTATCCTGAATTAAATTTTCTTATTTATTTTAGCAAACTGGCTGAATTTTATGGAATCAACAAGGAATTCAATGAAAATAAGGTTTACGGAAAAAAGGAACTATATGGAGAAACTGCAATTTGATAAAATAACAAATGGAAAACATTGATCTACAAATGATCGCAGTGGGATAATCTGGTTGACTCTCTTTGTAAAGAGCCCCATTATCCAGCGAAGAGCTTTTAAACTGGTGTGGTTTAGGTCTGCGGGTTCAAGGTCGTTCAAGGTCTCTTTCTGATCGAGCAGAGTATAGACCAACGACAAAGGGTTGCTGTTGTTTTTGAGGCCGATTTTGTCAACAACGTGAGGGAACACAAGGACTTCTCGAACGTTGGACTTGTTGCCGTAGCACCTTCAAGAGTGTTTTATTTTAGGCAGTGGTGTCTTCTTTGTTTATGTGCATCAGGCAGATGCACCGTCATAGCTGTGGTTTTATGGCTCTATGAGTTGTTTTGCTCAGAGCTCTATATCAGTATCAACTGACAGGGGTCACCGACTGAGGAAACCAAAGGACATCTTTAGTCGGGACGAGGCCGTGCACCACGAAGTGTGTTTGTTTAAGCAATCTTATAGTGTATGCACTTTCCGGCGAAGTGCAGTCATAGCTAAAGTTATTTTGTTTGATCACTGATACGGGGAGAGAACAGTAATCCCATTTTCAGTCTAGGCTTTCTTAAGGAAAGACCCATGGAAAGTGCCTGGGATTCTATGTCCGTTCTCATCCTCCAAGACATAGGTATTGGTTCCTAAGGCAGTACGAACTTTTGCTTGGCTGTATTTTGTTCCAAACTTTCCTACAAAATACTTGGACTTGTCAGATAGATGTACATCACGTTTGTAAACATTGTCGCCGGGCATAAAGGTGTGTTTGGCATTGGATCGCAAGTTATACGGTCGTGAATAGCGTTGATAAGCTGTATGTAAATTTTGTCGAACTAGGTCGTACAGTTTCCGAGTTTCTTCGCTCCGATGTGGTGGATCGTAATCGGGTTCGGAACCCAGATCCCGAAGGTGATCGTATTCAGTCCCAGTGCTGATCATGTTCCGACCGAAATTTATGAAATACGGAGTGAAATTAGTGCTCTCGTGAACACTGGTTCGAATCGCTGCTGCAATTTTTTGCACTGACTCATCCCAATTGCGGTGATCCGTTTGTTTATTTAACGAACAGCGTATAGCGGTCACAATAACGCGATTGACTCGCTCGGCAGGATTCGGACTCGGGTGGTACACCGCAAGATTCCACTGAGTCACACCGTAGTGGGCCAATAGGTTTTTGAACATGCTGCTTTGGAAAACCTTGGCATTATCTGTAATGCACACAGATGGGGCTCCGAATAAGGTGAAGACTAGGTTTTCCATCACAGTGCAGACTCCAGGAGCGGTGGCGGATTTCATACACTGTACTAACACGAACTTCGAGAAGAAGTCGCAGATGACAAGTATCCAAATATTACCCTTCCGGGACTTGGGGTATGGTCCAAGAAAGTCTATGGAGATCACCTCCCATGGTCGCCCGCATAGTTTAGGCTTCCCACAGGGGGGCCTAACATTTAAGTTCGGAACTTTAGATTCCTTGCAAACTTGGCAACCGCTACAGAAACGTTTTATTTCAGTAGCCATTCGTGGCCAGTAGTAGCGTTCTCGGATTTTTTCCAGCGTTTTTAGAAAACCTAGGTGAGCTAGGTTATGGGTTGCTTCAATGATTGGTTTCCTTTCACGCAACGGCATAACTTCTTTCCAGCGGAAAGCTGGGTCTTCAGCTAAGGTTGAATTTGTCACAAATTTGAAGACTCGTCCATCAACAATCTTGAAGTCACGGTATTGATCCGGTCGCAGCTCAATTTGTTGTTTAAGTCCATCGAGGTATGGATCTGGAAGGTCCTTTTCCAATAGATACAAACTACGACTCAAAGCGTCTGCCGAGATATTATCAGATCCTTTCTTATACTGCAATTCTACGTCATATTTGGAAAGCTTTAACGCCCATCGCGCTATCCGTGGACTTTTCGACTCGATACTCATAGTCTGTAAGAAGGTCAGACTCATTGCATCCGTCTGGACTATGAAGCGATGGCCTTCAACGAAGTGCCGGAAGTTTTCGATGCTCAATAACACCGCAAGACATTCTCGCTCCGTGGCACTATATCTTTTCTGCGTGCTCGACAACTTTTTCGAAAAATATGCAATGCACTTTCGTTCTCCGTTGAGAATTTGTACCAGGACAGCCCCAATAGCTAGGTCGGAGCTATCAGTCTCGATGATGAAGGCTTGCGAGAAATCCGGGTTGGCTAAGATCGGAGAAGACACCAAGGCCTCCTTCAACTTTTGAAATGCATCGTTGGCCTCTTTTGTCCATTCAAACTTTTTGCGTCCCTTCTTCAAAAGATCGGTAATGGGCACCGTGATCTCTGAATAATTCTTTATGAATTTCTGGTAAAATCCGGCGAGGCCGAGCAGCCGTCGTACGTCTTTCACGGTACGAAGTGCCAGGTAATCCAAGATAGGCTGAATTTTGGCGGCGTCCATGGACAATCCCTCTCCGGACAGCACGTAGCCTAGGTATCGGATACTGGTTTTGCAGAACTTGGATTTCTGGAGGTTGATAGTTAATCCTGCTCTGGCCAACCGTTCTCCGACAATTTTTATGAGGCGGAGGTGCTCTTCCAAAGTCTCTGAGGTAATTATAATATCGTCTAAGTAGACGTAGACGAAAGGTTCCAAGTCATGCCCAAGAACCTTGACCATTAGGCGAGACATGGTAGCCGGAGCGTTGGTCAGACCGAACGGCATGACTTTGAACCGATACAGGCCTTTATTGGTGCGGAAGGCCGTTTTATTTTTCGCATTTTCGTCAAGTTCGACCTGGTAGTACGACTCGGTTAAGTCGATGACGGAGAAGAAGCACGCTCGTTTGATTCGCTGGAGAATTAGGGTCATATTTGGAATCGGAAAATCGTCCTTTTTCGTCAATGAATTCAACCGACGTGAATCAAGGCAAATTCTCCATTTCCCAGTTGGTTTCTTGATCGGCAGTAGGGGATTGATAAAGTCCGCTGATCCTTCGCATTCTTCGATGACATCGAGGCCTAATAACCGCTCCAATTCCGCGTCAATGACTGATTCTACTGCAGGGGACCATTTGTAAGCGGGTATACGCTTCGGGGTAGCACCACTCAGTAGCTCAATGGAGTGCTTCAACAGAGTCGTTCGGCCTAACTGACCTTCTTTCGTCATCGGAAAATGTTGAATGGCTAGAAACAATTCTGTTCGCTGATCCGGGGTTAACTGATGCTCGGTTTCAATCTCATTGGGGTACCTAATCGTCTTCGTCGGAATCTCCACCGTCGGCATTTCCAGGCTTTCGTCTTCTTCCTTAGGCTCCATGGTTGGGTTCGGATTTTCAGATGGAATCAAATGGAAACAAATATGACTTTCGTCGTCTCCGAAATAATTTTCTACGTAGTTGAGACTAATTCCTTGTTCAACTGACGTCGAGTCCGGTTCAATGTCGGAATCCTGCTTTGGATCGGCCACTAACCGAAAATTGAAGGCTCTCAGAAAATCGATTCCTAAGATCAAGTTCTTGGAGATTTCCGGGACCACTAGCGTAGGGACTATTTTCGTGACATCTTTGTATCGATACGGGATATTCACATAGCCAAGACATGAATAAGACGTCTTATCGGCAGTTCGTATTCGCATATCGCATTTGTTGATCTTCAATCCAATACGTTCTATCAAGTGAAGGTTGCTGATAATCGACACGCTCGCTCCAGTATCTGCAAGTCCTTCGACCTCGTTGTCGAGAATCGAAACGGTTAAATGAGGGCATCGGCGGAAGTACGTTTTAATCATGCAAGTATGGTTGAATGGAAAAAACGGGGATTGGGGAACCTGTTCATTCGATTGGGTAGGAGGTCGGTTCCCAAAGTTCTCCTCCATTAATCGTTTTTTGATTTAGGTTCTAAGGCCGGCCGGATGTCATGCTGCTGAGGACATCTAAACGCAGTGGTGTCAGGATGCCCGCACATATGACAGAAAATGGCCTTTTTCTGGTCACATTCTCTCCATAAATGCCCCGATTTCCGACAATTCCAGCACAAAAGTCTTGGTCGGTCGGTTACTTCAGTTTTCCGCGTTGACGTATCTCTCGTGTTGCTTGATGACGTCCTACGGGTCGCTATAGCCGCTACTTCCAACTCATCGGTCTCATTCTCAACGTAGATTGCATCCTGTTCATCCAAATCGATTTCGTTGACCACTGGAGGCCTTATTGAACCTCGAGGATTGTAAAGATTTCCTTCCAGAGCGTCAAATCGGTAACAAAGTTGAGCCAAATGTTCCAAGGATCCAATTTTTTCAAGTGCCAAACGCCGTTTATAGGACATTTTCATGTTTTCAATGACAATGTCAAATTTTTCCTCATCCGTAATTTTTTTAATCATCCTTTGTGACAGCGTTTCGATGTCCGTTAAGAATGCACTGAACAACTCATTCGGGCGTTGTTTACGGTTTCGTAGTTCTTCCTTGATAAATCGGTCCCTGTTGGGGTTATCGTATCGCATTTGTAGATAATACAATAATGTATCCCATGAGTTGAACTTTGGTTCGTACGCGGTGTACCAAACAGCTGCATCCTCCTTGAAGAGGAGATGAGCATGGGTTCTCAACTCTTCCTTGGAAATTTGATATGATCGACATAGCAGTTCAATCTGACGGAGGAAGTCTATTACGGGTACCGGATTTGCGTCCCCGGCAAATTTCGGCCATTTCTCCAAGATGTTGCATGTTTGGTGAGGCAACCTCCCACAGGAAAATTGGGTCTGCATTCCAGGGTTCATTCGCGAAGAATTCACCGACGGACCAGGGGGGTAATTCCAACGACCAGTTGGCTCATTACGAGGGTCTCCACTAACTGCATCACCATAATGCGTAGAATCAGCCTGGGCTGCAAAATTTGGCCAAGCATTGTGTTGAGAGTTCCGGAATATTCTCGGCGTTTCTTCGTTAACTCTTTCTCTTCTATTTTCAGAAGGATTGACCTGTTCTCGATGTAGCTGCAAGGGCGGAGAAAGTCTAGACACGCCGGGAGGTGCATGTGTACCTGAATCTTCCGGTCTGGACATACGAGATACTTCCGGGTCATAGAGACCAATATCTGCAATTTCTCGTGCTAGGTTGTTGACTATTGTGTCTCGAACTATTGGTCGGGTTGGCTGGCTGCTAAGGAGCTGTCGAACATAGGTTTGCACATAAGTTTCGATCTCGGAAATGTGGACATATTCCATAGTATCCGGTTGATTTTGTGTTCTACTTTCAGATGAAACGTTTCTCGACTCTTGGAGGTTCAAATTCGCCTGACCTTGCATAGTCACACGAGGTACTCCTTCAGCTCTGCGATAATGGTCCGACCTTTCCTGCACCTTCGACGGTTGGTCTACATGAGCAAAAGACGAATGCACTGACGGTTGAGGTCGCTCTGGTCGAAGTGACGATCTGGGATCGGGTTGGGTAGACATCGGTTCGTGTGCTAGACCTTGATCGAAGGAAGGCAACATCGAGGTAGTAAACGGATTCAACGGATTCTCAACTCTCAGTCCAGTCACTGGTGTAGGATTTGGGACGTCTCGGAATGGCAACCGTGTGCCTCCTGCTGAAAATCTCCCACGCATGGCTTGCTCCAGTTCCTCTCGCAAGTTGTTCGGTGCTGGTAGCCGGCTGTCCATCGACTGGCGGGTCCTAGGCAATGGCGTATTCGATAACGCATCCTGCAACACCTGTTTTGCCCAAGTAAGGCGTTGTTCGTGTATGGGATCTGCATCGTCATCACCACCGACTGCACCCTCGCTGAATTGTTCCTGCTCTTGTTCTGACATCGGTGGCAAATTGGGTGGTGTGACTAGCGTCCTCTGTGCACCTGAAGTCCTATTCAGATCGGACGATTGCTGGAACGGAATCCCTGAAGGAGGGTTCACAAAGGGGATCGCGAACTCCAGCCTCGTCAAATCAAGCTGCAGGAAACGGGTTGCCAGTCGACATACGAAGTCGATCAGGCGCTGTCTCGTTTGTAGTTCCTTTGCGGTAACTGCTTGACATCTGCGAAGTCGTCGGTAATAATGCACCAGACGGGAGCGGCATCCTACCGTCCAGCCGGTTTGAAGTATCTCTTCCATCCGCTCCAATGCTGCCGAAACAATCAGGTACTCATCCCCAATTGTTCGCGAGGTGGCACACTCGTTACTTCCTTCTGCACGGAACCAATATCTCAAAACTCGACGATTATCGGCGTCTCTCCCGACAGGCAGATCTCGAATAATCAGTTCGTATTGAATTTCTTCCTCATCTAGCGCATCAGCATTTATGTAGAAGTTTTCCATTTCACTTGTAAATTTAATCAAGTATATCAAAGTAAATCACTAATCACTATATAAACTATTTGAAACTGTAACAACTACTTAGCACTAAGGATTTCAATTCAATTCAACATATCCGAAAAAAGAGACGAAAATAGCGGTTGACAGCAACAACTAAGAGCAAGATAATTCAAAATATTACTTATTCTAATTCAATAAATCCAACTGATGAAAAATAAAAAATAAATGTTTTAAACCAAATCAAATGATCAATAGAAATTCTCAACAAATTCCAAATTCCGACAAATTTGCCCACTTTCGGGCCCCACGTTGGGCGCCAAATGTAACGTTTTTGTTGTGCACACAACGAACAGCAGCTTAAGCGCCACTCTCTGACTAGAGAGACTGCTGACGCGTTTTCCGGTCCGGCTATGAGACTCGGTCTGAGGGCGAGTTTAAGTGGCTCAAACACTATGGTTTCCCTAGCTTACCCAAACGGGAAACAAAATATGCGGAAAGGAAGGAACAAACTCTTAATATTACCGTAGTTAGGATGAAGCTTCACAATCCACTAGGCGAAGAAGCATTTGTATTTTCAGGGAACTTCTCATAGTTAAAACAATATTTACATTGGTCTGGGGAAGGTTCCTAAATTTGAGCTCAAATTATCTATTCTAAACTTACAGTTTCGAGGCTATTGTCTTCTGCCCTTACTACAGCACTGTGGACGCCGTTCCGATGAACAAATAATGCTGCGACGTTGCTCGATGCGTAGTGATCACGATGCGACAAAGGCGGTGTTCTACGACGAGGAAAAGTTGCAGAGCGATCGCTTGGTGGGAGTCGGCGAATGTGACGTAGCAGTGTCGAAAAACGAGAGGCCGACGCTCAACCACACTTGGCTTAGTGGGAGTCAGCAAGATTCCGATTCTATCAATGGGTCGACTTGCGCTCGATTTCCAATAGCGTTCACGAGCGGTCGATTCACTCGACGGATGAGTGGCAGTGACGGAAAGCGTGGATCACTGGGTGGGGTTATCTGATGAACTAGGGCTCGACAAATCGTCCACCCTCTGGGGTCACGAACGGATGGAAACCACCGGTTATCTCACGATCCACGGTAATCACGTGATAACTTCCTATGCACTCGTCGAGGATTCGTAGAATATATAAAAAAAACCCTTCGTTGAAGGGAAAACTACCCCGCAACGAAATTAATCTCTGCAATTCTCATACACCACGCGATAACACATACCTGCGTTTTTTTCTTCTCACAATTAATTGTCGGATTTCGACGGTTTATAATGAGTAATGAACTAGAAAAGACTACAATAACTATCAATTTAAGTATTTCACTTGTAATCTAATATCTCTGCTCACCTCACTTTTCAAATAAATTGGTACAGTTCAACTGGTATTAAGCAATAGACACGTCTGATTAGAATGCGTAGCTTCACGAAAGTGATTGTGTGGCTAATTGAAAACGCCTGATCAAGGTCCAGGCTAATTGCGTCGCAGAAAATTCAATATACATTTGTTGGCGGAACAATTGCTCAAACGCCGTGATGATCTGGAAAAGCCCGATCAAGAGGTTTTTCCATCGCATTCCCGCCTACAGTACAAGCCGCGCTATTATTTGAGATCCATATCTCTGAGTGTGAGCCATCTCACTACGCTGGCACTCATACTCCAAACATCCGGTTTGCTACCTGTGTCTGCGTAAGTGAGAGAATTCTAATTGAGTGGAGCCATAAAAAAACAATCGTTACACGCACGCCGCACTTTATCTAGTGGTTGAAAGATGGCACCGCCACATGCTGTCAGATGGAGTTACAACAGTGTAGTCCACATGGACTGTTACAAAATGACCACTTTAAGTCTGTTATTTGAAACTTGGCATCTTCAAGATTTTGAATACTTATTAGAAATAGAGCTAGAATCCACGTTCTACCGTCAACGAATTCTTCTGAGAACTCTTCTTAAAATGCAACTGCAGCTCTTCTCACAATTACCTTGAAAATCCTTAAATTGATTTGGAGTTCTAGTCGGAACTTTCTTCAAATTCTTCCCAGAGTTTCATACCGTACATTCACCATAAGTTGAATAGTGTCTAATTTAGAAGAGTTTGATGTTAATTAATTATTATCCGATTGTCAAATGATTTTCTGTGTTTGAGTGGTTATATGTTCTCCGTAGGATAATTCTTAAAAGATTTCTAAAAATCTACTCCACACTACTAGCCTTGAAGGTCCTGAATATTTTTTTCCTTGATTTGTTTTCCGTCGATCTTGTTTTGCGGTACTTGTGGTACCCAGAATGCTACCGACGCCAGGGAGTCAGCTCCCACACCTGGACTCTACCTATCGACCCAACAGCTCATGGACCGAGGACCAACGGCTTTACCTCCCTTCCAAAGGAAGGCGTGATAAAAGATTTTATGCCTCAGAAAATACCGACGGCGTCGACTGGTATTGAGTGAAAGGCAGCCACGCTTACCACTACACCACCGGCACCGAATCTTATACCGAATTTGTGTTTGATTCAGTTCCAACCTGGATCGGGTATCAAGATTGGGTCTGCTTGTTGCTTGTCAAACGTCAGTGTGAACATTTGTTTCTATAACCTAGCGCGGGTTGAGATACACACTGACAATAAGCTCGGGTTTGCACGGGTTGGAACTGGTTCCAACCTGGATAATAAACAAATGCGCTATTAGTTTTATTTATTTTTCGGGGAAAGGATGAAGTAATCACGGCCTTTCGCAGTTTTCTTCCGGTGTTTTAGAATTCTCGCCATCTCCCTGTTTCCTGGTTAACTGATCACCCTGGTGATAATTGCTTGTCTTTTGACAGATACGTGTAGACTTCCTCAGTGCTAAGTACTCAAGTATCATAAGCATGACATGTGACACACATGACCAATTTAAACAGTTTAGAATTTTCAATTTTAAATCCTTCACTTTCTACATTAGTTGAGGAAAAGTGACTTTTGTGACTATTTTTAGATTATTTTAGATGTAAAAAGGTCCTTTTTAGTGACCGACTTGAACAAGGAATGTGTTTGCAGCTGAATTATTAACGAAAGAGAATATCGATGAAGAGAATCGATCAAAGTCACTTACACCCCTTTCTTTCTAACCCCCTCAATTGATGAGACTGCTTTACCTTGATGATGCTGATAAATTGGATTTAAATATTTATATTGTTATTATAAGTGTAAAAAATACCTTTGCATTTCGGTTTTCGAACCGGCAGTCGCTGGTTTACAGGCGTCAACTATATCTACTGGACCCAAGCGGTAGGTCACTCCGCGTACCAATCTTGCGTCATCTTTTGTTCGAACATACACTGAAACAAAATCAATTGGAAAAAATACTTTATTCCTGGTTTAAATTGAATTCCTCCACCAAAAGATTTTTGCAGAAAAAACTTCATTTAATTTTACTATTATTATTCCTATCAAAATTACAATGCATTTTGAGCAGGCATAGTAGTTTTGCCAGTGAAGGATACGACTGGACAATTGCTTACCGACCCCACTGACCAGCTGAAACGCTGGTTTGAGCACTTCGAACAACTTTTTCAAGTTTCGACGGCCAACCAGCCATCAACATCTTGGCATGATCCGCCTAGGGTGTGACGCATCACTCGCGTCAATTCCGAGGCCCCATCACTGCAAGAGATTGAAGCAGCTATCCGAAGCATAAAATCCAACAAGGCTCCAGGGGTCGATCGCATATCAGCAGAGATGCTTAAAGCTGACCCCATGCTATCCGCACAAATGTTGCATCAACTATTCTGTAATATCTGGGACACCGCGACTTTTCCGGCCGACTGGATGCAGGGCATCTTAGTGAAGGTCCCAAAGAAGGGGGATCTGACTGTGTGCGACAATTGGCGAGGCATCATGTTACTGTGTATTGTTCTCAAAGTTCTGTGCAAAGTTATCCTGAATCGGATACAGGAGAAGATCGACGCGACTCTCCGACGGCAGCAGGCAGGATTCCGTGCCGGAAAATCTTGTGTGGACCATATTGTCACGCTCCGCATCATCCTGGAGCAGGTCAATGAATTCCAAGAGTCCCTTTATTTGGTATTCATTGACTACGAAAAAGCTTTCGACCGTCTCAATCACGAGAATCTGTGGGGCGCCCTGAGACGCAAGGGAGTCCCGGATAAAATCGTCAACCTCATCGAAGCGCAGTATGAGGCTTTCACGTGCAGAGTTCTGCATAACGGAGCCTTGTCCGACCCTATCCGGGTAGTCGCTGGTGTGAGACAAGGATGTATACTATCACCGCTACTGTTTCTCATCGTAATCGACGAGATCATGGTAGGTGCAATTGACCGTGTACCGAACCGTGGGCTGCTTTGGCAGCCTATCACCATGGATCATCTCAACGACTTCGATTTGGCTGATGATGTTGCTCTACTAGCACAACGGCGCTCTGATATGCAGAGTAAGCTCAATGACCTAGCCGAACGCTCCTCTGCGGCGGGTCTCACCATCAACGTCAACAAGATATATCAACACGGGCAACCCTTCCAACTTTACGGTAGCAGGGCAAGCAGTGGAGAAGGTCGAAAGTTTCCAATATCTTGGCAGCCAAATAGCGTCGGACGGCGGGACCAAGAGCGACATAGGTGCACGAATCAAGAAGGCTAGGGCTGCCTTTGCGAGTTTACGAAACGTATGGAGATCCAACCAGATAAGTCAACGCACCAAAATCCAAATTTTCAACTCGAACGTGAAATCTGTGTTGTTATACGCCAGCGAGACGTGGTGTGTATCAGCGGAGAACACTCAAAAGCTGCAGGTCTTCATCAACCGATGCCTGCGGTATATAATTCGTGCCTGGTGGTCAAGGCAAAAGCGAGCAGCCGCCCAGGATGGAAGTCTTTCACGTTGGCCATTTGCACCGCTGGTGGTGCGCAGGACCCTTAAGTAAGTAAGTATAGTAGTTTTGCCAAAATCATAGTAATTTTGTAAACATTCATAGTCAACTTACGAAAATTTGAGAGCTTGCTACAGGAGTGTTACAGGGATTGATTTAAGGGTTTTACGGCTAGTGCAGCAAAAACGTTATATTGCTTCAACTCTCCGACGTTTCGGTGATATATTTCACCATTTTCAAGGATAATAACGTTTTTGCTGCACTAAAAAGACTGAAAGAGCCGTAAAACCCTTTAATCAATTCATAGTCAACTATACTGAATTCATAGTAGATTTAACGGTAATAAGCGTGGTTATATTAAAAATAAGTGTTTTCTGCAAAATAATATTCCTAACTATGATCCTTGTTTGAGTGTAGAGCAAGCTGCGATTGTTTGTAAAATATCCATCCCGGCAACTCGCAAATTCTATGCCGCCGTCTGTCACCATATGCAAGAGAGTTCGTGGGGCAATACCAGGCGGGATTCATGGGTGCCCGCGCTACCACGGACCAAATTTTCGCGATTCGGCAGGTTCTGCAGAAATGCCGCGAATACAACGTGCCCACACATCATTTGTTCATCGATTTCAAATCCGCATACGACACAATCGATCGAGATCAGCTATGGCAGATTATGCACGAGTACGGATTTCCGGATAAACTGACGTGATTGGTCAAGGCGACGATGGATCGAGTGACGTGCGTTGTTCGAGTATCGGGGACACTCTCGAGTCCCTTTGAATCTCGAAGGGGGTTACGGCAGGGTGATGGACTTTCGTGTCTGCTGTTCAACATCGCGTTAGAAGGTGTGATCAGAAGAGCTGGGATAGACACGAGTGGCACGATATTCAGGAAGTCCATCCAGCTCCTTGGTTTCGCCGATGACATTGACATTATGGCACGGAACTTTGAGATGATGGCGGAAACGTACATCAGACTGAAGGCTGAAGCTAGACGGATTGGACTTGCCATCAACGCATCAAAGACACAATATATGAAAGCAAGAGGTTCTAGGGAAGACAATGTTAGCCTCCCACCCCGAGTTCAGATTGACGGTGACGAAATCGAGGTGGTCGATGAGTTCGTGTATTTGGGCTCACTGGTGACCGCCGAAAATGATACCAGCAGAGAAATTCAAAGACGCATTATGGCAGGGAATCGTGCCTACTTTGGACTCCGGAGGACGCTCCGGTCGAATAAAATTCGCCGCCGCACGAAGTTGACTGTCTACAAGACGCTGATTAGACCGGTGGTCCTTTACGGCCACGAGACCTGGACTATGCTCGTGGAGGACCAACGAGCCCTTGGAGTGCAGATGGATGACGGAACGTGGAGAAGGCGAATGAACCACGAATTGCACCAGCTGCTGGGAGAACCATCCATCGTCCACATTGCAAAAATTGGGCGACTACGGTGGGCTGGGCACGTCGTAAGAATGCCGCACGACGACCCAGTGAAAATGGTTCTAGAAAGCGACCCAACAGGAACAAGAAGAAGAGGCGCCCAGCGGGCAAGGTGGATCGACCAAGTAGAAGGTGACCTGCGGACCCTTCGCAGACTACGAGGCTGGCGAACTGTGGCCATGGATCGAGTAGAGTGGAGACGACTTCTTCGGACAGCAGAGGACAACAAGGCCTTAGCCTGATTGGTAAGTAAGTATCCCGGCAACTCGGTATTTCTGACAACTTGAATGTTTTGGTTTGAATCTGAGAGGAAGAGGAGACAATACGGGGGCGAAAACGAACCACTTTTCTGTCAAACGCGAACCAACTCGTGATTGGCCGATGGCGGGTGTGCGAAATTTTGGTGTTTTGTGCTGATAGGATAATAAAAGTCCTGTGTTTTAGGGTTTTATAATGCCCTCAAAGGTAGACCAGAATCATACTCTAATAAAATTTGTATGGTTATTTTGTTTAACGACGTGTTTAGGGTGTCATCCAAACCATTTGTGGAAAAGTTCGACAATTTGGACTATCGATCGTTTATAGTATTTGTTTATTAGGGTAGTCTTTCGTGATGTGAAAGCAACGGTCTATCAGCGACCGGAAAGAGTTGAAAGCGGTGGAGAACATTGATGTAGACAGACTATAGAGGATGATGAATACCCAAACAACCAGAATGCACGTATATTCAAAGTTGTTTTCGTGATATATAAACATATATACAAACAAACAATTCGTATAAAAAGCAAATAAATGGCTTATACGTACAAAAGTGGAGGCCATATACGTGCAAATTTTATTTTCTCTTTAGACGAGTTAATTTGACATCATATACGATTGAATTTTTAATAACAAATTCAATTTGAAAATTCTTACGATGTAGTTCGATTTAATTTGTGATAAGGTACGACGGAAAAATGAGTCATCGCATAAAAGTCGAAAATTTGCATTCTTTACGACTTAACTTAAACATAATGCGAGGTATGCCATTCTTATATGCGATTTTGTTTATTTGTTTATTTGTTTATTTGTTATGGTTGCATCAACAGACTAGAAATAGTCCCAATGATGTGTTGTAAAAAAGTACAGTCTATACAGACGACATACATATACTACAGTTACTACAGTTACAAACGAAAATAACTTGGAAAGCATTGTCAAGTTACTAAAAATGTATAAGTCTTAAATTTTACACTTAGCTGTTGGGTATCAAGCGCCTTCGGTCAGCAAAAAAGGCAGAGAATCTTCGGCGAAGCATATTCCGTGTCAAGTGGAAATCGAACATCAACGCTACTCGGTTGAACTTAAACTGTAGCAATTTACGATACTGTCTGTACATTGTTATACGACTTCTGGTTGTCTGGGTAGACTTCTGTAGTTTGTTTTGTGTGAGTTGCAGCATTATTTGAATTAAGGGTACTAATGGGGTCTGATTAACAGCCTCTTTCTCTTGACCCCACTCTAGAACCTACATTTCATATTTAGATCTGTAAGTGAACTGCTGGTCTGAGTTCCTCTGGTAAATTCAATAAGAGGATGTCAAACAACACGTAATGTTGTGAACAACTTCAATGACAGTTGTCCAGCAGAGCTTCCATTTTATTTACAACAATTCAATGCCTACGAGATTGTGCCGATGGATGTGCCCAAGTTGTACCGAATCTAATTTTGGCACAATGTGCTGAGTGACTTACCCCTTGACTGGACCACTTAACACTCCGAACACGATGCCTTGAAATGTTTGAAAAATCATAGCTCAGTTATTTATTGACACATTTCAAACCTATTGGTGCCACTTAAAACAACATACTTCAAAAATTTCGGTATCAATAGATTTAAAATCTATCGATAAATTGCCGAGCAATGATCTTTCAAACATTGCCAATTTGGCGTTACACATTTTACCGGAGGCATCGTATTCGGAGTGTTAAGCATATGTGGGGCCAAAGGTATGATCATGATTCTGTCGAGTATCGACTGGAATATTCTTTTTGATAGAATGAATGCTGATGAAATGGGTGAAACGTTGTGTGTTATGCTAAATGATTGGATGGGATACTTTAGGTTTGTGAATATAGGTTTCGGTTCGCGATAAAATAGACATACAAGGTTTGTTTACAAAATTGATTTGAGGCCTTTTCAATTGTCGGTCTTGATATCGTTCTCTGGCTAATAAACGTAACTTTCACTTGGCGTGTAACGAGTACCGTAAGCTTAATTCTTCGGTCTACAAATCGTACGTTTTACGTGTGCAAATGCAAATCAACCTAAGACGAAACCCAAAGAGCTTTTGAAGGTACGTAAACTCGAAGAGGAAAAAATCTACTATACCCGCAACCATTTTTCTCAATGATGTTGAAACATCGATAGGCGAGGAAACATGTGAGCTCTTTGCTGCTCATTTTTCGTCACAGAATCTGTCTACTCGGCTGAACTTGCCTCTGCTATTTCGGATGATCCTGTAAGTCTTATAGACGTGGATACCTTCGAAGTAACGCCCTTAATGATAACTAATGCCGCAAAAAAATTTAAAGGTCCTTCACGCCTGAACCAGACGGCATTCCTCCTTAGTGTTTTGCCGCGCTACTGTAGCTCTTGTTGAGCCACTTTGCAGAATCTGTAATACATCGTTTGTGGAGTCGAAATGTAGCAAATGTTACATCCTCTGCGACCAACAAGGTTTCATGCCTGGACGTTCGGTTACAGCAAATCTCCTGGATTTTACCACGACCTGTTTCGAACAACTGGAGAACGGGGCGCAAGTAGACGTCATCTGTACGGACCTAAAAGCAGCGTTTGATACGTCCAACCATGATATTCTGTTGGCTAAGCTATCCAAACCCGGCACATCAGATCGGTTGACATCGTGGTTTTTCTCGTACCTAATTGCAGGTCTTTGCGGAATAAACATGATTCCAGTACTTCCTCGAATTTTACGAACTCGTTGGGCGTACCACAGCGCAGCAATCTTGCAGTAGCAGTTCAGCGATCTAGGCATTCTACTAGATCCTACATTAACGTTTAACCTCCACCGTACTGCTGTGATCACCAAGGCTAACCGTCAGTTAGGATTCGTGTCGAAAATATCAAAGGACTTCTCTGACCCACACTGCTTGAAAGCTCTTTATTGCTCCCTTGTTCGACCTATCCTGAAAAACGCCTCCTTGGTCTGGTTTCCTCATCAGTTGACCTGGAACTTGAGGATCGAAGGTGTTCAGCGATTGATTATCAGAATGGCATTGCGTAACCTACCGTGGCGCGATCCACAAAATCACCCGCCGTATTCTGATCGCTGCAATTTGCTGAGTTTGGAAACCCTGGAACGTCGATGGAAGAATCAACAGGCAGCATTTGTTGCCAAGTTATTGAATGGAGATGTTGACTGCGGGAGTCTCCTTTCACTGTTAGATATCCGAGTGCCGCCGAGAACATTACCAAGTGGTACCTTGCTCCAACCACGATGCCATCGAACAGCATTCGGTTACAACGAACCACTAACAACAATGATGCGTACGTTCACGACTGTTGAAGAATTCAAGACCAACAATTGAAATGGACTTAACTCTATTTTGTAAACAAACCTTGTAAGGCCATTTTCTCGCGAACCGAAGTCCGCAAAGGCAAACCAACTTAATGAACAGGTAGGGAAAATTCTCCTCTACCCGATCGTGGTTTAGGTTTGCGAATGAAGGTTTCGGTTCGCTAGAAAATGGTCTTACAAGGTTTGTTTACAAAATGGAGTTAAGGCCATTTCAATTGTTGGTCTTGAAATGTTTGAATTTGGGGAACCTTCTGCTCGCCTTTTGACTCGAATTAGAAATGCATGTGTGGTTAGACTGATGCAAAATTTGAAATTTTCGCTCCACAGTGCTCAAACGATTCCAAATTGGGCCCTGATTAACCTCCCAAAATTTGAACTCATTTAGTGAGAAACTGACTTCGCACAAACTATTTGAAGTTTATATGGGAATTACTATGAAGAAACCATAATTTCGGTTCATATCTATCTCAAAATTCACCAGTTCACTCTACTTTAGCAAATGATAGCTGAGCTTGTTGAAAATTCTCTCAAATACAACATTGTAGAAGACCAGTTTCCGATCAAATGTAAGGAACAAAAGTTATTAATGATTCAAGTCACTGATGTCTTATGTTTATGCTCAATCAACTGTTCAGCAGGCAACATTGGTGTTTATGGCGCGTAGAATAGAGGACAAAAATCATGGCTACTATGTCACACTGCAGAATAAAGTGTTACCCACAAAACAGTTGCTTGATCATGCCATAAGATTATCAATCTCTTAAACAATTAATAACTATTTAATTTGATGTTTGGCTGAAAAACAATATTCCGCAAAGTTGTAGCTGATAACAATTCTTATAAGAATAGCAATAGAATTTGTTAGCAGTACAATATGTAAAAAGGCTAGAAGACAATGAACAAAAAGTTTTGTTTTCCCATAGTAATTCCCATATAAACTTCAAATGGGTTGTGCCAAGTCAGTTTCTTATCAAATGAGCTTAAACTTTCGGAGGCTAATCAGGACCCGATTTGAAACTGTTTGAACACTGTGGAACGAAAATTTCAAATTTTGCATCAGTCTAATGTGTGGTAGGTATAGTTTTTAAGATATTTCATGTAGACAACAGTCAGATAAATAATTAAATAAATAGTAAAATTGTAAAGAACATATTGTGACAGTAAAACATTCCTCTCAAATTCAAGTGCAGCAAACAAGTGCGCGATTTATTTTTGATGGTCATTTAGATGCTATTTTAGTGCCATAATTGGATTTTATTTCTGGAATGTGGTCTGAAAATTCAGTGCAGGGAGTGTATATAACCAATTCAAACACACACACTTAGATTTTTTCGCCGAGATGGGCACCACCGGCAGCTCCGCATTTTATTTTGCTGGATCTCAATGAAAAACTTGCCGAGATTCAGCTAACAAACGGGAATTTTACTGAGATCTCAGTTAACAAAGATAATTTTTGCTGCATCTTGGCAAGTTTTTCACTGAGATCCCGCAAATTAAAATGCCGAGCTGCTCGGTGGTGCCCATTTTGGCTAAAAAATCTAAGTGCAGTCCACTTCTCCTCCCTGAAGATATTCCTAAAAAGCTTCTCTTCCTTGTCTCTACTGCTGGTGCTGCTTGGGATCAGTAAGGGAGGGCGCATACTCAACACGTGGCACTTATGAAATTTAACAACATTCATATTATTCTATCAGGATATCAAAATATTTGAAGCGCATTTCTGATTTGCTGAGTAGTGTTAAGCTTAAATAAATCTTGTTCAGTCTTTAGTTCAGCTAACTTATTGACGTTGAACTATGAGGATACAATTCGTTTTATGCACTACTAATCCACTTTATATTCAGACTGGTGTTAATCAGCTTTGTACACCTTAAATCAGCCAATAATCAGCTTCTGTTCTTACTTTTCAGCTTGAATTTTTACTTGGGTAGCTATTAAAAAGTGAACTGCTACCAGCCCTGAAATTTGGCACAGTTGTTTAGGACCTCACTACAAATCAAGAGTGCCGTATGTTAAGGTTTATTGATTTTTCCCGGTTATTTAATCAAGTTCCCGGTTTTCCCGGTTACTTTTCAACTTTCCCGTTAATTTCACGGTTTTCTTGGTTTGCTGGCCACCCTGGTAATAGAATCTTACATTTCCCGGTTGGGTGTTTGAATGCCTGCAATGACTTTTTAGTGTTTTCAAAAGCACAAAGGTTCAGTTCTGATCTGAAAATATGAGAAAACTGATAAGCATTTACAGTAATGCACGTGTTTTCACGTGTGTAGAAAGTGGCAAAGTTTTTTTTATAAGAAAACCACGCAAAAAACACCAACAATGTTTTGGTGTCATGTTAGTTTATTAACGCGGCCTACTTCGAATCAGCAGCCAAATGGCAACAATTGGTAAATCAATTTGTACGATTAGGATCTTGCTAATAACAAATTCAGCACATTTTACAAGAGTGGGGAAAATTTATAAGGATTTACGTGTAACACGAAAACAAAATTAATCATATTGCATCACGCGCGATTCCATTTGAACCCGAAGGGGTTGCTTTATTATAATGAAAAGACAAGTTTTAAGATTCGTCGTGATTCGAGTTCAAAAATTTGCGAGTATTTTAACTAAAACATACAAATTCCCGGGCAGGTTCTTCGAAAAGATGCTTCCCGAGATCAAAGAATCGCCTCATCTAAAAATCAACCAAATCTTTCGATTCCTTTTTACCTTCTTCGCTATTCTGTACACACCACAGTATCCAGATCAGCCGGACGCTACGCAGGGTATTGCCTCATCACCATATACTTATAGGTACCTACGACTTCGTTTCCGACTGTTTATGTTGTTTTTTCGCAGTTTGTTCATCTTTCACGCTTGACCAACCGCATTCAAGATAAATATGCAAACCGGTTCTCAACAAAAAAAAAAGACCAGTCTTCTGCGGGACGCGCACACCGGGACGGGATGTCGGTCGTCGTCGTCGTCGTCGTTATCGTCTGTGAAGTTAATAAGATCACCGCAGCATCACTCCACAGACGACGGACGAGTCGTTTTATTTATGCATGGGGATTTTCCCGCATTTACTTTTCCCGATTTAAACCAGCCGAATGCGATGCAAAATACATGAATATGGAATCTACGTTTAGGGAAATCCCTACTTTTTACTTCCTAGATATGCATGAGACACGTATCAAATATATAGCGAGATAACGTAAAATGTTTGTAAACAGGTTCCATCGATCGACAATTCCGATTGGTGAATCGCAAGGAAAGACCTTCGTTTCGGGGATTCACATACGGAAGTATTTCCAAGCTTTGATTGGGTTTCATTTTTATGACATACAATTCCCATGGTGTCCCATTTTGGCTGTTTATGAACCAAATCAATGTTTCGTAGAAACAGCAGTCTACTTCGATATTTGCTAAAATTCTGTCAAAGCATGGTTTGAGTGTATTTCCTCATAATAGGGTGGAGAACGAACCGCTGACGCCGTTCTCCAACCTATGTAGCAAAAAAACTACATAATTTTGTATTTGGATTATATTCCTGTCGTCAGTTGAAAGTGGTAACCAACGACAAAGAAATACGATTACAGTTTCCAAAACAAACCGGTTCTCTTCTCACTGTTTGTAAAATATATGGTGATAGCCGGCGTTTGGAGGCGAACACTAAGTGATGAGTATTTTAGGATGTGTACGCAAAACTTTCTTCATTGCGAGCTTGTTTGTGTGTAGCTCTTGTGAAATACATAGTAAGTATAGAGGGCAACAAGTAGTATGTGCCGATATTCATAATGGGACACATGAAATCACATTAGCATTCAAGAACAAGATCATTAGCTGTACCGGTATAATGGACATATATGTTCTGGAGATCTATGAGAATAAGTAAATTCGTTTGTTAAAATTGCGTTCTTATGAATAATTGACAGTGTCCGTCATGTCCCGATGGTAAACTATTTACAAAAATGCCTCTACTGGCAAACGCAATAACAAAATTTAACTTCTAATTTTGACAAGCCATCTATAAGAGGACCAGAAACTGGATAGTAGACTATGTTGTGAGCATTTTACTGTTTTGGTGCGTTAGCAACCTTAGGAATTGTACACTGAAATTTGCATAACATCGCCGCTGGAAGAATACATTTTTGTTTATATTTTTACATTTGACAGCTCGCATGACAAATAGAATATTGTGGAATTATTGGAACTGGTGACTTTGGCGTGAAAGGTATGGATGTTAACCAATACGCAGGGGCCGTTCCCTCGAATTAATTAAATATCGTTAATTAAGAGCGGGTGTGACCAAAATCCGATTATTCAATAGTTAAGCCTTCAAACCATCAGGTGTCCGTCTTCTATATTTTACAACAAATCATAGCTCGAAAGCCTTACTTCCAATCGAAATTACGTCTGAGACAAAGTTAAGCGAAAAAATAATTTCTTCTCTGGAAAAATAGATTAGGTTAGGTTTTTTTATAAGGGAGGCTTTCAACTTTGTGCTGGTTTGCCTCCGGTTCTAGAAATATCTATATAGGTATATAAAAATGAATTTCTGTCTGTCTGTCTGTCTGACCCTTATAGACTCGGAAACTACTGAACCGATTGGCGTGAAAATTTGTATACAGGGGTTTTTGGGACCGTGGAAGGTTCTTATGAACGCTCGAGACCCCTCCCCCTTCTGTAAGGGGGGGGGGGGGGGGCTCCCATTCAAATGAAACAGAAATTTCTGCATAACTCGAGAACTAATCAAGCAAATTAGGCATGTGGGGGCGAGTGTGGGGGTATAAGGAGATAATCATAGGGGGTAGCCCCTTAGATAATAGGGGGGGGGGGGGCTACGTACAAAATAGCATGTTTTTTTTTTAAATCGGTGCATAAACTCAAGCTAATATTGAATCCCGAGCAAGACCGGGCACACTCAGCTAGTATATATATATATATATATAGAAATGAATTTCTGTCTATCTGTCTGTCTGACCCTTATAGACTCGGAAACTACCGAACCGATCGGCGTGAAAATTTGTATGCAGGGGTTTTTGGGGCAGGAAAAGGTTCTTATGATGATTTGAGACCCCTCCCCCTGTGTAAAGGGGGGCTCCCATACAGATGAACCAGAAATTTCTGCATAACTCGAGAACTAATCAACCAAATTTGGCATGTGGAGGTCATAGGGGGTAGTCCCTTAGATAAGAGGAGGGGAGGGGGGTACCCGAGCAAAGCCGGTTAACAAAATAAAAGCAAATCGATATTAAAGTGTGCAGTTCCTATCATAATGAAAACTCATTTTGATTTCAAATGTTGCGACATAAGTCTGATATCATATTGTGCTTTCATTATGCAGTCAAGACTTTTTAAATGAAAGCAACTTAACTTGAAGTTCTGCTGTTTACGTCTTGTTTAAAATTTAATTGAAATTCTTCTGTCGTTGAACTAATGATTATTGTTTATTTGATTTGTTTAACACATTTTAGGTCATTCGTGACTTGCCCGGGGTGAGATTGGAGCCCAAGTCTTTCAGCTTAGGAAAAACATGAATGATAACTATTTACTCAAGGCCCGTATTCAGTTAAACATTATGAATGCTAAATCAGTAATCAAATTGATTTCATTGAAAGCAGGATTAATTTTCCGTTTGCTTCAACAGTGTAAAATTTTGCTCTCATTTTTGCTGTGTGAACCGTTAAGTCAACCAAAATGAGATCAACTGGAGTATTCAAAATAAGTTACATCATAACAGCAAATTTTGATTTCAATTTGATCTTCAGCTTTGCTCGGGTAACGTTCAATATAGCATGCTTTTTTTTAATTGGCGCATAAACTCAAGCTAATATTGAATCCCGAGGAAGACCGGGTACACTCAGGTAGTATACATATAAAAAAAAAGTGTTATAACTTGAATATCAAAAAAGGACCTTCTTCAATATGTTTTAATATTTTTTGTTAAACAGCTTAAGAAAAATTCTATCTTCTGTGAAAATTTTAAGTTGGACGCTTAAATATTAACAAAAATCATAGAACAACAACTTTAAGTCACATTTAATTTTGTATTTGTTTTTTGTAAATTTTTGCACAGAAAATAAGTTTGAAAGTTTAAAAAATGGCTTCTGTGTAAAATTAAAAAAAAATTGTTTGAACAAAAAGTTTAAAAAATGTTCAAAAGTTGATGTTTAATGATTTTTTATTTTTATTTTTAAGTGTCCAACTTGCATTTTTCATCAGGATTTTTTAATGGAACACATTCAACTAATATTGAATAGGGATTTTTTTATTTATGTTTAAAACACTTTTTATTATGTTTTACCCAAAATTACTTTTTTGCTATGTCTATTTTTCCTAAAAAGTAATTATTTTTTCGTACTAATTTGGCTCAGACATCATTTTGAAGTGATGTTTTCAAGTTATGATGTGTTAAATATTACGAATACGCCTTTTTGAAGTTTTGTTTTGCGAAATTCAAGATGGACGAATTTTAACTCAAATGTGAATGGTTGACCATCACAAACGAATTATGTAAAGTTTCATGCAAAGATCGATTCGTCATCATCTCCTGTACACATGTGGAAAAGATCAACTATGTGCGATCTTCAAGTGTTAATCTTTTATATTGATATCCCTTAATATTACAAAAATATTTAAATACAACATGAACAGTGAAGTGAGAAAGATAAAGAGTTGATAAAATGTCGAAATTTGATTTCAGAGTGTTACTGAATTATGTCGAACATTGGTTCTACTGCTTGAGGAGTGGTCTACCCGAGATCAGATTAGATGACATCCCGAGCAGGAGAAAATAACTTATTAATGCCAAATTCAGGTATAAAAATAACATAACTGGTATTGGTATTGAAAAGCCCACATTACGAGAAAGATCTGAAAACTGAACTATAACAAATGAATATCTTAATGTGGTACGATATCTTATTTTGGTATGCTTGTAACCTTGTTTTGAAATTATTGAGCTATCGAAATATTTTGTAAAATATTAAATAAATACCACAATAAAAAACGTAATCTTTCAGTTTCTAGACAATCACGCCTAAAAGAATTATTGCATTGGTATTAGAAGACCTTTTAAATTACAAATTATGGTATTCTGGCATAAATTAAGCGTTACTTTTATACCTTAACTTAGTATTAATAAACTATTTGCTCCTGTTCGGGATAAGAAGTAAAATACCAAAAATAATACCTTAAACATTTTCTACAAAAAAGCGATCTGATAATTAATTTAGTTATTATAATAACTGTCGAATAACAAACGCTTTTTTTATGCCAGAATACCATAATTTGTTATTTAAAAGGTCTTCTAATGCCAACTCGAGCAGGAAAAAATAACTTATTGATAACAAATTCAGGTATGAAAATAGCATAACTGGCAACCTAAATATGGTTTGAGTGAGGCTGACGTAAAAGGTAGAATACGAAAAATTATACCTCAAAAATGTTCTACGAATAACGAACTAATAAATAATTTAGTTATTACAAAAAAAGACGGATAACAAACGCTTTTATAGATGCTAGAATACCATAGTTTGTTATTTTGAAGGTCTTCTAATACCAATTCAATAACTCAATCGGTCTAAAAACTGAAAGATCACAATTTCTAATTTTGGTATTCATTTGATATTTTACAAAATATTTTAATAGTTGCATAATATCAAATCAAGCACACCAATATAAGATATTTATTCATTTATTGGTTCGAAATTCGTCTGACAAAACAGTCTTAATTAATATCTTAAATAATGTTCAATATCCTTACTCTATTTACAAATTGAGGCGTGGACATCAAAAGGGGATTCAACGGATGCAAACAAACGAACCATTGCAGATATACACCCATATTCTTGTTTTCGTTCGAACCGTATTTTCCATACATAAAAACTTTTTTTGTATTGAAAATACGGTTCGAACGAAAACAAGAATATGGGTGATAGGCTGGTGAAAACCATACAGAGTTCGAAGAAATCCCGGTTGCATCAGTGACCGATGTTGTAATTATCATCTTCGATCAAGAGTTTCAAGAAGATGCAGATGGCATCTATCGGGATACGCTGGAAGGTTAGAAGGATCACGCCACGGTTGATTCATGAGAGCAAGCTGTATGAACCTTTTTTGGACACGCTCGATTCGTCCATGGTTCCATGTAACGTCGTTTGGAGTCCATATGACTGAAGTGGAGCGCTTTTAGGCAGTGTGGATCCGTGAAGTCCTTGGACATTTTGGAGATAAAGCCAATTTGACGGTTTACCTTGCAAATAATCGATGCATAATGGAAATAGAAGGAGAGCTTCGAATCCAACACAACACAAAGATCGGTCGCATGGTCCACCTTATCAGACACAGTATCATCGATGTGGTATTCATACATTATCGGGTCTTTGGAACCATGGAAGATCATCACGTGATATTTTGTGGAAAATTAATAGCTCCGGACCTGCCGGGAATGAATACGTGTTGATCGTTCGAGATGTGGGTCAGTCAAATCGGCCTACTGAAAATCCATCAATGAGATGTAAATGTGTAAGGCTCATTAAGTTTGTCATCTCACGGTTGAAGGAGTGTGACGTCAAACTTCGTCATCCATTTAATCAACCGGAGAACGAAAGAGACGACAAACTTATGGGGCCTCACCTGTTTACGCTTATTGATTTTCCCAATGTGAATTTGGTTCCAAACATCAACAAACCATCGTTGCTTATGGCTTTGTTGTCGTTTGAAACCAGTTATGCGAGGAATGCAACTATTGTTCGTACAGCTATCCCCCGAAGAACGCGTTACCCACTGAGTTGCACCCACCGCTTTTTCTCGGCGGGGTTTCAACCAGTCGGTCTGATTTTTTGCATGTGAGTAGGGTCAATAGCGAACTAGTCACTACCAGAAAATCAGAGCGCTTGGTTGAAAACCCACCGAGACAAAGCGGTTGGTGCAACTCAGTGGGTAACGCGTTCTTCGGGGGAAAGCTGTATTTGACAGTCATCTCCCCTCCCCCCAGGTCTTGGTAGCACGAAGAATATGATCGCTTACGATGATCTCGAATAGCTTCGAAGCGACAGAAAGGCTGGTTATCCCACGGTAGTTTCGGGCATCTCGCCACCGCTTTTGTGCACAGGAAACATGTAAGACAGTTTCCTGCTCATGGGAAATTCTCCTTGCTCGAACGAGTGGTTGAAAATGTAGACGAATAGTTCAGCTACTGCATTTTTGAGGTATTATTTTTGGTATTTTACCTCTTATGTCAGCTTCGTCAATACCATATATTAGGTATTTCCTAGGTGAAATCTCTATTGAAAGTATGCCAGTTGGGCAGGAATGTCAGTAAGGTTTGAGCGTCACTTTAGCTATTTATCAAATGTTGCAGTGAATGTGTGTAGTATTATTTATGTTATTTTTGAATCTGGAAGAGATTTAGTATTTCCCAGAAAACCATCTCCCAGAATTCCATTCCCCAGAATGTACCATTCTCCAGAAAAGTATGCCATGTATTATTGACTATTTTTTGTTTATTATAGTCACTCCAGGAATCTTCTTTCGCGTATATAAAAAGAAGAGAAAAACTTTTTAATGGGTCAAGGGGTTTGAGGAGACCTTAATGAATCAAGGGGGTTTCCCTTCTTTGAAAATATAAGAAAAGGAATTATTTTTTTTTTTTGATATACGATAAAGAAGGGAATATTCCCTTCTTTGAATATATATAAAAGAGAACATCATCAATTCGATAAATATATAAAAAAGAAGGGAATTTTCCTTTCTTTGAAAATATAACAAAAGAAAATAATTAATTCTCTGGATATACGATAAAGAAGGGACTATTGAATATATAAAAGAGAACATCAGTAATTCTATGGATAAACGATAAAGAAGTGAATATATCTTTCTTTGAATATATAAAGGAGAAAATAAGTAATTCTTTGGATGTATGATAAAAAAGAGAATATTCCCTTAGTCAATACATGGCATACTTTTCTGGGGAATGGTTCATTCTGGGGAATGGGATTCTAGGAAATGCTTTTCGGGGGAATGGTTTTCTGGGGAATGTTTTAGAATCCAAATGACCATTTTGCCAAAGGACCATTATGCTACGTTATGTTAAGCCAATTGGATTTATGCCAAAGGCGTTCCCCCATTAATTGTTAAACCGACCCTGATTGGATGATCTTCTGTAAAACGTTTTCTTAGTATCGTATTGAGTAATTCCGATATCAACATCAAACCAGTTTGACGTTAAAAAAAAAAACAACGTCGAACACTTGGACTGTTTGACGGGAATCGCCCTGTTGTTTACAATATAGTAACAGCTTTTGGAAATGAATTCGGGGTAATGGCCATTCGGGGTAATGGTCATTCGGGGTAGTGTACTATTCGGGGTAACGGCGTTCGGGGTAGTGTACCGTTCGGGGTAACGGCGTTCGGGGTTATGGCGTTCGGGGTAGTGACATTCGGGGTGGTGTCACAGAATCTATTGTTCCATCGTGTGACCGATTCTAGAAAACACTTCAGTCATATGGGCTCCAAACGACGTTACATGGAACGATGGAAGGATCGAGCGTGTCCAGAAAAGGTTCATACGGCTTGCTCTCACGAATCAACCGTGGTGTGATCCTTCAAACCTTCCAGCGTATCCCGATAGATGCTTATTGCTTGTTCTTGAAACTCTTGATCGAAGACGAAAATTACAACAGCGGTCACTGCCCGAGCAGGAACGAATATCTTACACAGCGACGGAGAACTACAGCAGGAATTCCATCCGGGCCAGGAGCACTCCACTTTAACTTTTTTGAATCATTGCAGGCAATATTTCGAACATGTCCAGATCAACTGCGTCCAGCGTTTTGTTTGACGCAGCCAGTTCGGCATCGACGTCGGACCTTGACTCTGATTGGAAGACGGATGCAAAAAGTGTCGCAAAGAAATCGCACGCTTCTGCTTCACTCTTGGACTCCCTCTGCCGTCATATACCACATTGGGCGGAACTGACGGATTGCTATTTACGAAGCCCCAAAAGGATTTTGGATCCCGGCGTAAACCGAACTGCACCCGTAGAACGTGTGATTTGTAAAGTGCAGCATTCAACTTTCGGTAGTCGTCACTCGCTCGATTGAAGTTAGTTTTTGTAAATTTAAACGACTCTGCCATCAATTGCGTTCAAGTTTTGATTTTCGAAGCAGAGGCGTACTCCAAGGAAGTTGACGAGGCTCGGTAGCTCAGTGGTTACCGTTTCTGCTTACTGAGCAGAAGGTCGGGAGTTCAATCCCAGGCGCGTGTGTGTGTGTGTGTATGTGTATTATAATCGCTCTACCAAAAAACGATCCCTGCGTATGCGTGCAACCTTTCCCCCACATCCAACATCCCAGTGATTTCTCGTGGAAGCGCAGAGGATTTCTCGGTTTCCTTCACAGCGAGTACCACGTCAACACATTCCTTCCCATTCCCTAGTTGACCTGCATTCGGACACGACCGGCGCTGATATTGCTAAATATTAGATCTCCAGTTCTTACACATTGAGGATGAATGTTAGTCCCAAAACATCATCTGTTGGTTCTCTGTGTAATTGCAGCTGATCTGGTAATAACAGAGCAGCAACCGTGGGCGGTCAATCTGATTTTTTTTTTTTCGAAGCAGAGGCGTACTTCAAGGAAGCGACAGAGGTTTAGGGGAGAACAGTACATAACGCACCCCCGGGGTAAGACGCACTTTTTCATTTTATTTTGAGTTTTTCTTGGAATGTTTAATCCAATTCTAGGATTTATCATGCAGGATTTTGAGTTCAGATGCTATGCTAGAAGTGCTGCTTGATAAGACAACAAAAAAGTTACGTAAAAGCCATGAAAAACACAAATGAAAGTCAGCTGGTGCGTTCTGCCCAGGGGGTGCGTTGTATACCATTATCCCCTACTCTTTATAGGTACGTTTGTGTTCAACCATTGACGGATGATTTTGCAGAAATTTGAGGTCATGTCATGGATATCTACACTGTCGTAGACACAATTCCAGTCTAGGCCAGACAGAGCAATAAGTTCGTCGAAATCGATTTTTTGGCAGGATAGATTCTTCAGCAGCATAGCACAACTGTTCTCAAGTGCAAAAACCAAATCGAGAGTGCGAATTAAATTATTCAGCTGTATGTTAACTTGATTCAGATTCAAGAATTTCATACCATCGATTAAAGCTGTACCCGCCGGAGTTAAAAGCGTCGAATTTTTGAGCCGACTGCCATTTTCATCTATTGACCAAGCCAAACGAGGCTAATTGTAATCGCCACATACGAAGACAGTGTCATCCTGAGAAGCGTTTTCACAGAGTTCACGAACGGTGGCAATGTGCTCTTCAATCAGATCGATTGTGCGGCTGTTGTCCGGTGGAATGTGGATATTATATAAGATATCATACCACATTAAGATATTCATATGTTATCGGTCAGTTATCGGATGTGGCACGGGATAATAGGTAAAATACCAAAAAAAAAATAAACAAAAAAATGTTTTCACAATTTAATTCCAATACCAAATTATGAAAATGCAATACCAAAAAAATTGTATGGTATTAAATTATCAATTTTTGTTATTTACAAATTATTTTGCATGCAATTTTTTTACTGTTTTACCTCGTATCCCGAGCAGGAGAAAATAACTTATGAATATCTAATTCTGATCTGATACCAAAATTTGGTGTTGATCAGCCTGACGTAAGAGGTAAAATACCTAGTATCAAGAAAAATATGAGGAGCTTTTCAAATAATGAATGAGAATTCTTAGCTGAACTAAAAATCCTATGTAAATTCCAGGAGAATACATAGTGAATGCTGAGGAGAACTCTAAGTAATTAGCTTTAGGAGCATTTTTCGGGGAATAGCTAGAATTATTAATAATATGAAAATCA
This sequence comes from Ochlerotatus camptorhynchus, assembly GCF_037179485.1. NCBI lineage: Eukaryota > Metazoa > Arthropoda > Insecta > Diptera > Culicidae > Ochlerotatus > Ochlerotatus camptorhynchus. The sequence goes on along the minus strand of NW_027040604.1, from coordinate 2,513,706 downwards.
TTGCAGAATGAATTCAGATAGTTCCCAAGTAACATTGCAAGCTTTATAGTGGTTTTATAGCATTCTACAAGTCTAAATCATGGTCTACAGAACCCTCATAAAACCTAAATTGTTACTTGGGTTGTGGGGTACACCCTAACGTAGGCGGATACCCTTGATGTCTTATCCTTCGTTCAACTGTCAAATGGATGAACATCATGCATTCATTCGACTTCAACATTCGGCAGAGGCCATCACAGCTTGCTACTGCTTCACTCTTCCTCTTTCATCGTCAGTCAATCGTAGGGGCACAGACAAACAGACGTAACACTTCATTGTGTATCTTCGTTCACGCATTTAACGGTTGATTTGAATATTATCAGTTCCGCAAACTACTCCCCGCAGCGCTGGCATCGGATCACTTTGACGTTTCTATACATTCTATAGAACTTTTATGCAATATTGTTTGCAAGTTAGCGAGCAATCTTGTTTTCCGCGAGAAGCCAGAGAGATGTCGTTACTCGATGTGCGGTAAAAGAGGTGAGGAGAAAGGAAACTACCGCACATCGGTCGTTACTGACGTCCTATGTTTAGAGATACTATGTTTTCAAGAAAAACTTTTTCAAAGTGTTACGTCTGTTTGTCTGTGGTAGGGGTAAGGTGTCTTCCACTGCTTGATTATCACGCTGGGTGATTCTTTGGGAATCGATAATTAAATCCCTCACAATATTGTTCTGCAGAAGATTTAAAAGAGTATTGAAATGATAAGAGAATTCAATTTATCTATAAAATATTTCAAGAACCTGTACACAGACAAAGGATCAAGATTCAAAGTTTGGGATACAATTGAAACTCTGGATTCAGGGTATTTCATTTAGAATTAAATATTACGGACAAGGTGGGTGGATTAGGGAGCAGATTAGGGAACGTGAGAAGTTTTCGAGTTCCAAAACTAGCAAAATGCCGTACTTTGAAATATAAGGCTCAAATGGTAGAGACTTCATTCTTCTAATTCTGAAATGTTGACACTTTGTAAAGTTTCCAGATCTTGGAGTTGGAGTTCGGAACATTAAGGCTTTGATGTTTTATGAGATCTTAGATTTTGTTAACTTAAGTAAATGTTAAACTTAAAATTTTAATGGTTTTGATTGTAAAACTGATTTCTTAAAACTGATTGTCATGCCTTGAAATCGTATGTTGAAAAAAATGTTGTTTTACCAAAAATAACATGTTTTTAACGCAATCTAATATACACACTACGAAAATGTCATGTAAATTTCGGTTCCCTGGGACCGACACATGTAACCGGTCCTTTTGACATAAGACGTGAAAATCAATGCAATGAAACGTTCTCTTCGTCGATTTGCTTATGTTTCGGTTTGAGAACACTTAATTTTACATGAAATGTTTGTTTACGTTCCACGATTTACGTCCAATATGGATTACGTCCCGTGTAAAATTAGTTATTTTTAAGTGTGCAATCTAATCTAATCTAACCCAACACAGCCAGTTTTTGAGAGTATCCTTGAAAATTATGGATATACCTCTTTCATTTTTCTTGTCCATTTGATATATCTAGATTGAGCTGGAATTAAGGCGTAACAGCTTTTGTAAACAATGACTTCTATCGATGATTTCTAGGAACTCAAGGCACGCTCACGCAGACGAATACAACCATCGGATTGGGGAAGTCTTTCCCTACCCGATGAGGATGTTGGTTTGCGTGGGCGAGCCTTGAATTTCTAGAAATCATCGATAGAATTCATTGTTTACAAAAGCTGTTAGGCCCTAATTCCAGCTCCATCTAGATATGTTAAACATCGAAGTTGCTTCACACATACCAAAACGGTCAGGCCTACCTACTGTGCAGCATTTAAGGGGCAAGATGATTCAGAAAACATCGATCCTGTTTAAATCAAAGATTCAAACACGATACTCTAAAATCCAATAAATGGATGAAACGTGAACGTCTCGTATCGTACGTTCCGGTTTTGGTAATTATATGATTGGTTGGTCGTTGGAAGCATCTAGGCTAGAAAGATTACGAGTTGCTTCATTTTCCTCTGAGGGTTGGGTCATGAGCACTAACTCTTGTCCTAGGTTTGTTTGGCTTATGGTTATAGCGCCATTACTCGCTTTCTGACAAGGAGAAGGACAAAAGGAAAAGGATCATATATACTCTATGAACATAAACAATACTTTTTATTTGGAATAAACAATATAAAAAATCATAACGGAGGTGGTCACTATGCGCGGCTTGTCACTATTGACTATATAAAAAGTAACAAGAACTAAAATGTGTTCCTTTGATTACTGAAAAGTCATGTTCTCCTAGTTAGAAGTTGTAAGGTGGCAGATCTTATACCAGTAATACACCACTAAAAGGTGATCAACCAGCGTTACTGGTTCCAAAAATAATTTTGTTTAACACAATTAGAAAAAAAAACTGGAAATCTAAAAGACCAGACCAGCTAAAATGCTACTTGAATTTCATTAGATAAACTTACAAGAGAACATGAGAAACGAATAACAAGCCCTTATAATTTCAAATAATATTGATAGATAAACAACAGAGATACATTATTAAAATTGCAGGCAATATTTGAAATGCTTTCATTATTCTGAAACGATATGTTCTCAACATCACTTAGGTTAACTTTGATATGTTAACTGTCATAATACAAAACCTGTAAAATACGTGTCTATTATGACACAGCACGCCTGTCCCGTTGCCGTGAAGCGAGCTTGATCGTAACATCGCAACGCAATTTACAGATTTCAATTGCAATGTTGCATTTAAATTAAACACTGCATTCCCAGATTTTAAATCCAATATAAAAGTCTGTACTGGTAATCTTAATTTAATATATTTTGCTTAAAACAGGTTGAATACTCATAAAATTTAAGGTTTCTAACTTTAACTGTTTGACTGTTTGACTGTTTAGACTGGAATGTTGGCCATTTTTATTATAGCCAATCAGTCCCTTGGTGATTTTCACGACATCATTTAATGTTTCCACGATTTCCACGACTGAACGTTCAAATCCACGAAAAATCCGCGAAAATCGCGAAATCTGCGCCTGTTGTAATGTACTGAGTGTACTGATCATGTATCCACACACGGCATAGATGCAAGTGAAACAGGTTTCATTTGATTTAGGTAAAATATCCAATTACACGCTATTGGATTTCATCTGGATCGGACATCAGCTTCCGGAAGAGATATGTAGAAACAACTATGCATTTGATAATCTTTTCTATTTTTTTTATAACGGCGCCGGTGGTGTAGTGGTTAGCGTGATTGCCTCTCACCCCAAAAGGCCGCCGGGAATTTCTGAGGCATAAAATCTCTGATCACGCCTTCCTTCGGAAGGGAAGTAAAGCCGTTGGTCCCCGGTCCACGAGTTGATGGGTCGATAGGTAGGGTCCAGGTGCGTGGGAGCTGCCTTCCTGGCGTCGGTAGCATTGGTACTCAGTACGGAAAACAAACCGACAGAAAACAAATCACCAATCAAGTTGACTGGTATACAAACCTATCACATATTTGGAGAGTACCATGCAAGTATTCCATCATGTCAAGCTGTGATGCATTAATCCATTTGGATTTTCCACAGGACTGTCCAGTTTTTCCATACATTTAAAAACATATATGGCTTTGGACATTTGACGACCAATGTGTTTACGTTGTATACGGACAGCCCCACGAGGTAATATCTCTGGTCACGTTTCGTCAGTTGGTAAAGCAAGACATTCCCAAATACTTAGTGGTTTTCCAAATTTGATAGAGTTTTCAAATGGACAGATTGACAAAAGTACGCACTAATGTATAAAATGTTCTCTTTATTCACGTTAAACTTTGCTCAACATTCCCTAGTAGCACGCTTGTCACATATCGGTTGTAGAAACTTCTTTACGACTTATTTCAGTCATAAACAAGTTGCTGCAACTTTTCTTAACGGAAGTGTGCTACTCGGGTTTCTAATCTAAATCAAAAGACTTGTTAGTCTGAAACTACTTCTTAATATTGTTGCTTTTGCACATGAGTTTGCACGTTGCCATGACCATCGTTGGTACTGGAAACGCTAATCCCAGCTCCATGTTGTCCGTGCGCAGTGTAAGTCTGACCTCCTTCTGCTCCTCCAAAACGATTAGCTGTGGCAAAGTTTCCGCCATTTCCACCATTTCCACCGAACGAGCTTACTCCCACACCCGAGTAACCACCACCGTTTCCTCCAAATCCTCCATTCGGGAATGACGACGACGAAGCACCGAACGAACTGCCTCCGCTACCACCGAACCTGTTGGCCGTCGCGAATCCACCATTTCCTGGAGTACCACTGAACGAACTGAAGCTGGCACCACTGTTGCCTCCATTTCCGCTATCAAATCTGTTAGCCGTGGCAAAGCCACCTCCGTTTTGACCATTATAATGATTCGTGCTGGCCCCTCCGGGACCGAAATGCGTAACCGACGTTCCCGATTGACCATTGGGGAACGAGCCGGTACTGACACTGACACCATGTACGCCACCGGATCCAGCGCTGCCTCCGAAGCGATTGCCAAGTCCATCGGAGAACGAACTAGCCCCGGCACTGGCTCCACTGTGAGCGGATCCACCGCCACCTCCCAGTTGACCGCAGAGGTCCATGAACGGTAGCGGAGGCAGAGCAATTTGCGGGAATGTTTGCGTAAAGAACTGATTCTGAGCGGCCTGCGTTTGGAGTTGCTGTTGCTGGAAATTGCGGCAAGCTGAGCCCCAGGCATTTATCTGATTAGGGGGGTAGTTATTCGGCTGAAATCCATGGGTCTGGGCTGAAAATTCGGAAAGTGGGTTATCAATTTGTGTTGTTTTCGGGTCACGACTTTTTCTAATCTATTCGGGACTGTAAACTGAATTTGCTCCATGATCTTGTTTGTCAGCATTACGTTTGATAATGGGAGCTGGTTCGAAGTGGTTCACCGAATTAATTAGACAAACAAAAAATGCAGATCACTTACCGTTAGCGAAACCAGCCACTATGATCAATCCAACCAATTTAGAGATTCCCATAATTCCGTCTGCCGCTTGCAAATCTTGCTGCACGAATGAAACGGAAGGTATTGAGTGGCTCTTAACTTAGCCATCCCTTTATAAACATTTTCTGCATATATGATTGTAATTACTCTAGCCATAAAAACCCGTCCATTTTTTGATTGACCGGCTCTCGCGTTCTCGTCTCGTGTAAATATAAATACACACAAGAGAAAAATGGCTTATCAAGCTCCTCTTTTGTGCGCACACGGCACACGGGGTATTCTCCAGAGAAGTCAGCAAAAAAAAAAGTAAACTCCAGATCGCAATCTACACAAATGAAATTTACAAATAAGGTAGAGCTTACGGTCATAGAATTGAAAGTCATTCTTGTCATGTTAATCGGAAATATTTTGTGTTTATTTCATCAATCGTTTCTCAGTTTTGCCACACCCAGGCTTCACTTTCGGACTTCTTTTTGGTTCCATCAGCTGATTCATCAGTGCTCACTCGTACACCGAACCCATCTCCCTGCTGGCTATATTCTGTCCGTTGACCACCATGTCCAAAGGAAGATGGACCCTGGCTTTGTGATTGGGATCCGGCTTGGGAACCACTTGCGTCACCATGACCATGGCCTTGTCCAGAGGAAGTTGATTGAGAACCAGCCTGCGAGGCCGATCCGGTTGCTCCATGTTCACCATGGCCACCGTGACCCTGTCCAGTAGAAGTTGATTGTGCCCCGGCTTGGGAACCGCTTCCAACACCACCACCATGGCCACCATGACCCTGCCCAGTAGAAGTCGATTGTGCCCCGGCTTGCGAACCGGTTCCAACTACTCCATGTGCTCCATGATCGTGTCCGCTGCTGATCGATTGCGATCCAGCAGAAGATGCTGATCCACTCTGTCCACCGTGACCTGCTCCGGAAGAGAACGATTGTGAACCAGCCGTCGATCCCGAACCACCATGTCCTCCAACACCAGACGAGAATGATGTAGATCCAGATTGCGATCCTGTCTGTGCACCGTGACCTCCATGGCCGAACGAAGTGGATGAGGCACCGCTTGATGATCCGGAACCGAATCCTGGCAATTGTCCAAACTGCGGAAACTGTGCGAACTGTCCAAATTGATTCGGGTTAAACAATGGCATTTGTCCGAACGGTGCACCGAGCTGTGGGAACTGACCGAACGATTGGGAAGATGAAGAAGCAGCACTTCCACTTTGAGCTCCCGATCCTCCGGCACCACTAGCCGATTGGGAACCCGCAGTAGCCGCACTACCACCAACGTCCCTTGTATGCCGATGCAACGGAACTGTCAATAAGATGTACCATTAATACCCATTCATTCGATCACGTTATATTCATTGAACCTACCGACGTTGCCGTTGGCAAAGGCCAACGTGACCACCATAACAGCTCCTACGAAATACTTCATCCTAGAGAGACTTCCTATCTGTAACGTAACCGACTTAGTACTGACTTTGGATTCGAGATTTCCCAACCAAAACAAGGAATTGCCCAACGATTAGTAGTGAGAGAGGGAACTGTAGCACTGAACTTGATGACACTAGACTGATGCAGCTCGTATTTATATGAATGGTAGCATTTACTTCTTTCCTCTGATCGATAACCGCATGGACTAGCGCGCTCAGAGAGCAAGCATGAGCTGTACATCAATTCAAAATACTGATAAAGAAACACCCAATAGGTGGGGAAATCCAGAGTTTTGGTTGTAAGTCAATTACTATGCGCTCATGGCTATCGTTTGGCCGTTTCTGACAGTACCAGCCGGTCAATAGTGGTCGATAGTGATTCCGAGAACGTGAACATGAAAATCCACCGAAGCTGTTTTCCAGTTTGATCAAGCACAACTTCATATTAACGACCGATCGTCCCTTCTCAACTAGGAAAAAGGCAGACATTGCGGCAAACAGGTTCCAAACGCGCGCGGGGGTGTTGTTGATAGTAGCTTGACAAATCGTCTGCACCGGTAAAACAGGTTCCGAACATCAGATACAGCGACAATTATCTACGGCCGGCCGGTTTGGCGTGGGGTCAATCATCGGCAGAAAATTTAAGATTAATAGTGTGTTTCGCATTTACTGAATGATTCATCGGTGGGCCCCTAGTAAGTTTTTTGTTCTTGATCAAGGTGAAGATCGTGGTTAACGAACCTGTTAGGTTATAATCTTAGTGGAACAATCTCTTATTTCATTAGCATTGGACAAAGTGATGCGTGACGTCAAATGTTTACTGTTGGATGAAGAATGATTCCCACAATCATGTACGGATGAGATTTCGTAGTTACTTTAAAAAAAAACTGTTTGTTTCGATCGTAATATGTATGCCGGTTTCTTGTTTATTTGAAAACGCTAAAGGTATACGACAAAGAAATCACGTCACTTGACTGAATAACATCGATCCGTGTGAATATGTAGATACAATATGATCACGTTGCTAGTGCGACAATTTGTTCTTTTCGTTCAAAAGGTTCTTGTGTATCTTAATACACTTCTCACGTTCCAAGATCGCTAGAAGTGTTGATATTTTGAGAGCGAAATATTGAAATTAAATCTACCGTAGAGCCCCGCTAATTTGGACGACACTTTATTCATAGTAACAGGGTTTACTTTTAATAATCTGGTAATCCTAACAACAAGCGTGTTTCTGGTAACCTTATTTGCTTCATTTTGCAATATTCCTTTCCTTCTCAATGCATTTCATGCGTTAAACGACGTTTGAGCTACAGTAATCCCTCCATTTATACGGTGGGTACTATCGTCCACCCACCGCTGGTTCTCTGTTGCACTTCAACCAATTACGAATGTGTTAAGTGTCAACTACAGAAAATCAGCTCAATTGGTTGAAGAACAGCCTATCAATAGCGCATAAAAGGTGAGATTGCTGTACTTTTAGTTTGAACGAGGTGCCGACAAGTGGGGTTCAAATACAGCCAAGTGTTCAGCCTAAAAGCAATCAGATTTCCGGGGATTCACGGTATTGTAAACCAATCAGTGGTTCTGCTTTACTTGAGTTGGTGAAACAGAATTATTCTAGAAACCTTAGACTATTGTCCAGTCGCACAGTGGGGCAAAACCGGTCAAAATTTAAATTTTTAAAGTTATTTTTATAATATTTTTTTTTTAGATTCATAGTCAGATTTTTGCTACAAATGCAAGATTTCAGGATAATCCAACGAGAATTGAATGTTGTGCAGTGTTGGAGAAGGAAATTTTGTTTGAAAACTGTATATTTTTTAACAAAGCATGACATTTTGATCTGCCAAGGAATTCAATAAATATGATTAGATAACTTCAATGGCATCATTATTTCTCATCCTGATCGATGAAAACTAACACGTTAAACTCACAAATCAAATGACATGAACACAGGGGTCCAGAAACCGTATTTAGGTGAAATAAATAGTTTCTAAAAAACAATTAACTATAGGCATAAAAAGTGCCTTCGGAAAATTTTATTTTTATTTATTTTGGTCAATCATTAGGTCATCAAATCATTTATTTTAGTCAATCAATGTGCCAAACATTAGGGTGATCCATTCAAATAATAAGTTCCCAGCGGGGCTGTGTCATTTCGCCGAATGGGTCATTTCGCTGAATTTTAATCATGAAACAATATACACTTAAAATTAATTTGGAACACATTTAAATAATAAATATTCCCATGTAAAGCAACTCGAAAGAACTGCTCATAAAAGAATAAAGAATTCCTATAAATCAAAAATAGTGATTATTTTAAAAATTCTGAATTCAGTTCAACTCGAAAGAACTGCTCATGTTCAAAAGAAGGAAGCATTCCTATAAATATTGCTTATTTAGAAAATAACGAAATCAGTACAACTTGAATGAACTGCTCATGTTTTAAATAAGGAAGCATATAAATCAAATTTGGGAAATGGCTCTAATGTTGGCCTATGGATTGTTTTAAGATTGGGCCCATCTCCAAAAAATTAGGGGCATTTAGGCCGACATTACAACTATTTCCCCCATATACATTATTTAAAAATTTCTGAAATCAGCACAACTCGAAAGAACTGCTCATGTTCAAAAGAAGGAAACATTAGATTTGAATAGCTTGCCAGGTTGAGAAAGTCTAACCTTCTTAATCTTTTTTCGAGACTGATTTCAAAATTTACTGAGCTTTGAGAAAAGTTCAAAACCGTAGAAAATGGCTTGCTCTTCGGCGAAATGATCCATTCGGCGAAACGACCTTCGGCAAAATGTCCCGCTCCTCTCCCAGTATGTCCCTGAAAGATCATTACGAACAAAGAATTTCCTACATGATCCAATCAAATTCATGACTGCTAATTATAACCGCTTTCACGACGTTTTGTAACCGAATTCAACGAAGTCTGCACGAGGGATGAACTGAACTGAAAATTGGAACAACTCGACGTTTATTGATGGGCTAAATTACATTACGCAACAGTTTGCTTCCAACGATGGACCATACCAATAACATAGTTTTATGCTTCTGACTGCTGTTGACATCTTGTTTGTTGAATGTTAGGTATGTTCTTAAGTTGTATTTTGTTTTGTGCATTGTGAAAAGATGTGGAGTTTTTACGCCATTGTGGCTTTTCCCCATCAGTAAGGTGAAAGTTAATGCTTTTCCGTTGATACTGAATCTACACCAGTTCAAACCACATCCAAATTCGAAATGCACCAATACCAACAAGCATTGCAAATTAGAAAAATGGGAAGTATTGAAATTTTGAACATATTTTTTTGTTTATTAATTTATTTGATAAGGCTCAACCGAATTAACTTTACAGAGCCGAGGATTTTTGGTCACTTTACAATACATCTTGAAACTATAGTCAAAAGGTACAACACTTTATCTTCCGCTATCCAAAAAGCCTCCTCCATCAGAACTGGAGCCGCTTCCAGTAGTTTCATTGTATGGCAAATTGTTGTACGCCAACGAAAGTCAGAGCGCGTCCATTGCAGCAATGGATGCTAAACGTGGTCAGCTCTCACACACTTATCACGCAACGGTTGCTTTCCAAAGTCGACGACGCATCGACCGAAAGAACTGCTGATGAAGAAGAATGAGGAGGACCACACAATGGTTGCTGCCGAGAAAACAGACGATCGCGTAGCACACATCGAGAGTGGCCTGCTTTTGTCGACAGCCGAGTGAACACTCTTTTGAACATATTCGTAAACACAATATTATTGTATAATTATAATAATTCTACTACTGAAATGACACCTTCAATTCCAAGATTCCAAGTTCAGGGTAGTCCTACTAATGCTCAGGGAAGTCTTGCCGTAGTTCAGGGAAGGCCTGCTGAACTTCAGCGAAGTCCTGATGAAGTTCAGGGAAGCCCTGCCGAAAGTCCTGCCGATGTTCAGGAAAGTCCTTCCGAAGTTCAGGGAAGCCTTGCCGAAGTTCAGGGAAGTTCTGTTGAAGTTCAGGGAAGTTCTGCCGATATTCAGGGAAGTTTCTCCGAACTATAGGGAAGTCCAACCAATGTCCAGGGATTGCCTGCCGAACTTCGGGAAAGTCCTGCCAAAGTTCAGGAAAAGTGATTTATTAGATTTTTCGACTTTTACGTATGGATATGGATTACCCTAGATTGAGAAAGCCATATAAAAGAAATCTCCTGTCGAAGTTCAGAGAACTCCTGCCGAAGTTCAGATAAGTTCTACCGAAGTTAAGGGAAGTCCTGCCAAAGTTCAAGGAAGTCCTGCTGAAGTTCAGGGAAGTCCCGCCGAAGTTCAGAGATGTTCTGCCGAAGATCAGGGAAGTTCTGCCGAAGTCCAAGGAAGGGCTGCTGAAGTTCAGGGAAACCCTTTCATTTCAATTCTTGGAAATCATTAAATTCCTGATGAAGTTCAGGGAAGTCCTGCTGTAGTTCAGGGAAGGCCTGTCAAAGTTCAGGGAACTCCTGCTGAAGTTCAGCGAAGTTCTACCGAAGTTCAGAGAAGTTCTGCCGAAGTTCAGGGAAGTTCTGCCAAAGCTCAGAGAAGTCCTGCTATAGTTCAGGGAAGGCCTGTCAAAGTTCAGGGAACTCCTGCTGAAGTTCAGCGAAGTCCTGCCGAAGTTCAGAGAAGTCCTGCCGAAGTTCAGGGAAGTTCTGATGAAGTTCAGGGAAGTACAGCCGATATTCAGGGACGTTTCTCCGAACTATAGGGAAGTCCTACCAATGTTCAGGGAAGGCCTGCCGAACTTCGGGAAAGTCCTACCAATCTTCAGGGAAGGCCTGCCGAAGTTCAGGGAACTCCCGCCGAAGTGATTAATTAGATTTTTCGACTTTTACGTATGGAGATGGATTACCCTAGATTGAGGAAGCCATATAAAAGAAATCTCCTGCCAAAGTTCAGAAAACTCCTGCAGAAGTTCAGAGAAGTTCTACCAAAGTTAAGGGAAGTCCTGTCAAAGTTCAGAGAAGTCCTGCTGAAGTTCAGGGAAGTTCTGCCGAAGCTCAGAGAAGTCCTGCTATAGTTCAGGGAAGGCCTGTCAAAATTCAGGGAACTCATGCTGAAGTTCAGCGAAGTCCTGCCGAAGTTCAGAGAAGTCCTGCCGAAGTTCAGGGAAGTTCTGATGAAGTTCAGGGAAGTACAGCCGATATTCAGGGACGTTTCTCCGAACTATAGGGAAGTCCTACCAATGTTCAGGGAAGGCCTGCCGAACTTCGGGAAAGTCCTACCAATCTTCAGGGAAGGCCTGCCGAAGTTCAGGGAACTCCCGCCGAAGTGATTAATTAGATTTTTCGACTTTTACGTATGGAGATGGATTACCCTAGATTGAGAAAGCCATATAAAAGAAATCTCCTGCCAAAGTTCAGAAAACTCCTGCAGAAGTTCAGAGAAGTTCTACCAAAGTTAAGGGAAGTCCTGTCAAAGTTCAGAGAAGTCCTGCTGAAGTTCAGGGAAGTCCTGCCGAAGTTCAGAGATGTTGTGCCGAAGTTCAGGGAAGTTCTGCCGAAGTCCAGGGAAGGGCTGCTGAAGTTTAGGGAAGCCCTTTCATTTCAATTCTTGGAAATCATTAAATTCCTGATGAAGTTCAGGGAAAGCCTGCCGCACCTCAGGGAAGTCCTTTCGAATCTTAGGGAAGTCCTGCTGTAGTTCAGGGAAGGCCTGTCAAAGTTCAGGGAACTCCTGCTGAAGTTCTGCCGAAGTTCAGGAAAGTTCTACCGAACTTCATGGAATTATTTAATTATCTTTAAAAAATACCAAGATATATCAGAATACCTTCATCAAAAAGGCTGAAATTTTCACAGAATATCATGAAATACTTGTGAAAATCGAGGAACATATTTTTTTCCTTGATTTGTTTTTCGTGCTGAGCACTAATCCTTTCGACGCCAGGGAGGCAGCTCCCACACCTGAACCCTATCTATTGACCCATCAACTCATGAGCCGGGACCAATGGCTTTAATTTCCTTCTGAAGGACTTCCGAAGGTAGGGCGTGTCTTGAATTCTAGAAATCATCGATAGAAGTCATTGTTTACAAAAGCTATTATGCCCTTATTCCAGCTCCATCTAGATATGTTTAAATCTAACACACCATGTATTTTAAGGCAAGCAATTTCAAAAACCAAAGTCGATCGCGGCATGAAAATGGTCTGATTTTGATCCAAAGACCATGGATTTTAATTCTTAATACGCCAGTCGATAGCAATTTTTTCTACGAATCTGTTAAAATTAAGACTTTATCATTTTTTAACCTGTCAATATTGAAAATTTCACGAATGTGCAACTGTTGCTAATTTTAATTACCACCGATTGCCTGTGAAAAGCGATTTCCCTAACACAGATTTCAAAGTTCAATTCCATCCAAACGATGTTTATTCGATCACCGCGTGGGGAGTGGAGGTGTTCTCCAGTACATAACGAAAGGCTCTCCGCAAGCAGCTAGCTATCAAGGCTGCCCTCAGCCGCTTATCGGATTCAGTTCCAATCATTCATTCAGACCGGTAAAATGCATTGCAATGCATTGTTTGTTAAGGAAAACATTTAAAAAAAAGTACTATATATGGGGTCTCCCTTAGCGCAGTCGGTAAAGGTGCAGTTACAAAGCAAGACCATTCCGGAGGTGGCTGGGTTCGATTCCCAGCCAAAGATTTTTTTGGGTTGGAAAATTTCTCGACTTCCCTGGGCATAGAGTATGATTGTACATGCCACACAATTTTAATAATGCAAAAATGGTACAGGCATTGCAAGCTTTCAATAAATAACTATGGCACTGCATCTAAAACACTAATTTGAGAGCACGCAATAATCTAATATGCGATAAACAATAAGCTTGAAATGCGAGGAAGACGAAGAAAAAGCAAGTAAGGGTACATTTTCACAACGCTTAAAGTTCTGACTATTTTCATTGACTACGAAAAAGCTTTCGATCGTCTCAATCACGAGAATCTTTGGGGCGCCCTGAGACGCAAGGGAGTCCCGGATAAAATCGTCAACCTTATCGAAGCGTAGTATGAGGCTTTCACGTGCAGAGTTCTGCATAACGGAGCCTTGTCCGACCCTATCCGGGTAGTCGTTGGTGTGAGACAAGGATGTATACTATCACCGCTACTGTTTCTCATCGTAATCGACGAGATCATGGTATGTGCAATTGACCGTGTACCGAACCGTGGGCTGCTTTGGCAGCCTATCACCATGGAGCATCTCAACGACTTCGATTTGGCTGATGATGTTGCTCTACTAGCACAACGGTGCTCTGATATGCAGAGTAAGCTCTATGACCTAGCCGAACGCTCCTCTGCGGCGGGTCTCACCATCAACGTCAACAAGACCAAATCGTTGAATATCAACACGGGCAACCCTTCCAACTTTACGGTACCGGGGCAAGCAGTGGAGAAGGTCGAAAGTTTCCAATATCTTGGCAGCCAAATAGCGTCGGACGGCGGGACCAAGAGCGACATAGGTGCACGAATCAAGATGGCTATTGCTGCCTTTGCGAGTTTACGAAACGTATGGAGATCCAACCAGATAAGTCAACGCACCAAAATCCGAATTTTCAACTCGAACGTGAAATCTGTGTTGTTATACGCCAGCGAGACGTGGTGTGTATCAGCGGAGAACACTCAAAAGCTGCAGGTCTTCATCAACCGATGCCTGCGGTATATAATTCGTACCTGGTGGCCTCACAACTGGATCTCGAATGCCGAGCTCCATCGTCGATGTCATCAGAAGCCGATAGCAACAGAAATTCGAGAGCGAAAGTGGAGGTGGGTCGGCCACACACTTCGACGGGGCGGAAACGAAATCTGCAAGCAAGCGCTGGATTGGAATCCGGCAGGACATCGCAGCAGAGGTAGTCCCAGGGGCTCATGGCGGCGGAGCCTCAATAAGGAAATTAAGCAAGTCGATAGGAATCTGACCTGGGCCCAGGTCAAGGCAAAAGCGAGCAGCCGCCCAGGATGGAAGTCTTTCACGTTGGCCCTTTGCACTGCTGGTGGTGCACAGGACCCTTAAGTAAGTTAAGTTAAAGTTCTGACCAGCTCGTGGTCATACAATGTCTAGAACCAGTTCATAATCCTAATTCACACATATACCACGAACAGAATTGATTAAAAAAAACTGCTTTTTAAGTTCTGCTTCGTGAAGTGACCACTTCTAAAGTTGTCCCATCATTCGGAACGCCAGTTTGTGACCATTCACAGTTCGCTCTCATAGTTACCACGAGCCCTGTTGGTTTGATGCAAATCAAAGCGTTTCAATTCCTGTAAACCTATTTGAAGTCTCTGTCTTAATCAACCTAATAAACGCTCATCCTAATTTACATTCAAATTGATATCTCATAAACATTCCTAAGCAGCGTCAGCAACAGTGGAACTTAGAGAGAATCCTCAAACCTGTTTGGAACCAGTTTCATCTCAAGATCACAATATGGTTAACAGTAGCGAATCTGCTATCAATCATTAATTAATTAATAGTATGCTTTTGTAGCAGCCAGCAATTAATGAGATTCATATAAATAAGTTCAGGAACAATTAAGTTTCCGAGCTTCCGATTTTTTTTTTCCGAAACGAAAGTGGGTAAGCAACTCACACCGATAGTAAAAGTCTGAGATATAAAGAAGCAAAACTGGTTTACGAAATTGAAATTCAGCAGGATTTCAGACTAAAACAACGCTTCCCCATCATGTTCGATTAGTTCTGCTTAGAACAATCTTCCGATTGGTTCACGTTGCATCCTAAACTGCCAACGATGTCGAAGCTTTTGCCCGTATTCTTGAGTTGTTTGCTGATTCTTGTGTCAGCAATGTGTTGCAATGGACAAAACAGTCACGACAGAGGTTCGATATAGTGCATTAGTTGGGCATCAATTTGTTGTTTAATAATACTTTTTTTCTTTCAGTGCAAACCACGTACACATTTGCGAAACCTGAAGTATACTTTGTCACCTATGGTGGTGGTGGAAACCAACAGCAGATAACGCCATCTCGCGGTGGAGAAATTCCATCGTTTCCGAAGCCGATCGTATTTTGAGCGTCAGTTGTCCTAGTGTATAATTGTTGTTTATAAATAAAGTCCGCTATAACACAATTTATTGATGCGTTTCTTTGCTTTTACTTATCTTTTAAGATGTAGGTAATAATATTTTGTTTATGAGAAAGTTAGAAGATACTGAGAGGTCTACAATCATTATTGTTTATTGTTGTAAAGTAAGCACACATCATCAAAGAAAGACGTGTGTGTGTGAGAAAATTTGTGAAAAAATCTAAGGGCACCGGTGGGATTCGAAACCACAATTCCCATTCAGAACATGGGTGAATTGCCAATTATTCAACGGTGGACCTATATGGTCTACGAATGTATTTGGAACCGTACTCAGCAGGTGGCGAATGGGGCATTTGCCACCAAAAAAAAATCCTGAGGGCGGAAAAATTGCTCCATTTACAAAGTTCCCTTATCTTTAGTTCTTGAAAATTATCTCACCTTCTTCCAAGTTCTATATATATTTTTTGCATATTCTCTCAATTTCACCAAGATCTCAGAACACCAACGACCTTTTCCAAATTTCAGGAAAGACCTTGAATCTTTTCTACGAACTGTCTTAAACATCTAGACGAAACAAAGTTCCCAAAAATTCAAGTAGGTTCCCAAATCATACCCTGTAGTTCAAAGAAGTATGCTGAACATCTAAGAAATTCCCTGAACATTCTCCCAACATGAGCTTCACGTGGTGTAGGAGAGAGGGCTTAAATGTAAACCCTTCAGAAACTGTCATAGTCCATTTCACCAAAAGAACACAAGTTTTGTTGGTACAGCCTACTCTAGATGGGGTTCAAATTGAGTCCGCGGAAGAGGCTAAATACCTACATAGGTGTTACTTTGGACCGGAAACTAAATTGGAACTCTCATCTCGGTAAGGTTACCACTAAAGCTAGAAATGCGCTATGGGTTTGCAGTAAAGCTGTGGGGGAAAACCTGGGGACCACGAACAAATATGATATACTGGATATATTCAACAATAGTTCTACCAAAAATTACCTATGCTTCACTGATATGGTGGCCAAAAATAAATGAAGTAACCACTCAAAAGAAGTTAGGAAAACTGCAAAGACTTGCTTATATATCAATGACAGAGGCAATGAAAAGTACACTTTCTCAATATTCTGCCCTTGCATCAATTTGTTAAATTACAGGCAGCAAAAAGTGCCCTACAATTCAAACTTAAAAATAAAATTGTATATGGCAATCTGGTAGGGCATTTGAGTATCCTTAAGGATTTCAACTTAAATTCAGCTGTTAATACAGCGGAGGATTGGATGGTAACGAAGACAAATTATGATGTTCCCTTCAAAATGGTTAAATCAAGCCGCCATATATGGGAATCTGGTGGACAGCCAAGCAGCTCTTAATGCGCTTTAGGCGTTTACATATCGATCAAAGCTAGTGTGGAAATGCATTCTTTCTTTAAAACAATTGGCCGAAAGAAACGAAGTTTAATAGGTTATAATAGGTACCCGGTCATTGTGGTATTGAAGGAAATGAAAATGCCGACAGTCTAACAACAAAACAAGCTTCTGCATCGAGCTTCGTCGGTCCGGAACCATTTTGTGGAGTTCCTGAGTGCGCTCTGAGGATGGAACTAAGAACTTGGGAAACGTCTAATGTAGAATCTAATTGGAATGCCACGGATACATCTTCGGGCAATAACTGGTCTAACAACTGGTCACTGCCCAAGCAGATATGATTTCAATAAAATTGGAATAATTCAGTTCAGCGACTGTCGTTTTTGAAATTGCTGAACAAACACTCTGCATTTGCGGAGCACTGTTCAATCAAAGAATGTCAATATTTGGAAAAGGGCTATTAGAACCCTTTGAAATTTGACAAAGCAATCCCAACAGGGTATTTTAGATTTAATCAAACAAGTTGAGCCTAGGTGGGACTGCATGCTATGTCAACCAATGTCTATCACACTTTAATTGTGACAAGATATGCTACTAGCACCACATTAAATATGGGTCAAACAACAATATTTCTAAGTAATGGACGCAGTTGTAGAGTGGCTCTACAGACGAAAAAAAATCCCTGAACCTCTACGAAGTTTGCTGGCCTTCTACAATTTTTTTTTAACCTTTTTTAGAATTTCATTGAAGCTACCTGAAGTTCAACAAAATTTCCTTAATTTTTACGGAATTTCCTGATTTATAGTCCATTAAACTTGGACGAGTGCCCTGAAGCTAAAGGAATGTTTATGAAGTTTCTTAAAATTTAATAAAAATCCGTTAACTTCAACAAAGTTTCCCAATTCTGCGAAGTTCCCCAAATTTAGATTAAATTTTCTGAATTTCTACGATGTCCACTGAACATCTGCAAAGGCCCTGAAGTTTTGAAAAGTCTAATAATGTTAAAGAAAAATCCCTGAACTTCAACGAAGTTCATCAAATTTATATTTTTGCTAAATTTCATGAAGTTCTAAAAAAGATCTCTGAACTTCTACAGAGCTGGCTGAAGTTAATTCTACAAAATTATCTGAAATTCTATTGAGTTCACTGAGCTTCTGCAAAGTTTGTTGAGCTTTTAAGTTGAACTTTTATAAAATATACTGCCATTAAAATCATTTTTTTTAATTCCCGATTGTTTATAATCATATTTTTTTTAGCAGAATTGCTCTACAATGTGTCTACAAAAAAATAAGATGAGTATAGCATAGTAAATTCACGACGCTCCTTCAATGTTTGGATATTTACATACAGCATACATCGAGCTTTGTATGATGGCAGAGAAAAGACAGTCCAACCTAACTTGCGGAGTGCATACAATAGAAACTGCTTTTAGACGGACTCTAATCTTTCCTCGTGTTTTCCACGAAAAGTTTCACTGTGGACGCTCAGCATTCGAGATCCAGTTGTGAGGCCACCAGCCACGAATTGTATATCGCAGACATCGGTTAATGAAGACCGGCAGCTTTTGGTCTGTTGACTTACCTGGTAAGATCTCCCGCCGTCGACGCTATCTGGCTGCCATCATGACTTTCGACTTTCTGCACTGCTTTCCCCACTACCGTAAATTTGGAAGGGTTGTCCGTGTTTACACATCCAACGATTTGGTCTTGTTGACGTTGATGGTGAGACCCACCGCAGAAGAGCGTTCGGCTAGGTCGTTGAGCGAGGTCGTCAGCCAAATCGCCAAGTCGTTGAGGGGCTAAATAGTGATAGGCTGCTAAATAAATCAACCCACGGTTCGGTACACAGTCAATTGCATCTCCCATGATCTCGTTGATTCCGATGAGAAACAGTAGCGGTGATATTATACATCCTTGTACCACACCTGTGACTACCCGGACAAGGCTCCGTTAAGCAGGACTCTACATGTGAAAACCTCGTACTATGCTTCGATGAGGTTGACGATTTTATCCGGGACTCCTTTGCGTCTCAGGGCGTCCCACAGATTTTCATAATTGAGTCGGTCGAAAGCTTTTGCGTAGTCAATGAACACTTAATAGAGGGACTCTTGGAATTCGTTGACCTGCTCCAGGATGAGATGTTTAGCATCAGCTGTAGCACAAGCTGAAATTGAGAAAAGCAGCTATCCACCATCAAAGGGGACATCCTTCGAATGGGTGATATCAGCTGCTTAGTCATATGACGAAAGCATGGATCATTCTCATTTGAGAAACGCTTGATATCATTCAATTGAGTGTAACCTGTACACATAAACGGAGCTTTGCTCGACATTCCGGAGAAAAAGCTAATCCAACCCGACACCAACCTGACTTCTACCAAACTCCAACCCGATGTTGACCGGACATAAACCCAAAATTGACCCGACAACAACACGACATTGGATCGACATGGGCCTTAAATTTGCCTTACATTGATCCAACATCACTTGCCTGTTCGGGACCATTTTGCTGGGTTTCTTCCATACTCCACTGTCGTATATCAAATGATAGTGAGTGACTCAATTGGCAGTGACGATGAGCTTCGAATGAGAAGTACTGATTCACTTCAGAAAAGATCGAAATCACTTCGAAAAGTACGGATTCAGTTCAGAAATTATTGGAATCATTAAGAAAAGTTCTAAATCATCTCAGAATGTATTAGACCACTTTATAAATATCCTGAGTCACTTCGGAAAGTACTGAATAACTCTGGAAATGTTCGGAATCACTTTTGAATTGTTCTGAATCACTTAATAAAAAATCTTAACCAAGAACTGAATCGTTCCAGATATGTTCAGAATCACTTCAGAAATGTTCGGAAATACTTCTGAAAGTCCTGATTCACTTCAAATAAATTTGGAATCACTTCTAAAAGAACAGAAACACTTAAAAAAAATGCTCGGCATCAATTCGCAAGGTATTTAATCACTTAAGGAAAGTCCTAATCACTTCAGAAAGTATTAGACCACTTTAGAAATATTCTGAGTCACTTCGGAAAGTACTGAATAACTCTAGAAATGTTCTGAACCACTTCTGAATTGTTCTGAATCACATAATAAAAAATCGGAACCACCTCTAAAAGAACTGAATCGTTTCAGATATGTTCAGAATCACTTCAGGAAGTACTGAATCACTTCAGAAGTGTTCGGAAATACTTCTGAACGTACTGAATCACTTCAAATAAATTCGGAATCACTTCTAAGATAACTAAAACACTTCAGAAATCTTCGGCATCACTTTCGCAAAGTATTGAATCACTTAAGGAAAGCTCTAAATCACTTCGGAAAGTACTGAATAACTCTGGAAATGTTCTGAACTACTTCTGAATTGTTCTGAATCACTCAACAAAAATCGGAACCACCTCTAAAAGAACTGAATCGTTCCAGATATGTTCGGAATCACTTCTGGAAGTACTTAATCACTTCAAAAGTGTTCGGAAATACTTCTGAAAGTACTGAATCACTTCAAATAAATTCGGAATTTCTTCTAAAAGAACTCAAACACTTCAGAAATTCTCGGCATCACTTCGCAAGGTATTGAATCACTTAAGGAAAGTCAGAAAGTATAAGCCCACTTCTGAATTGTTCTGAATCACTTCATAAAAAATCGGAACCACCTGTAAAAGAATTGAATCATTCCAGATATGTACGGAATCACTTCAGAAATTACTGAATCACTTCAAAAAAGTTCGGAATAGGATTGGGCGATCTTGGATCGATCTTTGGAAGATCGATCTTTTTCTTCTTCTTCTTCTTCTTCTTCTTCTTCTTCTTCTTCTTCTTCTTCTCCTTCTTCTTCTTCTTCTTCTTCTTCTTCTTCTTCTTCACATTTCAAGCTTATTGCATATCGCATATTAGCTTATTGCGTGCTCTCAACTTAGTGTTCTAGATGCACTTCCACAGTTATTAATTGGGAGCTTTCGATGCCTGTACCATTTTTGCATTGATATGATTGTGTGGCAAGTCCAATCATACTTCTATGCCCAGGGAAGTCGAGAAATTTTCCAACCCGAAAAATTCCTAGACCGAACCGGGAATCGAACCCAGCCACCTCCAGCATGGTCTTGCTTTGTAGCTGCACCTTTACCGACTGAGCTAAGGGAGGCCCCGATCGATCTTTTTCATCCCGATTTAAGATTTTTCGGATCGATTCTTTGTCCACGAAAAGATCGAAAAGATCGATCTCTTCTTTCGATCTTTTCGATCTTAAAAAAATTGTATTGACATTGCAAAAAACGATTTACTCTCACCCCAGACTGCGTGTTAAATTTAACGGACATTGTTCCCTACAATGACGTCACTATTTGCGATTCCGATATTAACGAATACAGCAACATTTGAAGGTTTTCCTACCCCCTTCCTTCTTTGCTCATTGCTTCTTACTGTCACGACAACATTTAATTGAATATTATAAAGGAAAGAATTTCTTGGGGTACCAACGTAAACAAGCGGTAGTCCATTCTATATGTCTAGATAGAGCTGGAATTAGGGCCTAACAGCTTTTGTAAACAATGACTTCTCTTGATGATTTCTAGAAATTCAAGGGTCGCCCACGCAAACCAACATCCTCATCGGGTAGGGAAAGACTTCCCCTATTCGATGGTTAGGTTTGTCTGCGAGAACGTGCCTTGAATTCCTAGAAATCATCGATAGGAGTCATTGTTTACAAATGCTGTTACACCCTAATTCCAGCTCTATCTAGATGTAAGAGTATTGATGGTCCGAAAGTGAGGATAACAATAACAAACAATTGGCTAAAGCCGAAGTGAGGATAGCAAACTAAGCACTTGAACATGGAATTGCGCAAGTGTGCGAGTTATAAACGTCAAGAAAGGTCAATAAGCATAAAAATCATAAGATCGATCTACCAAAGATTGATTCTTTGGTACCGATTTAATCAGTGGACCGATTCTAGAGCCAAATATAAGATCGATCCGTCAAGATCGGAAACGTACTGAAATACTTCTGAATGTACTGAATCACTTCAAATAAATTCGGAATCACATCTAAACGAACTAAAACACTTCAGAAATGCTCGGCTTCGCAAAGTATTGAATCACTTAAGGAAAGTTCTAAATCACTTTCGAAGGTACTGAATCACATCATACAAATTCTGAATCATTTCGGAAAGTACTGAATCAGTTCAGAAATGTTCGGAAATACTTCTGAAAGTACTGAATCACTTCAAAGAAATTCCTAATCACTTATAAAAGAACTGAATCACTTCGGAAATGTTTTGAATCACTTCGGAATTGTTCTTTATCACTTCAGAAAGTACTGAATCACTTTATAAAAAATCGAAATCACTGCTAAGAGAACAGAATCGTTCCAGATGTGTTCATAAGCACTTCGGAAAGTATTCAATCACTTCAGAAAAGTTGTAAACCTCATAGGAAATTAATAGATCACATGCCGAAGAGATATAACTGGATTAAAATGCAGAAAAGTAACAAAAAACTGGTTCGCCAGGTGCACTTGTCAAACTACCTCCATTATTTCGATAAACTGAAGTTATGGTAATCGTCAGCAAATTTGCTTGAAAATATATTTTCTACAACATTGCACAGAAACATTATTCTATATCTGTTGAAATAAAATGTTAGTTTTCTGGAATACAGTTGCACCTTTAGGAAAACTTAAGGTGGATATTCCAAAAGATGCAAAAGATAAAGTCATGAATATCTTCTGAATACACTTAAATGCCAAAATGTACGCATTCATCAGAAAACAATTAATTTGATAAATTTTCACTTTTAAACCACTGCTTAGCTTAGATTCATTTTACGCAAGATCACTTCTCAAGTAACATTTTTGGTTTTATGGTTACGACATGTAGAATGCCCGATAAAACTTACAATGTTACGACCACATTACAGTGTCTGGTCATGTCGTGAATGCTTACAGATGTCGTTTATTTCTAATCTAATCTAATACAAACGTAGTCAATACGAGAAAGCATCCTGGAATATGACTATTTAGATTACCCAAGTAACCAATAAACCCACTGATCCGTCTTTTTGCAACATAAGGCAAATATGCGGCAATATAAAGCTTAGCAAGCCCTATGTTAGCCGTGTATCAGCCTTATATTGTCTTACTTGGGTAGATAACGCCTAATTATTTTTCTTGTTAATATTGATATTTGCAAAACCATACGTATACAATGAAACATGAAAAAGTTACAGACAATTCTGGATGCCCGTTATATAACTTGAATAGTCCTTAAAAGCCCATTGCGAGAAATGAATCCTAAATAACCTGCTACATGCATACCTCGATATAACGTAACTGTCACTTCTGACTTCCATCGTCGATATCTTACAAATAACAATTCAATTATTCAAATTGGCATGCCCCATAGATGAAGGATAAAACAGTGACGTGAAAAGTGACAGTTACGTTATATTGAGGTATACCCGTTAAGCCAACAACAACTAATTTGAAGACACAAATAAAATTCCATCTCAGCCCACAGTCATCTGACTAGTCGGTCTAAACCGGAGTCCCCATGTTCCATCGCTCGTGCCGTTCATCAGCTGTCTAAAAGCCGGCAAACTGACAGCACATCGTAACGTAAACACAAGTCTATGCTAACAACATAATCCACCCAACCCAGCACCAGCACAACATGCTATGAGAGCGAACCATGTGCTTGGGAGGTTTGAAAACATTCGCTCTCTCGCGCATACACACAAGAAGCACATCATTCCAAAACCTTCTCTCAACGTTACGGAGTATTTCACAACGTCGGTAGCTGCCGTGAAGAGCGCGTGCTTATCATTCGGAGCTCGCCGTCCACGGAACAAATAGGTACCCCCGCGCTGCTGCTGTCTGCTGGTCCCATAGTTCGCTCGAGGATACATAGGTACCTACCTACTTTACACAGCCAGGCACCGTTTGTCTTTTTTATCGCAGCGCAGGTCGTTGGCTGGGCGCGGGTGGGGTAAGTGTCTGCCGCGAGATATAGCTACCGTACTTCAATTTTGTTTGCTGGGGCTGGGAAAAGCGAGTGACATCAGCCCCGATTGTGACGATGCAAATTTTGTTTTAATTTGTTCCAGATTGAGCGAAGGATTTATACCGAAAACAGTGACGTAAGCAAGCGAGTCGGTTCAAGTAAGGCGCCTGGGCTGTTAGTCGTCATCGTTCGGAAATAGCTGCAGCTGCTGGATTTCGTAAGTGATGAGTAGCATGAATTTCTTTCATAGATAGTCTTATCTGGGATCACATATCAGCTGAGTATTGCCGCTGTTTTCTATAAAAGTGCCTCGCCGGAATAGACACACCAATCATATTAGATCGAGTTTCTGGTGGTGAAACAGTGCAGAGCGCCGTTTGTTATTAAGTGTTAGAATTTTCGCAACTTAACCTTGACTTGGGGAAGGCGCGTGTGTGCTATTGCGTTTTGACGCGGCGAAGGGGCTCCGGAATTTATTGAACAATATTCA
Organism: Ochlerotatus camptorhynchus; assembly: GCF_037179485.1. NCBI lineage: Eukaryota > Metazoa > Arthropoda > Insecta > Diptera > Culicidae > Ochlerotatus > Ochlerotatus camptorhynchus. Next base: position 2,489,382 of record NW_027040604.1, on the reverse strand, counting down.
GCTTGGTCAATTTACACTCACTGCACCAATACCGTCCCGTACGGGGAAGTGATATCGCAGTCAGCAGGTCAGTCAATTTATCCAATCAGACACACACACACATCCAAGCCGTCCCGTAGTATATCGAGGCGGCACCGCCGTATAGCGTGTAAGTGTTGATGTGGTTGTATAGTAAACAAAAGCATCGCGGCGGCGTGTCCTTGATTCACATCTGATTTCTATGGTGCCTCTGGTGACCTAAACAAACCCCTTCAGCCTTTAGCTGTACCGGGTCGAAAAAGTAAAAGTCATCGTTAAGTGGCAACAACTGCTCGAGGAGAGGAATCATTTAGCTGCAGAATGTAATTGAGTCTAAGCGACACGGTATATTGGAATTAGTGTTACGTAACATGTAAGAGCGCTATCGGTGATTAGCCATTATTCAGTGTGGCGTGCATGGGCCCAATATCGGACAAATTGGCTTCAGTACAATAGGCTTATCAGTCGGTCAGTGAGAAGGTTGATTAATGTGGTTTGGCTAATGTCATGTTTGTGGTAAACGCTACGTCGAATTATCGTAACATCTAAAAGCTTTGTACAAACTAAAACAAGTTTTAACATGGTTACACCATATGTGCTGTAGATTGCGAAATTAAGCGAAGATTCTAGCTACCTGTCGTAGCTTTTACTAACCACCGGAAATGTGAATTCTAGAAAACGAAATCAGCAGTGATTAGCCCCAAAATCATAAATATGCGTCGGGCTAAAATTAGTAGTTGAAGAAAAAAACATAGATTGTGACCAACTTGGAGAACTTCAGTGAAAAGTAATAGTATTTCATGACCGATCGAAACATCGATCTTATGAATATGTTTGAATAGATTTTGTGTCCAATGCAGAGTGCCAAGTTAAGAAAAAATGTGTGTTACTCTTGTTATGTGTGAGGCCTGTCATAGGTTGAACACTGTGAGCGAGCACACTGAGCTTAAGTTGATCCATCAGTAATCAATCACTTCTATCAACGAGAATTGCTCATGCTTACCCCAATGGTGGAAAAGACTCGAGTTTTTAAAAGCCCAATTCCATTTTTTCAGTAAACAATGGATTTCGTTTCAGGGAAAGACAGGGAAGGACTATTAGTTAACGTTTCATGTCACTACACGTTTACCAAGAGTAAAAAAAACTTAATTTATCGGTTATCACTTCTTAAACGATTGGAAAAAAAATGATGAAGACACTGATGAAATGAAATGTTGGAAAATAATGAAAAATTATGAAATCCTGGACAAGTTTCCCTCTTTTGTCACGTATAGTGAATTTTGAGAACTCGATATTGAAGGGACCATCGAGTTATAGAATTATCGAGTAATTATTAGTAATTAATAGACTGTATTTCGTATAGCTTATGCATTGCATTGGGGTGTGCAACCCACTGGAACATGACGTACTTTATCTACCCATAAAAGCGTGACTGTCCAATCTCTGCGTGATTTTCTAATCAGATGGGACAGTTATGCTTTTGGAGGCAGATAAGGAATACAGGAACGCGATCAGTAGTTGTGAGATTACTTAATTACTTGAACTGGGTTCGTAGATAGCGTCTAAGTTAAAAAAGTGAATCAATCCAAAAAATTTATGAGGAGGACTCCAAGGCAATACTGTTTTGCGAAAATTTAAAAGATCTAACGAAATTATCAGGAGAATTCAAAGTAAACTCTGAGGATATATTCAAAGGCATTCTAAGTAACTCTCCAAGGGCTGCGACCCACTGGTTTCTTCAAATGACCTAACACTAACCCTTCGCTAACCCTTTTGGTATTTTAAGGTCAACTTTTTACCAGCTTTTAGGCTTGTGTTTGGAAGGATCTGAAACTTCTGAATATGTAATATTGATATTATTTTGGCAAATCATTGCGCAGTTTGCAATGTAGACTACTAGAACACTAATAACTATAACCTAACCTCAAAATTAATGTGAACTGATTAAGAGCTGAATCCAGCTTTCCATGCTCGGTAATGGCGGCCTGTTTGTATGAATAAATGTATCCTTAACTGTGCTTTTGACACTATCTGGATGTTCGAATTTCAACCCCTTCCCTTTCCCTCTCCCAGGAACAGAAGAAAATGGAACAACATACGCCCTCCAGTTAGTGTCAAAAAGCACAGTGAAGGATACATTTATTCATACAAACAGGCCGCCATTACCGAGCATGGAAAGCTGGATAAGCCAATTTTTAGCTGAAGAAGCATATTTTTGCATGAATAAGCTCTGAATAATGTTTGTTGGGGTAGTCCCGGGTTTCTCCTGGTTTTCCTGGTTAATTATAAAATTCCCGGTTATTTCCCGGTTCGCTGGCTACCCTGGACATAAGCAAAGTCCTACGAAATAAGATCAGAATAAACAAAATCCATTGACAAAAGAGTTTGCTGTGATGGTAGAATATATTTGAATATATCGTGATATATTTTAATATATTAACAAAGCAAATGTTGAGTTCACGCAAATGTCTAGCCCCTTGCTATGTTATTATAAACCAGTATAAAACATGAGCGATTATTATAATTGAAATATCGTTAAAATGTCACTTGACGAGAAGAAAACAATGCGCGAAATTACACAAAACACGTTTTTCTGATCTAATTTTAATGACAGCACACGTTTGTGAGTTCACAACATTAATCAATCATCAATCATATTAGCTACCTACTTGAGATGGTTTCCAGTAAGCCTAGTTTACAACGCTTGCTACGTTCAGCACAGCTTAGAAAACGAAACTGTCTCTCTTCCTTATCACCAACAAGTTATCTGGTTCCTAAAGGCGCACAAACGGCATCAATAGACTAAGCTTTTTTGTTTCATTTTGTGTCTACTTATTATGCGGCGTCATTTTGAAATCAAAATGCTGATCTTGGAAGAAACCAAGTTTGTTCTGTTTGCTGGTGGTTCACCTCTTTAGTTTGTATTTATTTACCAGAGAGAGAGCACTTGAGTCAAGACAAGTAGAGGTACTCGAACTTGTCAAACATTTGAGTTTAGTTCTACGAAAGAATGAGCTAATGCAAGTTCCGTCACCTGATCATACCTTCAATCAATTCATTACGTAAAGTTTCATTAACCTCGGCCAAGTATAATCAAATGAACGTAGTTCCGCCTGGCAAACGCGATTGCGATTAAGCTATCATACACAAATTTGCCAACTTAGGAAATCGCAGCGCGGTCGCTTTTGCGGAGTATGCGTTCTATTGCAAAGAATTTCGGTACACAACAAGCACTCATTCCGGTATCATTTTTCCTTTACAGAAATAAACGAAAACAAATCAGCGCACGATGGGTCTGCTGAGCGAGGGTAGTCCGCTGAGTTGGGAGGAAACGAAGGTACTGGCGCAGCATGTGCGAGAGCATGGCATCGAACAGTTCATCAATATGTACGCCCGGCTCAAGGATAGGCAGGGTGATGTCCTAAAGTGGGGCGACGAGGTCGAGTACATCATCGTGCGTTTCAACGACGAGAAAAAGGAAACGCAGGTTTCGCTGCGGGCTCGCGAGATGCTGGCCGTGCTCAACGAGAAGGAACACAGCGATCCGACAGGTGAGGCCGTGGGGAAATTTAAATGAATGACATTTGAACAAGTTCAGATATAGTATAGGCTTACCGAACAGAAAGTGTAGTTCAAAAATGTCATGCTCTTCAAATTTCAGAGGTCTTCCCAGTTGAGCTTTAAGACATGTATGTACAATAGGGTGCTTAACGTTTTATGTTTGCAATCACAGGCTTGTTGCCTATTGTCATGGCAACCACGTATTTAATTTTGACAGCATTTAGATAACTAGAACCAAAGCTCGAGTGATATTAGTGAAATTACAAATATACAAACTTGAAAACGATTGCACGACCCCTTAACTAGAGAGGGTCTAGTATAAGAGAGAAGCGGATTCAAAACTAACTGCCTTGGCAACCTATGCCTAGGTGATTTCTAACAACACTGCCAATGCAATGAAAATCGGCGGTGCATACTAGACCCTCTCTACGTTAAACCATCTTTACCATTTTTTTGCAAAGGCTCATATTTTGGGGTTATCCAATCATTGAACTTTTTTTTAACAAATGCTTGATGATTTAAATCAATTTTGTTGACGTCAATATTAGATTTTTTTTTCCTTAAAAATGAGTTTTGCATAAGTACCTTTCAATTTAAAAGCTAAACACGTCTTTTGGAAGCTGAGACTTTTCCCTTTAAGATACAAATCAAATTATGATGGAACACCTCGTTCTTTGCAATGAAACAGTAGAAAGCTAAATTACCTCTCGGTATTCTCCACAGAATTTCCAGGAATGCTCCCAGACACAATCGTTTGACAATTCCCTTGAAATTATGTTCAGAATTTCCATGAAAATCTGCTCGATTTTCCCTTGCATTTTTTCTCGGAAACCCTTTGGAATATTTTGCGGCACTCCCGTAAAACGCTACTCAGAATTCCCACGGAATTTCTTCATATATTTCCCTCCGAATTCTCCTGAAAATTCCCATTCGATTCTTTTCAGAATTCGCTTGAAAATATATTTAATTCCTTCAATAATCTGACCGTTTTTAATCTGAACACTTTTTAGTTTGAACCCCGCTAATCAGCACATCATGCAAACTAAAAACTGCTCAAACGTCATTTCGTTCATGGAATGGGAGTGCGAAAGGAACGATGCGAAACGGGACGCAGAATCAAAACAAAATAGCAAATAAGTTCATAGGGTTACTAGATGCTCAAATTAAAAATGAACCCCGTTAATATGCATGAAGTGTCGTTCCGATTAACGGGGGTCTACCAACCGGTGGAAACTAACGATTTTAAATTGGCTCACTACTTGACTCGCCTATTGGTCCCAAGCAAATCGATTAACGTACCCCATCGAAATTCTATGTTTGTTTTGATTCGATATGAAAGTTTGACAGATAAAATGAGGGATTCGTTGATTTTCCTATGTTTCGAGGGGTGCATCGACTAGCTTGGGACCGAAGATAGTACCAAAGCTGAGCCAAAAAGTTGACCACATTACTTCGGGACCTTCTAGTCTTAGAGTTACCTCTATGGGTCTACGGAAAATCTCATCAGAATTACTTTGGAGCAATTCTCAGACCTCGATTTACTAGAACGGTTTTCGGAATTCCCTGGAAACTCTCATCAGCACTCCCTTCTATTTGCCTACGAACTCCTTTGGAATTCTACTCCTAATCTCCATTGAGTTCTCTTTGAATTGAAATTGTACTCAGAACTAACATGATAGTCTTCTTAAAACGTGTAAGGTGTTTTCCTCACAACTTCCGTGGTGAAGCGGACGAGTGAAAGATCGCTCGACTTTGATACTTTCATCATTCATGAAACAAACCAACCGGGGTTTCATGACGTGGATGACGGAAAATGAAAATATATGAAAGGGTGTCGGTGAAAGGGATTGAAAGCCATAAAGAGGTTTCGTTTCAACTCGAACATCGACGTTACTTTCATTGAAAGGGGTGAGCAATGCAACGATGAGAAAATCCACAGCAAGCCTTTCGTTCTAAGCGTGTCTAGCTAGACGTTGTAGAAATGAAGCGTTTAACACGTTATATGAAAGAAACAAAACTCGAGTTCATTTTAGAGCTTCGAAAATGTAGAGTCTTGGCTGTAGGTGAGCATTAGCCGTAGTTTCAGGATTGTAGTCTTATCATCATAAAATTTGCCGTAGGGTTGTGAAAGCCTCCCCCGGATTCCCTTAGAATGCGCCCTGAACCTCCTTCCCATTTGCTTTAAAGTTCCCTGTAATTCTATTCACAAACCCCAGAATAGTCTCTTCAGAACTAGTTTGGCATTTACCTTTTCAATTGTCTAAAAAATAATCCACAAAAAAATTTCCACAAAATTCCTTTAGAATTATCCATATAATTCCTCCTCAATGCCCCTCAATTTATTTGGCGTAAATTCAATGCATCAAGTGTAAGAATCCTGAAAATTTTGCCATATTTGAAGTAAAAATAATATACGGCTTCAAGCTCTATATTAGCCGCATATCAACCTTAAAGAGCCTGAATTTATAAAGAGACGACATCTTATCCATTTGATAGGTCTTCTGCTCGATTGGAATGACTTTTCCTATGACTTTGACAGACAATCGATTGTTCCAATTTTGACATGTCACCTCTTTATAAATGTAGGCTCTTTAATCAACCTTATACTGCAAAAAGGCGAATTGACGGGCTTGTTGGTTACTTAAGGTACATTTAGACTATCTGATTTGTTGGTCTGATTCGAGCGGACTGCTCGATAATTTTGTCGGATGCAATGTTCAGATGCGTTCACACGTTTTCGTCATGATGATAAGATTTGACGTTTGATTTGTCGAAGGAAATAGATTTGTATTTAATTTTCATTCGACTCATTCAGCAAAATAACCGGGAGGTGAAAATATTGATTTTTTTTTTGTTTTCTAAAATTCACGGATTTGAACTGCTGAACAGCAAAAAATTTATTCTGATATCACATCAAACTGGATGCACTTCAATCGTGTCATAAATATGGTATAATATTACTTGCCAAAAAGGACAAAATTATCATTAAAACATTGCATATACTGACATTACGCTGCTTTTAATGCATTTGTTTATTTTTGTGGCCATAAAAATTGCATGAGAATTTCGACATGATTGAAGTGCATCCTCTTGGATGTAATATTAAAATTAATTTTTTGCTGTGAGAAGAATGCTTGATTTGTGTTTTTATGAACCGATTTAACTATTCAATATTATTATTTAATAAATTATTTTACTGATTGTTATTTACCAGTGTGATTGGTCAAAAGATACTATAACGGCTTTGATCATGGCATGGTCAACAAAACAGTGTTTATATAATACTAAGCATGTATTATATAAGAATAAGTATGTCAGACAGCAGGTTTGAGATCTAGCTAAGATTTCTACTGAGAAAGTAGTTGAGCTTCAGCGTAGTTCGTAAATCTAGAGAACAGAACCACAAAACTTCAGAAAATTTTACAGAATTTAACAGAAATTTGCAGAAATTCTAAAAAAATCATAAGAGAGATTGTAGATCTTCAGATAAATTTTCAAAAATTCAAGCAAGCTAAAATATGTTCAGACCAATTTGTAAAATTGTAAGGATAATTTTGCAAATCTTCAGGGAAATTCGCAGAACTTCAGACAAGTCCAAGAATCTACAGTGAAATGTAAAAAAAATCACAGAAGTTTAGAGATCTACTGAAATCTTTTGAACATCAGAAAAGTTCGTAGATCTTCAGAACAAAGCTACAGAACTTTTGAAAAAATCACAAGAATGGTCATAGATCTTCAGATAAATTTGAAGACCTTCCAAGAAAAAGTGCAGATTTTCTGATACATTTTTAGAATCTCAGAAATTTTAATGGCTCTCCAATGAAATTTGCTGAACTTCAGGGAAGTTCAGCGATTTAAAAAAATTATTGATACTATTTCAGGGAAATTTGTAGATCATGAGAGAAATATTTAAAACTTCAAGGAAGCTCAAATATTTCAAGATAAATTTTGAGAACTTTAGGTAATTTTAAACATCTCCAGGGAAATTTTCAGATCTTCAGGGTAGCCCGCAATTCGTAGATCTGTAGAATAGAACTACGGAGCTTCAGGCATTTTTACATAACTTAAAAGGTATTTGCAGAACTTTGGAAGAGTATATATTAAGAGAAATATTCAGAACTACAAGCAATTTTGCAGATCTTCAGAAACATTCCGTGGTTCAGACAGCTTCACAGTTTCAGAACAATTTGAGATCTTCAGAAAAAATCATAAAGACAAAAAGTACATCAATTCCAAAAACAAATCTTAGCAAAGTACCCAAGATTTTGCAGAACTCCATGGAAGATAGAAATAGATTGATCTGAAGAACTTCAGAGAAGTCCGTAGACTTTAAGAGAAGTCTGTAAAACTTCAGGAAGTTCGTACATTTTTAGAAAAAAAATCCAAACTTCAGCAAAACTAACATAACTTTGGGAATGTTCGCCGATCTTTAGAAATATTTACACAACTTCGTAAATACACAAGAGAAATTTTGAAAACATTAGCGAAGTTCAAATATTGTCTAAATATTTGTAGAGCTTTGGGGTATTTCAAAGAATTTCATGTAAATCCGCAGAACTTTATGGAAGTCCAAGATCCACAAAGAAATTTACAGGAATTTAGAGAAGTTCAGAGATCTACTGAAAAATTTACTGAACTTCAAGGCAGTTCGTAGATCTTCAGAGCAGAAACACAGTACTTAAGAAAACTTTACAGAATTTAACAGAAATTTTAGGAACTTCAGAAAAATTTAGAGGGTAGATCGTAAATGTACTGAAAATAAGAATTTTATTAAGGTTCTTGTATTTTAAGAGAAATTAACAGAGCTTCAGGAGAGTTCGCTGATATTAAGATATATTTGCACAATTTCAGAAAAATTAGAAGATCTTCAGAGAACTTCCAAAAATTTCCGGGAAGCTCAAAATTTTCTAGATAAATTTTTCAATTGTTTTAGGGAATTGTGTTGATGTTCAGAGATATTTGCCGAAATTCATTGGATCATGACAATCTGCAGAGAAAATTACAGAACCTTAGAGAAGTTCGTTGATTTTTAGAAATTTATTGAATGTTGGAGATAATTGTTGATCTTTACCCAAGTAAAATTGCAAGTTTTATCGAGGTTTTAAAGCGTTCTACAAGTCTAAAACATGGTCTACAGAACCCTCATAAAACCAAAATTGATGCATGGGTAAGAATCTTTTTTAAATTTTTAGTCAAATTTGCAGAACTTTTGAAGAGCACACATAACTTCAAATAAATCTGCAGAACTATCGAGAAATGTACAGACCTTCAACAAATATTTTTGATCTTCAAACATATTTTACCAGAAAACAGAAACAATACTTCAGGGATGTCCACGGGTTTTCAGAGAAATATGCAGAATTGAGTTCTTAACGGCAATTTTCAGAACTCAAGGAATCATGTAGATCTATAGAGAACTTTTCCCAATAGCTTCGTCTTCATTTTGCAGTTCTTGAAGGACACGATGAGCCAGATCCCTGCCGGTGTTCTTCCTGAGCAATTATTTCCTACTCCACAAAGTTCACCTTATCCTTCTAATTTTATTTAAAATAATAAAAGCAAATACGCCTCCCGAAGCTAGAGCAATTTTCCGATAACTCATTATGGAAGTATTTACTTTTGATTCCTGGTACAGTTTTGTTTTGAAATCAAAATTAACAGTTCTTTGGACATGTGCAAGCAGTGTGAACACCAGGAAACAGGGAGGTTCGACAATGGGTGTCGAAAGTAAAATCGAGCAGATTTTTCATTATGGCGGCGGTCAAAATCAGACCAAGAAATCAGATAGTCTAAACGGACCTTTAGGTTTCAAAATTGACCACTTTGTCAAGCAGTTTTGGCGTGACTTTCTACCAGCGATTTCACAAAACTTGACCAACTAATTTCTATTTTTTATGAAATGCACAAATGATGGCTACCTTTCTCGTGATTCTAGAAGAATAAATCTCAAAATAATGTTTTATTTCAAAGTTCGAGTGGTAGTAAACGTCATTTTAACTGCTCGAATGAAGTGGTTAATTGCCTGACCCGATCGAACTTTGCCCATCGCTGAAGGGTTTCTGTTGCTCGTCGTCAATGTGGTATTTATTGCTGAATTCCTGAACTCAAGTTGGACTTGAGGGGGACTTTTATGAACCAATTTTCTGTCAAACGCGAACCAGCACCTGATTGGTCGGGCGACGTATAGAAACGCGAGAAACTTTTCTTGCATTTTGACAGTCGACTGCGTTGTCCATAATGAAATAGTTTTGGCACGGTCGTTTCCACGAGAGAAGAAAAACACGTCACAGAAAAAAAGAAACCAGTTGTCTCCTCTTTCTCTTAGATTCCTACCATTGTTGCCTACATTTCGTGGATACACGGCAAGCACGTCTCCCTACTCGTAAATGTGTCTACTTAGGGATTCAGTTTTTTTTCTTTTCTGCAGGTGGGCGCATGACTGTCCCATGTTCTATGATGGTCATTCATATGGCACAATTATGCCTCCACCGGCAGTTTTCGTCTATCACATATTTGGTTACTGGAACATGATTAAATCATACAGTAAATATTGCTCACTAGCTAACCAATCCTTATTTTATTTTCTAGGCGTAAAATCACTCTGGAGACCGGAGTATGGAGCCTACATGATCGAGGGCACTCCCGGGAAACCCTACGGAGGCTTGTTGGCTCACTTCAACGTTGTGGAAGCCAACATGCGCTATCGCCGCATTGAGGTGGCCGAACTTTTGTCGCCGGGAGAGCACGTTATGTCGATTACGAACTTCCCACGCTTGGGTGCCCCCAATTTCACCTACCCGCGAGCGAAGCCAACACCCGAGGATGAATCCTGTGCAGCTCGATCGCTATATTTCCCCGATGAAGCTATCTACCCGGGACATCCCCGCTTCAAGACACTTACCCGTAACATCCGTCAGCGACGAGGTGAAAAGGTGTCCATCAATTTGCCCATTTTCCGAGATAAGAACACGGTGATTCCTGTCATTGGAAGTCTACCGGATAAACCGGACCACGTACATATGGACGCGATGGGCTTCGGGATGGGCTGCTGCTGTCTGCAGCTGACATTCCAAGCTTGTAACATAACCGAAGCACGTACGCTGTACGATCAGCTGACTCCGATGTGTCCGATTATGTTGGCCCTGACGGCCGCTAGTCCAGCCTATCGGGGATATCTGACCGACGTAGACTGTCGTTGGAATGTCATTTCTGCCTCAGTGGACTGTCGAACGAAGGAGGAGAGAGGAGAACTACCGCTCAAAAATGATCGATTCCGAATCTATAAATCTCGCTACGATTCCATCGATTCCTACTTATCCCCAGCTGGTGAAAAGTAAACTCTTTAACCATTTAACCCTTGTATCTGTGGATTAATGTGATTTTTTTTTGCCGAACTTCTAGGTACAACGACGTGCCTTTGGTGTTGGACGAAAAATTGTACAACCGTCTCCGCGAAGGTGACATCGATCACCTACTGGCGCAGCACGTTGCACATCTCTTCATTCGGGATTCCGTTTCCTTGTTCAGCGAAAAGGTTCACCAGAACGACAAAGAGGACACCGATCACTTTGAGAACATTCAATCTACCAACTGGCAGACGATGCGCTTTAAACCGCCTCCACCGAACTCTCCAATCGGTTGGCGCGTAGAATTCCGACCATGCGAGGCACAGCTGACCGATTTCGAGAACGCTGCCATCGTTTGTTTCGTGGTACTGCTTACCAGAGTGATTTTGTCCTACCAGTTGGATTTTCTCATTCCGATCAGCAAGGTGGACGAAAATATGCAAACCTCTCAGAAACGGGGTGCCGTGTTGACGGAGAAGTTCTGGTTCAAGAAAAACATCACCGGCATTTCCACCGGTGGACAAAAGAACAGTAACGATACAGCAGCTCAGGTTAACTCGACGGAAGCGACCAATCACGACAACGAAAACGGTATAGACGAGGAGTACGAATTGATGACTATCGATCAGATCATCAACGGTAAGGAAAATTTTCCCGGACTCGTTCCGCTGATCAACAGCTATCTCGGATCGATGGATGTGGACACCGATACGCACTGTACGATTCAGCAGTACCTCAGGTTGATTCAGAAACGGGCATCTGGAGAGTTGCTCACCACCGCCTCTTGGATGAGACAGGAGATTACCGGGCATGAAGAGTACAAGTGAGTATGACTTTTTTTTACCTCAACGGGCAGCGTTGCAGATAACTAGGGACAAGTGTGGTTACTTATAGGAGTGTCTCCCTTCCAAATTTAAAAAAATATTCTTAATAAGAAAAACAAAGTTCAAACAAGTTTGCGTAAATCGACATCTGTCTTTTATAATTTAAACTCTCTTAAGCACACCTACTCACATTACCCTTCATCCATCTCCCCAACAGGCAAGATTCGGTGGTCAGCGAGCGCATCTGCTACGACCTGCTGAAGAAGGCCAAGGACATCCAGGATGGCATCCGACCCTGTCCGGAGCTGCTGGGAACTAACATCAACTCGAAGACCGCCGACAACATTCCGCCAGCGATCGAGAAGCATCTGACCAAACTGTGCTAAACTCATCTTATTGGAGTGTCTATAAACAATACCGTCTCATGCCATTGTGTTTCCATGCATTTAATCCGATGAGAAAAGAAGCTGAAGTTCGAACCAGAATTATTCACGCAAGACTTGAATTGTAACAGTTTTGACTATGCGGGTAAATTTTTCCTTGTTTCGGTTTGATCAGAGGTCAGTTCCAATTTGCCGGCAATGAAAACACAAACTCAACATAAACATGTCTATTTGCTGTAGGACTGCTTCAAATTATATTGTTTTTTTTTTTTTTTAATAAGTGTAGTAACGAATAGCCAGTAGACGATCACGTATACTTAAATTTTGGAAACGATTTTTGTACTTTTTACCGTTGGGTAAGCAAAGACCTTTATTAAGTTTTGAGTTCTGATTTGAGAGATACAATTATATTATACATACATGTTATACTTTAGTTGGTAGCGAGGGAGTTCAGAGTATGTAGAGGGCATTTTTCTTTTTCTTTTCATTACAAGTTAGCAGGCAGGTGATTTATCCGCGGTAGTATTCTTTTTTCATGGGCCAAATAGAACAATAACATAGTACTTTACACATACCAACTTGCAGAATAAGAAATGAGTGTTCTTCATGTATTTTTACCGTCAATCAATAAAAGAAACGGATCCTGAATCTGACCTCACAAATCTGTCATGGACTTTTAATACCGCAAACCCCAACATGCGCTCTTACGTCTGTTAGAAAATTGACTAGGTCTACTTCGTGGGAAAAGTTAATTTCAGGGGATATTCCGAGGAATAAAAAAGTCAAAGAATCCTGTTACCGTGTAAATGTACATATGGGTCCTACGGTAGAAGCTCGACCTGAGCGAAAGCGCAGTTCTAGAGCGAGTAAGCACTCAACCGAACACTAGCATATTGCTATTCGGTATGCACACATGCGTGAGAACCATAAAAGTGATCAGTAATGATCGACATAACGATTATTTTAATTATATGTAGCTACAAACAAGCAGTGGCAGGACATCGCAGCAGGCGGAGGAGTCTCAATAAGAAAATTTAAGCAAGTCGATAGAAATTTTACCTTGCTCCTGGTCATGGCAAAGGCATGCAGCCACCCAGGATAAAAATACAGAGTGAGTCGTTTGTGTTACACCCGAAAGGAGGTGAAAGTAGACCACATTTGCAGCAAAAAAATGTATGACAAGGTAGATCGAAAAATCATTCCTTACCGAGTTATTGATCTATTTATCACAGACAAACAGACAAAACACATTGAATATTGTCCACTGTAAAACATCGTCGCTTAAACATTACCGCCATCTGTTGAGTACACTGTGGTGGGCACTAGAAATACTCAGAGGGAGAGATGGGCGGAGAGAATGTTTTGAGTCAAATGAACTGTCTAAATCTGAGCCAATCGAACATTCCCATTAGAATTTTTCCGAGGATTTTTTATTCTTACTAGAATAAATTTAAGAGTATTGCAATCGAACAGAAATTCCATTACCTTTATGTTTTGTGTGCTTCTCAAATTACACTAGTTTTTGGAATCAAAAACAATATTCTAACTCTATTGATTAGTTGTTCTTCGTTGGTTAATTAATGGCACCAAGAAATGTGCAAAATATTGCGATGCAATCAATTATTATTTTGCACGTAAATCGAATCAAAAATAAAAGTCATGTGACATGCTAGCTACTAGCAAGGTTTGCAAGATAATTTAGGTACAAATCCCTGCTGCCGAATTGTATTTTGTTTTCTCCGCCTATCTCTCCCTCTGAGTATTTCTAGTGGCCACTACGCTGAACAGATTGCGGTAGTGTGTAAACGTCAAACGTAAGGGAATTGACTATGCGCGCCCCAGGTGGTCCGTTAAATGCTTATTCGATGAACAATTTGCGAGTGTTTTGTCTGTTTGTCTGTGTATTTATTTTGCATTTCCGAGCGCTACTTCGTCGTAATCGTCCATTTCCGTTCTATCGAGCAGAAAACATCAGTACATAATCAATGATTTCACCGTGCACAAATCAGTAATACGTTTGTACCGATGCGTTAGTTCACAAGCTACAACACAAAGCCTATTAGAGTGTATTGTGAGAATATGTACACTCATTGTTCTCAAACCAAAAGAAGCGCTCCTAGCGAACTCGCTTTTTCTACCTTTATCCGTAGGACTAAGAAAATCCAATGGCGTTTCAATGTGTTTGGAGTTTGGACGGAATTGAAACTCGTAGGACGAATTTAGAATCAAGAAGCAGTGGCTCTTTATCAAATTCAACGGTACGTATGTAATTTAGAAGTCATCTGTTTAGAAACATTTAATTTATTGTTAAAACCCGTTCAAGAAAGAGGGGTAAAAAGTGGGTTGTGCTTAGTAGGACGGAAATTAGATCAAAAACCCTATCACTTTGTGCTCGGGCACTCGCGAATATAAGGTGATCCAAGAGACGTTTCTCAGTGGAACTGACAGTTAGAAATCTAGAGTTTGTGTGTGATTTGGTGTTAATGGTGCTGAATTTAAACATAAACAAAGCAGAAATTCATATGAGAATAACCTGCCAGTTCTACTGTTATCTGTCAAAAGTTCTTGGTAAACAAAAAAGTCAGCTGATCTTAACTGTCTCGTGTCGTAAACTGCCAGTTTCAGCGTTGCCAGATTGTTTTCAAGCTTATCGGTATGAGAGGTTTAACAAATCTGTATTTATCAGTATTTGCCATTTAAATTAATTTTATATCTTTGGCGATTTTGAAGGCGAAAATTTAAACTTTTGGAACAAGAACTAAGCCGGAAGAAATTTCCGGGTTATGTTTAAACTACTCTGTTACCTGACTTATAACGAATATACGTTGTATACGAGTACCCCGAATACAACGTATAGTTCGTCTAATTTTACATTGCAAATGCTATGCAAAATTAGACGAGTCATACGTTGCATTCGGGGTACTCGTATACAACGTATATTCGTTATAAGTCAGGTAGCACAGTAGCCTCTGAAGGAAGTCGATAAATCATCCAGTAAAAGAAGACAGAAGCTCTTCTGGAGGAAATTCCAGGAGTAGCCATTTCCAGAGGAAGCTAAAAGAAGAAGCTCGGAAGAACCTTCCAATAGATGACGAAAAAAAAACTCTTCGAAATAAGCTCATGGAGAAAGTTTAAAGAAACTTCCAGGAGAATTTGATAGGTACTTTCGGTAAAAGTATAAAGGAACTTTCTGGAGATGCTAGAAGAAACATCTTGAGGTAGTTTAGAAGAAACTTCTCAAGGAAGCCGCAAGAAAAAAAAACCCGGTAGAAAGAGATTTATGGGGGATGTCGAAAGAAATTTCCGGTGGAAATCGGTTGAATCTCCGCCATCCTCATCCCACATTCATTGTATCCTAAAATCCGCATTCGCATCCACATCAACGAAAAAAATAATCATATTTTATTTTCTTGTCCAGATATTCTTCTTTCCAGGGTTGCTTCCACTCACTTGCTATAAAAATTTGATTTTCGGAATTATGAAATCATTAGACATTATAACGATAATTAGTACTTGTAAGTAACAAGAAAATGTTGTTGTTGGCAAACTCCATAGGCCATTGCCGCACAACCACGTATCCTACGAAAAGATCCACCCAGTTGACAAGCAACAATCTCATCCCTCACACACTTAGATTTTTTTGCCGAGATGGGCACCACCGAGCAGCTTAGCATTTTATTTTGCTGGAAATTCAGCAAAAAATATGTTTGTTAGATGAGATCTCGGCAAAATTCCCGTTTGTTAACTGAATCTCGGCAAGTTTTTCCCTGATATCCAGCCAAATAAAATGCCGAGCTGCTCGGTGGTGCCCATCTCGGCGAAAAAATCTAAGTGTGCAGGATGTCCGCTCAGACTCACGAAGATACGACCAGTGGAGGGCTAGTATGGGTGACTTCTCCGTAGCATCAGCAGGTCCTTCGTCCCATTACCCAGCGGCTCCGGTATCTCTGCCGACAGCGGCGTCACCACAAACTGCTTCTGCCGGTGGAGCCCTACTGGGGTCCGCTTCCAAGCTGAAAGCACCGACACCAATATCAGCCAGATCACGATGCAAGAAGGCTATCCCATTGCATGCGAGTTCCTCTTTGATGCCCTCTTCCGGTATGCGAGTTGATTTCAGTCCCTGTCCAACACAATCGTCGACTGCCCAGAGCCAATCGCCTCCGGCCAACATTTCGCCAAGAGATGATTACTCCTCGGATTATTCATCACCTATCACACGACACCCAACTTTCGGAAGCCCCAGAGGGTCTACTTTGGCAATCCAATGGAACATGAATGGCTTCTATAATAACCTTTCGGACCTAGAAATTCTTGTGCAAGACAGCAGGCCCACCATCCTGGCAATCCAGGAGATCTACCGGGCTAGTGTCGGTAAGATGAACCGTGCTCTTGGGGGTCAATATCAATGGATCCTTAGGAGGAACGAAAACATTTTCCACTCTGCGGCAGTCGGGGTGCTAACCTCGATACCTTTCACATCAATTCAGTTAGACACAGATCTTCCAATCGTGGCGATCAGGATAGAGCATCCATTCCCGATGTCCGTTGTCTCGGTGTATCTTCCGTGTGGAAAAATACCGGATCTTAGAAACCAACTATCAAATATACTCCAGCGCGTCGAGGGTCCCATCCTGGTACTAGGGGACATGAACGGCCACCATCCCACTTGGGGCAGCCCAATTGCAAATACCAGAGGCTCCACTATGATGGAAGTGGCCAGAAAACTGGATCTTGTCGTTCTCAAAGATGGTGGCACCACATATACCAGTGGTCAGCGAGCCACATTTATAGATGATCTATGGATGTGACCCTTGCTAGCGCCAACATTATCAGCAGACTCCTCTGGAGCACCGAGGAAGATCCCATGGGTAGTGATCATCACCCGGTGGTAATTCGACTTGACGACCAGCCACAAGACATCTCACGTAGACACCGGACAATATCCAGGATTTCATCAGCTCTGTCTACCAAGTGGCAACCACATCAATCCCGCGGACAAGTCCCAACCAGGGAACCAGGTCGTTACCATGGTGGTCTCCTGAGACAAAAGCTGCTGTTAAGGCCAGAAGGAAGGCTTTAAGCGCAGCTAAACGACTGCCCGCGGACGACCCCTTGAAGGAAGCGGCACAAACTGCATACAGAACTAAACGGAACGAGTGTAGACAGACCATCCGTACGGCCAAAAGCTTGAGCTGGGAGAATTTCCTCGACGGTATTAACGCTGGACAGACGGCCTCTGACCTATGGGGTAAAGTCAACGCGTTGAGCGGTAAACGAAAGTACGGTGGCATGGCTATTCGAATAGACGGCTTAATAACCAGAGACCCCGACAAAATTGCACATGCTATGGGGGAGTACTTTGCAACTCTTTCGGCTCTTAAAGGATATGATGACCATTTCCGTCGCACAACAAATGCGACAACGCATTCGCTGGATAATTTCCACATCCCGGAGGACGATCTACCACTGGAAATTAACCAACCTTGAATCCAGACTGATCTACGGTTTGGAACTGACTTGCCTGGCTGCTGATAGGTTGATTTCCAAACTGGCTCCAGTGTATTATCAGGCCATTAGGATCACATCAGGTCTCCTCCCATCCACCTCCAGGTTGGCAGCCTGCGTGGAGAGTGGAAGGCTACCTTTTAAAAAGTACATTGTTGCATCTGTTTGCAAGAAAGCGATTGGCTTTGCAGAAAAGACTACAGGGACAAGTTACGGAGTGTCCCTCCTCATGGAGTCGAACGATCTCCTGAATAATACCGCCAACCTGGAGCTCCCCCTGTAGCCAGGGTCCACTGGTGTGGAGCCAGAGGTTGGAACTCACCCGGTCTGTCCATCGATCCGGCGATAAAGAACAGTTTCCGGGCGGGAACCCCCTGCGCTAGTGAGAACAGTAGCCGAATTACATCGAACCAAATACAACAATCATCAAGTACGATACACCGACGGATCCCGAAGTGGCGGTAGAGTTGGTATTGGAAATTCCGATCCGGAGCTGTGCACCTTTTACCGACTACCAGACCCATGCAGCGTTTTCACTGCTGAAGCAGCCGCCATTCTCGTAGCTGTCACCCTGCTCTCGAACAAACCGATCGTCATATTCTCCCACTCTGCCAGTGTTTTAGCAGCTCTTCAGTCTGAAATAGCTAAACACCCCTGGATCCAGGGTATCCAGCAGTTCGCACCTAAGGAAACAACCTTTGTCTGGGTCCCCGGACACTGTGGGATCAGAGGTAATGAGGAAGCTGACCTGGCGGCATCCGGAAGACAGTCCAACTTTTACACCAGAAAGGTTCCATAAAGCGGTGGATCAAAATCACTATATGGAACTGCTGGACTAACGAATGGATGCGATCTCGAGACTTATTTATCCGGAAGGTCTAAGGGGATACCAGGAAATGGGAGGATCCACCTGAACACCGACTTCAATCATTCTATCTCGGTTGAGAACCGGCCATAGCAAAGTCTCCCACAACATGGGAGGCGGAGGCGAATTCAGACGACAGTGCAATACGTGAAATGTTCCACTTACAGTAGAGCATTTCTTATGCGAATGCCCCCAGTACCACGGACCCCATTCCCTTTACGGGATCACAGGTAGCATCAGGGATACCCTGAGGGATGACCCATCCAGCATCGCTGCACTATTCTGCTTCCTTCAGGAGGCAGGTCTGATTAACCAAATTTGAACACCCAAGCAACGACAACGGACAATGATTCGGACTCAAAACTATACCTCGGCAACAAATACTAACTCGGACACGGATGAACGAAGATAAGCACGTACAAAGTCACGAAAATGGACGAATGACGGCACTTAAATTAAACACAGTGACTACAAAGGAACAGGACACGGAACTTGACTTATTCAAAGGACAGTAACATCGGTAGCATTAAAGGAAAATTCCCAACTCTGAAATATTAAAACTCTGTTATTATGGAGACTCCCTTCTGGAGCTCCCGCCCATCTCCTAGCTCCGTATCCTCAGGGTTCTCTTCTGGAACCTCACCTCCCCTTCCTATTAGCTCTGTAATTAGGGGGACTCCCGTCTGAAGTCCCCACCCCTCGTTTTTAAGAGATGAACCTGCCCAAAGCTGAAAATCTCTTTAATAAAGCAAAAAAAAAAAATGTTGTAAACTAGGTGTTGGACACATAAAACCTGCCATTATTGCTTTCAGTGCGGTACAACCAGCGAGTTTACGATTCGTGAGTGCTCACACTGAGTGTACGCACACAAGTCGTACATTCGCTGGTTGTGACGCACTACCACTTTTTTCAATGTTCTACAAAGTTGTAAGTGCTTTTTTTTTTATCTAGTTCGTTTATTTGGAAGGCTCAATCGCGTTAGCTTTACGGAGCCGATAATTCATTGTTCACTGTGTGTAACAAGATTCACTTAATTCTATGTCTAGTAGGAGTTGGGCCGATTACTCGCGGCTTTCTCGAGGTTAGAAGGGTACATTTTCGAAGGATAGGATCAGGGGAGGAGCTTGGGGTAGGGTTTCGTTGTCTCATCAGAGCGTTGTCGCCAGTATGAACGGTAGTGCTGTTCTAGCTTCGTCCGGAGTTCGACCGGCTATGGTGGGTGACCAGTGGGCGACGATGAGACTCATCGAGACGGGGGGACAAGACAAACAAAAAGTAATAAAGAGAGACAAAAGACAAAAGGAATTAAATTCGTATACTAGACATTTGAAGAAAAACATAAACGGACTGCATATAGCAGAGATCACGGGTTGCCAACACGTCTCTGATAGGAACATAGGGTTGTCTTCCTTGGGCCTCGAGGGTATTCAAAAGTCGCTCTCTGGCGGCGTCATTATCCGTACATTGCCAAACTGCGTGTTCGATGACATCGTAACCGTTTCCACACCGACAGATGTTGCTGTCCACGAGGTTTATTCTATTGAGATGCGCATCTAGCGAGTAGTGGTTGGACATAAGCCTACTCATCACGCGAATGAAGTCACGACTTAAGCCCAAGCCTTTAAACCACGCTCTCGAAGAAACATTAGGAATAATTGAATGTAACCACCGTCCAAGATTTCCAGTGTCCCAATCGGTTTGCCAACTCGAAAGGGTACTCTGACGCACTAAATGGTAAAATTCATCGTGTGAAATTTGTCTGGCATAAAATTCGCCTTCCTGCGCGCCCACCTTAGCGAGAGAGTTCGCCTTCTCATTGCCTGGGATTGAGCAATGTGAGGGGACCCATACAAAGGTAATCATATATGATCTTTCGACCAGCACACACATCTGCTCCCTTACCTTTGAAAGGAAATAAGATGAGTGCCTACTTGGTTTCATCGACCGAATAGCCTCAATCGAACTGAGACTATCCGAGAAGATGAAGTAATGGTCTGCGGGCATGTTGGAAATCATCCCCAATGCGAAGTTGATTGCTGCCAGCTCAGCAACAAAAACGGAACAAGGTTCCTGAAGTTTGCGGAAGGCGCTAGAGTTTTCATTGAAGACACCGAAGCCAGTGGATCCATTGATCCATTGAGACGGGACCCGTCTGTAAAATATCTTTTCATGCAATTGACTTGTTGGTACTTTTCAGTAAAAATACGCGGAATAATAATAGGTCGAAGTTGATCGGGAATCCCATGAGTTGCTTGTTTCATGGTCAGATCATATTCAATTGAGGAACTGCGATTGGTGAAGTGAACACGGTCTGGAGTATAACAAGGAAGACACATATCTGATGATATGTAGTGGTGGTAAATTCTCATAAATCGAGATTGTGTGTTCAGCCCAAGAATTTCTTCAAAATTAGCAATTATAAGTGTGTCCGTCACTCCGCATTTGATTAGTATTCTGAGAGAGAGCTCCCAGAAACGGTTCTGGAGGGGTGTTACTCCTGCCAGAACCTCGAGACTCATGTTATGCGTTGAGTGCATACAGCCTAGAGCAATACGCAGACAACGATATTGAATTCGTTCCAATTTTATTAGGAGACTTTTTCTTGCCGAGAGAAAGCAGAAAGAGCCGTACTCTAGAACAGAGAGAATAGTTGTTTTATAAAGAGGTCTCCCGGATGAGCACCCCACCATGTGCCGCAAATTGAACGGAGAAAGTTGATCCTCTGTTGACATTTTTGCTTCAAATACGTAATATGGGCATTCCAAGTGCACTTTGAATCAAACCAGACCACAAGGTACTTGAAAGACAATGATTGGGTAATGTTTCTGCCCAAAAGATTAAGCTGCATTTGGGCTGGGTACCGCTTTCGAGTAAACACTACCAGTTCAGTTTTCTGCGGCGAGAATTCGATCCCTATATTCATACCCCAAGAAGACAAGTTATCTAAGGAATTTTGCAATGGTCCTTGCAAATCCACGGCATGTGGACCTCTTACGGAAACCACACCGTCATCTGCAAGTTGTCTTAGCGTGCATTGTTCTGCCAAACAGTTGTCGATATCTTTGACATAAAAGTTATAAAGAAGATGGCTGAGACATGAGCCTTGGGGCAGGCCCGTGTAACTAATTCTGGAAGTTGTCAGTTTTCCAAGAGAAAAGTTCATTTGCTTTTCTGACAACAAATTGTACAAGAAATTATTTAAAATTCCAGAAAGTCCACATCTGTGCAGAAGCCCCCTTAATGTCCAAGAATACTGAAGCCAATTGCTCCTTGTGCGCAAAGGCCAGTTGAATATCTGTGGAAAGCAGCGCTAGACAATCGTTTGTTCCTTTGCTCTTGCGGAACCCAAACTGTGTATTTGATAGCAAGTTATTTGATTCGACCCAGTGATCGAGTCTCCGAAGGATCATTTTCTCCAACAATTTCCTAATGCACGAAAGCATAGCAATCGGACGGTATGAGTTATGGTTAGACGCTGATTTGCCAGGTTTTTTAATGGCTATTACTTTGACCTGTCTCCATTCAGGCGGTACAATGTTGTTTTCTAGCAAGGAATTGAATAAATCTGGCAAGCGTCTTTTAGCGATATCTGGGAGATTTTTCAGAAGATTGAATTTAATCATATCGCTTCCCGGTGAGGAGTTGTTCGATGAAAGAAGAGCCATAGAGAAATCCAGCATTGAGAATGGTCTATCCAGAGAGCCACCGCTAGGAGACGCTTCTCCAAGAATATTTTGTGCTGGAACTGAGTCCGGACAGACCTTTTTAGCGAAATCGAATATCCATCGGTTGGAGTATTCTTCACTCTCATTGAAAGATGAGCGGTTACGCATGTTGCGAGCCACCCTCCACAAGGTGTTCATTGAGGTTTCTCGTGAGAGTCCCTCGACGAAATTGCGCCAATAACCGCGTTTTTTAGCTTTGATTAATTGTTTCAGCTTTGTCTCAAGCTTTGAATATTCCTCGAAGTATGTGGAGGTTTTGTGTCTACGAAAAGCTTTGAAAGCATCAGATTTTTCTACATACAATTTTGTGCATTCTTCGTCCCAACCAGGTGTGGCTGGTCTCCTTTTAAAGGGTGCACTTGGAACTTTTCTTTTTTGTGCTTCCAGTGAGCTTTTGTAAATCAAATCGGCTAGGAATCGATATTCTTCCAATGGTGGAAGCGCATCTATTGATTCGACACCGATTGTCACCGCCGTTGCATATTTCTGCCAGTCGATGTTCCTTGTAAGATCAAATGGAACCCGAGATGGTTCTGCAGAGTGAGGGCCACACTTTATTGAAATGATGATTGGCAAATGATCGCTACCATGGGGATCATTGATAACCTTCCACTGACAATCCAATGATAGCGATCTTGAACACAAAGATAGGTCGAGTCGGCTTTCTCGAGCTGGAGGTTTTGCCACTTGCCTTTGATAAAAAAAAAAACACGTCTACTGAGGATTCATATTTATGAAAAAATCATATATCAATGAAACAGTCATCGGTCGTCATTGAAAAGCAATGCAACTATGTTCTGTCAATCTAATTGACTTTTATTGGTTCTGTTGTCTTGTGAATTTTAGCTAAACGGCCTCTTTTCTGATTTTTATCTCTCAATCTATTAAATATACACGAAAACTATGTTGTAACGAAACTTCTAGAACAATATGAGGAACATTATGCCGTACACTACACATTTTTATATCATATGGGTGGAAAATTCGTAGAACAAATACTTTAAAATTCTTCACATTTTAAGATATCTTCGAGCATGAAACTAAGTGAAAATTCAATAAAATCACTTCGAATAGTCAACCTTTGACCACAAAGTTGGTAGATGTCACATTAAGCTTTGCTATGAAAGTTGTTACAGCAGCTTTCGTTGTTTCAGTCTCGAGATACAAATATTATAAGTCGTAAATTACCTTGAAAACATAAAATTAACTAGAAGCACCTCTAAATCAACACCGATTTTGCTGAAAATTTGCACAAAAGTTCAAATTAACATGACGAACAGTAATCACGATTGACCCGTTACATTCCGAACATTTCGTTTAAAATGAACAGGTCTATTGTAGATCTTATACTCAACACTAAAAAGCTCGTGTTCAGCAATTTTATTTGCCACATCATAAGTCGGTGCTTCTACACGCAGTTTGTTGAATCTTTCTTTGTGTACCAAGATTCCCGGATACTTACGCAGCAAATCTCTCGTTATGTCGAGAGTTTTCAAAGGTTTATTTTTGGGCCGAACAAAGACAACCCATGTTCCTTTCGAAGACGGTTCATAGTATCTGGTTCGCGTAACGTAGGCATCGGAAGATGCCATAAGTGTTGCGCAAAAGCGGTGCGCAACCACTTAAGAAGGAAAAAAAATTAAAACCTTCACTAATTAATTAATTTTAATTACTAGTAATTAAATTTTTTGCCCGACGTACGAACAAATCAAAAAGAAAAAAAAAATCGAAACAGAAAAAAAAACTTATATCTACTTGCAAAAAGTTGTCTCACTATGACCCATACTCCCCTACCAGGGGTGAGAGACAGAGTCACGCGCCACGAGGCAAAATTAAACTACAATAGGGAGGCAATGGACTTGCAAAATGTATTGTCTAATACTTATGCCGGTTGTAAACAACCTATCAGCCGTTGCAGCTAGATGGTCCGTTTGCTGCTGCTGGTGGTGATGGTTGGTGTTGGTGGGTCGGCACGATGATGAAAAAATGGCTTGACGACCGGATGGATTACCGGGGTGAATTAAAGCTGGATGGCAACTCCAAGGGGCTTGGCCCATGGAATTCCACTTCTTCTGTTGCACACTGGTCACTTGGGGCCCCCAATGGGGGGTGAAAAAACCGCTCGGGCGGAAAAAAAAACACCGAAAAAAACTAGATGCCGCGCGACTGAGACCGGGACGTTGTTAACCGACTGAGTGTTCAACTAGGAATGAGATTCTACAAAGTTGTAAGTGCTTTGAAAATGCACATTTTTGCAGAAGTATCGCAAATCGCTACCACTTTGTTTTAAAGATTTACGTCCATTTTTGTTTAACATTATTTTAAGGGGTTGTATCTTGCAGGTTAGCAGCTATTAGCAGCTAATCTCAACGTCATTTCGTTCAGTAACTTATACCTAAGACAACAAATCAAGAAGACTGGCAACTTTGCTAGAATCCAAGCGACAGGTACAATGGCGCTGCGCTTGATTGAAGGTGGAAGCAACGCAAAGAAAAATGAGCAAATACACAATGAGGATGTAATCTTTGCTATCAAATTCGTTCGAAGCATTTACCTTTGAGCGGCAGATGACGCGATAGTAGGGGTAAGAGGGGCATAGTGAGCATCCCGTGCTTGGACTTCCGGCCGGTCGGAACAAATTTATTGGATATTGAACCTACTACCAGTTGATTTGTTTCATGCAGCTAGAGATCCAGGGCCAAACTGCGAGATGCTCACTATGCCCCTCCTCCACCTACCTGTCTCATAGCGTTCGTATGAGAAAATGGAAGAGTTGCCAGTCTTCTTGATTTGTTGTCTTCGCTTATACTCTACTGTTACATATGAAATTCATAGGGGGATCCAAGGGCATGCCTAATAAATTTTCAAATAAAGTACCTCAATGTTTTGTAACGTTTTGCTGTTTTCATGATCATTTTTCCAAGTATGTTCATTAGGGTGGGTCAACTTTACAACCCCATGTTCCTCACTGATGCCATTTGCTTGGTGTTCGCCAGGTGTGCTTTCGGGATTACTTGCGTGGTGGAAAGTAGGTGCTACTGATGTCCATGTCTCTGGACATGGCAAAGTAAATAAGTATCAGGCCATCCTCGTTGACAACGCACTGGTAACAGTTTGTTTACTCCCTATAGCAATGAATGGTTGAAAGAAATCCTCTCACACGACGTAGCTTTGAGCATTCATCATAGATTTTATGAAGATTTTCATGTCCTTCATTACGTCATTCATCATTATTGACAGACTGATTCAGACAAACCAAAGGCAATCCATTGTAAGCCCACATCCCATCGAAAGTGATATTCTCAACTCGGTTTCAATGAAAGTTCCACTGTATTATAAGAGCATTCGTACTAAAATATGGTTTATTAATTGATCGTCAGTATAGTACTAGATATAAATAGTATCAAAAGTAGTACCATTTTCTCGTGTAGCCTTGTATCAGATTTGTTTTGTTTTTACAGCTGCACATAAGCGACTTTTCAGTAGTCGACTACTCGTATTCCAGCTTGCTGAATTTACAAGCGTCAATTACGTATCTACACTGTCTCGCTCAATTTCTCACTATTCTACAAGCCTGTTACTCGTTTCCTTTTACTTTAAAATCAATTTTTGCTTAAATTTGTAAGAAAAAAAATCTATCACACACTAAAGCCTTCACCCTTTCTGCAGGGAACTACTTGATTTTGCTTAGAATAATAACCTAACAGTCACAGAGGAGTATACTTTGAGAAAATGTAAACGAACAAAAACTGAACTAAAATACCTTATTTCCCTGCAACTCCGAAGCAAGCTACGAAGAACTTTTTTTACTTTAAATTGCTAAGCCGATCACAGATAAAGTAACGTATCTCGCACCGATCTCACCGACACGGTAGAATAGATGTACCACAATCCCCATCTCCTAGCTCTTTTTTTTTGGCTACGAATCTTTGGACATCGGGTGTATGACCATTGACCATCAATCACATCAACAAACTCGGGACTAATCTCAGAATGGAGGAGAGGGAAGCAATCTGTGCACAGTGCCACCGCGCCTGGTGAGGATCGGTTGGAGCGTTGGCTCGCTAGGCTTCGCGTTTCACTGGAAAAATGAACTAGGTACAAATGATAATAATAAAATCGATCACAGGAAAGAAAGTCGTCTTCCATGCTATGTGTAGGATTCACATGATTCAGTTTGCATTTGAGTTAATCTATCGCTGTACAAAAGGTATGTATATATCTTCACTGGATGGGGCAGCCTTGCGTTCTAAACGTAATAATCAAAGATCCTAAACTGTCGTCTATAGTAATAGTTACCGCTACGAGAGGAACCTGCGCCCCTATTCTGTAAGAAGAAACGAAATAGAATAAAATAAGGAAGAACACATAAGCAGGAGGGCGGCGCGCATCTTGATCGTCCTGGTTGGCGAAAAGCCTCGAATCAGTCTTCGGAGAAAAGGGCTTCGCGAACCATCAGACAAGAATCGCCCACCGAGGGAGCATATTGTATGCAATCTTACACTATTGTAGCAACATTCAATTAGAGCGCTTTGCAGAAAAAAACGTCTTCCATTCAATAGTGTTAGATCATACTGCATGCAATTACGAACAAAAAGATTTGATTGTGCGGTTCCTGGACAATATGTAAACTGCCTGAATATAAATGGGGGTTATCACTATGTTATGCAAGATTGATCGGTTCGATTCGATTCCGCAAAAAAAAAATGTTCGTTGATCGTGGTGTGGGTCTTTCTGTCAGACGAAATCAGCACCAGCATTTAGAGTAGGATGAAAGGCGCATCCCAGTTGATTGTGTTTTGCAACTTCGTTTTCCTACCGGTTACAACACTTAGCAGTAAAATGGATAGTAGTAAACACACGAACACGCGAGATGCTGTATTATTTGCAGCGTCCTAATCAAGGACGCTCTTAGGAATGAAGCATCACTATCAATCAGGGCTGTAGTAGCGGAACTGTTGTACTAAACCGTAGTATTTGTCGAGGAGGATGATGACACCAGGGGACCGGCTATCGTCGAGGATGTGGAAGGACCACCAGTTGCCGCCACAGCCGCTCCAATGGCGGAGGGGAAGTTGTTGGGAATCGCTACCACGCAGGCCCCTGCGCGGCTATAATTGACCGGAGCGATCTGTTGCCACTCGTTGCTTTCCGTATCGTACTGTTCAACTGTCTTCAGGTATTGATTACCATCGTATCCGCCAACGGCAATCAGCCAATCACCGAGCACGCTTACGCCGATTGCATCACGACCAACGCTGAGGGAGGCAATCTACAAAAAAGGAAGAGTAAGGTGAAGTTATTCGGTACATTATTACTATCGAATATTTGGCATAGAGCGCCTACCAGAGTCCACGTGTCGGTTGTAGGGTCATATCGTTCCACTGATTCGGTTCTGCATACGGCGGGATTGCTTGCCGGACAATCATGCCCTCCCAGGGCGTACAAGAATCCGTTGAGAACTCCGACCTAAAAGAAAAATGACATGGTGACGAAAAGTTTCGATGCATCAACTTAAGGAAATTATCCAAAGATAAACAACAATCTTACCCCAACTCCGCCACGACGCTTGTTCATTGGTGCACGTAGTGTCCATTTGTTCGTATGGGGATCGTAACACTCCACCGTCCGATGGCAAACGCTACCGTCTCTACCACCTTCAAAACAGAAAACCGTTTATTAATTTACATTCGATCTTTGGAAACCTCCAGTAACGCACCAATCACAAACAGTCTTCCATTCAGCACTGCAACACCGGCAGTCGATCTCATCGACGACATCGGTGCTACGTAGCTCCAGGTGCGAGCAGCAGGATCCCATCGTTCAACAGTCGCCAGATAACTCCACCCATCGTGACCACCGACCGCGTACAGCGGACCCTCCAGGAATGCAACTCCTAGACCGTGCCTAAAAAGAATCCAAAACAATGATTCCAGTCGTTTCAAACCAGGTTGATCCACTCACCTAGGAGTTCCCATTGGTGGCACGATCGAGCCCCAGGTCATCGTAGTCAAATCGAAACACTCTACCGTGTTCAGCGTCTTTAGGCCATCCCTGCCACCCACAATGATCAACTTATCGTCCATTACGGCAACACCGAATTGCAGTCGTCTGGCTGGCATGTTTTTCAGCAATGTCCACTTGTCCAACCGTGGTTCGTAACTCTCTATGCTGTAGTTGTTACACAGAAGAAAACATCAAGCTTTGTTCTAAAGCGAGTAATTCCAGCTTACCTAATAGCCCCTTTGTGCCCGTCCATTCCGCCAACAGCCAGCAGCTTTCCAATGGTCGACTTCCTCGGTCTGGTTCGCTGGGTCGAAATCTGTGATCTCCTTCCGGGAATTAGATGCCATTTGAAAGCCTCCATAACCAATTGTTGACACTCGTTGGCACCGCAGAGAGCTTCTACGTGATCGACTATGAACTAAAATGAGAATGAAGCAATGACTTGAACATTTTTCTAATGAAAATTAGACATCTTACCGATGGTTGCAACAGCGGCAGTCGTATCAGTGCCAGCAATTCCGGAATGTACAGTTTCCGGCTTTCGGGCTCAAACTGAATCCAAGCCATAAGTGCATGGAACACTTCCTGTTCGTTGGGAACGTTCAAGTCATCGCTTTTAAACAGGTTCGAAAGTTGCATTGAGTCCAGTTGAAAGAATTCCTGATTCTTCCAAACCTGCATAAAGTGCTGACAGGTGTAGGCCGACGCGATTTTGAGTAGTGCGGTACATCCCTGCTGTTCGGCAAACAGTGAGAATCCGAGGCAATTGGACGGATGCAGCTGACGGGCCAGGAAGGTGCAGCATGCGTTGACGATTGTGCTCAGCTGAAGCAGACAGGCGGTTGCAAGTAGGGTTTCAACGGTGTCCTCTCGGAGTTCTATGGTTCCGGTGTAGCAATACTGAATGAGCAGCTGCAGCGCTTCGCCGGCCACTTCCTGGAGGGTGATTTCTTCCTGCTGACTCTCCCGCAGATGACCGGTGAACATTGCACTGAAGTATGCCGAGGAGGCCGATAGTACCAGACGATGCGCTGGAATGCTGCGTGCAAGACAAGGAGAGAACGTATGTGTAGAAGGATGTTTGTTTGGGGAGTATCTGACAGTTTATGCATCTTACCACTTGCTCCCGTGTACATTTTATGATGATGGTGATGTTTTTAGTGAATTATAAATAATAGAGGTCGTTTACTAGAATGCGTTTAAGATCAGGACTCAAACACTAGTCGGTTTGTTGCGATAAAAGAAGCTTGGTTGCCTAGTGGCGACCATTTTTGTCAGAACAGAAACGTATAAGAAAAGTGTTATTAGCGGTACAATGGGAAGTGTGCTGGTGGGAAATAATTATTAAATTCTGCTGATGTTTAATTTCACTTGACAGTCATTGTCGCCGTCGTTGAAACCATCCACCGAGATTGAACGATAATATCAACACCTCGATCGGACGCTCGACAGTAATCGATTTATATGTATCTATAATATAGAGCTCGCTTGCCTAGTGGCGACCGTTTTTGCTTATTGAGCAGAAGATTAATGGTTCGATCCCCAGCTCTTTCGTTCTATAGAGATGTTGGAGTCGCAATGCAAACACACGATCATATCACATTCCACGGTGAATCTTGATCTGCAACATTTCCACTAACTTTAATTGTTTTAGATAGATGTGTGGATGCAAGGGTGTTCTCGGTCTCTAGTAGCAACGTAGTTCATATTAACAAACCGTAAGAACGTGGCCGGTAACCGCTATAGATCACCATAATTTACAAACTGAGAATGGATTGCCAATTGCAAGCCCCATTCGTTTGGTTCCTTGTGCAAATTTCACTGGATCAGTCATGCTCAATAACTTAAACAAATGTTATCCCGAGTAAACCACGAATAATCGCTTTAGGCTGCTGAGTTATCTGGATTTGTCCTGGAGGTCATTTGAATTTAATATTAAAACTATCAAAGCTAATCTCGTCTTGACTAAACTTTGTTGCAGACTGCCGAGAATAGCCATTATCACTGTTCTAGGCATGGAAGTGGGGATTTTCTGCTTAGTAAGTAAAATCGGTCGCCACAAGGCCACCGAGCTCCTGCAAATATCAATAAATTCTGGTACACTACGACTAGAAGAACCGTAGAGCACCTGAATCATTAAGAACTACAAGCATGATCAGAACATCAGGAACTAATGGTATTTCATAAGCCGCTAAAACTCCTGAAAACTTCGTGAAATTTTAGTATTCTCTTCTTCTTCCTCTTCACATTTCAAGCTTATTGCTTAGAGCACGCAATAAGCAATAAGCTTGAAATGTGAAGAGGAAGAAGAAGAGAATACTAAAATTTCACGAAGTTTTCAGGAGTTTTGGCGGCTAATGAAAATTATCACTGTTCTAGGCATGAGAGTGTTAAGGGCTTTCCTGGGGATTTTTTTTTTATTAGATTTGAACTCGTGACTTTTTCGTTCATACCGTTAACCACTGTGACGAGGCCGTCTCCTGGGGATCCTTCAAACTTACACCCAGGTTTTTCAGTTTTCAGATGAGCTATAAGTCCTCAGGATTGTCCTTAAGATGTTTAAGTCCTCTAAAATTTGTTCTCCATATTTACGCTTATTTTCAAAGGTGAGTAGGAAGGATTATCAGAGAACCCTCCGAGACAGTGGGCAGTAACCGGATCTTCCGAAATCCGGTTACGAGGACTTTTCACTCTAACAAAAATAGACATGCGACACATCAATTTGCACTAGTTTTCAAAGGAGAGTACGAAAACGTAATCTGGCAATGGTGGCCAGTATTCGGATCTTTTGAAATCCGGTTCCGGAGACAACTTTTTACTCCAACAGGAAATGGGCATGCGACACATCAATTTGCGCTAGTTTTCAAAGGCGAGTAGGGTGGAGTACCAGAGATACCTCCGGGACGTAATCTGGGAACGGTGACCAGTCTCCGGATCATCCGGAATCCGATTCCGAGCACCACTTTCCTTTTCCACTCTAACATCATTTTGCGCTACTTTTTAAATGCGAGTACGATGGAGTACCAGAAATTCTTCCTGGACGTAATCTGGCAATGGTGGCCAGTATCCGGATCTTTTAGAGTCTGATTCCAAGGACTATTTTTCATTTCGACAGAACATGGGCATGAGACACAACAATTTGCGCTAATTTTTTAAAGGCGAGTATGATGGAGTGCCAGAGATCCCTCCGGGAAGTAATCTGTCCACGGTCGTCAGTATCCGGATCATCAGCAATCCGATCTCGAGAACTACTTTTTACTCCAACAGAAAATGAGCATGCGACACATCAATTTGCGTTAATTATCAAATGCGAGTACCAGTGATCCTCCTGGATGTAATCTGGCAACGGTAGCTATATCCGGATCTTCTGGAATATGATTCCAAGGACCACTTTTCGCTTCGAACATGGGCATCCGACACATCAATTCACGCTAATTCTCAAAGGCAAGTACGAGGGAGTACCAGAGAATTATTATTATTATTATTTATCTTTATTAGGGAGGCTTTCAGCCTGGGGCTGGTTCGCCTCCAACAGTACCAGAGAACCCTCTTAGAGGTAATCAGGCTATAGTGGCCAGTAATCTGATCTTCCGATCAACATCCATAATCGTCGCTTGAGTATGTCTAGTTGGTGTGGAGGTTGTATAGAAATTTCAATGTCTGGGCCGGGAAGAAGTGGGTCTTATGATCATCGAACGTTTGTGTAGTTAGTGGGTGGTTATATTTGATAGTATAAACCGGTTTCCCGTAGGAAGCTAAGGAGGGCGGCATTTCTGGCGGAGTCATCTCCCAGGACATCCCTAACGCAGAACTGGTAGTGCTGATGCGATATAACAGTAGTGACTTTATTTTTTTTTTTTTTATTAATTTATTTGATAAGGCTCAACCGAATTAACTTAACAGAGCCGAGGATTCTTGGTCACTATACAAAACATCTTGAAAATATAGTCAAAAGGTACAACACAATAAACACTTTATCTTCCGCTATCCAAAAAGCCTCCTCCATCAGAACTGCAGCCGCTTCCAGTAGTTTCATTGTATGGAAAATTGTTGTATGCCAACGAGGGTCAGAGCGCGTCCATTGCAGCAATGGACACAAAACGTGGTCAGCACTCACACACTCATCACGAAACGGTTGCTTTCCAAAGTCGACGACGCATCGACCGAAAGAACTGCTGATGAAGAACAATGATGAGGACCACACAATGGTTGCTGTCGAGAAAACAGACGATCGCCTAGCACACATCGAGAGTGGCCTGCTTTTGTCGACAGCCGAGTGAACACTGAGTAGTGACTTTAGTGACTAAAATAACGGAAATTGTGACCAAATAATGACTTTTAAATAATAAATAAGTAACCAATAGTGATATTTATATGATGACTCAGAAGCTCAAATTAGGTTTAATATTGGAATAAACTGTTTTTGTCATGAAACTTAAAATCACATTTCATCAATTCCTCTAATTATATTGAATCTTTCAACGGAATCTCCTATGAGAGCACTTGAAGCAAATAGCAATATTCCCGGAGTTTTTTTTTAATGTTTCTGGTTGAGCGTTACATAAATTTCCACTTAGAATAATCTTGGACTTATCCCATGAATTCTATTGGAATTTCAATTCGTATTCTCCTCAGAATTCTCAAAACAAAAATCCATATCAGAATACCCTTGAAACTCTTCGAAGAATTCCTTGGAGATTGAACCCTCAAAAGCCGATTCCATTGGAATTCTTTTCGGAATTTAAACTCTTTAGACTTCTCTTGAAAGTATCCTAAGAAATCATTTCACAATTCTTTTATAACTATCCGCAGAGATCATCTTTGGAGTTCGGATTTACATGGAATTCTCATCAGAGCTCTCTCTTAGAAATAGTTTTGAAATCTTATTAGAATTGGACCTGAAATCCTGGAATTATTCCAGAATTGTTTCTGAACAGAATTTTACATCTTTAATAATTTAAACAATAATCAAAAGCAACGCTCGTATGTGACTGTCTCAGGGCTGGATTTTCACCCCCGCTTAAGCCTTCAACCAGATTTAACTATATGGATAAACCTGGTTTCAAATTTCAGCGGAGGTGAAGAAATCGGCCCTCAGAGCACTTAACTTTACATGAGTCTTTCGTAATCTGTTCTTTGGTATTCTTCTCTGGAATGTCTTGGAAATGTCATTTAAAATTGTCTTAAAATGTCCTTTGATTTTTTTAAGTTCTTGATAATTCTTCAAAGACTTCTGAAAATCTAGCACAGACAAATAACCTTGAAAAGTTTCCTAGGTTTAGAATTTATTTTTGGAGATAGAAGGTATATTTTCCCAGATTTTTTATCGAAATTGAAGGCATTTCCCAGTATTTATCCTGCTGTTTCAAAGGTCCTTGAATTGTTGCGGTTCACTGGTCATCCTGGTTAATATTGTTAATTTTTCAACAGATATGCATAACTACTGTAGACTTCCTTAGTGCCAAGTACTCAATTTAAAAATGGTGTTGATATTTTTCCATTTACTCTATTTTAGTTGTGAAAAAGTGACTTTAGTGACTATTTTTAGGGAAATAGTGACTTTAGTGACTTTTTGGTGTGAAAAGTGCCTTTTTAGTGACTGACTTCAAAATAGTGACAAAGTCACTGAAAAGTGACCTGCTACCAGCCCTGCTAACGCTTCCATGCGATCCGCATAGGGAGCGTGCCCCTTTATATTAGGGCAGTTACAGATGAAGTGCTCCACCGAGTCGGGACATTATGATTTGGGATCAGTGTTCCGGAAAATTGTCTTTTACCCGGTGTTCCCCTTGATTTTCCGGATGAAATGCCACGAGTTATGATGCCTGTGACTACGCAGTGCCCCGGGATCCAGATTTGCATGACTGTTTCGGAACCGAGTTCAGATAGGACGCTATCTGAGTCGTTAAATATTTGGATTGGTTTGTTAGCAGGTGTAGCGGCGGCGATGAAGATGACGCTACC
Source organism: Ochlerotatus camptorhynchus (assembly GCF_037179485.1). Taxonomy (NCBI): domain Eukaryota; kingdom Metazoa; phylum Arthropoda; class Insecta; order Diptera; family Culicidae; genus Ochlerotatus; species Ochlerotatus camptorhynchus. The sequence continues at coordinate 2,455,182 of NW_027040604.1, read as the reverse complement.
AGGATCCGGGAGTAGGGAGAGAACGCTGAGTGTTGAGTCTGAGATTCCGATGCCAACTTTTTCCCTGATGAATGAATAGTATTAGCATTTTTTTCCTTAGTACAGTCAATACAAACACAAAATTTCGTAATAAATATACCGCTTTGGTCACTGTTAAACGAGGAACGATTTAAGGAGGAGTAGGCTGTGCGTGTGATCGAACCTGAAGTTTGTTTTTTTTTTCCGTGGAGTTTTTTTTTTATCTATAACCGGTTGTCGATCTGACCAAAACCAGGCCCAGGAGACAATTTCTAATTCCTCAGTCCCTATTATTTGCCGCCGAGAAGCTGTTCCGAGTAGAACCTCCACGAGGCGTCCCATCATTCGTCCCACCATTCGTCCCATGATTCGTCTCATCATTCGTCCCTAGTTCGTTGAGTCGCAGCGTTGAACCTGACTTTTGGCCACGAAAAGGCTTGCCAATGCACATCAAAAATCGACTACATACATCCGAACATTTGTTTATCTCAAATCGACGGAAGACATTCCACGCAACTACCATTAACCGGATTAGTTCATGGTGATCTTCGTCAAGTTTCGTCTACAATTTGGACTTCTACATCAACACATGTCAGGCAGCCTTCAATTGGCTGAACTTGGTGAGTTCGTTCTATTTTGCAAATGTTTGTCTTTTCAAACCAGTAACGTTGGGTGACCACCTTTTTGTGGTGCGTTACTGGTATAAGATCTACCACCGAACCCTAGTCGTGACAACTTCAAACTAGCGAATCAGGATTTTCCAGTAATCAAAGGATCACATTTTAGTGCTTGTTACTTCGTATGACTTAATAATAGTGACAAGACTCGGGTAGTGACCACCGCCGTTATGCATTTCTAAATTGTATATTCCAAATCAGAAATATTGTTTATATTCATAGAGTTTACATAATCCTTTTTCCCTTTGTCCTTCTCCTTTTCCTTTCCCTCTTTTCTTTTCAGAAAGCGATTAATGGCGCTATAACCATAAGCCATAAAAGGCTAGGACAAGAGTTAGTGCTCATGTCCCAACCGTCAGAAGAAAATGGAGCATCACTTAACCTTTCTAGCTTTGATGCTTCCAACGACCAACCAATCATATAATTACCAAAATCGGAACGAACGGTACGAGGTGTCCACGTTTCATCCACTTATTGGATTCTGAAGCATCGTGTTTAAATCTTCGATTTAAACAGGCCCGATATTTTCTGAATCATCTTGCCCCTTAAATGCTGCACAGTAAGCCTGGCCGTTTCGCATCTTCGATGTGAAACATATATCAATTAGACAAGAAAAATGATGGAGGTATATCCATCATTTTCCAGGATGCTTTCAAGAACTGGCTGTGTTGGTGTTGGATTAGATTAGATGAGATTAGATTAGATTAGACTGTTAAACGAGAAACGATTTGAGCAGAATAATCCAGCGTTTAAAAAAATGCATCGCTAAGCGCATTATTTAAAAAAAAATGGAATCGTTACTAGTTTTAACATTTTCTTCATAGATATAAAAAATTATAAATAAAAAAAAATGACCATGGTGACCAGCAAATCCCGATTTGCAATTCCCGGATTTTGTTTTGATTTTGTTCCGGAATTTCGACATTTTTCCCATTTGTATGCACATGTAAGTTCAGCATAAAACTGAATGCGATTGAGTCAAAGGAATCACTAGGTTAAATGGGTCCTTTTTTCTCCTGATCGGGACATAAATCCACTGCGATCTGTTATTTAAACTATTTTAGTATACATGGATCATTATTGAGACAGCAGAATATTTCCTGGATCTTAGATTTGTTTCTGCATTCGAAGTCGTCAACATTTGTCGATGTCTTAACTATCTTGAAAATTAGTTCAGGACTCAGGATTTCGTCGGAATGCTTTCAAGATTTTATGTTGGAATTTGAGCTCATTGCTGAGTTCTTTTCAGAATTCATCCTAAATTTTGATATTTTCTTTGGGAGTCTTATGAAAATTTCTTTATAACAAGCCAGAAATTCTCTGCAGAACACCTACAATGGTCATGGAATCCTTAGATTCCCTTAGAATTTTTAATGAGTTATCCAATAAGCTTTCTTCCATAATTCTATTTGAAACTCGCTAAAATTCTCCTTTCCTAAGAATTCCCATGTAATTCAGAACCTCAGAATGGTGAAATTCAGCTCAAAATTGTCTTGAAGACTTCCTCTCAATTCTTCAGAAAATTCGCTCGGAATTCTGTTACGTTAGATTGCATGCAAGTTGTTTTAACCAAGTTTGGGTAGAATTTTGGAAGTGTGTATATGCTGCAGAGGCAAGATTCGACACCTTGTGACAGATGTCATCATACGACTGGCAGCTTCCGCCAAGCACACACACAGCTGCGTACCAGGCCGTCATCGTGCTCGACAGAAAGCGAGCAAGAGGAGAAAATTCATTCGGTGCTAGTTCCCGTGCAGACAAGACGAAAAAAAAAAACGTGCGCGAACAACAAGGACGTGAGAATCCAGCATAAAAATCAAACTGCTGCTAGGGAGTATTCCGTTGCGCACAACCGGTGTCGACAATTAACGCCTCGAGAAACCTATTAAATATACACGTGTGACACGCTTCGCCATCTTACATAGCCGGATCGTTTGCCTTTCAACCGGGCAGTAACCGCTGAGCGGCACAACCGACATACGATCCTCAATCGCTGCTGGCAAGATCTAAGCAGAGTGAAGTGGACGACAGATGCACGGCGGTCAAAGCCGAGATTACACCGGGAACTCGTCGTTTGTGACCTGGCAACACACCAACCGAATCCTCTCAACGCAGCGAGAAACGAGCGAGCTGATCGGACAGAGACAGCGACGTTGGTCGCTAGGAACAAAGCCTTCCAGAGGGAAGGCTTTTTTGTTTACAGTTCCGATTGCTGCTGTCCGAATCACACGGGGCGAACGTGAGTGAGTCGTACGGGCCGACGGGTGGCATAAACCGATCAGTTGGAGAACCACGCAGTTTGCACCCAGTGTGGGGGTGCAAGCAAAACTGAACGGTTGCCCATACCGACCGCCAAACCAAGATCCGAGGAGCTCTGAAGGAAGCGGCGCACCAGTTAGCGCGCCGGAGAAGACGGTGGTACGGGGAGACCATCAGCCATCGATTCCGAGCTGACAGGCTCCTAGATCATACCGCGGTGTTGGGGCAGGGGCCAAGAAGAATCTGCTAGTCGGACATTCCTGGACAGCAACGAGGAAAGGAGGATCGGAGCCGTGTCAGGCTGCCGCTTGAATCAACCGTGTGGTGCGGTGGCGGAGTTGCAGGCAGCGCAGCTGGAGGCGCAGGGAGGACACGATGCAGTACCGTGAGTACGAATACGAAAATGAAGAAGATTATAAAGAAAAGTTGTAGGAAGCTCGGTAGGGCATAAGCTATAGGAGCGCTGGACTGCATAGTCAAGAAATGTAGAACTGGAGATAGAATAAAATTTGCATGTGGAACTTATTTGACAGTTGTGGTGCGTTTTGCTGTGTTGGCCGGTCCGACCAAGGTCTTCTCTTCCTAGCCGAGGTCGTGTTAACAACAATTCTCATGTAAATTCTCTATCAATTCTTCTCTAGATGTCTTTGGAATTATCTTCGAACATCATTAAAACTTTATTCTGAATTCCTTTTGGAATTCCCCAATAAACAAATACCATAAACGAACTGTATCCCGGATGGGTAAACTATCCCACAAATGGTTTGGATGATACCCCGAATACGTCGTTAAGCTCTCTTTTATGGTTATTTTTATTAGGGTTGCACCTTCAAATTTCGATTCCCTCTGTATTTTTTGCAGAATTCCCTAGGAACTCGCTTCAGAATTCACTTGAAATTATCTTTAGAATTTCCTCATCAAAACTGTCTTGAAATTCTTTTCAGAGCGTATTTAGAATATCAATCAGAAATGGCCCTTGAACTTTCTTCACAATCGTCATCTACTTAAAATTCTACTCTGAACTCTCATAACTGACTTGGAGTTCTAGTAAATGTTCTTCCCAAAAAACCGTTGGAATATTTCACCGTGTTCTTATCCCTTGAATTCATTCTAAAATCTCATCAAAATTTACTTGGAATTTTCTTCAAATCTATTTTATCTGAAGAGAGAACGAAGTATGTTTTTTCCCGATTTGTCATCGAAATTCACGAGCTTTTCCCGATTTTTCCACGGTGATTTCGAATTCCCGACTTTTTCCAGGTTTTCCCGATTTTCCGGTTCACTGGTCAACCTAAAATATTGTGTTTAAATCAAAGCGTTAAAATTTCAGAAACATAATTAAATGGTTTTGATGGAGTCGAATGGAAACTTTGTACGAATTGAAATTTGATTATTTAGCACAACAAACAGGTAAATGCTGTATTTTTAAAGTCGTGAATTAAATAAAAATAAATAAACAATCTAAAAATACTATAAGTCGAGTATTAGTACATGACACTGAGTACAAGAGCACATTGTAGACGAAGTACGCGTATCTGTCAAGGATAAGCAAATAAGGTAGTGGAATTAAATGGAAATTACTAATTCTTCTCTCTCTTTATACAGGTATTCCACTAAGACGCCTATAGAATACTATACTAGATATATATATTCAACCTTCCATTTATTGGTCATACTGGTTTTAATAATGGTTTTAATTTCACGATGGTCTACTGTCTTTTGCATTATTGTGTTCATCTGGAGTGCCAATTTTGCTTCTTCATCAGTTCTTTCGTTACCTGGGATGCCAATTTGACTAAGAACCCAAAAAATAGTCACTGATGTCCCGTTTTCGGTTATTTCGTTGTACAGTTGTATAATTTCATCCTTAAGAACAGTTTGTATGTTCTTTTTTTTTCTAATGTTGTAATCACGCTTAGAGAGTCAGTGCATATAATATATGCACCTACTCTCTCCTGGGTTGTAATCCATCTGAGAGCCTCTATTATGGCCAGGCTTTCAACGCAGTAGATACTAAGATGATTGTGAGATCGTCTGTGTATGATCTCCTCTTCAGTGATTACGCTGAATCCGGTTGCAAATTCATTTTTTGACCCATCCGTGTAAATTGAGTTGTGCAGCGAATATTTGGTATGCATTCTCTGGGCGAATAGTTTTCGCAGTTCGGGTTGGTTATTTCTATTTCTGCTAGCGGCTAGTATAGATTTATCAACTGGTATATTGTTTCTCTACCATGGCGGCATCCTTGGTGTGGTGAGCACTTTACAAGGTGGGAGGGGGACTCCAAGTTTTCCTAGGATATTCCTACTTCTGGATTTGATGTTGTTTAATTCTGTAGTTGGACCTTGGTTCCATAATTCTCCTGAGCTGTTGCTGTTCTCTTCTTCTGAATCACTGATTGTGGAGTTTTGATTGTTAATTGTGAGTTGATTGTTATTTCTTTCGGTAATGTTCGGTGAAATGATTTTGATTTTGAAACGCAACATGTTATCTAAAATCGTTTTTTTTTTAATTATCTGCTTTTGTAAATAAGCAAGCTATGAGTTTCGACAAATTGACGTTTGAATCTTTGTTTACAAAAGAAGATATGGCTATTTGAATATTCACTTTTGATATATCATCGTATCTAAAAGACATCAACATACAGACTGAATAATGATTTTATCTCAAGACTCAAGACTAATTTGAACTCAAACTAAAGTGTATCCGATCAATAAAATTATATCACAGAACATTTAGAAACTATTTTTTTAAATAATAACAGATAAACCATCGTGTTGAACAGTTTAGTGTTTTATATATTTCCTTACTAAACCAGTAGAAAGAAAAGAAGGAACGAGCTCACGGGCCCATTAAATACCTGGATCTGGTTTAGTTAAAATCCTTCGATTTATCCTATAAATTTCCAGAACCTGAAGGATCAGAACTAAGAACAACAATTAAATAGAGTGCCTCAGTAACAAATCTTCCACAATGAAGTTGAAAGATTCTCATCCACCTTCCAAATTTAGTCATACCACTGGTTTTCGGCCAGCAGTACTATGGACCAACAATATCTCCTATACCTTATAAGGCAAACCAGGAAACAAATCGCCGATCACCCGTCTCGGTTCAACCCCACAACCGGGTAGAACGCAATTTCGCTACATTACGAAGCACTATATAATTCAGCACCTCACACGATAGCCCTAATAAATCGCAGCTCCGTTCCCGGTGTGTGATTAGAGCGCGCCCGTGGAATGTTCGTTCGCTATTATAAACTGCGGACAAACAAACGACACTCGACACAGAAATAAAGCGGTGCCAGATTACTGGAACCCTTGGACGAAAGAATAGGTTACACAATGAATCAAACTTCCATGTAGTGCCCCAAATTGCCAACAATCCATCCATCGACAGACGGAAACTCCTTGTGCTTCTCATTAGCGTGAATCGGTTAGTTGAACTTACACACGGAGCAACACTCTTCAGTTGATAATACAGGAATCCCTCGAATAGCGCGGTCCTGTCCTTCATGCAATTGAGCTGATTTTTTGTATGTGATTAAGGTCCACCAGAAACTGGCCACCTACCGGAAATTCTGTGAGTGAACGGCACCACCCACCGCGCTATTCGGAGGATTCCTGTAAATTATACAGTTTTCAAATGTGGACCATAAAGATACGTGCATGATGGATGGGATGTATGATTCATTGACGAATGAAGAGAGGAAAAGCGAAGACCGATATCTTCCATTCGGCCTCTTCCACTTCAAAGTGGATGTACAAATTGATTATTATCAATTTTCAAGTTTGATAAGCAACTTGACGAATTCGAATTGAATTATATAAACATGCAACTGCCAGTACCTCGTCAAATTAATCCGAACGTCATCATCAAATCATATAGTGGAGAAAATTTTCAGTTACATTGATCAATCATCGATTATCGACCCCCAGCCACCAAGAAGACAGAAGTAGACGACTTTAGAAGCCGGCGACAGCCTGCAGACAAACCGTTACATGCTTTTTCCTGTTGTGGTTGGGTTTCTTCATGACGAATCCATCGTGTCCCTGCCCTGAGTTAGTGAGTGAGATTCTTTGTTTGTAAACTTGCCCTGACCAAGACCATGCGGTGTGTAATTCAGCGTAATAGACGCGATAACTAACCGACCGACCCGACCGCGCACATGTGGCCATAGGAAGCCATGAACGCGAGAAAGAGCGCACGGAGACGTGAGTGAGGTCAAAAGCGTTGCGCGGGGAAACGGGAAAACTACTAAATAAACACGACGCAACGTCTCCCGGATGGATAGTAAAGAGACAACGACGACGATCGTACAGAGGAAATCATAACCGGTACCAAAAGAACTAAGGAAACCGAAACTGGAAGAAGAAAAGCGAAACGAGAAGAAGTCTTACAAGCGTTCATATAGTAGAACAGAGTACCTCTCCCGGACCTGGGACGTCGATGCGATGGGAACAAAGCAGTAGCGCGCCAAATCGAGCCAGATGTGAGTGAAGAGGGCAGCGCCCCCAACTAACAAACTTGAGGAGACATTGAGGGAGCAAGCCGAAGAAACGACAAACCAGTCAGTCATTCAGTCAGTGCAGCACTGCATGGTGTATGGCGATGATGGTCGGGTGCACTGCACAGCATTGACATTGCTTTCGGGGGACTTACCGTTTGCCGTCTAATCCTGCGATCAAGATCACATCGCACAGCTTCTCGTTCTGTAGGTACTCTAGAAGGGAAGAGATACAAAGAAAGAAGGAAAACATAAAGCAACTCGTGATTATTTACTTGACAGTAATTAAAATTTCCTGCAATTAGAGAAGCGAGGTCGGAAAGGTTAGCAGATAATCGTTCTGCGAGAGGTTCTCAGGGGACGGATTCGAAATGGAGAATAAAGAGTGGTGTTGAAATCAAGTACATACTAAGCGAACACCACACGTACCAATATATTGATGCGAAGGGGGAATTATTGACAATAATATTGTGACGACAATAATATTGATATGTATTGTTTCACTTCTGACCTCCCTGATTTGCCTCAGGGTTGCCACAAATCTGTGTTGACTGATGACACAGGTATTTCCGCTAAAGGAAGAAGGCTTCGTGTTATTTACAGCAGACTGCAGAAAAGTCTAGATATTTTCTCTTATTATTTACAAAAATGGAAGATTTCTTCCAACGCTTCCAAAACTCAACTTATAATATTTCCACATAAGCCTAGAGATTCCTTTCCTCAATTGCAACGATTAATTCCCTTTATACTTAGTCTATTTTCAAACATTATTTATAGAAGATAAATCGTAAACACAGCTTCTAATGTAATTGTTTCACAATCATCACCAGCATTATCAACATGATAGATAATCACCTAACTAACTTTTGAAACTAGGGAGCAAATATAGGAAAAAAATAGCATTCGTTTCCGTTTTTCAATGAACCATGCATGAGAGCTTGAAGTTGTAAAGAAACAATCTCAAAAGTCATAACTGCAGGGTTGCCCAACTCATGGGGTACTGAGACCGACAGTTTGATTGCCACAATGCGGCACGTTCGGCACAGATAAAGCACTAGGCACAGATTGAGATGTGTAGAGTTAAGTACCCCTTTGATTCTCCAAATCATCCTCAAGTCGAGATCTCAAAGATCCATATGCTCGACGAGATACTGCACCATTTTCCAATTAAAACGCACTTCAGGTTCTCAAAATCATCCTGAAATACTGATGCGACTCTGGCCCACAAATCCGAAGATAAACCCATAGAGCTTCTTAGAGCGCCACAATACAAGGTGGAATATATGGTTGTTATGACAAAGTATTTAGGGCTCTATAAATCATCCTGAAATTTAGATCTCGATAGCTCAACAAAATCTTGTACGATGACCAGGCTAACTATACCGTAAAATCACACAACATCACAAGGTATACTGTTGCGTCAACAGGATATTCCTAATTGGAATATTGTTTAGATATTGTAGGTATATAGGCATTCCACTAGAAGCCATCCAAAAACTTTATGAATCAATTCCCAGACGAATCCAAGCTGTTTTTGAAGCAAATGGTGGTCCAACATCATATTAGACGGTTCCATTATAACATTTTCCTACAATTTTAAATGGCATTTTTCATTTATAAATAATAATCCATTAATAATACATAGCTTTGCAAATAGCAAATAGCTTTGGAACCCAGCTTAAAAGCGCAACTTTTCAAATAAGAATGGTTTATTTGCACTGTCACTATTGTTTATTTGAAATGCAAATGCAAAAGTGCTGGCGAACATCTCCAGAGCTGACGTCGACAGTACTTTTATTCATTAAAGAGTTGTTGTTGTGCTCTTGCTACACCTTACATTAATACAAGAGAGAAACTTTTATTGGTATACAACCAGAGTTTAAAGACCTAATCTCCCTATCCACTGCTAGTAGTCAATGGTCAATTTCAAGACTTCAGATAGTTCGAGCTGTCGAACGGCATTGTGCAGTGAAAATACAATTTTCCTCTTACATTCATCCTGGGGCATCTGCTGGTTCCAGAATGAGCTCCCCAATGGCATTGTTTTGTGTAAAAATGTGATTGCATCCTACTACAGGTTCCCCCAGGGCATTCCAGTGACTCCGCAAAGGTCAATGTGGTCAATGATCCACTTTAATTCTATAGAAAGCATATTCATGAAAATCCATGAAGAAAGAGCTGTCGCACGGCATGTTTTTGAGTAAAAACGCAATTGTCCCCTGCTACAGGTTCCCCCCGAGGGTATCCCGTGATTCAGAGAGCTGTCAATGTGGTCACTGATCCATTTGAAGTTTGATGAATGCCTATTCATGAAAAACCACGAAGAATGAGTTGTCGCACGGCATGTTTTGGTGTAAAAATGCAATTGCCCCCTGCTCCAGGTTCCCCCGGGGGCATACCGGAGGTCCCGAGAGCGGCCAATGTGGTAAATGAGTTACTTGAAGTCTATAGAAAGAATATTCATGAGAATCCATGAAGAAAGAGCTGTCGCACGGTTCGTTTTTGAGTTAAAACGAAATTGTCCCCTGCTACAGGTTTTTTCGGGGCATCCCAGTGGTTCCGAGAGCAGCCAATGTGGTAAATGAGTCACTTGAAGTATATAGAAAGAATATTCATGAGAATCTATGAAGAAAAAGCTGTCGCACGGCATGTTTTTGAGTAAAAACGCAATTTCCCCCTACTACAGGTTCCCCCCGAGAGTATCCCGTGATTCAGAGAGCTGTCAATGTGACCACTGATCCATTTGAAGTTTGATGAATGCCTATTCATGAATAACCACGAAGAATGAGTTGTCGCACGGCATGTTTTGGTGTAAAAATGCAATTGCCCCCTGCTCCAGGTTCCCCCGGGGGCGTACTGGATGTTCCGAGATTGGCCAATGTGGTCAATGATGCATTTAAAGTTTATCGAAAGTCTATTGACGAGAAACCATGAAGAACGAGCTGTCGCATGGCATGTTTTGAGTGATTAAATGATCTGCCCGCATTCAGAACCCTCCACCAGAACCGATTCCAGGGAAATGACCATATCTCGGTTGATTATAAGCCGATTTTAGTTCTTGGCATATGATTCGCTTTAGAAATGGTTCTTCGTTCGTTGGTTTAACTAAAAATATATATATTTAACCAGCATCATATATAAAATTTCACCAAAAATTTACCAAGTTAGACAAGCCCTCCGGAAACCCGGAATCTGGTGACTAGGATTATTTTCGTGGCTACACCGTAGAACAATACATATTAGTTTTCCAGTCAAATGCTCTTAGAAGATTTAAATTCAGATCATATTTTACGAAGTTACAAAACTCCAAAGTTGACCAAAAATTTGCCTATCCTAGTTATTGTGAGTAACCCCTGTATTACTCTTCTGATAAAACTCAGTCAGAACATCACAGAAGACCCCGCTGAGCATGCAGAACCTCAGGATCCAAACTCCATCATGCTTTGGAGAAACTAAGATACCATGTTATCACAACCACTCGCCCCGCACTAAGTGATTCCACGAAGTTCAACGGACTCGTACAGCAATCGGAAACACAGCGGAAGACCCGGCTGAACCTGCATAACATCAAGTTCTGAACTTCAGGCACTGTAGAGAATCTGAAGTATTTTTCTAAAACAACTTATTTCACACATGACATGGTAAGCACCACGGGTTCGTATAATAAGCCAAACCAAGACATCGCACAAGATCCCAGCTTCCGAACACCCTAGAGAATCTGAAGAACTTCATCACCACAACTCCGTATGATACTACGGAGTTCACAAAGCCCCATGGGTTCAAAACCTCCACTTAGCAGGTAGAACATCAACACTCAACCGCAGAGAAATCTCAAGGGGTTGGTCACTCCGCAGTGTGCCAAAAATACAGACGGGTACACCTGGTTAGACATTTTCATTATATTTAAAGTTACTGGCAACACTGTACTATATCTGCGAATGATTTTTTTTTTCTAATTACTTTATTTGTACAGGTTCAATCGAATAAACTTTACAGAGCCGAGTTATCCTTTGCGTTATACATTATTACTGTCTTAAATTTAAAGTTAAAGGAACTGGACCGAGTACTCGCGGTTGTCTCGAGGTTAGTGGAGATTTACAATTTTTTGGATAGGAAAAGGGAAGAAGGAGGTTTAAAATGTGGTTTACGATACAACTATTTAATTAATCCTAAAGCATGAAATTATTTCTATTCATCTTGAAAACAAACATTGAAAAAAACCCCACACGTACAAAATACAAACTAAACACAAGGTTAATCAAACTTACAATCTAAGGTTCATATCCTTAAAGTAAATATATATGAGTTTCATAAACTCCAGATCGCGTCTAGACAAAATATCCCTAACTGGAACATTAGGTTGTCTACCTCGAGCCCGAAGGGAATCATAAAAATGTGATCTGACTCCACGATACTCCGCACAAGACCAAAGGATGTGATCAGCGTCCTGGTAACCTTGTCCACATTCACAGAGATTGCTGTCTCCCAACCCCACACGGAACAAGTGAGCGTTTAGACAATAGTGATTGGACATGAGACGAGACATCACGCGTATGAAGTCTCGACCCAAGTCCAACCCTTTGAACCATGCAAACTTCGACACCTTAGGGATAATTGAATGTAGCCATCGTCCCAAGCTCCCTTCACTCCATTGATTTGTCGAAATGATAATCATTTGACAATCACAATCAGATTTTTGATTTCATAACTTCAACCGTGAATTTCCTCACAGTGGACGTCTTGTCAAAACATTAGGATGAGCGAGGTCATCAAGGCGATGACCGGTGCCAAGTACAACAGTAATCTGGAGGTCTTACTGGCATTCTTCCGGATGGTGCTGGAGTCGTTACCGGAAGACTTCGAGATCGTAGAACCTCCACTCAAGACGATCGAACTGTTCGAGGATCTGGTCCGGAAGCTGATTGAAAAGATGACCATGAAGGGACTGCTACTGGTCATAATGCCGATTCGGAATGTGATTAGTGAGTTGGTTAGTGGGGAGAGCGAAACCCTGAAGGAGGAAGTGAAAGGAACGTTGAAGATGTTGGTAGATCGATTTGTGGCGCGGAGATTCGTGACGGAGCTGAACTCACAACCGAAGGAATTGTAAAATGTTGATTGGTCAGTTGTTGGGCTTGAAGGTGAGCTCCTGAAAGTTGACATCGGTAAGTTGGTTGAAGTATAGGTTTAGCTCTTAGACACGACTCGGGTAACCCAGCGCTTGAAATACAATATTTATAGGCTCTGCGGTGAAGTGTAAAGAGACCGGTGTTTCTCATAATACCCAGCGATGTTTGCAATCATCCTCGTAGAGCTGATCCGAAAGCAGCTTTTCGAACTCTATGAGGTACGAATAGATTATGGAATCCGAGCCGCACAGAAGGTCGTAAGGGAATCGGTGTCCATACAAAGAACACCATCTGGCCGTAGTAGTTTTATCAGTGGTCGTTTAGCATGTTTGATTCCACTTCGTTGATCAATCAACCAACATTCAGTTCTATGATTTGTTCCTCATCGTAACTGACATAGATGTATTCGCCATCGATGATCACTCGGACCATATTCGGAGGTAGAATCTTCACCTGTGTTTGTTTTTCTACCATCGACCACGCCCCAGCTTTTACAGGTGTTCTCTGACCGGCAATGCTTTTGATCGGTGGACTATCTTACCGAGTGGAAATATTAAACCCCACCTCCACCAGGGAAGTCTGATTCCGGTTGAAACTCCCACTAGAACGCTGGCGACGCATCTTTGATTGAGTCGATGGCTTTCGGGAGAAATTCCTCTCGGAAGCGTTCATCAGAATCTGAAGATCATCGTCTACTTACCACCGTCACCTGTGGTTCATTCGAGTGCTCATCATACTTCAATCCAGTAGAAGTTATTGTCCTGTCGGAAATTGTTATCGCTCCAAGCTTCGATTCGATGGCTGAGGCCGTTGCTTATTAGGTTCAGTGTAGTCCTTTTTTTCGATAGAATTTGGGAACCGAGAGTCACGACACGACAGTTAGGATCTGGAATAGGATTCCACTGCTTGAAGTTTTGTTTCTTCAAAACAAAACATGTGAACTGTCAAATTAACCGGGTTGCCAAACACACCATTATACGAAAAAAAAAATCAGTCTGATGACACTCTCGGCACTGCCGGCACACGTGAGGCACACTGAGAAAAAAGTTGACGCAAAATACGTGTGTAGAGTGACCGGGTACACGACGTTAGGCATACGGTCGTTAGGCATACGGATGTTAGGCATACGGACGTTAGGCATACGGACGTTAGGCATAATGTACGGTAGGCATAATGGACGTAAGCATTAAGGACGTTAGGCATAATGGACGTTAGGCATAATGGACGTTAGGCATAATATACCCGATGAATTCTAGAAGGATGATAATGGGGACCGTGTATTGATTGCTGACATCGGTGACAATAATAAAAGAGCCTTAATTTTTGGGACTCATGAAAACTTTCGACGTCTTGGACAGGCAAAGTATTTGGTTGCAGATGGTACGTTTGCCACAGTTCCTTGTTTGCTTCGGCAACTCGTCGCTGTTCATGGAAGTATCGCTCCCTCACATCAGCAGACGGTTCTGCTAGTATTAATTCTGATGACAACAAAAACACAATCGTTGTATCGAAAAGTATGGGAGTAAATCCTGCAAGCATCAGATATGTTTTTGTTATTGAATGAAAAACCACAGAATTCACCATTCTTTATTTTATGAGCTGTTCATTGACATCATCTTTAATTCAACCTTAGCTGTTTTTTTTTTGTTATTGAATGAAAAATCACAGAATTCACCATTCTTTATTTCATGAGCTGTTCTTTGCGGAAAACCTTTTCTTCTTTGACATTTCCGGAGAACTTCGAGGTTAGAGCGTGATTGCTTTTGTAAACAAACACTTCATTTGACAATTTCTCGCGAATTAAAGCTCAATCTCAAAAACTAACAACACAAACAGGCAGATGAATGGTTCCTCTATCAATTTGTTCACGAGATTTTTCTTTTATTCACGATCAGCGATTGACATGTCTGTTTACAAAAGCAATTACGCCCAAATCTCAAATTTTCCCGCACTTGCAATATGTGTGTAAGAATATATTACAACAAATGTGTGCTTTATTATTTCTTTATGCGATTGATTTCAAGATGTAGTAAAAAACTATGCTGAGTTTTGTTGCCAGATTACTTAACCGCTATCGCTACTAATCTTGGATCTAAGTAAATATGTAGTTACGTCACTTATGATATGATAAATAATGGATTTCATTGTTTACCATGCTCGAAACAGTTTTCTAGAGTTGCACAGCAGCAAGGTATTTTATGCCTAACGTCCATTATGCCTAACGTATATTATGCCAAACGTCTATTATGCCTAATGACTTTATGCCTAACACCCATTATGCCTAACGTCTGTATGCCTAACGTATTTATCCCTAATGGGGTAACTCAGAGTGACCACCCCTTGGGAAACCTACAGTATCAACCACAGATCCCTCATGATGCTACGGAGCTCCACGAAGATCAACGGGTCCCTAATAGATGTACCCCTCGTTAACAAGCCCCACAGGTTCATGCATCTATTAGGGACACGCCGGAAGACTTCGCTAAGCCTATATAATCTCAAAATCAATCTTCCCGAACAATTTGGAGATGATTTTTGGTTGCTGTTTGATCATCGATACCAATGTATATGGATTAACTTCTGTTGAATCTGTGAAAACAAGGATCAGGACTCCATGCAGAGTGATTCGAACGTCCTAGATCATCCTAAACAAATCTCATAGAATATTTCTAAGTTTTTGCAGCTTTATGGCCAAATTCTTACAAAAATTGGAAAAAGTTCGTTGTAATAAGGCTAAAAAATGTAACTGGAAAAGAATTAAACTATGAGCGACAATACGATGCATGTCGTGTTTGCCGCCCTCAACATCTTAAGTTTTATTTTAGAATATTATTCTTGATGACGAAGCTGTTTGATCGGGATTCTATGCACTGTTGGAAAAGTTCGCGATATTTCTCGAAGTTCTCCAAGGGAAAAGTTTGCGAGTCATAGTGATTTTTTGCGAACTTTTCCATCACTGATTCTATGGAAGAAAGCGAAGGATAAAAGACCGCATAGTTTTTGTCTAACATATGTAAATGGGAATCTTCCGTCAGAGTACGAAGAGTTTCTATCAACAATAATTGATCCGTTGGCGTTCCCGTTTGCTCTAAACACTTCTTGCTAGACGTTACACACTTATTTTATATAATTCTTTCCAGTACTAATTTGTTTGTTATTCAGGCGTTTTCATGATATTTTGTAAGTCAAATTCTGTACTCTTAATTTAGCTCGTAAAAAAGTGACTTTAGTGACCATCTTTTGAAAATAGTGAGCTAGCCCCTAAAAAGTTACTTGCTACCAGCCCTTCATATGATGTGAAATAAGTAATCTTAAATATGAATGCTGCAATCACTCACACACTTCCCGTTCAACTACACGATGAATACATACATATTACTTCAGAGGTGATAAAAAATGGAATAAGATATTCGCTTAGTAAAACTGGAAAAGAGGAAGTTCTTGTTCTTAAAGAATTAGTCGTTCCTTTACTCAACAGCTGATAGAGGTAATGCAGCAACGATTTTGGATAAAGACTACTATGATAATCGGATGACTGAAACAACAACTAATGACCGATATAGACAGTAACTGTCGAACTATGCTGAGAGCTTAGCGAGAAATTTGTTTATGTTGCCGTGGTAAACCAAAGAGAAAGTCGATCAACGAGGATAGGCCCTTTTCAAATGTTACGCGAGCAGTTGAGAATTGACTCCCTTCCATCTATGGTGAAACATGAGGTAAAATGTTGCAGAAGTGATCCCACGAGTCGATTGAAAGTCTCAAACCCTATTCTACCTAAGTATCTACCTAAGATGCAGAAACCGGGAACCGAAATGATGGATATTATCTCGGAAAGGTTCTCTCACTCGTATACTTGCTAAATGATTAGCAATGGCATTTCAAAACCCTTTTCAAGTCGATTATCCAACAGTACACAGGATTTCGCAAGTCAACTTCACGCTTCAGAAGGAAGATATTCGGGAAGATGAAGGCATGGTTTCATTCGATTTCATAGCACTTCTCCCTAGTGTACCTGTAAAGGAATCTATTATCCTTTTGATTGATTGGACAAAAATATGCCACCGCTACATTTATGTATAAAATTGTTATTGTTATTGTGCCATGGAGTAAACAATAAAATCTATTGCTGGTATTCTTAAGAATAGTAAGTTGTTGTTTATAAATCAACATGAATCTGTTACACTCCATTTTAGACGTATGGCCGTTTTACCCTACAAGAGTGGCACTCTTGCCCCGTAGCATTTTTAAAATTCAGATATGATGACATTTTGAAAAAAGCATAAAGATTTTTTGATGGGGTATAGTTTTAACAGGTTTTAAGTTTTAACTGATGATACATGAAGACAATGTTATAAACTTACAATTCGCAGCACAAACTCCTATACAGTTTCACGGAATCGCATATTTCAACGCACTATCCTTAGGGTGACCTTCTTCACCTAGACAAGTCCGCAAGATTCTGGACATGTAATTGTTTTTACTGAGTGATAAATAAGAAGGAGACATTCTGGCATTCTGGTCGATGTCGTGTATCTCATATATTTTTCCATAATTCGAGATCTCTGATTGGATTGAAAGTTATGCTTAGTTTTTAGTCGAAAACATCTTAAGTTACAAATCACAAATTTGTATTATATCTCTTGCATTGCATGAACTAGTCTAATGCTTCCTCAACATTTCCTTTAAAAACAAATTTTGGATTGGTCTGGGCGCATGTAGGTTCCAATCGGTCAACATGCCCATGTATGGTCCCAGTGTCTAGCACATACGACACGAAATATCTCAACAAGGAAACAGACTATTAAATAGGAAAAAAAAAACATCTTATTGGCAGATTTTCAATGACTTCAACTGCTGTGTTTTTGAGTCTTAGCATAAACCATCGGTGTAAAGGGCACAGGAGAAAAATCATGTCTCTTCCTCCCGTACCTAGTCAAGCTCGTCTATTGGTATCAACATAATAATTCCCTGATTTACAACTTGCTGCAAACTTCTATAAGTGCAACAACCCATGCAATGTGCCAACCATGTTCACACGAAGCGACACAAAAACAAAGGGCAAGAACATTGCTGCACAAGATCATTGCCATCATCAGTGAAAGTCTCATCTGGGTGATGACCTCTTCTCTTCCATTACTTGCAGACTGCATGCAGCATCCTTCCTCTCATCCACCTCTCTCCTTCCCCCCTCGCAACACAATGCAAGTTATCATCACATCAATCGGGTCACCTACCTTGCATCCGTTTGAGCACAAGATCCGAGTGCTCCCTGCAGCGAAAGAACTCATCCTGACTGACGGACGAGTTCAGGCTGGCCAGGCTGAAATGGCTTTCGTCGGTAACTAAGCTGATCCGAGCGCTAGCGCTCGACGTCGGACTGCCCTTGCAAGACATTTCACTCATGCTTTTTTGTTTCTACCTTTTTGTTTCGTGTTTCGTTGCTTGTTTACCACACTACCGAGATTAGAGAGCCTTATATGTACACTGAATTTCACTCAAGAAAAACACAGCACTAAACGGGAGCAACCCCCTGCACTTAGATCTGCACAGATTTTCCACTATCGTTTTCCAATCCTTGCTTCAAGGTTGATCCGGAACACCGTATAATTTGTTTCTGCTGTGGAGGAAATTCACTTGTCCGCTCGCGTCGATCTCTTCCCGATGTCTGACTGAGCAGCCGAAACTATTCGCCAATCGGACTCATTGCCAGCCAGCTCCGCATAATCGCGTCTTGTTTTCTTGTCTTGATGTGCAAAGCTCTGACGGAATCTCCCATCAGGAGTTGGCTTTTCTTGTCTTCGGCAGCAGCAGAAAGAAACAAGCACAACAGAGGGCAGCCTTTGAGCAAACGAACGCAAACAGCGAAAATTTTCGCACTGACACCACTATCCGCGATTCGCGTACACAATGAAGGAAACGGTTGGTTAAATATATTACATGTTGGCTAGTTGCGAGATGAGCTTGTTACGCGGCGGAACGGCACGGCGGACATCGGCAGATTTGGGGGTAGGAGGATTTTCTGGTGTTTTTTTCGCTTTTTGCTTTACTCCACTGATGTGTGTTTTGATTTTGTTTCACTCTGCCAGCAGTTTTTGCTTGTTTACGGTTTGCGGTTGTGTTTGTGTGGCAGATACAACTGTAGATCTCTACTAGTTTGAAAGCTAACCCGACTATACAAAGTGATATATTATTTAGCTGTCCTAAACATTAAATGATGCTACCGTGGAGTTTTACAGTAGGTAAAACATGTATCAGATTTAAAACAAGATTCTAATGAAGAAATAAACAAAACTCCTTATTACACGTAAATGTTAAGTGTTGGATAAAAACGAACTAGTTGAAATAATATGTCTTTACTAGCAACGAACCACTGTGCCTAACTTGCATCTGACGCTGTTCTGTGTTGCCAGCACAACTGACAGCTCCTGTCGTTTGGATTTTTGTGTGAGTTGGAGTAGGTCTCATTTGGCCGAAAAAAAAACTGGTCGAATTTTTACTTCTCGCTCATTGTGGAAGTGTTTTCGAACACACTTAGAAAATATTACCGAACTCGGTTTGATTTCAACCGAGTTTTTATCTGCTGAACGCTCGGTAGTCTGTTCGGTTCAAAGAGGAATAACCGAGCTGTCGTTAGTTCTTTTGGCTACCCACAATCTGTCAAAGTTACCGAAAATCTCGGTTGACGAAAAATAAATTTAAGCAGAAATAACCGCCCTAATAAAAAATAACCATAGACGAACGATAACCCAAATCATTGAACTATTCCACAAATGGTTTGGATGATACCCAGAACACGTCGTTAAGCAAATTAACCATACAATTTTTATTAGGGCGAACATCGGTTTACTCAAGAATTACCGAACGCTGTCAAACAAACCGCGAAGTTGAGCGCAAGTGGAACGTTTGACGTTCAACACGTTTTAGCGAATATTCGGCTCAGTTTACCGAGTGTCTCGGTTTTCACGTAGCAAATTCGTAAATGTCGATACATTACCGTACTTTTCGGTTCAGTTTTCATTTCTATCCGTCAAATTTATACTATTTTACCGAAATTAGGGTCTGATTCGTTAAATACGCCTGAAAAAATGTTTAAAAACAATAATCGGTTTCTCGTTGGTAACCGAAAAGGTTCGAAAGAAAATTAAACCGAGCTCGTTATTATTTTCTAAGTGTGAAGCGTTTTTATGCTGTGTTTCATTAATTGACCACTTTGTCAAGCAGTTTTGGCGTGACTTTCTACCAGCGATGTCACAAAACTGGACCAAATAATTTCTATTTTTTTATGAAACGCACAAATGTTGGCTACTTTTCTCGAGGTTCTAGAAGAAAAAATCTCAAAATAATGTTGTATTTCAAAGTTCGAGTGGTAGTAGACATTATTTGAAGTGCTCGAATAAAATGGTTAATTTGGTGAATTTTCACTTTGTCAAACACATTCTCGAAAATCACACGATCAACAGAGCGATTTTCGATAATTAATTTTTATTTAGATGCAAATTTTACAAATAAACCTGCTATTCCAGCAGACAGACAGACAGAGAGACAGACGAAAAATCAATGTTGACAGATGCCTTCTTGAGAACCTGCCGATCAACAACAGAGGAATTTTCGAACATTTTGATCAATTTTCGAAGTGTCAAATCGACAGTGAGCATCCATAAGGGTGTATTTATACGCAATGATTGATTCTCTTCGTCGATTTTCTCTTTTGTTAATAGCTCGCTAGATTTAACGTTTCTCGGTGCGTTGCTGTTGCTTTTAATAGCCAATACGACCTGTTTCAACTCTGCATTGAACAAATTCTAGAAAATTGTTTCGCTTAGCTGTACTGCCCATAAAAGCATAACTGTTCCATCTTTGCTTGATTTCCTATTCATATGGAAAAGATCAAGCTTAACATTGCATTAGGTCCTTAGTAACATTGACAGATGCTCTTCTTCGACTTTCTCTTTGTATTCCCATGGCCATGTAAAGACATTCCCAGGTATTTTCAGCACACAGATCGATAAAAGAAGCTTTTATCTAGCATCTAATACGACAAACACAACAAGAAATGCTTATGTGCTCAAGTTATTAGCGAAAGAGAAAGGCGACGAAGAGAATCGATCAATGTTACTTAGGACCTAATGCAATGTTCAGCTTGAGTTATACTTTTATGGGCAGTGTAGCAATGCAAAAAGAAAATCGATGAAGAGAATCGATCATCGCGTATACGTCCTTATGTATGCTCACTGTCGAAAATTAAGTGGAAATTCGACAGTGAGCATGCATAAAGGCCCAAACGCAATGTGGACGGAAGCGGAACGGAAACGGAAAGTTTGACAGTTGTCACAAATGACATCAAGATGGCTAACCGAAGTCGATTTGGTTCCAACAAGTTTTCAATCCGACAAGTTGGCTTACTCAGATCGGGCTTTTCCGCTGCCGTTGCCGTTCCGCTTCCGCTGTCATTGCGCTTGGGCCTTAAGGGTCTATACGCGATGATCGATTCTCTTCGTCGATTTTCTCTTTTGATAAAAACTTGCTAGATTTAACGTTTCTCGGTGCGTTTACTGTTGCTTTTGATAGCCAATACAACCTGACTACTCTGCATTGAACAAATTCTAGAAAATTGTTTCGCCTAGCTGTGGCAATGCAAAGAGAAAATCGATGAAGAGAATCGATCATCGCGTATTCGCCCTTATTAATGCTCACTGTCGAATTCTCCAAATGAAACACAGCCTTAGCATGAATGCTTGACCAACAAATGAAAAGAGCCTATCAGGTGTTGTAAACAAAACTTTTCTTGCAAAGTGTAAAATCGACTTCACACTATTTTTATTCTGTAGGAAACCAGCAAAATTTTGCTGGATTTTGCCGAGCTGTAAAACCAGCAATTCTTCTCCAAAGTCAACTTAGCTGGATAGCCAGCAAATGTTTTTGACAGGAATTTGTTGGAAAACCAGCAAACTTCTATCCGAAAAGAACAAGGAATTTTGCTGAAGATTCAGCTTTAAATGAACACGTTTTTCCTATGTTTTTAGCTGATAATTAACTAATTTAGTTTCAATTAATCATGGTTTTAATCCACAATGTATAAAAACTTCCTGCCAGCTACATAAGCTTCGACTCGTCAAGTGACGCTCGACTCGACTTACATAATAGATGTTATAGTGATATTTTGTATTTACCAGTTACAGTAAGAAGTTGTAAGGAATGTGTTGTACACATAAAACTTGCCAATTTGGGTTTCAAAGAGTCACAATCAGAATGAAGAGAGGGTGAGAGAAAATGTTTAAATCGCTTATTGCGACTCTCATAAAGCGAAATTTGTAGATTGTATGAGTCAACCACAAACTTTACAACCTCTTCTTGTTTCTTACAAAAAATTTCATCATACCTTATGATACCTTCAAACATTTTTCTTGAGCGAAATGAATGAAAGTAACTCAGGAGCACGATAAACAGTGTCGTCAGCAAAGTTGCTTGAAATCATAGTTCTACAACTTTGAAGAAGAATGCAACTATTGCCTACAGAACCTCAAATAACAAATTATATTCCGGATTTAAATTTAAATAGGGATCACCCACATCATCTTTTTGTTATATAAAATAATTTTCAAACGCTTTCAGAACGACACCAACTGCCAAAAACTAATGAAAACGGTATGTTTTTCGTGCTTAATTGAATGGGTTAGAAGGAAAGGGGTGTAAGTGACTTTGATCGATTCTCTTTCGTTCATAATTCAGCTGCAAACACATTCCTTGATTCGTATGCCATTCTGGATGCTAGAACCTTTTTTTTTTGCTTTATTATAGAGACTTTCAGCCTGTAGCTGGTTCGTCTCTTTGAAGGATTGGGGCTCCTGAGTGGGTCCCGGAGATAGAAAATAAATAAATTACATAGTGTTTGTTACAGAGTTTAAGTATCTCAGAGTTCTGTGTCGATTACTTTAACAGTAAGAAAGGTGAACGAAGTTGTGGTTAATTTCCGAGAGAGAGAGTCAATGTCCGTAGCCTGCGGGGTTGTCATCGTTGTTCTTCCGTTTGACATGTCATTAAGAGAGCTGGTGTTATCCAAGTGCCGTTGTTCGTCCGTTGTCGTGTCATTGTTCGTTGCGGGGTTCTACGTATATTGATAATAGTATGTGTCTTTAAGGAAGTCGAGAAGTGATCTTTCCCGGTCTGGGTCAGTGGATAATGCGTCTCTGATGCTGAGATCGATACCGTATTGGTCTCGGAGTTTTTGATGTGCAGGGCAATTTATTATTTATGAGATGCTCAACTGAAATTTTGGTTGAGCACTCCGTACATTGTTTGTGGAATCCATCACGGGATCCGAGATCGTGTGAGAATCTGGTGTAGCCGCAGCGTAATCTGGACAGTACTCTCTGGTCCTTCCAGTTTTTGGTGTCGGACCAGCATTTCGTATCTCCTTTTATTTTGCGTAAGAATGCTAGAACCTCCTTTATCAAACTATGTGGCAGAAAAATCTGTTCATAAAACTGTGGCTATCAAAAGCGAAAGTCGATGAAGATAATCGATCAAAGTCACTTACACCCCTATCCTTCTAACCCGCTCAATTGCCGTTTTGGACCATCATTAATATAGTGCAATGATAGAAATTTGCTGCGACTGTCGTGATTTCTTTCGCTTCTACCGAAAAATTAAAACCAAAATACATTTGGTTATTTCACTCAATGGAGTATCTTATGCTATATCTTAATATTCTCATTTCTCATAATGATAAGGGTTCAATAAGTTTTGCTCCACAAGAGCACGGTAGCTAGGTACGAATGCATTTTCACTTTTCGCCGTTCTATTCGCTTTCCTCTTTGTCCTTGCGGTGAGACTTCTTTTTCTCGGGCCGGCTACTACCGTGTCGCTCACGATCCCGTTCGCGGCTACGGGAATGTCTCCTAGCCTTAGACTTTTCACGGCTGCGTGACCGTTCACGATATCTGCAAGAAATGTGTTCAATGAGGATCAATAATTTAATCATACCGCATTTAAATTGTAACGACTCTTACCTATCCTTATGGCGATCGGACTTGGACGATCGTTTCTCCTTCTCGGATTCTCGATCCCGTTCCGGTTTTTCACTACGGGACCGTTCTATTTCAACAGGCTCCGGCTTGGGGACAGGTGTTTCCCGTTCCCTTTCCCGCTCTCTTTCGCGATCGCGACGATGTTCTCTTTGTTCTCGTTGTTCTCGTTCGCGGTCCCTCGGTCTTGCACCTCGTTCACGATCTCGTTCCCGTTCGCTGCGCTCTCGTTCGCGGTCCCGATCGTGGCTACGCATGCCCGGTGGCCCCATCCCCGGAGGACCCATGTTCATTGATGGTTGCATGGGTGGCGGCATCATTTCCATATGTGGAGGAGGCATTCCCATTCCCGGTGGCATCATCTGCGGTGGGGGACCAGGAGTAAGCGTCTTAATACCATGCGGTTGCCAATTGGTTTCCTGGTTCCACTGCGATTCTTGCGTTGGTTCGTATCCATAATCCCCGTAGTCCGGTTCACTGTGGTAGAATTCTGGAGGAGCTCCGAAGGGTGGTGGACCCATGGGAGAATCGAATTTAGCAGCAGATCGGCTGTACTCACGACGATCGGCTGTCATGACCTGGATGATGTTCTCCTTCGGATGACGAGGCATCATGTCTCCTTCGGGTCTCGGATGCATACTCATTCCGCCAATCACGTCTATTCCGTTGTTCATCTTCCTCGGCGGAGGAGGACCAGTTCTCCAATTGTTCTGTGTCTGAGCCGCCTGTGGATTGTTGATAGTCAATCCTTGCAACCCAACTCCGCTTTCATGCATACGCATGCGTTTCTGTCGCTCGCAGTATGCTCTCCACGTTTCCTCGTTGAATCCGTAGTTGAAGTAGTCCGTAATATCCGCTCCAGGTTTACGCCATGGCTTTTCCTCTAAAGAATCGATGCTGAATTCATGAGCTGGGACACCGTTTATGGTACCGACACTTTCAAACTCTTCAATACTAAATTTCCCAGCTGGTTGCTTGGCTTTATCCTGTCCAGGGACTGCCTGTGCCACCTGTGGAGGAACTATAGGTCCTCTTGGCTTTACGATATTATAGCTCGGACCGGATTTGATATCTCCAATAACTACATTAATATCGTCATCGTCATCGCTATCATCGGTGTCCATTTCCCCATCGCTTCTATCGCGTTTCTCTCTACCGCCTTCATGGTCATGGGTTTCATCTTCCTGTAAATGCGAATCCTCCTCCCCTTGCTGCAAAGAACCACACATCATACAGTGACCAATTCCATACCTATCCCATTATGTTTATACTCACGAAATCATCCTCCCTTCTTGTGGAATCACCTCGGGACTGTCCCAGATCGCTAGAATCCATCGCATTATCATCGTGCTGATGATGTTCATCATCGGAAAAACTGCTCCGAGGACGTTTGCTACCACGATTCTTTTCTTCCCATTGTGGTTGACCTGAAGCTTCATCTGCGGTTCCATCTTTTCCTCCATCGTCATCAGCGGCTTCGTTACCTTTATCGTCGCCTTCTTTCCCGTCCGTGTTGGTATTGCCGTACAACCAGCTATCTTCGTTCCCTTCGTCTGCCATGGCTCCAAAATGCACGCACTTTATAAAACTGCAATTTCAGCCAGTTTGATGCGGAAAATGCCAATAAAAACCTTTTTCGACCGCAAGGGATGTTGTTTTTTCGCTTTTCGACGATTTTGCGTGACAGTTTTGACGTTTTCGCTTACAGTGATGGTCAGACAGAAAATAGCGAACACCTCTATCTAGTCAAAAATGAGCGAAGATTCCCAACTCGTCTAATTTTGGTTCAAAGGGGTTCGGCCAGTGGAGGATAGCACAAAATTTGTCATTCTCAATTAAACGATATAACAATGTATGTTTTTATTAAAATTTCATAGAACATTTCTAAAAATGATAATTCCCTGTCAGTCAAGTGTCGCTTAATTAATTATATAATTTGGAATCAATGGTGCAATTAACCACTTCATTCGAGCAGTTAAAATGACATTTGATACCACTCGAACTTTGAAATAAAACATTATTTTGAGATTTTTTCTTCTAGAACCTCGAGAAAAGTAGCCAACATCTGTGCGTTTCATAAAAATATATAAATTAGTTGGTCCAGTTTTGTGAAATCGCTGGTAGAAAGTCACGTCAAAACTGCTTGACAAAGTGGTCAATTAATTTCAGATTTATAGCTCCAACTCGGATTAACATTTAATACCGACCCTGTTTGGATTAACTGCAAAATTTTTACATATAGTCGTGTTGGTTAATTCTGATATCGACATCAAAGCAGCCGAATATTATTGAGTAGGATTTAATCCGAGGATAATATCATAGAGGAAACTCTAAAGGCCCAAACGCAATGACAGCGGAAGCGGAACGGCAGCGGCAGCGGAAAAGCCTGATCTGAATAAGCCTACTTGTCGGATTGAAAACTAGTTAGAATCAAATCGACTTCGGTTAGGCATCTTGATGTCATTTGTGACAACTGTCAAACTTTTCGTTTCCGTTCCGCTTCCGTCCACATTGCGTTTGGGCCTTAAGACCAGAAGGACCTGAAGAAAAGCGGTCAAATTTTTGGCTCAGCTCTGGAACTTTCTTCAATCCCTAGCTAATCGATGCAATCCACGAACCTCTCATGTTATCTGTCAAACGGTTGGAGCTTACCAGCATTAATGTAGAATTAATTAGTCATTCAAAATTAGAAAACTAATGAGATGTCATTTGAAAAAAAATATCAGATTACAGCTTTCCCCCGAAGAATGCGTTACCCACTGAATTCTACCCACCACCTTTTCTCGGCGGGTTTTCAACCAATCATTCTGATTTTCTGCGAGTGACCAGTTCTCCATTGACTCACCACTACCACAAATCAGACCGACTAAGGCGATGTAGGGCGATAGCTGTATACAGAT
Organism: Ochlerotatus camptorhynchus; assembly: GCF_037179485.1. Lineage (NCBI taxonomy): Eukaryota > Metazoa > Arthropoda > Insecta > Diptera > Culicidae > Ochlerotatus > Ochlerotatus camptorhynchus. The sequence continues at coordinate 2,428,665 of NW_027040604.1, read as the reverse complement.
AATACTGCATGCAATTACCCTGTCCTGCGAGCTGTCCTGGTCACAAGGAAAATGCAAGAAGCCCTCATAAATTGAGGAAAAAATAATCCCCTCCCCACTTTCGTCACGTTTTTCCTATACCTAATTTCTTGTCTAAAAATGTTACACCCCCTCCCCTCTTAGCGTGTGACATAATATATGCTAGAGGTATTGCGCGAATCAAAACAAACGCAGATTTTATTATACGAGAATGATCCAATTTAAAATCGATAGTTCCGCATTGACTGCTAACTTTAAAAAAATCCAACCATGAGTGCAAACAGTGCCAATGAGTGTGTCAAGATGTGCCCAACTCTGTTTTTGGCTAACACCTTGCGTTAAGCATCGACAATAAACCATTTTTGGTAAGTTCAAGTTCAAGAGCCAAATGTGAACAGGGCATGTGATAGCCTTCCCTAATAAAAAATAACCATAAACGAACGATAACCCAAATCATTGAACTATTCCACAAATGGTTTGGATGATACCCAGAACACGTCGTTAAGCAAATTAACCATACAATTTTTATTAGGGTTGGTCAGAACACGCGAGACACGAAGCACAGTGCAACAACTCGACCGACACGAGAAGACTGAGCAGATCACTCTCGCTGTAAGGTTAACGATTCGTAGTATTCGAGGTGAGGCTCAAGGGGCGTGTAATAGTGTTAGTAAGAACATGCAGTCGGGAACCATACAGTATAGTTCACTACCAATATGTATTAAATAGAGCCGACTACCACATCCCCTCTTTTTACCAATTTGAGATCAATTTATTTATTTTAGATTGTTAAATTATATTTACTATGGAAAATCGTAATCATACTTATCTTGAAGGACTGAATCTGCTGGATGTCTTGAAGGTACGTAGTGATCGTCTTACGGTGATCGCTTCTGGACTACACGAATGACTTGAAGAGCTTGATGGTTCTGCTTTTTCAGAAGACCGTTGACCGCTTGAAACATCATCCGATTCAACATTCTGTTCGTCGATCTCAGAATCAGTTGATTTACGCCATTTCTTTAGATGTGCAACGTTTCTTTCGAACTTCTTGCCAGAATCATTTGATTGTATGGTCACGTTCGGTCCATTTCTATCTAATACCGTAAATTTCTCATTTAGGAAATTGGAAGATAGCTTGTTTGAAGGAAGCAGATTCTTCATAAGAACAATATCACCGGCGGTGATATTGCTTAGTTTCGCCCGCCGTTTAGCATCTTCTCTCTCCTTTTGCAGCATCTTCTTTGAAAAATCCTGGTCTCTGAAATCCGAGCTTGGTGGTACTGTCTCAAGGTCTTCAATCTGAGGTAGCTTAGAACGTAGTTTTCTTCCCTGCAACAATTCACTTGGTGCTTTTCCGGTTATGGTGTGGGGAGTATTGTTGTATAAATCCAAGAAATGGTCGAGTTCTGCCTTCCAATCATCATGAATGGCATGAGCAATCTTCATCCGCTTGAGGAGGGACCGGTTTTGTCTTTCAACTTCGCCGTTTGCTTGGGGCCAATACGGTGAAATGTGGTTAAGATGTATACCGTTGGTCGTACAGTACTCCTTAAACTCTGTTGATACAAACTGTTTTGCATTGTCAAGTGTTATTGTTCTTGGTGGACCCCATGTTCGGAATATTCGTTTGAGGCGCTTAATTGTTTCTTGGGCAGTGATGCGAATCATTATTTCGATTTCTATGTAACGGCTGTAGTAATCAATTACCACTAGAAGATATTCTCCCGATGGCATTGGACCCAAAAAGTCTATAGCAATATCGATCCATGGTTTTTCAGGAAGTTTTCGGCGCATCATGGGTTCAGGAGGATCAGAAGATTGTACTAATTGGCATCCTTGACACTTTTCACAGGTTTTAACTGCATCCTGGTCAATCCCTGGCCACCAACATCGTTCACGAAGTCTTCTTTTCATCATTGATTGGCCAGGATGTCCCTCATGAGCCAGTTCACACATCCTTGAACGTAACGCGATCGGAACTACCAGTTTGGTGCCACGCATAATCAACTTGTTGATATATGAAAACTCCAAACGAAATACCTTATATTGTTTGAGGTCATCCTTATTCCAATTATCGGTTTCAATACATTCGATAAGCCTTTGCAGCTCCTGGTCTGACTCTGTAGCTGTGACCACCTCGGCAATATCTATTGCTACTGATTCTTGTACAGTTCTAATAACCTCCTCTGTTTCAGAATCAAAATGTCCGTTTTCCATAACCGAAAGCATTGACAAGGATTGCACCATCACACGCCTAATAAACACATCCATTTCTTCTGTCCATTGTGGATCTTCTACATGTGCAGCAAGTCGGGATAAGCAATCAGCTAAATTAGCAGAACCTTTCCGATAAACCACTTTGAATCTGAACGATTGAATTCGCAACAACCATCTTTCGATTCGCGCAGTTGGCCTTGATGTTACTGAAAACAAAGTTTCAAGAGGCCGATGATCAGTTTCAAGTTCGAATGTGATTCCCAGTAAATAGTTCTTGAATCTTTCGACAGCCCATACAATGCCAAGGGCTTCTTTTTCGATTGGTGGATAGGTTTGTTCTACCTTTGACAGGCTTTTAGAGGCATAGCTGATGACTCTAGGGTGAGAGCCCTTAAATTGAATCAAAACAGCTCCCAATCCTAGTCCTGAAGCGTCAGTAACCACCAAGGTTCGATCGTTTGGATCATAGAATCCCAAACTATCTGCTGACCCAATAAGTGTCTTAACCTTGTCAAAAGATGATTGATGTTGTTCACCCCACTCAAACGAAGATTCCTGTTTCAGTAACTGTCTCATAGGATAGTTAACGGTCGTTAAATTTGGAATGAACCTTTAAACGTATTACCGTTATTATTATTACTATTTATAGATATTAAAATCAAATAGTTATTTACTTACCTTGAAACATATGACACTAGACCAAGAAAACTTCTAAGCTCTTCTTTTGTGCGAGGAGCTCTGCAAGATAAAATCGATTTCACCTTTTCTTCACTCGGCGATACCCCATTGGCTGATAACTTATGTCCAAGAAATACGATTTCACGTTGTTTGAATCTGCATTTATGATCGTTAAGCAAAATCCCGTATTGGTTCAAAACTTGTAACGTCTGTTTGACCGCCAAGTCGTGTTCTGCCGCAGTCTCGCCAAATATCATAATATCGTCTATAAACACGACTGTATTTTTGCACCCCACTAGAATGCTCTCCATTAGATTCTGAAAAAGTTCAGGCGCGCAATTCACTCCAAACAGCAGTCGTTTGTATCGAAAAAGTCCCCAATTGGTGATGAAGGTCGTAACGTCGCGACAATCCTCTGATAATTCCACTTGGTGGAATGCTTGTTTGATGTCGAGTGATGTGAAGAACTGAGCATTGCGGAATCGTGATATTAAATCGTCGAAAACAGGCAACGGGTGGTTCAGCCTTTGTATAGCTTGGTTTGCCCTCCTCATGTCAACGCATAGTCGTAACTCTCCATTCTCCTTCAGGATGGGAACCAATGGTGACACCCATGACGTTGGTTTCTTTACTTTTTCGATTATATCCATTTCCAGAAGTTCATTCACCTTCTGTTCAACCTTCTCAAGCAGCGGTATGGGACAGCGACGTAATGGTTGAATAATGGGAGCTACAGTTCTATCAATGGGAATGTTTAATTTTATACCCTTTATCTTAGGAAAAGCTTTCGAGGGATTATCAATGTTCCTGATAAGTGAAAAATGGGTGCTTGGTAGTCCAATTTTTAGCACACCCAATTTCTGCGCAGTCAATTTCCCCAACAACGGTTGTTGTCCTTTTTCAATTACATAAAAGGATGTATTTGTTCTCAACATGTGCCCGTTATCGTCAACCTTAAGTTCCGCATCAAAAGCGGTGATAAGTTTTAACGGTATACGTCCATACGCCAAGAATCGTTTGCCAGTGTCAACTCTTTCATTAGATATCTTTACATCCCGCAACTTCATCAATTCCCATGTTGTATCGTCAATAAGATTGTGTGTGGATCCAGAATCGATCAACATAAAGATTTGGACACCACCTACGCAACATTGAATAACTTCATCATTTCCACACCCAATATTGTAAACAGGTAAGTACTCTGGTTTCTCATCAACATTTTCACTGACATTGAATACGTTTCTGGAGCGTTTCTCTGGGCGGTAAGATTCTTTAGTTACCGTGAAATTTTGCTTACGTTTTCGATTACCCTGAGTATTTAAAGTTATGAAGTATATACATGTTATATGGTTTGAAATTACATAAATTATTACGATTACTTACCATATCAAGTGGTTTAGACCGACATACCGTATGGAAGTGACCTACTATTCCGCATTGAAGGCAGGTTCTACCCGCCGCTGGGCATCTACCTCCAGGCAGATGAGGCTCGTATCCACACCGCAAACACTTCGATCTTCTTTCAACCGGATTCTGAATTCTGGAGTATAAACGGTTTACACTACTTTCTGATCGATTGTCTGATCCTCTGTTGTTCATTTTAGCAGACTGATATCGTACTGCCTGGAATGCGTTTACGATTTTCGTCGTGTCGTCTAATGTTAAAACCTCTTTTTCTAACAGCTTTTGACGAAGATCATTCGATGTAAATTGTATTATTTTATCGATAATAGCAATATGACGACTTTCTGTGGCTGTTTTCCCAAAGCAAATCTTTTCCGCCTTTTGTTGAACTCGTAATGCAAATTTTTCAATCGGCTCATCCAGCTCGGGGACCATTGACCAGAAAAGAAAACGCTCAAAACTATCGTGGTGCTTAGGTGAGAAGTGCTGCGTTAGCTTCTCTTTTGCGACTAGATAAGGATCGGTTTCATCATCTTCCACATCTTCTTCATTCACTCCGGGCAAGCCATAATATGCGCTTTGTAACTCCAACCCGCCCATGGCCAACAACTGCATCTTCTTACTAGCACCATCTTGTACGTGAGCAGCAGCCATAACATTCTCGAACCACCTAATCCACATGTTCCAAGCATTTCGGACTTCGGATGCCGGAAGGTGCTTGTACTTGAAGTGAGGAAGATTATATGACGCTGGGCTGAAAAACTGCACATTCTGGTGCACGACCTGATGGCCACCGTCGAAATCCTCCTGATTATTCATTGCTCTGGTGTCCCTAACTATACACATAAAAGAAAAAAATTTGTAAGCACTTTACTCAAAATTATTTCTTCATTTATTCATATTCAAACTATATAATAGACCAATCAACATCTACCAATCCATCAATATGTTTTGTCTCCTCAGAATTTTCAACACCTTTTCCCAAAGCACTTTATTTTACATGCAACGTTAAACACATTTATTTTTATTAATTATTATATCTGTTCTTCAAAACAATAACGCAACCTTAACCGGAATTTAATCGGTTACTCATAACCTTTTTTTTAACTATAAACCTTATAAGCATTACCAACAACCGGAATTTAATCGGTTGCAAAGTACCACCAGCTGCGTGCAATTCCAACAGGACATTTAATCTATTGCACATTATAATCACACGCATTCACTTTCTTCCATTTCATTTCAACCGGAATTGAATCGGTTGCTTTACTTGGCACATAACTCCCTAGCGTTAAACAAACAAACCGGAATCCAATCGGTTGTATTTATCAACCAAAATTATATCTATATATATATAGCTTTACAGCAGATCAGTTGTATACGATCTCGACAAAAAAAAAATCCAACTTGATATTTTTTCATATGTATTTCTCTATTCTTTCAATACACAGATCATATGTTGTCTCCCTCATAAATATCGGCAGATCTTCACCATTACACACAATCCCTTCAGCAAAGCTACGTCATTTTTCACACTTGCTTCTAGCGTCACTTGTTTTCTCTTTCACATTTGCTTCAAGCGTCACTTCCTGTCTCAACAACAATTTTTTATTTATAGCATATTTTCACTGTTGCAACATTCCAACCGAGAACAATTAAACCTAAATTCTATCGTAACATGCACCTATGCATCATTGAACACATTCAGTAATCATACGGGCTATAGAAATACAGATTGATGCTTCAAGGTCAACAACTTTCTGTTTAAAAATGGCGTCGATCATCCAATTTTCTTAAAAGCGTTCACGAGACACTTCCCAGTATTCTTAGGCTTAGCCTTTTTTCTTTTTTTATATTCCTACGCGCTTACCGTTTTTCCGCAAACAAAACAATTTATAAAATATCGTTGATTTTTTTCACCTCGTCGCCACGGTTTGTGATAGCCTTGGTCAGAACACGCGAGACACGAAGCACAGTGCAACAACTCGACCGACACGAGAAGACTGAGCAGATCACTCTCGCTGTAAGGTTAACGATTCGTAGTATTCGAGGTGAGGCTCAAGGGGCGTGTAATAGTGTTAGTAAGAACATGCAGTCGGGAACCATACAGTATAGTTCACTACCAATATGTATTAAATAGAGCCGACTACCACAGGGCATACAAGCTTTTTGTAAACAAATCTTTGTAGGCCCTCTTCTCGCCAATCGAGGGTCACCCACGCAAACTAACAACATCATCGGGAAGGGGAAACCTTCCCCTATCTGGCGATGTTGATAGTTTGCGTTGGTGTCATATAAGTGGCGAGAAAAGGGCATAAGAATGCTTGTTTACAAAAAGCTTGTATGCCCTTTTCACATGTTGTTCTTGAGTTTTGGTTTGTGTTTAACACAAACAACTAATGGAAAATAAACACAACTAATGGAAAATCTACAAACAACACACAGCACAACTACAACCAACTAATAACACAAACAACTAATTGGCATTAAACAAACAACAAATGGAAAATCCTTATTATTGTTTAAATGTATTCAATATACAAACCCGTTGCCATGGGGCTAAGTAGATCCTCTCTATAGTCGCTACACAGCAAAAAAATATGTAATATCGATCAACGTAATTCAAGCTGATTTATGATATAATGATGTAATAGCAAAAAGCAGATACAATATTACATCAATGGATGTAATTTTGTTCGCAAAATCGATGTACATCGTACAATGTGATATTACACAACCGATGGATTGACCTGGTTGCAGCAGTTTCGATGTAATATTCAACAAATTTTTTTGCTGTGTATATTCATAGTCTGGTGGATAGAATTTCGATCTATTAAAAAGCGGAAATAATTCAATATATTTTAGACCAACAATTGAAAAGGTACTATCAAATTTATAAACAAAACGTTGATTATTCTTTTTACGCCAGTCGAACGCAAATTACCGGCATCGTATAATGTCAAATTCGTCGTTTTCGTTGAGCAAAGGGATAATGCAAGAGGCAACACCAAATTCGCATTGCCGGACCTGTGCTCTATGACAGTGACTGTTCCTAGGGCCCATTCAAATAATACATAACGTAAAAAAGGGTGGGGGTCGTCTGGCAATGCGTTAACTGCCATGTATTAGGTATAGGAAGTGCCACTTTTTTGTTTTACGTAATATTTGATGAGCACCTACAGAGCGTTCTCTTTTACTCGGGTACTCATTTTAGACGAGTTTTTGACAACCGGCTTTCGGTTGGCAGCACCGTCCGAAGCTGTCAATTTTCAGAGCAGCCAACTTCGTTCTTCCGGTTGTTAGCGCTCTTTCTTTCTCGATCAACACATCAAGATGGGTAAGTCGCTGGTTGATCGTGTGCCAAGAAAAATTATCAAAATAACAGTGAAAATATATCGAAAACCGTGCTGACAACGCGTGGATTTGCTGGCAAAATGTGAGGACTGTAATTTTCAACTGCTAAGCAGCAATTTCGAGTTGGTTTAGTGCGAGAAAAAGTGATAGTTTTTATCCACGTTTCCGATATATTTTGACACTTGAATGGTCGGCAGTGTTTGGCATTTCGGTGCCTGGCAGCTGCTCCGAATGGATTTTAATTACGGAACTAAAACGGATTGGTATTTTGCTGACTTTGCTTCACAGGTATTAGCCGTGATAGCTATCACAAGAGGCGGGCCACTGGTGGTAAGAAGGCCGCCATCCGCAAGAAGAGGAAGTATGAGTTGGGACGCCCGGCTGCCAACACCAAGGTAAGTGATCAGATTCTATTGTTTGATGCTGGTCTATTTTTGTAGGTTATTGAAATTTAATGAGTGTTTTTTTTTTCTCCGTTCATTGTAGATTGGAGCCTCCCGTATCCACTTTGTGCGAACCCGCGGTGGAAATAGAAAGTTCCGTGCTCTCCGTCTGGACTCCGGCAACTTTGCCTGGGCTTCGGAAGGAACCGCCCGCAAGGCCCGTATCATCGATGTGGTGTACAATGCCTCGAACAACGAGCTGGTCCGAACCAAGACCCTGGTGAAGAATGCCATTATCGTGATCGATGCATCCCCCTTCCGTCAGTGGTACGAAACTCATTACCTGCTGCCCCTGGGTAAGAAGCGTGATGTCAAGTCCGGTGAGGAGGACGTTTTGGCCAAGAAGCGCAGCAAGCGTGTCATGAAGAAGTACGTTAAGCGACAGAAGACCTCCAAGCTGGATCATGCGCTGGAGGACCAGTTCAACGCTGGACGTCTTTTGGGTAAGTTATTTATACTGTGAATACAGGATATTTGACGGTGCGCGATTCGTTGGAGAAGGATAATTTGTTTGTCATTTAGAATGTCTACATACTTCATGTGTGTAGGAAAATTTCCAACGAATCATATGCACCATATCTTCCGTTATTTTAATGATGATAACAATTGAAGCGACTCACACCCTCCTAGAGAGGGCCTTATGCGGTTCCAAAGCTCGTTTTGAGACTAGGAACCGTTCCCGTGAGAGATGATCTCCGCTTTGTCATAGTTACACTGATCACCTCCAGCTTCAAACGATTCCTGTTTCCCTTTATACAGCAAGGACATTAATAAGAAAATCCGTTTTAATTTCCACAGCTTCTATTGCTTCCCGCCCAGGACAGAGCGGCCGTGCCGACGGATACATCCTTGAGGGTAAGGAACTGGAATTCTACCTGAAGAAGATTAAGAACAAGAAGTCGAAGTAAGCTGCTGACTGAAGGGAAAGGTGGAAGAGTGAACGAATGTGATGGCGCAAAGTGTTGTCAACCAAGAACCCCCGTGCGCAGGTGTGTAAGCATAAGACCATTTACACACCGTCCCCCCACAAAAGAGCGTTTCGGATGATAGTTATAAAACAACTAAACGTTCCAAGAGTTAAGGAAATATTCAAATAAAAAATGAAACATGAAAACTGAAATCCGGTTCCGGTGTTGTGATTTGTGGAATCGGTGAAGTATCACACATACCATACTGCTCCAAGAAGGAAGCGACGGATCTGGTAGATAAGACGATTCTGATAAGTATAATTTCTTGCAATGGAGTATGTATTCTCTGTGAAAACATTGACAATTGAAGTCAATCTGAATCATGAACAAGTTACAAGGTAAGTTACTAATAGCAGTGCGAACCTCAACCTGAGCTGGGTTTAAAAGACAAACGAGCAAACTGACGTTTGTCAGAAAACAAACAGACCTATTCTTGATACGCGATCCAGGTTGGAACTGAATAATAAACTAATTCGGTATAAGTAAAATACATTTAGAGATCTCGATTATTAAAATGTTTCGGGCCGTATTTCCGTTGTGATTCGTGGAAAGCGCATCTGATTTTGGAATCTATCTCGTTTAAAAAAGTACACCAACTTGTAGAGGAATCATTCTGTGTTGCTAGTTTGCGAGGCCATTTAAGTAGGTTTTGTTTACAAAAGCAGATGCACCCTAATCTCGAATCACTTGGATTTGTCGTTGTAGGTGCGGGATAGGTACTTTATTTTATTAAATTGTGAAATCAAAAATAGAGTCAGGATTACATCCGAGTAAACTCCTTCATGTTCGCTGCCAAGAAACGCTACGCAGAACAACATTTTGACCCAAGCCTACTAGCAAACAAGTTATCCATAACAACGCGAAGAAGAGCTCACACCAGCGCTGAGATTTATCATTGACTTTTACGCGATATTGACAAAATTGTTCTTCACGTAGTCACTGACAGACATGATCCTCAAAAAACCTTCGTCATAATCTCATTCATTTTCTCGTCAATGACAAAGATTCACCTGGTAACAAAAAGTATAATTTTGCTGGGGAGCTGAATCGCTTATTCAGTGACGGTCATAGGCAACTGCAATGTGTAAATCAACCCAGGACACCTACCACCCTACTCCCAGCGGTTGATCATGGCGCGACGGAATTCAATTTTCGTCATACGACCAGCGAGGAGATTTGTCGGAAGATTATGAGATTTAAACGAACTGTACCGGTCCAAATGAGATCCCAATTTCCATTATTAAACTACTTTGCCCGTTTATACCAAAGCAGTACAATCCAACTCAGCCTAAAGATTTCCAACCCATCAGTGTTCTATCTGCGATATCGAAGGTACTCGAGAAAATAGTGCTTTCCCTAATCACTGAAAATCTTGAAAATCACACGAATCTGGCCAACAATTACTGCGCCGTTATGGTTCTGGTGGACTTTTCCCTCGCCTTTAACTGTGTGAACCACCAAGTTCTTACAACCAAGCTACGGAACGAGTTCCTGTTCTCTCAAGGAGCTTGTGATCTGGTGTCATCGTTTCAGAAAGCAGTCTGTTCGCCTTGGAGATGTCCTTGTCGGTACGCCTCAAGGATCGTGTCTAAGTGCACTGCTCTTTAGTCTGCTTTAAAGGCGACAATCTGCAAGTTTACGTTTCCGACCCGGCCTCCGAAGTAGACACGCTATCAAACTTGATCTTGAGGCGATAATCCGCTGGGCTGACGCAAACGAGTTGGCGCCTAACCCGAAAACGACACAAGCAATTATTTTCACCAAGTCCGGAACGTACGTTTCGTCGGTTTGCCTTGGCGAAAGTTGATGCAAGCAGTGCACATTTTCATGCACAGTGATGGTATGTACTACCAGCAGCTCTCAAGAACCAACTGCATCGCTGCTTCAAATCTGCTGTGCCCTTCGTTTACAACCTTCGGCGACGAGATTTAACTGCAGCTGTTCGAAACTCCATCCTCGGAATCTGATCTACCATCCAACTACAGCCTGAGAATATGCAGCTTCATGAGAGGCCTACTACGGAGATCTACCAACAATCAATACGAAACTAACGATTTTAAATTGGCTCACTACTTGACTTGCCCATTGGTCCCAAGCAAAGATTAACGTACCCCATTCTAGTCGAAATTCTACTACTACACTATGTTTGTTTTGATTCGCTATGAAAGTTTGACAGATAAAATGAGGGGTTAGTGGATTTTCCTATGTTTCGAGGGGTGAATCGATTAGCTTGGGACCGAAGAGAGTACCAGAGCTGAGCCAAAAAGTTGAGCACGTTATTTCGGGACCTTCAAGTCTTAGAGTTACCTCTATGGATCTACCGTGAAGGCACCGTATTTGACGTAGTTAACAGGGCTGGTAGCTATAGTCGCTTTATTTATAGTCTCGCGGATAGATTCTCAGGAACCAATAATTGAGCTGTCAAATAGCAGAACCAATCGAGCATATCACGACCAACAACAAAAAAGAGCACATCAGGTCTTGCGAACTAAACGGCGGGAACCCGTTTCTCGTGACTCAACGCTCGCCTACGGAAACCATCACACCATCATCGGGTTGGTGAAAGTTTCCCCTATCCGATGATGCTGTTAATTTGCGTTCGGTTGACGAGGAAAGAACTATCAAGGTTTTGTGACATGGTCACTATTTTCAAGTCAGTCACTATTCCCTAAAATTTAGTCACTAAAGTCACTGGTTTACGACCAATCTTGAGAGGAAAGAATTTGACTTTAAAATGCACATCAAATCTAGGGGTTAGACAGCTTTCAACCATGACTATTTTTTGAGCAAATCTTGAGTAACTCTGAGTTACTCCCGTTGCTCAATGAAGAAAATCGTTGACAACACGAAATTTTTTATCGCGGCAACTCAGTTGAACAGGTTTCTCTCCTTATTTACATATTTGTGGTTCTGCTCAAGCAAAGTTCTTGATGATCTGGGAATAAGAATAGGGGTTTTAATCAGGGTACAACTTATTGATGATATAAGCACATACAAACAGACATAACACATTGAATATTTCTCACTGTAAAACATCGTCGCTAAAACATTACCGCCATCTGTTGAGTACACTGTGGTGGGCACTACGCTGAACAGATGGTGGTAGTGTGTAAACGTCAAACGCAAGGGAATTGACTATGCGCGCCACAGGTGGCGGTATTACCAACTACGATACTTTTAAATTGTCCGTTAAATGCTTGTTCGATGAACAACTTTCGAGTGTTATGTCTATTTGTCTGTGATATAAGTTATAACACTATCCTTCTCGTTAATACCGAATGGCCAAATCATTCCTCTGAATCCATATTATAGTTGATGAAATTCGTTTGATTATATGTTGCAACATAGAGACACGTTTTTAGCTTGCACATTACATGAAAAAAATGTTTTACCAAGAGGCTTGAACAAAGGTGGGCTACTACCTTCTAGCTCAGCAGTGGAAAACGGTTGGGTTTGAAAACCCTACATCGATGGATGAAACAGTTTCACGGTAAACAAAGGGTACTTAATTCATGCACCAAGCACAATGTCCATTGGGACTTCAATCAGACAATCCAGTCGGTATCCAATAGGAGGTGTTTGTTTCGTATCAACAAATTAAACACTCGCGACGGTTAAATAATACATAGCACTTTATTTAACACAGCAAAACATACAATGAAAGGTGTATTAAGCTTATCACTAATTTGTATTTCACTTAAACTATGAACAACGTAACGGATTAAAAAGCCGTCGTAAGTCTCCTATTCGTGTAATACAGTGACCTGGTTGAGGTGGACTGATCCTTTTATCCGCACGATCGTTATAGGAAGGTCAGTCCTCCGTCGATGCGACGCGATGATTTCCTTGAGGTTCGCTCTTATCACTTACCTGGTACGGTCATCCTGATCACTCCTGTATAATCGGTGGCAATCGATGACGATGATGACACTGCTGATGGCATGATGATGACTTTACTGATACGCAGTGGGAGAGAGCTAATCCAATCGTACTGCTCAATATCGTCTAATTAGTATGAGGGTCTTGATCTACCGAGCTGGTGTGTTGGATGATAACTGTATGGTGATAACAGGGTTCTAGTTGGATGGATCATCAACTCTTCAACAAGACTATTATATGTATACAAAAATAACTTACTTGCAATTAACAATAAATTTGTTCATAATGGCTGATGTTAGTGTGCTTGTTAATATGACAGTATGGAAAAAGTAAAATTGAGGCTACTTTGTTATTTTTTGAGCAAATACGATTAACTCACAGTTACTCAATGTAAATATATTAGCTCAGAGTATAGCTGACTTGCCCCTAGCATCAAATCACAGCTGGATTTGGTAACAAATTTGTGTTAGAAAGATTATTTCCTGTGCTTTGGTCAGATAGTGTATAGGGCGTCGTTGTGCCAATTTGGTCGCGGCACATTTCGAGTATGATAGAGTGATTGCAGTTTGCTCAAAAGTGCCTGAGTAAAATGCAAGTACTTTCGATGATTACCCGTAGTTGTTACAGTGAAGATATACACCCATATTCTCGTTTATGTCTGGACGTGTTAGTCATACAGAAACATTTCTAGCTGATTTTGTGTGGTGGATGGGTTTCGGGCGTGGACGGGCATATGGGTGATAATATTAAATTTACGCTAGGATAACGTTGAAAAATTGAGAAATGTAGGGGAAATGGCTCTAATGTTGGCCTATGGATATAAGATTGGACCCATCACTAAAAATCTGCTATTTAATTGTATCTAGATGAATGCGTCATTAGATAGGTACCTACTAATGGATATTTTTGGTTGGTATTGAAAATTTAGTCGATTGCTGAATTTTTATATGGGCCCAAATTAGGGACACTTAGGCCAACATTACATACATTTCCTCTATCGCTTCAGTTTGAGAAGCACTTCACTTCGCAACCGATGAACCATTCTGACGGCCCACATTACCGTGCAGGTGCCGTGTGTTGGCAAGGTTCAATATTGGACAGTTTGATGTTTCAAAAAGTAAATGGTATTAACATTGAGCTGTCCATAGTTAGGCGTTGCTGAACTTGTGGTACTTGCACAACATTTCATGTGAGTACCAAAGTAACCATATAACCACAAAATAACTTTAAATGTAGTTTCAGAGTGAGACAATGCCACTGATACATGGTTAGTTGGGTATTCATATGAAACTATTACTTTTAAAAAACTAATCCTGGTTGTATCTCCTTTTCGTTTGCATGTAACACTGTTTGTATTACTAACCGCACCGAGCCTTCATTCCGGGTGGTGAGCGAACCTGAAGAAGAAGAAGTGCCCCTTCTCGGAACGTGTGCATTGTTGATGGACCTGGTCTACGATTCAAGGATGGATTCTGTGATGATGAGTATCACAAAAAAGGTAAAATAAGTAGCACGATCTTCATCGAAATGTGAGTATAATTGACAATAATCACAACGGCGCCGGTGGTGTAGTGGTAAGCGTGATTACCTCTCACCCCAGCAGGCCTGGGTTCAATCCCAGTCGGCGCCGCCGGGATGTTCTGAGGCATCATCTCTGATCTCGCCTTCCTTCGGAAGGGAAGTAAAGCCGTTGGTCCACGGTTCATGAGTTGATGGGTCCATAGGTAGGGTCCAGGTGTGGTGGGAGCTGCCTCCCTGGCGCGTCGGTAGCATTGGTGCTCAGCACAGGAAACAAGATCGACGGAAAAAAAAACAATAATCATAACAATCAACTCGTATATATTTACCACCCGGTGCTACGAAAATTCATAGCAAACGTATCAAATGATCCCCAATGGAAATTGTTGCTGGCAGCGTACCCGCATAAACGCGAACCATAAATTGACCTTACCTAAAATGGTTAAAAATTGTTTATAATCCCTGCTAAACTTTTACTGAAATGGTTATGGAACTTTACATGAACGTTTAATGATAAAGTTTCAACCTTATGTATTATGGTTTTTTGGAAATGGACCTTACAAATAATGGGTTGTTAAGAACCATTACTATTCCAAATTCTTGTTTTCTCCATACATTTTCAGAAAGAGAACTATATAAGAACGTTTTTACTTATGATTTGAAAACATTAATGGTAATGGTTATGGTAGTCAGTAAGGTCCATTAATGGTTTTGTATTATCGCTCAACTTTACGTGGAATATATCGTGAATTGGTAATCAGTAAATTACAGGCAACCAATTCGCGATATATTCCACATAAAGTTGATCGATGTTACAAAACCATTCGTGGACCTTACTGACTACCATAACCATTACCATTAAAGTTCTCAAACCATAAGTTAAAAGGTTCTAAAATAGTTCTCTTTCCGAAAATGTATGGAGAAAACAAGAATTTGGAACGGTAATGGTTCTTAACAACCCATTATTTGTAAGGTCCAGTTCCAAAAAACCATAATACATAAGGTTGAAACTTTATCATTAAACGTTCATGTAAAGTTCCATAACCATTTCAGTTAAAGTTTAGCAGGGATTATAAACCATTTTTAACCATTTTAGGTAAGGTCAATTTATGGTTCGCGTTTATGCGGGTACTGGCAGTCGAAAAACAATATAAAAATAAAAATAATATACAATCGACAATTAGGTTTTGCACCGTCGGGGTTAACCTCAATCTGATGACAGTTTAGTGGTACTGTTTACGTGGACTTAGCCGATTTTTTCTTGGGTGGATTTTCTCGATAATTTTTCAGACTGCAGTGAGATGTAAACCACATTTCTGCAATGTTCACGAGCATCATCCTTGCAATGCGCTGTTCCTCGACAATTTTTAAGTTAAAATTCGGAAATTTTAGAATTTTTTTTTCAAAAAAACGACTAAGTGCTTGTAAACAGTACCACTGAACTGTCAAAAAGGTTCAGCCGATTAACACTGAGTTCATTCGTGACGTCACGCTGCAGAACCTAATATCACTGCAGGCAAGCGTGTTAAGCATCCCGCATAAACGCGAACCATCACATGACCTTACCGATAATGGTTATAAATTGTTTATAATCCCTGCTAAACTTCAACTGAAATGGTTATGGAACTTTACATGAACGTTTGTGTGATAAAGTTTTAACCTTATGTATTATGGTTTTTTGGAAGCGGACCTTACAAATAATGGGTTGTTAAAAACCATTACCATTCCAAATTCTTGTTTTCTCCATACATTTTCGGAAAGAGAACTATATTAGAACGTTTTTACTTATGGTTTGAGAACATTAATGGTTATGGTTATGGTAGTCAGTAAGGTCCATTAATGGTTTTGTATTATCGCTCAACTTTACGTGAAATATATCGTGAATTGGTAATCAGTAATTTACGGGCAACCAATTCGCGATATATTCCACATAAAGTTGATCGATGTTACAAAACCATTCATGGACCTTACTGGTTACCATAACCATTACCATTAATGTTCTCAAACCATAAGTTAAAAGGTTTTAGTATAGTTTTCTTTCCGAAAATGTATGGAGAAAACAAGAATTTTGAATGGTAATGGTTCTTAACAACCCATTATTTGTAAGGTCCACTTCCAAAAAACTATAATACTTAAGGTTAAAACTTTATCATTAAACGTTCATGTAAAGTTCCATAACCATTTCAGTTGAAGTTTAGCAGGGATTATAAACAATTTATAACCATTATCGGTAAGGTCAATTTATGGTTCGCGCTTATGCGGGATATGAAGCATGTGAATCAAATTCATCAGTACGTCACAGCAAAGGCACAGGGGCTTATTAGGTTCTGCAGCGTGACGTCACGAATGAACTCAGTGTTAATCGGCTGAACCTTTTTGACAGTTCAGTGGTACTGTTTACAAGCACTTAGTCGTTTTTTCGAAAAAAAAATTCTAAAATTTCCTAATTTTAACTTGAAAATTGTCGAGGAACAGCGCATTGCAAGGATGTTGCTCGTGAACATTGCAGAAATGTGGTTTACATCTCACTGCAGTCTGAAAAATTATCGAGAAAATCCACCCAAGAAAAAATCGGCTAAGTCCACGTAAACAGTACCACTAAACTGTCATCAGATTGAGGTTAACCCCGACGGTGCAAAACCTAATAGCAGCAAAATCCCAACAAGGAAATCAAGCAAGCCAATAGGAATTTTACCTGGGCCCAGGTCAAGCAACCGCTCAGAATGGAGGTTTCTCATGTTGGCCTTCTGCACCTCTGGAGGTTCCCAGGATACTTGAGGTGAGTGAGCACGTGAAGAGGAACGTAACCCGCAGGATCGGGAATGAAAGCGGACATAGCTCATGCAGCACAACAAGTCGGCGTGCTGTTTTTGTTCTTCTCTTTTCAGAAAAACAACAAATACTCTATTGCTCTTCTCTATTCTTTTATTCTCTTAGGACTATCCCCTACAGATAGGCGGGCGATAGTCGGCCAGGGTGTGAGCTGAGCAATAACAATAATAATAACAAATTGGTATTACAAAGATTCTTTAAAAATCCGTGTGTAAATTCTGACTGACAAGAAGAGTTTGCGAACAGACGGAAACGTTAACGTGTCCAATTAGGTTCTGCAGCGTGACGTCACAAATGAACTCAGTGTTAAACGGCTGAACCTTTTTGACAGTTCAGTGGTACTGTTTACAAGCACTTAGTCGTTTTTTCGAAAAAAATATATTTTAAAATTTCCGAATTTTAACTTGAAAATTGTTGAGGAAATGCGTGGTGAAAGGATGTTGCTCGTGGACATTGCAAAAGTGTGGTTTACAGCTCACTGCAATCTGAAAAATGATCCAGAAAATCTACCCAAGAAAAAATCGACTAAGTCCACGTAAACAGTACCACTGAACTGTCATCAGATTGAGGTTAACCCCGACGGTGCAAAACCTAATTGATGTTGACGGAATCACTAATATTTCGATTTTTTTTTTTGGTTCCCGAAATCACAAACTGTCAAAGGTTTTGGTAAAAGTTTTAGACCCAATATTCTGGCTATTTTACTTCGAAATCTTGAATGTTTTCCAAGCCTAAAATGTCAAAAAAGGTCTAGGAAAATTTTCAAGCTCGACATTTTTTCATAGGCCATAATAAACAAATACCATAAATGAACGGTAACCTGGATGGTAGAACTATCCCACAAATGGTTTGGATGATACCCCGAACACGTCGTTAAGCTCTTTCTTATGGTAATTTTTATTAGTGGCAGCATTTAAAAAAATAATTGACATCTGGTAGAACCTTGAATTCCCTTTTAAGTCCATTAAATTGTCCATAATCATAAAATATTTTCTATGTTTCAGGAGCATTTAAATTGTTAGCGCTGATGCTGACACAATGTGACCCACTGCAACATTCCTACCCCTCGGGTGGGTGGTTTTTCCAGCTTCGCACAACATAATAGAGATTGCTGACGTTTGTCGTACGTAGTGTGCGTCACGTATACGTATACGCAAAATGTTTTCATCGGGAAAAAAAAACTTCATAGCGGAAAATTTTCCCGATGAATACAAATCACTTACACAATCATACTTTAGCAATCTCTATGACAGTTCATGTTCGTTTGTTTACAGCCGATATGCTGTGTAGCAACATTATTCCTTGAGCATTTTCCGCAACATATTTTTCAACAGAAGTAGTTTGGTGTGAGTCTTCGCGTGTGCCAAGCATAAACGTTGTTACGGTCGGATGGTTCTGGTCATACCTAATACAGGCACAGAGCAGTAATACATCTCGGTTAGAAAGGAACACAAGCGCGTGCTGACCAGAAAACCAGGCAGAGAAGAGAAAATTTATCGACAATGTTGTTTTCCCACTAGGGAACAGGCCCCCCCAAATATGTGCTTGTGGCAAGGATCGGTGTGAAAAATTTGCATATGACCTAATTGGGGCGTCGTATGTGTAGTTTCCGCGGCCAAAGTAGAGTAGAAGCTAGAGTGCAATCACCGTGCAACGTCGGTAAGGATGATTCCATGGATGCGAGAGAAGATTGCCGAACGGAAGGCTCGCTGGCAGCAGTCCAGGAAGCAGCAACGCGACGCCTCCGCTGCCGCAGGAGAAACTGCTTCCATGGGAAGTGCTAGCAGTTCGTCCGTAGCAACTAATGCATCGTCTTCCTCGCCAGCTGGATCGAGCCTCCGCGGCAGTCCTTCGCGAAATATTCGATTTTCTTCCAAGCATCATCACCATCATCATCGTCATCAACAACAACAGCAGCAGCAGCAGGCTACAACTTCCGCCGATCGATCAAAGTAAGTTTTTGCACATTTCTGTTTTCGTTGCCGTAGTACTTTTTTTTTTGCACTGCTGTTGTTTTTGTTCCATTCATAAGTGATGAGGCGAATTCGTAAATTCATTGTTTCTTGGTTTGCACCTCGATTTGGCGGTAGGGCAGATCAGGACCGCACCGTGGGTGAAAGTGGTGGCAGCCTCAATGTTCGATGTCAAAGGTGAGCGAGGTTGGCTTTTATTCGTTGATTTTATTGCTTTCTCGCCAGTCGACCACGAGATAAAAAATTAATCAGATGTCGGAGTGGCTATCACTATTCGCTTAACAGTCCCATATTGAAAGCATATCAAGCAAAGATGGGACTGGTATGCGATTATGGGCAGTATACAACCCACAAAATTTGCGGTAGGTACTCCAAGATGAGGATGTTGTTTGAAAAATCAAACATGTTTGCAGCGTTTCAGTGGTATTCTTCAATGCACGACGTATAAATATTTACATCATTGGCTAATCTCATGGTAAGCATGACATTTCGATCTTTGAAAACAATACGTTTGAAAAAAAAACCTACTACGTCAGGATCTGTCATGATCAGTGCTGTAAATTTTCATATCATTCGATTGAAGATGAACCACTACAACCATTCAATCAATTCTTCGTCAAATGACTAAGCAACTGATATCACCCCGGAGGAGGTCCCCTTTGATAGCGAATAGCTACTTTTCTCATTTTCATCAAAAATGTTCAAATGATTTTGAGAATTTACAGCACTGGTCATGATTACCTGATTTTTTTTTTAAAAAAAAAGGTAAACATTTACGCTGTGTGTACTATTCTTTGGTAAAAACAACGTAAATATTTACCTTTTTTGACAAAACCCAGGTAATCATAACGTTTGATTATTGAAAACAATATGAATGAAGAAAAGAGACCAACTGCTGTCATGATTACCTGAGATTTGTCAAATAATGTAAATATTTACATCGATTGTATCGAAGAATAGGGCGCCGAAAGTATGATAAAAAAAAAAACCTGAAATTAGCTACCTATGGGTCAAATCCCTTCATACTTATTTAAATTTCGACAATATTGCTCACGTCACATTTAGGGAAGCGAGGTAAGATAATCTATGATTGCCTATGTAAAAAGTTTATCCACCCCCAATTTACATTTTTTTTGTTTTTCTGGTGAAAATCAGTTTAATTTTATGAGTGTTTCTCCATGATTTATCAATGTCATTGAAAATACGGCGTTTATATCTTTTCTTGAGATTTTCATGTGATAAATTAAGAAAAAAATACGCAAAAAAAGTTTATCCACCCCCAAACGGATACTACGATTTAAGTGTGTTTTACAGAGTTTTACACGGTAACCGCAAAATACCCTATAACGACTACAAAGTAAGCATTTTCGAGGGAAACTGGGACTACCTATTAAATGAGTAAAATTTTACCCATTTATGAGTAATTACAACTACAAAAACAAGTAGTAACAGGGTGTCTACTACCTGGAAAACCGGGAATTTACAGGGAATTTTATTTTTTCTGGAAAAACCTGGAATATTCAGGGAATTTTCCAATTATCACTTCATTCGTAATTCAAAAGAAGTTTTTCGTTCAGTTGCTCGAAACGTTTCTTAAGGACACTGAACTTGACAAGCATCTGACAGCTAAAACAACGTGTGCGAACGAGACAAGTTCATTCAGAGAGTCTTGTCACGCTCGCTCTTCGCTGATTTGTATGTGGAGGTTAAAAATCGTCGTAAAAAGGAAACAGCCGAAAAAGAGAGACTGGCAACCGTCAAAAGGAAGCATACGAAGCATGTATTGTATAAGAATAAGCATGCCAGACAGCAGGTCTGAGACCCAACATAGAATTTTTTTTTTAGCTTCAGAGAGGGTCGGAGATCTACTGAGAAATTTGTTGAGCTTCAGGGTAGTTCTTGAGAACAGAACTACAAACAAATTAAAAGTTATTAACAGAAATTCATAAAAACAAAATCAGAAGACCTCTCTATAAATGACAAGATCTTCAGATAAATGTTCAAAGAAATTTTCAAAACTTCAAGCAAGCAAAAATAATTTCAAATCAATTTGTAAAACAATAAGCGAAATTTTACAAATCTTCAGGGAAATTCGCATAATTTCAGACAAGTCCAAGAATCTACAGTGAAATATTAAGTATTTCACAGAAGTTTGGAGATCCTCGAAACATTATTCAACATCACAAAAGTTTGTAGATCTTCAGAACAAAGCTACAGAACTTTGAAAAAAATCACAGGACTTCTGAAAAAATCACAAGCATCTCAGAAATGTTAATGGATCTTCAGTAAAAATTGCAGAACTTCAGGGATTTAAAAAAAATAAATATTTACACGATTTCAGGAAAATTTGTAGATCTTGAGAGAGACATTTAAAACTTCAAGGAAGCTCAAATATTTTCTGATAAATTTTGACAACTTTAGGTAATCTTCAAGGAAATTTTCAAATCTTCAGGGTAACCCTAGAGGAATTTACAAAACATCAGAGAAGTTTGCAGATCTACTGAGAAATTTATGGAGCCTCAAGTTTTTTTTTGTAGATCTTGGGAATTGAGCTACGGAGCTTAAGACATTTTTACAGAACTTTAAAGATATTTGCAGGAATTTGACGGAAAGTTTCACACAAATGTGAGATCTTCAGAAAAATTCGTTAAATGTCAGAAAAGCACATCAATTCCAAAAACAAATCGCAGCGAAGTACAAAAGTACAATATTTAGCAGAACTCCATGGAAGTCGGAAATAGATAAATCTAAAGAACTTCAGAGAAGTCCGTAGACCTTAAGAGAAGTCTGTAGAACGTCAGAAAATTCGTACGTTTTTAGAAAAATTTGCAAAACTTCAGCAAAACTCGCAGATCTTCGGGAAAGTTCGCCGATCTTTAGATCAAGAATCCACAAAGAAATTTAAATTACTTTAGAAAAGTTCGGAGATCTACTGTGAAATTTATTGAACTTCAGGGCAGTTCGTAGATCTTTAGAGCAGAAATACAGTACTTCAGAAAACTTTACAGAATTTGAAATAAATTTTAGGAACTTTAGAAAAGTTCAGAGGGTAGGTCGTAAATCTATTCAAAAATTAGCAGATGTTTAAATAAATTTTCAGAATTTTACTGCGGTTCTTGAATTTTGAAAGACATTCACAGAACTTCAGGTAAGTTCGCTGATCTTTAGAGATATTTGCACAGCTTCAGAAAAATTAGAAAAACTTTAGAATACATCCTAAAACTTCCGGAAAGTTCAAAAATTTCTAGATAATCTTTTAATTCTTTAGAAAATTGTATAGATGTTCAGAGATATTTGCAGATATTCATTGAATCATGAAAACCTGCAGAGAAAATTTCAGAACTTTCGAGAAGTTTGTAGATTATTAGAAATGTTGTGAACATCAGAGATAATTCTTGATCTTCAAGGATCTTAAATCTTCAGGGATTCAGGAACTTTGTAGGTTTTTAGGAAAATTTGCTGAACTTCTGAAGAACACACAGAACTTCAAAGAAATCTGTAGAACTACCGAGACATTTGCAGATTGTCAGGAAAGATTGTTGATTTTTAAGGAAATTATACCGGAGAACAGAAACAAAACTTCAGGGACGTCTGAAGGTTTGAAGACCTTGCAGAATTGAGTTGTTAACAGAAATTTTCAGAACTCAAGGAATCATGTATATCTAGTGAGAACTTTTCCCACTAGCTTGTCTATCGACATCCTGGCGAAGTTTTGAAATCCATTTTCATCTTCATATCGCAGCTCTTGATGGACAAGATGAGCCAAATCCCTGCCGGTGTTCCTCCTGAGCAACCATTTCCTACTCCACAAAGTTCACCTTCTCTTTCTCATTTTATTTAAAATAATAAAAGCAAATACGTCTGCCGAAACTAGAGCAATTTTCCGGTAATTCATGATGGAAGTATTTACTTTTGATTCCTGATACAGTTTTGTTTTGAAATCTAAATTGAGTTATTAAGTAAAGTTATTTGTTGCAAAATGCCCAAAAAAGCACAAATTTCGATCAGTATCCGAAATTTGATTATTGAATATCACAAAACTGCAAAAAGCTACCGTGATTTTGCCGATATTGTCCAGCTTCACACAGATACGGTCGCTAGAATTGTGCAGATGTACAAAAAGCGTGGTTCTATCTCACCAGCTAAGCGATCGGGGCGTCCTTCAAAGGCAACTGGCCGAATTGACAGAGCTATCGTGAAGAAGGCGGAGCTGGACTATCAGCTCCAAAAATTGCGAAACAGATTGAAAGCGAGTTTTCCATTCAACTGCTATCACAATCCGTACGAAATCGTCTTCATAAGAAAGGTCTTAAGGACAGAGTAGCTCTTAAGAAGCCATGGTTGTCCGCAAAAAATATCAAACAAAGATTGAATTGGCCGCAGGGTATTGATACCATCAGACTCAAATAGCATTACTTTCGTCTCGTTTGACCAGATCACCTTCTTCCAGTCATTACTGGTCTATAAAATGTGATACCGATCGACTGCATAGAATGAGGGTCCCTGACTACCTGTACTTGAGGAGTTACTTCCAGAACCGGGTTCTGGTCTTCGAGACAGACATGGGCCAGAGATCGATTAGGATCACAGCGGGAGTTCCACAAGGCTCCTCTTTGGTCCAACGCTTTGGAACGGGATGTACAACCATAGATACAACGGCGTGCAAACGCTGAAGCTGCCTAAAGGAGTAGAGATCGTTGGCTTTGCGGACAACGTCATCTTGACGGTAACAGGCGAGATGCTGGAAGAGGTGGAAATGTTGGCAACTGAGGCGATCGACATGATTGGTAACTGGATGCAAGGAGCAAAGCTGCATATAGCCCATCACAAAACGGAAGTGCTATTGATCAGTAACTGTAAAGCGTTGCAGCGTGCAGAATATCACCGTCGAGAAGCACGCCATAGCCTCGAAGCGCGTGTTGAAATAACTGGGAGTGATGACCGGCTAAACTTCAAGAGCTATGTCGAATATGCCTGTGAGAAGGCTTCGGAGGCCATCAACGCGATAGCTACTATCATGCCGAACAACTTTGGTCCCAGCAGTAGCAAGATGCGTCTTCTAGCTAGTGTGTCATTGACGATACTGAGATATGAAGGTCCAGTCTGGGTTGCAGTGCTGGAAACGAAGCAGAACCAAAGGAAACTGAGCAGTACGTTCCGGCTCATGGCCATGCGAGTCGTGAGTGCATACAGAACCATCTCGTCGGAAGCAGTATGCGTTATTGCCGGAATGATCCCTATCGGCATAACCCTGGGCGTAGGACAGCGAGTGCTACAGACGGAGAGAAGCCAGAAGAGTACGGAAAGTTTATTTATTTATTTATTTGTTAACATCAACAGACTCCCGATGATGGTTTAACTTAAAATTAAAATTAAAGTAAGTCATTAGTTAATACTATAAAACATTAAAACATGATCATTGACGATTTACATTTCTAGAGAAAAATGAAAAGAAACGTCTCCGCAAACACTTCAGGTGGCAGGTGAAATCGAATACTGAAGAAACTCGTTGCAGTCCGCCAATTGCACCGTTGATTGCATAGAGTTTGTCCGACGTAGTGGCATTATTATCATAACATTGTAACGAAGCATTCAGAGTTGGACATTAATGTTTACTTGATCCAAGATAGTCGGAGGCGAACCAGCCTAAGGCTGAAAGCCTCCTAAATAAAGCTAAATTAATTAATTAATTGATCCAAGATTTCGGGGCAATCAATTCTGCCATGTAACGTGTCCGCGATAAGCAGGGCTTTTGAAGAATCTCTTCTGGTGCGAAGAGACTCCAATTCAATCAGCTGGCAGCGACTTTCAAAACTGGGCAAATGAAACGGGTAACATTCTCAAAGTGTATCGCAGAAAGCGGCGTTGAACGGACTCGACTCTCTCAGTACCATTCTTGTAGTTCGGACTCCAAACCACAGAACAATATTCTAGAATGGAGCGTACAAGGGAGCAATACAGTGACTTAAGGCAATGGATGTCGGAGAAATTCTTAACTGTTCTGAAGATAAAGCCCAATGTATTTGACGACTTGTCTACGACGTACGAGATGTGTTGCTTGTATGTAAGTTGAGAGTCCAGGATGACACCTAGATCTTTTACATGGCTCACACGTTCAATAATGGTGTCCCGGAGAGCATAGTGGAAAATAACTGGTTCTTTCTTTCGAATAAAGTTGATGACTGAACACTTCGCAAGATACACCCATCATTCGGTTCAAATGGCACCAGCTGTCAAATGCTTCAAACTGACGTTGGAGAAATTTACAATCATCGATCGAGCGGATCCGTGAGTAGATTTTGAGATCGTCTGCATACGATAGTCGTGGACCTTCGATAACTAAATTCACGTCATTGAAGTAAAGTAAGAAGATCAACGGTCCCAGATGACTTCCTTGAGGTATTCACCATAGGTTACCACCAACTGACGATCGGCGAGATATAAGTCTATCCAATTTGGCGATCGCGATGGCGTGATTGATCTTATCGAAGGCAGCAGACAAGTCAGTGTAGATGACGTCAATTTGTGACCTTCAACCATACTTTGCGTGATGTACGATGTCAGACACAGAAGATTAGTGGTAGTAGATCGACCGGAGGTGAAGCCATGTTGATTTTCGGTTAGATACTGCTTGCAATTGGAGAGCAGAGGCTCTAAGATGACTAACTCGAATTGTGTCGAAATTGCACAGAACGATGTAATTCCAGGATAATTATCGATTTAATGGAAAAATGCCACACGAGATGGATTATCGAAACAGATGTTGTAGTGGTGACAGGTTCTTTTTCAGAAAGACTGAACGAACACCATCCGGACCAGGGTTGAAGGAAGGCTTTAGTTTTAGTGCGGCAGTCGTTATCACTTCGGCGTTGATAACAATTCAACCCAGAAGTTGACCGGAAAGTGGGACGTTGCTCGCTGCTAGGGTCACGTATTCGTTGGTTAAGCTCTCTTCAGAGAAGACACTTGCAAACTTGTTGGAGTACAAGCGACTTCGTCGTTCAATATTATGGATGATGGTAGACCGAACTCTCTACGCTGCTCCTTCACGTACTTCTAGAAAGATTTCGGGTGGGACTTGAATTTCTTTTGAATCCCTCGCAGATAATGCAAGTAGCATCAACGGTTAATTTGCTTGAGCTTAACGTAGTGACGTTTCAGCGACAACGTGCGATATGAAGTGAATTTCCACAACGCGGCTCTCTGGATCGATTTCAGCTTTTTCAATTCGTTAGTTTGCGAAGGGGGGTGCAATGCAATCTGGTGAACGGACGTGTCTGTCAATGACATAAGCCAAGACATGTGAAATAGTTTGAGCAGTAGTTTCGACGTTATCGGAATCGAGCGTGTTTTCCCAGTCAATGCTTGACAGCACATCGGCGATGCTACGATGATCGGCTTTCCGGAAATTGCAAGACCCCGTAGAGGAGATGTCTTCAAAATCCTGGATGTTATTGTCTTCAACAGTAATAACCAAAGGAGAATGATGAGGATCTTCTTGACGAGTGGAGAAGGAGCCGACGAGATGAATGGAGCCGCATCCTGAGCGCTTACGAAACAGAGGTCTAAGCTACGATTGTTCTCGTTAACCATCGAATTGATTTTAGATAACGTAGTTGCACTATAGCTGTCGAGAAGGTTAACTGATCCAGAATGGAAAGCAGAACCTCCGGCGTCCAGGTGTGGGAAGGTTTCCACGAAACACCAGCAAGATTAAGTTGTGAGAAAGGAGTCGTTCGCTAAGTGGCAACAGGAGTGGAACACGGCGGAGAACGGTAGATGGACACATAGACTAATACCGATTCTTTCGACCTGGGTGAATAGAAAACACAGAGAAGTCAAGTTCCACCTAAAGCAGTTCCTGTCTGGGAACGACTGCTTTAGGAAATACCTGCATCGGGTCGGATACGCAGCGTTACCCCTCTGTCCGGAGTGTGGCAACGTAGAGCATGTGGTCTTCGACTCTCCAAGGTTCGAGGCAGTGCAAAGGGAGATGCCCGTCCCTAACGTGGAGAATATCGTCGATGAAATGTGTCGAAAGGAGGGCACTATTTCAAGCTGAACATTGCATTAGGTCCTAAGTAACATTGATCGATTCTCTTCGTCGACTTTCTCTTTCACGCAGTGTTGGGTAGACATTCTCCCAGAGAAAATAAAACAATGAGATAATCCCCCTTATTCTGCGAGTCACGTGACTCTCTGTCACCGGTAGGGTGATAATTGTCACCTCGTGTGAGGTGACTCTCCATGCAAATCAAATGGAGAGTCACCTCACACGAGGTGACTATTGTCACCTCACCGGTGAGAGAGAGTCACGTGACTCGCAGAATAGGGGGGGGGGGAATGTGTATTGTAGATTTATAAATACTCTTTTTTTACAATATTTACTCATACCACTTTTTTTCAACATTATGCACTGTCACCCTACCGTCCCATTATCCCGTACATCGATCTGACTGAGCTCGTTTCGTTTCGTTTTTCCACAGACTCGGCACCACTTGCTTGGGACGGCCGGGAACGAGCTCCGCATCCGAGTGTACCCTTTCCGCCGAGGAAGGCTGTTCCCTGCAGCGCCGAGGTCGAAGGACGCGTCTGTTGCGCATCATCAGCCCACGCGGCGGAATCGTTTGCGTCGAAGTTCCCCAGGAATGTAGTGGCAGTCAGCTGAAGAGCCACGCACTGGAACAGTTTGCTAGTTGTTCGTTTTCTTTGCCCCATTTCTCGTCCGACATCGAACAGCTGGTCGGGAAGTACAAATTAATACGAGCGCGAAACCGTACGGCCTTTCAGGATGGGGACACATTGCAAAAGCTGGGTGTTCGAAATGAGGGTGAGTTATTAATAAGATTACAGGGAAAAGCAAGGGGCAAGTGAAAGGATATGTTAATTGGACGCAGATTAGCATTTGGGTTTGAATGATTGATTGCTTCGAGCGCCATAATGGCTTGTTCTTTAGTTCTTTCCTACTTTTATGGCAGCTGTTAATTTGAAGTTGTACGATTACGTAATTGGGCAATAATCTTATCGCAGATGAATGACTTTATTTCACAGAGGAATTTTTGCTGGTGGTGAAACGTACCGATTTTATGCCTTCGGAAGAGAGCCTCAAAGGACCAACCATAGCAGAGGTACTGGCGGCTACCAAGCACATTCCCTTGTCTCGTACCAGTCAGGCAACGGCCAATTTCAACGTGGGGATGCTGCAAACTGATGTAATCTGTTTACCTCTATTGAGAAGCTTTCTCATTCTAATTGAAACCACACCCCTCTAGTTACAGCAAGATCTCCGGAGAATCCTAATTTCGCTAGCACGTGCATCGGCTTTCGTGATAGGTCCAGGAACCTGTGCGGAGAAGTTGCTTGTACTGTTCAACCAAAGGCTGACCAATCGTCGCCGGCATCAGGTCCGATCGATCGATACCTTGCTGGAGATGGGTTTCTCGTTGGATAAAATTCATCAAGCAATGGAAATCACCAAGTATGTGCTTCGTGTAGTCGATGGCATAGTTTAAAATTACAACTGCCGTTCATTTCAGGAATGTGTTCCCTGCCGCTCTGGATTGGCTGATACAAAACGATAGCTCGGTGAAGCTGCTAAACTGTGATACAAGTACTAGAGAAACCACAAGCTCGACAACGATTGCTGCTGGCAGCGCGAACAACGAGGCAACGACTAGTGGTGAAGATTGTACCATTGATACTAATCTACCGCCACTTGCTGTAGAAGAACAAGACATCGAAGAACCTGTAAATACCTCATATACTTCCTCGAGATGTGGTAGTCCTATTGGTAACGGTGATGATCATGACGGCGAAAGTGCAACACAACAGCAGGGCAAAGACGAACTGGCTCGATTCAGCAGAAAGATTGACCATGTTGATGCTTTGCTGGAAATCATACGACAGTATTCGGATCGAGATGTTTACCCGGCTGCGGAGATGGTAGTTTCGATTGTCGAGATGGGTTTCAATGAAAACAGCGTTCGGGAAGCGCTGGTGGCCACCAGGAATAATCAAGCTGCGGCGGTAAGTTTAACATGGAATCGGGACGGCGACTGAATAAATCAACGTCGATTGTTTCAGTGTGAGTGGCTACTGGGTAATCGAAGTAAAAGTTTAACCGAACTGCGTGATGGACTGCCTCAGGATTCGCCGATACTGCAAGTACTGTTAGCCTCACCCCAAGTACAAATTAGCTTAGGAAATCCAAAGATGTTTATCGGTAAGTGGCTTGGATTAACAATTGGAGGAAGCAGACACATCAAAATTGCGGCAATTTTGCATGAGTCAAAACGAGTTTTTGGCAAAAGAACGTTTGGTACATTTGAATGAACATTATACATAATCGCTACACTGCCGGTACTCGCATCTCAGTTCCATTTGGAAAATACGTCGTATTGAGTAAATGGCGATTAAAGATACCTATTTGTATAATTTTCTGTTTTCAGCTACATCTGAGTCATATGTAATATCCAGTGGGACAATGTGGCTACCCCCATTTAAAAATCAACCTCTGTTGCAGGCTTAATGCATTTGTCATTTTAGTCTAAAAAATTACTTTTCTCTAGTGCAAATATTCGAAAAATATTAGACTCGCTAACAAAGGCAAAAATGATAGAAGACTCCTGAATCAGAAAATAAGGTCTGTCAGTAGTACCAACACAGAGATGGAATCAAAAAATGCAAGACCTCACGACCGAAAATTCAAATTCCCAGCTTAATACGTCGACGGAAGATGATGGCCGTGATGCGGGAGCAGAACCGATCAAAGAAGAGATCAGAAACAACATCTGGGAATCGAGGAACAATTGACAACCTTTACAATGAGTTCTTTAAATACGGGACGGAAGAACTGCTAGAGGAAACCACAACGTCAAAGTTGTCATGAATGGAAACGGTATCGGTTCCGATATCAAAAATACCGAACCCACAAAGCATCGAAGACTTTAGGAGCATCACACTCTGTCCCTGTAAAAATGTATGCCAACATTCTGCTGCATTGTCTGAGGAAACAAATTGAACCTATTCCTGGTTATCAACTGGAATTTCAGTCCAAAAGAAGTGCATCGGACGAGATATTCGTTCTGCGGAGGATCCTTGATGAAAGATGGAGGAAGGCTGCAAGACAATACTGGTGTCTCTAGACCTGAAACAGGCATTCGACAGGCTTGATATATCAATGGCAGGAACAATACTACTAGAGTTGGGAGCGTCAAAAGCACTGGTGAATCGAATTGTCTCAGCCTGGCTTCATGAAGAAACTTCGATCCAATGGTGTGGACAAAGAACAGCAATATTCCAAAAGTCACGAGGAGTTAAACAAGGCTCAGTCCGCAGCTCTTTATATTGATGCTCCATCACGTGCTGATGTCAGTTAAGGAGTTCATGCCGGAACTAAAACTGTCACATGAGGTCACCATCAAATTACCATGCATATTAGGATATGCCGATGATCTTCTTTTTATATGCAATAAGAAAGAAGACGTAGAGCCCTGGGCATTGGCATAACCTTGAGGATTGCTTAATTTGCAACCAGGTCCCAGGGCTTGTCTGTATCTTTACATTTTGAAAGATGCACACTAGTGATGCCAGTTGTGATGTAGCGGACCAAAAGTTTGTTGAAATTTAACTATAGAAAATCAATTAAATAATTGTGTCGTTTAGAGTTATGATTTTAACTATGAATTGTTTTTCTAAATAATTGAGTCTAATGGGTGAAAAATAAAAAAAAAAATATTTGATGCGACATCACACCTTTGAATTTGGCTTGATCGAGTGGCGATTTTCTTTTTTTTTAGATCAAGACGATGAAGTTTTGAAGAAGACAACGATATTAATCCGATCAACAAATAGCCATGCTAGAGGGATACAAAATCATTTTATTTTTATTAAAAGCCCTTTAGAATTCGGGATCTCGGAGACTAACGTCGACTACGAAGCCTCCGAAAAACGTGTAACAGCATGTTTGCAATTACATAACTTAGTCATTTCTTGATGAATTTCAAAAATTGTGGTACCTCTAGAATTCCTTGGTTATTTTAATTGCAGAAAGATTGAAAATAGGGTCGTCAACTTTTTTCAAAAGCGGAAAGAGTCGTTTCACGTTTTTTTAAAGGTGTGTTTATGGGTTTTGCAAGTGGCTTAAGATCCATAATTTAGTTTAATGGGCACAAATGTTCATAATGGGCCAGAATACAGTCTTGGTTCCTATATATGAAACCTGGAGATAACGGAACAGTCCTCGAAAGATCCGGAACATCCGTAAAAGTGGTGTATCCATAAACCTGATCCTAGAACTCCACGGTTTTTCGAAAACATTAGGAACTGTGATATAACTGGGTACTGCGGACTCACTCAATGTGCTTGTCACTTGGGAGCCAGTCAGAACTGTCAAACGGGAGCCAAACATTCAGAAGCAACAAACTCAGTTACTGTTCTTACCTCTCGTCAAGCATTGCAATCTCATAAAAATGATTCATACTTTTTCATAACACATTCTTAATTGTAAGCTCAAAGACAAAACCAACAGGCTCAATGATGAAAGTATAAAAACCAGCATAGTTTTTATGACTCAGCTGAGTTTTCAATTGCAGTAAAACATACTTTGACGAAAGATGTATGTAAACAATCTTTGATAGAGTCATGGGGGCTCGAGCACTCCTGGCTCAGAGCTTTTGGCGGGAATCAACTGAGAAAGAACAAACCAATTTTAAACTTAAACAAATTTTCAAGCAGTTTTCCATTGGCTTGCAAAATGAAATCGATTTACTCCGCAGTACTCAGTGATATAAGAAAGAATTTGGGTTCATGACATAAACATGGACCCGGATGGCCATCGGACAGTCCTCCGTAAAAGTGTTCAATCTATGAAACTGATCCTAGAGCTCCGCAGATTTAGAAAAAAAAACACTAGGAGCTGTAATGATAGAATAAATTTGAGGTCGTGACAAACATGGACACTGATAGCCATGAGACTGTCCTCCGAAAGATCCGGAACATCCGTAAAAGTGGTCAATCCACGAAACTGATCCTAGAGTTCTATCAACAATCAATACGAAACTAACGATTTCAAATTGGCTCACTACTTGACTAGCCTATTGGTCCCAAGCAAATCGACTAACGTACCCCATTCTAGTATAAATTCCAGCACTACACTATGTTTGTTTTGATTCGCTATGAAAGTTTGACAGATAAAATGAGGGGTTAGTGGATTTTCCTATGTTTCGAGGGGTGAATCGATTAGCTTGGGACCGAAGATAATACCAGAGCTGAGCCAAAAAGTTGAGCTCGTTTCTTCGGGACCTTTTGGTCTTAGAGTTACCTCTATGGTTCTACGGTTTTTCGAAAGCATTTGAAACTGTGATATAATAATGAATTTGGGTTCATGACATAAACATGAACCCGGATGGCCATCGGGCAGTCCTCTGGTAGGTCCAGAACGTCCGTAAAAGAAGTCAACCTGAAATGAAATGAAATGAAACTGGTCCTAAAGCTCCGCAGTTTTTTTTCAAAAACATTAGGAGCTGTGATACAAGAAATAATTTAAGGTCATAACATAAACATGGACCCGAATGACCATAAAACCGTCTTCCGGAAGATCCGTAAAAGTGGTGCATCGATGATACTGATTGTAGAACTTCGTTTTTTTTCACAGTTGTATGTATGAAACACTTTTACGGATGTTTCGGATCTTCCGAATGATGTTCCAATGGCCATCCAGGTTCATGTTTATGTCACGACCCCAAATTCATTCTTATAACACACTGCCTAATATTTTTGAAATAAACTGCGGAGCTCTAGGATCATTTTCATGGATAGACGACTTCTATGGATGTTTCGGATCTTCCGGAGGATGGTCCTATGGCCATCCAGGTCCAGGTTTATGTCACGATCCAAAATTCTTTCTTTTATCACAGTTGCTAATGTTTTTGAAAAAAACCGCGGAGCTCTAGAATCAGTTTCATGGATGGATCACTTTTACGGATGTTCCGAATCTTTCGGAGGATGATCCCATGCACGCAGGCAAAAGAACGTAAGAATTCCATAAGAAACACTTGTGAATTTTAGCCATAAGAAATGAGTGTGAATTTCATTGATTTGCCTTATGAAAAATGTTGACGAAAAAATAATAAATCGGAGCAGACTGGAACCGGTAAATGGACGTTGAGGTTAGGGGGCCCGTATGTTGATCACTTGTCTTTCAACGCTTGTGAAAATGAAATGGTTAAAGGCGTATAAGAACTACTACCCGAAAATCATTCATAAGTCGCGCTTATGAATTTCATATTTATGTTGTTCATAAGTCGAGCCTTATGAAATTCTTAGGTCTATTTGCTTCAGTGTAGGATCAGTTTCATGAATGGACCACTTTTACCGAAGAAGAATACTAAGATGAAACAGACGGAGGAAAAACTTTCGGCCGGCGCACAATGGATAAGTTTCAGGTTTTTTGACAGTTAGACCATGCATTATCTGTCAAAAAACCCGGAAACTTATGCATTGTGCGCCAGCCTTTTCTATTTTAGTATCCTCTTTCTTTTGTGGTTTTGCTGGCCCCTCGCTAGAATGAAATTTTGCGCTCTTTTTTATCAAAACAATCACACCAAAATCAGAGATGTCCCATTGTTAAACTACTCGATTAATAACTAATCGATTATTTTTTGTTCGCTGTGCTGTCATTTTTTCACCAATGAGAGTGCAGCATATATTTGAAACGATGGGTGATTATGCTCTGAAGAAGTTAATGCTTATATCGGCATGATATAACCGATTACAAATATTTTACTTCTCGGTTCGTTAATCGATTAATCGATTATTCGAATGAAAATCGGCCACCACTAGATGAATGTAAAACGTCATTTCAAACATAAGGACCGTACATAAATAATGATACAATTTGAAAGGGACCAAGACTAATCACAAATCACGTTCCCACGGTAACTGAAATAAACACGAGTAGGGTAACCAACTTGAATTGGACCCCTACATATTTTGGACCCTTTTCATATATTTTCCTCGCTTACTGTCTAGTTTCTTCAAATTCATCTGGGTTGATGTTGTAATTACATTCTTTCAATTACTTGCTATGTCTCAAGATCATTAGTTCACCTCAAATTGCTTACAATTGCTCAATTTATGCAGTTTTAGAAAATGTTATCGAAAAAGTTTCATGTTTCGACGTTTGTCAAGAGGAATCGGCGTTAGTGTACTTGTTTTAAATTGGGTCTAAAATATACATTTCAATGATTTTTTTTATCAAATCAGTTTATCTGACTTTGGAAGATGTATTTCACGTGTTTATAAAGATTTCACCTTAAGATTTTACTTAAAAAGCATTAAATAAAAAGTGTTCAAAAAAGATCGTAAAAAAATGTTACCAACTTATTTTGGACACTTATTAAATGAGAATCATCAAAAGAGCGACAAAAAAAAATTCCGGTTGGTCGATTGTGCTATTATTTCAGATTTCTGATTAAATTGGTAAGTAAATCAATCAAAATTATATGAATTCATTGTTTTTAAATATATTTCTTGTTTATCAGGCGATTCAAAATGGGAAAAACGGCAAAACACGTAGAGTGGTCCACTCTGAGTTTTCCTAGTTTTCCTAGTCCCTAGTTTTCCACAAAAGTTTTCCTATCTCCCAAACGCATTTAACTAAGGGGCTGTTCATAAACTACGTAGACGCTTTAGGGGGGTGGGAGCGCTTGGCAGATGTCTGCGGTCCATACAATTTTTTAAATTTTGTGTTTGAGACTGTCTTCTACGGAGGGGGGGGGGTTGAAATCTCTCAAAAATCGTCTACGTAGTTTATGAACAGCCCATACAAAAAATAATATGGACTGCAAGCATGACTCTCCGTATTAAGATTTTGGTTAAGAGATTGGTCTCCGTATTAAGATTTACTTCTGAATGATTTTTTTTATGGTATGATCAGTTGTTTCCTTATGTTATATTATATTTCCTCCGTTACTCGCGCCAACTTTTGTAACACGAGTACTCACGCGTTGTACTTTGTACAACAGTGTGAGTTTTCCATTTCCATTTTGCAGCCGAGCTACCAATCGATCTGAAATCAACGAGTATTCCTTAAAAAACTTGATATTAACTAAACAAGCTAAATATTTATTACAGTTAACCCCCAAAATATGCAGATAATAGAGAAAATGTAAATGGAAACCGCGTAAATGGTGTCCATACTACGAGGGTTCTGACTTAATTGGTTACAACATGGAATATCTCGAGATCCTGACCAGATAGAAAGTTACTGTCTTTGCCAAAGTAGTTCTAGAGATCATAACCTTTTTGCTGGTGGACAGTAGTTCAAAATTTACTCACTACATAGCGCTAGTATACATGTGAAGTTCTCGCATGTGATATATCTCGAAATCCTGACCAGATAGAACGTTACTGTCTTCGAAAAAGTTGTTCAGGAGTTCAAAGCCTATAGTTCAGATTTTTTTCACTATATGGTGCTAGTATATACGTGAAATTCTCATATTAAATATCTCGAAATCCTGATCATATAAAAAGTTACTGTCTTCGGTAAAGTTGTTCAGGAAGTCAAGGCCTTTTTGCTGGTGGACTTAAGTTCAGAGTTTTCTCACTTTGCAACGCTAGTATACATGAGGAATTCTCGCATATAAAATATCTCTGGATCCTGACCAGACAGAAAGTTACTGTCTTCGGCAAAGTTGTTCAGGATGTTAGGATCTTTTCGTTGGTGTACAGTAATTCAGAATTTTCCCTTTACGTGGCACTAGTATGCGGGTCATTCAGAGATATTTTATATGCAAGGATTTCACGTGTCTTTCAACGTCACCTAGTGAGAAAATTATGTACTTTCCACCAACGATAGGGTTTGATCTCCTGGACAACTTTGCCGATTACAGTACATTTTTAGCAGGTCTTGAGATTTATCATATGCGAGAATTGCACGTATATACTAGTACCATGAAGTGAAATATTCTGAACTACCGTCCACTAGCCAAAAGGCCTTGATCCCCTGAACAACTTTGCCCAAGACAGTAACATTCTATCTTGTCATGCTCTCTAGATATTTTATATGAGAGAATTTAACGTGTATACTAGAACTACATAGTGAGAAAATTCTGAACTATTCTACACCAAGCAATAGGCTTTGACCTCCTGAACAACTTTTTCAAAGACAGTAACTTTCTATTTGGTCAGGATCTCGAGATATATCATATGCGAGAAGTGTATATGTATACAAACGCCACGTGGTGAGACAATTTTGAACTACTGTCCACCAGTCGAAAAGTCTTGACCCCCTGAACAAGTTTGCCCAATACAGTAACTTTCTAGCTGGTCAAGAACTCGAGCTATTGTATATGCGAGAATTACACGTATATACTAGCGCCTCGTAGTGTGAAATTTCTGAACTACTCCACCAACGAAAAGAGCTTGACTTCCTGAACAACTTTGCTGAAGGCATTTACTTTCTATCTGGTCAGGATCTAGAGATATTTTATACACGAGAATTTCACATGTATACTAGCACCACGAAGTGAGATAATTCTGAACTATTGTACACTAAGAAATAGGCTTTGACCTCCTAAACAACTTTGCCGAAGACAGTAACTTTCTATCTGGTCAGGATCTCGAGATATTCCATGTTGTAACCAATTAAGTCAATCCCACGTAGTATGGACACCGTTTACGCGGTTTCCATTTACATTTTCTCTATTATCCGCATTTTGGGGGTTAATTGTAATCAAAGTTTAGCTTTTTAGTTCAAAACAAGTTTTTTGAGGAATACAAGTTGGTTTCAGATCGATTGGCAGCAACAAAATGGCAATGGAAAACTCATATGTGTTGTACAAAGTACAACAGCGCGAGTAACGGGGGGTTAACTTTTATGCATATTTTGACATAAACGTGATCTCACTTCCTCTAGGGGTCCAAAATCAGTTGGTTACCCTACTCACCGGTTGCTTTTACGAATGTTTTGGATTTTCCGGAGGACGGCCCCATAGCCATCTGGGACCATGTTTATGTCACAACCCCAAATTCTTTCTTATATCACAGTTCCAAGTGTTTTCGAAAGAACCGCGTAGCTCTAGAACAGAGTTGGATGGAAATGCTAACATGAAGCTTTAGTGTGATAATTTATTAGCTAGATAATGATCTTTAGAAGAGGGTAGGTGGATAGTTCCGTTAGAGTACGGCAGTATGAAAATTGAATAGAAGTTGAAAATGAGCGAAGGGGCATTAATGCGACAGTATAAAGTAAAACGCACATCTTTTGCCTAACATGTACGATGTACGCGGAGACTTGAAGTATGTCTTGATTCAAAGGCACTTTTACAGCTGTTTCGGATCTTCCTGAGTACGCTCCAATGGCCATCAGGGTCCGTGTTTATGTCATGAACCCAAATTCTTTCTTATATCAGTTCTTGCCCCGTCACGTGGGTAGATCACCTTTTCGTGGTACGTTACGGGATGTAAGATCTACCACCGATTCCTAGTCCTGACTACTTCAAACTAGGGGAACAGGATTTTTCAGTAATCCAAGGAACACATCTTAGTCCTTGTTACTTTTTATGCCTTGTTGATAGTGACAAGACTCGGCTTTGTCTACCGAGGATGATCTTGAAACAAGGAAAAAAAAATGAGTTAGTTGTCTTCATCTATGTGATTCCTAATCTTCTATTCGTTGTTCCCTAGTTTGAAGTGGTCGGTGTCATACCTTAATTTTGTTGCTAAGGAATCCAATTTTGACTGACAAAGGAGCGCGCCTTTGGAGGGTGTTTCAACACTCCGAATGGTATAAATAGCGGGACCTTTCAATTAGAGTCGGATCCTTGCGATAAATGCAAGAGTGGCAACTGTAAAAAAATCGAATACTTCATCATTTCTCAATAGACGACATGCACTAAACTAATGACACGGGATATACTACAATAGATCAATTTACTGGTCGCAGTAGTGTTAGGTCCCGAACAGAGGAAAAAAAATATATCAGTTCTTAATGTTTAAAAAAAAAACACGGAGCTCTGGGATCAGTTTCGGGGATCGACCAATTTTACAGATGTTCCGAATCTTCCGGAGGACCGTTCCGTTATCTGCAGGATCCATATATAGGAACCATGACTGTATTCTACTTAATTATGAACATTTGTGCCCAGTAATCTAATTTTTGGATCTTAGGCCACTTGCAAAACCCATAAAAACTCCTTTAAAAATTCTAGAAGTATCACAATTTATAAAAATCATCAAGAAATGGCTAATTTATGCCATTGCAAACTTGCCGTTACACGTTTTTCGGAGGCATCGTATTCGGATTGTTAACATGCTACCCCAATAGATCGCTATTCAAATGTTTATTTTTATCCACCATTGGTTGTCTCTTCTGGCGTTCGAGTAGCGGATCTATTGGACGGAGCAGGCGCAGACAACTGAGCCCCCAAACGGCTGCAACCTGTTCTTTTATCGATCTGTGTGCTGAAATTACCTGGGAATGTCTTTAAATGACCGTGGGGATGCAAAGAGAAAGTCGACGTAGAGAATCTGTCATTGTTACTTAGGACCGAGGGGCAATTCACTGCTCTCAAAAATGAATCGAAAATACGTGAATGAAAAAAATACACAAAAATTCATCATAACTCGTCATTACTCAAAAAAATGCAAAAAAATACAAAATTCGGAAAAAATACACAAATATTAGACGAATAATAAAAATACACGATAATTCGCCATTTGCACGAAAAATTCGAAATATGTACAATCAAAATGCTGAATTCGGACAAAATGCGTAAATTTATTATTTTATATTTTAATCCGAGATCGAATCACAAAACAATGCATTAATGAGTAGGATTTCACCCATTTTTAAGAAAAGTGCCTTAAATCGTTTATTAAATAAAAAAACATTAATGAGTAGTTGTGACCCAAATTTAAGTAACGAAGGCGTAACAGACTTGGTAACAGATGGTTATTTATGCGTAATGAGCGAGGTAAGGGGCTGTTCATGAACTATGGGGGGGGGGAGGGGTTAGTTGGCAATTATCCACGGCCCATACACATTTTTAATGTTTTGTATGGACAATTGTCAACGTACGTGGGTGGGGTGGCTCAAGAATCCCAAAAATCTGTCTACGTAACTAATGTCAAGCCCCTAATGAGTTTATGAGTTAAACCTATTTTCTTTAAATTGTGTGAAATTCTACTCATCAGTGGGTATTTCAAAGTTAGCGTGTGTTGTACATTTGTCAAACAAAACGTCAACATTGTGAGTTTGATCCGTTTGATTATCGGTTCGAGTGGTAAACATAAACACTGAATTGACAGAATACACTTATAACTGATTTTCAATACATTAATGCATAAAAATACACTTTTATTTTTCTAATACACAGAAAATTACATATATTCAAAAAGTGCAAAAGAAT
Source organism: Ochlerotatus camptorhynchus (assembly GCF_037179485.1). Lineage (NCBI taxonomy): Eukaryota > Metazoa > Arthropoda > Insecta > Diptera > Culicidae > Ochlerotatus > Ochlerotatus camptorhynchus. The sequence continues at coordinate 2,388,967 of NW_027040604.1, read as the reverse complement.
ACATTAATACGCAAAATACACGTTTATTCGATAAAAAATACTTCAATACGTTCATCAATACGTTGGCCTGTATCGAAAATACACAAGTGAATCGCCCCTCGCTTAGGACCTAATGCAATGTTCAGCTTGGTATTTCATCGCAATGTTTCAGGGGAAACATGTCAGAAGGGTCGAAACGTAAACGATTACTTGGACCGTCGGTTTCTTACGAATGACTACATACACGGTAAGAAAAAAATACTCAAAATTAAGTTAAAACAAACTCAACGTTGGGTTCTATCATTTGAGGTGAGTGAATCAGAAAAGCGGCGTGGGTTAAAATTTACTCAACTATTGAGTAATAACCATTTAATTTTCACAAGCGTTGATAGACGAGTGGTCAACACACGGGCCCCGTAATCTCAACGTCCATGGTTCGGTTCCAGTCTGCTCCGTTTTATTATTTTTTTGTCAACTTGGTCAACATGGATTCATGATCAGGATTACTCAAAATTGAGTTTTCTTCTTTAACTTAATTTTACCTAGCCCCACGGAAGCCACTCAATTCTTCGCCAGGAAGCTTTCCTGACTTCGCATTTAAAGATTCGTCAAACTTTCTCCGGAAATTTCTATCAATTTTCCCCAAAAGTTGTGTTTAACATGGTTTTCGTACATATAAACTGCTTGGAATAAACTGCGGGAAGTCAAACTAGTTTTATGGGAATCGGGAAATGATAATTTTGGTAAATTGTCCGGGAGGGAATCACTAGATGGTGTGATTTCAAGACTGAGGAAGTAAGAATTTGGCCAAATGTTTTCAGGAGATTAATTTAGCTCAGGAAAATTAATACTCAATCTCACAAAATCGGTCAAAGAGGTTTCATATTTTGTTGCACTACATGCCTGAAATGAGGAAACTCTTTCGTGAAAAGCAACATTTTATTTACCAGCATTCATTAAGGAAGAGGGGTTCACATCTCTGAGAATATTTAGCTGGAAAATGTCAGAGTTAGAGTCAACTATCTCCAGAAGCGCTCGTTGTTTTCCCTGATACTCCTGCAAAAAGACATCAATAGACACGAGTTGAAAAAGGTTGAACAGGAACAGGTTGAATTTGCATCGTCTGGTGTTGTTGTGTTGATCGATATTTAACACAAAAGGAGCATTGTTGAATGCAGTCTTTTATTTAATTGTTCATCCCAGGTGCAAATAGGTTAGTTCTGGCCAACTTCATTGTAGATTCTATTCTGAAACTTATATGAAGTTTGTCAATGAGCGATCGTCGACCATTTTTTAATACTGGGATTGTCCAGAATCTACCTTTGGATTGACTGGATTATATGGAATCCCCCCTCAATATTGAGTGAAATTCTTCCTGTGATTGTCCGGAATCCTCCCTGGGATAGTTCATATTCCTTCTTTGGATTTTCCGAAGTTACCTTTGATATTGTTGGGAAACCGAACTGGGATTGTCTGAAATTCCCCCTAGGCTTGTTCGAAATCTCTACTGAGACTGTCATAAATCCCCTTTGCGATTGACTGGAACCCTCCTAGAGATTGTACAAAATCCCCCTGTAATAGAACGTCATCGGCATGGCAGTAAAGCAAGACAACTGGAACTGTTCCGTAAGGTCACCATAAATATCTTCCATCGATTTTGAGCGGACAGCTTGTAGTTCCTTTCATGCACGTGCAATTGCTCTTTCATTGCTGAAAGATCTTCCCAGTAAAGCATTGCAAGCGCACCGTTTAAAATGTTGTTGCTTTGCTTTGCTTGACAGTATCGGTTGCTATGTGTATTTTATGTTGAGCAACGCGAGTTACTCAGAGTTACTCAAAATTAACTCCGATTTTACTCATGATCAAAAGCTGTCTTGCCCCAAGGAGTCAGTGAATAATAACGTTGAAAATTCAGTAGAAACGATAAAATCACAATTTATCTTTGAATTTCATGCTACAACATAGAAATAACCACATAGGACGTTTTGACTAGTCAAGTTGTGCATCGGACACGTTACATTGGACGATTTTTCTCAATGACATAATCAATGAGTGTTACATTGGACCGTCTGTTCTACATGCTACTAGATTCCCTTTCACAGATTTCATAGTAGAGTACCTAACTTTAGATTTCCCCGCCTTTAGAAAATGAGTACCAATCATGTTAGGCAGTCTGAATGACCGAAGTAACAATCATGTACCCATCATTTCAAACTTTACATTGGACAATTTTTGAGCTAAGATTTTCTTAAATAAATAAAAGTAAATTTGGATGGGTGTTTTTGTATCACATACAATGACAGAAGAGCAATAGTTTGTATCACTTAACTCGATTTGAGTGACCAGAAAATTTTGTTGTCGACTGGCTGCGTCGAATAGTCGATGTATGCGCGGGTTTTGCCGGCGATGCACGGTGGGACTTTTACGTTTTGCATTATGCAAAATTCTAATTTGTGAACGGTGACAAATCAATTTTCAAAGCAGCAGTTCTAAAAATGTGCCTGAAGCACTTACATGTGTAACAATCTACTAGTTAAATTTGGTGTATCAAATTTGATGTGTCAAGCTCAGCTTTGCTCCATGATCAACAGCTCCAATTAATCTAGCTTACTTTCCATGACCCAACAGCGCTCCTGTCGATGCTGGACAATTCATCCACCATGACGATGTGGCTCAGCGATAACGACATCTCCTCGGTGCTGGGACACATCCTGCGGACGTACCACGAGGAGAAACACATTGTGGCAATCAATCAATTTAACAATGCACAAAGCTTTAACTGAGTAATGATAATTATAATAATAGGGTAAGGTGGGGCAAGATGGACAAGCTAGTACATTTATTAATTTTTATGTTCGTCAAAACCAACAGGTTGAATGCAAGCCCAATGGTGGTCCGAAGCAGCATTGGGGCAACATTGAGCCTCTTGATGTTGACATACAAACAAAAATCCCATCCTGCCCCATCCTACCAAATAGAGACAGAACAGAAACCAATTGCAATCTCCCTTACCTACAACAAGCAAATCAGCAAACCAAAACTGACAAGTAAAATGATAGCAGAGGATTACTTAATTGTTCCTGGATCAATTATTAGAGCAGAGTAGACTTATGGAATTGTTACAAAACCGAAAGAGCAGAATCAAAATTTGTTGATTTAACCGGAACAAAAAGAAGAAGCGATAACGGAACATAGAACCAAATTTAGAAACGTTGATTATCTCAGAATAATAATTCTTACCAGTCAGTCAGTAGTGAGCTAAAAGCAGCTTTCGATATTTGTAGGTACCTTTCCTTTTTCGATTCCGTAGTAGGAGTTTCATATCGCATTTCTGTCTTTCGAATCAGCGCATACTCTCTAACGTAGCGTGTAGGTCAGTAGGTTGTGCTACATTATCCCGGATGAGATTCTGCCTTCTTTTGATTGATGGCATTCGGGAAAGTGACATTCGGGACAACGTAGCACAATCCAATATTTAGTAGTGGCTGAATTTTCCATATCAAATTTCGCAATTCCTTTATCCGTAGCACAGAGGGCTTCTCACTTTGATTTGGCTCCTGTATAAACGCCTAGGTAGACACGGATAACAACCTACTGTTGCATTGTTAATTACACCGCGTGCCAATTACCTCTTAGTACGGGGATAGAACCGACCGAGGCGCTTTTTGCACAGACACAACACACCAACGCAATTTGAGACTTTCGAGCGAGCGAGAGCTAACCGAAACCATCTCAGTCGATACGATGTAGCATTAGTACGTACGGATATACAAACTACCCAGAAGCTATTGATTCAGTTCCAAAGCGAACGCCAAAGAAGTATTTTAACGCATAACAAAGCAAAAACAACTGATATTGTGATAGGATGTTCGGAGGAAATAATAAACGCAAAAAGTTATAAGAAACGACGATTTGTGCGCCCATTTTATTCGATCCGAAACTAGCGAACGACCTTGGTCGAGATGTCTTGGTAGGTTTTACACTTTTGCTGCACGGCCAACAATGCGTACGTTCCACGAAGTTTCGAAAGCATGATGATGCCCAGCTCCTCTTGCTGATGCGACGCAACCTTCGTCGCGAAATATTTGCTGATGTACAGGTAGATTTCCTTACTGCCTCTCGTTTCGTCTAGAACGGGGATAGTTCGCAGAGCAAGGTCACGTTGTACCGGATCCATGATGATTACTGTTTCAAGAGTTTGAAAGACGATTGCTTTTTAATAGGCCGCTGTGTTATCGACGTTAAGTAACGTTAGAAAACCACACATTTTTGTGGTTTTGGGCGCGACCATGGCTGTGATAATCTACTGACCATTTAAAAAGTGGTGACAACGAAACAAATTCATTATAAAAATTTCATTTTAATCAGAACAGCGTCAGTAAATAAAACCGTCAATGGAATACAAATAAATTAGTGTGTGTGTGTGTGTTGAGTGCCTCTAAGAGCATCATCATTGTTCATAAAACGAAAAAAAACGCCGAAAATTGTTCAGTCAGTTCAGTTTTCTACCGAGAAAAAAAATCAAGGAAATCCCTAAAATCTATAAAACTTACGATTAGAACAATTTCCCTATAGGGCCTTAACCTACTACCTTTTCTACAACACACGCGAAATGTACATGCTTCTTTTTCTGCAGTCTACAATGCTATTTTACATTCTTCTTTTTTTTTCTTTTTATACGAATGACCACACAATTGTCAATTCCTTCCAAACAGCCACCTCCTAGCTTCAGCTCTTGTGGCCGCCCTCCGCCGTGGATGATGGACTAGTGGAAAGCACACTACCGGAGGACGATTTTTCCAGCTCGTTGGTCATATTCGTCCGGACCGTCTTGAGGACGACGTTCGTCTTCTGGATTTGCTGCTTGATGTCGCGCTCGACCTGTTCCTTGCGCTTGTTGGACGATTTAATACTATCGTAGGCCAGTTCCAGGTGCCGACGGGTTTGCTTGTATCGACGCTTCAGTTCAGCAAAATCGGCTTCGATTTTTGCACAGTCGTGAATTGCCGATCTGCACTCACCGGTATCAATCGCTGACGCTGACGAGTTGAGCTCGGGTTTGGCTGAAAAAAAAATCCCATTATCATCCTACATCCCTACAATCAATTATTAAAATCAACTCACCTTCCTCTTTCGGATCCATCAGCAAGTTGCTCATGGACTTTGTCAGCTCCAGCGTTTTGAGCAGTGGCCTAGCCGGACTGGTCGCTTCGTCGCTGCCGACCGTAGTCAACTTTCTCGGAATGCTTTCCGGATTCGATAGTCTTCCGGCATCGCTCTCGATGCCGAGATCGGGAGACGAATTTCCCTGTCGCACGCCTTGATCGATCTTGGCTGCGTTGCGATTCGCCACCAGCACTTCCTCCGAAGTGTATCCAGAGGAACTGTTCAATCGCGTCGGAGGTGAGCGCTGACATTGTTGCAGTCTTGTTTGTGCTTCCACCAGTTTGGTATTGAGTTCGTTCTTCTCCGTCTTCACGGTCTCTAGGTCGAGGCGAACGTGCTCCAGCTCATCTTCCAGCAAGCGCTTTTCGTTCATCGCCTTGGTCCGCTCCAATGCTGCTTTGGAAGCCTGTAGAGTTGTTTCGTCCAACGTTTTACGCATCGCTTGGACCGATTTTTCCGCCTCCTTCATCTGCTGTTTCAATTTGGACTCAAGCTCCGACATGTTCACTAGATTGAGATGGGCATCCTCCAGCCGGAAGTGCACTTCTTCCAACTCTTTCATCTTTTCCTGGTAGATATTCTTGGAAATGTAGCTCTCCGTTAGACTAGCATCGAATGAAGCTTGCTTGGCTTTCAACTGATTGTTGAACGATTCGTTCAGATCTTGACGAAGATTCTCCAACCGCTGACGTTCCTGTGCCAGCAGAGAATCGATCTGGGCTTTGTGCTTCTGCTGGCTATCCTGATACTCCGTTCTTAAGCTCTCTTGCTTCATGACAGCCACTCGCAAATCTACATATGCCTGATCTCGGTCTTTCTTAAGCTTCTCAATGGACTCGTCCTTCTGTTGGATTTCCCTCTGCAACTCTTCCAGGCGCTTCTCGTTGTTCTTGATTTGACCAACTTGTTCGTTGTTGTCCTTCTCCAGCCGCTGATTCACATGGCGAGTGTTCTCCAACTCCACCTGTGTCCTGGATGCTTTCATCCTCTCTTCCTGCAGCTTGTTATCCAGATCCACCATTCGAGTCTGGATCTCCAGGATCTTGCTATCCTTCTCCTGAATGGCATCCTGCAGCTGCTTCAGCTGCTCCACACCCTGCTTCCGCAGATGTCCCACATTGCCTTCATTTTCGGACGTAGAGCTCAACTCTTGCAGCACTCCTCCCAAACCTCTGGATGCATTCTTCCCCTTACCACCGGAATTGGTCAACGACGATCGCTCCTCGAGTCCGATCCTAGCCAAAGAAACGTCCCGATCCGGTTCGGACCATGCTTCCGAATCCGATACCGGTTCGGTTATCAACGGAATCAACTTCCGTCGCGCTTCCGGGTGACCTTTCTTACCTCCAACGCGGCCCTCCAATTGACCACGCAGTTCGCGGTTCTCTGCCTTTAATCCTTCGATAACCTTTTCGGCGCTTCCTATCATCTGATCCTGCGCCCTGTTCTCCTTCTCCGCTTCCGCTTGCTCGACCAGTGAACAGTTGTCCGATACCTTCAAGAAACTACTCAAGCAACTCAAGTTTGCAAAGCTATTGTCCGGAAGCGAGAATCCAGTCACCGAAATGGACATATTCAAACTCCTCGAAAGGTCCAAGCTACGGTCCACCGCCTTGCGGATGGCCTTCCGACGGTCCATCGAGAGCGAGCCGCAGAACTCTTTGTTTCTGAGCAGCGAATCCAGGAAGCCGGCCAACTCTTCCAACCGGGCCGTCGAGATGGCACACAGATCGACACATTCCTTACGCCAGCGTTGGGCCTTTTCGGCCTCCTCCCGTGCCTGGATCACCTCCTCGTTGAGCTGCTTGATGATGATGTTTTCATTGCGGTCGTTCGAACTGCCGCCGCCTGTTAGCTTTTTGATCAGGCTGTCGTTCTTCGTCTGGATGGCTTTCAGCCGCAGGCACAGATTGTCATATTCGTCCTGCGATACGATTTGCTGGTTTTGATCGACGACGACCTGTTGGATCACAACCGATGATGATGGATGCGCTGCGGTGCCGGGATCTGAGATAGTCTGGAAATAGTTGGGGGGAAATTGCAGGCGGTTAGAATGCTACCTACTTAACAGTGTGTGATGGTGATACTAAATGGGGACCCGTGATTTGGATTAACAAATTGTGCGGCGCAGGCAAAATGATGGTGAGATTAGTCACTATATCTATATCTATAACGCGATCATGGGTCCTAGCGATAGACCTAAACTTTGCTATTTTTATAGCCGGAAACGGCTAGTGCGGTAGCAGCTAGGTCTGTAGGAATATACACTAGGGTGAGGCCTCCGATAGCCTAATCAGTAAAGATGGAAATTTTCTCGGCTTCCCTGGGTATGGAGAATCATTGTGCTTGCCTCTCAATATACACATTCATACATTGGTTGGCATAGAAAGCTCTCAATTACTAACTGTGGAAGTGTATCTAGAACACTAAGTTGAGAGCCGGCAAAACGAGCGCTACAGAAAGCGTACAAAGGATAGAAGAAATAAGAAGAGTCTACTTTCAAGCCTTGCCACCTTTCGATCTACAGCTTTCCCCCGAAGAGCGCGAGTAATACGTACCGCGTAAATCGAATTCGCGTAAATGGAGCACACGTAGCATATGGGATTTGACCTAAAGGGTGATACGGTCAAAATTTGGTCAATATCAACTTGACGTATTTCTTTCAATTTTGCATTTAAAAAACCTGAACACCCCTCATTTTGAAGGTGTGTGTGTGTAGAATGTTGCTCCTATTTTGATTTTGGAATTCACTCTTCAGTTGTCAAAATGCCGTCCAAGCAAGAAGAGCAGCGTATCAAAATTTTGCTCGCGCATCGCGAAAATCCGAGCTACTCGCACGCAAAGTTGGCAAAATCGCTAAAAGTTGCCAAATCAACCGTTACAAATGTAATTAAAGTGTTTGGGGAACGTTTGTCGACAGCCAGGAAGTCTGGATCGGGGGGAAATCGAAAACCGGAAGCCGCTGAGACGACAAAGAGAGTTGCCGGTAGTTTCAAGCGAAACCCTAACCTCTCTCTCCGAGATGCCGCAAATAAGCTGGGTGTATCGTCTACAACCGTGCATCGAGCCAAAAAACGAGCCGGACTATCGACTTACAAGAAGGTAGTGACTCCAAATCGCGATGATAAACAAAATACGACGGCCAAAGCGCGATCCCGGAGGCTGTACACGACGATGCTGACGAAGTTTGACTGCGTGGTAATGGACGACGAAACCTACGTCAAAGCCGACTACAAGCAGCTTCCGGGACAGGAGTTTTATACGGCAAAAGGAAGGGGAAAGGTAGCAGATGTTTTCAAGCACATGAAACTGTCAAAGTTCGCAAAGAAATATCTGGTTTGGCAAGCCATCTGTACCTGTGGTTTGAAAAGCAGCATTTTCATAGCTTCCGGGACTGTCAACCAAGAAATTCACGTGAAAGAGTGTTTGAATAAACGTCTGCTGCCTTTCCTGAAGAAACACGGTTGTTCCGTACTGTTTTGGCCGGATTTGGCATCTTGCCATTACGGTAAAAAGGCCATGGAGTGGTACGCCGCCAACAACGTGCAGGTGGTTCCCAAGGACAAGAACCCTCCCAACACGCCAGAGCTCCGCCCAATTGAGAAATACTGGGCTATTGTCAAGCGGAACCTAAAGAAGACCAAAAAACTACTAAGGGCGAGCAGCAGTTCAAGGCAAACTGGCTTTCTGCGGCGAAGAAAGTGGACAAGGTGGCTGTACAAAATCTGATGGCAGGGGTCAAGGGTAAGGCCCGGCAATTCGGATTTGGAAAAGCGGAAGCCTAACTGAATTTTTTTCCTGAATTTTATACTAATTGAACTTGAAAAAGAAATTTAATTTGATTTTTTAAATAAACGATTTCACCGATTTACACGCGTTTTCCCTTCACCAAATTTTGACCGTATCACCCTTTAATAGGGACCAACATGGAATATCTCGCGATCCTGGATATATAGAAGGTTACTGTCTTCGGCAAAGTTGTTCAGTGGATCAAGACTTAAAGGTTGGTGGAGTCCAGAATTCTCTCTTACTCTTGAAATCAAAGATGGCGGCTGCCGATTTCAGAAAAGTGGGAAATACTGGATATTTTAGGAATCGGGATGACTTCTAGAAACCAAAAATCGATGGCCAGCGCCATTTTGAAATCCAAGATGGTGGATTCCGGTTTCATAAAAAGTGGGAAAAACTGTAAAATACTCTACAATATGGATATATTCGCAACAAAGACGAGGTGCAGATGTCGAAAATTGAAATGCCGAAATGGCGTCAGCCATCAATTTTCCGTCTATTGTAGGGTATTTGACAGCTTAGATTCCAAAATTGCGTCGGACATCGATTTTGAGCCTTTACATATCGTCCCCATTCCGAAAATACCTATATTGTGGGGGTATTTAACATTACTATCCAGTTTATCTGTAACCAGGAGCTGCCATTTTGGAATTAAATATGGCATCGGACAGTAATAGCTAGTCCGTAGCTATCACCGCGAATCCCGAAATACCCACATTCATGGGTATTTGACAGTATTTCCAACTTTTTCTGTATCCTGTAGCCGCCATTTTGGATTTCATGACACTCATTTTCTATTTCTAGATGTCATTCTCTAGACGTCATTCCTATTCCAAAAATACTCATATTGAAGAGTAATTGACAGTATTTCTATCAGTTTTTCTGAAGTCAATGGCCGCCATCTTGCATTACAAAATGGCGTCAGACATAACTTGTAGGACTTGTTCCGAAAATACCCATATTGTAGGGTATTAAGCAATTTTTCCAAATCTGAGAGCCGCCATCTTGGATTTCAAAAATAATATCAGACATCGATTTTCGGCATCTAAACGCGTCCTGTACCGAGAATATTCATATCGTAGAATTTGACAGCTTTTCAGAAAACAACGGCCACCATCTTGGATTCCAAAATGGCGTCAGACATCAATTTGTGCGGGATGTACACGTCGAACCAGTCCCGAAAATATCCATATTATAGGGTATTTGAAAGTTTTTCTGAAGTCACTGGCCGTCTCTTGGATTTCAAAAATGGCGTCGGACATCGATTTTCGGCATCTACATGTCGTCCCCGTTCCGAAAATATCCATATAATAGAGGATTTGATAGTTTTTCTGAAGTCAATGGCCATCATGTTGGATGCAAAAATGGCGTCAGACGTCGATTTTCGGGATGTAGTACTTGTGTGTGTGTATGTGTGTGTGTGTATGTGTGTGTGTGTGTGTGTGTGTGTGTGTGTGTGTGTGTATGTGTGTGTGTGTGTGCATGTATGTGTGTGTGTGTGAGTGTGTGTGTGTGTGTGTGTGTGTGTGTGTGTGTGTGTGTGTGTGTGTGTGTGTGTGTGTGTGTGTGTGTGTGTATATTCAATCTAACCCCCACTGGCCGGCAGTGTTATTATGAAGGAACTCTCTCTACAATGTCGCATTTATGGTCATTGTAGACAGCTTTAGTCCTGGAGTTAGAAGGTAATAGCTCTATTGCAGATCCAGCAACCCATTTCAGAATGTCTGGAGACTCCCTTTCCCCATCCAAAAAATTGTAAATCTCCACTAACCTCGAGACGACCGCGAGTAATCGGTTCAATTCCTTTAACTCTAGATTTAAGACATTAATCATGTATAATGTAAATGATAACTCGGCTCTGTAAAGTTTATTCGATTGAGCCTGTACAAATAAATTAATATATAAAAAAAAAGAATGTCTGGAGAGTCACGCCCATTCCGAGGTTACTTTCCTTACAATAAGCCCCGCATGTATGCATCACCTGATCGAATGAAACCTCAGACCATTCAAAACAAAACACCGAAATCGCTTTTTCGAATGATAGCTGCAACCGGATGACGGTTGTTTTGAAGTCAGATGATTTTCCTCTCGAATACAGGATGAAACTTGTTACGAGAAGGTATAGGGCCTTCAGTTAAAATGCGTAATGCTCTCTGCAGAATGACTGTCATACTAAATGGAAATGCATATGGTATTGGTTCAGCCCCATAACGCAAATCATTCAAAACGATGATGTAAATAATTCTATCGAACGTCATTTGCTGATGTGAGCTGACAAACAAGGTGGAAGCATATGCATCGCTATCAGAGCTGTAACGAACATTAGTAAAGGATGAAAACCAATGTTTGGCTATTTCGTGGTGGAGGAGGTTTTCTCCACCACGAAAATTTTTGTATCCATAATGGAATGGCTTATTAAGGCTATTCAGTATGGAATTGTAGATAATCAAATTATAAATCTAATTTAAAGCACTTGCATGTCACACTATTCTTAAATGTTTGTTCTCTGAGTGCCGTATGTTTTATAGCTTATTTTCAAACGAAAATCATCCTGTATTTGAATGACAGTTATATGGATGTTCGTCATCTGACGACGAATTCAACCATAAGAAAATCATCCGAAATTCGAATGCGTATTGTTAAAGGGCTCGAGCAATGCAATAATCATTCGAAGTATTGCGGGTGTTTTCGTTCAGTGTACACGCTTCCAGGTTCGAAAATATTCCTTTCAAACCAGGTACGTATTTAGTTTATGTTTTTTTTTTTAAATTGTAAAATGTGTTTGGACTGGTCTCACCATGTTCACTTGATCCTCCAATCCATGCGTTCCATAGTTTTGATTTTCTCTAAGCTTTGCAGCTCATTTCGTGATGCACCTTTATCAAAATACTTCCTTCAATGAACACAAATTTTCTTGCATTGCCATGGTCATCTGGGAGGTGGTTCGCGGCCACCAGTCACCACCCGTCCAGTCTTGGGCGTATCCAGCGAGGCATCTTTCATATTGCTCGCAATCTCCGGAACCGGCGAGAGACCATCAGCCGAGCACTTTTGCAAGTGGAAAACTTGCTGAATCACGTCCAAAACTCGCGACGGACACATTATCAACACGTTCCCGGGCTAATTCACCAACCGGACCGGTTTCAAAATCGCCCACGGTGACGAATCTCTCAATAGAACAACACGCCGAAAGTGTGCCATCCGAACTCGAAGAATCGGGCTCCCGGGAGGCAATGAGAACCTACACCGAACAATAGAATTGAAGCTGCGTCCTAGATTCTGGAGGTTAGATTCAACGTCAACCGAGTCACTCAAGGCAACCACAGGCAAAACACGATACATCACTAAATGAAAACTTTATGAACACTTGAAGCTAAATTTCAGCACACAAATTAACAAATTTAAAACCAAAAAAATGTTTAATTCGCTGTCGAAAAATACACAGCAAAAGAAAAACAGGTCAGCTTTCAAGCGCAGCCTACTGTGTCATTCACCATGCAGCGCGTATATGAACTGAAATAACAAATTATCACTCGCGAAGCCACTAATTTTTGGTCCCGGAGAAAAAAAAATCAAACAACGCAGATTGCGACATCTCTTCTGATGCTTGCAAACATGATAAATCACGAATCCTGATGAATGTGGGCGTCTTAGTGGAATACCTGTATAATGAGAGAGAGAAGGATTAGTATTTTCCATTTAATTCCACTACTTTATTTGCTTATCCTTGACAGATACGCGTATTTCGTCTACAATGTGCAGACTTCTTCAGTGTCTTGTACTAATACTCGACTATCGACTATCGAGTATTAGTACAAGACACTGAAGAAGTCTGCACATTGTAGACGAAATACGCGTATCTGTCAAGGATAAGCAAATAAAGTAGTGGAATTAAATGGAAAATACTAATCCTTCTCTCTCTCATTATATTATGATAAATCACGTTTTCTTTCTCGATTCTAAAACTTCCCGGAAAGCGAGAAAACTACTAATCACACACGTATAGCCGTCCGGGAGGCAGAGCGCCAGTGCTAATCCGGCAAATGCAGCCGAAAACTATGAAAGCGAACGCACGCACAAAACAGAGACCAAACTTAAAACACAGCCGTATTCAAAGGCGTTCGAAACTCGAATCTCCGATTTTCGGGTTGTAGTAATTGTTCCGAAAATACCAAAATTTGATAGTTTTTCTGAATCTGAGAGCCACCATGTTGGATTACAAAATGGCGTCGGACATCGATTTTCGGTCTCTAGACGTCATCCCGATTCCGGAAATACCCATATTGGAGGGTATTTGGTAGTATTTCCCAGAGACGTTGATAGAGACGCGCAAAGAAAATTTCTGTCAAAACAGCAGCACAGTTTTTGAGGGATCTTTTGGCAATGTCGCTGGCAACCATGTTTCTTCGAGTGGCTTCAAATGACTTTCATACAGTGCCGCAATGCTACTGGGAAAATATGAACATTCGACGGAACTGAATAAAAATGAAGTTCGCGGCAACATTTTGCAAAAATAAAGCGAAGACGAGAGATGACAGTCATATTTTACTGTTTTGCTTGCAGCGCAATCATGTTTATTACCGTAAAACCAAATAAAACGTTCCGATTCGAAACTGTTTTTTTTTATCACTAATAAATGATGTATTTAATTGAATTAACAATAAATAAATAAACAAATAAATAAATAACAGATATAAAATATTTCGTGATAATAATTAAACACTTTTATCATTATTGAGAACAATACTCCTTTCTGGTGAATTGAGCGAATAGTAATGTTTATTTATTTTGCTCGTTTGGTTCAGCGTTTGACGGTTCGTTTGGTTCTTCTTGCTTCAGTCTATGCGTGTCTCTATTCAACGTCTCTGGTATTTCCCACTTTTTCTGAAATCGGCAGCCGCCATCTTTGATTTCTATGTGACGCTGGGCATCGATTTCCGGTCTCTAGACGTCATCTCGATTCCGAAAATATCCATATTGAAGGGTATTTGGCAGTATTTCCCACTTTTTCTGAAACCGGCAGCCGCCATTTTAGATTTCAATATGGTGCTGGACTTCGTTTTTTTGTCTCTAGACGTCATCACGATTCCGAAAATATACATATTCAAGGGTATTTGGCAGTATTTCCCACTTTTTCTGAAATCGGAAGCCGCCATCTTGAATTCCGAAAATATCCATATTCCATCCATATTGGTGTCTTGATCCACTGAACAACTTCGCCGAAGAAAGCAACTTCCTAGATGACAAGGATTTCACACAAACACAAAGATATGATATTTTTTTCAAGATATCACACAAACAAGGATATCACAAATGCATGCACACTAGCGCCGCGTAGTGAGGAAACCATTAGGTCTTGATCCACTGAACAACTTCGCCGAAGACAGTAACCTTCTATATGTCCAGGATCGCATGTTGGTCCCTATTAGGTCAAATCCCATATGCTACGTTTACTCCATTTACGCGATTCCCTCGCGTAAACGGAATCATTCGAGACCAACGTAAATGGAATTCGTGTGGACCGAGTTCGCGTTCTTCGGGGGAAGAGTGTACATATGTTGAGGTCCCCAACATCTGTGCCAAATTTAAACGAATTTAGTTGCGATCTGGATCAGCCAAGTGTGGGGGGTTGTGATCCACCTACAAACTTGACCCACCCCAATGTAGAGCTTGTTTAATGTCATCGATTCAAATCATTTATTTTCATAACATAATAGCCTACATAAGATGCATATTACAACTTAATGGATGCTTAATTTTTACTGTAAAAAAATGTTCAAAATGACCACCATCATCACAGCAACAAACCCCCCAGCGTAAATTCTACCAGCTCCGGAGCATTTCAAAATGTTGATGTTCCTCCAGCCGCTACAGAAGTGCACAGCAGCAAAGGTACACCCCTGTGCGTAAGAAACTTGGTCGACTCCGTCATTTGTCAATTCAGCCTTCAAAGTGAAGCAGTTGAAATCGCTGTAGTTACCCTCCAATAAGCCAGGATTGAACTCCCGTAAATGCCGATGCAGCTCGTTGACATTGGCTGCCGAACATGGTAGCAATATGCTATTCTTCTCGCAGTCTTCAAAACTTATGTCACTTCCGCATGTGGTACAGTTTAAGGCAAAAACTGTTGGAAAGAAGAGAACATTAACGAGGGTGGGTGATAGAACTTGCTAATGCTGACGCTTACCTGACTTAAGGGCAACACTTGCCAGGAGGATTTGAACTAAAATATGACGCATTTTCACTGCAATAGAGGAGTAAAAAACACACCCGACCGTTACCGCGTTACAATTGATAATGATAAACCCTTATCGATGGCACGATCAAACCGTTAAAGCCCTAGCGTGATTCCTGTTTGCACAGATAGTAATAAACTTGAAAAGAAGGATGTGAATTAGTGGCTCATAATTCTTCTCCTTCCTCGTGCCCGCTCTCGACTTGATGCACTTCAAAATCGATAATCGAGAACTGTTCAAGTCTGGGGCCCAACAGGAACAGTGTAACTAAGTCGAAGGCAGTGGGTTCGATTCCCCAATTCCAATTTGCAAATGCATTGGTTGACATAGAAAACTCTCAATTAATAACTGTGGAAGTGCTTCAAGACCGCGTCGTTAAGTTGAGAGCATACCTATGGGTTACTGGCCAATCGTGGCCAACACTACAAAAAAATATAAACTTTTTTTTTATTAGCTATGACATATAAAATAATCGAAACTCGTGGAATATAAAGTTTATGTGAGCTTTATAATCAATAAAAGTTTCTTTGTGTGTTTCAATTGATCATTCTATGTCAAATAAAAACCACACAATTGAAAAGTATATGTCAAATTTAATAGTTAAAATCCATAGCATTCCACACATACATCTGATAAGTATGGAAAATGAATAAAGAAATTCGAATCATAGCGGAAGCATAACGCTGAAATGGCGTCTGTTAATAGTTTGGAATCCGTCGTGATAAAGGAACTTGATTTACCACGAGAAGTCCTATCGATTTATAAAGCTCACATATTCTGCAATTAATTTGAAATCAAATAAATACTACTAACTCTTCTATTTAGAGCTAGGTTTTGATATGCTAGCTTTAATTCGCGTATCAAAAGACGAATTAACAAATGCGTTATTGACGAGCGAAAATATCTCTTGGACACCGTGGGAAGTCGATGAAATATTTGGACGTTTGGTTCGTTGGCGACAACAAAACGTAAGCTGAATTAAGATAGAATTGAATAGCTTTCAAGAGATTAATTCTTATAATTTCCTATAATTTACAGGGCTACGAGATAATAGATTTCACCAAAGTGGAAGTAGAAGAGTTCTGGATCGAAGAAGCAGGAGAAGAACAACACATACCAGTTGAAGAAAACGAAGAAGTATCCGCGGAGGAGAACAGTCAGGAAATTTCTCGGGAAAAACAAGTAGATTCCTGCTACACGAATACAGCAAAACCTCAGGCGCCTGTCGCTGTCACTGCTTAAAATCCTCAAGAACCCGGTAAGGAAAATAAGATCAAAGCAGTCAAGGACTCAAATCACATCAATTCAGTGAAATCAATCAATTCTCTCGTACCGCTGAACATCATTCCAAGAAGGGTTCTGGCCTCCGGATTTGACAATACCGTTTCTTCACGAACTGGATGTCTTCCAGCCGTGCTTGTAGACTGCTCATCAAAGAAAACTGATGCACAAATTTCCACCGACATCAGTTGTCCGCAACACAAAAATTTTTCAGTTTCCGTCGAAAGTTCTGCAACTGAAACCCATGAATGTCATCTCGATGATGTTGAAGTAAAATTAGCAATAGCCAACGGAAAGAAAACGGCCTCCGAGTTATCGGTGATTGAATGCTCAAATCACCATTTCACACCATCGATTCTATCACGACTGCTGGATTCCACGATCACCGGAAAACAAATCATAGAGAGAGGAAATCTGGGTCCATTGTCGACAGAAAGTCAGCGGGAACTGGTTTCAATCTTCGCTGATTACCACTACCAGAAGGGATTACAGGCATCCGAAAGAATTCTAGACGAATACGCTACATCAATCACAGCACTCTTTAAAAGTGGAAACCTACTTCATTGAACGAGGAGGAGCGAAGTAAAATCCAGGAGGTAAAATTTATAACCGGATCGTCAACAGCAAACAAAAAATAACTAAGCGGAAGTTGAAGGAGCAGCAACATTTGAGTGGCTCGAAAAAGAAAACAGACCCGATCTGTGCTGTGGATCCAGCTGCAACTGACGCGGTTTTATGGCTGGGACAAAATACAAAACCATGAGGAACAACCCTGGAAAAATGGATAGTATCGTTCCCTGCACGCAAATCACAGCTCATGAAGCCTGACCAGAGCGAGAAACTTTTCGAGGATTTTCATCATTATGGAGATGAGTTTGGATACCAGTTGGTAAGTTGGTATACTATAGGTGTACTATTGACCAATGCACGGAATGAACTCACGAAAACACATTGACGTTTGAGCGGTGCTGTGTTTACTAAAAAGAACACATCAAGAGCAAATTTTCATTATGTCGTAAGTAACATTCGCACCGATCCGAGAAAAATAAAGTTTTGTTTTGATGACCGAAAAGTTATTCCTATTTCCAATTAAACACATATAATCTCATAGTGATAGCAATGTTTAACATATTTAGCCGGGTTTTAATCATACAAAGGCAAATCGCTAGCTTTCATGCTAAGAAATACTGCTTTTTGAGTCAAAAGTTATTATACGTCGTTTGGTGGCCCCTATTGTTACTTAAGTCAAAGTGTATTTACCAGGATATTCTGGAGAATTATCAATTACGTCTCCTTACGTGCAGCCCATTCATCATTTTAGGACCACCGAAATCATCTTAGCTACAAACAGTTCGATTTATTCACTTTAATAATGAGAAAGCGAAACGACGAAAGTACACTTTTCACGGGTTTCTCAGTGCTGTTACTTAAGGCAAACGGCATATCGGGTGACTTAAGTAACATCGAAAACTATTTTGATCGGAAGGTGATTACGTCAAAAAGCAATTCGACTGGTAAATAAATTTAAAAATGGTATGTGATCCTATATTCGGACAGTATATAGTGTAATAGCAGGAGCATCGATTGACACTGATAGCTCCACTTTGTTTACCTTTGTTACATTCGACGTAATGAAAATTTGCTCTTGACATGATGTAATGCTCGCGTAACTTTAGAAAGGGGCCAATCAACTTTTATTAACAACTTCTTATGCCCTTTTCACGCGAACCAAAGAGCAGCCACGCAAACAAAGAGCTTTATCGGGAAGGGAAGAATTTACCCTCCCCGATGGTGTTGTTGGTTTGCGTGAGCGTACTTCGGTTCGCGCGAAAAGGGCTTAACAAGCATTGTGTACATCTCACTGCGTCCTAGCAAGAAGTACGGTCGACTTGTTTCGCGCTCCGTTGTTTTGGAGGTTTTCTCGGTATTCGCTTGATATAAATTATCAGTTTTTTTTCTCACTAAGTGACTCCTGGCATAGTTCCCGGTAAATTGATCGAAAAGTGAGTTTTTTTTAGTAGAAAGTGTCATTTTCGGAAAGAGTAATCCGTGCTATTGGAAATTCGCGAACCAATTTGGGCATCATCGTTGCGTGGTCACGCATACGCGCTTACGCATACCCGCGCACGTATCATCATCATCGAGTGTGAGCACCCGTTTCTACATCTACATCGTTCATCAATCATCGTGCGCCTGTGTGCGCTGAGCACCGAGCCTCGATCAAGTGCACCACAACGAAGGTCATCCACGCAGCGCGTCTCTTCCAGCCATCTGCGTAAACGCCTACACATATAACGCTCAGTGGTAGTAGTATAGAATTATCAGATAAGTTTTTGTTTTTTTGTTTCTTTTCCTCCCCCATTAGTTAAATTTTCATTTTGTATTTCTGTGTTTGTAGTGTTTTCTGTGTATTGTGTCTGTGCGTTCAGTGGGAGAGCGTTTTGCGCTCCCACTAGTTGAACAAAATGGATGTTTTGTCAAAAGACGACATGGATGACCATTCATCTAAGAAAAATGATGATGTCATCCATGGTTCGTCGTCTCAGTCTGACAATGGGCAGGCTGAGAAAAGCTCCAGATTGCGGGCCTACCCGAATGACTCGACTGGCCCATGGGTTGTCTATTTTCAGCCCAAAAACAAACCCTTGAATGTTGTTCAGATATCTGATGATCTGACAAAGCGATTCTCTGCCGTGACCGAAATAACGAAGGTTAGGCACAACAAACTTCGTGTGACCGTCGCTAACCTGAAACAGGCCAATGAAATTGCTGTTTCCCAGTTTTTCACACTGGAATATAGGGTGTACATTCCAGCCTCTGATGTGGAGATCTAAGGCGTGGTCACTGAGGCGAGCCTGAACCCCGAGATACTGGAGAAGCAAGCGGTTGGCCGATTCAAGAACCCCTTGCTTCCTCCGGTAAAGATACTGGCCGTTCATAAAATGAAGTCAGTATTGCTCAGCGAGGGTAAAAAGAGTTTTACCCCCACAGACTCGTTTCGGGTGACCTTTTCTGGATCTGCCCTTCCTCAATACATCGAGCTGGGAAAACTTCGTCTTCCTGTGCGGTTGTTTGTACCTCGGGTCATGAACTGCCAGAATTGTAAGCGGTTGGGACATACGGCCTCCCACTGCGGCAACAAGGCACGCTGCTCCACATGCGGGGAGAAGCATGAGGATGGCGCCTGCGCAGCTACTGCACCAAAATGCGTGTACTGCAACGGAACTCCTCCTCATGCTCTCTCGTCGTGCCCGGCGTACAAACAGCTCGGGGACAAAATGAAACGCTCCCTTAAGGAACGTTCCAGGCGGTCTTTTGCAGAAATGCTTAAGACAGCCACGCCATCGACCAATGACAAAAATCCCTTTTCTCTTTTGTCAGATGACGAGACTGACTCTGACTTGGCTGAGGAGGGAACTTCTTTCAGTTTTCCGGAAGGTTCTGCACGGAAACGAAAGCGCATCCGTTCGCGGATTGTTGCAAATAAAGAACCCCAAATCAGCTTGCCCAAATCAAGGAGTGGTGGAAAAAAGGAGACTTCTACCCCTCCTGGATTCCGCAGAACTGACTATACCCAGGATTTTCCACCTCTTCCGGGGACATCCAAAACCCCTGATGCCCCAATTTTAAGAACAGAAACCCCTTCTTCATCTGGGCTGTTCTCATTTGATGACATTGTGGACGGTATTCTCAAATACCTCAACATTTCTGATCCTCTGAAAAGCATTGTCCTCACATTGCTTCCTACTGTGAAATCCTTCTTGAAGCAATTGACTTCAAAATGGCCCCTTCTTGCAGCTATCATCTCCTTCGATGGATAATTTTCCAAACGAGGTCGGGGATTTGACCACTGTTCTACAGTGCAATTGTCGAAGTCTTATTCCGAAATTAGATTCGTTCAAGTATTTAGTCCATAACAATAATTGCGATGCATTTGCCCTCTGTGAAACATGGCTCTCTTCAGAAATTGATCTCCCTTTTTTTGATTTTAACATTATTCGATTGGATCGTGAGAATTCACGTGGAGGAGGGGTACTTTTGGGGATCAAAAAGTGCCATTCCTTCTATAGAGTGAATCTTCCCGAATTCCCCGGTATTGAAGTTGTCGCATGTCAGGCTACCATTAAAGGTAAGAGCCTTTGTATTGCTTCTGTATATATTGCTCCTAGAGTCTCTGTTAATCGCAAACAACTTTTCGACATATGTGCGGTACTTCCCGCTCCATGGTTGATCATGGGAGATTTTAACTCCCACGGTACAGGCTGGGGGGAGCTGTACGATGATAACCGTTCTACTTTGATTTATGATCTCTGCGTCAACTTCAACATGACAATACTTAACAATGGAGAAGTAACACGTTTGGCTGGTCCATCCTCGAATGGTAGCAGATTAGACCTCACCTTTTGCTCTAATTCACTATCGTTGTATTGCACTTGGCATGTAATCCAGGATCCGCACGGTAGTGATCATTTGCCGATCAAAATTTCGATTGCTAGTGGGTTCAACTCGTCAGAATCCGTTAACGTCGCGTATGATCTAACCCGTAACATCGATTGGACTAAGTTCCAATCCGCGATAGACGATACAGTATCGTCAGTGGAAGAGCTTCCGCCGTTGGAGGAATATAATTTCCTCTCTAATCTCATCATCGACAGCGCACTTCAAGCTCAAACACGACCGGTGCCGCGATCGTCTATTCGTAAGAAAACACCATCGCTCTGGTGGGATCAACAATGCACGGAGGTTTACCGTAAAAAGTCCGACGCGTTTAAACTTTTCCGGAAACGCGGAACACGCGAGCATTTCGACGCATACACATCTCTTGAACGCGAACTCAAGAGCCTCATCAAGGCCAAAAAACGGGGTTACTGGCGGCAGTTTGTAGACGGATTGTCGCGCGAAACGTCTATGAATACGCTTTGGAGTACGGCGCGAAGAATGCGTAACCGGTCTACTAACAACGAAAGCGAGGAATGCTCGGATCAATGGATTCTTAAATTTGCGCGAAAAGTGTGTCCGGATTCCGTGCCGTCGCAGTTGATTCCTCGCGAAACCGCGAATTCGGTAGACGACATCAGTCAGCCTTTTTCAATGGTGGAACTTTCACTCGCTCTCCTTTCGTGTCGCAATTCTGCCCCGGGATCTGATAGAATCAAGTTCAACTTGCTGAAAAACCTCCCAGACGTCGCTAAGAGGCGCATGTTGAACTTGTACAATCAGTTCTTGGAGCTCAATATTGTTCCCGACGATTGGAGACGAGTGAGGGTGATAGCCATTAAAAAGCCTGATAAACCCGCGTCGAATCACAATTCGTATCGGCCCATCGCGATGCTGTCGTGTATTCGGAAATTGATGGAGAAAATGATCCTTCTTCGCCTCGACAAATGGGTTGAGACGAACCACCTTCTTTCAGATACTCAATTTGGTTTCCGTAGGGGTAAGGGAACGAACGACTGTCTCGCGTTGCTTTCCTCGGAAATTCAGTTAGCTTTTGCTAAGAAAGAGCAAATGGCTTCTGTGTTCTTGGATATCAAGGGGGCTTTTGATTCAGTATCCGTTGAAGTTCTTTCAGAGAAACTCCACATTTGTGGATTGTCTCCATTAATGAATAATTTTTTGTACAATTTGCTGTCAGAAAAACATATGAGCTTTTCTCATGGAAACTCTACAGCTTTTCGATTTAGCTACATGGGTCTCCCCCAAGGCTCATGTTTAAGCCCCCTTTTGTACAATTTCTACGTTAGAGAAATTGATGTCTGTCTTAGTGACAATTGCACGTTGAGACAACTTGCAGATGACGGCGTAGTGTCTATCACAGGGCCAAAAGAGGTTGACCTGCAAGGACCCTTACAGGATACCTTGGACAATTTGTCTACTTGGGCTATTCAGCTAGGTATCGAATTCTCCACGGAGAAAACTGAGTTGGTCGTTTTTTCTAGGAAGCATAGCCCAGCACAACCGAAGCTTCAACTTTTGGGTAAACCGATCACTCATTCCTTGTCTTTTAAATATCTCGGGGTCTGGTTCGATTCCAAATGCACCTGGAGATCCCACATTGAGTATCTGAGACGAAAATGCCAACTAAGGATCAATTTCCTTCGATCAATTACCGGAACGTGGTGGGGAGCCCATCCACAAGATCTTCTGACGTTGTACCGGACAACGATTTTATCGGTTTTAGAGTACGGTAGTTTTTGCTTCCAGTCGGCAGCTAAAACGCACATCATCAAGCTGGAACGGATCCAGTATCGTTGTCTTCGTATCGCGTTAGGATGCATGCACTCGACTCATACTATGAGTCTCGAAGTGCTGGCGGGCATGTTGCCACTATCCGTCCGTTTTTCAGAGTTATCTTTGAGGCTCCTCACCCGTTGCGAAGTAATGAACCCACTGGTGATCGAAAACTTTGAGAAGCTTCTGGAGCTAAATCCTCAAACATGTTTTATGACGTTGTACTACCTATATTTAACACAGGATGTCAGCCCTTCAAGAAATATTCCCAATCGTGTAGTCTTCTCCGATTTCGGCAATTCAGTGAATTTTGATTTATCTATGACGCAGGAAATCCGCGGAATTCCAGAGCATCATCGTCCTTTGATTGCTCCGTCATTATACGCTGCAAAGTTCGGCCATGTTGATTCTGCAAGAACGTTTTTCACAGATGGATCTCTAATAGAGGAGTCCGCTGGTTTTGGTGTATTTAATGAATTTCATAGCGCCTCTCGAAAACTTGAAGCTCCGTGTTCTGTGTATGTGGCTGAACTGGCAGCAATTCACTACACTTTGGAAACTATTGCTTCACTTCTTCCAGACCACTACTTTATTTTTACGGATAGTCTCAGTTCTGTCGAGGCTATCCGTTCCATTAGGCCGGTAAAGCACTTCTCGTATTTTCTCTTGAAAATACGAGAACTGCTTAGTACTTTATCCGTGCGCTCTTTCATCATCACCTTCGCGTGGGTCCCTTCGCATTGCTCAATTTTGGGCAATGAGAAGGCGGATTCACTTGCGAAGGTGGGCGCTATGGAAGGCGACATTTATGATCGACAGATCGCCTATAGTGAATTTTTCTCTATTTATCGTCAGCAGTCGCTCGTTAGCTGGCAACATCAATGGAGTGAAGGGAGCTTGGGACGATGGCTACATTCAATTATCCCTAAGGTGTCGAAGTTTGCATGGTTCAAAGGGTTGGACTTGAGTCGAGACTTCATACGCGTGATGTCTCGTCTCATGTCCAATCACTATTGTCTAAACGCTCACTTGTTCCGTGTGGGGTTGGGAGACAGCAATCTCTGTGAATGTGGACAAGGTTACCAGGACGCTGATCACATCCTTTGGTCTTGTGCGGAGTATCGTGGAGTCAGATCACATTTTTATGATTCCCTTCGGGCTCGAGGTGGACAACCTAATGTTCCAGTTCGGGATATTTTGGCTAGACGCGATCTGGAGTTTATGAAACTCATATATGTTTACTTTAAGGATATTAACCTTAGATTGTAAGTTTGATTAACCGTGTGTTTAGTTTGTATTTTGTACGTGTGGGGTTTTTTTTCAATGTTTGTTTTCAAGATGAATAGAAATAATTTCATGCTTTAGGATTAAGTAAATAGTTGTATCGTAAACCACATTTAAAACCTCCTTCTTCCCTTTTCCCATCCAAAAAATTGTAAATCTCCACTAACCTCGAGACAACCGCGAGTACTCGGTCCAGTTCCTTTAACTTTAAATATAAGACAGTAATAATGTATAACGCAAAGGATAACTCGGCTCTGTAAAGTTTATTCGATTGAGCCTGTACAAATAAAGTAATTATATAAAAAAAAAAAGCATTGTGTACAGAAGTTGATGGGCCATTTTTAAATGTTACGTGAGCATTATCAATGTGTTCATTTTTAGTAAACACGGCACCGCTCAAACGTCAAATTTCTTCGTGCAGTTCATTCTGTGCATTGGTCAATTCGACAGTGAGCATGCAACAGGGCCTATACACGATGATCGATTCTCTTCGTCGATTTTCTCTTTTGTTAATAACTCGCTAGATTTAACGTTTCTCGGTGCGTTTGCTGTTGCTTTTGATAGCCAATACAACCTGTTACTTCCGCATTGAATAAATTGAGAAATCCAACTTAAACTCCTGCGCGCCTGGTGGCAGGAATAAGCACTAACCGACGGTGATAAGTCTGTGACAGCCCTTGAAAATTTCATTGATTGTTTGCAAAATTATTTAATTTCAATGTGATTTCATGAAAATTTCTTGTCAGCATGGATGAATCTTGTACAAAATGCATAAAACTATTTTGCAATGCATTGTTCTTAAATAAAAAGCTACTTCAAGACTTAAAAATTACTGAAAACATGTTAAGGTTTGAAATCATCTGCCGATTAAACAACAGACAAAGTTGGCCGACTAAATCAATCGACGAAAAACTATTAAATAGGCCGATTGCTCGGTGTAGCACCAGACGAAAAACGATTTAATCTGCTGATTAATACAGCGACTGAAATTAATTTTTAAGTGACAATAGATTTAGTCGGTGGACGATTCAGGTGATTTGGATGATGTTTGTTTATTTGGAAGATATTTTCGAAACACCAAGCACGATAAAATTCAGCATTATATACCATTATTACGAGTACTACTTTTTTGATCATGTTTTGACTTCCACAGAAACTCACTAGAATAAATAGAAAATAATAGTTTTTTAGTTGAAATTTCAAAAAATGTATTCAGTTTGACACATTATTTCGAACTTATCACCGCTGCGATTGCAGCGTCACGGTGGTCGATTGAAACATGGATTTGTCAATTCTAGAAAATTGTTTCGCTCAGCTGTAGCAATGCAAAGAGAAAATCGATGAAGAGAATCGATCACCGCGTATTCGCCCATATGCATGCTCACTGTCGAATTGTCCGCCTTTGAAAATCGGAATGAAAAATGATGCACTTGTGTGTTTTGATTACCTTTTGATGTTTTGTTAAAACTCAATTTACTCAAAGTAGATTTAAAATCGAGTTTAAAATTATACTCAACATGTCTAAACATGAATAAACCGAGCAAATGTTATTAACAACCAGGAAACTAGTGCTGAAAATTGAGTAGGGGAAATGGCTCTAATGTTGTCCTGTGGATCTAACATTGGGCCCATCGCTAAAAATCTGCTATTGATCAATTTTATCTAGATAAACGCGTCATTGGGACGGTACTAATGGATATATTTGGTTGCTATTCAAAATTTAGTCGATTGCTGAATTTATGTATGGGCCCAAATTAGGGACACTTAGGCCGACATTACATACATTTCCCCTATATGGTATTTTATTTATGCTGGTTGTCGAGTAATCTAATTTTATCAACTAGGTTAATCAATTCATTTCATTCAACGTTTATTTTCAGATTGACGAAGATTTTCGGTTGCTGGATGTAGGAAATGGTCAAGGTTTGAAGAAGTGGGAATCTGTTCTTCCAAAGATCATTCAGTACGTTGATAAACCGTATAAAGACGGTCTATCCAAGTCCATTTTAGAATTTTTTAAATCACCAAACCTGAACCAATGTAAGATGCATATTTATTATAAAAATGAATTTAAAGTTGACTCATTTCGTTTTAGGTGAACAAATTAGTGCAAACCTTCTGCTTTTAAACAACTTCCTGAGACCAACGAAGGTAACAAAAACCTTCAAGCCATCGATCTTGTCAGCACAAGAGGATATCATCTTGTTTGCAGACACTGATGAGCAGGCTTTGGAAAAAAATGATGAACTGAACTCGACTTACACCGAATTTGGATTTTCACCCATTGCACGTCTCTTATTCCGAGGTCAAAACATAAGGTCCTTGACTGGAGTATTCGAGGTGTACTACAAAGGAGTTACGTACAAGCTTGATACAGCGGCAAGAACAATTGACGTACTCGTTAAGCTAAATACCATTTTTGGATTGAAATACTCACGAATTTCCAGACTCGTATGGAATTTTATCTGCATATTTGTGTATGAGCTTCCTGTTCAAGAGCAGTACGAATCTATCAATAAGCTGAGAAGATACTTGTCGCCTGACTAAATATGATCACGTGTATGAATCCTGAATGCCCTGCTAGTTTTAAATCAGCGTACCTTTATTTCGATCATCTATTTGACATACATAGAGTTCCTACCTCACGAAAAAATATATGCTTCACATTATGCATGAAGGCAGCATTACAATTTTCTAACGATCTTCATAACGAACAGTTTTTCAACTGCCCTTTAGAAGGACAACTAGTACGGTGTGAACTGGAGTCAAAAGCTTATTTTAAATCGTTGCTATTGCCATTACCTTTTAACATGAATAGAAAAATTGAATGTGCTGACAAAATCGAATTCAAAGGAACCGAATTTAAAGTAGGAACTTTCATTACTAAAACAGAGATAGAAACCGTTAATTTGTATGAAATAGTAGATATGCTTATCATAGATACAACCGAGTTATTTGTAGTTGGACGACAATGGATAGTAGGGGAATTCGATGAGCACTTTTTGTCTTATAACGTAGTTGATGTTAGCAGTAAATATTTCATACTGAACTTGATAGATACTGACGGGCCACCGATAACGGTTTACAATGTGCAGAACAAGCAATTATTTAGGAAAAAAACGGATTTTGTAACTATGGATTTATAGCTTAAGAATAATTTCTAATAGTTGATAAATGATATTATAATAAATGTTGTTAGTAGTTTTTAAACCAATTACCTTTTTTCAAAAACCTAAAATATAATTATGCATTCAAAAGTGTGATGAATTAAATAAAAATAGCTGTATTTAATATTCATTTTATTTGTCCATACTTCTGATAACTGCATAATGTAGTTTTAATAATGATTTTTTTTTTAAATTAATGAAAGCGCATAAAATACGGATCCTACTATTACAGGTTAAAAATTTCATTCCTACAAACTTATAAAATTGAAGAGAATGTCGAATAAATATTAAACGTCTTATTTTTTCATATTAAAAGATAAATATTAAAGATTATGATTGGGAAAGTTAAAATGTATAAGTCATCACTTATAAAATTCATATTCAAAAAAAATCTTGATATTATGTGTCTGACACATACATGGTATTAGCGAGGTACTATTGCAAAAATCTATATCAGTTCACACATAAACCTTATATGGTTTATAATGAGAGAGAGAAGGATTAGTATTTTCCATTTAATTCCACTACTTTATTTGCTTATCCTTGACAGATACGCGTATTTCGTCTACAATGTGCAGACTTCTTCAGTGTCTTGTACTAATACTCGATAGTCGATAGTCGAGTATTAGTACAAGACACTGAAGAAGTCTGCACATTGTAGACGAAATACGCGTATCTGTCAAGGATAAGCAAATAAAGTAGTGGAATTAAATGGAAAATACTAATCCTTCTTTCTCTCATTATACAGGTATTCCACTAAGACGCCCACATACATCAGGACTTATATGGTTTATTTTTTCAGTGTAGTTTAAAATCAGAAATATGCAATCCTAAACTTGTATGGGAATGTGCTATATGTCACTTCAGAAATTGGCCTGTCGAAACCAAGTGAACCTATATTGAGTTCCTGGCCACTGTGGAACTCAAGCGAGTGAAAGAGCCGACATTTTAGCAAGGCTCGGATCACCTCAACCAGTGATGGCATAAACATTAGCAAATAGATTTTTTTTCCGCTCTCAGTATTGTTTTATTGTTACTTTGCTTTCTTTTACGATAAGGATTGCCGTTCTCACCATGGCATATTTGACCGATGAGGCAATGCACATAGATGTTAAATCTTTAGGTTAAAGCCTAGTATACAGATCGAAGCGAAACGAAAATTGAAGCACGCGAAAAATCATGAAATTTCGCTAGCTAAAAAGGTTGTGAAAAAATGTTTGTTGAACATTTTCCAGTTTCCTTTTTTCGCAGTTTACAGTTCTTGTGAATCGAAATCGATCAGTTTACACCTGGTCGAAAGAGGTAGTCTACCTAGGCCTAACATTAGACAGCAAGCTGATTTTCAGGGAGCACGTTGACAAAACCAAAACCAAATGCAACATCTTGATAAGATCATTGTATCCAGTTATCAACAGGAGGTCTACCCTGTCCTTGAAAAATAAGCTTGCTGTCTACAAATCATCCTTCCCGGAATAGAATACGGGATGCCAATCTGGAAGAGTTGCGCGAAAAGCCACCATCTCAAATTATAAAGGATCCAGAATAAGATCCTGAGGATGATTGTCAATAGTCCATCGCGGACTAGGAACTCTGAGGTCCACCGCCTGGCTGGTCTTCAGAAACTGATACGTCGAGTCACTTTTATCAAGCACCCCGAATGCCTCAAAATTTTTGTTAATATTTATGGATGTCCGGCACCAGAGGTCGTATTCCACCTGTACCGCAACAACGCTGGTGAAATTACCGAAATAACATTTAAGTTTGTCAAGTTGGGATGACTCTCCAATATCTGTAAAACCAGGCAACTTTTTTTTTGGTGTGATTGCTTTGATAAAAAAGAGCGCAAAATTTCATCTCTACCGAGGGGGCAGCAAAACACATACATCTTTGAGCGCAAATTGTTCGCCTTGTTTACGTTCGTGTTTTATCATAGAATTTGTGTGTGTAAATCTGGTTTTTAGTGTTCAAAATTGTGCGTAAACAATACTATTTTCGACAATCTCTCCGAAACGTGTGGAATATCGATAAATTTCGTGCTGTCGTTTGCTGTAATCAACACGTCATCCTCGCATCATTGAATCTCGACCCGTCTCCATTTTTTCACTGTGCAGCTCCGTCAAAGCAGAATAGACCAAAAACAATGCGGAGAATGTCAGCTCGTTATCAACGAGCTCGAGCCGCTGCGCTGTGGTTTTTGCGAAACATTTTACCACATCAGCCAGCAGTGTTGCGGTATTAATATCCGCAATCTGAAGGAACCATTATCAGCTGGAAAGATAGTCTTCGTTTGCAATTCCTGTCGTGGGGTTCTACAGGGCCGCTCTATCCGCTGTTTCATCGACGATCAGCAGCAACAACAAATGCAACCCCCCTCGCTTGCTTCGTTGCCAGATCAGGTTCGGCAACTGCATGATGCCGTGTCTGAGCTAAGTAAAAAAGTCGACAATTTCTCTGCTAAAGGGTGATACGGTCAAAATTTGGTCAATATCAACTTGACGTATTTCTTTCAATTTTGCATTTAAAAAACCTGAACACCCCTTATTTTGAAGGTGTGTGTGTGTAGAATGTTGCTCCTATTTTGATTTTGGAATTCACTCTTCAGTTGTCAAAATGCCGTCCAAGCAAGAAGAGCAGCGTATCAAAATTTTGCTCGCGCATCGCGAAAATCCGAGCTACTCGCACGCAAAGTTGGCAAAATCGCTAAAAGTTGCCAAATCAACCGTTACAAATGTAATTAAAGTGTTTGGGGAACGTTTGTCGACAGCCAGGAAGTCTGGATCGGGGGGAAATCGAAAACCGGAAGCCGCTGAGACGACAAAGAGAGTTGCCGGTAGTTTCAAGCGAAACCCTAACCTCTCTCTCCGAGATGCCGCAAATAAGCTGGGTGTATCGTCTACAACCGTGCATCGAGCCAAAAAACGAGCCGGACTATCGACTTACAAGAAGGTAGTGACTCCAAATCGCGATGATAAACAAAATACGACGGCCAAAGCGCGATCCCGGAGGCTGTACACGACGATGCTGACGAAGTTTGACTGCGTAGTAATGGACGACGAAACCTACGTCAAAGCCGACTACAAGCAGCTTCCGGGACAGGAGTTTTATACGGCAAAAGGAAGGGGAAAGGTAGCAGATGTTTTCAAGCACATGAAACTGTCAAAGTTCGCAAAGAAATATCTAGTTTGGCAAGCCATCTGTACCTGTGGCTTGAAAAGCAGCATTTTCATAGCTTCCGGGACTGTCAACCAAGAAATTTACGTGAAAGAGTGTTTGAATAAACGTCTGCTGCCTTTCCTGAAGAAACACGGTTGTTCCGTACTGTTTTGGCCGGATTTGGCATCTTGCCATTACGGTAAAAAGGCCATGGAGTGGTACGCCGCCAACAACGTGCAGGTGGTTCCCAAGGACAAGAACCCTCCCAACACGCCAGAGCTCCGCCCAATTGAGAAATACTGGGCTATTGTCAAGCGGAACCTAAAGAAGACCAAAAAAACTGCTAAGGGCGAGCAGCAGTTCAAGGCAAACTGGCTCTCTGCGGCGAAGAAGGTGGATAAGGTGGCTGTACAAAATCTGATGGCAGGGGTCAAGCGTAAGGCCCGGCAATTCGGATTTGGAAAAGCGGAAGCCTAACTGAATATTTTTTCTGAATTTTATACTAATTGAACTTGAAAAAGAAATTTAATTTGATTTTTTAAATAAACGATTTAACCGATTTACACGCGTTTTCCCTTGACCAAATTTTGACCGTATCACCCTTTAAGCCACAACGCAACCCGTCACTGAGTGCTACACCAGTTTGGCCCAAACCGGGTGCAAAACGCCGTCGTGAAGACCGACCTGATATTGACGTGCCAACCGTAAATGGAACGAAAACAATTGACTTGAGTGGTCTTTCGGTTCCCTCTATTGCTCCTAGTGCACCTCCGGAGAAATTCTGGCTATATCTTTCTCGCCTGAACCCGCTCATCACCGATCACGACGTGCAGAGTATTGTGTCGCGCTGCTTGAGCTTAACTGAACCTGTCGATGTGGTGCGTTTGGTTGTCAGAGGAAACGTCGTATCCAGTATGACATTTGTGTCATTCAAGATCGGTTTGGATCCTTGTTTGAAAGATGCTGCACTCGATCTGGATTACAGTTGACACCATCGCCACAACTTCATCGGATCCGGGACACCCTAAAACAGGCACTAAGGAAGCTCCCGAGCCCCCGACCCAGTCGCGCTTGCTGCTGACATCCACCATCGTCATCGTCTCGGTCCTGTGGTCGGTGGTGGTATCGGGGGCTTCCGGCCTGCAACTCCAGGCGAGTATAATTGCGATTTCGAACTTTCGGTACCTGATTTCCCTTCAACTTCCAGTTCGCGTAGTGGCATCTTGAGTGGTCTCCGGATTTACTACCAAAATGTGCGTGGGCTGCGGACTAAAATCGACCCGTTTTTCCTGGCTGTCTCGGAGGCTGAGTACGATTTGATTGTTCTGACAGAAACGTGGCTGGATGACCGGATTTACTCACCGCAGCTGTTTGGATCGCATTATTCCGTCTTCAGAACTGACCGCTCTCCCCTAAACAGTCAAAAATTGCGTGGTGGTGGGGTTCTGATCGCCGTCACAACGAAACTGACCAGCTAGGTAAGTACCTCGCCCATTTCAAGTCTGCTAGAGCAAATCTGGATTGTTGTGGATCTGCCAAGAACCAAGCTCAGTGTAGGCGCAGTCTACCTACCCCCCGACCGAAAAAACGACTGCACGATCATCCATGAGCACGTTAATTCGTTGGGCTCGATTTCGTCTCAATTGTGCCCCAATTCTCCCGCTTTCCTATTTGGCGACTACAACCAAGCTGGTTTACAGTGGCGTTTCTCTGACAGTGGCACACCATTCATTGATCCTCTGCTATCGCATATGCCGGTTGCTTGCTGTGAACTTCTGGACGGATTTAACATTCATGGGTTCACTCAGGCGAACATTTTTCCCAACCGTAATGGACGTTTGTTAGATCTTGTTCTGGCAAATGACTCAGCATTACCAGACACTTCTGTTTCTCTACCGGTCGAGCCACTGATCGATCTAGATGCCGACCATCCCGCTCTCGTCGTGCCTCTAAGTTTATGCACTCCAATTGAATATATACCGTTTTCCGAGGGGGTCGACTCTATCTACGATGCAGAAAAGATTGTGTTT
Source organism: Ochlerotatus camptorhynchus (assembly GCF_037179485.1). Taxonomy (NCBI): domain Eukaryota; kingdom Metazoa; phylum Arthropoda; class Insecta; order Diptera; family Culicidae; genus Ochlerotatus; species Ochlerotatus camptorhynchus. The sequence continues at coordinate 2,356,651 of NW_027040604.1, read as the reverse complement.
AGCTGTGGATAGCTGCACGCACGCTGAGTATATAGAAGGAAGATTTATGTCGATTTTGAAGATTTCCTGCAAAAAGATGAAGCGCGATGCAAGTAGATGCGAGAAATAAAAGATGATTTTTCGAAGATTGATTCGCTAGTGTGAGATTTTTTGAGCATCTAGAATTGAGATTTAGATGTGTCGCCCCCCTCGCCGTTTTCCGAGTGCTGCTTTCTGGACTTTCGCCGGGCCGATTACACTGCATTGAACAATGCGCTTGCGGAAATAGATTGGCACTGTATCGAAACGGCCGCTAGTGTCAATGATGCTGTGGATTGTTTCAGCTCTGCGCTGGAAGAAGTTATTTTCCGCACTGTCCCAGCAAGACGTCCCCCGCAGAAGCCTCCATGGTTGAACTCACGCCTACGTAAACTAAAACGTCAGCGCTCCGCCGCACTCCGAAGGTACTGCAGCTCTCGCTCACCGTTCTACAAGCAACAGTTTAATTTCGCAAGTCGTCGGTATCGAAACTACAACCACTTCCTCTATAATCGGCACGTGAGACGCACGGAAGCGAACCTTCGGTCGAACCCGAAAGGTTTTTGGTCGTTTGTAAATTCAAAACGGAAAGAATCCGGGCTGCCTTGTTCCATGTTCCTCGGAGTTGATACGGCCTGCAGCGAAAGTGAAAAATGCAGCTTGTTTGCTCGTCAATTGAAACAAGTCTTCCACGATTTTTCCGCTTCACCGACACAGGTGTTGGTCGCAACCTCCGGGATGCCACGTGATGTTTTTAGTTTTGACATACCTCACATCACTGAAGACATGGTGATAGCCGCAACACGCAAAATGAAGAACTCATTCGCCGCTGGTCCTGACGGAATTCCCTCGTCAGTTTTAAAACGATGTGCAGTCAACCTCTGCCTTCCACTTGCGCGACTTTTTAATTTCTCGGCACAGCAAAGTGAATTCTTCTCCCGCTGGAAGCTTTCCTATCTGTTTCCAATTCACAAAAAAGGAGACAAACGGAATGTCGCTAATTATCGTGGGATTTCCTCCATTTCGGTTTCCACGAACCTGGTGCAGTTTACCTCTGACTGTCTGCGAACCTTGGATGCTGGATGGCAAGTTGATGCTGCATACATGGACTTAAAAGCCGCTTTTGACAGGGTGGATCATGAAATCCTGTTTGCTAAGTTGGATATACATACTAGGTGTCTCGTCTACGGCTGTGAAATGGTTCAGATCGTACTTAGTGAATCGCTTTGTACGAGTCAAGATTGGCGCGACGGATTCAAATGTTTTCTCAAACAACTCGGGAGTCCCGCAAGGCAGCAACCTGGGACCTCTGCTGTTTTCGATCTTTTTAAACGACATCGCTCTGTTGTTACCATCTGGATGTCGTCTTTTTCACGTAGATGACGCCAAAATCTACAAAATTATCAAAAGCCTCTCGGACTGTTGGGATCTCCAGCATATGCTATGTATTTTCGCTGACTGGTGCACGAGAAATTTGATGGGCCTGAGCATCGAAAAATGCAACGTCATCTCCTTTCACCGTAAAAACGAACCAATTATGTTTGACTATGTGCTCTTTGGACGTTGCATTGCCCGTGTAGAACAAATAAAGGATCTCGGTGTTACTCTGGACTGCGGGCTCACCTTCAAAATCCATTATGACGACATCATTTCCCGAGCCAATCGCCAACTGGGTTTTATTTTCAAAATTGCCGATGAGTTCCGGGACCCGTTATGCCTCAGATCACTTTACTGCTCACTTGTGCGGTCTATATTAGAATCAAGTGCAGTTGTATGGTGCCCTTTCCAAGCCACTTGGATCGCTAGAATCGAATCTGTTCAACGAAAGTTTGTGAGATATGCTCTTCGTTTCTTGAACTGGCGTGACTCATCGAACCTGCCACCGTACGAGGAGCGTTGCCGTCTTCTGGGCATCGAACCGCTAGTGGTGCGACGGACGGTCGCTCAAGCTATGTTTGCTGGAAAGCTTCTCACGGGTGACATCGACTGTCCAACGTTGCTGGCCCAGCTAAATATGTATGCTCCTGAGAGACTCCTCGTCAACGCGAATTTCTGTTTTTGGAGCCACGAGGCAGAAATTATACGCAGAATGAGCCAATTCGTGCAATCAGCCGACAATTTAACTACTTTTATTGCGAATTTGACTTTAACGTATCAGCAAATGTGGGCTACAAAATGGTGAGTTGACAACCTGGAAGGAGCGGAATACCTAGCCCTGGTCCTCACAAGTTCCTACTTCACGCCTCCTCGAGTCATATGATAACAAAAGACTACCAGCTGAAACATGGACACAGCTGGTTGGCGTAGCCTGGGCAATGTTGCCAGTCCGGCAATAGCAAAGTGAAGAGGTGCGACGCGAACACTGGCGCGGTAACCATAGTACGGTGATAGAGGAAATGCTTCACCAAACCTGAGCGTCTGCTCACCATGGAGGTGCGGCTCAAAACGGCGTCTGTTCTCCATGTTAGGAGCGGCTGATCACCGTCCTAGTGCCAGCGTGGGACTCTAAACAGAGCTGTGCACGATGGTCCCCCGGCGAGACAGGGGGTTGGGGCAGGCCCAACAAGCCGCCCTGGAAAAAAACAAAGTTGCAAATACCGAAGAAAGAAATACGGATCGGAACAATCGGCACAGACCTACGCGACGAAATAAGGACTACGATTGGAAACTCGGAACATGGAACTGCAAATCGCTCGGCTTCCCGGGTTGCGATAGGTTAATCTATGACGAACTTCAACCACGCAACTTCGAAGTCGTAGCACTGCAGGAACTTTGCTGGACGGGACAAAAGGTATGGAAAAGCGGGCATCGAGCGGCTACTTTCTACCAGAGCTGTGGCACCACCAACGAGCTGGGAACCGGCTTTGTAGTGCTGGGTAAGATGCGCCAACGCGTGATTGGTTGGCAGCCGATCAATGCGAGGATGTGCAAGTTGAGGATTAAGGGCCGTTTCTTCAACTACAGCATCATCAACGTGCACTGCCCACACGAAGGGAGACCCGACGACGAGAAAGAAGCGTTCTATGCGCAGCTGGAGCAGGTGTACGACGGCTGTTCGCAACGGGACGTCAAAATCGTCATCGGCGACATGAACGCTCAGGTAGGACGGGAGGCAATGTATAGACCGGCAATCGGGCCAAACAGCCTGCATGCCGTATCGAACGACAACGGCCAACGATGCGTGAACTTTGCAGCCTCCTGGGGTATGGTAGATCGAAGTACCTTTTTCCCCCGCAAGGATATCCACAAAGCCACCTGGAGATCACCTGACCAACACACAGAAAATCAAATCGATCACGTTCTAATCGACGGGAAATTCTTCTCCGACATTATCAACGTCCGCACGTACCGCAGTGCGAACATAGATTCGGACCACTACCTAGTTGCAGTATGCATGCGCTCAAAACTCTCGACGGTGCATAACACACGTCGAAGTCGAACGCCACGACCCAACATTGAGCAACTACGGGACACCGGAGCTGCCCAGGACTACGCGCAGCAGCTGGAAGTTGCACTACCCACGGAAGAGCAGCTTGGCGCAGCTTCTCTTGAAGATGGCTGGAGGGACATCCGTTCAGCCATAGGTAGTACTGCTGTAGCGGCACTAGGTACTACAATCCCGGACCGAAGAAATGACTGGTTTGACGGCGAATGCAAACTGTTAGTAGAGGAGAAGAATGCAGCACGGGCGAGAATGCTGCAACACCGCACGAGATTGAATGTGGAGCGATACAGACAAGCGCGGAACAGACAAAACTCGGTTTTCCGAAGGAAGAAGCGTCAGCAGGAAGATCGAGATCGCGAGGCGATGGAAAATCTGTACCGCGTAAACGACACACGGAAGTTCTACGAGAAGCTAAATAGTTCGCGCAAAGGCTACGTGCCGCAAGCCGATATGTGCAAGGACTTGGACGGTAACCTTCTCACGAACGAGTGTGAGGTGATTGAGAGGTGGAAGCAGTACTATGACGAGCACCTCAACGGTGAAGCAGCAGAAAACGAAGGTGGCACGGCAACAGACCTTGGAGCATGCGCAGAAGACGACAGGCTACCGGCCCCTGATCTTCAAGAAGTTGAGGAGGAGATCGGTCGGCTGAAGAACAACAAAGCAACTGGTGTAGATCAACTACCAAGTGAGCTATTGAAATACGGTGGTGAAGCACTGGCTAGAGCGCTGCACTGGGTAATTGCCAAGATTTGGGAGGAGGAGATATTACCGGAGGAGTGGATGGAAGGTGTCGTATGCCCAATCTACAAAAAGGGCGACAAGTTGGATTGCTGCAACTACCGCGCGATCACACTGCTGAGCGCCGCCTACAAGGTACTCTCCCAAATTCTATGCCGCCGTCTGTCACCATATGCAAGAGAGTTCGTGGGGCAATACCAGGCGGGATTCATGGGTGCCCGCGCTACCACGGACCAAATTTTCGCGATTCGGCAGGTTCTGCAGAAATGCCGCGAATACAACGTGCCCACACATCATTTGTTCATCGATTTCAAATCCGCATACGACACAATCGATCGAGATCAGCTATGGCAGATTATGCACGAGTACGGATTTCCGGATAAACTGACGCGATTGGTCAAGGCGACGATGGATCGAGTGACGTGCGTTGTTCGAGTATCGGGGACACTCTCGAGTCCCTTTGAATCTCGAAGGGGGTTACGGCAGGGTGATGGACTTTCGTGTCTGCTGTTCAACATCGCGTTAGAAGGTGTGATCAGAAGAGCTGGGATAGACACGAGTGGCACGATATTCAGGAAGTCCATCCAGCTCCTTGGTTTCGCCGATGACATTGACATTATGGCACGGAACTTTGAGATGATGGCGGAAACGTACATCAGACTGAAGGCTGAAGCTAGACGGATTGGACTTGCCATCAACGCATCAAAGACAAAATATATGAAAGCAAGAGGTTCTAGGGAAGACAATGTTAGCCTCCCACCCCGAGTTCAGATTGACGGTGACGAAATCGAGGTGGTCGATGAGTTCGTGTATTTGGGCTCACTGGTGACCGCCGAAAATGATACCAGCAGAGAAATTCAAAGACGCATTATGGCAGGGAATCGTGCCTACTTTGGACTCCGGAGGACGCTCCGGTCGAATAAAATTCGCCGCCGCACGAAGTTGACTGTCTACAAGACGCTGATTAGACCGGTGGTCCTTTACGGCCACGAGACCTGGACTATGCTCGTGGAGGACCAACGCTTGGTGTTTTCGAACGGAAGGTGTTGCGTACCATCTACGGTGGAGTGCAGATGGATGACGGAACGTGGAAGAGGCGAATGAACCACGAATTGAACCAGCTGCTGGGAGAACCATCCATCGTCCACATTGCAAAAATTGGGCGACTACGGTGGGCTGGGCACGTCGTAAGAATGCCGCACGACGACCCAGTGAAAATGGTTCTAGAAAGCGACCCAACAGGAACAAGAAGAAGAGGCGCGCAGCGGGCAAGGTGGATCGACCAAGTAGAAGGTGACCTGCGGACCCTTCGCAGACTACGAGGTTGGCGAACTGTGGCCATGGATCGAGTAGAGTGGAGACGACTTCTTCGGACAGCAGAGGACAACAAGGCCTTAGCCTGATTGGTAAGGTAAGTAAGTATCAGCAAATGTGTTTCGTCACCGGTTACTTGACCGTTTTCGTTTCGTTGACCATAACTATTTAGATTAAGTTTTATTCATTAAGACATTAATTGTCAGTTGAATTATTAAATAAACAAATAAACAAATAAACAATAATTGGAACACAGGAAGGATGTCACCATTTTGTGTGAAAAGTTCCATCATGTTTTGGATCAATCCATCGAGACATGGAATGAAAACTGCTCTTCGATAGTATTCCTCTGGTGTTTTTACTGGTTGATTTGCAGGTATTGTTAGCTTGGATGCACGTGGAGTCGTAATTGCGCTATTAAAAACAGACATATGCAGCTTTGAGGTTGCATTGATAATTTCAGCCAATTTTGCTTTGGAAGCTGATCAGGAAAATCACTGTAACTGTATGCATACTTGCCTGAAGACGATGGTTGGGAGACCCCACCACCGAACTCGACCGCAGGTCCAGAACGACGCTGATGGCAGGAAATAGAGTGACGTTGATTACGGGAAACAGCTAGCGCGACTGGATCGAGTGGTTCGAGGTCTCCCATAATGCGACAGGCAGTGCGTTCTGGTTTACAGCGTTCCAATTCTGCATCAGCTTACTGGGTCTAGTCCGGAGATGGGAGTTGAGCACTCGGAAGGTCCCGGAACAGGAGAGATCGTGATGGCAGGCGTGTTTAAACGAGGCATCCACATGTTTTTTGAAGCGTCTTCAAATTCACGGAACAAAATTCCTTTCAGCCATGTATCCGATGTAAGAGCAACTTCACGTAGTTTGGAAGTCAATCCGACTTTGTACGATATATAACTCATATGGCTGATGTCGGATCGTTTTTTAACTAGCGGCACAACCTTAATCGGATCATCGCACTGTACACAACCTTTGACCAGCTTCTCGATTGATTCCGATTTCACGCTAGGATGTATACGAGAAAGGTACAGCGAAAAACGGCTCAGTGGGTTCAGGGACAGTAAAGACATTGTCATCCGTTACTGCTTTAGTACCACCAACAAGTGGTTTGCTGATGAGCGAGCCTTCATCACGGCGCCGCTTTAATGGCGGTTGACGCATAAGATCGCCGGAACTTAAGTGTGTTGGAGTTGCCAATGCGATTCGTTTCGACAGCTGTGCGATCTGCTGTCCTTGCTTAGTCATTTCCTTCCTAAGCTCAGCGTGTGCGATTTCCTGTTTCCTGACGAAACAGCAGTTTTGAAACGGGCACATTTCATCAGCTTCGCGCACTCGTTGCACATCCAAAACAAGAAAAGCCTTGTTCAACTTTGTGTCGCCGTATTTCAGGTGAATCCTCCTGTCGCAAAAAGCCATGCAGCAGACGGATTCTTCATCGCCTTTAGCTGGTTTAGCGCATTGGTCACTGGCGGAAGTCATGCTGACTCAGTTTCCATATCTAATTTAGAAACAGCGGTGGAGATGCTCTAATACGCAAGGAGGAGTTGGATTCTGCAGAGCGTCTAATATCGACAATAACACAACAGTAAACACTACAAGATGTCCGATTAGATAAATTTTTCACTGTTTTCACATATAGACGGAAATCGCAAATCCAAATAGACGATTATCGCAACGAACTGCACTTTCCACTAACAACCGGTAAAATTTTGCAAGTCTACAGAACGGGAAAAACGAAGAACGATAGCCCGTGTGATAATAAATCATCAAATTTAACAGAATCACGACGATGTGAATAACAACAACGATTGTCGACGATGATATATTGATATTGCTTTTACAAGCTCCTATGGTATTGCGAGACTATTCACAACGTGTAATGGTGTATTCAGATCTGAGCGTGCATTAGCGGATCTGTGCAAAATTTGCGTTGGAATGAGAGTTGAATCGACGCAAAAATGATTCCGCTGAATTTAGGAATTAGGATAGGCTCAAAATCATCGAAAAAATCATTCTCAAGCAACACCGAGTAATTCAGTTACTTGAAACTAGCGAAGTAAGTCTACTTATTAATAAGTTTCTATTATAAAGATATATTTCGCTGAATTTAAAATAAATTCCCTGAGTTACCCTGATTTTCCAGGTCCAAAAATGAATTTCCTGGTATTCCCTGTTTTTCAGGTAGTCGACACCCTGTAATGGCATTGGTCCCGAGACCGAGCAAATCACGAAAATCGATTATAATTAATGTCAAATGCTGATTTTTGGGAACACCCTACCACGAAAGGGACCACCCTAATGGAGAAATAAAAAGTACGTATCAAGAGCAAATTTTCATTACGTCGAAAGTAACAAAAGTAAACAAAGTCGAGCTATCAGTGTCAATCGATTCTCCTGCTATTACACTATATACTGTCCGAATATAGGATCACCTCCCATTTTTAAATTTATTTACCAGTCAAATTGCTTTTTGACGTAATCACCTTCCGATCAAAATAGTTTTCGATGTTACTTAAGTCACCCGATTTCTATGGAGATGCCGTTTGACTTAAGTAACAGCGCTGAGAAACACGTGAAAAGTGTACGTTCGTCGTTTCGCTTTCTCATTATTAAAGTGAATAAATCGAACTGTTTGTTGCTAAGATGATTTCGGTGGTCCTAAAATGATGAATGGGCTGCACCTAAGGCAGTGCTGGTAGTGAGTATGTGATATAATAGTAGTGACTTTAGTGACTATAATAACGAAAATAGTGACCAAATAGTGACTTTTAAGCAATAAAAAAGTGACCAATAGTGACATTTATTGATCGGAAAGATATGGTTCCAATCTTCCGTTGATTGCGATTCCACTTCGAGAAATTTTATAAACTCACAAACCCATCATGCGCATTTTTCATGTTTAAGGATCCCATTGTCCTCAAAAAATGAGTATAAATTGAATTAGCTATTTTTTAAACAAACTATCTACTAAGTTAATATAAGATCCAAATCACACATTGATGATTACATAGATCACAAAATTGAGGCAAAGAGAAAAAAGTTAAATTTCAAAGATTTAGACAAATTTTGATAATTTTAGGGCAGTCAATTTTAAATATCTAGGATGTAGAAGAAGCCATGCGATTAGCGATTAGTATTTTAATTAAAAAAATCGTTCTCCTCTTTGAAGCCGCTGTAGCGCACTGGTCGTCTCCATTCCTTCCAAGAAGAGAATCTTCTGTAACACATAGAAACAAATTCATAACTGTGGGACCTAGACTTGGACCTAGACAACTTTTCTAGATCGCAGTTCAAAAAAATATCTCATTAGTATGGAACGAAGAAAATTATCACAGATGGAAATATCACGGACATAAAGCAAAACTTGAATGCATCTAGGATTAAAAATCTCGATCGTGAAAAATTAGGGATTTAAGGATGCATTTTAGAATTTTGGACAAGGGGTAAGTCACTCAACACATTGTGCCGAAATTAAATTCGGCACAACTTCGTAACATCCATCGGCACATCTTCGGCTCAATTTCGTAGGTATTGGTACATTTTAAATAAAATGGGAGCACTGCTGGATAACTGTCATTGAAGTTGTTCACAACATTACGTGCTGTTTGACTGTATATTCAGTAACATCCTCTAATTGAACATATCAGAGGAACTCAGACCAGCAGTTAACTTATAGATCTAAATACGAAATGCAGGTTCTAGAGTGGCTCAAGAGAAAGAGGAAGTTAATCAGACTCCATTAATACCCTTAATTCGAATAATGATGCAATGCACATCAAACAAACTACAGAAATCTATTCATCATCCTCTATAGTCGATTTTGATTTATGTTCCCCACCGGTTCCAACTCTTTCCGGCCGCTAATATACCGTTGCTTTTCACATCACGAAAGGCTAGGTTTCTAATCTGCCTTTGAGGGAATTATAAAACCCTAAAACACAGGACTTTTATTATCCTATGAACCCAAAACACCAAAATTTCGCACACCCGCTTCTTTCCGTGTCATCCTCAATCCGATTTATCCCTGCGATTTCAAACCAAAACATTCAAGGTGTCAGAAATACCGGGTTCCCGGGATGGGTATGTTACAAACAATCACAACTTGCTCTATGACCGGCAAAATTGGCACACCTGTGGCACACTGACAAAAAAGATGACCCAAGGTTGGTGTGCGGAGTGACCTACCCCTTGGTTTTGAGCCATTTTTTTTTTCTTAAAAATTCGAGATCTCTAAGACAACCAAATTGAGAAAATTTCAATAACCGACATAATTTTGTATATTTTGTACCTATATAATGTAACTTAACAGTCCTTTAACAAGTATTTAAGCTTCTGAAAAATACAATATGTTATTATCATGGACATATTTTGTTTTTCTAAAACCTGGACCTGGAAATTTTACCGAATTATTTTTACGAAAAAATACAATACAATTTAATGGACTTAAAAAGGAACTCCTGATTCTGTGACATGATTTTTTCACGGTGTTTGGACAAATGCTAAAGCTACCGGGTGTCAGAGATTATTCATATTTCGAGAGCTTGAACACCTTCCTAGACTATTTGTTACATTTTAAGCTTGGAAAACATGCAAGATCTCGAAGGAAAATAGTCAGGCTTTTCTGACTAGAATTTGGTGATAGGTCTGAAACCAATTCGAGATCAAACAAAACAAATCAGAATTCACACGGATTTTTAATTAATATTTCTAACACACATTTGTTACCAAATAAATATGTGATTTGATGTAAGTTTTTAAAGTATTTTTTTTTTACTATCAACATTGGTAGTAAAAAAGTGACTTTAGTGTCTAAATTTTAAGGAATAGTGACTTTAGTGACCTTTTGATGAAAAAAGTAACTTTTTAGTGACTGGCTTGAAAATAGTGACCAAGTCACTAAAAAGTGACCTGCTACCAGCCCTGCTAAGGAGACGTAATTGATAATTCTCCCGAATATCCTGGTAAATACACTTTGACTCAAGTAACAATAGGGGCCCACCAAACGACGTATAATAACTTTTGACTCAAAAACCAGTATTTTTTAGCAAGCTAGCGATTTGCCTTTGTATGATTAAGACCCTGCTAAATATGTTAAACATTGCTATCACTATGAGATTATATGTGTTTAATTGGCAATAGGAATAACTTTTCGGTCATCAAAACAAAACTTAATTTTTCTCGGATTGGTGCGAATGTTACTTACGACATAATGAAAATTTGCTCTTGGTATAATGTTTTCGACAAGGAAGAAAATTACCAATTGATACGAAATTCTAAGATCCATTCTAAATTTTTTCTGAACTCTTACCATCACAAATTTTATGAAATTCCAAAACCATTCCACCCCAACTAGAAGCAACGCAACCGCGTTGAAATTGTGAGATTTGTGCCAATGAAATACCCTAATGCCCATCACCGAAGGAAAAGCTGCACATTTACAACAAATATGATTCAACATCAGTTACTCACTGTAGATCGCTGTGATCGCGCGCCTTCTTTTTCTTAGAACTATTTTTTTTTTTTGGTATTTAGCATATTCAAAAGATTAACTGATAAAAATTAACAAGAAACTGAAAACGATAACAGGATGCAATCATGCAACGGATGCATTGAATGACGAAATAGAAACGCTTTTATCGCCGGCCAAATAGGCTCAGAGCAGGTTTGGAAGGTTTCGGTGGAACCTAGTAATAGAAAGACGGGAAAATCAATCATGTTATTTCGGGAAAATTATTTGCTAAAGCCAAAGAACTGAGTTGTGCGCAATCTAAAGCATAACGCGTGCTTCCCAATAAACTAAAATCTACCTTCTTTACAGGATGTTCTTGGGGTTTCATTTCGGGACTCTGACAAACGGAAATCAGTTTACTCATACGAAAAAAAAACGTAGGTTGAATTGAGAAATTCGAACAAAAACAAAAAAAAATCAACTTACCGAGTTTCGCTTCAGCTGGGAAAGTTCCTTTTCCTGGTCGGTGATTGTCTTCACCAGCTTCTCCACCATCTTGGCCGTCTTGAACAGCTCGGTCGATTTTTCCTTCAGCTTGATTTCGGTGTCGTCCAGCTGGCACAGCTTGTCCGCCAGTTCCGACTTTGCCCCGAATAGGTCCTTCTTCAGACGCGTAACCTGCGGGGGCAATAGGGAGGCACATTTTCTTATTTGCGATTTTTTACTTGACTTTTTTTTAACGGTGAAATTTTTTCGAACAAAATGAGCAGTTTTTTTTTTAAATTTTAAAATAAATGTATTAAGCAGCATTAGGATGAGTCAGTTTCTGATTTTCGTTATGCCGGCGATCAAATCCTGCAAAAGAAGCACTTTTTAAATGGCAACGATCGACTTTAGAGGTACTTATTTAACTAGAACAACCTTAACTCGGTCGAAATACTGGTTTCTGCTAGGTTTGCTTGACAGTGGCCAATCTTTGGAAGAACTGCAACCCGGTGAAGGTTCGTTTTTCTTGATAAGCACTGAAATCTCCGGCTCGGATCCCGACTTCTTCCGGTTTAGGTAGGATATTTTGCTACTTTTGGTATTAATGGGACTCGAGGAATGTCTCATTCCAACGTATGTTTGGGACTTGCTTAACTTTAAGCTCCAATAATCGGAGGCACTGTTTCCCCCTTGAGGCGCCTTGGGCGAAGGGAAGCAGTCTAATTGTAGATTTTGTTTGCTGCTCAATTTAATTCCGATTTCCGAAGCCGGCATACTTTTGGGTCGGGTCTTGCTATGTCCCGACGAAGCTTGCACTTTCAGGTGCTCGATTTCGGCCAACAGTTTATGTCGTTCTTGTCTGAATTTGGAGGAATACTGGTTGCTAACATACTGGGAAGAATTCTTGGTAGCAATAATGTCCTACATGTTTTTGAAAGTTAAATTAAACAATTGTGTAGGATGGAAAACAAATGAAAGCGGAAGTATTACACTCATCTCATGAACCAAACGCGTTTGGTCGTTAATAATTTGAAGCTGTTTGCTGTTGTCCTCTTCGAGTCGGCGGTTGCGTTCGTTCAAATGGTCATTCAAAGACTTCAGAACCTTAACTTCCAAACTTAGATGCAACAGACGCTCTTCTTTTGCGTTCATGGCATTCTGGAGAAACTTGCTCATTTGCTGATAGAAATTGACCTTATTACTAGAATTTTGCTCATTCAAACTGTCTCGACTTACCTCCGCATCCATGCTGGATCTGTCGTTTTTGTCCAATTTATCCCTCATTTCGGCGCACTCGAATCGCATTTCGCCCAGCTCTAGCTCCAGCGCATTTATCTTGTGCTCTTTCTCCTCAAGCTGTTTGTGCAGATCGTCGATCCTCAGGGAGAGATCATCGTTTTGAACACGGAACTGCCGGATAGCGTTCTCCAGCTCCATCGTTTGCACCTTGTCCATCACGTTAACCTCGCGGTGTTCCATCTTCTCTAGGAAATCCAGCAAATTTGTGTCGTTGAAGCCAGTTCGCGTCTGATTGCCATGCTGCTGATGTTGACGATCGGCCGCTTCCACCTGTTTGATCTCCTGCTGGAGCATCTCTATCCGGTGTTCCATGTCGGAAATCACTTCACGGTGGTGATGCTCAACCTTGCGTTGGCCTTCCTCCATCATTTCCATCGCTTTGGCCGCCTGGTAGAGGAGGTCTTGCTTTTCCTGGAGATCCTTCCGGAGGGATTCGACTTCAACCTGAGGGAAAGGGAAGACAGGTTCGTGGTGTTAGTAGCGTATATCAAAAAGACAGCAACGTTTGCCACGTACTGCAGTATACGTTAATGTATTCATATTGAAGTATTCAGCGGATGGTGTCTCGTTGAGCGTTTACAGTTAGAAGAATTAGAGAGAACTCGTTTCAAACGACTGCGCCAGTCTATAGGTAGATGTAGTTCACATCAGTTTAAAATAGGTACCATAATTTATGCTTGGAGTGTAATGTACCTGTTGTCGGGGGTAGTTTTGTTTTTTAAATTTACATACACTGTACCAAAACAACATCCTCTGTACGAATGAAACCTCAAATCAAAACATCGAAAACGCTTTTTCGAATGTTAGCTTCAACCGGATGACCGGATGATGCTCCTTTTATTGATACGAAAAGCGAACGGGACGTCAGTTGAAATACGTAATGATCTCTGTAAAATGATTGTCATCCCAAATTGAAATGCATATGGTCAATGCACAGTGGGCCAGGAATTAAATTTAGCAGGAAAAAAAAATAACTTTCTGGGATCGCATCCAATTGAGTTGACGTCTTGAGTAAAGTTTCTTGGATTAATTAGGACTACAATTTGGTGGATAACAGCGGTTCAAGTTTTGGCCGCAAAGATGGCGCAGTGATACAAACTTTTTTAATTCGCAAGATAGAGGTTTGCTGTCTTCGGCAAAGTTGTAGAACGTAAAATTTTATGAAAAGTTGCCAAAGACATAAAAGTTGATACGAGTTATATCTTCTAAGAAGTCTTTTATCACAAACAAACAGACATAACACATTGAATATTTTCGCATCGTCGCTAAAGCACTACCGCCATCTGCTGAATATAATTTGATGGGTAGTACGCTGAACAGATGGCAGAGCGTGTAAACGTCAAACACAAGGATTATTGACTATGCGCGCCACAGGTGGCGGTACTACCAACTAAAAACATTTAAATTGACCGTTAAATACGTGTTCAATGAACAAATTGTCAGTGTTACATCTGTTTGTCTATGCTTTTATTATTTTCCCCCGACCGGTACTGATCAAGCCAATCTTTTCCAGATCGATGCTATTATTGGAGTACTAAAAATATATATATCACACGAAATTTGAAAAAATACAGTATTTTCTGAAGGAATTTTCTAAAAAATGCGCAATCGTACACAAATTGTCATCAATTATTTTAAATGCACATCAAATAGACTTTGATTGCTCAAAATATCTCAGAGGTAATTTGCGTATTCTCGGCAACCTAAGCAGCGACCATCTTTCTATAGCCTTTTTCTCACAGTAAAGCACGCATATGCAGTATTAGTTTGTTTACAATCTTTTGCTGCCAGCTGATCTAACAATGTCAGTCGGAGGAATTGTTAAAAAATGGTTTGATACGGTTTTACAAAGCTCCAATATACACACAGCTTTTCATGCTCGGTAATAGCGGCCTGTTTGTATGAATAAATGTATCCTTCACTGTGCTTTTTGACACTATCTGGATGTTCGGGTTTTGACCCCTCCCTTTCTCTCTCCCAGCAACAGAAGAAAATGGAACAACAAACGCCCTCTAGTTAGTGTCAAAAAGCACAGTGCAGGATACGCATGTTCATACAAACAGGTCGGCATTACCGAGCATGGAAATCTGGATACACATACAGTAATATTTCAAATCTAGGGCCAAGCCGGGCACTTAAGCTAGTATATTATATTTATGGCACATGGTTCATTGTATTCGGCATAATTGCTATAAATCAATATACGTTTACACCGTATAGAGCTAATAAAGCAATCAATGTTTATCACGAGGTTTAAATCTTAATTTTGGAATAAATTAATTTCAACTTCCTTAAACTATTGGAACTTTCATCATATTCTGTTAGGAGTTAGAAGAATTGACGGTCTGAGTTTTTCATTTTCATTTTTTTCATTTTCAAGCACAGAAGGGGGTCATAGGGCCAAGTCACCAGCGAAAAATCGCTGTCCATACTGCACCAGGGTAGAGGAGGGTAGAGGTATAGATTTGGCATCACAGAATAATAACCACAGGGGTCAAATGAATCCTGTTTACGATACCGGATAGTAAGGAAAGCTGTTGAACATAGGGGATAGTCAGAGTAACAGCAATAATAGTGAAAGTTAGGAAAATAAGCAGGTAGAGATGGTTGATTTGCAATGGCTATCGACTCTGTTATATGGCCTACCGTATCAGATTCAAATTTAATGTCGTTTAGTATTGCGCTTATTACTTTTATCTTTATTCTAAGCAATCTCCTTTCATACTTGTTTGTTTTAAAGTGAACTGGATGAAATGATTGTTTTATCAAAATTATGTTAAAGTTAACTACTATTCATATTTGCTAATTAATACCTAAATGTAATTTTTAATTTTATGAAGATAAGTTGCTCAGAATAGCAGCCTGTAATTCCGTACCAGAATCCGCCTCCAATTTAATGTCTTTTGTGGATTCGTAGTAGTAAAGTTGTACTAAAAGCTAAATAGTTACCTAAAAATACTACCTAAATCGTTCACAATCAGAGCCGGGCCACTGATGAAAACCAAAACTACAACCCTGAAGAACGAATCGATATTTTCGAAGGCGAACACAACCTACTCTTGCTAGTGATTCTGTCCAATTGTTAGGTATCCAAATTATAGTCATTCGTAAATTTATTATTGAATATATGGATGAATTATCTATTATTGAATAACTATTATTTACGATAATTACATGAAAGAAATAACATATAAACTACAAACAAAACGTGACTACTAAAATCTCAAAAAGATATTCTCACAAGTATATTTCACGCAACCAGGAATCTCAAAACCATTAGACGCTATAATGATACTCTGCACATGTTAGACACAAGAAAAGGCCAAAAAGCAAGCGTCCGACACACAAAACCCGCCAAATCCACTGGCAGTCACAATCAACGATTCTACGAATCACGAGCGCTCACGAATCATAAAACCGCTGACTGCGACACTCTGAAAACGAAATTGACAGGCTCTATGCGTCAAACACCCGCCTTCCAATCTCCTCCCGCATCCAATAACACAAACCTCCATTACAACATCTAACGAATTCAAAACTCCGAAAATCACTCATCTATAGAAAGTGAGTGGAAGCAACCCTGCATGCAACTATTCTTCATGATACGCTTTGTCTGTATATCTTTCTATTAGGCCTGTGGACATGTGTTAGCTTCGAAACTTCTAACCAAACTAGAAAAATTTTGAGATGACAAAAAAAAAATTCAAAGATAATTACAAGCAATATACATATTGATTATTTTACGCAAAACCGAGCAAGTGATATTAAATCTCTTGTATTGTATGCTAATGCTAATTGACTGTAACAAAAAATATTAATAAAATGATATGCAAAATTTACTAGAAGGTCATTACTTTATTGGTGAGAAGTTTCTAATAAGCCCTCCCAGTTCCTCTGTATACAGAACAAATCTGATACTATAATCAGAATTGCTCAGTCTGCATGAAGCAGCCGATTGCATCAAGGAAGTTCTATTAACAACCAAGAATTAATCGTTTGAGGTATACTGAAGCATTAAGAAGGTGATATGTGTCACTATGGGAAATCATCATCGTTGCAAATATAAAGAAATTAAACATAACCCTTTTTTTTTTTTTTTTTTTTTTTTTTTTTTTAACTCTTTATTTGTTCCAAATTCAAAATAAATTACATTTCATTTTTAACCTAGGTGCTCCAGTTACTACAGTAACTTACCAGCCTTAATTGTTATGATATATATCTAAGTGTTTTTACATTGTTCCTGTCTTGGCAATTCAGTATTTTAAACAGGTTTTTTAAACCTGCATGTCAGTATAACAATTGATAGCTTAAAACTAAATAACTAAAACTAAATCTTATCTAAGTATAAAGGGAATTAATCGTTGCAATTGAGGATTGTAACGATTTTTGCCGGAAATTATTAATTATTTTGTTGGACATTTGTGCTAAAGTCTCAACATTCGAAATTCTATGTACTTCGGTAGTACTGTACCAGGGAGGCAACTTCAAAATCATCTTCAGAATTTTGTTCTGAATCCTTTGAAGTGCTTTTTTCCTGGTAGTGCAACAACTAGACCATATTGGCACAGCGTAAAGCATGGCCGGTCTAAAAACTTGTTTAAATATTAGAAGTTTATTCGTCAGGCAAAGTTTGGATTTCCTGTTTATAAGAGGATACAAACATTTTATATATTTGTTACATTTGGCTTGAATGCCCTCAATGTGATCTTTAAAAGTTAATTTTTGGTCAAGAACTAATCCAAGATATTTCACTTGGTTTGACCAGGAAATTGGAACTCCGTTCATAGTGACTATGTGACTACTACTAGGTTTCAAAAAGGAAGCCCTAGGCTTATGTGGAAATATTATAAGTTGAGTTTTGGAAGCGTTGGGAGAAATCTTCCATTTTTGTAAATAAGAAGAGAAAATATCTAAACTTTTCTGAAGTCTGCTGCAAATAACACGAAGACTTCTTCCTTTAGCGGAAATGCCTGTGTCATCAGCGAACAAAGATTTGTGGCAACCCTGAGGCAAATCAGGGAGGTCCGAAGTGAAAATGTTATACAATATAGGCCCAAGAATGCTACCCTGAGGAACTCCTGCTCTAACAGGTAGTCGATTAGATTTGGAATTTTGATAATTTACCTGCAGAGTTCTGTCAGTTAAATAATTTTGAACTAATTTCATAATGTAAAGTGGAAAATTAAACTTTTTCAATTTAGCAATCAAACCTTCATGCCAAACACTGTCGAATGCTTTTTCTATGTCTAGAAGAGCAACTCCAGTTGAGTGGCCTTCAGATTTGTTTGAACGAATTAAATTGGTAACTCTCAAGAGTTGATGAGTAGTTGAATGCCCATGGCGAAATCCAAACTGCTCATCTGCAAAAATTGAGTTCGTATTGATGTGAAGCATCATTCTATTCAAAATTATTTTTTCAAAAAGTTTACTTATTGAAGAAAGCAAACTTATTGGACGGTAGCTAGAAGCTTCAGCTGGATTTTTATCCGGCTTCAAAATTGGAACAACTTTTGCATTTTTCCATTTATCAGGAAAGTATGCCAAATGGAAACATCTGTTAAATAATTTTACCAAGAAAGACAAGGTACTCTCTGGGAGTTTTTTGATGAGGATATAGAAAATTCCATCATCACCTGGAGCTTTCATATTTTGAAACTTTTTAGTTATAGACCTTACTTCGTCCAAATCAGTCCCCCAGGAATCATCAAAAATATTTTCCCGAGAGAAAATATTCAGAAAATCCCCAGCAACCTGATTCTCAATAGGACTAGTAAGACCCAAACTGAAATTATGGGAACTCTCGAATTGCTTAGCAAGTTTCTGAGCTTTTTCCAAATTTGTGATCAAAATTTTACCACCTTCTTTAAGCGCTGGAATTGGCTTTTGAGGTTTTTTCAAAATTTTTGTGAGTTTCCAAAAGGGTTTGGAACTCGGGTCTAATTTAGAAACATTATTTTCAAAAGTTTTGTTCCTCAGGGCAGAGAATCGCTTTTTAATTTGTTTTTGCAAATCCCGCCAGATAACTTTCATGGCAGGATCGCGTGTTCTTTGATATTGTCTCCTACGGACATTTTTAAGACGGATCAAGAGCTGAAGATCGTCGTCTATTATAATTGAATCGAATTTAACCTCGCATTTTGGTACTGAGGCAGCTCTTGCTGCAACTATAGAAGTAGTCAGAGATTCAAGAGCATAATTAATTTCATCTTTGGTTTGCAAAGGAATGTTTGGATCGAAGTTATATTCCATAAATGTTCGATATTGCTCCCAATCAGCCCTATGGTAATTGAAAGTAAAGCTGTTGGGATTAGAAATTATTTCTTGGGATATTTCAAAAGTTACTGGAAGGTGATCAGAACCGAAGTCAGCATGGGTAACCAATTGGCTACAAAGATGACATGAATCAGTTAAGGCCAAATCAATAGTTGAGGGATTTCTTGCAGAAGAAAAGCATGTTGGGCTGTTTGGATATTGAATAGTGTAATAACCTGCAGAACAATCATCAAACAGAATATTACCATTGGAATTGCTTTGAGCATTATTCCATGAGCGGTGTTTTGCATTAAAATCACCAATAATGAAGAATTTAGACCTGTGACGGGTAAGTTTCTGAAGGTCACCCTTGAGAAAATTCTTTTGCTGGCCTACGCATTGGAATGGCAAATAGGCAGCTATAAACGTAAGTTGTCCAAATTTTGTTTCAACAGAAACTCCCAAAGTTTCAAAAACTTTGGTTTCAAATGAAGAAAGTATTTTGTGTTTGATTCGTCTATGAATAATGATGGCAACGCCACCACAGGGTCCATCAAGACGATCATTTCTATAAATTAAATAATTTGAGTCCTTCTTAACCTTATGGCCAGGTTTAAGGAACGTTTCAGTTATAACGGCAATATGCACGTTATGAACTCTTAAAAAATTAAATAGCTCGTCTTCATTATCTTTAAGAGATCGAGCATTCCAATTTAAAATGTTTAATGCTTTAAAATCCATTACTGAATTTTAAAGTCATGACAATATTATTAGCAAATTTTACTCCAGTTTGAATAGCATCAAACATGGAGTTAGATTTAAGCATATCAGAAATCATGTCAATTAATGAATTCTGTAAAAATTCCATTTTAGGAGCAGTAATGCTTCCTAAGTCAAAATTGTCAAAATTTCCGTTAGAACGTTGGTTAGTATTTTGATTTCTACCCGCTGCAATAGCAGCATAGGTAGCTCCATTAACTCGCTGAACATTGTTAGCAGCGAGGGGAGTAGGTACAGATGAAACATTTGAAGCAGGGGTGATATTTGTACCTACGGGTACGAATGTAGAATTTGTTCCTCGCTGACCGTTGTTAACAGCAGAGGAATTTGTACCTGGTCGGAAACGTGGAGCGTTTCCTACCTGACGGTTAGAACGAGATTGTAGGATCGCTTTGCGAGTCTTACATTCCCAAAAATTGGATTTGTGGTTTTCACCACAATTTGAACATTTAAATTTCTTAGGATCTTCCTTCACAGGACAGTCGTCCTTTGCGTGAGAGGAATCACCACAATTCATGCATTTAGCTGGCATGTAGCAATTTTTAGTTCCGTGACCCCATCCCTGGCACTTACGGCACTGAGTGAGGTTTTGGAAATTTCCTCCAGTCTTCCTTAAGTGTTCCCACTTCACTCGGACATGGAGCATAAGGCTAGCTTTTTCTAAGGCCTTAAGGTTGTTTAGTTCACTAGACTTGAAGTGAACTAAATAAAAATCATTAGAAATCCCGTTGCGCGAATCGCCAGGACGGGATTTCATTTTCATTTTGATTACTTGGAGTGGCACAACTCCAAGTAATTTTGCCAGTTCATCTTTGATCTGATCCAGGGATTCACCACTGGGCAGTCCTTTCATGACAACCTTGAACACACGTTCAGTTTTGGTGTCGTAAGTAAAAAATTTGTGCTTCTTCTCAGTAAGATACTTGAGAAGACATTTAAATCCGTCCAAGGTTTCAGCCAATACACGGCATTCACCCCGACGTCCAATTTGTAGTGAAAACTTAACTTTCACGAAATTCAAAAGTTCCATGCGAAGAGCATGGAAATCGGTAGTGGTTATCACAATAGGGGGAATCTTTTCCTTCTTGGCATTAAGCCGGGAAAGTTTACTAGAATTTTTCTTGGATGATGGATCATTCTCATCATCCGTGAGCAAATCAAATTGATTACTCAAATTAATTTCATCAGAAGGGGGGTCAAGAGTTTGCCCCTTTCTTTTGCGTTTAGGCGCCATGGCGGCAGTAAATTTTTATCCAAATCGACTTCCAAGCAGATTACTATAAGAATCTGAAGGATCAAAGAGGAATTTTCCAAATCGATATCCAAGAAGGATTACCTCGGGTAGGGTCCAAACAAGGATCGAAGAGGAATAAGAGGAGTTGAACAAGGTAGAGAATTTTTACAGGTTGAGCACTGAAAAGTGCGATTATGCGATTATCCAAATCGACTTCCAAGCAGATTACTATAAGAATCTGAAGGATCGAAGAGGAATTTTCCAAATCGATATCCAAGAAGGATTACCTCGGGTAGGGTCCAAACAAGGATCGAAGAGGAATAAGAGGAGTTGAACAAGGTAGAAAATTTTTACAGGTTTAGCACTGAAAAGTGCTGTTTAAATTTGTTGTAGCTTTAGGTAGTAGTAACACTTCCTTAAGCAAAAAGCAAATAGATCCGCACGGCAAGAGAGCACGATGCGGACTGAAACATAACCCTTTGCTTCAGTACCGTCAACCTCCATGTCCATGGGGAGGGAAGAATTGACGGTCTGAGTTTTTGAATTTTTAAGTAGGGGAACTTACGTATTCTCGTCAGTCAGAACAACGTCCGTGCTTCTATTAGCATTTTATCAGCGTCACGCACGCATTTGACGTGTTTGTTTGTTTACATTTATTTGCTGCTTGCTACTCTATCCGAATAAATTGTCCGAAACTGTTTGAAAATGTTTTTACAACGCTCCAAACTTCTCAGGTGAGTGTGACTGTTGTTGGAAATCTTTTTTTTTCTTCGGCAATCTTTCCATTTGAACTGCGTGTTAGGGGCCATTCAATAATTACGTAAGCATGATTTCCAATATTTCAGACCCCCCCCCCCCTCCCCCCCTTGTAAGACATAGTAAGATTTTTCAATACCACCCCTCCCCCCCTGTAAGATCTTACCAACTTTTTTTTTCTAAGATCGGTATTTCGAAAGAATCGGCTTTTTGGTGATCAAAACAACACTTTTTTATTTAAACAACCATTTAAAAGGCAAAAAGAACTTCACCGATCAGTTGAAGCAGCCTGATTTAAAATAAACGTACAGTATAAGGTAAATGAGATATGTTAAAATGTATGTGTTGTTACTTACTTTACTGAAAAATAACGCATAACTGCTGCGTTTTCTCAGTTTCATTGCTTCAATTATTTGAATTTTGATACTGACTGCATTTTGCAAGTCGTCAAACGATTTATTGGCTTCTTTGATTTCTCGCCAAACATCATTCGCTTTTTGTTGTGCAACAGCTGCTGAAAATTCCGAATGAGCTTCCTTAAAAGCCCGCTGCAGCTTGATGTGTAGGTCCCCTCGTTTAGACATACCGTTTAAAAAACGATAACAAGACAAAAACGTTTTAAAAATTACGGAAATTACAAAACTATGTACTTAAATCGATCAATTTCTATCACACCAAAACAACTTGCAACTCTCGACGTAACCAACAAAACAATCGCCATATTGTTATGATATCAGTCAGTTTCGAGCAAGGTTTTAGAAAATCAAATACCAGGTAAAAAAAAAAACGATTTATAATAGTAATAGTCCTTGACGTATTGGTATTCATTATTGATGTATTGTTTAGAGCATTAGTAAACTGGAAGAGTGGATGACATTATTAATAAACGATCCATTAACGGGAAGATTACCGCCGGGTCCGTAGAAATCGACCTTGACGTGCATTTTATTTTTTCTAAAATTCTTTCAAAAAAATATCAAAAATTCAAAAACATCCGTTTTTTTTTCGTAGATTTCAAAGAAAATTTACACATAAAACATTTTTTTATCTCATTATTTAAAAAAGTTGGATATAAAACAAATTAAAAAATCTGATTTTTTCGATATTTTATATCCAACTTTTTTAGATACAGAAAAAAAATTGTAATACGTCAGTTTCCTTTGAATTTTGCGGAGAAAAACTGATGTTTTTACAGATTTTTGGTATCTTTTTTCCAATATTTTCAGAAAAATATAAACGTGAATTTTTCGGCGGTGGCGGTAAGCTTAATTCCGCTTAAGCTGATGGTGAAAGTTAGGATATTCAAATTTTACATAGGTATCTTCGATGTCTCTTCAAATATTGCTTCTTGCGGTGATAAAATAAATATATTTTGTTTTTTTTTGACGTAGACTACGTCTTACGGGAAGGTACTGGGGGTAAATCGAAAATCTAAAATTGCGACCGTCACGAAAAGGTGTTATTTTTTGAACGCTATAAGCTTTGTCATTTTTAGATGAAATTAAAATCCGAACACACCAATCGATAGGAAATACCTTTCGTAAGCTGTTGCAATAAACTTTTTTTTTCAATTTTTCATAAAAATCTGTTTAAAAAATGGACAAAAGTGATAATTTTATCACTGTTTTCATGAAATAACCGTTCTCCCCAAACCCAGTCCTCATAATCAAGTACAATTTGGTTGCACATCGTGCTGCTTGAATCAGAAAAGTTATAAAACAGCGCTGCTAATGTGCCTCAACTCATTTTCGTTTCGGACGGCGGGTAAGCAGGTAGCAGCAGCAGTAGCAGCAGTAGCTCCTTGCCTGAATGATAACTACAAATCTCGATTACTTTTCGGAAGGGCATATAAGCTTTTGTAAACAACGCATTTTATCGTCGGATTGGCATAACTAATAGCTCGCCCCACATACTAACACCATAGAGGTAACTCTAAGACCACTGGGTCCCGAAGAAAAT
Organism: Ochlerotatus camptorhynchus; assembly: GCF_037179485.1. Taxonomy (NCBI): domain Eukaryota; kingdom Metazoa; phylum Arthropoda; class Insecta; order Diptera; family Culicidae; genus Ochlerotatus; species Ochlerotatus camptorhynchus. The sequence continues at coordinate 2,332,900 of NW_027040604.1, read as the reverse complement.
CATTATTATTTTTGGCTCACTCAGTACCAGAACAACGGTCCCAAGCAGTCCCAAGCTATTTCACTCACCCCTGCATGTTCTGCATGAATCCACACACCCCTGATGTTATCTGTCAAACTTTCATAGCGAATCAAAACAAACATAGTGTAGTAATAGAATTTCAACTAGAATAGGGTACGTTAATCGTTTGCTTGGGACCAATAGGCTACTAAAGTGGTGAGCCAATTTAAAATCGTTAGTTTCGTATTGATTGTTGCTAACACCGCTAACAGTTTAGGAAAATTTTCCCCTATCTGATGGTAGTACTAGAATGCGTGGGCGAGCTACCAGTTGCGCCAAATCGACAATCAAATGCGTTGTTTACAAAAGCTGATACCACAAACGAAGTGACAGACGACTAACTGGCGAAGAAATCAATTAAAATAATGTGGTTCGCTGTAATAGAATTTTCTTAGAAGCTTGTGCCATCATCCACCAGATGGGATAGTATTTTTGTTTTGGTTTTGCACAAAGTTGATTTTGTGTACAATGATTCTTTGACAGTGTGCAAAGAGTTTGTGCTGATACGTTCCTTCGAAAAAGTAATCGAGAAATACTTCTTGGGCTGTGTACCAATTGCCGAGTTAAATTTAACTCGTGGTTAAACATGACATTTCGTAAGTTATTTTCAATGTTCGAAAATGCCGGAAATTGATCAGTTTTCAAACAGAACTCAGCCACGGGTACCAAAATTTAACTTCTAGTCAGTCCGAAATAACCACGCTCGTATAGCAGGGTTATTCGATAGCTCATCTGTCACATTTAACCACGAGTTAAATTCAACTCACCCATTGCGACACAGCCTTGGAAGTAAAATTAGTTGCCTCTTTATAAATTCAGGCTGTTTAGGTTGGACCTTCATGTGAAATTTCGGTATTGGTAGTCAATATTTCGCTATCAGAACATTTAAGCTTGAAATCCCTCCATTTAATTCTCGGTACATTTTTAATCTATTGATGGAATTAAAAAAATCTTAATATGAATCCTGATGAATGTGACCCGACCCGACTTGAAAAGAGATTATATCTCATTATATCTTAATATGGTTTTTTTAAGATTTCGTGCGTTTTGTGAACACACATTCATTATTTTGCATAAGAACACGGGTGTTTCTGTGGTGATAAAAAGGATAAATTATCAGACGGTACCTCTTTTTATGTATGAATATATATTCGCATTTTTATGAGGTCCTGAATTTAACCAAGTTTTACTGAGTAAGAAATCCAAAATATGTACATAGGACCGAAATCATAGGTTACTTCTACTGTATTTTAAATCAATATCTAGAAAAAATGCACGAGAATTTCACTACACAGCTTAAAGTAGTCTACGTCAACCCTGCGGTCGTGTCTTGTACACAACCCCACCATTGTTGGTATTATTCTTTGGTATTTTTCCTCTTATGTCATGCTGGTCAATACCAAATTTTGGTACCAGATCAGAATTAGGTATTCATTAGTTATTTTCTCCTGCTCGGGTAATGGTGATTACTGTCAGAAGTACGGACTAGCAAATTGAACATTAAACGCAATTCTAGGAAATACTAGAATTGTTATTTGGAAAGCTGCACTAACAATCTTTTTCTTACGTAAGATTTGTATGAACCCCCCCTCCCCCCATCATAAGAGATCGTAAGAAATTTGAAAACCCACCCTCCCCCCCTAAATGCTTACGTAATTATTGAATGGTCAAACCTACTATTCTATTATCGGCAACTCGAAATTAGCCGCATTTTGTAGAGCAGAATCGTTTGCGAAGTTTGTTGTGTGTGTGTGATAAAATGCAGTGAAATTACCGTTTAAATTTTGATTTCCGAAAACAGTCAATGGGTGCCGAAACCGTCCTTTACCCTATGAGTTTAAAAGAAGACAAGCTACTCCTCGCCCAATTTTGGTGGTACATATATCAAAAGCGTTCCTTATACTTTATCACACCCAGTTTCCACGTATGCAGCCGAGCGTGGACAATGAATTCACGCACCCATAATTTCGTCATCCATAAGTGCAAACCCTCAGAACACCCAGAACATCTTCACCCAATCATCTCTCGTTCGTAGGTCTAGGTACCTACCTTCAAATCAATGTTCTGCTTGAACAAATTCTCCTGCGCTCCCGTCCCGTCCGTCGATGAGCCGTGACCGATTCCAGTGTTATTGCCACCGCTGCCGCCGCTAATGTTGCCGGGAGTTCCCGCCTTAATACCGGCATTCTCCTCTAGAAAATATATCCGCAGTTTTAAGTTGAAATTTTCCTTCCTCAGCGCGGACATCTGCTCTTCGTGCTCGCGCAGGGAACGCCCCGGACCCGGACTGGTGGGCTGTCCGGCCAGGGTATTCATCGAAGGCGAGCGAAAGCCCATGGAATCTGAAAGGAATCGAATTTATTGTTGAAAAATACCGGCAAATTAGTGAAGGGGTATTACGGAGATAATCCATTCATGCGGCTTTCGGTAACGTTCGTGGACGGATTGGCAATTAAACAACGAGTCGTGAAAAACTGAAAATGATGACGATGCTGGGAAACGCTTTCTGAGCGGTGGTTGGTTTCAAGCTGTTTCAAGCAGATGACAGGCTTTGATTGATTCAAAACATGCCGTTGCTGAGCGTCGCGCGATTTATGACAGCATGTTGGCGTTACCCATAGCATGCTTGGATTGTTCCGGTTTAGGGTGACTAAATGCAGTATGACGTTTTAAAACAAATATTGCCATTTCAGGGAAAATATTACGACGCAACTGACAGCCGCAGCTTGCTATTGCCAAATCAGAGAAAAGAATAGCATTTGGCGTCAGATTACCAACCAGATTACCAGCTTTAATAGCATGCTGTGGCTGTCAGTCGCGTCGAATTATTTTCGCTGAAACGGCAATATTAAAGCTGATAATCTGACACCAAATGCTAATTGTTATCTGAATTGGCAATTACAAATATTTATTAACAATTACAAAACATGTGATCCTACGATACATTATTGTAAGCAATGCCGATACCCTTTCAAACTGTTCGAAACTCATGAGAGGATGGAATCGGCTCAGCTAAAAAGCTCAAAATAAAAAAAATTACTTACATGAATTATCCATGGTGGCATCTTGTTGTTGTACGGGGCTTCCACTGCAAATAAAAACAAAAAAAATTACGTTACTACCTTGACACGTCAAATATTTTTTTGTATCTTGTAATGACTTCAATTCCAACAATGCAAATGTTTGTTGTTGCAGTTCTGATCGAAGCAAACACAAACGTACATACGTTCTCTGGGTCAATAAACATTTTTCCACACATTTACGCTCGATTGGTGATATACATTTGCCAGCGAACGAGCAAATGGTGCAGCACCAAGTGCATGGGGTTTGAGGCGTAGTAATATAACTTCACATAAATCACAACCATCGCTGCTGCCGTCGGCTAGCATCTGTTTCTGAGATGAGATCAGCCCGGAGCACCCACGCATTTCCTACTAAACGCACTCGATATGTCCAACCTATCAACTAATGCCAGTGGCAGTCCGTGTATGAATTGATTCGAAGCGATTTAGTGAATGTAGTTTGCTAACTTCCACACTTTCGGATGGTGCTGTTAATTTGATTAGATTTGAAGATGATGATGAATAGTGGGCAGCGAAAATCTCCAACCGATGATGTGCTATCGCAGGAGCAATAGCCGGTGGTTTATTTTTATGATTCAATATACCGCAGTCTAGAGGCAAAATTAATTAAGATCACGCTGCGCGATGGTAATGACAATCCATGACCGGGGAGGACGTTGACCGCGGAACTTGGCACTCAGTCATAATTCGAGTTGAAGGATCACAGTAGTGCACTAATTTGCACTCATTAGAAAAGAGACGGGGGAAATTTCGACCGTGAAGACCAATTGTTGCCACGTTTACGACGTTTAAGGAAGCATCTAATCGGTCATCACCGAAATGACTAAGCCCCGCTTTTATCTAAAACCACAAGTAAACACGGCCAGGAAAGTGGTTAACTGTTATCTCTAGAAGTTACGATTAAGCTTAAAGGCCCAGCGCAATGGCAGCGGCAGCGGAAAAACCCAATCTGAATAAGCCTACTTGTCGAATTGAAAATTAGTTAGAACCAAATCGACATCGGTTAGGCATCTTGATGTAATCTGTGACCACTGTCAAACTTGCCGTTTCCATTCCGTTTGGGCCTTAAAGCGTGGAGGAACGTGAAATTCTTATCACTCTAGGTTTGTCAGAACAAGCGTAGTAAGCTGGGTGTCGTTGGCGTTTAACTGATAAAGGAACGCCGAAGAAGTAGGCTTTCTTTGGGAGTGTGTCTGTGAGTGATTGTCAGTTTGTGAGGGTAAATTCGCAATAAGTAATTGACTCAATTGGTCACTAAACTGCCTGAAGATGTGGTGAGTAATTGATGATGTGACTGATGGAGCATGTGTGTACATAGAAAGGAAAGTATTATGACTGATAAAGAAATTGATGGCTGAGCAACGGTTCTTTTTTTCTGCGAATAACTTGAATGCAATCAGTTTAGTTTAGTTTTCTTTATTATCGAAACTTTCAGTCGTTTGAAAGCAATTAATCTAATAAAAGACTTTCGGGGAGGCTGTGAATTTATTATACATAGGAAAAAGGTTCTAATCTTGGCCCCATCGCTAAAAATCTGCTATTTATCAATTTAATCTAGATGAATGCGTCATTGGGACGGTACTAATGGATATTTTTTGGTCGCTATTGAAAATTTAGTCGATTATTGAATTAATGTATGGGCCCAAATTAGGGGCATTTAGGACAACATTACATCCATTTCCCCTACTAGAACAAAGTGCCATTCAGTGTTGGAAAAGTTCGCGATATTTCACGAAGTTCACAAACAGGGTGTCTACTCAATCCAAGGAATCAAATTCCCTGAGTTTTCCAGGTTTTTCCAGGTCGGATGAAAAAAATTCCAGGTGCATACAAATTATACACATTATTAATTTTTTTTTCTATTTATCCATCTGGAATCCCTTTTATGTACTTATTGATTTATACCCTGTTCACATTACAGCCTATATCACGTAATATAGGCTGTCTTGCAATGAGCACTCATACATAGGATTTCCAGTGAAAACTAGATGTATGAGTGCTCATTGCAAGACAGCGTATAGCATGTGATCGGGGTATTATGTTATTTTCGATTGTTCAAACTTGGGCGTAGGTACTTGTAAGTCGGCTCAGCAAAAAAGTTATTGAATATTACAGCAGAACAGATGCACATAGGTTGTTTAATATTAATTTGTACAATTTATGTTTAGTAAATGCACCAATGGTGGAGGTACGTTAGTAAAATATACTTCTACAGCGGCTTAGGGAGACTCTATAAGCCGCCATAGGAACACATTGCATTAAAGTACCTCCACTATTGGTGCATTTATCCTACACATAATTTGCGAAAATAAATTATATCCATGGGTGTAATATTGTATTTGGTTTTTGCAATCACATTAGTTATTCATACAGTAGCATGCATTAGGTCAATCAATATTACATTCTTTTTTGGTATTTGTGTAGTATTTTTTAATTCAAGAATATAAATACAAGTAAGAAACCTATCTATACTATTCGATAAAACGATATATCAAAATTTGATAACAATATGCTTTCAAAAACAAAATATCATTTTAATAATATGTTTGAGTTCAACTCTGTTTGGAAGATCAAGACAGAATAAATCATGGTTTCACATGTCTTAAAATCTCTTAAGGTCCGTTTAGACTATCTGATTTCTTGGTCTGATTTTGACCGCCGCCATAATGGAAAAATCTGCTCAAATTTACTTTCGACACACTTTGTCGAACGGGGGGTGTTTGCTGGTGTTCACACTGCCTGCATATGTCAAAAAAACTGTCAATGTAGATTTCAAAACAAAACTGTATCAGGAATCAAAAGTAAATACTTCCATCATGAATTACCGGAAAATTGCTCTTGTTTCGGCAGACGTATTTGCTTTTATTATTTTAAATAAAATGAGAAGGAGAAGGTGAACTTTGTGGAGTAGGAAATGGTTGCTCAGGAGGAACACCGGCAGGGATCTGACTCATCTTGTCCTTCAAGAGCTGCGATATGAAGATGAAAATGGATTTCAAAACTTCGCCAGGATGTCGATACCAACTTTAGACAAGCTAGTGGGAAAAGTTCTCACTAGATCTACATGATTCCTTGAGTTCTGAAAATTTCTGTTAACAACGCAATTCTGCAAGGTCTTCAAACCTTTTGACGTCCCTGAAGTTTTGTTTCTGTTCTCCGGTAAAATTTCTTTAAAGATCAACAATCTTTCCTGATGATCTGCAAATTTCTCGGTAGTTCTACAGATTTCTTTGAAGTTCTGTGTGTTCTTCAGAAGTTCTGCAAATTTTCCTAAGAATCTACAAAGTTTCTGAATCCCTGAAGATTTAAGATCCTTGAAGATCGACAATTATCTCTGATGTTCACAAAATTTCTAATAATCTACTAACTTCTCGAAAGTCCTGTAATTTTTTCTGCAGATTTTCATGATTCAATAAATATCTGAAAATATCTCTGAACATCTATACAACTTTCTAAAGAATTAAAAGATTATCTAGAAATTTTTGAGCTTTCCGGAAGTTTTAGGAAGTATTCTGAAGTTTTTCTAATTTTTCTCAAGCTGCGCAAATATCTCTAAAGATCAGCGAACATACCTGAAGTTCTGTGAATGTCTCTCAAAATCCAAGAACCGCAGTAAAATTCTGAAAATTTATTTAAACATCTGCTAATTTTTTAGTAGATTTACGATCTACCCTCTGAATTGTCTGAAGTTCCTAAAATTTATTTCAAATTCTGTAATGTTTTCTAAAGTACTGCATTTCTGCTCTAAAGATCTATGAACTGCGCTGAAGTTCAATAAATTTCACAGTAGATCTCTGAACTTTTCTAAAGTTCTTTACATTTCTTTGTGGATTCTTGATCTAAAGATCGGCGAACTTTCCCGATCTGTGTGTTTTGCTGAAGTTTTGCAAATTTGTCTAAAAACGTACGAACTTTCTGACGTTCTACAGACTTCTCTTAAGGTCTACGGACTTCTCTTAAGGTCTACGGATTTCTCTGGAAGTTCTTTAGATCTATCTATTCCCGACTTCCATGGAGTTCTGCAAAATCTTGTACTTTTGTACTTCGCTGCGATTTGTTTTTGGAATTGAGGTGCTTTTCTGACATTTAACGAATTTTTCTGAAGATCTCACATTTGTCTGAAACTGTGAAACTTTCTGTCAAATTTCTGCTCTATTCCCAGGATCTACAAAAAAAAAAACCTTGAGGCTCAATAAATTTCTCAGTAGATCTGCAAACTTCTCTGATGTTTTGTAAATTCCTCTGTAGGCTCTCGGCCTGAAGATCTGAAAATTTCCTTGAAGATCTTCTAAATTACCTAAAGATGTCAAAATTTATCTGAAAATATTTGAGCTTCCTTGAAGTTTTAAATGTCTCTCTCAGAATCTACAAATTTTCCTGAAATCGTGTAAATATTTTTTTTTTAAATTGCAGAACTTCCCTGAAGTTCTGCAATTTTTACTGAAGATCTAATAACATTTCTGAGATTCTTGTGATTTTTTCAGAAGTCCTGTAATTTTTTTCAAAGTTCTGTAGCTTTGTTCTGAAGATATACGAACTTTTCTGATGTTGAATATTGTTTCGAGGATCTCCAAACTTATGTGAAATACTTTATATTTCACTGTAGATTCTTGGACTTGTCTAAAGTTATGCGAATTTCCCTGAAGATTTGCAAAATTTCGCTTATAGTTTTACAAATTGATTTGAAATTATTTTTGCTTGCTTGAAGTTTTGAAAATTTCTTTGAACATTGATCTGAAGATCTACGACCTCTCTTGTGATTTTGTTTTTATGAATTTCTATTAATTACTTTTAACTACGAACTATTCTGAAACTCAACACATTTCTCAGTAGATCTCAGACCCTCTCTGAAGCTCAAAAAAATTCTATGTAGGCTCTCAGACCTGCTGTCTGGCATGCTTATTCTTATACAATACATGCTTCGTATGGTTCCTTTTGACGGTTGCCAGTCTCTCTTCTTCGACTGTTTCCTTTTTACGACGATTTTGATCCTCCACATACAAATCAGCGAAGAGCGAGCGTGACAAGACTCTCTGAATGAACTTGTCTCGTTCGCACACGTTGTCTTAGCTGTCAGATGCTTGTCAAGTTCAGTGCCCTTAAGAAACGTTTCGACGAACTGAAAAAGTAAAATTCCCGGTTTTCCAGGTTTTTCCAGGTTGTAGACACCCTGTCAAAGGGAAAAGTTCGCGATTCATAGTGAGTTTACGCGAACTTTTCCATCACTGATGCCATTATGTATTGCGCATTTCACACCAAAGTAGACTCCTGTGATAAAAATAATCCCTAAACAAAGTTCTCACACTAGAAGAATAAAAATTTTCAAGGTTAAAAAAATACTTTATTTTCAAAGGTAGCATTGTGTCATTTTTTTTCTTATTATTACTGGGCTCAGCGAAAAAAAAATCTGAGGGATTTAAATATTGCAATATGAATCAACCAAGCTTATTCACATACAATCAGCAAGAAGTCAACGATGGCAGGAGATGCCAAATTTGCCAAGCGAAATTAACTATAAGCTTTTAACTTCTGATAACAAGAGTGGTATTTCTTGATGATCTCCAGAACTTGACTTGACAGCTTGATAAAGCAATGGTTACTGTAGTAATGAAATTGGGTTGTTAGCGGAGTGCTTAAAACAGCAAAAAAGGTTATCTTCTTTTTAATTCCACTTAATTAATTTTGGTATCGTTGCTGAAACACTAATTCTCGGGTCATCCAACCTTTCTTGTTGCTACGATAATGCACAGGGAGATTCGCTTTCTGTAAATTTTTAATGCCTGTTGGATTCGGGACATTGTTGATAACCAACGGCTTCATCATCATGGACCCTTTCGCGTTAGAGAAAAACATGATTGAGAACCCTTTTTTGTCCCCCATACCCATATTGTAGAGTTAGCCATTTTTATCTAGGGGAAAGACAGCTTTTGATCATGAGTAATATTGGAGTTAATTTTGAGTAACTCGAGTTGCTCATTATTGAATGCACGGTAGAACAGCAACCTGTTATTGTGCGTATTTTTTTCTTCAAAAGTCAAGGTCAGATGGTTGGTGAAGCAAACATTCAAGAAGTCTTCAACCCACCATCATCCAACGACGTATCATACTGAATCCCTATCCACAAATCCCATCATCTTCGTATCTTGTCTGCACCTTATTAAGCAGATGTCACTTGTATTGAATGCAGACATCAACACGCAGAAAACTGCATTCGTAAAACAAATCCAAGTGTTTAAGCGTCTCTGAGAAGCGTCAATTAAATTACCATAACATCTTTGATAGAGTAATGTCAAATATTTTTTGTTTTATTCTAGGTAATGCTCGTGGTTATGAAAACATTTTTACTCATGTTCAGCGACTGGAAATTGATGAAAAATTGTGTTTGGCATAATTTGAGGATTTAGTATTATGGCAACTTCTCCGGATATGTTTTCGTTTTATACCCTATTGTCCACTCATAATCAAAAGCTTCCGCTTGACTCTACGATTATCCAAGTTAATCATCCAGTCCAAGCTAAAATATCCCGTAGCGACCCTCAAACGGTTTCACAAAACTTTCGACTGATGCGTAGTGGTAGAAAAAATATGTTTGTGGATGGATTGATTTGGCTTGCATAATCGCAAAGTCACACATCTTCTTCTTCTTCTTCCTCGCATTTCAAGCTTATTGCATATCGCATATTAGCTTATTGCGTGCTCTCAACTTAGTGTTCTAGATTCACTTCAACAGTTATTAATTTAGAGCTTTCGATGCCTGTACCATTGTTGCATTGGTATAATTGTGTGGTAAGTCCAATCATACTTCTATGCCCAGGGAAGTCGAGAAATTTTCCAACCTGAAAAATTCCTAGACCGGACCGGGAATTGAACCCAGCCACCTCCAGCATGGTCTTGCTTTGCAGCTGCGCCTTTACCGACTGAGCTAAGGGAGGTCACACATCTTGCTCATACTATATTTTCAAGATTACACACATCACACATATGCTGTAAATGTTTTAAATTGGGTTGGTTAGTATTAGTATCAATATAAAAAAAAAAAAAAATCGAAAAAAATCACTCTGTCAGTTGACGTTTATTCAAACAATGTTTAATTATTATTTTTGTCGATGAATGTGCGATTGCTTTGATCAATTTTGAGTAATTATGAGTTACTCATATTCACTCACTGTAAAAATATTAACTCTGAGTACAGCGGACTTGCACCTTGGTTTTTATTGAACCGATGGTCGCCATTTTGGATTCCAAAATGGTGATTTCCGACCTCTACACGTCATCCCCTTTCCGGAAATACCCATATTGTAGGGTATTTGACAGTTTTTATTGAACCGATGGCCGCCATATTGGATTCCAAAATGGCGTCTGGCATCGATTTCAGGTCTATAAATGTCGTCCCCTTTCCGAAAATACCAAGGGGTTGGTCACTCGGCACAGTGTCCCGAAAACAGATTCGGCACAATATGGGCACACCTGGGCACACTAATTGACACCCATGGTCAAAAATTTACATGATATTTAAACAAAACTAGCAACACTACTATATTACTATCATTGTTCACATTCCGGTTAACTTTAAGAATCAAAAAGGTGTCTCAAACAACTGAATAGGATTCGTTCAGAAACATTTTCACATTAAAGCCAAGATCAAGGCCAAAATATAAACAGTTTTCTTCGTTTTCCAATCGTAAAAAGAATATGATTATATATTTACTGGAAAATAAAACTAAACTGAGCTGGAAAAACCGAGGGGGGTTGGGAAGGAGGTATGGAGTGGTTAGTCAAAACCTGAGTCGTGAAGCATAATGTTCAGAATAGAAAGGGATTATTCTGATTGTGGCTGATACCATTGATGCTGGTCAACGCGTAATACGTTTGTCGAGGCAGAGATATCAGGTTCTACACGTTGATAATCGCAGATCATAATGCTGGAGCAAGGCGTTCCGCAAACATACTTCCGCGGAAAACGTTAAATTTGATATGGTAGGGGTACAATCCGATCAGTCGATCGCTTTTCTCGGGGGCATTTTTGGCTATTGCTTGTATCAGAAACGAAATTTATGATTGTGGGAGCCGTTCAAACTTTCCACACAATCGCTTTTCATCGTTCTCTACGCATTTCCTGGAACTCGTAGCAACAATGTGGTAGTGTCCAATCATCCCGGCTCGCTGGCAGTGGTCTCCCTTGCCGAGTTTTTCACGTTGTTATTCTTCATGCTACTATTGTACTCCCCAGTCCTTATCAATTCCACTAGCAAGCAGTCGAAATTGAAAGTTTCGTAGCAATTCCAGTCTCGTGCTGCTTCGAATCCGTTTCAAAACATTCGAACTGTCAGAAATACCGGGTTGCTAAGCAAACCCAAATATTCACTATACACTAAAAAAAAACAGTCGGCTTAACGATCGGCACTGCTGGCACAGCTGCGGCACACTCGGGGCACACTGAGAAAAAATGCCACCTTTTAAGTGTGTCGAGTGACTTACCCCTTGGAAAATACCCACATCTAGGCTCTTAAAATGTCGATTTCCGGCCTCTCTATATCATCCCTTTTCCGGTTCCTGTTCTCACATTGCACAGCAACAAGCTTTCGAGACATAACATATTAAGGAATAGGAAGTTCATGTGCACACTAGTGCCGCGTAGTGAGCGAGCTCTGAAATAATATGACTCGCTCTCGAGGCTCTCGAGATACAGTTTATTTAAGAAGTTTATGTGCATCTAGCGCTGTGTAGTGAGAGAGTTGTGAACTTATATGACCGATGGTGGTCATATAAGTAAAAGGACATGATCACCTGAACAACTTTGTTAAAGTCAGTAACCTTCTATATGACCAGGATTTTGAGATGCAGCTTAGACAGGAAGCTCATGTGTATACTAGCGCTACGTAGTGAGAGAGTTCTGAACTAATATGGCCACCATCCGAAAGGACTTGGTCACCTGAACAACTTCGCTGAAGACAGCAACTTTCTGTATGGGCAGGATCACGGAATATTCTATGTTGGACCCAAGTTCCATATATTATAGCGCCCGTCATAAGAAACATGAAAGTGATGCCCTTCTAGCGGCGTAGTTCCCAATTAAACCTGAATCCAATGACACAGGCTTGTTGGTCTAGCCCAGTGCAACAAGTTTGTCGAAGACAGTATAGCTTTATATATTGAACCAAATGAGATAATCCACCGCAGCCGCTATTAGTGAAAATCCCATAAGCTGAGAGTATCCTTATTTGCTGTTCCTTATTCACACCCCCGTTACCTCGGCAATGAGGATTCCTGACTGTAGTTTATATGGTGATTGCTGTCGTACGTAGCTTAAAAAGCCATATACAAAATTCCGGAGAACTTCGAGATTAGGGCGTAATTGCTTTTCTAAACAATTACCAATTTACCAATTTCTCGCGAACTAAAGCTCAATCTAAAAAACTAACAACACAAACAGGTAGAGGAATGGTTCTTCTATCATTTAGTATAGTTTGTTTGCGAGATTGTTCTTTTATTCGCGAGAAATCGGCGATTAAACTGTTTGTTTACAAAAACAATTACGCCCAAATCTCAAAGTTCTCCGGAATTGGGTGTCCGAAATTTGAATCTTCCCAAAGACATGTGTCCGTAGTTTGAATTTTGGTAGCCCTAAATAATGTGTTACCATAAATTATACTAAGCATAACTTGTCAAAAGGACTTAAGTCGCATAAATAAACAAATCTATGTTTTGCTTCAACGGATTATAAAATACATGCTTTTCCTACGAGTTAATGAAATGATTTCGATACACCCTTTTATTGTCAACATGACTAAATTGTCAAAATGTGATAACATAAAAACTGCAGCTACGCTCACAATGAAACCACCGACAAACCGACATGAAACTTAAACTTAACTCTTGATCGAGAATCCATAGCGGCCGATTCAAATGTGCAGCGATCCCGTCTGTCAAAACCATTGAAATGTTTTATATAGAAAAAAATAATTTGTCCGAAATAGATTAGACACGAACAAACTCATCAATTTTGTACGCGTGTTCGTGGCTAAGATAAATATTTTCCCAGATCCCAGATTTGAAAAAAAAAATCATACTTATGACTCGTGGAGTCACAATTGTCACGCTCTGAGACTTGGAAGCATTTTAAGGGTTATAACAAATTACAGAACAACCTATAGAATCTTGCGGACAAACCCTGGAACTTTTAGTAAATTTTAAAAGAATTCAAAGTGTTGATTTCAAACAAATATTGAGAAGGATTCCCACACAGTTTTCGAAGGAGAAGTTCTGAGCAGAATTCCAGAATTATTCTGACATGAAGTCCTTAGAAATTGCTAGATGATTTTGGAGGGATTTCTGTGGAGAAGATTACAAGTTCTAGGGGAATTTACGTATTCTCGGCAACCTAAGCAGCGACGTTCTTTCTATAGCCTTTTTCTCTATGAAACGCACACATATGCAGTATTGGTTTGTTTACGATCTTTTGCTGCCAGCTGCTCTAACAATTTCAGTCGAAAGAATTGTCAAAAACTGTTTTGAAACGCTTTTACAAAGCTCCAATCTTCTCTAGTGAGAGCGAGTATTGTCGGCAACCAGTTTTTCTTCGGCAACCGTTCCATTTGAACTGCGTGTAAATCTGCTGTTCTATTATCGGCAACTCGAAATCAGCTACAATTTGTAGTGCGTGTGTTGCATTTCAAGAAAACCTTGCTAGATTGCTTTTTCTCAGTGGTAAAAATATAGTCAGATTGAAGCTGAAAGCATAAAGAATCGTTTGTATGCATTCAGCGAAGTGTTTTCGTAAGAAAATCCAGTGAAAATAATGTTTCAATTTGGGTTGCCGAAAATAGTCTGTCATGCCGAAGCCGTCATTTCCCCTATATTATATTGAAGGTTATTTAGAAGATTTCAAAAGGAGTTGTGAAAAACAAAACTTTTAGAAAAATTCCTACGTGATCCTGAGGAGATTTGTATGGGGTTCATGAGTAAAATGACAGAGAATTAAGATCAGAATTCATCAAGAAACAGACTTCTAAGAGTGTTCTGGCAATAATTTGCTGAAAATAAGAAACCAATTCTTTAAAATACTACAAACGGTTTCTAAATAAAATTTCGAAAGATTTCTGCTGTTTTGACTATTTAATTTTTTTTTAAAGATTTTCAAAGGAATCAAAGTCTCCGAATTGGTTCAAGAGAACTCTAAGAAGGATTCCAATTAAATTCTTAGAATGGGTTTCAAGGAAATTCCAAGAATAATTCAACGGTATTTATTACGCGGAGTGTTTTCTGGTTAATTTCCGAAGAATTCCATGATGATATCATATCATGAGAATTTTGAACAACAAAAAATTAAAACCCCCGAAAAGAATTATTTAGTTTCGATGTTTACAAATATTTGTTTCCAAAGTCCAGCATCTTCAATATTTTCTTTCAAGGACCATGCACTTTACATCTGGAATTGAAACGACGAAAATCAATTTGCAATATTGCTGAGTGATTAAATTCAAAAAACAATAAGACGGGAAACTGGAGAAAATTATGCAGTAAATTCAGATGGTAAAGCATCACTCAATTTTAATGGTTTATTCTGAAATTATTGTGTAAAAATGTGTTCCTATGGTATGGTTTCCCGGTTCTCTCGTCGAATTCCTGGGTTTTCCCGGTTACTTTTAAAATTCCCGGATATTTCCCGGTTCGCTGGCCACCCTGTAGGTATGTTTAAATATAAAGAAATATTATAGGGGAAATGTTGGCTTCGGCAATACCTTAACCTATTTTCGTCAGGGGGTAAATAACGTCCGTGAGAGCTCAATTTTGGTATGTGGATACATTGTGTTTCAGAGCATGTATTGGCCAAATTTGAGTGCTCTAGGACTTTGTGTGCCCCCTGACGATAATAGGTTAAGGTATTGCCGAAGTCAACATTTCCCCTAAAGGTTTTGTTTAGATGCGGCCACCCAGAGTCGTAACAGTTTGCTTCTGTACATATTTCCAGCGCAACAGACAGTATCCTTAAAACAGCAAAAAAGGTTATCTTCCATTTAATTCCACTAGGTAAAAAAGTCAAGATCATAGGTATAAAAATGAAACTACAATGTGTTGAATCGAAACCTACCTAACTAATAAAAAACAAAGATTTTCCCTAAAGGTTTTGTTAAAGGAGAAAAATCTATACAACTCTCTAATAAGGAAAATCCTCAAAGGCCCCTGTTTTATTTAGCATTCCGCTTAGCTACTTTAGCTTACTTAAATTTTTGGTTTTTATTAGTTAGGTAGGTTCCGATTCTTGAGTACTTAAGGGGTTAGATTTTGATAAGTTCTTTAGTGGGAATGACACTGATGAAGACTGAACATTGTTGTCGAAATACGTATCTGCCATGGATACCAAAATTAATTAAGTGGAATTAAATGGAAGATAACCTTTTTTGCTGTTTTATTTAGCATTCCGCTAACAACCCAATTTCTTTACTTCACACAGTATCCTTAAGTCTTGAGTGAAGATACGCCCTTCACTGCAAAACAAACACCGGTGTATCTGATCTGACGCATGTGAAAACCGATCTGTCAAATCGACGAATCATGCAGGGTGTATGTAAAAATCAAAATGCGATACCGACGAATCAATATTGGTGAGTAGCAAACAACGAAAAGGTGTATCATTTTGTTTTATCCGTGTTTGCAAAAACTCAACATTTTTCATAATTCTCTTAAACGTCATCCCTTTATCCAACTAATAGCAGATACAGATAGAAAAAAGCATCAACTTTTAAATAGGATTTCATAATCTCATATGGACATTGCTATTCAATGTTTCCAATTTCCTTTCAAATGTTACATACGTCCCTTTCAAAAGTTATGCTTGATATGTTCGTTTTTTGCAGGACATGCCATAAGTGTCCGAAATATGAATCATAACGGTATGCTGTAATTTAACACAGTTCCAAAGGAAATATTGCGAACCGAAAGATATATTTATGCAAACCTCTTTAAAACAGATCACCCTACCTACTCAGCTAAGAGATGAACTAGCCTCAGGCTAAAAATCTCTATAATAAAGAAAAAAAAAAAAAAAAAAAAACCTACTCAGCCCCACTGACTGGATTGCCAAATATTTAAAAACTCTTCCTCCCAGAATAGAAATACCAACGTAATCCGTAGTACGCTAATGGATCCATCAAATTTTGATGGCTGACTAGAGAGTGAGAGATAATAAATTTTATTGGCGCTTCCGCATCGTTTGCCTGGCCGGCCACCCCAACCAGCTGCATCGGAATGAACCCATCATCTAACATCGTACTACCACCACTTAACAAAGTCCAATGTCGGTACGCACGTAGGTAGCCGAGGGATGATGAAAAACGGTGCGAAGAATGTGAGAACCAGCTTACCCGAATCCGAATCCGAACGCTGATCGCCGGTTGGGCGTACTGGCCGCCGCCGCCCGATTGGGATTGTATTTGAAAATTCCGGACATGATCCCTCATTTGTGGTAGATCGGAAGACAGAGGCTGCTCCCTCCTATATGGACACGTGGGTTCTGCGCTGCACGACGCCGCCGATGATTCACTTATCAAAACAAATCGTATAAACCAGCGCTTGCTGCGATGATGATT
Organism: Ochlerotatus camptorhynchus; assembly: GCF_037179485.1. Classification (NCBI taxonomy): domain Eukaryota; kingdom Metazoa; phylum Arthropoda; class Insecta; order Diptera; family Culicidae; genus Ochlerotatus; species Ochlerotatus camptorhynchus. The sequence goes on along the minus strand of NW_027040604.1, from coordinate 2,316,168 downwards.
CTGTTTCACTGTTCACTTTCACACTTTTCCGTCCATTTTTTTTCTGATGGAAATGAACTAGATTTGCGACGTAGTTTTATTTTTCACAATCTTGGCACGTGCCTAGCTCTCGCAGAGTAATTATTTAGCGGGTTTTTTTTGGCACTGATTTTTCACAACTTATGTTATTTTCTGCTGCTCACAAACACGCCTGCTATTTGTAAATAAAAGCATTTAAAATCTTTGCTACGGTGGATGGTGTGCGAAAATAATTTGACGTTTTCCCAAAAATAGACCTATAATATTGGCATAAATTCCAATTAAGAGTCAAGATTATTTGTTTTTGCGTGGAAATCCAAGGAGATCGTAACAGACTACGCCTACGGGTGTAACCTTCAATGTGTAAGCTATAAATAAACGGTTGTTCGATTCCAGCGTTTAGTAGCGATCCTTGAAGCGATTGTTTTGAGTGAAAATTTTCTCACATCAAAATTGGCAGCGCTTCACATAAACGAAACCGACCGGTCATGTCGTTAGGTACCTAAAATTTGGTTGTGGTGGATAGAAAGCAGATGTGAATGTGGAAATCCGTTGGGATTTCCGGACAAAATCTCAGTCCAAACATTGTTGACGCCCTTTGTTGTTGACAGGTAGTATGTATTGGCGCTAGATGAACTGTTTCTTGTTTATCAATGACACTCTACAGGTACTCTTGAAGTATTTCGTTACAAATTCTATGCTTCTAGGACTGACTTGACAGTTGAGATATCGATAATTTCACTGTCTCGATCGTCTAGAACGCAAATTCCGATAATGTTATTTATATGAATGATTTACTTGACTAGCACGCGCAAAAAATATACAAACAAATTTCGCCTCGCCAGCACGTCTGTGCTTCTGCACGAATCAAGTATGTAATGCAGAAGGTCTGAGCTGAACGAGTGTATAAATATTTACATTTGCGGTCGAACATGCGGATCCGTTGTTTGCACACATAGAAAAGGATATTTGTAACAAATTTAAAACCAAAAAAAAAAAAACACGCCTCTACAGAAATTAATCAAATCAAAACTTGCTGCATTGTGACAGATTGCACGGAAAGATCTAGTCATCGGTGAAATCGTAGCTGCTGACGGGAGGAAATCCCACACGTCTCACCCGTCAGGCCTACTGCTCTTGCTATATGGAAATAGTAAACAAAGATAAACAACGAGCACTAATGCACTCGTGATTATTGCCAAATCCCATCATCTTTCACCATCCGTTCTGTTTGCACGCACGCACTTACGCACGCATAGCACATCCGACGGGGCAAAGCAACGGATCACACTACACCTACGGTGGTACCGAGATCGGGAGCATAAACGGTTGTTATGAAACTGCTTCCCAGGTTTGAATTGATTTACGGTTTGATGCAAGGGAAAAATACAAGGTGCAGCAGCACCACGGATCCACGGATGATGACTTACGGTTTTCACGCTAATTAGCGGCGGCCATTCCAACCAGGAGGAAATGACACGAATCTGGTTCGTTTCCTTCGCAACTCCGGTCCGAAATAAGAAAAAGCGCACGCAGGGATGATGTCTCTCGGTAGGCGACTTCAAAGAATTTCACGTGTCGTCGTCGTCGTCGTTGCGAGATGGACAAGAGACTTTACGAAAAATTGCTGTACGTCAAAGGCGTAGGTACTGGCTGAGTATGATTATTTATAGAACGTCACATGTGTCAAATGGAGAACGGAGTTGGAAAAGCAACGAGACTGTCCGGTCAAGCGATTTGTTTACGGGACAACCGCTGTCATAGCAACGAACGTCCGCTGTTTGCTTGGATTGCAATATCGTCGTCATCATCATTAACATCATCATGGTGCACTTGCTCCTTGGCACAACGAAACGTGCGACGGCATGCGCAAGATTTACGATGTCTCGCATCGGATTTCAGATTTCATTCAGATCGGAAAACGCTCTAGATATAGATGAGCAACAAGTGTATCCGAGTGCTGCATTTCTGTAGGACGCCACGTGGTGTCAGCCAACCAGGGTTGAAGCAGTCAACTCCAGATGGAAACGGTAAATATGACATTGTAAACGAAATAATCTTTATTAAACTGCAGAAGATGACTTCAGCAAATGAAAGATACACAAACGATCTACACGCGATAAGCGTTAAATTCATGAGGGGCACGTTTTCGCGCTTAGTTTCAGTTTTTTCCCTCTATGTGAAACGCTCGGCCATGTTCGGTTGAGATAAAATTAAATTGTATATTTAGTCTGTGAGAAAGAGACGCATTAGTGTCTGCCGTGCCGGTGGCGGCGGCCTACGATTGCACTTGCAATCCCAAAGACTGCAGCAGTGGCATCTACGGTACGGGCAGCGTATATGTCTCTATTAGAAATTAGTGCACCAGACTCACAAATTCAGTTTTATCGAATTACCCACCAAGTGGCTTGAGGAGAGCGAGCGGATAGAAAGAACCAGAAGAATGACTCTCGATCGCGTCGTCGTCATCGCAGCAAGCACCAACTGGCGGCACTTGGGCGAATCTCGAAATGGAGCACTCGATTTATGTGCGATCTGTTGTCGGTGGATGGTTCTCGATTGCGATTGCAGCAGCAAAGGTGACGATGGATCCAAGTAGGCTCGGTAGAGTGCGGTTTAAGAGAACCGGAACTTATTTAGGTCGGATTCTGGGTACTTTGGCCCCTTTGGAAACCCGGACCCGATTACCAAAATAGCAACTGTCTACTGTGATTGAAAAGAACTGCCACCGTGATTGAAATTACTCATCCGATGATCCGATCGTCGCCAACGAATTGAACCAAAAACAAGAACGAATCTTCTGGAATTCTACGCCAGTGCAGTGCATCCCCAAAATAGAACCACTCAAGCGCCCGAACTGTTACAAAAGCAAACAAGCGCAATCTTTGAGCAAATTTCGAGCACACATTTCGATGATCGACACTCAATGTTGCTTTCGATTTGCTTACGCAACAGCCGCAAACACTTCTGGAAATGTTAAGAGAGCGCGATAAGAAGTTCAAAGTGGAGGACCCGGGAAAGCATTTTTATAAGAAGCTAAGTGCTTATCGCCATAAAAATATGAAAATTTTGAAACTAAAGATTTGGGCATGTGGTCGCGAGTTTTGCGGTGGCTTACTGACTGGACGTGCCAGCAATAACAATTAGCAGTTCACCCACGCACGGTCATGTTTTGCTCAACAATTCTTCAACCATCGCCATTTATTTATTCACAATTGAACATTTACAAGAGGGCGGGCCCGCAAATATCGCCAATATTCATATCCATTGATACCTTCAGAGTGCGCTTCCAGAGTTTTATTTTTATCCTCTGGCGGTGTTGGAAGTGTCGAACATTTGTTTCATTTTTCGGTTGATTTGTGAATGACCCCCTACACCACGTGCCGAAGGCACGCATTCCGCATTCACCGGGCGTGAATTCGAACACAGTAAGCGTAGAGTACCTAAAGGGCGAAATGCGAGCGCCACTTTGTATCACTCATTCGGTGCATCACCATAGCAGGCGAGGTTTATTACGTCTGGTCTGGATGTGGGAAATTTGATCTAGTTTACTTTGTATATTAAGGTATGCTTGCAAAATTAGTGTTCTAATTAGATGGAACATGTTTTCACTTCAAAAGGATGACTTAGTTATTCAGGGATAACTATAAGACACTTTTTGGAGGAAGGAAATCTCCGGATTTGATTCCTCAACCTACCTTCTAACTAGTAAAGACAAAGTCAATCGAGCAGGGCCTATCTTCGTAACATAGCATAGTCGACCAGGAATGTAATCTACCTGAGCATAATTAATAGCTCCAAAACAAAGCATTTCTGAGACTTGCTGTCGTCAGCAAAATTTCTTATTGTGATGAGGACCATCTTTTGACAGAAACGGATAATTTGAAACCAAGCGGTATTCAACACTGCACACCATAATCTGTGCTGAAGACTGTTCCAAGTGCTGTGCCGAACGAGTCGAAGTGTACCAATCAAGGTGTCATGAGTTTAGCAACCCTGAAGTTATAATGACTTTTGTGATTACCAACTTCTTTGACAGTTTATGGCAAACACTAAGCTCTCACTGTAAGCCATCCAATCTATACGGTGTTCAAGCAAATTCAACCTGTCCAAAAGAAACGTAAGCAGAAACGAAGGTTTCACCTGATTGATCGTGGACGAAATATCCTCCAGCTGCCTGTTAAATGCTCCCCTAAAAAAATCAAAACTAGAACTCGAACAGGTGTTCCCTAGAAACAACATCCTGGAACCAGCTCATCTGATCGAATCAGAAGTACGTGACCTCGAAGACCCATCACCCAAGCCTAGCGTATCGTTGATTACGATGTCTCCTACTCAAGGGGCAAGACAACTTAGATATATTGGAAAGTATCATCAATAATACCTAAATATCAAGTAATTTCAAAAACTTATATATGTAAACGATAAAGTTTTTAGTGCTGAACAATGCTTTCTCTACGGATACTATTGTGTTTAAGTCTAAGTCAAGAAAATGAAAATATCAAAACATATTTTAGTATATTCAGCCATGGTGTCCCATCCCCTATCCTCAGATTCTGATTCTATTTGAATCGTTATCATAATTAATTTAGAATGCCTGTCATGATTGAGGTTTTGTCATACGTCCCTTGGAATTTTTGTTACATACGGGGAATGCTCATCGAGATTCGTTTGGATCATCAAAATAATTTGAAACCAGCTCAAATTCCGCGGAAATTATCTACAATACTCCAGTGGAGTTTTTCTCAAAATTCCAAAGATGTTTGAACGTTAGGATGCGCCTAAGAATTTTCTCCTCACAATTCCAAAATCTCATCTGAAATTCTGTGTCAGAACTATATGCGAATTCTACTCATGATTCCTACTTCTATTCCCTAGAAACCCGGCACGAATGTTACGGTGATTGTAAATAATAATAAATCCCTAGAAGCTCCCCAGCGTTCCCAAAGTAGTTACCTTGGAATGCTATAGCAAAAAAAATATTTTTTTTAAGTTTCATCTCAAAGTCAATGGCATGTAATATCAAAATATACCGTACAACACAAGGGGTAGGTCACTCAGGACAGTGTGCCAAAAACACATATGGGCACACTCATTGGAACTGTTTGGCACTCATGGTACATATTTTTTATGATCTCTAAGTAACTGGCATCACTGTACTATTTCAGTGCCTGCGGATATGTCAAAATTTGATTGCCGTGGTCCGCAACAAGAACAAGGGAAGATACCGACATCACCACGACGACCGGGTTTTTCGATTCCCAAGCACACTTTCGTCGCTATTGTTGCTGCTGCTGCTGCCGCGTCTGACGGTTACTTTTGCTCGGTGAATTGTATGGACTGGTGGCGACACCAACGCAACTGCTGCTACTGGACGGATAGTGCTGAAGTTTCCCTTCTGGTCGTTCCATCCTGCAGTCGTCAGCAGCAGCACCACCACCGCCATCCTCATCCTTATCACCACCAGCAGTATCTTACTATCTTCTGTATCACAATTGTTTTCTAAAGACAAATATCATCATCCAGCATCTCGTCGTGAGTTTTCAGGCTCGCTGTTTGCTGGTGGATCATACGGCACCAGTTTTGTGCTTGACTAGAGGATCCAGCATACAGGATAATAACATACAGGATAAAGCTCGTCGGAAAACGGGGAAATGTGCACCTAGGATCTGGTCGATGGCAAGTGTACCTACCGAGAGTATCACGATGGCTCAGGTTCATACAAACATCCGAGCTTATCATATGGCAAACTGCGACGATATTCGATAATTCTACAACGGATGCTACACGGAAATCGTGGTGATGGATCCGTTCAGTCTGGAAGTGCTATTTTACCTAAGCTCGAAGGTTAATCCGGATTGGATTTCTGCCTTGAGACCGTCTAAGCGTACGGATGATGTTGTGATGGAAATCACCACTACGGGGACCGTGAAAGTTTGGGCGTTGATTGGTATATTTTCATTCTGAAGCGATCTACGAAAATGAATCGTAGCAGATCCGTTGTCTCAATGTTCACAAAATCAACGCATAGTACTGTGCAAAATATTGGTAATATTGGCGATAATAAAGATTTCCATCAATTGGGAGAAGGATTCCCCCTTCCTGAATTACGTGTTGTTGAATACAGGCGAGAAACCACTGTTCTGTCCTCCAACTATGAAATTGGTTACGTCGAATCGGAGCGGAAAAACGCAAAATTATCTCCTGAGAGATGATTCCGAAGGGTTCATCAATATTTGGGCCGTACCGAACATTACTTTGGAGTAGATTAAAGTAATTAAAAATGAGAAGAGACTGCCTGCAAGTAAGTACCTATGGAAGCTGATTCCATAAAATATATTTTCCTAAATGATTCGCACAGCTCTTGAATCGACCAACTGTGCCAGTTTGGAAGAGGCGTGGAACAAAATGAATCTACTAGCACTACCCTGCATCTCGTCGGGGTCCATGAAAGAATCATCCATGTGGGCATGCTCATCGTCATCTTCACCATCGAAAGGCTGTGCGGCGAAGTCTGGCTGGAGAAGATATTCGCATCTACGTAGTACGTCATCCATTCCGTCTTCAGTAGCTCCTTGATGGTGATCCAAGTTTTAGAATTCTTCTCCAAAAACGAAAGCAACAGTCTCCAATTCTTCGCTGATTTCTTGTGGAATGATCAGTTCGGATTGCAGGACTTCCTTCAACGTCCACTAATAGATTCTCGAAGAACATCAACACGTGCAATATTCCTATCGCTCACTTTCGGCAAGCAGAACAAAACATTTGAACTGTCAAAATACCGGGTTGCCAAACATACAATTATTCACAAACAAACTCAGTTCGATGACTGGTACTCTCGGCACAGCGCGGCACACTGAGAAAAATGTTGGCGCTAAATAAGTGTGTAGAGTGAGTGAAATGTTTACGCCAGGGTTGCAGAATCAATAAGTTAAAGAAAGCCATTCTTTACTTCATGAAATACTTGCTCTTTTTGATGCATATTTTCCATTAGTTATTTGGACTTTCTTATGATTTACTGATTTATCAATAGTTCAAATCGTCTTCCCTACTCCAATCCAGATGGAATGAGCATGCAGCTGTGGAATAGTTCTAGCGACGTTCTATCACTACCGTACTCTAGTGGGACTATCTACCTACCCTCTTCAGACCTTTCTCTAGCTAATACATTATCATACTAAAGCTTCATGTTAGATAGCATTTCCAACCAACTCTGAAAATCGTAAACTTCAAGTATGAAGTAACATAAAAACACTTTGAATGTTGGTATTTATGTCAGAATTCCGTTCGAGATTATGTCCGGATTTCCTTGGAGTTCAACATGAAGGTGGTGTTAGCTTGCGTGGGCCAGCTAGCGGTCTCAACAAATTGACGTTTAAATCTTTGACCTATCCTAATCCTATTCTCCTATTCATAATCCTGGTCCTTTCTCACAACTCTCACATTTTACCCGTACTCACACAGTGTACAATGGCTGGCAAATGACTGGAATAATGCGTACCACCGGTACTTTGCGTACTTGAAGGTTATAAAATAGACCCGTCACGCAAGTAAAAGTGGTCCTTAGCCTCTTGCCCAGTAACTCCTATCCCTTCCACCCCACGGCACCGGCTGGGGTACGAGTAACCTTAGGGAAGATCCGCTAACCAACCCCGGTGGGAACGTTGGTCGTATGCTGACAGGGAAAGGGGAGCTGCATCCTTTTCGGAGGATGTGGCTTACAAAACCCGAGCGTCTGTTCTCCATGTTAGGGGCGGCTCAAACAGCGTCTGACTGGCATCCAGCGGCTGAATACTAAATGCTTCTCCCCGAAAGCTATACCCTAGATGGCAGTCCCATCACGGCGGATAGGAGACCTTAGGCCAACCACCTAATGTCTCCGAAACCTTCAAATTGTTACAGAAACCTATAGTGAAAGATTACGAACTGATTTGATGGCAACGACTTTTAGCTCTAAACAACGGATAAGAATTGGAACATGGAATGTTCTGACGCTAGCCCAACAGGGTAAACTGGCACAACTCGCCAGTGAGGCCCGCCGTATGAAGCTAGAAATCCTGAAGTCCGCTGGCCGAACTTTGGAGAACACAAGCTGCCTTCGGGACAGGTACTTTTATATTCTGGTATGCGAGGTGAAAAAAGGTTCGCGACATCGTGGAGTTGGCTTTCTGCTTAGCGCCCAATCACAGGCTGCGCTCATCAAGTGGGAACCTATCAATGAGAGAATAATCGTTGCCAGATTCAGAACACGGGTCCGAAACCTTACCATAATCCAATGTTATGCGCCAACCGATGCTACCGAATTGCAGGACAAAGAGAACTTTTACAGTCAACTGAATGCTGTCGTGGATAAGACTCCAAGAGGTGATATCAAGATCTACACAGGAGACTTCAAGAAGATCGAAGATCGGCTCCGACAACTCGGACTATGAGCGCATTATGGAAGCGAGAACGGCGAGCTGCTTGCAGAGTTTTGTGGCAACAACGACATGGTGATCGGGGGTTCGCTCTTCCCCCATCGCCCAGTGCATAAAGTCACATGGGTCTCCCGTGATGGATATACAGAGAACCAATTCGACCACATCTGCATCAGCCGAAAATGGAGACGGAGCCTTCTTGATGTTCGGAATAAACGCAGCGCTGACATCGCGTCTGACCATTACCTCCTGGTCGGTGAGATCCGCCTACGCATTGCGCGGGTTCAACGGTGGGAGGAGAGACTCAGGCGGCGATTCAACACACGCCGACTGGAAGACCCAGCAGTGAAGAAATCGTTCGTCGAGGAACTCGAGGCTCGCGCAGCTAATATTCCGGAAGGTGGCAGCGTAGAAGAACAGTGGACGAGCATCAAGAATGCCTTTATTGAAACAAGTGAGAACGACCTGGGTGAGCTGCGCACTCAGAGGAAGGAGTGGATCACCGATGAAACCTGGAGGAAGACCGAGGAGCGGAGAGAAGCAAAAGCCGCGATAGAGCGAGCAAGGACCCGAGGAGCCAAGAACGAGACCCGTCAGCGGTATTCGGCTCTAGAGAGGGAAGTTAAGCGTGGGACCAGCGAGCGTGGGTGGACTCCCTGGCTGATGAAGGGGAGAAAGCCGCAGCAACTGGTGATATCCACCTCCTCTATGATGTTTCACGACGCCTGAGCGTTGAAACGTTGGTTTGAGCACTTTGAACAACTTCTCGAAGTTTCAACGGTCAACCAACCATCAACATCTCGGCATGATCCGCCAAGGGTGAGGCGCGTTACTCACGTCAACACTGAAGCTCCATCATTGCAGGAGATAGAAGCAGCCATCCGAAGTATGAAGTCCAACAAAGCCCGGGGGGTCGATCGCATATCAGCAGAGATGCTCAAAGCTGACCCCATGCTATCCTCACAAATGTTGCATCAACTATTCGTCAATATCTGGGACACCACGACTTTCCCGGCCGACTGGATGCAGGGCGTCTTGGTAAAAGTCCCCAAGAAGGGGGATCCAACTGTATGCGACAACTGGCGAGGCATCATGTTACTGTGTATTGTTTTCAAAGTTCTGTGTAAAGTTATCCTCAATCGGATACAGGAGAAGATCGACGCGACTCTCCGACGACAGCAGGCAGGATTCCGTGCTGGAAGATCCTTTGTGGACCATATTTTCACGCTCCGCATCATCCTGGAGCAGGTCAATGAGTTCCAAGAGTCCCTGTACTTGGTATTTATTGACTACGAAAAAGCTTTCGACCGACTAAACCACGAAAACTTGAGGGACGCTCTGAGACGCAAGGGAGTCCCTGATAAGATCGTCAACCTCAGCTACTGTTTCTCATCGTAATTGGAGCCGTTGACCGTGTATCGAACCGTGGGTTGCTGTGGCACTACTATGGAGCATCTAAACGACTTCGATTTGGCTGATGATGTTGCGTTATTAGCACAACGGCGCTCTGACATGCAGAGTAAGCTCGACGACCTTGTGGAACGCTCCTCTGAAGCAGGTCTAACCATCAACGTCAACAAGACCAAATCGTTGGATGTCAACACGGAAAACCGTTCCAATTTCACAGTAGCTGGGCAGGCCGTGGAGAAAGTCGAAAGCTTCCAATATCTTGGCAGCCAGCGTTGGACGGCGGCATCAAGAGCAACATAGGTGCACGGATTAAGAAGGCGAGGGCTGCTTTTGCCAGTTTGCGAAATGTATGGAGAGCGAATCAAATCAGTCGACGCACCAAAATCCGAATTTTTAACTCGAACGTGAAGTCTGTGCTGTTATACGCCAGTGAAACATGGTGTGTATCAGCGGAGAACACTCAGAAGCTGCAGGTGTTTATCAACCGATGCCTGCGGTACATAATTCGTGCCTGGTGGCCCCACAATTTGATCTCAAATTCCGAGCTTCATCGTTTGTGCCATCAGAAGCCGATAGAGACAGAAATTCGCGAACGGAAGTGGAGTAGGGTCGGCCACACACTACGACGAAATATGCAAGCAAGTACTGGACTGGAATCCAGCAGGACATCGCAGCAGAGACAGACCCAGAGGCTCGTGGCGGCGGAGCCTGAACAGTGAAATTAAGAACGTTGACCGAAATTTGACTTGTGCACATGTCAAGGCCAAAGCTAGTAATCGCCCAGGATGGAAATCTTTCACAAAGGCCCTTTGCATCCCTGGAGGTGCGCACGATGGTTAAGTAAGTAACACAGTTTACAATCGAGACAATCTCACACATTTGCGATTCGCGATCCGATTCTAACGAACTGCAACCGTAAATGCCCGGATGCAGCCACCGTATCTCCTCATCATGCGTGTGCTTCCTAAGGCCGCAGATCTTACACCGCTCCCGCGGAACGTTACCCATAGGCTCTAGAACACATGCAGTGCCCTTCGACGGTGCAGGTATCCCGAAGCGTCAATGATACGCGATGATTCCTCGCTGAAACCCTTTTCTCGAACAGCCGTAGCAGCTGAGTCTGGCGCACTAGATGTGACCACGGTCCGAATCGAAGAGACCTTACTCCTTATTTTTTTTTACTTTTCACTCCAACCTCCCTTTTTATGGCACATACCTGTTGGTCCATTTTAATTCACTCCAACCTCTGATGAAAATCCAGCACCAATGTGTTTCCCGCTGTCACTCTGACTGAAATATTCTGGCTCGGTCGGTGAGATTAAAGCCCTCTAGTTAAAGTATGGACGACTGTCATCACAAAACAGAAAAAAAGCTGTCCCAATCGAGCAAAGCGGTGCATTTTGACGGTTCGATTGGAACAACTTTTGACAGACGTCCATACTTTTACTGTATTAGGGCTTAAGGTGAGATGGGTTTAAATGTTCCAGGATATATTTCATCCGTTCATCTCATCAGATTTCTTACAAAAACGTTCTAGCTCTACAAATTAACAAAAGTTACAATTTTTCTTAGTGAAAATAAAATCAAGACTCTTTTCCGGTTTTTCTAGAAATAGTTAGTTGATGATCCATGTAATTTTGTTTAAAAAAAAAATACTCTTGCTTTTTAAGTTCATCACATCTAAGTGCAGTTGTAGGAAATGTCACTCCACAGGCAAATGTAAAACTGACCCTGACTGCATTCCATAACTGGTAGTTGACCTACAATGTTTACACATGTAGATCATCCAAGCCGTGATCTGAATCTACCTAAACAAATGCAGACGATCGACCGATCAATCATTATCATAAAATTCGACAGTGAGCATGCATAAGGGCCAATACGCGATGATCGATTCTCTTCATCGATTTTCTCTTTGCATTGCTACAGCTAAGCGAAACAATTTTCTAGAATTTGTTCAATGCAGAGTATTAACAGGTTGTATTGGCTATCAAAAGCAACATCAAACGCACCGAGAAACGTTAAATCTAGCGAGTTATTAACAAAAGAGAAAATCGACGAAGAGAATCGATCATCGCGTATAGGCCCTTATGCATGCTCACTGTCGAATTGTTTATTATAATAGGAATCGAGTAGAACACATAACCCAACGGTTGCCACCCACTCAGACAATAATGCATTGGAAAGAACAATCGAACTGAGTCTCTTGCTGCTACACGTCACCCGCCAAGTTTGACATGTATGCAGTTGTCTGTGACAACTAAAAACAATACAAAACAAACGCGATTGATTAGCCGGTGATCGGTAACCAACGGCAACGTTTGGGCCTACTACGATCGTGGGTGCGCGTTTTTGCGCATCTTTGTAGGCGCGAACAATTAGCTGGCTGTTTTGTACCGCATCATCGATTCGCGCAGTTGTTGTGATTGCGTAATGCAACGAAAAAGCTGTTGCAGTGACACGTAAATCACTTGTTAAATATGCACAGTGAATTCCTCCATCCGGGCGATTAGATTGGAACCTATTTTTGGCGCAATATTTAAAAATGCCTGAAACCTATATGTCAACGGTTCTCAAATTTATAGCCAACTGCGCGTGCCAATGCCAAGAGATCCCGAGGCGGATTATCCCCCATGAGATCATCACCGGGTGTAGTTTGTTTATTTCCCGGCTTGCAAACTCGCAAAATTCATCCATGATGGCCAAACGGAGAGTGCGGCCTTCGATGCGATGCTGCGATCGCGCTAATTATTTGTAATCCGAGAAAAGCACGATTGACGCGTCGCTGCAAATTTCATTGCACATGGTCGTCGAAACAGCAAGCGGAGGAGAAAAACAGAAAATAAACATCGCCACTGAAAATGATCTGATAAACTTGCGGGCTGAAGGAAAAATAAAAGGAAACTATTTTGTTTGGTGTGTCTCTGAGAGTGGAAGAGATATACGTAAATAAATAAACGGCTCGATTGTGCCGTGCCGGTACTTTGAAACTTGGAAACCTCAGCAGAGTAGGCCAGGTCGGGGTTTTCGGATTCAAACCGTACGTACTTGAATCGATTCTGACACCACCCGGGTTGCTTGGATGCGCATTACACCTAGGACGTACACGGTGTTTCGCGAAAACCCATTAATGGGTATAAAAATACCCATTTCCGCTAAAAGTGCCCCTCCTCATTTAATGGGTAAACTATGGTTTACTCATAAATGGGTAAATGGGTGGTCTGTCAATAAATGGGTGTTTTTTCACCCATTTTCTTATATTGTGTTTACCGTAAAATGGGTGAAAAAATACCCATTTTTACAAATGGAGGATGCAAGCGATCGTTGATGTAAAAATGTTTTTAAAACATTGAAAATAAATGCAGGTTTTCCGCTCAAATTTTTCACGAAACATTATAATACAAGTTATCCATTGTATTCCCGCATAAACGCGAACCATCACATGACCTTACCGATAATGGTTATAAATTGTTTATAATCCCTGCTAAACTTCAACTGAAATGGTTATGGAACTTTACATGAACGTTTGTGTGATAAAGTTTTAACCTTATGTGTTATGGTTTTTTGGAAGCGGACCTTACAAATAATGGGTTGTTAAGAACCATTACCATTCCAAATTCTTGTTTTCTCCATACATTTTCGGAAAGAGAACTATATTAGAACGTTTTTACTTATGGTTTGAGAACATTAATGGTTATGGTTATGGTAGTCAGTAAGGTCCATTAATGGTTTTGTATTATCGCTCAACTTTACGTGAAATATATCGTGAATTGGTAATCAGTAATTTACAGGCAACCAATTCGCGATATATTCCACATAAAGTTGATCGATGTTACAAAACCATTCATGGACCTTACTGGTTACCATAACCATTAACATTAATGTTCTCAAACCATAAGTTAAAAGGTTTTAGTATAGTTTTCTTTCCGAAAATGTATGGAGAAAACAAGAATTTTGAATGGTAATGGTTCTTAACAACCCATTATTTGTAAGGTCCACTTCCAAAAAACTATTATACTTAAGGTTAAAACTTTATCATTAAACGTTCATGTAAAGTTGCATAACCATTTCAGTTGAAGTTTAGCAGGGATTATAAACAATTTATAACCATTTTAGGTAAGGTCAATTTATGGTTCGCGCTTATGCGGGTTGACTTATCCGTAAGCCTCTCCAACGTTTTGGATTCTAACATTTTCCGGAGATCGTTGCTGCGGACAGTAACTGTTTGCATCGAGGTTTGCATTCCCAATGAGCCGGTGACGGAAATGAGACGATAAAATTTCGAAGTGTTTTTTCACCCATTAATGGGTAAAAAATATACCCATTATTCAACCGTGAACTGATTCTTTAAATGGGTATTTTTTCACCCATTTTAGGATTTCAAAATTCCCCCATTTTTTGACAGCTGCATACATGGTTTGAAAATGGGTATTTTTTTACCCATTAATGGGTTTTCACGAAACACCGTGTAGGGAAGACAATAGGGGGAAAAACAAAGTGCTGAGAGGATAGTTTTTGAAGGCATCTAACGAGGGTTAAATATAGAAGGAATCAGTTTCACACCGAAAGCGGATCCCCATAAACAAGTCATTAGTGCTATAGTTGAAGGATTTAATTTTATCTCCGCGCAGTTGCTGTATGCTCTGTGGTGTGGAAACCGACTCTCGAGAGCGATCAGGAGCGTGAAGTTTGGTGAACTGCGTTCAAAAATACCATTCGATAGGTCGTAAAGTGAAACCGTACGCTACTGGCTTTTGTTTTCCAGCAAAAGGGTCTCCTACGGGCATCCACAATTGTTATTTTTCAAAAAGGTTCTACACCCTCTTCCCATTTTCGAGATTTATAGCTTGTTATTACTGAAACTGATCCCCCAAGAAGCACACAACGCTACTCGGCGAAACATTCCTCAACCTCCGAAAGATGAAATCATGTCTCGAAAATCTTCACGCCGACAAAACTTCTTCATCTCTATCCAAGTAGCCCGAGTGCGCCCAGAAAACTCAATGGAGTTTTATTTTTAAAATTTGTATAATGAATCGTTCTCTCTTTCACGACCGGCACGCGGAGATGCGAGGTATGAGTGTGGTGCACCCACCTGGGTTTGCACGGCGACGACCTGAACATTTTTCCGTCGGTCGAACCCCCGGATGGAGGAAATTCGTGAACCCAAGGAAAGTTCGAAGCATTTTCGGAATTCGAAAATCAATTTGTTGGGACGCACGACGTGATGCTTGGATGATTTTGGAAGAATTCCAACCGAGATGAATGACTCATTTTAAAACAAATTTCAACCTGTACACATTATTTAGTTGCCGAACTTCGGGACGGATGTTGCATCTAACACCGCTGCCGTCTGTTGCCATAACGATTATACTAGATGTGAGTGCATCCACGTCGCGTCTCATAAACAATCGGGAGCATGCCGGGCCAACCGGCATCATAGCAGGCGTGAAATTGAAATAAATATACTTTTTCCTGTTTATATATTTGTGTGTATTGGACTGCGGAGGTTGCCCACATTTTTTATTCTGCCTCAAAGTTATTCGTGCGATATTTTTTTTGTACGAAATTTCACAAAGGAACCCGTATTTTCTTGTTAGGTTTCATCCGGCTGTCATGGAGGCGTCCGTTGTCTGGAAGATGGGGATGACATTTGGTAAATTTTTTCGGCAACTTGCATGCGCACGGTTCGAGGTAGAATTTTCGGGCGGATCGCAGTCGGCTGCGACTGCGACACGTCGCACGGTTAGATTTACGGCATCTCGTTGGATTTTAAAAACCGACGTCTCATTAAATTATATTTCACGCACGCACGACGTCCCGGTTCACGCGCACCTCCAACTCAGTCATGGGCAATGATTTTGTTTTCATTCATCACGAAAGGTGAACGGGGAAAGAGGAAAGAGGACACACACGTTGTCGTTGGTAAATTTTTCCCAATTTGAAAAGGTCCGCACGATGAGATTGACGCAGAGATTTCTTCCGGTGCGGATCGAATGGCATATGGGCGATCGAGAAAACGTGATTTTTTATGGGGTGTTAGACCAGTTTAGACAGCGTGGCCGAGGTAGTAGGCCTTGACAGGAAACTTTCAGTCTTTTCTCAGTCTCATTCAGTATCCCATAAAGAATTAAATTTTCTAACTTACTGCACAACTTTTTTGAATCATTACATGATTCCTTTGTTCAAGAGTTATTCAAAACAAAATCACTAGAACTGTTTGAACTTTACTGTATTTCTGCGAAACGTTTTTAATAGACTTTTAATATTTAAAATTATTTAAAGTAACCTTTAGTTACTCCCAACCAGTGTTGGCAATATCATCAATCAAATTATATTTTTCTGCTCTCATACGCTCTCAATATCACGCGTGATATTGCAACAAAATATCATGCTTGATATTGATTTTACAAGCTCCCTTGATATTGCGAAACTATTGACAACGCGCAAAAATCAAGCTGAGAGTTGACTCGACACAAAAATGATTCCGTTGCACATCGTTTTCTCAGAAATAGAAAGTATAGTTTGCTATCCAAGAAGTGTTCAACTCTGCACATCCTAATCTGTGCCGAAAGCTGGGTCAAGCATTGTGCCGAACGTGCCGGAGTTTTTGCAATTAAGGTATCAGTCTCAGTATCCTATGAGTTTGGCAACCCTACAGTTATGACTTTTGAGATTGGTTGTTTACATTTTCAAGTCAAGAACACCATCTTTGCTTGATCATGCCGGAATCGTATATTGATCTCCCTGAAACTGCTACCGGTTCCGTTACCTCCGATGTGGTTACCATCACAATTCTGTTAGCAGCATCTATCTTAATGTTGCCGTTGCCGTCTGTGAAGCAAACATCCAGTTACGAAAGAGCTTGCGAACCGATAATACGGGATCCACTGCCTCCACAGTCAATCGAATCCCCGAGATCGTTCAGTGCATAGAATGAGCTGTACGGCTGACTGATTGGTGAACCATCGTACCGAGTGGGAGAAACTGCTGCAGTTGCAGATACATCTGCAGAATGGCAGGATCGCTCTACACCGGGCTGTTGTTGCCACCGTACATTAGCACTGTAACCGAAACTGAGAGGTTCATTCAACCATAAGGTATAAGCACACGAAGAGTCTCGTGAATTATACAATTTCTTATTATGATTGGGAACAAATCCGCTGGAAAATCGACAAAAAAAAAATGACACTGGCAAAAATCATCCCTTTCCCTCTTACTTTGAAGTAAACAAAGAAGTAAACCTTAGCAACGATTGGCAAAATGTCTACACAAAACAGTGATGCCGTTTCATACTAAATGTTGCGTCATACTTCACGAAACGAAAATCAATTATTTTATTCATGTGTTTCACTTATACATTTTTGCCAAAACATCAGCCTTATACATTCCATAAGACGGAACCGCATAGGTCATATAAGAATGCATAAAAGGTATGTGTGACCGCTTATACATTTCAGTTGACACATGATCTTCATTAACTTTTTGCAAGGCGTCTGCTCATTAGTTGACTTATACATTTTATGAATAATCAGCAATGGAAATTTGCCAAAAGGTATGACGAGATTTCTATCCGTGTTGACATCATGAGCCATGAGTGCCGATCAGTGTTACACGATGTGTTTTGGCACAGTGTGCAGAGTTGATTACCACTTGCCAAAATGATGGTTTTACCAACAATCAATACGAAATTAACGATTTAAATTGGCTCACTACTTGACTAGCCTATTGGTCCCAAGCAAATCGATTAACGTACCCTATTCTAGTCGAAATTCTAGTACTACACTATGTTTGTTTTGATTCGCTATGAAAGTTTGATGGATAAAATAAGGGGTTCGTGGATTTTCCTATGTTTCGAGGGGTGAAACGATTAGATTGGGACTGAAGATAGTACCAGAGCTGAGGCAAAAAGTTGAGCTCGTTTCTTCCGGACCTTCTGGTCTTACCTCTATGGTTTTACTGTTCGGAACAAGTTTGTAGTAGACACTATTTTTTTTTTCTAAAGTTTCAATTTCAGTCTTTAAATGCATCTTTACTGCTAAATTCTCATTCTGAACCACTGTGCATTGGTGGATAAATCCCAAGGGCTAGTCAACTCTGCATATCTCAAGATGTGCCGAGTATTTTATCTGTGCCGAAAGCTGTGCCCAGCATTGTGCCGAAGCGTGGCAATCAAGCTGTCGGTCTCAGCCCAAGCAACCTAAAGTTCGGATTTTACTTGAGAAACGAACTCAAAAGTTCACATCTGGTTCAAATTTAGTTCCGTGGAACTTTCTTGCTGATTAACAAGGCACTACACGTACAAACAGAACTTAATGCTCTTTAAAGTACCGCCAATATTTATTGGAACCTTGAAAGTTCAACAGAAGTTTCTTGTTGCCGTTAATTTGAACTGTGAAGTTCATAAAAAAGTGAATAAAGAACTTGTTTCGAACCTCTAACACAAAGTTCAATCTTAGTACTAACCGTACTTTTAAGCAGCGCGAAAGTTCACACTTAATCTATGTTGAACTTCTTTCAGACTTTAAAGTACACGTAAAGTTCCAGATAAGTTCGACTTGAACCTTGACTTGAACTTGTAAGCAACTTTCGAAATGTTAATTTCTAGCAGCTTTTTTCGTCACGGATCAATTTATCTGGTTCTGCGTCATTGTTTGCGTTTGGCCAGAACAAAATGTGTCCACTTTTTGATTTCTGCAGCCATTGATCTGGAACGACCGAAAGCTCCTTACAGCCTCGAGCGTTCAATGTTTCTACTACGGCGAATCGCATTTCTGTAAATAAAAAATATATTGATTTTTAATAAATTTCATTGAAGTTTGCGTTCCACTACCCATACCTTGATGATTTGCTGAATAAAACAAGTCTCAAAACAGGTAAATATACTATTAAATTGTGTAAATTGTTTCGTTCTTTTCGACGTTACTGAAAACTTCTGCGGAAAACAAAACAAGCTGTCAAATGTCAAACGGTGCAAGTTCACAATAAGTTCCGTATGAAATTTTTCTTTCAAGTTCAGATAAGGTTCTACATGAACTAATCAGAGACTTTGAAGTTCAAAAATAGTTCTTACGGAACTTGAAAGTAGATTTGGCTACTCTGAAAACCATTTTTATGAATGAAATCAACACATCGAGTAAAATCATATGATATTCCACTTCGTTTACATATCTCGGTTACAAAGAGGAGGACTCGAGTTCGAGACTTGCGGTATGAAATTTAAAAACATGTAATTTAAATTATATATTTGACCATATTTCAAACATTTTTCTTCCGACGACGCAGCAGCTCATGATAAATAAGAAGAGAACGTGGTACGCAGCAAAAATAGATATATTTGTTTTCTATTTTGGTTTGTTGATTTCATTCAAGTTTTCTTTTTGGGCTGAATAGCATTCCCTTCAACGGTTAAACGAACCTTTTGTGAACTTTCAAGTTCTTTTCAAAAGTGAAACAGCATTCTGTTACAAGCTTAAACATCGAATGTAAACATGGAAGTTCGGTTAATAACTTAAAAAGTAAGCTGAATGGAATTCTCTCTTTCGATTAGCTGATTAAACAAAAAAAGGGCTTTTATCCGAACTTTTGGTTGCTTGGGAGTACCTCATTAGCTTGGCAACCCTGCAGTTATGACTTTTGATATTATTTGATTACCTTGCCAAGTTCTCACGGATGATTAAACCAGCTATTTGGGTGCGTATTGCATAGTATATACGAGGATAATCACTGTGCCTGGCCTGTTCATAAAAAAGAGCATCTAATAACACGCATGAGAGTCTAACAAAACATTCATTCCTCTTGATTCAACGATGCCAACCGAATGAGAAGATTGACAAGCGCTAGATCGTCGGCCACTGTTGGAACTGTTAGGCAGTATACGGGAAGTTCTGCCCCTCGACGAGATGGAGAAGGTTGACTGATGGCAGAAGTTGTCAACCCATGAGAAGAAAGTTCTCATCTCATGCGTCATTCTGGTAGACGGTAGACGTTCACCCAATCCTGTATCAAAAGTACTCAATCGGCAAGTGGACGATGTGCCTCTACATTATCATCATGCTACTCGGGCAGTGTCATCCGGGTGTCATTATGGTAGACGTTCACCGAATCCTGTATCATAAGTACTGAACCGGAAAGTGGAAGATGTGCCTCTACTTTATCATCATGCTACTCGGGCAATGTTACAACCTAGAAATCAGGAAGGATTCGACCTAAAATTTCCACCGGCGATAGTAGAAGCAGCAATGGACCTTCAGTAGCTTCTTAATGTCAGCAGTCGCTGTACTGGGTACTGAATTCGTCTAACTGAGCAATACTTTTGTTGATGAAATAGTCAAACGACTGCGATTTTCCATGACTTTGAACTTTTGAACACCCTAATTAGAGCGTAACATTGTTGACTGCTTAGGGTGAATGTGAAAGCACTGCTCTATTCAATTCATTGCTCTATCCAGACCGTATGAACCAAACGGTAACTCACTCACGAACAGGCGACTCACACCGCTGCCTTTGCTCACACAGCATGTATTTGAGGCATTTTTCCATCACTGAAGAATAAACTTGCTGACTGAGCTACTAATTGAGTGCTCTGCTGCTCACGGTTCTTTTAACTCGTTCATCAACATCTTCCATCGACTAATATACAACAGCATCCAAATGATAGTCCAGAATCTTGATACCGGTTGTCAACGTTTGATCCGCTTTGTCTCTGCTTGTTATTCATTCATATTTTTCATCCTTGCTTGGTCTTGCCGGAATTGCATATTTATAGTCCTGAAACTGCTGGTGGTTCCGATTGCGTCTATTAATACCGCGGTTCCGATTGGCATCGTTACCTCCGGTGTGGATACTTTCACAATTCTGCAAGCTGAATCATTCTTCCTGTTGCTAATACGGGATCTACTAACTCCACCAGTCTCCACAGTCAATCAGAACTTTGAGATGGTTCAGTCCTTAGAATTAGCGATTGCAGGAACATCTACAGTATGGCAGAACCGGGTTCTGTTTGACACCATCAATGCTGCAATTCTCTTTACCTATACAATTTGCATTCGGTCCCGATCCTATGACCATCTGGGGTAAGTAGACCTATACTGCGCGGCATGGGGACTCTGACTAATTTGTTTGGG
Source organism: Ochlerotatus camptorhynchus (assembly GCF_037179485.1). NCBI lineage: Eukaryota > Metazoa > Arthropoda > Insecta > Diptera > Culicidae > Ochlerotatus > Ochlerotatus camptorhynchus. The sequence goes on along the minus strand of NW_027040604.1, from coordinate 2,295,197 downwards.
TTTCCCCCAAAACATAAATCTTTTCGAAACTATGAACATCCGTCAAATATCATGTAGACTTTCTTTAGCGGTCCATTCCATGGGCATGGAGAATCTCGTCAATTGTGCATTCTTTATTATGATTTGGGGCAACATCGCTGGAAAATTAACAAATAAGTTACCATTTAACTAAACAAAGTAGTAAACATTAGCAACGCTTGGCAAAATGTCAACACAAAGCAGTGATGCTGTTTTGTATTATATTCGGTGTCATACTTGTCACCGTGTGCCCTAACGTGCCGATCGGTGTGCTACGATATGCTTCGGCACAGTGTGCAGAGTTGATTACCCCTTGATAAATCCTGGCTTTTTTTTAAACTTTGGGTCAGAAAACGAATCTAAAAACCTTTACTGATTTCTGTATGGTTTTGATCTGAGAGGGAGAAGCAGATAGCACACACGGAATTCATTGTATACTTGTTCTTCTTTTCATGAAAATTTGTGCCGTAGGCGTAGCAAAATAGCGTGTTTTGCTTTGAGCGTGTGGTGAGAAACTGTACTTTTCTGCTGGTATTTTACTATGCCACTAGATGTTTTGACAAACCCTTGGCTAATGGTATCTTTCAATATTGATTTGTGTGTATTTTGAATGAATTAAAAAGAAACGGTGTCCCATTGAATAAAATAGATTGAAACGACAGTTTGTCACAAATTAATTTACGCAAGATTTCAATACCGCCTTGTGTATTCTTGTTCAACTGTAAGAAAAGCATCATAAAATTGCTTGGCTCCAAATGACAGTTCGTGACAGCAGCCGTCTGGCTGCATTTGACGTTCCATTTTTCTCTCTTCGCGACTCTCCCTCAGGGTTTGATTAATAAAAACTTTCAACATTTGATCAAAAGTTTGTTGTTACACGATTTTTGTCAATTTTAATGCGTCCAATATAAAAATTATTGAAAAACTAGTATTTATTAAAATAAATTATAAAAATTTCCGCGATTTTTCCCGACATGCCGACTCAGCTGATGTGACAAAGTTATAATCATTATTGTTATCAATGGATATGGATTTATGTTCATTGGACAATTTCGTTCGACATTTATTATATTTTACGTAAGTCAAGAGGAAATAATTGAAGTGGGCTGCCTAAATTCCTTGAACTAAGAAAAGTGTTAATCTCGAGAAGTCAGTACTTGTTAAAAAAGCAAAAACTTCTGATTTCACCATCATGTTAAAAAAAACTGATTCATCCACCTACTAGTACCTTTTTCGTATTTTTCTTATTCTGGTCACTATCATTAACTTCAGTCACAATGAGTACCCAGGAACGCATTTGCCATGCCCAAACATTTCCCTGGTACCGCCAGCCAGAAAGTTACCCAAACTCATCATGCGGCACATTAAGTCGCTCATGAGTATACAATATTATTAGCGTCCAAATTGAGCACCCAGCTCCGCATTAACTTCACACGTACTTGTTACGGGTGCCCCCAGGGAAGTGGGGAAGATCTGCTATGAAATCAGCTAGCTTGCAACTTGGAGATGATCGAAGCTCATATCGGCATATGAGGGAAAACATTATCGAGTTAGCGTTTTCAAGTGTTCTGTAATTTTGTTTGCCGAATTTCGGCGATTTTTGCCGAGATTTGCCCACCTTTCTTTTGCTGAAATCTTAACAAAAGTGACGTTATCTGGCTGAGTCTTAGTAAAATGTATTGCCGAGCACTCGGGTGTGCAAATCTCGGCAAAAACAAAACTTAGTGTATAGAAAACGGATCCATAAATTGTTTTCTTCAAATAGTTTTTCCAATCTTGATTTGCTTTTCTCTCCGTAAATATGGCATAAATATCGATTTTACGGGTACTTGGGTGTTCGAAGTCTTTGTATGCATTTAATCATGCTTTGGAAAATGTGACTTTTATGTAAACACTCGCATAAAACCGAGACAAATTCAAAGCGTCTTGTAATGTAGCGGGTCAGCAAAATTGACCTTCTCAATCTAGTAAAACAAATGTCATTCGCAGTGGCAGCGCCTGCTGCGTAAACGCGTAATCGCATACGTATTCATAGGTCGCCGAAATTCCTTCTCACCCTTACAGGAAAACAGCCGAACCCGAATCCGAACGTCCGCGTGACGGCACCGTTTTCATTCACAACACAAGTTTCCCCTTGGCACGGTCGACCGTATAGATTTACCGACAGTCATCGGTGGCGTCGCGATTCGTGTCTCGAAAGGCTACCATGGTTACCGCAAATTTATCTTCTATGTGCCTACTACGAAAGTTACAAATAACTTCCGCTATCGGCTTCTTCAAGCGTACGTTTTTTTTTTTAATTTCCCCTCCTCAATGAATGTAGGTAGTTGGAATTTCCCTCGCACATCATCCACCAAGCTCGTTGTCCCGATGATGACTCATTCTTGTTTTGATCAGTGTCCTTTTCTTTTTCTCCTCAAGGCAAATCTCATTCTAGTGTGTACCTATTTCATCGCAGTAAGCAAATCACCAAATCACGCTCTTTCAGGCACAAATTTATCTAATTTAAACAAATTGCTACATTTGCAGCTTCCTTTATCACCATCATCATCATCACAAATCGCCTCCGCTTGGCAGCTGTTCGGAATTTTCGTTCCTTTGTCGATCCGAACACCAGGAACTTTGAGCTCGTTCAGCTTGAAATCACTCACAACAATATTTTCCCCGTAAGGAATGCATTGATGCACTTTTAATCCTTAACGCCGTCCCTGGTCGTCGCAAATGGCGCGCACTTTTTGGCACGATAATCCGAAATTATTTATAATCTTCACTATCCACAATATAAATATACATAACGCGACTGTTGACTTTTCTGTTCACAAATTCCCGCTTCCCATCGACTGTTTCTTTGCACACTGGATGCGACCGTTCGGTGCGAGATATTTCATATTATTCACTGCCTGCTGGTCGATGTTGGTACTGCTGATGCTCTGCTAAACTCTGATCGTTGGTGTGGATGACATTCTAGGGGCACAAGAGAGCACATTTTCCTCCCAGGAGATAGAAACTACCACGCGCATGCTCCAACATTGCTCCGTCGAAGTGGATGCTGCGATGGACGGAGCAAAATTCACGTACTTCACTCGATCAATGAATGAATGGGTGCAGGAAATGCATTGAATAACCGAATCCAAGCAAGCCACAACTAATAACGATTTGCTGTTCTTCACGAATTTATGAGTAAACGGGACAACGAATCACGAAAATCAAGTAGGCTAATCGTTGGGAAACGGAAAAGAAGATAAAAGCGCGACTACTTAGCGACGAACGCGCACACGACCCGTACGGCGGAAGTTTCACTGCGATACTGAATTGAATCGAGCTGAGTGCGCGAGAAGATTGTCGAATGGGTTCTCTTCACCAGTTCTGATTTAAACATCAACGCATACATTGTTACACCCAGATGGCGGGAGGGGGAGGGTACGCCAATGGACGATTCCTGCTGATGGTAACTAGAAGAAATGCAGCATATTTCTACCATCTGGCTACCCCTTGGTATTTTGTGCAAACATCAGAACGCCTTTGCAAGAGAGTACCCTCTATGCTATGTAGTCGTACCTACTATGATTTAGATGTGTACGATGAGGAGCGATCCCATCGACATAGGGTGAAATACGGACTATTCTTTATATCGGCAGTCGAGAGTAGTGCAGCATTTTCACGTGACGGAATGAATTGTGAGCGTGCAGGGGTTTATGTCTAGGCATTTGTGTGACAGATGTTCAATTGAAACAAGAGGCACGGCATACTAGTCGGATGGGAGATGAGCATGAATTTGCAAGCGAGTGGATGTGTGGTAGTCAAATATCATTACGATTTCTGTTGTAAAATGCGTTACTTTGGGATGTTTATTACGTCACGCTCTATGGGGGACGGGGGGTTGTAGGAAATAAGTAATTCCTTTAAATTTCTTTTTTGCCGTGTATTACACCAACAATGTAAGCGCAAGTCATTGGCGCAGCTCAACATAATTTGTTTGTAAACAAAGGAGCAACCGATTTCTACACCCTGATTAACACCGCAAAAACGAAAACACAGAAAAAACCTAAATTTTAGCTGTCGCGTAAAATTTACCCTCGTTTCATTGGGTTCTTTAGGGGTATTGAAGTAAATGCATATTCGTAATCTGTAATAAATATGGAACCGAAATTCAAAATTTCATCAGTTTTCGTGCACTGGAACTATTATAAATAAGTGCGATTACATTAGCAACAATCACCATCATAGTGCCTCCAGACGAGACGAGCTGTTAATTTGTTAGATTAGTGTCAAACAGTGAAGTTATTATGTTGCTTTATTTATTTATTTAGATAGATGTTCACATCAACAGACCATTTTGGTCTTAATGATGTTTTACTTAAGATTAACATTCATAAGTTAAGTGGTAAAAGAAAAACATAAACACTCACTGGACACTAATAATAATAATAATAATAATAATATTAATAAAAGAAGATTTTAGAGTTTTCCTCAATTGTTCGTCGCTTCAGAAAAGACCTCAGTAAATCGGCGGCGTAGCGTAAAGCGGGGGATATCGTAGTCGAATACCGAGGCGACTCTATTGAAGGTCCTTTGAATGCCATCGATAGCGGTACGCATCCCATAATTTGTCCGGCGTAGAGGTAAGCGCAGCATATGATTGTTCCGTAGGGCTCTGGGCTGGATATTTATGGCGATATCCTACAGAACGGCGGGGGCAATCGATTCTGTTCTGAAGAATGTCTGCTACGAACAAGGCTTTGGATACGTTTCGTCTAGACCGCAGGGTCTCCAGATTGATAAGCTGGCAGCGGCTCTCGTAACTGGGCAGATGATAAGGATCACGCCAAGGTAGCCTACGCAAGGCAAATCCTACAAACCTTCGTTGTACAGATTGGATCCTTTTCGAGCCATTGAGGTATACTGGATTCCACACTGCAGAACTGAACTCTAGAATTGGGCGCACTAAAGAGCAGTACAGTACAGTATACGTCGGTGAAATTCTATGCTTTATCAACGATGTACGATACATGTTGCTTGAAGGTAAGTTGGGTATCCAGTATAACTCCAAGATCCTTAACATGACTGACGCGTTCGATTTCCGCTTCCGAAAGAGTATAATTGTAATTAATTGGAATTCCTGACGTAGCCTTGAAAACGTCCGATTGGCAGACGCCGATAGTGACATTCATCCAGCGGTCGTTTAGATAGGAGTTGAACTATCCCAGAAGTGAGCCATTAACTCCTAGTCTCTGTAGCTTTGCAATAGTGATACCATGGTCAATCTTGTCGAATGCTGCCGATAGATCAGTATAAATAACGTCTGTTTGAGTCCGTTCTGGCATGCTCGTAGTGATGTGCGTCGTAAGACACCGCAAGTTCGTAGTTGTTGAACGGCCGGGTACGAATCCATGTTGGTCATCGTCATCATACTGTTTACAATGAGCAAATAAAGGCTCAATTACGACCAACTCAAACAATTTCGAAACAGCTCACAGAGAAATGATGCCACGGTAGTCATCGATATTGTGCCTACTGCCTTTTTTGGGCACGGGGAACATATGCGCATATTTTCAACACGATGGAAAGATCCCACTAGATAACGACAGCTGGAACAAATGACGAAGTGCTGACAGCAAGCATTCGATATGGTTCTTCCGTCTGGCCCCGGATTGTGGGCTGACTTAAGCCGGTGAGCTACTTTGATGATCATCGTGTTATCTTCATCGATTCATGCAAATGTCTGTCCGTGTAATGGTAAATAGGTTACTAGAGACGTACTCATCAGATAAATTTTCATCTGTGAATACGTTGGCGAACTTGACGGAAAATAGACCAACGAAGACGGAATACCAGGTTCCTTGCGTTGCTCGTTAACGTACTTCCAACATGACTTTGGTTTATACTTGAGTTTGCGTTGGATACTACGTTGAACTTCCTCAGGGCGGCACGCTTCACTGTTTTCAATCGTCGTAGCTCAGTGGATTGCCATGGAGGGTGTGTTCAGTTCGGTTAACTTTTTTCGGCACGTATCTGTCAATGACGTAAGCCATAATGTAAGAGAACAACTGGGCAGCTGCTTCGACATAGTTTCTATCGAGAATGTTGACCCAGTCAAGCTCGGAGAGAAAATCTTCAATTGGCGTTGACGGCGACTCTGTAGCTCTTTACTCCTATGAGAAAATCCATAAGCAAACGTCAGACTGTGCGTGAAACATGGCAGACTTTGTACTATCCTTTCACTCCACCGAAAATTCCCATAAGAAACTATCTAAATTTGCTGGAAGAGCAAATTTTTCGACGGTGCTGTCAACGCCAATACCGTGGTGATCTGCGTTCCGATAGTCATAGTAGACTGTGATCGGGGAAATAGCAATGGTGCACGATCGTCTCTCTTCCAGTGAAATAACAAGAGGGCCATGATGCGGGAGGATTTTCACTCATTGGACAGGTGCAACAGAAGTAGCTCCGGCAAGAAATACGGAATGTTGCGGATCGGGATACAGAAAACCACTGTGGCAGCCACGATATCCCAGGAAGGTTGAAATCGCCCAAAATAATAACCTCGTCGACTGGTGCCATATTTTCCATAACCTGTGAGATCGATTCGGTGTGGGCACGAATTAATGAACAGTCACGTGTACAGACCGATGATGGAGGATGCTTTAAATCTTGATTTAAAATCTAGATGACAGTCTATGGCCTCGATGAAAATATCATTGTGCTCAGAAAATGAAGCTCTTCATATGATAACCCAAAGAACCCAATTGCAGGGCTGTTACAAGATTTTCTAAATTCGATCCGCGAAATCCGCGATTTCTCAAAAGAAATCCGCGACTTCAAATGCTAATCCGCGACAAAAAAAAAACTGTTTTCATTGCCTAAAAATAGCATTTGTGTACTACTACATGGCATTTCAAGCTTATTGCTTCATATTAGATTTTTGCCATTAACTGCTCAACTTAGTGTTCTTTGAACTACTTTCACATTTTAATCGTGAACTTTCTATGCCCGTACCATCCTATGCCAAAGAAAGTAGACACATTTTGCAACCCGAAAAACTAATAGACCGGACGGGAATCGAACTCAGTCACCTCCAGCATGAACAAGCTTTGTAGCTGCGCCTTTACCGACTGTGCTTAAGGAGTATCGTATGTAACATTTGAAAAAAATAACAATGCATCATCTTCAGTTGTTTATGTATAGTATAAATTCTGAGTAATTAGTTAACATAATAAAACACTCTTACATTATGAGATTCTATGTATACCGGAAATTATAGGTTTTCCAAATCGTCCAGGACATCAGTTGATTTGTTCTACTAGATCAACCAAGACTGCAATAATGTCTGTAGTATCAAAAAAAGTATCTATGTGGATCATGCATAATCTATTTCCGAGTAATCACAGTGCCTATGTGGATCATGCATGAACTATTGTCATGTATACCAGATGTTTTAAGTTCCCAAATCGTTCTGGAGTTCAGATGATTTATTCTACTAGATCAACCATGACTGGGATAAAGTCTGTAGTATCGAAATATGTCCAAACAGATTCATAGTGTCTATATGGATAATGTTTAATTATGTCCACGTATACCAGATGCTCTAGGTTCTCCAAATCGTCCTGCAGTTCAGATGATTTGTTTTACTAGATCAACAAAGACTAGGATAATATCTGTAGTATCGAAATACCGATTTGGAAATCCTAGAACATTTGGCATACACAGAAATAGGTTGGCATGATTCACATAGACACTGCAATTTTGTTTGGGCATATTTCGATACTTAAGATATTTAATTAGTCTTGGGTGATCTAGTAGAAAAATAATATGATCCCCAGAATGATTTCAGAACCTATAACATCTTGTATACGTAGCAATAGGTCGGGTACAATCCACATAGACACTTTGAATCTGTTTAGAGTCTTGGTTGATATAGTAGAACAAATCAACTGAACTCCAGGACGATTTGGAGAACCTAGAAAATCCGGTATACATGACAATTACTCGCATATATACGATTCGTTTATGATGTGACAACGAAAAATGCTAAGTTCATATTGGGAAAAAAAGGAAAATGTCTCACATTGGACAGACCTCATGGAATTTCCATGTAAATCCCGTGTGACTTATGGAATTGAGATTATTTCTCGATCATTTACAGGGTGTTTGGATTGAACCGGTAAAAAATTGAGAGCCAAATGAACAACAAAATTGATGACAGCAAAATAATCCGGGACGGAAAGGTTACATTGAATTCCACAATTTTTGTGACAGCACATCAGTCCCTTCGCGATTTTCGCGACATCATTTAATGTTTCCACGATTTTCGCGACTGAAAGTTCAAATCCGCGACAAATCCGCGAAAATCGCGAAATCCGCGAAATTCGCGAAATCCGCGAAATTCGCGAAATCCGCGCCTGTTGTAACAGCCCTGAAAGTTCAAATCCGCGACAAATCCGCGAAAATCGCGAAATCCGCGAAATTCGCGAAATCCGCGAAATTCGCGAAATCCGCGTCTGTTGTAACAGCCCTACAATTGTTTGCAAGTTTGTGTATAAAATTAATCTATCGTCCGGCCATTTTCCACAGAGATGGCGCTGTTCCGCTGGTAGGAAGTGATAAAAATCTACATATATAAATTGAGAGAAGTGGGAATAATTCGCTTTCGGTGCATATTCAGGTCAACAAAGTGAACAACCTAAATAAATTAGTCAGGGACTTTGTCGTTCAGTTTTTTCCCGGAAATTATTGTTAAACAAGCTACAGTGAAATAAAAATAATTTCTCCCCATACAGTTTTACCTGCTTTACTACCAGTCCCCAGAGAACCAAACAATTCAAATTTAAGAAAGAAAAATTAACCCTCACTAGTTCAATTTCTCAACATGCCATGTATTTTGATGGCACTCGATTTGTGATTTCCCTCTCACAGACTACAAAATAGAGTTCCTGACACTGCAAAACATGTCTGGTACTTATACTTTCTGCCCCGCACCATTCATAGAAATTGCGGGAAATCCTGTGAGGGGTGAGCTATTTTGTGTGCAGAATGTGTAAAAAAGGAGGGACTTCAGATGTTAATCTAAATGACATATTTTGCACTGCACTGTCCTCTGTGAACAGTTAACGGAAAACAGATTATGTGTAGTTTCCGATAGATGTCACCACTAACAACAACAGTGACATCTGATGGAAAATGAATGCAGAAGCTTGACAAAAGGATTAATTACTGATTTATGCTATTTATGCTTGAATTTACTTGAAATATCGTGTAAATTTATGCAAAATCTATCGTTAACAATGTGTTCACTCGATATCACAGAAATTTACAAACGGTGAGAAATCTGAAGGTATCGGAAGACCGAAAGAATAGGAGGTGAGAAGGGGTTTTAATTCGTGTCTGGGTCTGCCTGCTGAAATGTCTTGTCGGATTACAATCCTTGTAGATTTAATATCAATTACAAATGAAATTGACGATGGAGCTTAACATTCGTGATCCAATATGAATTGAATGAGCAAGAGCACGGTCCAATTCTAACGTTCTACTATTCTTCGTAAAGGTCATCCAAAATTATGTCTCTGATGCATTCAACATTGGCACTAACGTTCCACAAGGAAGTATCCTTGATCCCATCCTATTCAACTTGTTCACGTCCAACATTCCGGCTCTGGAACGTTGTCTCTGTTTGCAGATGACACAGCCATCGTCTACAAGCAAAGAGTCATCGGAGTTCTTACTTCTTTATTAAGAAGACTTCCAGTTTAAGGCTGGTTCTTCCATGTTACAAAGTTTATTTTCCAAAGGCTTCGATGTCCTGTCTGAATAGTTCAACAACTGGAAGATCCGTATCAACGCGACGAAGACCCAAGTCACATTTTTTCTACATTCCCAACCTCGACTTGATCCGTCTGTGGATAATAAGATCTGCTTAACCCGTAAAGTACCAGGACGAACGAATTTGTTTCAACAAACTCGTTCTCAGTAATGCCTCATCCAATTTTCATAAACTTGAATTTTTATTCAAGGGGAATAGTTGAACTAGCTTTTGTCGTAGGTACCACCCCCTTAGAACCCTCCTCGTTCTTGAGAGATGTAAATATGTCTGTGTTTTTTGTTCTTTTTTAACCAGTTTGACCAAATGTTTTAAATTTTCACGCGAATCGGTTGATATCAGATAGATGAAATATGATAAGTAAGACTGAATTTAGATATTTTCATAACATCCCCCCCCCCCTCCCCCTTAGAGTGTGACATAATATATGCATTACCACTTATAATATTCATCTCGGATGAACATACAGGATTTTACGTACCACGCGATTTAGTAGCTTCGATTCCTAGTCATAATCCAGAATTTACGGAACCAGTAAGCCTTGAAACAGATGCCAATGTGTCTATATGACAATGGAATTATTTGAAATAATCGTTCATGGCCATATCCTATGATTTGATATGCAGTATGAATCATTTGCCTCAGATATGACTATGGCCTAAAGAACCGAATAACAAGATCCCCCTTACCGTATCGTATTGCGGAATCTATGAAATGGAACCGATGCCAATGTGACCATATGCCAAAGGGATCACCACAAATAATCTTTATTGACCTTATCTTATCATGCTAACATGATTTGATATGCAACATGATTATTATACCGCAAATGTTACTGTGGTGTATAAAACCGGATTCCACGGATTTCCCGGAACCGATGCCAATGTGCCCATATGTTATCAGATACAATGCAACCTGAGTTCATTGATCATAGCTTGTCATTTTGACAAAATATGATATCATAACCTCAATGTAAATATATTCCAACGAACAGTTCGCCGGAATTCACAGATCCGCGTTCCGGAACCAAACCAACAGACATATTTACATCTCCCAAGAACGAGGGTTCTAAGGGAGTGGTAGCTACGACAAAAGTTAGATCAATTATTCCCCTTGAATAAAAATCCAAGTTTATGAAAATCGGATGAGGCATTGCTGTGAACGAGTTCGTTGAAACAAATTCGTTCGTCCTGGTACTTTACGGGTTAAACGGCTCAGTGGTGGAATGGTCAAAAGAGGTTGTGTATCTCGGACTAAAACTAGAGAGCAAGCTTCATTTAAGCTCCAACGGTGTAACATTAAATGCGGCATGGTGGCAACAAATTTAATGCCCTCAAACCCACTATTACTTTCCTGCAATGATGCATTACAAATTGATTTAGTTGATTTCGAATTGACAAGCTCAATTTGCACGAATCATGCATAACTATAACGTTATCTAGAAAACTTTCTCTATTATCCAGAACGCGGCGCGACATTCTTCGAGGAAAAGTAGGAGCTGTCAAATTGCACCAGAGAAATCTCGCATCACTCTTCAAATAGACCAATCTACATTGATCGATTCTCGCAGATGACATTCGTTGCAGTTCTGTGCTTGACAACGGCCGTTTGGTTTCGTAACACTTGTAGAAAGTTGATAATACGAGAAGCGAGCTGGAGACGAGGTTGGAGATCTTTTGGAATTATGATGACACCCGAACAGTGGCAGTGTTGCTTCTTCACTACTTCTCTGGAAGGAGCGCTCTTGCTGACAGCCTTGGTAGCAAGCTGCTTGCCGTCGTCTTTCCTCCGGTCCGCGTATCGTCTGTGGTGAGCTGCAGCATCATGAACGATACGAACACGTCTAAAGTACGAATGTAAATGCAGCTTTCGGCTAACACCTTGTGATCTAAGCTAACGCATGCGGCATTTTGATGATTCAAATTTTAGTTAAATTTCTTCGTTGTTTCGCTATGTTCACTATTTGTACTCACAATTGCTGGATAAATTCCTCGAAGAATGGCATATTGCATGACATATTTCACATTCATGCTTTGGAGAAAAATGCGTTTTGAAACACCCCTCATTTTCGATTTATTAATGTAACCCCCCAGTATAGTAAATAAAGACGTAGTCGTACGTCTAAAATGAATGCGTTTAGGACTTAAAATCTACAGCAAATGAGCCTGGAAAAATAAATGAATTATTAAAAAAAAGGACTTAAAATCTTGATCGTGAAAAATCAGCGATAGAGATTTAAAAAAATCGAGGACCTGGACCTGGATTTTTTGTTTGTTTCTGTATTACCCAAGGGGTAATCAACTTTGCACACTGTGCCGAAACACAGCATGGCTCACTTTTCGGCTCGTCAGGACAAACGTTGACAAGTAGGATACAATCAACATAATATAAAACGGCCTCACTGTCGAGAGTTGATGTTTTGCCAATCGTTGCTAAGGATGACTTCTTTGTTTACTCTATTGGGCTTCACATTGGGTTCGGATTCCATGGAAAAGTGCTGTAAGTATTGCCTGCACCATAAAACTAAGTTTATCTCATCCGATTCGTAGCGAAAATCCCAGCGGCTCGTGGTTTCGTCCAGAATAGCTTCACGCCAACAGCCACACCATGGGTCGAGAGGGTCGATATGACAGTCAAGATGGCCAAAATGGGTTCCCTCCAGCAACGGTTCGTCAAATGCCTGTAAGATCGTCCAATACGACGGTACGGTGCGGAATGCGATCGACGAACTGAATGGACAAAAATCCTCGGAACGATGACAATAGTGTGCCAGCTGCGGAGGATTTTTGTTTTGTTTTACAAGGTTGTTATGCAGAACGAACGATAAAGAAAAAAAAACACACATCATAGGGTGTGGTGTGTGTGTGATGGGTTTTGTATTCCGGCCAGGTTTAAATCCCGGTCTTGCCAAGGGTCTTCCGGGATGAAAATTTTATCGTTTCCTCCTACGTTTTTCCTTAGGTATCCTTGCCAGTCATTGGTTTTTTTTCCTCTGTTCGGGACCTAACACCACTGCGACCAGTAATTTGATCTATTGTAGTATATCCCGTGTCCTTAGTTTAGTGCATGTCGTATGACTCAATCACTATTGAGAAATGATGAAGTATTCGATTTTTTTACAGTTGTCATTCTCGCATTTATCGCGCAAGGATCCGACTCTAATTAAAAGGTCCAACTATTTATACCCTTCGGAGTGTTGAAACACCATCCAAAGATGCGCCCCTTTGTCAGTCAAAATTGGATTCCTTAGCAACAAAATTAAGGAATGACACCACTTCAAACTAGGGAACAACGAATAGAAGATTAGTAATCACCATCAAGATCATCCTCGGTGGACAAAGCCGAGTCTTGCCACTATCAACAAGGCTAACAGAACAGTGGTGACATCTGAAGGAAAATTAACGCAGAAGCATGGTAACATGATTAATTAACTGATGAGATCATGTTGCCAAAAACGGGAAGGCACTGTACTGCCTTTAATCGCATATCAGTCCCATATGGAAAAAGTAGACATAGTTACGAAGTGCAATTCCCATGTATATATATGTGTGTGTGTGTGTGTGTGTGTGTGTGTGTACAATCTAACCCCCACTGTCCGGCAGTGTTATTATGGAAGAAAACTGCTTTTACCCTTAAATTAAAGCAGGTTTAGTCCGGGAGTTAGAAGGTGTTAGCTCTATTGCAGCTCCAGTGACCCATTTCAGAATGCCTGGTAATTCACGACCACTCCGAGGTCACTTTTACTTACAATAAGCCCCGCATGTTCACTCTACCTTTATCAAATGGATAATGGTATCATAAACATACTTCCAGATTCAAAAAAATATTATTTCCAAATCTGGCACGTATATAGTTTTGAAATTTGTTCAACTGTATTCAATCGATTTGAATGGACATTTCTTATTCATTTTGTTTCGAATACCTCTTGATTCATCTGTTGGCAGCACTTACTGGCCCTTACCGGCGACCAACTCATCTGCCCGCAAATGCAACAACGCCTAAATATCAAAGCTCTCCGAACGTCCCCTCGAAAATGCAATCTTCAACTGGAACGTACTCACCAAATCAATACATCCGGGAGCAAATTCCCGATGCTTATTTTTCTCTCGCAAACCCGTCGTCGTCGAACGGCAAAACAAGGAAATTCGGTGAGCAATTTTGTGACACGGAATTTTCACTGAACATAAACCGCGAATTCAAGAATTTCACCACACCCAACTGCGAAACACGTTCAGAAGCACTTTTGGTACAATTTCGATCAATTTCTTTCGAAAACACAACAAAAAAAGTTACAAGCGAGCCAACATCAACACCGATTGTGCCGAGCTCTTTCACGCACCTTGCAGCGCGTAAATAAACTGAAATTAAAAATTATCACTCGCGATGCCACTAATTTCTGGTCAAAATCAAACAACGCAGATCGCGACATCTCTTCTGATGCTTGCAAACATGTTGAATCACGTTTTCTTTCTCTCGAAGTGCAATTCTCATGTATATACTTGAAAAATCATAGTAAAGTTATTGATAATTTTTTCATGTTAAAATCAGTTGCAATGAAGCATGCTTGTTTTGTTATAACAGCGAAAAATATGACAATTCGCAGAACTTTAATTAGAGCTATGGACGATTGAATTTCAGGATGTGACTGATATGCGATTATTGATGGGACAAACTGATTTGTTTTCACATTTTTCATGATCAAAGCATCAAGTCCGTAGTTCTATCAAGTAATATGAAAATAGATGCCAATTAATAGTGGATAACGATGTTATCTCAAAATTTACGAAAATATATATGGGACTGATATGCGATTATAGGTAGTGTATGTCAAATGCTTTTCAATGCAATTTAAACGCCATATATCAATGATATGCAATGCTTTTATTTCAATAAACACATGAGCAAAACAGATCTGAAAATCTGGAAGCATCCTCATGCAACTAGTGACGAGAAACGATTATTGTGGGAATTACTTTTCAAGAAATTCAATTTACCACGCTTTTATCCAGAAATAAGGTTGCATTTTCCTCATACTCGCACGCGGTGTACACATGCTTCGTCACTACAGCCTATTTTAGAAAAAAGAAACAGCTGTTGTACAAGGCATCAGCTAGTGTGTTGTTGGAACAGACAGCTGGAAGGATCCTTCGAAATAGGATAGCAGGTAGTCAAAATGTGATCCGGACTAGATGCACTATATAGTTAACTCAAGCGGAAGCGCTATCCCATTTCGGGTTCCTCTCTATTATGATTCTCTTTTCCTTTCTCACCACGTGCCAAACTGCAACAGCTTATTTTCTGTTCATGAGTAGGTTAGGTACGTATTATGTATAATACTAGATGAACGTTTCAAAACGTCCTATCTGCAATGATCGATTCTCTTCATCACGTTGGAGGCGAACCAGCTTCAGGCTGAAAGCCTCCTTAATAAAGATAAATCAATCAATCAATCTCTTCATCACGGCTATGCAAACATAGTTTGATAAAGGAGGTTCTTATCAAGCGTCCAAGATGTCAAACACAACAAATAATGGTTTTGCAGCTGAGTTAAAAGGAAATTTGATGAAAAGAATGGATCAAACCAGATAGGATATTTTAAAATATTCGTTATAATATATATTTTATAATGATCGAACTTGCAGTGAAACTGATCTTTAGAATAATTTGTCGAGACTAAACGAAGCTGATTGAACGATTTATTAGTTTGTAAATAAGCTTGCCGATAATAATAAATAACAGATGATATCATTATGGTAGCTCTACGCTACATGACGAGTTTGTTGGAGATGGATTCAATACGCCGAATTGACCATTACTTTAATTCTGAGTTGTTGTGTTTAACCGAGCAAAAAAATGTATGTTTTCCGGCTTTATAGGAATCTGGAATTCCACGTGTTATAAAGTAATGTACTTTATATCAGATGCTAACCAACAGATGTAAACCAACAGTTTTCATAAGTTCACTAAAATCAAAAGAAAATATGATATTGACATTGTTCTGAAGATGAAATCCTTACCGGTGCTGGTGGAGATCAAGATCGAGTTTACATTAAAGCCCTACAGTAAAAATATGGTCGTCTGTCAAAAGTTGTTCCAATCGAACCGTCAAAATGCACCAATTTGCTCGATAGGAACAGCTTTTTTTCAGTTTTTTGGTGACAGTCGTCCATACTTTAACTAGAGGGCTTTAGTTTACATTCTATCGAAAACGGTTGAACATTGAAAACCTGCTGGAATGAGAATCAACTGCGCTGGCTACGCAAATATAAAAGGGACAATCATGGTAGGTCTATATACAACCGAATTATGCTTGTTTGAAGGCAGTTATTAAAAATATGAATTGCAGCCGGTCAGTTCTTGAAGTACGTACCTTCCTAGCACCAGAAACCGGCCCGAGAAAAACGGACGTTTGCATAATTGCTGTTGCCCTAAAATTAAACGATATTTACAACATTACTTACATGCTCTCGCTGAAGGTAGCCAAGCACTCCCGCACCTGGCTGATATGGCTTTCATCCCACGTTTGATTGGCTTCCAAATTAGGAGAAGCCATCTTCAGATTTTACCGAAATTTTAATTCAGATCGCAGTCAGCTTTGAAAATCGATGGCCGACTGGCTCGAATCAGTTCACTAAACTTGGCACCGATTTACACAAACTGCACACGCACAACACCCGAGACGACGATAGGCGACTTTCGAGACGAGAAGCACTCCCACGCAATCGTGCAGAATAATGAAATTAAAATAAAATAATGCACCTGAAAGAACGAACGAATCACGATGCAACTAACCGTCGCGACGACCGAAGAAAAAAGCGTTATTTTTATGTTTATGTTTTCATTCAAACCATCACCGAGCCGAGCAGCACTAACAGAGAGAGAGAAAGAAGGTGACGTTTTGGCGCCGCTACGACATGTCACGCACACATATCAAGTTTTGCGAGAGAAATTTGGATAGGGAACGATGCGAAAGCGGATGTGGTGAGTTTCTGCATGCTGTCGTTTTCGTTTTTGCGGTGTATAGGGTGGTGTAGTGTGCGCCAACAAACAGGAGTCTTAGTCAGCTCAACATCATATGTTTATGAACAAACGTGCAGCCGATATTTGCACCCTGAATGGTTTTGATGTACAGCGCTGCAGTTTTGGTGAAGCTACACGTACATCGCAAAAAAGGAAACGATAGTAATGTTGTTGTATTATAATTTTAATTAAAAACCTTGATAGGATCTGATTTGTTTACCATTTTGAATGCATACATACCTAATAATAAATAAAGACCATGAAGGATAAACCTACACAGCAAAACAAATTTATATCGATCAACGTAATTCAATGGGTGTAATCCCTAATAAAAAATAACCATACACGAACGATAACCCAAATCATTGAACTATTCCACAAATGGTTTGGATGATACCCAGAACACGTCGTTAAGCAAATTAACCATACAATTTTTATTAGAGATGTTGATGTAATATGTGACTAATTTAAAAGGGCATTTTCCAAAGGATGGAAGCATCGTATAGGAATGGCTCTTTTAAACAATTCACATATCAATTCTGTCAGTGTTATTATAATATTGATTATCCTTTTAACAACCAAAACAAACCTGGGGGTGAGGAAATTGTTCTGGGTTAAACCAGAATTAAACTTCGCATGTATATTCAAAAGATACACTATACCCCTTATATTTCAAGTTTATACTAGGCTCGTTTTGTTGGCAACTAAACGCAGCCTAGGGTCAACCTGGCCAATACCGTTTTAGTGTGAATTTTATACTAATTAGTTTAAAAAAATTTTCTGAGTGTAGGTCAAAAACAAATTTGCACTGCGACCGACGAAACGGTCGATTTAAAAGCTGTTTCAATATTGCATGTTCCTGAGGTGTATTCTTGGACAGAAACTCACCATTTCACATGTAGGTGTCGACAGCATTGTTTGCATAGTAGGGTTGTACCAAATACATTATATTAACAATATGATCCCCTCTTTCGCTTAGCTGGCTCGAGTCAAATTCTTAGCAATGAGAGCGCCTCAATGACCAAAAAGGCTACCAATGTATTTGCTTATCTTCACGAGGGGAAATCCAAAGAAAAAATTGTGTCATAGTTTAAAGTTGTGTATTTTAGCTTATTATTTTATTTGATGACAACAGCGAAACGTCAGTCACATTTTAATGTAATATACACAAATAGTTTGACTTTTATGTTTGTAATGAGTGCTATATTTGCACCCCTCGAATGAATGTTGCTGACCTTTTTCATCGCTAGATGGGGCGGGAAGCAATATTTTTCGGTGGCCATTGCAATGTATGGAAAAGGCAAGAATAGAATAATAGAATAGAATAAAGGCTGGCGCATAATGCATAAGTTTACGGGTTTTTGACAGTTAGCCCATGCATTATCTGTAAAAAAAAACCCGGAAACTTATGCATTGTGCTCCAGCCTTAATCATGTTATGTCAAATTTTTCTTTAAATGAAATATCCGGAGTGATTTGAGATTTGGGCGTAATTGCATTTGTAAACAAACACGTCAATCGCCAATTTCTCGCGAATGAAAGTTCAATTTCGTAAACTAATAACACTATGAGGTGAAGGAATTGTTCTTCTTTCATTCGGCATAGCTTGTTTACGAGATTGAGGTTTTATTCACGAGAAATCTGTGGTTGACGTGTTTGTTTACAAAAGCAATTACGCCCAAAATCACTCCGGATATACGCTCTTCAAAAATGCGGTTGGTTTTGAGTTGCCAATAATAGAACAGCTCCCGCATAAACGCGTAACATTACTTGACCTTAACAGAAATAGTTGAAAATTGTTTATAATCCATGCTAAACTCTAACTGAAATGGTTACGGAACTTTTCATGAACGCCCGAATAGAAATTGTAATGTAGGAAACATCAGCAGACATCTTCAATACATTAAATTTTAACGTGTATTGCTGTAACCTTAATGTATTCAGACTTCAGTGTGACGTCCAAGTACATCAAAATACATTAGCCTCAAACGTTACATCAGAATCAAACGTCTTGACGATGTAAAATTTGACATCAGAATACATCCAATGACAACAGAACCACAGACAAACAGACATAAAACATTGAATATTTCTCACTGTTAAACATCGTCGCTAAAACACTACGGCCATCTGTTGAGTATACTGTGGTGGGTAGTACGCTGAACAGATGGCGGTAGTGTGTAAACGTCAAACGCAAGGGAATTGGCCATGCGCGCCACAGGTGGCGGTACTACCAACTACGATACTTTTGAATTGATCGTTAAATGCTTGTTCGATGAACAACTTGCGACTGTTGTGTCTGTTTGTCTGTGACAGAACCTAACGTTACATTAGAGTCAAACATCATCACGATGTAATTTGTTGCACGCATAAAACATCAGAATACATCCAATGACAACAGAACCTAACGTTACATTAGAATCAAGTTCTAATCGAACCGTCAAACGCGGTTCCAATCGAGCACACGCTAACTTGAAAGTACCCATTAATGGTTGAAAAAGACCCATTTTGAAGAAAAGTGGCTTAACTCATTAAATGAGTAAATTTTTTACCCATTAACGAGTATCTGTTACCCATTAATGAGTAATTGTTAATCATTAATGGGTAACAGATACTCATTAATGGGTAAAATTGTTTAATCATTAATGAGTTAAGCCACTTTTCTTCAAAATGGATCTTTTTTTACTCATTAATGAGTACTTTCAAGTTAGCGTGCAATGTAAATAAACACGAACACTTCACGAAGAAAAGCGTGGGAAGTATTGAGATTGGTGTTGGATTTAATTGTTGACATTGGTTGTCTTTATTAAGGAGATTTTCAGCCATTTCATTTTCATTTTGGACAGGGAATATTATTGTTATTCATCAGCTAAATTCTCGTTATGTTCTCACGAAATATTTGCTCCAGCACAACGAAATATATCTACATAGGCTCTATTACAAAGATCGGTGTAATTTTTCAAGATAGTAAAATTTGTGAAAGAGAGATTTCACTATAATCGCAAATTGAATAATTCTGTGCAACGCTCTGTAGAATATACCCTCCAATGTGGTATATTTTGTTCCACTCAGAGTTGTCAAAAAATGAGTCTTCAAATACTTCCATTGAATAGCGATACTACCGATACTGTTAAAAAAAGTATTCATTTTACCGTGATGCTGAAGCAGACGACAATCGCTCAAATTAAAAGTCACTTGAAGTAAACACAAAATTGCGGGTTGCCAAACCTTGCAGAAAAAGAAATTAGTTGGCCGTGCAACCAGATTTACTTTTATTTTCTCCACGCGTCTCTTATATAACATCATCTCTGGAGAAAACAACTATTTTGAATGATAATGTTTCTTAACATTTGAAAAGGGCCTATCCTCGGTGATCGATTATCTTCATCGACTTTCTCTTTCGTTTACCTCGGCAACATAAACGAATTTCTCGCTAAGGTCGCAGCACAGTTCGACAGAAGATGATGTTAGCTGGCGCCTGATAGAACACACGCAATGGGAAATACATTTGCAGTCGGGTTATTCGCGAAACAGAAAATCGATGAAGAGAATCGATCAACAATGATAGGCCCTTTTCTCGTGTAATAGAAATTTCTGATGAAACTGGCACACATAATAGGGTAAATGTTTTTGATATTGTTTCGGGATTGCATGAACCTGTTATTATCCGAATTATAAATTACCCAAATAACAGCAGCGCAGCAACCTATATGAAAAAAATATGGAATGTCAATTCAAAACATGTTCAATCCACAGAATCCAGTAAAATCAAAATAAAAACACCGAAAATGTTCACATGTCTTCTCATGTCAAGTGTGTCATCTGCGGAACGGTGCTGGCGTTCGATCGTTCCGATACGTGGAATTTGATTCAGCACCTGCAGGATTATCACCGGCATGATTGGAAGCGATCCTACGATAGAAACCGGACCAGAAAGCATCGCCAGCGTAAAAAAAGTGAAGACATTGTTCTGGAAATGGAATCCCTACCGGTGTTGGTGGAGAGCGTCGATCACGATCAAGACCATGACCACCACGATTGCACGGTTCGGGACGTAATCGAACGTGCCGTCGGTTCTGCGGAGGTGACAGTGGTGGATAAATTTGTTGGGAACTCACTGCCACCGAGTTCGGAAGGTTCGAACGAAGAAGATCGTTTATCCGTGACCAGTAGGGAAGCTTTGGAGGAAAAACTAATCAAAAAGTCGTCAGGCCGTCAAAAGAAAACCATGTACAAACGGATGTACCAGCCTCGAAGGTCGCTTCGATCCGGTCGAGTAGTATCCTATCGAACGACGGTTGAAAACTGGCGACCCGGTGGAATGAGAATCAACTGTCCCGCTTGCGGCAGGAGTCGGCTGCCGGTCGTACGGTCTCATAAGGAGCACGAAACGACATCGTCTACGTGGTCATCGTTCCTGATGTGCTGTTGGCCACTCTGCTGCTTGCCGTGTTGCTTTCCGAAGCCGAAGCGAGAATATTTGCATTGCTCCGCTTGCGATGCCTTTCTGGCGATGTACGATCACGAAAGGGACTGCTTACAGCCGAATTTTGCTTTGTTTGAAGATGGTTAGTTGCGGTTATGGTTTATTAGCATTAAGATGGACGTTTGCAAATATATTTTTAATCTTCCCATTACAACGAATGATTTTTTTATTATTATTTTCAAGTTTTTAGTGGAAGTGTCCAAGCACTCGCTAATCGGAAGATTTGACTTTCGTCTCATCGATTTTGATAACGTATTTGCTTGCAAAAAAAAATTCCACTTTAACTTTATTGAAGTGATATTTGTTAAGTAAGCACCACACGGGCAAAAATATTGTCAATACTCAAAGGTATTGCCGCTAATTCCAAAAAACGTTTGATTTCATGTTTCAAAATTTCACCTTTCCCCTTCTGTTTGAAAATAGATGCAGATAGGGCCTATTCCTCGGCATATTTTGTCAAAGTGGTTGTGATTTGACTCGGATACAACAATGTTAGCGAGGAGCGACTTTCTGTGGATGACCCCCCGAAAATATTCATATTGATGGAAATATTGATGAAACTTCTGTCGTGTGGGGTGCTCTTTAGATATTTGGGCGCCTCTTCCTACTACACTCAAAAAAATTCACACGTCATCAGCATGTGTCACACACACTCAATTTTGCGCTTATTGTGAAACACATCCATTTCATGTGTGAATCTTATGCTATGGACCATGCCTGAACACTATGGATATGAATTGTGATACACTTGGATTCTATGTGCCTCATATGGTGATATCAATAGCTTTGCACATCATAGTTCAACATTCTATAATATTCTACTTTATCGACTTCTAGTTTACCGACTCTAAAAATGAATCGACAAATATATAAACAAACCTTCCAGAGGCCAGAGCTTTCACATATCTTTTTAATGGGTCTGATTTGGGATTCAATCATGAACTGTTGGGATGTGCTGCTGCCGGAGTCCTCTTTTGATCTCACTGTGCCACGGTTGTTCTCATATATGAGGCGGGTTGATGGGATAAAGTTACAACTCTTGTTTTCGATGTTTACCTTTCTGAGCAAGCAATTCACATCGCATTGAAATGCAAAACACTTTAAATCCATCTGTTTTGAACAGTAGTGTGATTCAATGTGCAATACACTTGAATAGATAGTGAAAGATTTTCAACATTTCAAAGTTTGAAACACTAGAAATTAACGTGTATAACACATTGAACCAAGGTGAAATACACTTAAAGTAAATGTGATTGTGCATTTAAAAAATCAAGTGTTTAAACATTTCGATCAAACGTGTGCACTCAAAAAATATTGAAATCTAAATAAATGTAGTATAAAAGTTAAGCTAAATCCTTGGCTAAATCGCAACTCTCCGTACCGACGCAAAGGTCGGTATAAAGGGAGAGAATGCAAACTTAGTATAAAAATGGTTTATGCGTGCCATAGTATAAAATCGAAATATACTTTCAATGCATAGATACGGTTTATTCGAGAGAACGTACTTTTCGCTTCTTTATTTTATTTATGGAAAATATTATTGTTTTCAAATAAAAATAAAAATTGTCTCAGGAAGCTTTTTTAATTAGTTTTTTTTTTATGAATATTATTTAAAAAAATACTTACAATTTCGATGCTGCCCAGCAGATCACAGTCGCAGTAGAAATCCGCCGAGACAAAGCTCTTGACCAGCACGAAGCTCCGAAGGGAATCCAGATGGTCTTTTTCCTGTCATTTTAGTAAACACTGATCGAATTCCACTTCGTTATTCGGACTTAGTATAGTTTTGACGAAAATTTTAATCGAACCAATGTATACATTTTGTAAAACCATAAAATGCATAAAATTTAATCAATATTCTTTTTGTAATATTTTTGAGTGTGCAACTTTTTGAGTGATTTTCAAACCTAGGGTGCACTGAAAAAAGTTTTCATTTAGTTTCTATTAGGAACGCACATAGTATTTTTCGAGGGGGACGACTCTATCTACGATGCAGGAAATATTGTGTTTTGCTGTGGCTAGCTGCGCGTACGCTGAGTAGATATAAAGAAGATTTATCACGATTTTGAAGATTTCCTGCAAAAAGATGATGCGCGATGCAAGTAGATGCGAGAAATGAAAGAAGATTTTTCGAAGATTTATTCGCTAGTGTGAGATTTTTTGACCATCTAGAATTGAGGTTTAGATGTGTATTTTTCCAAAAAACAAAAAATACCTGAACATCACACAGCATTAGAAATTCTATATGAGAAATCACATAGATTTCATTGGACACATAACGTTCATGTGATTTAGTGGTGCAATTTCCAATTATGGGATCACATGAAAGCTATGTGAAATTCACATGGATATTTTCCACTGGATATGTGATTTATTTTATGAGTGTGTGTTCCAATTGGTGAATTTCCACTTAAATTTGACAGCTGGAAAATTTTCAAATAAACCTGCTATACACGGCGAATGAGAACAATCCAAATTTGAGTTTAGTTCACTCATAATCGCCAAAAGTGCAGGAACTCAGCGATGAGTAAAATTTGTCCCATGGTTTCCTGTGGAAAACCTAAGTCTCGGAGTAGTACCAATAGACAGAGTGAATTCAATCTTTACTTTTCTCAAATTCGGGAATTTTTCCCTGGAAAATCCTGGAAAAACCTGGGAAAACATGAGGCAAATTAACTCATCGCTGAGTTCCTGCACTTTTGGCGATTATGAGTGAACTAAACTCAAATTTGAGTCGTTCTCATTCGCCGTGTAGCAAATATGGACCAGTTAGGTCTGTGCCACAAATGGGAAACCTGCTATAGAGATTTTCGAGTCCGGTTGTATTGGTGCGATATGTGAGAGGGTGTTAGTAAAAATCCGAGGAAAATACATAACGAGCCTTCTTCGTTCCTTTATTTAAGGTTCAATTTACTTTGATGCTTTTTGGAAAATTTCAAAAGCAGTTTTTTCCAACGCATTATTTCAGATAGCAAAAAGCTCGCACTATTCGATTCCTTTTGATATTTTACACAAAATGATGCGAGCTTTTTGCAATCTAAAATAATGCGTCGAAAAAAACTGCTTTTGAATTTTTAAAAAATGCATCAAAGTAAATTGAACCTTAACATCGGTTACTGTTCCGCAATCTAGTGCCAATCCCCGACGGACAGCTACTGCCATCCATTGACGTCAATTGAATTTGCAGGAAGGCAACTTCCACACTTGCGTAGGATATCGCACCCATTACACATGGGCCGAGACCAACGGCTTTACTTCCCTTCCGAAGGAAGACGTGACCAGAGTTTTTATGCCTCAGAAAAATCCCAGCGACCTCGGCTGGGACATAAGTATCTCTGTAAATATTGAGTGAGATCTTGCATTGAAAATGACATCTGCCAGCCCTGCGGTTATCGCTTCACGGTGAATACGAAGTGAAGTGACAAGTTGTCATTCACGGTGAAGTGATTCCCGGGCAAATCAAGTGAAACCCGTGAAAGGCCCAACATTTTGCTTTCAAACTCATTTTGACAGATCTAATTTCATACATTTTTTAGATTATTCAGTGGAAAATAATGAACAACTTCACACGGCGAGGCCCTCGCTAGTGTGCGTGCGTTCGTATCTAATCTCGATTGTACGAGAATTATTTCTGACAGACCAGGAATCATCTTTGTGAAACACCTTCTGAAAAATTGCACGATAAACAACAGAGGGATTTTCGAGCATTAGAATTTATTTTCTATGCGTTAAATTTAATTTTTTCCCTACAACCGTTCCCGTGCTGCAATTTTTTTGAAAAATTTCAAGGGCATTATTTTGAAAACTTAACAAGCTAAAACCATAGAGGTAACTCTAAGACTAGTAGGTCCCGAAGAAAATCATTATTATTTTTGGCTCACTCAGTACCAGAACAACGGTCCCAAGCAGTCCCAAGCTATTTCACTCACCCCTGCATGTTCTGCATGAATCCACACACCCCTGATGTTATCTGTCAAACTTTCATAGCGAATCAAAACAAACATAGTGTAGTAATAGAATTTCAACTAGAATAGGGTACGTTAATCGTTTGCTTGGGACCAATAGGCTACTAAAGTGGTGAGCCAATTTAAAATCGTTAGTTTCGTATTGATTGTTGCTAAAACCATAGAGGTAACTCTAAGGCCAGAAGGTCCCGGAGAAACGAGCTCAACTTTTTGGCTCAGCTCTGGTACTATCTTCGGTCCCAAGCTAATCGATGCACCCCTCGAAACATAGGAAAATCCACGAACCCCTCATTTTATCTGTCAAACTTTCCTAGCGAATCAAAACCAAACATAGTGTAGTACTAGAATTTCGACTAGAATGGGGTACGTTAATCGATTTGCTTAGGACCAATAGGCTAGTCAAGTAGTGAGCCAATTTAAATCGTTTGTTTCGTATTGATTGTTGCTAAAACTGTGCCGATAACAAACAATTATGCATTGTTTGTTGTAAATTGGAGATGGTCGACTTTTTCCGATTCCTCATTTGACGTGGAACTGCTCGATAGTTCCGCAAACTTCAGAATAGTTTTTAAAACTTCAGGGCCATTCGATTAACTTCAGAAAAATAGTAGAATATTGCATATGTTGGCAGTCCTATGAACGTCAGATAATTTGAAGGTACGAGAACTTCTGGAAAAAAACTGTAGGGTAGTTATGAGAACGTCCAAAACTACCCTGAACTTTTAAAGTCCTTTATATTAGGTTGCAATAGCTTCAGGGCAGTTCCATGGATTTTATGCAATCGAAACTTTATTGAATAGCGAGCATAAGGCCTGTACTCGAAAAAAAAATGCACCAGACAAAAGTGTTCGCCAAAAATTTATTTTAAGTCGGATTTTCTTGAAACTTTCAGGGAATGAACTAATACAATGGATTATGTTTCGGCATAATGACTTTATTCAATTTCCTTTCCATCGCTGAAAGCCCGCACCTTTCCCTTAAGACCCCTCATTACATATTTTGCAATGGTGGAGCCGACCTTTTTGGTCACTTTCATCCATTCTTTCTTCAACTCCAGCTCGTTCTTAAACACCTTGGACGATTTTCGAACTTTGGCCTTCATTATGGCCCAAAAGCTTTCCACCGGACGAATCTCTGGTGAATTTGGGGGATTGGCGGTTTTTGGTACAAAAACAACGTTATTGTCTCTGTACCAATCCAACGTCGATCGCGCGTAATGGCATGATGCCAGTTTCGGCCAAAATAATGTCTCGCCTCCGTGGGACCGCAGGAAGGGCAACTTTCGCTGTTGATGGTACCCATTGTGATGTACTCAGTTTACCGCATTGGCATATGGCCTGCCAGAGCAAGTAATTTTTGGCGAATTTGTCCACTTTCTTCTTCCTTATGTCTTCCGGAACATCAAACCGTGATTTGCCAACGTAGAACTCCAGCCCCGGTATCTGCTTTGCGTCTGCCTTGATGTAGGTTTCGTCATCTATAACCACACACATCGGTTTCATTAACCACTCACGATACCCCAAGTAACAATTTACAGTTGAAGAAACGCTTTCGTTTTGATTTTGTTCAGCTGCATGTTGAATAATAATTGCACAATGTGTTCACCACAACTTTTATAAAACCCTTGTTTACACTGGTTTGGAGAACCTATACAACTGCAACACAAAGGTGTTGTCTAACGTATTCAGTAAAACGTTTACCCAAAATCAATTTCTTGTTGAAGAAACGCTTCCATTGTGATTTTAATCAACTGCATGCTGAATAATAACTGTACAATTTGTTTATTACAACTTCTGTAAAACTCTTGTTTACACTGGTTTGGAGAACCTGTTCAACTACAGCATTATATGTATACGCGGTATAGGAGTAGAAGCAACTTTTATACAACGTTTATAGATACATATTTAAACTCAAGCTTTATTATTTTGGTGAAAGCTCTTATACAACGTTTCTAGACACTTCTTGACAGCTGCTTTGAAATTTAGTAGAGAGTAAACCTGAGAGGCGTTTGTTGCACTCTTTTATGACTCCTAAATAATCATTGTACAGCAAGCGGTGAAAAGCGTTTATAGCACTTTTCAATGACTCCTTAACAACCGGATAGAAGCAACTTTTATACAACGTTTATAGATACATATTTAAAGTCAAGCTTTATTGTTTTGGTCAAAGCTCTTATACAACGTTTGTAGACACTTCCTGACAGCTGCTTTGAAATTTAGTAGAGAGGAAACCTGAGAGGCGTTTGTTGCACTCTTTTATGACTCCTAAATAATCACTATACAGCAAGCGGTGAAAAGGGTTTATAGCACTTTTCAATGACTCCTTAACAACCGGATAGAAGCAACTTTTATACAACGTTTATAGATACAAATTTAAACTCAAGCTTTATTGTTTTGGTGAAAACTCTTATACAACGTTTGTAGACACTTCTTGACAGCTACTTTGAAATTTAGTAGAGAGGAAACCTGAGAGGCGTTTGTTACACTCTTTTATGACTCCTAAATAATCACTATACAGCAAGCGGTGAAAAGCGTTTATAGCACTTTTTAATGACTCCTTAATAACCGTTGTGTAAGTACTCACAATATTCACAGATTAAAATTAGTTTAACAATTGTCGTGGTGCGCCAAAATAATTGCTTGTACAGTTTTTATTAATTTAATTTATTTGTGCACATTGAAAAAATATGTAATTATGCCATAATTCACATTCTGTGATCATGGAGGAAGTAGTAACAAGTATCTGTTTAATCTTTGATTGATATTCTTTCAATTAATCTCTCTAATCATTAATTGAGAGAATTTATCTAGAAATGTTATCGTTGATTATATGATATATGTCTTAAATTAATGTTTGCATTTATTAATAACACCTATACATAATTTACCTCTACTCCACCAAAGGTTTCTCGAAGCAAGATTCGAACTCATGATCCCGGATTGCCAGCCGCTTCTGTTTCCATCTGCTCTATTCTTGAATACATATTTTGATCATATGAGAGAAGTATATCAAGCTCATCTTGAGTGACTTCTCTTGCAGTCGAATAATCATTGCCTTATGGTTATATAAACATGCCTATCACTTGTGCTATTTTTAGCAACAAAATTGTGGTTGGTCGAACGTAAACAATCATTTAAGAGTGCTCCAAGCAGATTTTGAAGCTTTTAACCAAATGGCAATACAACTACATTCTTGTACAACTCTGGAAGCTATTATTCAACGTTTGATCAACTCAGGTGTTGTATAAGAGCTCCCAATTGTTTGTTTTGATGCGTTTATTCCACGTTCTGTATAACTCTTGTGAATCAGTTTAACTAAGGTGCTATAAAAGTTATCGTAGGTCTTATAAAGCATATAGTTAAACCGAACGTAAACAATCATTTAAGAGTGCTCCAAGCAGATTTTGAAGCTTTTAACCAAATGGCAATACAACTACATTCTTGTACAACTCTGGAAGCTATTATTCAACGTTTGATCAACTCAGGTGTTGTATAAGAGCTCCCAATTGTTTGTTTTGATGCGTTTATTCCACGTTCTGTATAACTCTTGTGAATCAGTTTAACTAAGGTGCTATAAAAGTTATCGTAGGTCTTATAAAGCATATAGTTAAACCGAACGTAAACAATCATTTAAGAGTGCTCCAAGCAGATTTTGAAGCTTTTAACCAAATGGCAATACAACTACAT
The DNA here is from genome assembly GCF_037179485.1 of Ochlerotatus camptorhynchus. Taxonomy (NCBI): domain Eukaryota; kingdom Metazoa; phylum Arthropoda; class Insecta; order Diptera; family Culicidae; genus Ochlerotatus; species Ochlerotatus camptorhynchus. The sequence goes on along the minus strand of NW_027040604.1, from coordinate 2,266,209 downwards.
TCTTGTACAACTCTGGAAGCTATTATTCAACGTTTGATCAACTCAGGTGTTGTATAAGAGCTCCCAATTGTTTGTTTTGATGCGTTTATTCCACGTTCTGTATAACTCTTGTGAATCAGTTTAACTAAGGTGCTATAAAAGTTATCGTAGGTCTTATAAAGCATATAGTTAAACCGAACGTAAACAATCATTTAAGAGTGCTCCAAGCAGCTTTTGAAGCTTCTAACCAAAAATGCAATACAACTACATTCTTGTTCAACTCTGGAAGCTATTATTCAACGTTTGATCAACTCAGGTGTTGTAAAAGAGCTCCCAATGGTTTGTTTTGATGCGTTTATTCCACATCCTATATGGCTCCTGTCAAACAGTTTAACCGAACGTAAACAATCATTTAAGAGTGCTCCAAGCAGTTTTTGAAGCTTTTAACCAAAAATGCAATACAACTACATTCTTGTTCAACTCTGGAAGCTATTATTCAACGTTTGATCAACTCAGGTGTTGTATAAGAGCTCCCAATGGTTTGTTTTGATGCGTTTATTTCTCGTTCTATATAGCTCTTGTCAATCAGTTTAACAAAGGTGCTATAAAAGTTATCGTAGGTCTTATAAAGCATATAGTTAAACCGAACGTAAACAATCATTTAAGAGTGCTCCAAGCAGCTTTTGAAGCTTCTAACCAAAAATGCAATACAACTACATTCTTGTTCAACTCTAGAAGCTATTATTCAACGTTTGATCAACTCAGGTGTTGTAAAAGAGCTCCCAATGGTTTGTTTTGATGCGTTTATTCCACATCCTATATGGCTCCTGTCAAACAGTTTAACCGAACGTAAACAATCATTTAAGAGTGCTCCACGCAGTTTTTGAAGCTTTTAACCAAATGGCAATACAACTACATTCTTGTTCAACTCTGGAAGCTATTATTCAACGTTTGATCAACTCAGGTGTTTTATAAGAGCTCTCAATTGTTTGTTGGGACAGCTTCCTTGCGCGGGATTTGGCCGCCGTGTTTTGTTGATCACGCCGGTTTGGTGCCTTCCGGACCTTGAATACACGAAGCCCAGCTCGTTTCATGGTTTGCTGAACGAACCAGGCGGAACCTGGGGGCAAGACAGCTTTTGATCATGGGTAAAACCGGAGTTAATTTTGAGTAACTCTGAGTAACTCACGTTGCTCAATATCTTATATACACATAGCAACCTGATTGTTATATTGAAAATAATGTTGAAACCGATGCTGTCAAGCAAAGTAAGCTGACGTGCTTTTTGGAATTTCTGTGTAGGGACTTTTGGGGTGGTTCGATCACACCAAATTTGAGTTCAAGTTCCAGCAAAATGAATTACTGAAGTGTATCCAGCAAAAGCAAGTTTTGCTGTAAAACCAGTAATCGATATTATTTCGCTGATTGTTCCAGCTAACAGAATTAAATGTCAAAATCAAGATCGGTTCTATCGTTGGCTGCTGCGAGCTATGAGATATTTTTTTCAGTCGGTTGAAAAATTAATAAGTGCACACCATAAATTTATCACTAGAAAATCAATAATGCTGCGGAAGTCATGAAGTAAGCGTAAAATTCAAACTTTAAGCAATTTTGTACCAAGGCTCCTTTTTATTTTTACAGTCAGGCGAAATTTCATCGGTAACCCATCAAGAGTGCATACAGCTGCATCGATTTTCGGTATAAATTTGCGCAACCGAAATGCAGCACATAATGTGATGTATTATAAATACACGAACATATTATCATATAATAAACTGTATTCTGATAAAAATGTGATTTATTTAAAACAAAACAAACGAAAATTATTGTTCTTCCAGCAAAACGATTGCCAATTCATTATACTGGATAATCGGTACATTTTGCTGGTTTTTCAGTTAAGTGCTGTCAAATTAGCTCTGGATCAATTTGCTGGCCGTTCAGCAAAAGCATGTTGTTGGAAGGATTGCTGGATTTCCAGCTCGGCAAAATCCAGCAAAATGTTGCTGGTTTCCAGCGAATAAAAATGGGTGTGTAGGTAGGGATTAGGCTAAATTAATTCAATAAATTCAATTCTTAGAGCAATATAGTTCACGTTTATGTATTTTTTAAACTTCCAGAAACTCAATGAAAACGTAATTTATACAACTACATAAAAATAATAGAGTACATACAGGCTGCACGATTTTCAAAAAGATAAGAATACAGTGCCTTCCGATTATTGGTAACATATGATTTTTGCATGTCATGCTACCTATAAATTTATCGAAAGCTTACTCGAAATATTATTCGATCATTCTTTAGGGATTAGACGTTTGATATTTCATGAAATGTTGTGTTCTGGGCGTAACATTGAGGAAATAAACACTGTTTTTGGTTGTTGGTCATGGCATGATTATTAATGTTAAGGTTCCACAAAGGGTAAACAATTTGTTTACTTCTTTTTGAAATATCCTTCGATATTTATTCACCATTAAATACATCCACAAATCCATGTTAATGAGTCAAACTTCACTGAAAGGCATTCAAGCCAAACACAAACGACAAGCCTCGTAAAACCGTCGTGCTGTCAAACCACCACAGGCGCATTTCGTTTGTCCACAATTCGATTTGTTAAACGAGCGATTCGATCTGTAAAATGGGCGAACAGATGCTTCAAACGAAATATGCTGTCAGACGATATTTTCTTTGATCAGCAAATCGAGACTACTTTGATAATTTTTGAGTAAATATGAGTAACTCAAATATACTCGCTGCAAATATATTTACTCTGAGTACAGCTGTCTTGCCCCCAGGGCGGAACACTTTGCCTTCAGAGCTGCGTTGCGAATCGAAAGGTTCGGATTGGGCTTCAAATAATCCAACACCTTCCGGGCCTTCACAGGGTCAGCTGTCTTCGATTTTCGAAAACTTCAGGAAAAAATAACTCCAAGCAACCGGTGGAAACTAACGGTTTTAAATTTGTTCACTACTTGACTAGCCTATTGGTCCCAAGCAAATCGATTAACATACCCCATTCTAGTCAAAATTCTAGTACTACACTATGTTTGTTTTGATTCGCTACACGCTAACTTAAAAGTACCCATTAATGAGTAAAATTTTACCCATTTTAGAGAAAAGTGGCTTAACTCATGAAATGAGTATAACCGACTTTACTCATTAATGAGTATTCGACGAATACTTCAGAAAATGGGTCTTTTTTATTCTTGATGCTTTTTCGTTCATGAGTAAAAAGTATTCATTTTATTGAAAATTTAGCGTCAGGTGCATTCTGCCATTAAATATAAAACCAAGTATGTAGTACCTTTTGGAAAAAAGATAAATAAATATGAATCATTAAAACGCTTAACATTGTTTATTAAACTCGGAATCAGGTGATCGAATTCTGCATGAACCACTGCCGACATATCAAAACCGGGCATCATCTCCAGTATCAGCCGGCGTGTTGCAATATTCAATATTCAATGAGGATGTTCGGGAAAAGAAGTTATCTGGTAAATAATAGTGTTGAGTCTTCCGGTTTACTATTCGGATGCCGAACATCGAATGAGGATCCGGAACCATTCGCTTGTTAATTTCAGTTTCCTTCTCGTAGATCTCCGCTATCCTGAAATGCGACACACTTTTTAGAATATCTTAATTTGTTTGATTATTCCACTTATAATATTTACCTCCAAACAATCGGCTCCAGTTTTTGCCAGGGGGGCAGTGCCGTTCTTTCCACGGTTGCATAAATCACGGAAATCCCGATCACGAAAAATTTCCACCTGATACGCGAAGATGGCGTCACTTTTATAATTAAAACCTTAATGAATATTTTTAACACATTTTTAAGGCTAGAATATATTTTCACAAATGAATAAAATGTACCCGCTTTTCTTTATTTGTAAATATCCATTTTTTGACAACTTAGAATAGATTCAAAAAATGAGTACAAATACCTCATTTAATGGGTACTTTTGTGTTAGCGTGTATGAAAGTTTGACAGATAGAATGAGGGGTTCGTGGATTTTCCTATGTGTCGAGGGGTGCATCGATTAGCTTGGGACCGAAGATAGTACCATAGAGGTAACTCTAAGACCAGAAGGTCCCGAAGAAACGTGCTGAACTTTTTGGCTCATCTCAGGTACTATACAACTTCCTAACTTGAATATGGCCACAGAACAGAAGGGGAAGTGCAAACAAATCGATGAATCAAAAAGTGGTTCGTTTTTCTGCTCAACAAGCAATGTGTTGTGGTAGCGTTCCACATGGGCTTTCTATGTGCACTCACACTATCATAGTATGCTGCCTATCTTAGCTGCAGGCAGAAGATGCCTTCTACCGCTAGGTGCGCTAGTGTTCGCAAATGACAAGTGGAGCCACTTTCTGATCCGAAGTACCACTCGTGTGGTATGGCATTAGAGTCACCGCAAATAAATCTTAGTTTCGACTAAAAAATATTTATTTTTTTTATTCGAAATTGGTTGGAAATGGAAAGATAACACATAAGATGATGGCATTATTTTTGGAGTCTCTCCCATCTTCACTATCACCACTTAAAGTCTTACTGCCACATCATAAACACGTCGTACTAGCGCAGCATTGGATTTCACTTTTGTAACCGCAAGCAAAAAATGAACCATGTCGAACGACGGTATTCACTCCGTGTAAACGACTTCCGGACAGCCGTTCCCACGTTCGCCAAATATTGATTTCACAGAAGAACAATAAGGTCCCTGCTCTGCTATAGCACGACCCAGTCACTCAGTGACAATAACACAGAGTGGAGCAAAAACGGAGAAGGAAACAAATAACTGCTTTTCCTTCCACACGTTCTATCCGCCGAGAAGAAATACAAACTTGGTCCATTGGTAATGAATTCGGGACAACCAGCTAGCGCATCAGGACGCTTTTATCCTAAATGAAACTTGACCAGGCCAGGAAGTGTATTATCCATAATCGCTTCCGGATTGCTTTCCATTAAACGAAAAAGCGAACAAGAAAATGGAAAATTTAATTTGTGTTATAATTTTGGAAAACACTCATTACGAAGCATATCCTCTATATTCTACAAGTATTGCTCCGTCGCTTGCTAGGATCTTCGGACACCTGTCTAATTGCCTCCTGGCGTTCATTAGGAGTCATACCGTTCCAGCTTCTATTTCACTGTCACCACCAGGCTAGTGCGATTGGAATCAAGCTCCCACTCCAACCCGAACTCACCTCTCCCAAAACTCTACAGATTTGCCACTTGAATCGAGAAGTGCCCGTGCCGAGCTAAAGTAAATGAAAAAGATTCATTCGTCTGGCACGTATATTATAACCAACAACTGGACCGCACCCCCTCGATCCTCGTCATTGTCGCTTTGACGAACCATAATTGCGGTAGTCCACTTTTGTTGGGCACCAAATTGCAGGGGTTTGGCTCCCAATCCGCAATCAATGTCCCATGCTTTCACTGCTGCCGCTACTCTGGTTCTCTGCAATATGTAGGGGAGGTCCTCCTGCCTGAAAGTGGGTGTGAAGTGGTTTACTTTAGTGTCTCTCCTTCTCCATAAAAGTGCCGGATGCTGCTGCTGCCTGCTACTGGCAGGGAACCCGGCTCCTGCTACCAGCAGATCAGAGGAAATGTAATAAATATATACGTTCCTACACAACACAGGAGTGTCTGAACAGCGGCGATGGGGGAAATTATTGTAGTTAGTTCTTGCTATATTTTCATACGAACTTTCCTTTTTCCTGTAAATTGTGTGACCGTTTCCGATTCCAATTGGATTCGAGAAGGAATGGACGCGGATTAAAGTTGGCTGTGGATAAATGTGATAGAGGTAAAATGTCAAAGCCATAAAGAAAGGAGGCTTTGGCGAGCAACGTGTTCGATTGTTGGATTACAGATAAGGCTTGCAAAGATGGTTGATACATTTATATGGTTGTCTTGTTGGAACCTGCCCTTAAAAGAACTTGATTGCTCTTCGACCTGCAAAAACCGTGTATCCTGATATTTTATTTAAAAATTCTTCTTAAGATTAAATGTACCTAACAACCCGGGTTCATAGGTTAAAACTCTAAGCTTATGGAGAAGTCAAGAGTAAAAAATCCAACCGCAAATATAGTTTAAATTTATAAACACCCGAAACGTACCAACTGCTTCTTGCAACTCAGTTCGCTTCCCGAATAAAAAACAACCTGTCAGCAAATACAAATGGGTGCAAATTATCCCCCTGACGTCTGCATTTCAAAGCTCATCGATCTTCATTTGTGCCTGCCATTCGTCGATAGATGGCACTCACAAATTGAAATCGTTCGCGGCTTCCAAAGAACCCCTCCTCCACCAGCACAAACGGTCCGCTCCAATTTTCCTTTAGGGTATGCTTTTCTCCGATGGTAGGTACACTGCATTCTCAATCCAAAAAAACGAAAACAAATTAAATCCTTCTCACTTTTTCGCTTGGCCCGCCCTTTCCCTTTTGTGTCCTTTCTCAAACTTTGTGTAAATTTTTATAGTCCTCCACTCATCCACCCACCGCACTCTGATGGGGAACGGAAAACGAATGATAATAACGAAAAGCACACAGCCCTGTCAGGAAAGCTTCAACTTGCATTTATTTTCATTTTTACGAATCTCTTTAGCGCTTGATTTCTTCATTTTTATAACACCATCCACCGGCCCCTCCACCCCCAGCCCACTCAGACTGACAGTCTCGAGATGGGGATGCATGATGTTCGATTATCATCGCTCACACAGGCTCAGGCGGTGCGGAGTCAGTGGAGCAACAGGAGAATCCATCAGCGGACGAATCGAACACAGCAGTGGCACAGGCTGCTGGATGGCGAAGGAAGAAGCGGGAAGGGAATTAAATAAATTATTTTTCCTCCCTTTCGACACGGCATTCGATGTGGGTACTCGATTGAGTGTATTTTTTGATCCACTGGAAGTAGCACAAAGGGACAGGAGGAGAAAGCCATCGCCGAAATTGTAAGTGACGCGAATTTAAATTATCGTCGAAGTTTATACTGGTGCTGTTGTTGATTATCATTCAATTTGGGAACGTCGAACGTTTCAATATACCCCTCCCCCCCCCTCCCATGGAATGCTAGGATCTAAGGGTTTGGGGAAGGACGGTAATGGGTGCTCAGCTGGAGAACAAATTGGTAAAAGTGAATGGAGTGGGTTGAAAAATAAACCACCACTTCAATGAGGAAAATATTGGCCCTCAGGAACGATAATATTAGCGTGAAATAATTGAATTTTAGAGTTTTCTCTATAAAACGTTTGTAAATAATAGAAAAAGCAATTCATTTATGAACAAAGGTAATTGCTGTTAGATATTTTTGCAAACAGTGACAGATAGCAGACATGTGGCGGTGCCAGGCAAAGGTGTTATATCCTAGACAAATGGTAAGTTACAAATTCGCTGTTGTCGTCGTCGTAGGCGCCGTCGTATTCGCCGTCGTATTCGCCGTCGTATTAGCCGTCGTAGTCGCTGTCGTAAGTATATTTAAAATTAACCATCAGCCGCTAAAACTATATGAATTATCGCGTATTTCTGTTGTTCATTACATACCAAGGGAAAACTTAATCATTTTTTGCCGTGGAGTGCTGTGGTTTTGAGATCCTCGATAACCCTAGAGAGATCGGTTTTGCTTAATGAGCAGAATCTCACACAGCACAATAAACCACCATCGTTGGGTTCCGAGAGCGTAAAGCGCAGTTAATAACCAATAGTTGAATTGTTTAAACGATGAGTTTCGGAAAGGCTGTATGCATGATCCAGTTTGGAAGACATTCTTGGCTGCTTTCAGTGACGTCGCTTCATTTGAATAGCTTTTTGTTAAGTCGGTCGTAGATTGTGACTATAGAGCAACCGTTTTTGCTTAATGAGTAGAAGATCATGGGTTAAAACCACAGCCTCATTACATAACTGAGTTGATCTATCATTCAGGCCACTATTGCAGAAAATTATTAATAACAGAAATTGGAGGAACGATTCAGAAAAGTAATAAGTATATTTAGACCAATGTGACGTACGCCTGATTCGGTTCAGAAGACATTGTTAACTACTTTGGAGAATTTCATTTCATTGTAATAGCTTCTTGTAACCGATAATGAACGATCTTTGGTCGTGACTTCTTGTGATGTAAGGGGCACGGTGGCCTTAGAGCGACCGTTTTTGCTTACTGAGCAGAAGATCGTGGGTTAGATCCCAAGCTCCTTTACATTACTGAGTTGATAGGGTTGCGTCATTTGCTTAACAGGCTTTAAAAGATCGTATCGATTCCCAACTATTATCAATTCCCAAACCTCAAAAGATGGCTTGCAATAAAAAATTCACTCACAGACCTTCCGGAAAATCATTTTTCGGACGGGATCATGAAGTTGGAAAATCTCTGGAATAAGTGTATTGACCTAAAATAAAAAATAAAACATTAAAAAAAAAAATCATTCCCAAGGAGGTAACTTTTCACCAGGGTTACTTCCACTATGCTAATTAGTACTTGTAAGTTACAAGAGGGGGTCATGAAGTATAGGTTTGACACATAAAATCTGTCAAAATTGCTTTCAGTGCGTCACAGTCAGCGATTTTACGACTCGTGAGTGCTCGCTCTGAGTGAACGCTCACGAAACATAAGATCTTTAATTGTGACGCTCTCAAAGCGAAATTGACAGGTTTTATGAGTCAAACACATACTTTATTGCATCTAATGATTGCATAATTCCGAATAATATTTTTTATAGCAAGTGAGTGGAAGCAACCCTGCTTTTCACCCCACTTAATATGGTCGTCAATGCTCATTAGACTGATGCAAAATTTGACTTTTTCGCTCCACAATACTTAAACGATTCCAAATTGGATCCTGACTAACCTCTCAAAATTTGAACCCATTTGGTGAGAAACTGAGATGGCACAAACCATTTGAAGTTTGTATGGGAATTACTATGGTAAAACCAAGATTTTTGTTCATGTCTATCTAATAATTCACCATATCGGTCTGCTTCCAAAGCTTTCAACTGTACTTGTAGGAAATTTTCCCAGCTACAACTTTGCTCAAGACCACTTTTTGATTAAATGCAAGGATCGAAAGTTATCAATGGTTCAATGCGCTGATGTCTTATGATCATGCTCAATCAACTGCTCAGCAGGCAACATTGGTGTTTCTGGGGCGTTGAATAGGACACAAAAATCATGGCCACTATGTCACACTGCAAAATACAGTGTTGCCTACAGAGCAGCTGCTTGATCATGTCATAAGTTTACCAATCTCTTAAATAATTAATAACTTTTTCCTGTCTTGTTTTACATAGAAACAATCTTGAGCAAAGTTGTAGCTGAGAAAATTTTCTTTAAGAATGGCTATCGAACCGTTTCGCAGCTCAATATGGAAAAAGACTAGAAGGCAATGAACAAAAAGTTGAGATTTCCCATAGTAATTTACATGTAAACTTCAGATGGCTTGTGCGAAGTCTGTTTCTAACCAAATGAGTTGTAACTTTGGGAGGCTAATCAGGACCTGATTTGAAACCATTTAAGCACTGTGGAGCGAAAAAGTCAAATTTTGCATCAGTCTAATGCTCATGCTCATGCTCTCAGAAAAAGTAATTCATTTTTCACGGAGCCATTCCTAGCTCTGCGCCTGGTTTTGTAACGTCATGGGTCTTGTAAATGTTTTTAAAATTGAGTCTATGAAACCTAAGAGAAAGAGGAGGCAATAGGGGGCCTTTTATGAACCAATTTTCTGTCAAACGTGAACCAACACCTGATTAGTCGGGCGAACGTATAGAAACGCGAGAATTTTAACAACGGGGAATATATTTTCTTGTATTTACCCGGAAAAAAATAACCATACAATTACCATGAAATAAAATACAGTTACAACGAAATCTATTGTCAACAATCTATCTAATTTTACGTATAATGTACAAGAAATTTTAACATATTGTTATTACAATAGATGTACAATACGTCCCATATTGAAAGGATTTTCAACAATAGAACAACATTACAATTTACGGTAAATGGCTTAAGTTTGTTCGGGAGAAAGTGATTTTTCGTACACGGATAGAAATCTCCTTATACCTTTTGGCAAATTTCTATTGCTGATTATTCATAAAATGTATAAGTCAACTAATAAGCAGACGCCTTGCAAAAAGTTAATGAAGATCATGTGTCAAATGAAATGTATAATCGTTCACACATACCTTTTATGCATTCTTATATGACCAATGTGGTTTGTATTATGGAATGTATAAGGCTGATGTTTTGGCAAAAATGTATAAGTGAAAAACATGAATAAAATAATGGATTTTCGTTCCATTGTAGATTTCCCCATTTACTAAAGATTATGTTGTGGAAATAATAAATTCTATGGTTATTTTATTGTTGTATACAGTACGATTTATTGTGAATACAATAAATTCTATTGTATGGTTACAATACATTTCATTGTACCTCTAGGGTACTTTTTATTACGGGTAGGCAGTCGAGTGGGTCGCCCATAGTGAAATTGTTTTTACATGGTCGTTTTCGCGAGAGAAGAAGAACACGTGACAGACAAAAGGAAGTCAGTACCAGTCCTCTTCCTCTAAGTGTGAAGCTTTTCAATAAATTAAAGCTGGAAAACGTCACTTCTGTTCGAAATGACATCTGTACGGAGATGAAAAGCTACCCAAAATTAAGTACTTTTCCTTCAATTCCCGGGTTCAGCCCAATAACCCAAATTTAAGTAAATCGCATATAGTTTCAATTTAATCAAGGAGTTGGTCACTCCACACAGTGTGCCCAAAATATAGATGGGCACACCTGGGCACTTTTATTGACACCCATGGTTAGAAATTTTCATGATATTTTAAGTTACTGATAACACTGTACCATATCTGCGCCTGCTCTGTGCATGTGTCAAAATGTTAATCATTGTTGTTGACCCAATCCAATTTTTGGATTCATAACTTCAACCGTGAATTTCCGGCGAAGTTCTGCCATGGATTCCTCATATGTTCAAAACATTAACTAAACATCGGTCAAAAGTCAACGCGGTATGCTATGGCGATTACAGTTGCCAAATACAACTGTGAGCTGGGAGTAATACTGGAATTCTTCCGGATGGTGCACTGGAGCCGTTACCGGAAGACTTCTATATCGGAGAACCTCCACTCAAGACTATCGAACTGTTCAAGGTGCGGAAGGCTTTGGTGTATCAGAACAGTTTGATTGAAGCTGGGGAGGGGGTGGCATCGTTCCGGAAGCTGATAGAAAATATGACCATGAACGGACTGCTACTGGTCATAATGCCGATTCGGAATGTGATTAGTGAATTGGTTTGTGGGGAGAGTGAAACCCTTAAAGAGGAAGCGAAGGGAACGTTGAAGACGTTCCTAGATCGATTTGGGCGGGGAGATTCGTGACGGAGCTGAAATCACAGCCGAAGGAGGTTCAGTGGAATTGTAAGATGTTGATTGGTCAGCTGTTGGGCTTGAAGGTGAGCTCCTGAAAGTCGACACCGGTGAGTTGGTTGAAGGATAGGTTTAGCTCTCGGACACGACCCTGGTAACCCAGTGCTTGAAATAGAATATTTATAGGCTTGGCGGAGAAGAAGTCCCGGCGAAGTGTAAAATGGTTCCCATGGTGCCCAGCGATTGGAGTATGCTCGGTAAGCAGTTCAACATCGCGATGTTTGCAATAATCCTTGTAGAACTGATCCGAACGCAGTTTTTCTGTTGGTCCATAGGGTTAACTACCCCAATTTCAGCATATTAAGCATAACTCGCACTTAGTCTTTCTTAATCTAGCGTAGTTTAGCACCAAACGGATTGTTATTACTACTGATGACTTTCAAATTAATTTACCTTTCCGTACGTATCGTAATAATTGATAAACAGAAACCAATCGTTGAGATATTGTCAAAAGTCTATCATTGTTTCTTGACGCCAAACTCGGTCTACGGATTCTAAACTCGGAATAATGCATTAAAACGCCAATGAATTCACTCGGCCTATCGGATGGAGATAAAAATTGATTCGGTCGGAGCGCTTCTTTTGTTTTTGAGAATAATGGGTGCAAACCGCGTTCTCATTGACTTCGTTCGGTAGCTTATTAACTAAAGTATCGTACCAAACGCATAATTGACTTGTTAACTATGAAATCATGGATTTATTTGAAGTTTTCTGCTCGATAGGCCCAAAATGGGCGATTAGGCCGAAGTAGTTCTCTACCCTATTTAAATACATTTGTCGCTTCTGAATTTTTGGCTCCCGTTTGACAGTTCCCACTGGCTTCCAAGTGAGAAGCACATTGAGTGAGTCCGCAAGTCCGCAGTGTAGATACTATAGATTCCATAGATATGCGGAGGCAAAGTATAATGTAGCCAAACGAACTGTCAGTTAGTGTAGCCAAACGAGCATGACGTCATCATAGTGTTGTTTAAGGGAGAAGTATTGTAATATTATAAGCACAAAACGCTTTCCACACTCCACATTCCGATTTATTTCGCGGACAACGGAAGAAGGAAAGATAAAGCAAACCATTTCTCGCTTCATTGTTGCAAAGATTTGCTTTGCACTTCATTTTGAACTTTTGTGCACGAAACAAAACAAACCTGCGCAACGAAGAGCTCTATGATGGCATGAACTTTTTTTTTTACAGATGCCAGTCACATCATTTATTTTTCATGGCTGCCAAAACAACTTTTTGTGCCTCCGCTTATCTATGGAATCTATAGTATCTATAGTCCGCAGTACTCAGCCTATATCAACCTGGTCTATACAGGTGTGGAGATCTAGCCCTGACGTATGTGTTGGTAGAGGGAAAAATTGATTATTGTATTACTCGAGCCCTTTAACAATATGCTGTCGTATTTCGGATGATTTTCTTGTAGTTGAATTCGTCATCAACTGATGAGCTGTCCTCCAAATAAACGATATTTTTTTTGTAAATTGGTTGTAAAACATACAGGGATCAGAGGACAACAATTTAAGGGTAGGATGACTTGCAAATTCTTTAGATTAGAATATTAATTCGATCGGAAACTTCCTCCACCACGAAATAGACAATCTACGGTTTCTACGCTTTATCAATGTTCGTACCACCTATGATAGCGATGGCTATGCTTCCACCTCGTTTGTCTGCTCAGAGCAGTAAATGACGTTCCATAGAACTATTTACATCATCGTTTTGAATTATTTGCGTTAAGGGGCTGAACCGATAAGGTGATCCAAGAGTCGTTTCTCAGTGGAACTGACAGCTAAAACTTAGAACAAACAGCTAGACTGTGTGAGTGATCTGGTGTTAATGGTGCTGAATGTAAACATAGAAAAGCAAAAATTCACATGAGAATAAACTGCCAGTTCTACTGTGATCAGTCAAAAGTTCTCGGTAAACAAAAAAGTCAGCTGATGGCAATTGTCTCGTGGACAGCCTGATACCAAATGCATTTCAATTTTCGATAACTATCATTCTGCAGAGAGCATTAAGGCCCAATCGCAATGTGGACGGAAGCGGAACGGAAATGGAAAGTTTGACAGTTGTCACAAATGACATCAAGAAGCCTAACCGATGTCGATTTGGTTCTAACTTGTTTTCAATCCGACAAGTAGGCTTACTCAGATCGGGCTTTTCCGCTGCCGCTGCCGTTCCGTTTGCGCTGTCATTGCGCTTGGGCCTTTACGCATACCAACTGAAGGTCCTATCATTTCTCGCAACAATTTTCTTCCTGTATTCGAACGGAAAATCATCTGATATCAAAACAACCGTCATCCGGTTGCAGCTATCATTCGAAAAGGTGATTTCGGTGTTTCGATTTGAATGGTCTGAGGTTTCATTCGAACACGGTGGTTTGGTACAGTGTAGAGCTGGATTTTATATTACTGTTCACTCCGAGGTTCATTCAACTCAAAACGATGTATTTCTAAAAGACTTAAAATTGGATACTTCGCAAAGAACTCAATTTTGACTGGTTGCGCTGAGGTGCCAAGATGAGTACAAAAGACTTAATTTTGAGTTGTTGCATCATTCACTGATTGTTGTGTTGTTCCTTCAAAACAAAACATTCAATCTGTCAAATTAACTGGGTTGCCAAACATGCCATTATTCACAAGCAAACAAAAGTCACTCCGATGACTGGCACTCCTTGTTATCAGCGTAACTAAGGATGAAGATAACAAAAAAAAAAAAACTATACAATCTGCTATAAAAGTGTAAACCGATTGATTCAACATCAGCTTCTAAACTCACAAATTCTTAAAATGTTTTTTAAATAAGAATCCTGCAAACCCCTTATTGTGCAAAGGGCCAAACTAAGGGGCAAACTGTATAATAATGATAAATATGAAGGACATAAGGGCGTCTTAGAGTACGTCTATGCCTAATGATAATCTGGATTCTGGAACACACACACAACATTTAATATTTATACACCGGAAAAAAAACTGTTCTCCATAGGACAAAACGACAGTCAAACAATTCCATACCCGATTCAAACAATTTTGTTTAATTCAATTGGATTAATTATTCCCGCCACGCTTCCTCTACATTCTTTTTCTATCTGGAATTGACGCTCTTACACGAGCATTCGCCTGCTCTCAACTGAGTGTTTTTGAAACACTTACACAGTTATTAATTGATAACTTTCTGTGTCAACCAATGCATGAATGTGTTTTATGCGTGGCAAGCACAATACTCTGACGAGAAAATTCCCATCTGAAAGATTCCCAAGACCGGACCAGTATGCCGGACGAATTTCAAAATGTAAAAACCACCTTGGATGACACCGGTAAAAAAGACTCGCAAATTGAAGTACGATTTCCACTTCACAAATTACTTTGCGTCAACTGTGTGATGGAGGGAACGAACAGTGACAACCTATTTTATTCATTGACATCAGCATCACATTAGCGCCAAAATTAATCGAAACGACAGAAAAGCAAGGAAAATCAATTTCCCTTAATGTTCGTAATCCAACAATCAACGAAGGAACGGTGCCGACGGTGACAGCCTATAGCGCCACGTGCGTCATGAATCATGGTGAGGAAAATTCAATTTCCATTACACCATTATTACCATTCAGTACGGTTGATTAACGCTAACAAGTAATAAAAATGGAAAACGCTTCCCGGGTACTTTTCACCCTACAAGTATCACTTAAACCTCGCTTTTCCACCCATCGTGATCGCCTTAGCACCGGCCACGGCTTTCAACATTTAACCACCGCAAATTATGTGCAGTGAAGTGATGCTCAGATCGCGCTTTATTATAACGAAAATTTCCTTTCTTAGTACTCACTGAACAACTCTGGCAGTTCAAACAATCCACGGGGCCGTCTTCCTCCCGCCTCGCACATCGCCGCCTTCATCAGTAGAGGAAATAAAATTTTCAATTCTATGCGCCAAAAGCCTACCCCCGAAGATGGTCTCCATTCGCAGCAGCCGTCACCGGCGCCGGAGGAAAAAAAAGTTTTCAAATCAAATTTATGCCATTTCTTGCTAATCTCATCATCATCATCATCATCTCGTCGTCGTCGTCGTCGTCGTCGTCGTCGTCGTCCTCGACGCAGCTAGGCGCAGTAGGCGAATGGTTAATTAGAGGGGCCATTTTCAGCTAATAAGCTGTCACCGCCCTTGGCCCGCCTACTCCGCTTCACCGGGTGGGGTGAACTCGATTTTCTTCCGAACACGCAGGAGAGGGATAAAATTGAATAACTGCCACCGTTTTGTACTTTGGGAAAGTGCTTATTTATGAGACGCAAAAAAAAATGTATTAGATATTAGAGACGTTTTTGATGATGAGTGTTCAGGAAACTTTTACTTCCTGTGATTTGTTCGATTGGCTTTGTTATTATTTTCTTTCACAGGGAAAGTAGAGAAGGGAAAACTTGTTCGACGATTCCATTACGAGATAATCAAGTAGGGGAGAACAGTACATAACGCACCCCCGGGGTAAGACGCACTTTCTCATTTTATTTTGAGTTTTTCTTGGAATTTTAAATCCAATTCTAGGATTTATCATGCAGGATTTTGAGTTCAGATACTATGCTAGAAGTGCTGCTTGATAAGACAACAAAAAATTTACTTAAAAGCCATGAAAAACACAAATGAAAGTCAGCTGGTGCGTTCTGCCCAGGGGGTGCGTTCTATACCATTCTCCCCTATTGGTTCAATTTTGGTAAATGAAGCAGCCCATACAAAGCACGTGTTTGTCGCTTTAATTAAAATCAGGTCTGTGACAATTCGAATAATTGAAAGTTTACAACAAGATTATTAGCTAATTACTTAAAATGATTGTCATATGTGTTTTGAACTGCGAAATCAATCCAGAATATCTTGGCTGAAATCCTACTCACTGATGTATTTCGAGAAATCCCAGTGGTACTTTCCGGATAGTTCCGGATAAGGCTCCGTTATGCAGAACTCTGCCCGTGAAAGCGAAGTACTGAAGGAAATCTTATTATGAAATGGTCGACGTAGAGACTACGTTAAGCTGTTTAGTGAACTTCTAGTGAATTTTTCTTGATATTGATATAAAATACAGTAGAAGTAACCCATGTACATATTTTCGATTTCATATTTAGTAAAACTTGGCCAAATTCATGGAACTCATGAAAATGCAAATACATAGTCTATTACATTTGTTTCTTTAATTGCAATCAGATATGAACATTAAAATAGTTCCCCATCTTATTTTTTTGATTTCTCGAGGAGTCTTCTTGGAAATAATTATTTTTTTCTCTAAAGCAAGTGAACCTCTTCGCCGTGAATGTTGTAAGATATAATTCCTAAAAGATACTTTAATATTCTTCAGTAGCTTCATCATTAGTTTTAAAGAAGAGAGTGATGGTTGCATTTTATTTGTTTACTTTATCAAAAGACGGTACTTTCAATACTGAACAAAATCTTGATATATGTGTCAGCGAAGTAGGGGAAGAAGGGTGATTAAGAATCCCTTTGTTCTCTAATTGGGCCTCCCTTAGCTCAGTCGGTAAAAGCGTGGCTACAAAGCAAGACCATGCTGGACCGAGACGGCTAATACATAGGTGTAACAGTCGGAAGAAGTGTTAGTTTGTTTACTTAAATGAACCATGCCCATTTTGTTATGGCATGTTTGCTATACGAAATGCGCCTCGTGTTTATTAGCGAATTTCACATCAAAGATTGATTAATTGAGTAGGAAATCAGTTTGGCACGGCATTTGTGACCAGCATACACCTTCCGGTAGTATGAAACAGGTCAAAAACTGTTCAAATCCGCAGATAAAATTTTCGTTTTGAATTTCTGTATAGCAAAATAGTGAACTTTTCGTGAACATTAACGGCAAAGAACTCACCAACACTGGGAGACTGTGAGTTCCTGCCCACCTGTTCATTTTCCATCGTGATGCTGGACCATGATTAATTAATCATGTTGACAAGCTTCTGCATTCATGTTCCATCAGATGTCACTGTTGTTGTTTGCGGTGACATCTATAGGAAACTACACACAATCTGTTTTCCTTTAATTGTTCACAGAGGACACTGCAGTGCAAAACATGTCTGGTACCTTTATACATTATAGATACTATAGATTCCATAGATAAGTGGAGGCACAAAAAGTTGTTTTGGCAACCATGAAAAATAAATAATCTTACTGGCATTCGTGAAAAAAGTTCATGCCATCATAAAGCTCTTCGTTGTACAGTTTTGTCAACAATCAATACGAAACTAACGATTTTAAATTGGCTCACCACTTTAGTAGCCTATTGGTCCCAAGCAAACGATTAACGTACCCTATTCTAGTTGAAATTTTATTACTACACTATGTTTGTTTTGATTCGCTATGAAAGTTTGACAGATAACATCAGGGGTGTGTGGATTCATGCAGAACATGCAGGGGTGAGTGAAATAGCTTGGGACTGCTTGGGACCGTTGTTCTGGTACTGAGTGAGCCAAAAATAATAATGATTTTCTTCGGGACCCAGTGGTCTTAGAGTTACCTCTATGGTTTTGTTTTGTTTCGTGCGTAAAAGTTCAAAATGAAGTGCAAAGCAAATCTTTGCAACAATGAGTCGAGGAATGGTTAGCTTTATCTTTCCTTCTTCCGTTTTCCGCGAAATAAATCAGAATGTGGAGTGTGGACAGCGTTTTGTGCTCATAATATTACAATACTTCTCCCTCAAACAACTCCATGATGACGTCATGCTCGTTTGGCTACAATAACTGACAGTTCGTTTGGCTACATTATATTTTGCCTCCGCTTATCTATGGAATCTATAGTATCTATACTATACTTGCATTTAGATTAACATTCGAAGTCCCTCCTTTTTTACACATTCTCCACACAAAATAGCGACGGGGCAGAAAGTATCTTTTTGGCAGAATATGAAAAATAGGAGCGACATCAAATGTTAAACTAAATGCATATATAGAGGTACCAGACATGTTTTGTAATGATAGGTACTCTATTGTGTAATCTTACACAATAGAGTACCTGTCATTACAAAACATGTCTGGTACCTCTATATATGCATTTAGTTTAACATTTGATGTCGCTCCTATTTTTCATATTCTGCCAAAAAGATACTTTCTGCCCCGTCGCTATTTTGTGTGGAGAATGTGTAAAAAAGGAGGGACTTCGAATGTTAATCTAAATGCATGTAAGGGAAATCACAAATCGAGTGTCATAAAAAAACATGGCATGTTGAGAGATTGAGCTCGTGAAAGAGAATTTTCTCTCTCAAATTTGAATTTTTTGGCTCTCTGAGGACTGGTAGGAAACAAAACTGTTTTTGTTCAATTAATTTTCATTCGTTACTTGCACTCTAAAGGTCCAAGCTTAATGCCAGCGGAAGCGGAACGGCAGCGGCAGCGGAAAAGCCCGATCTAAATAAACCTACTTGTCGGATTGAAAACTAGTTAGAACCAAATCGACTTCGGTTAGGCAAACTTGATGTCATTTGTGACAACTGTCAAACTTTCCGTTTCCGTTCCGCTTCCGCCCACATTGCGCTTGAGTCTTAACTTGAGTAGACGTTTCTATCAGGTTATGGACCCAGGGAAGTTTCCATAGTTACGGCCGTTGTTACCGGCCGAAAGTGATTTTTTTTCCTGAAAGTCACCAAAGAAGCGAAGTCATGGGAAGAACTCGGCGTTCCGGAGATAGCATGGAGCCTGAACTGCAGGCCAAACTGGTGGCACTTCAAGTCAGAATGCGCGAGTGTTGAGCGATGAGAGGATTCCAAGCGGCAGTATTTCGCTTCCGGTGGTACAGAAATTCAAAGGACGCAAGAACTACGTGAGCTGGACCTTTGAGATGCGGATGGTGATGATCCGCGAGAGAACCTGGCGCGCAGTAGAATCCCCGGAAGGTGTTCAAGTCGACCAGGATTTGTCAGCAATCATCTGCCTTAGTATTGAACCGTACAACTATAGCCTTGTCCAGCGGGCCAAGACTGCGAAGAAGGCCTGGAACAGTCTGAAAACGGCGTTTCAAGACTGCGGACGATACCGGAAGATAAGCTTGCTGAGAAAGTTGACCAGACAGGAGCTGGAAGATTGTTCGTCCGTCGAGGAGTACGTCGACGAAATCATGTCCACGAGCCACAAGCTGGGAAAAATCTGTTTCGTGTTGGATGATGTGTGGTTGTCGCTGATCCTGCTCATGTGCCTCCCAAAGAACTACGAGCCCATGATCATGGGACTGGATGCCTCAAGTATCAAGCTCACGGCGGATATGGTGAAATCGAAAATTCTTCAAGACGTCGCCATGGATACCAATGTCAAGTCAAGCGGTGCTGCCGGAGCGCTAGCCACTCGTCAATGGAAGTTCCAGAAGAAGAAGGATAAGTCCGGTGTAAAATGTTTCAAATGCGACAAGCTTGGGCACTACGCATCCGAGTGCCAGGTGAAGCTGAAGTCGAAGCCCGAGAAGGGATTCCATGGAAAGCAAACGGCTTTGATGGCGTGCATGAAATCGAAGCTGGATACGAAAGACATGTGTAAATCCGAGCAAGCGCTTATCAACAAGGAAGAAGTCTCGGAGAGCATTTTTGTGGCCAATTCAACCAAAGTTCCTGTTCCGGCCGTCGGCAGCGTCAAACTGGATGCCGATGTAAAAAGTATGTGCAGTACTCTAGATATTGCTGATGTTCTGTTCGTTCCAGACCTAGCGGTCAACCTGCTCTCAGTGAGCCGTATTTGCAAGAAAGGGTACCGGATCAATTTCTCGAGGAACTTTTGCGAGGTAGCCAGCGAGTCCACCGGTAAGATCATTGCGATCGGTACGGAGGTGGATGGGCTATACAAGCTGAAGCAGTTCCAGCCAGCCAGGGCATTCGTGGCAAAACCCGGGGAAAATCTGGAGCTGTGGCATAGACCACCTGAATCTGAACAGTGTGAAGCGTTTGCCGTCAATGGTTGCTGGGATCGAAGTCAGTGGCCAGGACATACCAACGTGCATCGAGTGTGCTGAAGGTAAGCACCACAAGCAACCGTTCAAGTCGGTGAGTAGGCGATCCACTGAATTGCTGGAGCTGGTCCATTCGGACCTATGCGGACCAATGGAGAAGACATCGCTAGGAGGAAGCAAATATTTCATTACCTTCATAGACGATGCCAGCCGTATGACACACACTTACTTCCTGAAATCCAAAGGCATTTGATGCGTTCGTGGAATTCAACGCGTATGTCGAGAAGCAGACAGGCAAATCTTTCAAGCGTTTGCGGACCGACAACGGAACCGAGTATGTCGGAAACAAATTCGAGCAGTTCTTGAAGGTATGTGGCATCCGTCACGAGAGCTCGGTTGCCTACAATCCGCAACAAAAAGGACTTGCGGAAAGGATGAACCGAAGAACGCACCAGATGCTTGCTCTTCGATGCTGGATTGAACAAGCGGTTTGGGCAGAAGCAACCTCATTAACATAACCTTGATTAACAGATCGCCAACAAAAGGTAAGAAAATCACACCAATTGAAGAATTCACTGGAACAATGCCAGACGTTTCAAATCTACGAGTTTTCAGATGTCCTAAAAGTTAATCTGAAGAAATGGGATCCTGGTTGGGTATGCTGACTGTTTCAAAGGATACCGAGTGTACGACCCAACAACGAGGCAAGTATTCGTGAATCGTGATGTGATCATCCTGCGCGAAGAGATGGAGCACCCGGAGCGGACCGGGGAACCAAAGCAGGCAGATGAAGAGAAAGACGCTGAAAGGACGCCATTTCGAGTTTTGGCCTCCGAAAATGATGAAGAATAGAATTCCGATGCAGTTGCATTGCAGCAGTTCAGTGCGCTCCCTCCGCAATCAACTCGGAGCGTTTCTCAACCTACCACGAGGCGCAGAGCGAGGGAGCGCAAAGTACCACGCAAGTATTCTGACTTTAAGGTGACGTACAGTATCCTGCCTCGGAATCTTCCCCTTCCACAGCACCATGCTTAGCATACACAGTTGTTCACACCAACTGCTCATTTTTTAATAACTTTTCACTTAGCTGTTTAAATTTGTTTTTCTTTAAAGTAATTGATAGATCAGAATCATAGTTTACTATAGATATGCAAAGAGTAGGATTATTTACAGTCCGAGATGTGCAGCGAGCATTTTGCACTTCATTTTTACGCAAAAAAAAAACAAATGCAGTTTATTACTAGAATTAAAATCTATTTTTTTTTTACAAATCTATGACAAGCTTAAACTCTATTCTATCTACTGCTTCAAAAAGAACTATGTTACGTAAACTGTGTGCAAAGTTATTAGCAAATCCGCAGTTCGTGATCAAAACTGGGTATGCCTAGCATGCAATTACTTACCTTACCAATCAGGCTAAGGCCTTGTTGTCCTCTGCTGTCCGAAGAAGTCGTCTCCACTCTACTCGATCCATGTCCACAGTTCGCCAGCCTCGTAGTCTGCGAAGGGTCCGCAGGTCACCTTCTACTTGGTCGATCCACCTTGCCCGCTGCGTGCCTCTTCTTTTTGTTCCTGTTGGGTCGCTTTCTAGAACCATTTTCACTGGGTCGTCGTGCGGCATTCTTACGACGTGCCGAGCCCACCGTAGTCGCCCAATTTTTGCAATGTGGACGATGGATGGTTCCCCCAGCAGCTGGTGCAATTCGTGGTTCATTTGCCTCCTCCACGTTCCGTCATCCATCTGCACTCCACCGTAGATGGTACGCAACACCTTCCGTTCGAAAACACCAAGGGCGCGTTGGTCCTCCACGAGCATAGTCCAGGTCTCGTGGCCGTAGAGGACCACCGGTCTAATCAGCGTCTTGTAGACAGTCAACTTCGTGCGGCGGCGAATTTTATTCGACCGTAGCGTCCTCCGGAGTCCAAAGTAAGCATGATTCCCTGCCATAATGCGTCTTTGAATTTCTCTGCTGGTATCATTTTCGGCGGTCACCAGTGAGCCCAAATACACGAACTCATCGACCACCTCGATTTCGTCACCGTCAATCTGAACTCGGGGTGGGAGGCTAACATTGTCTTCCCTAGAACTTCTTGCTTTCATGTATTTTGTCTTTGATTAGTTGATGGCAAGTCCAATCCGTCTAGCTTCAGCCTTCAGTCTGATGTACGTTTCCGCCATCATCTCAAAGTTCCGTGCCATAATGTCAATGTCATCGGCGAAACCAAGGAGCTGGATGGACTTCCTGAATATCGTGCCACTCGTGTCTATCCCAGCTCTTCTGATCACACCTTCTAACGCGATGTTGAACAGCAGACACGAAAGTCCATCACCCTGCCGTAACCCCCTTCGAGATTCAAAGGGACTCGAGAGTGTCCCCGATACTCGAACAACGCACATCACTCGATCCATCGTCGCCTTGACCGATCGCGTCAGTTTATCCGGAAGTCCGTACTCGTGCATAATCTGCCATAGCTGATCTAAGCATGCACAGGACCATCATAATCAAGTGAGGCCAGCGATGTTCCACACTGCGCTCCCTTCACACGAAAAGGAAGAAGATGTTTGACCGCAACACGATTCTGGGCATAGTGACTGGGAGCGCCCAGTCAGAAGCATGTGGAGCAATAATTTAAGTAGCTAGCGAGCCCGAGGAGCTTCAGCAGGCATTGAAATGACCGGACCGCGATGACTGGATCGGCGCAATGGAGGCCGTGCATCGGGCGTTGTGCGATAACGACACATGGGACCTTGTCGATCTACTCGACTCATTCCCAACGGTTCTGAACTGCATGGCAGCTGCATGCAGCAACTCTGCACCACTATGCTGCTCTCTGAGTGTCTCTGTTTTCCGCCGCTTACTGCGAGCTGACGAATTCTCGAAAGCCACAGATGGCCGACCTTTATTTGCCTCCTTTTCCTTCATTTCCACAGAAGTATCCTCGATATAAAACAAAACATCCTCATCAAGCCACTTACTATACTTAGCTTCAAAAGCAGAAAATTTTCTGTGACATTTGTCCCATCGCTCATAAAGCTTGTCTATTTCAGATATATTGAATGGGTCTTAAGCTATTGGTAGTTAGTATTAATAATCAAAACATACCACAAAATGATGAAATTATGCTTCGAACATGTTGAATTATGAGATCCGTTGGATTTGTTGCATTCAATAAACAAACGCAATTCAACACATAAGAAGTGACGTGGTTTTTCTGCTCATCTCTACTAAAAGCTGATTTCTCACGGATAATTTCTAGCAGCTTCCGTCGCGTTGAAGAAAATGGCTTCATTCTATGAAAAACGTAATTAATTCACTATTCAAATGATAAGAAGGGATAAAAAAAACCTGCTAAATTTCGGCTTCAAGCACACGATTTGGATACTGGAATTTTAATCTCTCGAAAAACACGTGCGGACTCACAACCATGTGATTTTGAAAGACCGAAGTTTACACAAAAAAGCAACGCATGCTATGTACGTTGCACCAAAAACGTTATGCAGATTTCGTGGAGAATGGTAGTAAATCATAATTAGGTGGCCAAAAATTATTATTTTTTCGGAAAAATCAATAATAACTGACCTATTATGAAATTTAGTATCCTATAATGTTCAGAAATTTTGTGTGTTTTGATGTTTTGAAAAATTTTGTAAAACATGTTAAGCCTGTAGCAGTTGAATGAACATTGTTATAGAGCAAAAACTTAAATTAAGGGGGTTTCTATAAGAAACGTTCCATATTTCAATAGGGTAAAGAAATGGACACCTAGTGCCTTGAGCAAAGTTTCTTGTTATGATATTTTCTAAAACTTTGCCAAAGACACCGATCCAAAATATGAAACTTTGACAAAAATAAATTTTCGATCTCACTTCTAGGGGGATTAATCATTGATCTGTCAATGTCATAAGAAGGGGCTTTTCATATCCAGAGACTTTCTTCAAGACACCAAATGTCTAAAATGCATCGTTCGTGAGATAATCACTTTTGACCGGGTTTTTACAGATCTGGACCACTGTGATCGCCTGCCACACTAAGTACTTCTTGGCAAATTTGTCGACTTTCTTCTCAAGGCCGGGGATCTACTTGGCGTCCGCTTTAATGTACTTCTCGTCGTCCATTACGATGCATTTCGGCTACCGTATTATGTTTGTCTGTTCGGTTAGGCGCCTTACTTACCTTAAAGGCATGAAGTCCGGCCCGCTTCATTGTAGGCTGGACGAACCAGACGGAAGAATTGACCTTCTTGGCCACATCCCGAATCGTCGTCTGGGTCTCCTTGAACGATTTTACCATACGGGACACGGTCAAATGGTCGATTCCAAACTGTTTCGCGATCCACCTGTAGGACTGGCCTGGAATGTTCACGACCGCTCCCATAATTTTTTGTCGAAGCACGTCTTGCTTGGAAGCCATCTCGATAACCACTTGACATCCTGCACATGTAAACATCACACTCTAAACTAGTTTTGCTCAAACTTTCATTTTTTTACCCATGCAATAAAAAGTGATACACAAAAGAAAGTGTTGCCTTTTTTTCGAGTACAATATTGAACAGCCAATTTACACTACTTTTTCGAACTGTGCAGTGATTGTTTCAAATTTCCGTTAAATAAGTTTAAGATTCTCTCTGGGAGTCCCTTGAAATGTATTTATAACAAACTAGAAATTCTCTGCAGATAAATTAAAATAAAAGCAGGAAATTCTGCCTTAGATTTTCTTTGAAGCTTGCTTCCATAATTCTATTTAAGGGAAGCTTACCGCTCAAATATAAAAAAAATCAGCTTGTTTTTATTTTTCTAAAAATATTGGGAAAAGTAATCAAAAATCAAAGACAATCAGTTTTTTCCAATGTAAATTCTCTGAACAGGTTTTGACTTCATGACCGGTTGGTAATCAACAATATTGAGCTTCCTCTATTTCAAAACCTGGCTACGCCCCCGTTGAAATGAAATAACTTTAAATTCGGTTGAGGCACATTTTTTTTTTTAATTTTTCGAACCAAATAAACTATCCGACACCAGCCTACTGTGATATCACAAATTCAAAATTAAAATCCAGTGCTGCTAATACGTGTGCTATTGTACTAAATAGTAACATACATTTCAGTGGAAACATGTCAAAAGGGTCTAACTCGAAACGTAAACAATGACTTTGAACGTTGATTTCACCGCGTTTTGTTTAAATAGAATGTAGTTGTTAATATTACATTTGAGGTTGAAACCGCTACCCGATGCACTAGAAATAGGTTTGCTCAGAAAATTGACAGAGCATTGCTAACTCGATACCCCCATTTATAACCTGTCATTCAAATGCAGTAACAGTAATGAAATCGCTATTGACAATGTTACATATCAATTTCAATTTGTGATCAACATGTTGAAATAAAAGTTGATTTATAGATTAAATCAACATTGTTCAGAAAAAAAAAAAAAACACACACACACACACACACACACACACACAAAGATACCGAAGGCATTGTTCGTATGATTGTGACACGTTTACGACGGTTGGATGTCACGATTGCATAACGCGTCGCAATCTGACAAAATCATGGCGGAATGGAGTCACGTCCTTTCGTCCCTCGTGGGCCCCACCCTGTCTCTGTTAAACACTCGAGCAGAGTTCAGCCAGTTTCCAAAGTTCAAAATCATTCGTTCTCCGGGAATCGCTATTTTCGTGCCTGGTATGCCCTCCGGGAAATTTGCTTCTCCGTCGAAAAGAGTTGTAAGTGTGCGGCAGATGGGGACACCGGAGTGCGAGGGAGGAGCAATCTCGCTTCTCGTTTCAATTATACTGGAAAATCTCATACAGCGTCTTCATTTCCTTCAAAAGTTCCAATTGTTTTTCGTAAGGATGGCTGGCTACACATGTAGGAAAGGGAGAATCATTATCCTCTGCCAGTCTTGTGATTCTCGTGCCCGAAGCCACAAAACATGTTAACTACGATCGTAATTCCTTCGGGCATTTATTTGCTTCTTGCGCGCAATAAGATTTAGGGAAGGAACGATAGATGGGATGATGCTAGACCGAAAGTGCTTTCTCTTGGGGGATTTAATGCTACTGCTGCCTTGAATAAATGTGTGGCATCTTGTAAAATAGCAATGAGCATTGTAGGAGCACCATATGTTGGAAGAAATCTGTAAACAGCAATAGATACATGTTGTGGTTTGCGTGGTTTGGGATTGAGTGCAGTGTGAGTAGATTTTCATTAGTATGAACGAGACATTTTGGCACCCACCAACAACCGCATATCAAACAGTAAGATTTACATTTGAAAAGGGACTGGACTGGACTTTTCCAATATTGATTATAAATCCATCTGGAACTTATTTGACTACAATGCGGGACGAGGTGCAGGCCGAGGAGAAACTACGAAGATTGCCTACTGCTCTCCGGAGTGAGGAAACAAGAAAACTCCACTCTTTTAATTATTGATGAGTCTGTGTTATTCAAATTCAAAATGTTAATCATTGCTTCCGCATATATTTGCCTGGCTCTCGAGAATCGCTCTCCGACATAAAGTCAAGCAGTTTTAATGAGTGAAATGGGATTCCCCCTGGGAGGGATAGGTGTGATGTAGCTGCTCTGCGTATTCAAACAAAGTAGCTTTATGTCAGTGTGGGTTTATTAATGAGCCGGCAGAAACAATGAAACACTAGATTTGTTATACTTTAATGACTTGAAAATGTGAAACTTTGAAATTTTCATACAGTGTGCCAAAAATCGATTACCTCGATAATGGCAGTGTTACTAAAAATAACAATCTGTCAAATGAGTATGAGTATGAGTAAGCACAGTAGGCAAGGATTGTAGTCTCCTGATTCGATCACCAGAGTAACTTGTAATGACTTGAGACTTTAGTTTGATTCGCTTGTTGAGCAAATAAAATCGACATTTAATCAAGATGTCTTCCGGTGTGATTCTGTGATGTTTTCATGGTAAATTATTCATTACGATTTTGCAGTCACATGTAAAGGTTACCTCCTGCGTAGCTTCATTTTTCAGAAAATGGTGAAAATGTGTGATTTCCACTGAGATTCTGGTTCCCACGGGGAGTTTTATGGAGAATCACGAGAATCTAATGAAAAAGGCTTATTTTCGAGAAAATTCAAATTATCTAAACAAAGTTTTTTCAATATCTCAAAAAAGGGCTATGTTTAGGATGTTGATTACCTGATTACCTGATCATTTTGATTTGTTATGAGCTTAGTAAACATATTCGATTGTTGTAGTGTTCTTATTCATTCTAATTAATCAAATTTGAAAAAAATAATATAAAGCATTTCTTCCAGGAACTTTTTTATTTGAAAATGCTCCATATTGGATTAACATTTAAAAATTATAAGACAATTTCCAATCGCCATCGCAGAAAAAAAAATCGTTCTTTGGAATGAAGAGAAATTCACATTTTATACTTTTATTTTTATTTTTTTGAAAAATTTCACAATTGTTTTCAGTGTATATTTTTGTCTTAATAGTAAAATCAATTCTGTACAAGCTCTTGGTAGACGCAATTTTGCTACAATATATGGTTTTAGAGTTGGATTTTTTTGGAAAATTCATATGTGAAAACTTATATTCATTTGACAGAGAATTGTGATACTCTATTTTACGCCCACCGATTTTTTCTAGACCGGACTGGGATTCGAATCCACCGCCTTGGCTATACCAGTGTTTTACTGATTAGGCTTTTGAACTTTACTGAAGCCCTAACATTTTTTTGATGTCGATGCACTCCCGAGATAGAGGTGATTTATTACTACCGGATTCTAACTGGACCACACTTTGCCTAAAGATCGATAAAGGAGATTCTCATCTAGCATCCCGAACATCAAATTCAACAGGGAATGTTTATGCAGCTGAGCTATTAGGAAAAAGAAAGTCGATGAAGAGAATCGATCAAAGCAGATTGGACCTTTTGAATTGTTCTTCTAGATATGTTATATTCCATGCCTTCGGAAAACCCTGGAAAATATTAAAAAAGTTACCGACTTGCCGAAAGCGGATCACTTATGCACAAGCTCATTATCCCACTTTCCTGTTTAACGTGGAAGGGCGCTTCTCTCACTGATGAAAATGATTGTCAATTAAACTTCTAACCGGCTCAGTAAATCCGATGAATGGCAGGAACATTTAATTTCCGGAACGGCTGCGAATCATCGTCATAATTTACCTGCATTGGTACATGGGCTGCCATACTACACAACCGTCCCAAAAATCGAATCCTAGTCGCCGACCCATCTCGGTCTACCATAATCCGTGTTGTTCATAATACACCCCCCCCATTTACTCAGACTTCCCCACCAGAGAAGCCTGGTGCCACTTTGAGTGGCAGCAGATGCTGCCCGTCGCCAATATCGACGTCCTGCTAATTGATTTGCGGC